>NC_142438.1:135880714-137135000 GCF_059453495.1 Arachis ipaensis
TAAGGGCTGAGTTGAAGAGTTTGAAGGAGAAAGCTAAGGCCTCGGAAGCCGAAGTAAAAAAGGTTAAAGGATATCTGGAGGCAAGTATTGCCGAGAATGAGGGGTTGAAGGCAAGGGTTTCTGAGCTCGAGGAAGAAGTATTGGCTGCCTTCACAATGGGTTTTGATCGCGTTGTTGCTCATATCAGCGTTGTTGCCCCGGAGGTTGATGTTAGCTTGCTTGATGTGACTAAGATTGTTAGTGATGGTCGCCTTATGGATGATGGGACTTTGGCCGAGAATCAAGATGAAAGTGTGTCGGTTGAAAAAAGGGCAGATTAGGGAATCTATTTGTCTTTTGAATGTTAATTTGTAGTTGTATTTTGTTTTGACTTGGTAATTTATTTGGATATGTTTTGTACCCGCTTAGGTTTCGACAGTTTATGTATGACAAATTGGATGCGCGCATATAGATATGTATTGTATGATATAGACTTATTGTGTTTGGATTTGTATACATAGAGATGATATGGGGTGGGGGACCTCATTAAAACCTCTCTAAGAAAAACCCAACTCGAAAAAAAAAACCTTGTGAGTAGGAAAAAGAGTGTCTCCCTGTGCCCATATCATTTTAAAATGAGTAGGATTTTAATGATGATACATTCCAGATTCCAGGGACATCTGTCCCTTGTAATGTTTGGAGCTTGTATGCCCCTTTGCCGAGGATTCTTGTAATTTGGTAAGGTCCTTCCCATGCTGCGGCGAGATTTCCATGGGCTTGTGGTTTCCTGGCTTCTTCGGTGCGTCGTAGGACAAGATCTTGTTCAGCAAACGATCTGGGCTTGACCGTTTTGTTATACTTTCGTTGTATTATATTTTGCATAGCTTTGTGTCTTAGTTCAGCCTGGTTTCTATCTTTTTCTATTGTGTCCAATTCTATTTGTCTGGTGTTGGTATTGTCGGTTGTTGATGTGAGTTCTGCCCTTCTTGATGTTATGGCAATTTCAACCGGGATCATTGCCTCTGCCCCGTAGACAAGTCGGTAGGGTGTTTCTTGTGTTGTTGTTGGCTTTGTGGTGTTGTAGCTCCATAGTATTTCTGGTACCAGATCGGCCCAATCTCCTTTGGCTTCGCCGAGCTTCTTCTTAAGTGCAATTAAGATTACTTTGTTTGCGGCCTCGGCGAGTCCATTTGTTTGTGGGTGCTCTACCGATGAGAAATGATGTTTAATCTTAAAACCCTGTAGAAATTCTGCCAGGCTTTGGTCGATGAATTGCCGACCATTGTCAGTTATGATAGCATGAGGCAGGCCGAAGCGGCAAATAATATTCTTCCATATAAATGATCGGACCTTATCGGCCCCTATCGAGAAATAATCAATTGCTACAAGTAAATATTTTACCTGCCCGGGGGCTCTGGAGAATGGACCGAGGATGTCGAGCCCCCATTTGTCAAATGGCCAGCTTACCTCCGAGGTGTGTAGAAGCTCGGCCGGGTTGTGTATTAATGGTGCGTGCTTTTGGCAACTATCACATCTTCTTACTTTGTTAATACAATCTTTCCTCATCGTCGGCCAGTAGTATCCTGCTCGATGCTAAGCTCATTCCTCCTGTATGGTTGCCGCATACCCCTTCGTGGGCTTCGTCCATGGCGACTTTTGCTTCGTCTGTGTTTAGACATCGTAAGAGCGGTTGGAAAAAAACCTCTTTTGTATAGGTCTGCTCCTAATAGTGTGAAAGATGCTGCCCTCCTTTTGAATGCTTTAGGGTCTTTGGTTGTTGTTGGTATATTCCCTGTTTGTAGGTAGTGTTTATATGGTGTCCTCCAATCTTGATCCTGTGATATGAATAACATTGCTTTGTTGCTGAAACTTAGTTCAGCGAGGGTTAACTGAGATATAACAGATTCATGCATGTATTTCCGAGTTATCGCTAATTTTGATAATGCATCTGCTCGGGTGTTTTGTTCCCGAGCTATGTGTGTGATTTGTATTGAATGAAATTGGGGGATGAGATCTTTTACCAGCGTATGATATTTCTCTAACAATTGATCTTTTACCTGAAAATGTCCTGTTACTTGCTGTACGACAAGCTGCAAGTCGCAATAGACCTGTAGGTGTGTTATGTTCAGTGATTGTGCAAGTCGTAGCCCGACGAGCAACGCTTCGTACTCGACTTGATTGTTGCTTGTTTGAAATGAGAATCTGATTGATTGTTCGGTCTGAAGGTCGTGCTTGTTGGTAAGATATACATCTGCTCCTGATCCTTCCGTATTTGAAGCTCCGCCGACATATAGCTCCCAGGTAGAGTCTTGGTTTGGTTGGTCTGTTAGCTCCGCTAGGAAATCTGCCAAGAACTGAGCCTTTATAGATGTCCTTGGTTCATAGGTTATGTCAAATTCAGAGAGCTCTATAGACCATTTAGTGAGCCTTCCTGAGACTTCGGGTCTAGTGAGGATCTACCACAGGGGTTGGCTTGTTTTGACGAAGATTTTGTTACTTTGAAAATAATGCCTTAATATACTTGTTGTGAGTATTAATGCGTAAGCTAGCTTTTCCATTGGTGGGTACCTTAGTTCGGCATGCTGCAGTGTTTTGTTGACGAAGTAAACTGGTTCTTGCTTTTCTTTTATTTCTGTCACGAGTACTGAGCTAATAGCATTAGAAGATACTGATAAATATAGGAGTAGGGATTTACCCGAGCTTGGTTTCTATAAGATCGGGGGCGAGGATAACATTGCTTTCAGCTTTTGAAAAGCTGTCTCACATTTTGTACTCCAATTAAACCTTGTTTTTTTCTTGAGTGTGTTGAAAAAATGCTGGGAATGTGTCGATATTACCGGTATGAACCGGGATAGTATGACTAGTCTTCCATTCAATTGTTGTACTTCTTTTATTGACCGAGGACTCCTCATGTTGATAATTGCCTCACATTTCTCGCGGTTTGCCTCAATTCCTCTTGCTGTTAGCATAAAGCCTAGGAATTTTCCTCCTTTAACTCCGAAAGTACATTTCTCTGGGTTGAGTCTCATATTGTGTTCTCTTATTTGTTTGAATATTTCTGCTAAGTCAGCATCATGGATGTGATCTTGTTGAGATTTGACGACCATGTCGTCGACGTATACTTCCAAGTTCCTTCCTATTTGCTTGTTAAAGACCTTGTCCATGAGCTGTTGGTAAGTAGCACCTGCATTCTTAAGTCCAAATGGGCACAACTTTATAACAATAGTTCCCTAGTTCGGTTATAAAAGCTGTTTTATCCTTATCTTTTGGATGTATTAGAATTTGGTTATATCCAGAGTATGCGTCTAAGAAACTTAAAACATTGTATCCTAATGCATTATCGACTAGTTTATCTATACATGGGAGTGGATAAGCGTCCCTATGACATGCTTTCTTCAGGTTAGTAAAATCTACACACATTCGCCACTTACCTGAGGTTTTTCTTACCATAACCACGTTGGAGAGCCATGTTGTGAATCGTAGTTCCTTTATAAATCCTGCTCGTAGGAGTTTTTAGGTTTCCTCAAGACATGCCGCTCTTTTCTCATCTCCCATGTTTCGTTTCTTTTGGAATACTGGCCGAGCTTTAGGATCAATTTGTAATTTGTGGCATATAAGGCCTAGGTCGATTCCGGGCATATCTGCTGGCGTCCAAGCGAACAGATCGGCATTGTCCCGAAGTAGGTTGATGATTTGTTTTTTAGTTCCTAAAAGAAGAGAAGAACTTACGTAAGTAAAATGGTCGTTGTTGTCATCTAATTGTACCTTTTCAAGGTCATCTGTTGGTGCAGGCCTGTCGTGAAGATCTTCTCTGGGATCAAGGTCGGTGATGCCGGAGATGTTTGCGACGTCATATGTCCCCTTGTTGGGTTCAGTCTTCTGATTGTTCTCCGATCTTATTTTCATGCTTTCGTTATAGTATTGTCAGGCTTCGATGTGGTCGGAGTGTATAGTGGCTATCTGATCCTCTTGTACCTGAAACTTAACACATAGATGGATAGTGGAAACAATAGCACCAAAAGAATTCAAAAAAGGTCTGCCTAGAATGATATTATAAGGGCTGGTGCAATTGACGACTAGGAACTGCACATCTTTAGTCTTGTTGAGGGGGTGGTCTCCAATGGTTATTTTTAACCAAATGCTGCCGATGATAGATACGCGTTCTCCCGAGAATCCGACTAGCTCTCCGGAGGATGGTAGCATAGTTTGTTTGTTGAGCTTCATTTTCTTGAAAGTGGAGTAAAAAAGCACGTCGGCACTGCTGCTAGGATTGAGTAGGACTTTTTTCACGAGGAGATCTCCTGCTTGGATAGAGATTACGACCGGGTCGTCCAGGTTATCCACCCTTGCTTGGTAGTCGGATTGTTTGAAAGATATGCTGGGTGTTCGGGGCTTGTGGGTTACTGCTTTGTGTGTTTGTTGCACTATTAGCATTTCTCGGTATCTGCGATTTCGTGCCGAGTTTGTTTGGCCACCACTCGTGAACCCCAGAGATGCAATTTATAATTCCCCTTGTTGGCGGAGGTTGAGGTCTGGCTTTGTCCGAGGTACTGGGGGTTCGCTCTTGGTGTCGGTCATTTGAGTTCTCCGAAGCTGGCCTTACTTTGCCGCTTATGTATTTATCTAGGTGTCCTTGTCTCGCCAGTCTTTCCAGAAGGTCCTTGGCAATTACGCATTCGTCGGTTGTATGTCCGAACTTTTGGTGAAAATTAAAGCGCGTTGTTTTGACTTGTCAACATGTCTCTAGTCTTGGTATGAGCCGGCTCTAGTCGGTGGCTTTATTAGCTTACTGTGTAGTATTTCCTTTAGGATGTCTTCTCTTTTGGTATTGAATCTTGTGTATTAGTTGAACTTCGGAGTTAACTTGAAGGGCTTCTTAGAGTCCCTGGCCTGAGATTTGTCCTCGTCTTTTTTGAGTGGTTGTCTCTCGTTCCTCCGGGGTTTCCGTAGCTCTTTAATTTCAATCTGCCCGGTCGCTTTGTCTCGAAATTCCTCCAACGTCTTTGGTTTTGTGACGGCGATGGCTTCCTGGAACTTCCCTGGTCGGAGACCGCTCTTAATGGCATGTAACTGTACTTCGGGATTGAGGTCGGGGATTGCCATAGCGGCTATTGTAAAGCGTGTCATGTAGTCTTTTAAGCTTTCATGTTGTCCTTGCTTAATCGTGCTGAGGTAGTCTGAATCCTGCACATAGATTTTAGAGGCTGCGAATTGATTGATGAACAACTTGGAGAAGCCGTCGAAACTGGTTATGGACCCTGCACGCAAATTAAAGAACCATAATAACGCAGAACCATCTAAAAAAGTGGGGAAAGATCGGTATAATGTAACACCCTCTGTAACACCCTCACTATCAGAAGTCACACTTCCGGCTGCGCACTCTGATAGCAAGGAGTATTACGACTACTTTACATATTAAATAATAAAATAGGAGCCTATGACTCGACACTGTATCGCTGTTTTCTTTGAAAAACCAGAAATAAATATTTTATCTTAAGAAAAATACAAACAGGCATATATTCATATACAAGACTCCATACCTAATAATTCAATATATTATACATATAAAACATACAATTTCTATCCCTCTTACAAACTTGTAATAACAAAGACGATGGAAGAAAATAATCTAATTAATACATCATATAAACCAAACGCAGTATGACTCTTCTTAATGCTTCTTCATCCGATTCCTGAAAAGGTAAAACTGTAGGGGGGTGAGAACCTAACCATACGGTCTCACCACAGAGTTTCAAAGTTGTCATAAGAAGATATTTAATAAGAAAACTGTTTTCAAGCTTAGTGATTATCATTGCCTTATGAATCTTTTAAAAACCAATAGATAATAATCGTTCAAAACCTTTTCAAAGAAACAGTGTTTAATATTTCAGAAATCCGAAACCTTTCCTTTCTTATAAGAAAATCTCAATCAGAAACCAACCACGCAATCAAACAACACAATCATAATTTTAGCACCAAGGTTCATTCTCAAATGTAGCACGCCAGGACAAACACAGGCAAGACAAACAAGAAAAACACAAGTAGGTAGCAGTTACAGCAAATAGTTCAAGTAGCAGTTAAGAAAAGTTTAGCATTTAGGCAAACCAAAACAAGTTCAAACTCAAGCAAAGCATACAAATGCATATGATGCATGCCTGTCCTATGGCTGATGAGGCTCATCTGTCAGTTATCCAGCCAACCCGACAAGTCTGAATTGTCCTTAGACCGTCCCCCGACGTGCATCCCCAAGAGTCTATGCATAGTTTTTTCTCAAATAATCAATATTGCTCAATGGGGGTAACATTCCCGGGAATTTATATAGTGTCCGGTCACAATTACGTTGTAGGGTCAACAGAGTATCGAGTTTTCAACCTGGTACACGTGGTGGCAAGTCACGGCACTTAATCCAGGGAACCTCGTATCTCAGATATTTCAAATTCATAAGCCACATAAATAGTTCATTCATCATTCATTAATATCTAAGCCATTCTCAATATCATCATCATTCGTCAATCCATATCCCATTTCTAAATTCATTCAAAAATCATATTTCAAGTTAATCGTCATCATCCTTCTTTCCGTTAATCATCAATCTCAAACCAAAACATAATTCTTTCTTTTCTAAATAAATCAATCTTAAGCATATAACGTTTAAGAACTAAATCTTTTTAAACCATTACTTTAAACAAAACTTCTAATTTTATAAAATTTCGGCAGCATCTCCTCTAAAACTCGAATTCTGCCACCCTTTTCGGGTTCCATCCAAACATTTCTCAAACCTTTTCTCAACCATTTCCAAATCTTAATCATCTTCCAAAACTCAACCAATTCCAATATCAAATTATTTCCAAAGCGAATCAATGCCAATAATAAATCTCTTTTTAAAATCAAACCAGCTCAAATACTAAATCATTTATAAAGTCAGACCAACTCAAAATTAAACCGTTTCTAAAATTAATTCATTTTCATATTCCAAATCATTTCCAAAGTCGATTCGTTTACATTCTAAAAAACAGCTTCAAAACCAAGAAAGCCACTTTTCATAATAATCAACTAAATAACCTTTCAAACTAATTTCTTTTCAGCAATCACAAACTACTCAACCAATCAAGCAATCAGTCATTCAGTCCAACAAACAACCACATTTATAAGACAATCATAATCACAGACATATGTTTCTCACATTAATATCTATTTATAACAACTCTATAAGATAAAATGAATTTTAAGAAAACCCCTACCTCGATAAGTCAAAACATATAACCCCAAACGTGTCAACTGAACTCTTTTCGCTCAGCCTGAATTCAACCGCAACCAAAACCTTAGCTCCGCTTGCTTTCTCAATAGCAGAACAGCCTCAATCGCGACACGCAACACTCAATCTCTAATCCTTAAAAATATCAATGTTGCAAATACTTTAAAACATGTAACAAAACACTAACACAGGGTCTCCGAAACAGAAATACTTACAGTAGTACGAAAACGAAATAGCGGCGGTCTCTAAACTGGTTTGGCAGCCTCGATAGCCACCTCACGCGGCAGCGGCGACCGGTTTGCGGCGACAGCAACTGAAACCAACAAGCAGTGCTTGTAACGTTTCCAAAACTTAAAAGAAATGAAATACAATACTCAAACCCTTACCGACGGTGGTCGTAGGTAACGGAGGTGGCATTTCACGGCGGCAAAGGCTCGGCCACCCATCACCAACGGTGGCGACGGAGGGTACGACGGCGGCTGGACAGATCAGTGGTGAGGAGAACCAGCTCAGTCTCAGATATCTCTCTCTCTTCCACGCGCGGCTCTTCTTGCATCGGCTCCTTTTCCCGGTGACAGCGGCGGATCTGGCGACGGTTCAGGACAGAGACAACGACGGCGGCTGGTCGAGCTAGACGGACCGGCGACGACGGGTCAGCCACACGTCTCCTCTCCCCGCAACTGAGCTCCCTGGCGCACGTTCTTCCTCTCTCTTCCCTCTGTTCTTCGCACTTTCTCCCTTCTCTGTGCAGCACGGTGGTGACTGGTCGTGGTGGCGAGGTGGCGTGCGTCCTGAGCAGCACGGCGATGGTGCGACGGCTCCTCCCTCCTACCCGACGCTCTCCCTCTCACGGATCCCGTCTCCTCCCTTCCCCTTTCTTTCTTCTTTTCTGGCTGTTGGATTTTGGCTGTGGGTGTTGGGTTATTTTGGGGAAAAGGGTATGGCAGCTAGGTTAGGAAAATTGGGGTTAGGGTTGTGTTTTTGGAATTTAGGGTTTTGATTTGGGATTTAGGATTTTATGATAAAATTGGGGATTTTTGGATTCATCTAAAATTTAATTAAATCTCTAAAATTACTTTGAAATATCATTTATTGTATCAAAATACTAATTGATTTGAAATCAAATACTCTAATTAAAATTATAAGGTAATATAATTAATTTTCTTTATTTATAAAAATATTAGTATTAAATTCCAAAATCTCAATTACTTAAACCAAACCATATAAAGTTCTTATTATTTTATATTTGCTAAACTTTATTATTCAAATATAGAAAATAATTCGATAATTATAAAATCAGATAAAACCTTAAATTATTTTAAACTCAATTAATTAAAATTTGTTTTAATTTTTTTTAATAAAATAATTCCTGAGGTTAAGGTACTTAATGAATAAATAAATCAACATTAATTCTTAATAAGATTTTTCTGAAATTTCTGGGTCTTACATATAAAATGGGATCGGAGTCGCTGTTGAGGAACATCATAGATTCAAATTTCGTGACATAAATTTTAGGATCTCCGATCTCTTTGTAAGGTACCAGAGTCATAGCGAGTGTGAAATTTTTAGACATTTTGAAACTCATAATTTCTTCAGAAAAAGGGTTAGTTCGTTGTCTCCCTGTTTTCGGGGGTGTTTTTCCTGTTTTTGCATTGGACTCCGATTGGTATCCTGCATGTTGTTCAGTATTTGCCTCCTTGTTGACGTTCTTTCTCTCGCCATTATTTTGTAGCGTAGCTAATAGCTCGGCCATGCGCTGATTTTCTGCGAGCAAAACAGCGTTGGCCGCCATAAGATCAGCATTGGTACGAGAATGTTGTTGAGTGTCCGATTGATCCGTCATGCTTCAGTTTCTGAAAAGAAACGAGAGTACAAGGCATGTAAAATGTGTTATTATTAGAAAGAGAAATGAGGGGCGTGGCCCCACGGTGGGTACCAAATGTTCCTGGTGAGATAAGCTCCCGAGGTTTGATCCGCGATATGATTTGTCAGAGGCTCGGAAGTGTTCTTCTCGGAACTGGTGACCTCGGTATGGAACCTTCAAAAAAGTCTCCGACGCCCAAGTTAAAACTGAGTTCAATAAACCTCGACGAGTAAAAGTAAAAGAAAAGTATTTATGTGATTGACGCTATTGTTTGATTTTCTCAGTAGTCTGTGATTCTCGCTTGTTTATCTGCCTTTGACGAGATTTGCTCGTCTGTTTAAATAGACTTTAAGGTAGGAAATGTTCGTTGGCTGAATATTTGAGTAATGCTCGGTGTTTTAGGGTTTGTTACTGAGGATCAGCGTATGAGTTTGGTTAGTGCGAGATTTTTGGCGCTTGCAGAGTGTTTGACTTATTCTCGGTTGTGAGTTTGTTAGCCGAGGATATTAGAAAGGTACACTTTGTATTCTAACTATAATTTTATATTAATAACTAATTTAATAGATAGTTTTTTGTGTATATATACCATAACATTATTGATACATTGATATTGTACTACCTTTTTCTTTTTTTAAATATAACTTGAATGAACGGATTTCGATTTTTTACTATAATTATGTGAGAAAGCCAAAAAATATTTGTGAAAAAGACAATAATTAAAAAATCAAACAATTATAATTTTTTTTATATATAATATATAGATGTCTCTCTTTCGATTAAGTAATTATTCAAAATATTTGTTATTTGATTACAAAGTTGACGCTCTATAATATTTATGATATTTTTTTTAGAAATAATTATTATATGTAAGACCAAAATAGATTATATTAAATAATAAAAATAAATTTTATATATATATATATATTATTAATTAACTTTTAAGAAATATTATTAAATACTAATAGTCTCATTTATATTTTAAAAAACTAGGCTTGACTTTGAACAATTAACTAATTAAATTGTTATTATTATTTGTTTGTTTGTTTTATTTTAATATATTTATTTTTTAATCTCAGTAAATTAAATTTATATAATACAAAAACTCTTACCATTGTGCTAATATTTAACAGCATAAATTTTTTTACACGTAACTAATTTTTTTTTTAAGTGTGGAGAGAAACACATTATTATAATAGAGGGATATATATACACAGACATACTTATTATTTTGTTTCTTAACTTTCGATGGGGACAATAATAGCCTTCCACACATAAGTATGTGGATTTGTCCTTGTTTGGAAGGTTAATTCTTTAAATTCGTTCCAAAAGATAGTATTGTACAAAAAAGTTTAAGGATTTATAATTTTAATTTATATTAGCTAATATCTTTAGTTAATATTTTTTACTTTTAGTTCAACAGTCCACTATTATTTTTTTTTTAGCTTATTATTGATAATTAAATTTGAAAAAATAATAAATTTTACTAAAATTGTAGCATTGCTGATTGTATAATTTTTCGAGCTATGTGTATAAGGAATCCTATACAGTAACAAGAAGGCAATCCTACAAATGGAGAGCAACTATTGATTGAATAAAACTATACATTTGCGCATGTTGACTGTATAAGGCGATTGACTTTCCCATATTACATTATAGTCATATATAGATTAAAGAGAAATAAAAGAATGCAATACTATATCTACTATATATATGATGAAAACATAGATAATAATTAATTGGTATATAAATTTTAATTTTTAAAATCCCATTCATCATATAATTATAAAAAATTCATTAACTCCAAAAATTAAATCTGTAACTCTAGATTTTGGTGTAACATACTTATTATTTTGACTAATTTTAAATTTATTACCATTATTTATATTTAATTTATTAAAAGATGGATTAATAAATATGATATAATACCTATTAATATACTAGTATTTAATTTATTAATGCACCAATATTAAGAAAACATTGGTCCCCTCATATGAGGCACTGAGGTGAAAGAAAAAAATAAATAAATATGTGTGACAAACACTATAGTCCAAATTATTCTAGAAAAATAAAGTAAGAGAAAAGAAGGACGAGTTATTTTTACCATGAATTATATGAAGCCACAAATGAGAAATAACTGATCGAAAAAAGTGCGCATGGAAACATTATGTGAAAACGGAAATAAAGGGATACAAATACAGAAACAAAAGCATAGGGCAGAAACAAGAGGATAGATGAACAACATTCACCTGCCACGTTGTCCCTTGCTAACCAATAATTGGGGTGATGATGATAATGGAAATCAGAGTCAAAAGTTAAGATCAAACACACAATTATATTTGTTGGGATATTAGATATGATTTTATCATAAAGAGAGAGAATGTATGTGTGTATTATTAATTCAAATTAGTCTAAGTAGTATATATCCATTAGCTTGAGTTTTATAGAAAAAATATCTTTGTTAAAAAGAGTTTGTTTTATATATTATTATATTTTCTTTTTAATTTATCAATATTAGCTAATATTTAATTGATATCTTATTTTCATAATATTAGTATTAGAGTTTAAAATTTAAATTTTTATACTTAAAATTAAAAAGTATTAACTAAAAATAATAAATTTTATTGATTATATAATATTATTTTTCTCTTTTATATATAAATAACAATTAATTCAAGTGGTTTACACAATAAAAGAGAGAGAATTGAATGTGCAAGCTAGCAGGTGGAAAAAAATTAATTAATGCTGATACAAGAAGAAATATATAGTTGAGTAATGCTTGGAAGGAAAACGTTCAAATTATTAAAAGCGGAGTGATATAGATAGTAAATTTTGTGATTTGTAATTAATTAATTATTATTAGTATTTTTAATGGTGTAAAATTTTATTCAATAATATAAAATTATTCATTTTTTTTAATAATTAAATATTGACTAAATTTTAATAAAAATACTGACCTCTAGATTTTTTCATATATATATATAAGACATTAAAATTTATATAGATATTAAGATGGATGATATGAGAAGCTAGATTCCCGGAGGTCACGTGAGATAGAGGGAGAGAGGGGGAGGGGGATTTAATAAATAGACAAATAAATAGTAGCAAGAGACTATGGTAGCTAGTATACTAGCTAGTAGTATATACAAGAATCTAAAATATCCTCGCATTGGCGATCATTAACATAATGTTCACAGTGAATATAGACATATGCAAAGAATAAACATTAACCTAAAATTTTACAATCATTATTATAATTATTACGTTATTATATATTTTCAACGTACATGACTACATGAGTGTGCTTGTGTGAGAAAGTCTCCGATGATTCTGCCGGATCGGACCCTAGCTAGGTACCTTTTGACTATTCCAATTTGGAATTATATAATTCAATTCAACTCAATATTATATATATAGCATTCCAATTGAGCTACGTTGTGTGCTTCTCTATGTTTAAATTCAATAATTCAATTGTATGTGCAACATTCTATCCAAAGTCCAAAGTCGAAACCTACACACATGCGTATGCATATGTAGTGTTATGTATAATAAGGTCTCGAAATTAATTAAACACAGCTGTCACAATCTCAACGTGAACTATAAACACTCACTTATCTTTAGGCTTTAGCCCCACATCTGCTCCCTCTGTCGTAATATAACATTTAGGGGGGAAAAAGAAAAAACTTTGCTTAGCTTCTTTGTGCGCTTTCCCATACCTTCTTTTTGTGTTAGAGAAACACACAAATAAAAGAGAAAGAGAGAATACGAGCTTTCGTAATTCTCAAATCCAAGTCACCATTATGGGAATAACGTAATACGTATGTACTAGCTATATCCTCCTTCTTTCTTATACATATATTGTTATTTTAGTACCATTATATTATGATGATTATTATAATATTTTAAAAAATATTGTTAAAATTAAAATATTATTTTTATTATTATTAAACAATGTATTTTAAAAAATATTATTTAAAAAAATATTATCAAAATATAACTTTAATTTTAACTACACTTATATAATTATTATAATTATCATAACCATAATCATACTGGTGTCCATCGTGTGTGTGTATATATATATATATATCCTTTTAGAGTTTAAAAGTAGATTATCATATCCATTTCACCATCATTAAATTAAAAAAATGGATAACATAGAGAATGAATAGGAGAGAAAGAGGTGAGCGAGAGCCACAATTTTTATCTAAGAATAATAAGATAGAAATGTCCATTTTCTTTTCTAAGGTTAATTATTCTGATTTTTTCTTATTATTAAGGTGATCGCGTTTACTCTTCAAAATTGGTATTTTTCGTTGAGTAAAAATAATGACCAGTTTGTATGAAAATAGTTTCTATCTTATTTAATTTTAGTATTCTTTTTAATTTCGTTTTTAATAATGTGTAAAAAAAAATTAAAATATCATTTTTATTTACAAAAATGAAACAGATATAACCCCTGCTTAGCTGCATAGTGGCTTTGCAAAGGGTGGTTGAGCCTAATGACTATAAAAAAATACTATTTACATGCTAAAATCAATTACTGTATATTTATGTATAAATATATGTATTATTTATTTTATATTTAATGTATATTTTATACCTATTAATAACTAATTTTAATATACATATAGCATAATTATATATATATATATATACTACAAGAAAATAGAGTTATTTTAACATTTTATTTTTTAACACCATAATTAAATGTTAAAATTAATATATATATTTTTGACAAATATTACAAATGTCAAATTTTCTATGTTTTTTTTATGAATAATTTGACCGTAGAAAATTACTCCTCAATTTTGATACTTATTTGTTTTCAATTTACTCCACTATTTTTCTTCTTCTTTGGGCTCTGTTAATTTTGACATCACACTACTCTCAGTTTAGGATTATACTACTCATTCTTTATCTTCAAAATCTCAATTTATTCTTTAGTTTCAAGATCTCATTTTATTCTTTGTTAAAATTTTTTGTTGAAAATATTTTATAGTCAATAAGTGTCAAAATAAATAGTATTTTTGACAATTAATAAGTATCACAGAAAATATGTTCTTAAAATTTTCTAACAAATTATTTTTGACAGCCAATATTTATCAAAATAAGATTTAATTTTTTTTCACAATCACTTATATGTTAAAAATACTATTTTTGACAAAATTTTTATTAACATATTTTCATAGTTGAAATAGTGTCAAAATTTGTATTTTTGACAAATTTTAATTTTCTTTTATACATTATAACCCTAAAAAATAATCTATATTGTTGTAGTGATATATATATATATATATATATATATATATGTGTGTGTGTGTACGCGCAGCTGAAAAATAGAAACAAGTGAGACTAAATTAAATTAGATTTTATTTTAATAAATCAAAATGATTTAATTTGTTTATTTAAGTCTGGTTTGCAGTTTGTTACAATTTTTTTAAGTATTAAATTTGACTTATTATGATTCTCACTTAGTCTAAAACTTGCTAAAAATTTTATTACAAGAAAATAGAGCTATTTTAACATTTTATTTTTTAATACCATAATTAAATGTCAAAATTAATATATATTTTTGACAAATATCACAAATGTCAAATTTTTTATGTTTTTTTGATGAATAATTTGACCGTAGAAAATTATTTCTCAATTTTGATACTCATTTATTTTCAATTTACTCCACTATTTTTCTTTTTCTTTGGGCTCTGTTAATTTTGACATCACACTGCTCTCAGTTTAGGATTATACTACTCATTCTTTATCTTCAAAATCTCAATTTATTCTTTAGTTTCAAGATCTCATTTCATTCTTTGTTAAAATTTTTTGTTGAAAGTATTTTATAGTCAATAAGTGTCAAAATAAATAGTATTTTTGACAATTAATAAGTATCACAGAAAATATGTTCTCAAAATTTTCTAACAAATTATTTTTGACAGCCAATATTTATCAAAATAAGATTTAAATTTTTTTTCACAATCACTTATATGTTAAAAATACTATTTTTGACAAAATTTTTATTAACATATTTTCATAGTTAAAATAGTGTCAAAATTTGTTTTTTTGACAAATTTTAATTTTCTTTTACACATTATAACCCTAAAAAATAATCTATATATTGAGTGATTTAAAAAAAAATTAATAAACTTTTTTATGTGCAATATATCAAATTTAATGTTTATAATATTCTAATTTTTAAAGTATTTTAAATATATAAGAATATTTATAATAAAGTATAATAAATTTTAAAAAAATTTATTAACTTTTTTAATCATAAAAAATAATTTATATATTTATTTAGATTTAACAGATTAAATAAACTAATTTGTGAATATAAATCTGATCTATTAATTAAGAAATTTAAATTTTTAAAACAATTTAATTAAGTTTAGACCTATTTTATAATAAACAAGGTCAGATTATAAATTCTTAATAGATTTTCTAACTTATTTCCAACCCTAACAAGAACTTTGGAGAGAAGTCAATGTTTTCTTTTAAAAAAAGTTATTATCATGTCAATACGTTAATGTGTATAAATTAAATTTGAATAATTAATTATTAAAAAATATTTAAAAATCATCAGAATTTATCTTTTTAGCTATATATTTTTAGAGTCCCAATAGGGAGACAATGGACTATTGAGTTATAAAAGGAACATCCCACATACTATTTAGAATAACCATCCGAGTACTAGAGATAATAAACATATTCTCAAAAGTTTAAACTGATTTTGGAGTTCACCAAGGATATTGAACTCTTGACCTTTCGGATCTAAGTCTCTAATACCATGTTATGATACCACTCATCCTAAAAGCTTCAGCTGATGAAAAAAGGTAACACTAATGGTTATATTCCTAATACTTCCTAAACTTCTATTGTACATATTGTACAAATATTACATTGACTCCTCATACTTTTCCATATTTTTAACAATTAATTTAATTCTTTTAGTTTAGTAATTCAACAACATATTTTAGTCAATATTTTTAAATTTAATGACTAATTAATAGCTAAACACAACAAATTCTAATAATCATCTAGCATTTCTCTTAATTATTATTAGAATGTACATAAAAAATGAGAAAATTGCTATCACTACTACCATCTCCCAAAGCGCATAACCTAATTCACCTTCCATTTCTTTTTCTCATAGGCTAAAATCTAAAGTTATGTATTTATTATAAGAATTTAATTTTAGTATAGTAATGATCAGGGACGGAGTTAAAAGAAATATTAGAGGGGGACAAAAAATATTTACAAAATAAAATAAGACTAGAATAAAATTTTAAAGAGGGCTAAACTAAAATTTACATATAATTTACATGTAAAATATTAAAATTAGGGGAGACTATTACCCCCTTTCCTTGTACCTAGTACCGCCCCTGGTAATGATCATAGAAAATATAGTTATTTAATTATATTTATTTTTTTAATTATTTTTATTAATATAATATTATATAATTAAATATATATAAAATTATTTTATATTAACATTACATCAAAATTAAATTTTTATTATAAATATATCTAATAATATCGCATTTTTCTCTCTTGATCTTTTTGCATGGAGGAATATATTTTCAATCCTTCTTTTGTGGTGCATGTGATAAAGCAAAAATTCGCATATCGCAGGACATAACATGCCTTAGTCAAGTAATAAAGCTCGACCTTGCTTTATTTTTGGGTAAACTAGGATTTTCCACTTCCTTTCAAAAGTATTCCAGAACCGCCCCTGCATGGCCACATACACTTTAAAGTTTTTTTTTTTTTTTTTTGGGTGTCTAATACACTTTAAAGTTTAAATTAAAGTTAAACTACCATCTTAAAATTAGAGTTTTAAAAGTACTATGCTTCATGTTTGTAATGTTTAAAATTTATTTTCCCAATAAAAAATCTTAATCATTATTCTAGGAATACTTGTTATTAGAACAACTGTTAACGTTGTTTATTATGAAATAAAGATTCAAAACTTTGTGAAAATTTAAAATTTATGAAATTTCCAAAAACTACTTATATTACTTTAATTTGTCTCCTTCTTATAGAAAACTTATTATAAATAAACAAGCTGCTAGGTAATATAAATTAAATAAGATAAAGTCTTAGGAGATAATATTCTATAAACATTGCAATCAATATTTAACATAAAAAAAAATCTAAAAATCTTAAAAATAAAAGTATTCAAAACTCAATTAGAAAAAAATATTTAAAATTTAAAGTGAACAAAAATTATTTTTTTAATAAACTTCACATTTTGAACTTATTTGACAAGTTATTATAATGTTAGCTGAAATTAGTTTTCTAGTATTAGTGATCAAATATCTCAGGTAGAAAAAATTATACTGGAATTGACTTGATCACGTGATAGATTTGAGATTTGTGTTAATAATAGGAAAATGCTTGGATCGGACTAGTGTTTGTGACTTTCATAAAACGTTAATAATGCTGTCGCTAACTTAAGGAGAGAATCACGGTGATCCTACAGGTTTAAGAAATAAATTATAAGGATATATGTACAATGAACATTCCCCATACTATCTAGCATAGTAGCTAGAATCTCGATTTAACTCTTAAAATCTTCCGATATTACGATTTTAAATGAGTTTATCGATTTGTACTAAGTCTCACGATTTTACGTTTTACCTTTTTTATTTACTTTTTCGATTTTACGTAAAATCTCGATTTTCTCTACCTTGCTATCTAGAATAATCATCCGAGTACTAGCGATAATAAACATCTTCTCAAAAGCTTAAACTAATTTTGGGATTCACCAAGGATCGAACTCTTGACCTTTCGGATCTAGCGTTCTAATACCGTGCATGATACCACTCATCCCAAAAGCTTCAGCTGATAGGAAAGCACTAATAATTATATCTCTAATAGTTCCTAAACCTCCATTGTACACATTGTATAAATATTCTATTGGCTCCTCATACTTTCCCAAATTATAAACCCAAAAACTTCACACACATATCGGTAATCTATTATAGGCATAATCATGCGTATAAGTTACTTGAAATCCATGTAGGCAAGTATAAAATAACCTAGAAAAATAAACCTTGAGTGAATCTGGTCATTTTCAGAATGTACCGTGAGTAACTAGGACGAAATATATTGGCATGCTTTAAAACGAAAGGACAAAATTGATTGTGACTTGAAATTGTCTAACGTACAATTTACACAGCTTAATGCCAACATACATTAATAACAATTTTTAACATATAAACTTCAAAGATGCATGAAAGTAATATTTCCCTCTTCTTTATGTCAGAAATATTAATTATGCTGAACTTTGAGATAACCACCATAAGATATTTTGTCATCTAGTAATCAAGCTGATGACAAAAAAAAAGTGATTGATCTATACATGTTTAAATACTTTTTGAGATTTGAGAGTAGCAAATTCTCACGTATAGTAATTAATATAGAACCATTCAAATACATATATTAATGTGGTGTAAATATGCATGACATAATCTTATATATATTAGGTCATATGTATAATATATAACAAATTAAATAATTGGGTCAGTCGTGCCATGCAATCAAAATCATGCTAATATATATGATCTACTTTGCTTGGATAGGTTTTCCTTTATTGCATATTGATTGGGCTATCATTAATTTCGCCCATATATGTGTTTGCTAAATAATTATTGATGTGCCTTTATTTGAGTATTTAATTTTTATGAGAAATGATTTTATAGTATAATATCAAAACTTTTATAATAATAAAAGATAGGTAGAAATTCAGGTGCAGTCAACTTCACGTGAAGTTAATAATTAAGAGTCGTTAGATGAAAATGTAGTTAAATTATTTAACAGCTCTCACCTATCAACTTTACGTGAAGTTGACTGCACCTGAATTTTCACAAAAAAAAAAAAAAAGAATTCAACCATTGTTAATTTCATTTCTCTTAATGCCTTTGCAACAGCTAGCGACTTCATTGGACCATGCATGGAGAATTTAACTCATGTTGGACAGATTTCAAAGAATATATTAGAAAATTATAGTAAGGAGGGGGGGCAGGGATGTCTGTAAAACTTGTGACATTTTTATTTGATTTCACGTGGCCATTATATTTATCTAATCAAATACTCCTACCAATAATATGGATTTGGTTATTCCCAATATTCTCTGGGTTTTACTTGCATTGCATGCATTCTCTACTTGATCATCATGATATCCGGATAAAAGCACAAATGTCAATGCCCAATTGAAAGTAGCTAGAAATGTTTTATTAAAGAAAAAAAAGTAAGATACTCCAAATATTTTTAAAGAAATTTACTTTATATTATTAAATGAGTATTCTAAAAAGGGTTTAACAGGAAAGACATGATTAGCAGGGACCATAATTATCATTGTCGTTCAATCTGTGGTTTACAAAGTCAAACGCCTTGATCCTAGTGATCTTGAATCTCGGGAATGAAGCCTCTATAATTTTGTCCCCAAGCTTATTGTTTTAGAACAGAGGTAAAATGTTGAAACATTCCTACTCACACAGTAATGTAATGACATGACTTAACCTCAACGGTTGAAAATGTGAACTTATTTTTTCAATTCAACAAACTGAAGAAATAAGTGTATATCGAATTAATCACTGTACTCAACTTGTTTGAATTAATATTAACTTTTTTAACTGAAAAAAAAAAACCTATACATTGATCATTTAAACTAACCATTTTTAGTTTTTTACTCAGTTGATGTATTTGAAATTTCAAAGGGCCATCAAAAATTACTTTCTTTTATTTAAAACATTGATTTTTACGAGATGCTTTAAGATTATTTGGTATTCAAATTAAATTTCACTTTTCTAAAATAATAATTTTAATTATAAAATTGAATGATGATTATTTAGTTAAATGATTGTGTTAGGAAGCAAATTTTATTTTCCTGGGCTTATTTTGGACTACAGAGTAAACAAAAAGTTTGCTCCAATTGGCATACACTCAGACTCAGGTACCACATGACTTAGGAACAAAGAAATTCTAAATTAATGGCGAAGCATGAACAAAACTTCAGAGGTGAGTCAACCAGCCTATTATATTGGTTTGAAAAAAGATTTAGAACACTGAATACAATACTTGTCACTTTTCCCCAAAAGAAGAAAAGGAGAATATCTCAGCACTTCATTTTGGTGGTTTGGTGTGTAATTCATGAACTACAAATTAAATTTTTAAGAGTTTAGTTCACGTATATATATCTTTAACGTTATTTGTATAGAAAATAGATAAAGTTTTTATGTATTTGTTGTACAATTATTAAAAAGTTAATTTTTTTTTACTAATGAATTATCTTAACTTATACTCTAATTATTAAACCTAATTTTAATAAATTTTTTGGGAGCCACTTAGATAAAGATGTCAAAAATATTTTTTTTAAAGATGTTTTTTTAAAAATTAAATTTTAACACATATAATCAATTAAATTATATTATTTTTATTAAAATTAGATTGGACAAATCAGTTTAGTGAAAAAATTAATAAATTAAATTTTAAATCGGTATAAATTAATATTTTTTATAAAAAATTATTACAATATCCGTATTATAAAACACAACTAAAATATTCCGATTATATATATATATATATTGAAAACTTTAAATTCTAACCCTATAACGATAGAGAAAAAAAGGGGCTAGAATTTAGAATTCTCAAAATTAATATATATAGTAAGAGTATTTTAGTCATTTTATATAATAGGGATATTGTAGTCATTTTTTATAAAAAATAATATTAATTTACACGAATTCAAAATTTGATTCACTATTTTTCGGTCAAATTAATTTGTCTCACCTAATTTTAACAAAATAACATAATTTAAGTGATTATATGTATTAAATTTTAATTATTAAAAAAAATTAAAAACAAAAAGACGTTTTTTGCGTCTTTATGGAACATCCCAAATTTTTTTCTATCCCAACTTGTAATAGTAGGGTTTATAGTAAAAGTATCTTTGAAGCAACTAGTAATAACCGTATATTAACTCCTATATAGGTTTCCAAAATCTATGAATTTTGGCTCTTATTAATTGTAGTTTGTAGATATATACTATTTTCAAAGCATGCATGAACGGCTCTCTTGAACATTGAATATTTCTTAGCCTAGGAACATGCTAGATCCTATACATCTAGAGATAAAAAATTAGTTATTGATACATGTGCAGATTCTTTTAATTTTATAATATATAATAAAAATTGATATGCAATTATTTTTATACGAACGAAATCAATTATTAAAAATTATTAAATAATAATTTAATCAAATATATTAAATCATCTAACAGTTTTTAATTAATTACTTTACATGAAAATGAAAATAGATGCATATGAATTTGGACTTTATAATATTATTAGCAGATTACTAGCTAAATGATTAAAAAAGGTTATCTACTTTAAGCTAAACATGTGAATAAAAAAGATATGTGAAGATATGATATTTTGGTATATGTAAAGGGTTGCAAGCTAAGAGTGTCATTGATAATAATTAAGTTATGATGAAAGAGAGAGAAGAAGGGGAGAAAATGCAGAGTGAGAAAGACATGTCAAGATCCGCTTTTATTATATGTGATGTGATGAAGATATGAAGAAAGGAACTAGGGTCCAAATTTTCATCCCATTTGACAAGCGAATATGTTGAAGATGAAAGACCACCACACCCAAAGAATGTACCGTGCATTCTCCACCATACCCACTCTTCCATCAATCTCACAACTTCTTTTCATCCATCACCGCTCTAATTTCTACACGTTAACGTTTTCTTTCATAATTATCTCAAAATACAAAATCTCGAGACAACAAAATCAAAGAAACTCCGTCCTTATTGTCGTTTTATCTTTAGGCGGCAAACAAGAAATACAGACAAAATTTATATTCAAAACAAAAATATATAATCTGTGAATAAATTTATGGTGAAAACTCAGGTAGTTGACTTCACGAATCTCAGCTATCAACTTCACATGAAATCGACTGCACATAAGTTTTCACCTAAATTTATATATAATAATATTTGTACCCTGAATGTTTGTTTGAAATGGTAAATTCTGTTTAAACGTAGCTCGTACCTTGAATTAACTATAGTCAAAAGCATGGTTATTTGACATATAAATTTGTTAATAAACATGTATCAGAGTTTATTAAGATTAACTAATTAAATTAATTAATTAATGAGTGATTTGTTAAGAAGGAGAGTAGAGAAGAAGTGAGAACCCTAGATGTAGTCGTAATGGGGCATTCCTCGAAAGGAGAATAATAAATGCAAGGGAGCAGAAGGATACAGTATTTGTTTGGCAGAACAGAAATGTAAGCCCTGATGTGAGAGGTCAGGAAATGATTTTGTAATCGATTGCTTTATGATTGATGAACATTAAAAAAGTATATGCAATTGACAGTGAGTGAGGATGAGTATGAGAGAGAAAGTGGACCAAAAGAGGGGTTTTTTATTTTTACTTTGTCAAACTCTGACACATGAAGAAAAGTGAAGAGAGAGGGGAGCTATATAATTATGAGGTTATGATGACTATATGATGGGCATGCATGGTGTAGTTGCCTTGATTAATGCCCCTACTCTTTCTACTATTATCATTATTATTCTTCTAAAACACGCATTTTGAGGTCTCTTTACTAATAATTACTACATTTCTTCACCCGATAACAACTAGGTATAGTGAAAAGCAAAACTAGATCCATGATATACAATTATACATATACATATTATTTGTAATAATCTTGCTAAATAACCATATATTTTACTAGTAGATTAACAGATATTTTTCTTTAATATATAATTGAGTTGACATGATGCATGTGCATGTGCGGATGTGCATGGGTGTGAGAGAGAAAGTGAATGAGGTTTCACATCAAGGAGCTTGTAAAGGGCCCTGAGAAGCGAGGCTGACAATGTCCTTCACGAAAGTCGCTGACTCTATTGTCTGCCCCGCATTTAAAGCGCGCTCTGTTCCCTTTCTCTTCTTTTTTTAACCTCCCTCTCTCTCTCAATTTAATTTATTACTGCTATCATTATTCTACTTCCCTTTAATTACCATGCATTTTGTTTCTCCCCTCATCCTCATCCTACCTTCAACCAATTTTCCCTTTTAATTTATACATGTCAGTGCGTATTCCATCCATATCTTCATAAAATTCCCATGCAATTAGCTAGATTGTTCATTATATATATTATTATAAGTAGAGTCAAAAACTCAAAGTCTACTTTTTATTTCTCTTTTGTGTTGGGTACCAGAATAGGAAAAATGAAAATTGATAGGTGGGGAAAGGGTTACAAGATGAAACAAAATGTTACTAAGTTTAGATGTGGCATTAAGGTTGAGAGCTTGGCCCTTGGGAATAGTCCTCTCTTGGAACTCTAGCTTTGGTTTATCACCCAAAATGTTTGTCCTTTTATTTCCTTAATTTATTGCTTCTCATCAATTCCGTTCCTCATCGGATTCCTCCTATATCATGAGAGCTGCTCCAAATTTCAAATATTTTCCATGACATTGTGGTCCTTTCTCATGTTACATTAATATATACTACCCAGAAAAGCTCAACATTTTCTAAATCAAAGGGATATGAGAGTCTTATGCTATAAAAAAAATTAAAAGGGATATTTATATGCTTTAAGTTCACAACTTGATCTTAGCTTAAACCAAACTTACATAAAAATAACAATGGGGACCAAGAAAGGTAAGATAACTAATGGAGGGTGGTCCAAATTTTTGCTGGACCCAACCCAACAATTAAAACGGACTTAGAGCTTCCCCCAAAAGTTGCTTCAGTCCCAATTACTTTCTATCTATCTTGCAGGGGCCATGTTAAATAGAGTAGAGAGATTTGTCCTTGATGTATAATGGTATATACCAATTAAGGGTATACCTATTACTTAGTGTGGTGAACCTCAGGTTGTTGGAGAATTTAAGATCAACAATGAACAGTGTTTACCACATACATTAGGTCAAGGGAAGGGACTAGTGCGTGCATCAAACAGATCAGATCAGAGGGAATAGAATAAGGCATAAAGCAAATTGATTCTGTCTCTAACATATTTGTTCTAATTTATATGGGGATTTAGGGACAAGGGTCTACCAAAACAACATGGTCCTCCATTGGAGCCTATATCTGGCTTAGGGTTTTGCCAATAATCTGTAACCATGTACAGTCCTTCTCAACCTCATAATTATTCTTTCTCCTTTTCCTTTACTTAATCTAATAATGGTAAATTCAAATAAAGAATATGGAATATGAACTACCACTTTTCTCCACAAACTAAAGAAATCAATTTCCATTATAAAAGAATGTGTTGATTATTCCATCAACATCAATAAATAGGTGGGATGAAGGATTTTAGAGGGGCTTTGTACAAATCCCTTTTTTACCCAGATAAATGAAATTATGAAAATATATTTTTTTGGTTAATTATAAAAATAATTATGCTAGAAATTGTTTACATAAGTTGTTTTTGTCTTTTTTATATATATATTTTTGGGTCAGCAAAATATTCACATTTCTTTTTTTTTTTTTTTTTGGACAGTAAAATTTTCACATTTCCAATAACAAAGGTAAACTAACACTTGGGCCTCCAAGCTGAAATAGAATAAAAGAAACCACATCACCCCAAAATTAGCAAGGCCTAGCCTCAAAAGCCCCCATTTAATTTGGCCAACCCAAACCAACTTCAAACATATGAACACATAGCTGCAACACCACATAGCAAAAAAGGATTGGGCTACCTTACTAACCCAAACACAGGTTTGAATTTTTGGATCCAAAAAACTTGCTGAAGAAAGCAAAGTAAAATATACAAGACCATGACCAAAAGAAAAAAAAAAAAAAAATACAAGACAACGCGGGAAAAATCTGGTTCTGAAAATCGAACCGGACTGACCGGTTCAACCGGAATAACTAGGAATCGGTTACCTAGTCGGTCCGGATAAGGTCAGAAATCGTTTGACAAAAAACCGGTAAAAAAATCAGTCGAATCGTTGATTAACCGGTAAACCGACAGAAGTGTCTGATTTTTTAGCGGATTTTTGGTTTGAAAGTAAAACCCCTAAACGGCGTCGTTTTGTCTCTTAAAAAAAAAAGAGAAAGGCTAAACCTAAACGTAAACGAAGCTGAACCCTAATCATCCAGAAGAAGAATTAGCACCATAGTTGTAAGAATCGGACCAGACCGACCGGTCCGACTAAAAACCAGTGAACTAGTCACTTGATCGGTCCGGTTGAATAAGTTGACTGCATAGGAATAAAACCGAATAGAACCGTTTGAACCGGTCGGTTTTGGATTAAAACCGGCGAACCGGCGGTTTTGTGAAACCCAGGCGATTCAGAACTTTTTTGTTTTTCCTTACCGAAAAACGATGTCATTTTGTTTTTTTAAATTTTAACAAAAAATAAAAAATAAGAAAAAGCCCTAACCCTAAACGGCTACCCCAATCCCCAATACCCTTCCCCTGACCCCTGGACCTAGAGGCTAGAGGCTGGAGCTCTCGAAGCCTTTCTTCCTCACCTCATCACACCAACACTCTCTTCCTCGCAGTCCCTCTCAGTCTAGAAGACTCTCTTCCTCTGCTTCGTCTCCGTCGCGTCTCCTCCGTCGCTGCTGCGGTGCTGCCTCTCCGTCACCAGAATCTGCCTCATCCAAGTTGGTCTCCAAACTGTGAAATCTGTTCTCTGTTTTTTTTTTTTTTTTAGTTATTTAGTTGGATTTTAATTTGATTAAGGGAGTGAATAACTGATTGGTTAATGGCAGATTGTTGATTATGTATTTATGTATATATTGTTGAGTTATAACTTGTTATATTGTTGAACTAGTTAATGGCAGATTGTTGATTTTTTTTCTGATTTGTAGTGGTTATGGTTGTTTTTGTTGATGTAACATTGCTGTGAATTTATATTGCTGGATATGGAAATATTGAATAGCTGAATAGATTTTCTGGTTATGTTGAATTTGTTGATTTTTTATTATGAATTTGTTGATTCTTGATTATGAAATTACTGAATTTGTTGAATTTTTTATTGTGGATCTGTTTAGTGTAGTGATTGCTGGATTGCTGGATTTTTTTATTAATTTTTGATTATGCCATTATGACTGTTTGCTTTAGAAGAAGGATTGCTGGATTTTCTAGCAATTTTTATCGAATTATTTGCTGTTGAACTATTATGCCACTGTGTATCTGTTTAGTGTAGTGACTATGTGTCTTTTTGTCGAATTATTTGCTGTTGAACTACTATGGTGTTGCTTTTAAATGTGTGTTGAATTGAATGGATATTTTCAACTTGAATGCAACCATTTTACTTGTGAGTTAAGTGCTTGTTATCCATTCATCAATTTCTCATGGCTATTTGTCTTAGTTAGGTACCAATGTTGCTCATAATTTAAATCATTCGGCAAATTGAGGCTTGAAAACATGTCGGCAAAACTGGTTTTATGTCCAAAACAGATTTTAGTGAATGCATATATGGTTGCTTTTGTCTTGTCTAACAGGAACCCTTTGAATTGAACTGTTGGAAATAGGCTATGCTTCCAACATTGAACAATTGATGTGAATTTGTATTTTGTAATAGCTGTTGTTTTATACCTTTGCTATTATAGTTTTTATTTACGTGAAACCGGTTTTACCGGTTCAACCAGTAATTTATCGGTTGAACCAATAAACCAGTAAACCAATAATCTGACCGGTTTGATCACCGGTTCGATTCTTACAACTATGATCAGCACCCACAGCAACTATATCTTCTCTCTTCGCAGTCGCATAGCCACCAGCCCACCACCACCAATCGAGCAGTTCACCGCCATCGCCACCGCATCCTGCAGCCACAGCAGCGACGACTTTGACCACCGCAACCACCACCGCGTCCTCTTTCGTCGCCGAGCTCGCCTCCTCTTTCGTCGCCGTTACTCGCCGCGGTAAGTAATACTCTGTTATTCACTTATTCCTCCTCGCTGCCTTCTGATTTTCTGTGCATGATTTTCTGATTTATTTGTTTGCTGGATTCAAGATTTTGATTTATTTGTTTGCTGGATTCATGATTTTGATTTTTGATTTTCTGAGGTTATTTGTTCATGATTTATTTGTTTGCTGCTTCATGATTTTGGTTGCTGAATTATTTATTTGTTCATGGTTTTATGAGGTGATAGAGCAAATTGGAAGAGGAGCGTTTGGTTCTGCTTTTCTGGTCTGAGAAGAAGAGGTGAGAACACACAAAAGCCACTGTTTATCTTTTTGTTTTTCTTCAAACAATGCAGTATGAACACTTAGAGAAGGATGAAGATCGTTTTCTCAGTGAAAAATTGGACAACCCCATGAACAAAAATTCAATCTTTTCTTCGAGTTCGGTTGTTTTATTCCTGTAGCTATGATGTGAACTGCCAAACCATGCAACATGAAGGGAAGGAGATTGATTTTTATTTATGTAATGGACAACCCAACAAATAAAGTTTCATTTTTTTTAACTCCTTGTTTCTGTTTTTAGATTTTGGTGTTTTTAATTGTTAGAATTATGTGAGAAACTGTACCAATTCAGTAGCAGTTAGGCTGTGAAGTCCAATTTGTTATTCATTTTTTTTCATGGTTTCTTCAATGGCTGGTAGATATGTGCTGAAAAAGATTCGCTTGGCAAAGCAAACTGAGAAGTTCAAACATACAGCACACCAAGAGGTTGGTCTAACAAATCTTTTCCACCTGATGCATACATGTAATTGTTTTTGTTATAATTTTATTTTAATATGAATTCTAAACTTAATTTGCCTAATTGATTGCACATACAATTCTTTTTCTCCAAATATACCTTTGTTTTGAATAGTATCATTCAATCTATTTATACTTTACAGCCACAATTTAAGTGTTGCTAGATGATATGTACACAAGTCATGCCAATTTAAATATTCTTTTGGGTTTCTTAGTATCACTATATTTCTCTTCCTTAATGATCTATAAAGTTGTTTAGTTATAAACTTTGATGTTTGAAGATGTTTGTGAATCTCTAATATTAAGTTATGGTTAATTTATTATGTGAAATTTTAAATTTTATTAAGTTAGAAATTATTGAATTTATATATTTAAAATTATTTTTAGGTTTTTTAATAATTTTATTTAATATTTAATTAAACCGGTTGAACCCCGGTTGAATCTCGGTCGAACCAATGAACCATTGAACCAGTGACCTCACCGGTTTATTGACCGGTCCGGTTCTCGCAACCTTGTTTTAATCCAGTCCAAAATTTCGACAGCAAAGTTCTGCTTTGCTTTGTTTGCTGTGTGTGCAGAGCATCGAGCTCCTCCGTGGCTTAATGGCGCCCACTAGCTAGGGCCACCGTAATTCCTCTCGAGAAGAAACCTTCACTTCCGTTCTTCCCTTCAACTTCAACGATCTTGGTGAATCCCTTTCTTTCGCACTTGCTCTTGCAAATCTTTACTACATTTTCACCGTTATATGCCGACTCTATGCACCATTGTGATTTTGGGTTAGTATGATGGAATCGGAACATTACGTTTGTATATAATTTCTCTTTTTTTTTTTTTTTTTTCCTTCTGTCTTCTTGCGTTTGTGAATTGCGACATGGGGAGCCCCATTGTGGCGCATGTCCTTATGTTGTTTGATGAAATGCCTCAACGAAGTGATACATTTGTACTAGATGGGTCCTTCACTGTGTAAAGCTAAAATTTAATTATTTCTTCCATTTCAAGGTTGAGATTTGTTCCGTATTGCTGCTTGGTTGGTTGTTTATTGCGCACTGTCTAACAAGATTAGAGTTCCAACACTTTTATTGCTTCCCTGCTGCTAAAATTAATAAAAATTAGTCATAATGTATTTGGTCCTTGCGTATGTATTTGTATAAAAAAGAATTTCATCTATTACCATTCAATTTCTCAGTACTCAAGCATTTGTAAACACCGTTTCACTTAAGTTTGCACTAAATTTTTGTTGCTTGCCAGGATAGCACTGAATATCCTGTTATCGTTTGGAAAGCAGTTGGTCTAACCATGATATGGTCGAGGCTAGGTAGGAGAATCCATCTCTCACCATACTTTAGGACTTTGCAAAATGCCTCTCCTGAATCCAGGTAATGCCATGTTATTTCACTCCTAAAGTTTTGCTGTTACGATCTTTGTTAAATGCTAAATACTGATGATTCTTATAGGTAGTAGGTAATGTTATGAAACATATCGGTAACAAAATAAATAAAACTACATCAGATTTCTAAAACCATATATGCTCTCAAAGTTTTAGTGATTTTTCTAAATATAAAGATTCACGTATGTGCTGGGTACCGTTTTTGCCTCTCTAAAGTTTGACTTCCAGAGAAAAAATAATAATAATAGATAATAGTGAAAGTAATAGTTTCAATTCCAGCAAGTTGTCAGTGGTGTATAATTTTGTTTTTGATTCAGGTGCCTATCTATTGTTTCTGAAGTATCAAGTTACAAGTCCATTAGTTGTAATATTGGGTTCCAACATTTTTTCACTTCTACAAGACAATTGTCAAAGCTTGACCAGGAATTGAGTATAAAGTCATTCCATCAGTGTTTTCACTCATTGGCCTCTGCTTCACAGAATGTTAGAAGTTCAGGTGCTACATCCGGTGTTAGACATTTTTCGTCTCATGCGTCCAAAGAAAAGAAATCACAAAAGATGCTCTTATATTTGACTGGCTTGGTTTTTGGAATGGTCGGAGTCACCTATGCTGCTGTTCCCTTGTACAGGAGATTTTGTCAAGCAACTGGCTATGGGGGAACTGTTCAAAGGCGTGAGGTTTGGTCGAGTTTGATTTCAAGGCTTTTCTTTTCCTCACCAAATTGATTGGCAACTTCAATTTTGTTTGACAATTTCTTACATTTTCTTCAGACTGTTGAAGAAAAGATTGCACGACATGATAAAGAGAAAACAGTTGCCACAAGGTGTTACTTTCTACTTCTTATATTCTACCTTTTTACTAGTAGATGTTTGCAGGACCTTTTTTGTGATTTCTATTTCCTCAGGTTGAAGAATATATGTTTATTAGCAATAGTTGATCAATTTCCAAGTATCTTATTTAAAAAAAATGTTTTCACTGGTTCGAATTCTGTGCCACTTTTTGTAATATTGGGAATTTATGCAAGACTACTGTTCTACTTTATTTCTTAAGCCCTATGATATATTTGGGTACATTGCACTAAACTTGCTATATCATCCTTGGGACTTCACATTTGATTTTGTCAAGGGACAAGTGAATAATGATTCAATAAGTGATATGCTTACAAGGCATTAGTCAATAAACCTCAATTAGGCTCTCCGTTTTAGAAGTTAACTTTGATACGGTTGTAATAGACTGCTAGTTTGATGAGTTACTATATTTTTATCAGGGAAATTGTAGTGCAGTTCAATGCTGATATTGCTGATGGCATGCCATGGAAGTTTATTCCTACTCAAAGAGAGGTTTTTCTTTACTTAACACCTTACTGCATGTATGCTGTTGCTGTATTTCCATCAGGAAATAGAATTATAACTTGTGCAAGTATTCATTGAGGAACTTTTACTTATAATTTCTTGGAATCATTAAGTTTACTTATATTATATTATTCTTTTAAAGTTCCATTCTGCTAGCTTGGAGAGAACTGTTGATTATCATATTAAATAAAAAAGTTTGGTTGTCACAATTTAATTTCTATAGAGACTGATATAGTATTTTCTGATCTGGTTCTAGTTGCATTTACGGTTAACACTTGCTAGATTGGTAATGTAGCATTATTTGGTTATTCTAATAGGTAAGAGTCAAACCTGGAGAAAGTGCCCTCGCATTTTATACGGCTGAAAACAAAAGTTCCACTCCAATAACCGGTGTTTCTACATATAATGTCACTCCTATGAAGGTAATGACTTGCGATGAATTTTCTGTTATGTTGTATATGGAGACAAATTCTTCATGGTCTTTCTACTATATGATGAGAGCATAATGGCATTTTTTGCTTTTCCTGCCGTTGGAAGTCTTTTGTGTTTCCCTTTTCTGCTGAACTCATATAGTTGCCTTCGGAGATTAACTTTGATTTCTTTCATAGAGCTACCCAAAGTAGCAATTTTAGGGAGGGAAAACGTATAAATCATAAACTCTCTTATACAGGCTGCAGTGTACTTCAATAAAATACAATGCTTCTGTTTTGAGGAGCAGCGGCTTCTTCCTGGGGAGCAGATTGACATGCCTGTAAGTGGTTTCAAAAATAGTTCCTGGGGAACAGATTTACATGCATCTAAAATCTAAACAGTGTATTACTTGTATTGTAGGTATTCTTTTACATTGACCCAGAAATTGAGACCGACCCTAGAATGGATGGTGTCAATAACATAATATTATCATACACTTTCTTCAAGGTTTCTGAGGAGTGAGATCTCTTGAATGTTTACATGAGATTCAAATAACAAGCTTGCTACTTGCTACGACTAAAGGCAAACGATGCTTAGCACATCCATGAAGCTCAAGATATGATTACATATTTCTGGTGATTTGTGAAGGACTGAACTTCGTTTGTAATTCAAATTCAAAATAAAGATGAAATTACCTTTTCTCCCATAAGTTTGCGAAGTTCTTGATCGTTTCCAGAAGGGCTGTTAGAAAACTTTTCCGATCAAGTTTTGAACATTTGAGTTACCAGGGCATGAGGTTGTGAATTACACTGAATCTATTGTCTAAATTGTATTTGTATCATTCAGTATCACTTTGCATTATTAGTCACTTGTAGAACAGTTAAGATAGTTCAATATCTTGCTGAATCAGTGTTACTTCAGTGTCTTGACATTACAATGTGAAATGATAAAGTGAAGTAGTAAAAACCTTTTGATCAAATAACTTTATTATAAGTGGGCACATCGACTCAAATGCCGATTAGTCCTTCACTTTATGACATGGTAAAATAGTTGAATTGCACATTCATATCTTCTAACAGCAAAGTATCCAGGTAAGTGGGTATATTATCTTTGTCGCACAACAGTCCAAACATTTAATGATGCTTCAGGTTTGAACACTTTTTCCCTTTAAACCTTCATTGGGTAAAGATCAAAGGCATTAAGTGTCAAAATATACAAAATTCATATAATTCTAAACAATTTTTCTAGTTTTATTGTAATAGATTTACTCTTGGCTTCGTCCCAATTTACTATTAAATAAGGAAAATCTTATAGTATTTTTTATTTGGTGTTTAATTTTTGTCTAATTTGTTTTTTATAATAAATTTTAAATTTTTAAATTAAATATTAGGGTAAAAAACTCAAATAAACCAAGCTGAGAAGTTTATTACCCAAATCAGCCAAAACAAAAATTTTTTTAGCAATCCACCAATGACCATTTAAATATAATTCGAATCATATTGATTCGAACTACAAATGCATGTAATTCGAAACAACTTGCTTCGAATTACGTTTGAATGGATATGCATGTAATTCGAATCAAGTAGATTCGAATTAGAGAAGGCTAAATCGAATTGACTCGATTCGAATTAGTAGGCTCACGTGACTTTATGGAGTTCGAATCAAATTGATTCGAATTATTCAATGTTGGTGACACTAGGTAGTTCGAATTAAGTTGATTCGAATTACTAGTGAGTTGCCTATATAATGCTACGTTAGTTTATATAATTAATGCTAAATAAGGCAAGTTCTGACTGTTTTTTTTGTCTACCTAACAATATTAATCCCTAATATTTTTGTTAGGGTACAAATTTGCCACCACAACTACTGGCTACCTAGCAATATTAATCCCTAATTTTTAATTTTATTGTCAAATAATAAAAAATATAATTTTAATTTTAATAATACTTTTTAAATATTTCTAAAATTGTGTAATCATCAAAATATATATATATATATATATATATATATATATATATATAATATTTTTAGAAAAATAAAAATTATACAGTAAATATCTTTTGTATCAACTATAAGATATATATCCAACTATCCAAGTAAGAATGTGAAAAAAAAATTTGATATATATCCAACTAACGTAGCATTATATAGGCAACTCACTAGTAATTCGAATCAACTTAATTCGAACTACCTAGTGTTACCAACATTGAATAATTCGAATCAATATGATTCGAACTCCATAGAGTCACATGAGCCTACTAATTCGAATCGAGTCAATTCGATTTACCCTTCTCTAATTCGAATCTACTTGATTCGAATTACATGCATATTCATTCAAACGTAATTCGAAGCAAGTTGTTTCGAATTACATGTATTTGTAGTTCGAATCATATTGATTCGAATTATATATAAATGGCCATTGGTGGATTGCTGAAATAATTTTTGTTTTGGCTGATTTGGGTAATAAACTTTTCAGCTTGGTTTATTTGGGTTTTTTACCCTAAATATTAATTATTTTACTTTTTTGACAATTAGAGAACAACTTTTAGATAATATAGCAAACAACATTAAATAAAGCGTAATAAAAGAAAAGAGAGAGTTGAACCAACTTAAATTAGTCGTAATAGATTATCCCTTAACTTGTCGGGTTTGGAGATATTGTAAAAAAGAAAAAAAAGAGTTAATAATTTAATGTATGAAAAAAATGAATAAATACATGATACAATACAACTTTTAGATAGAGATATGCCTAATCAAAAAGCAAATTGACCCATATTTTAAATAAGTCAAAAAAATATTAGTTCGACTCGACTTGCCTGAGCTAACAAGTTAAAGGAGTTTAATCGTTTGACTTTTACCAAAAAAAAAAAAAACAAATAATACTACATAATTTTAGGATTTTTTTTATTTAATATCCATACAAATAAAACATTATCATACATTCATATATTTTCATAGTAAGTTATTTAAAATCTAAAAAATTAATTAACAAATCTATAACAAAAATAGTGTATAATATAAACACAGCAAATTTTATATATCAAAAATTAAAAAAGGAGTCGGACGAAACAACCCGTGCCTACTTGATCCAAGACTGTTTCGTCTCATAAGTTATTTAAACCAAGCCGAATTGACCCGTTTTTAAACAAGTCGTTTCTTTTTACAAGCGAACCGACGAACCCACAAAATATAGCTCATTTTAACGACTCTACTTTTAGAATATATTTTGTATCATCAACCATTATAGGGGAGTAAAAAGTATGGTTCTGAAAATTGAACCGGATCGGTCGGTTTAACCGGATTAATCGAAAACTGGTCACCTAACCGATCTGGGTAAGGCCAGAAACTGCTTGGCAAAAAATCGGTGAAAAACCGGTCGAATCGGCGGTTAACCGATGAACCGGTAAAATCGTCCGATTTTTTAGCGGGTTTTTGGTTTGAAAGTAACACCTTTAAACGGCGTCGTTTTGTCTCTTAAAAAAAAAAGAGAAAGGCTAAAGCTAAACATAAACGAAGCTGAACCCTAATCACCCAGAAGAGGAATCAGCACCCACAGGCCACAGCAACTCATCTCTCCTCTCTTCGCAGTTGCATAGCCACCACCACTAATCGAGCAGCCCACCGCCATCGCCAACGCATCCCGCAGTCACAGCAGCGACGGGTTTGACCACCGCAGCCACCACCGCGTCCTCTTTCGTCGCCGAGCTCGCCTCCTCTTTCGTTGCCGTTACTCGCCGCCGATAAGTAATACTCTGTTATTCACTTATTCCTCGTCGCTGTCTTCTGATTTTCTGTGCATGATTTTCTGATTTATTTGTTTGCTGGATTCAATATTTTGATTTATTTGTTATCTGTTCATGATTTATTTGTTTGCTGGATTCATGATTTTGATTTTTGATTTTCTGAGGTTATTTGATTATGATTTATTTGTTTGTTGCTTCATGATTTTGGTTGCTGAATTATTTATTTGTTCACGGTTTTCTGAGGTTATTTTTTGTTTTTGATTTTCTGATTGTTACAGATGGAACAATCACAAAGTAACCCACAACCACAAGATAATGCTGTTCAAGATTCTCAAACTGGTTCATCTAGAGGTAAATCTGATCCAACTTGGCAATATTTTACAGTGAAGTATGACAAAAATAACAAGGCTCAATATACATGTATTTTCTGCTTGAATACTTACAATGGAGGGGGGATATATAGAATGAAATATCATCTTGCAAAAATATCTGGACAAATTAAAGTTTGTAACAAAGTAATTGAAGATGTTGAACTTCAATTCAAAAGGCTTTTGGAGGAAAACAAAAAAAATAAGGCAGAAAAAAGAAAATTTACAAGTGATTGTTATGATGTGGAAACACAAGCGGAAGAAGAGTGTGAAGCGCCTAATCCTGTACAACCTTCGGCTCCTGCAACAATGGGAGACAAAAGAAAGAGAAGAGTTATTGCTGCTAATATTAAGTTATGGATAATTTATTATGTGAAATTTTAAATTTTATTAAGTTAGAAATTATTGAATTTATATATTTAAAATTATTTTTAAATTTTTTAATAATTTTATTTAATATTTAATTAAATCGGTTGAACTCCGATTGAATTCCGGTCGAACCAATGAATTATTGAACCAGTAACTTCACCGGTTTATTGACCAATCCGATTTTCACAACCTTAGTAAAAACTAAAAAGTGGTTCCATTTAAAGTGCTTTGCTATATTCAAGCATTAGTATCTTTATCATAAAATATTGTGGCTGTTATTAAGACTTTATTGTGTGACAATCCTTTATATTTTACCAGATCGAAAATAGAATTATGTTTCCACTTTAAAATTTGCCATAAAAAGATCTTTATTTCTATCCTATTTTCAACGATCATTTTTTTCATTTTCATCTTTATCTTCGGATATATCCACAGATATCCATTGTCATCACTAGTTAAAATATGTATTCCGCTAAAGATTGAATTACAAGAAAACAAAAGCATTGGCACTCACTAATTAATGGCGGTAGTGAACTGAATTTGCTTACTAATGCAGTGTTGATAAGAATGGTGGTTAGTTGAGATATAATGGTCAGATTCTGTTAAAATGGGGTCAAATCCATTGTCAAACTTGAAAAGAGAGAGGTGCACTAATTTGTTAAAGTCTTATTGAAGGCTTTATCATTTATATATATAGACACCCCACAACTTCAAGTGCAAGCATTATAAATTTATAATGTTACCTTTGTATTTATTAGGTTGATTTTCCATTTTTCAACCTAACGAATTGGACGACATTTTGCTTACCCTTAACAAAGCCAAAATCAATTTAATCCTTTTAGCCTTTTTACTTAACGGCTTCAAGAAGAAACATTTGAAAGCTGGTTGTTAACAACCTCTTGGTCCTTAATTACTTTTTTTGAGCTTTCTTAATTCTTGTTAGGTGTGTCTCATGCTGTGGAAATGAAAGTGACTAATAGCTCCAACCATGTGCTTGAGTCAATCACATAAAACTTCAATTTCACATATGTGAGTATATGTTTGTAAGTATTGAAAACAAAACTTAGAATATGATGCAATTTCAATATAATAATCTGTGTGTCGACCCAAGTGATCATCATCATCATTTTTATTATTGTCTTTTTAATGGGAATTGGAGAAAGAAAGAATTTTTCAGAGTAAAAAGATAAATGAAATGCATTTGAATTGGCGTCATATAGTTAATGTTCATTGCACTTGAGGAATGTGAAGATTAACTCATTGATTAATAAGTGAAAATACAGAGTGTAAGTGTGTAACGCAAGTTATATATCAGCATGGTAAATTATAAGTGGACATGCATTCTGTACAAGAGTATAATCTTTTGGTGGATTTGAAGTATTTAATTTTTCCCATTTCAAATTACTCTCTCACTTTTTGGATAAATTTTTATTTGTCTTGCAGTTTGTAAGCTTAGATAAGAAATTTAAAAAATTCATAAATATCAGAAACAGAATTGGCCCTTTAAGAAAACATTGGAAACCAATTATTCTAAACTTATTTTTTAGTTATATTCTAAATCTCTTAAAACATTAAATGAATTCAATATCCTTTAAACATAAAATGTATCCAATGCGGGAATGTTTGGTGACTCGTGAGTGGTGTTGAATTTGTGGTCTTGATTGATTAGGAGTAATGTTAAATTTTAGATCCTTATTTTATGATTTGAATGAAGAAAAAATTTAAAAGGCCAACACTTTTATTAAAGTTTGGTCAGCACTTAACCAATAAAAAAAGAAAGTAATTTTATATCATTAAATATAATTTCACACTATTAAAAATATTAATAATAATTAATTAATGACTACAAATCACAAAATCTATTAACCTCTAACTTTCCTCTTGAATGAATGTTGTTTTTGAATTTTGATAGTATGATTAATCACTTAATTTTATCAAGAGGTTGTTCTGTCATTAAATATACTCTTTAGAATAGTGTCTCTTCCTCTTAGGCTAGCTTGATTTTGTTTGAACTTGACAAGACTAACAGTATTTTTTCTTTTGAAAATATTTAGCGACAAAAAAAATTAATAAAAAATAATTAGAATTTATTTTATTTAATATTTATTAATTATTATTAAAATTAATAAATATTAAATAAAGTAAGTGTGAACCTTTTTTTTTTTATTTTTCATCATTATTGTTTTTCTTTTTGGTTATTTTGATTTCTTTACTTCTCTCCTTTGAAAGTCATATACGTACACTATTTAATTATTGAAAATAAAATCCAAATAACAACTTTCTTGTGATTAATAATACTAAGGAGAATAAATAACCATTTGTACCCATGAGAGATGAAAACGCTGACATTTGTACCCATGAAGGCTCGAAACTAATCTTGTACCTATGATAGATACCTTCCGTGTGACAAAAGTACCCTGACTTGGTTCTGAGCTTGGTTCGTGAGTTTCCGATCCTACGTGGCACTTCCTCCCTTATCTTCAACCCCTCTGTCTCTCTTACTCACACACTCTCTCTCTCCAAACCCCACTCATCACTCTTCAAACCCCACTCTGGCCCCTTCTTCCTCAACACTCACTCCCTCACCATCCACTCCGTCCTTCACGCCGACAAAGCCATCCTCTTCTCCCTCCCCACCACCTCTGACCCCATCAAGGACACCCTCCTCACTCTCATACTTTCCAACCACTCTTTCTTCATCCTCACCTTCTCCACCTCCCCTTCCTCTTTCGCACTCCAAATCCGGGATGGTACTTCTCAACCATCTCTTCATACCGGTCAACCAAGCCAGCCCAGTAAGTAGTAAGAATTCTCAAGGAAAACAACATCATCATCGTTTCCCTCGTCTTCATCTATCTCTTCCCCAGACTCATTCTCCTCTTCATCAATTATGGAAAAAAAAATTCAAACTTTGAAAAAAAATCAGGCACTCCACAAATCAGTAACACAAAAAATCAAAATGAAGAAGAAAAAGACCTGCGATTGAGGAACGCAGATATGAACGTGTTGGTAATATTTATTTACCAAATAAACGTTCTAATTTTTAACAACATCTCTCTCTTTCTCTGAATACAATTCTTCAATTAAGTTAAGCAAACGAAGCACCCATCTTTGTACAGAAGAGAGAGAAAGAACAAAGAAGAGATTGGAGTTTCCCTCAAAGGCACTGATGATGTCAACGCTGTCGATCTCGGGGAGCACCCACTCCTTCTTGGACCAGACGTCGGAGCCGTAGGGCCAGGTGGTGCGGCCGACGCAGGAATCGAAGAGGTTGCGCCAGTACTCGCCGTCAAACTTCTTGAGGGCGGTCATGTCGTGTTGGACGTCGAGGAGGCCGCCGGATTAAGAGCGGTAAACGATCTCATCGAGGGAGTAGGATTCGGTGGAGGAAGGGTCGGCGTTGATGGGGACGTAGCAGGCTGAGAAGAGGTTGTTGTGGGTGATGTTGTTGCGACGGGCTTCGTCACGGATGTTCTCGTCGGCAGGGCGGCGCTGCTTGGGGGAGGTGAGAAAAGTGGTGGGCTGGGATTGGGCCTTGATAGGGAAGTGGGTGGGCCTGGGCCTGGGGGGTTGGTGGGTTTTGAGGGGAAAAGGAAAAGATGCGTGGAAGAGGGAGGTAGAAAAAGCAGCAGCCATTGAGGGATTTAGAGTATGAAAGATGAGAAAGCAGCTCCTTTTTGTGATTTGTTCTTCTCCTTCATCTTCTTCCAACTTGAAGAACTGCTGCGACTTCCAAAATTTGCATCAGAGTTAAATCTGCGTGGTGACATTGCTGGGGTTATGAGTTATTTCTGGGTGCGCTTGAATTTCACCAATATTTCATTTTGGGGGTATGATTCGAATTGGGGAAGAAGATGAGCTAGGGTTTTCATTTCAAGCATTACCTTCATATAGAAACGTTCAGATCCACGTAGACAGGGCTTTGGGAGGTTCGGAGAGCCACGTAGGGTCCTACAAATCCGAAGCAAGTGCCAACCCAAGCCAGACTATTTTTGTTACACGGAGCCCATCTCTCATGGTTACAAAGTCAGTTTCCATCTACAATGAGTACAAATGTCAGCGTTCTGAACTCTCATGAATACAAATGGTCATTTATTCATATTAAGGATGACAAGAAATGCTTATCTTAGTAGTAGGATAAATCATTATTGTTGCGGTTTATTTTACGAGAATATTAGGAGATAATAATTTAAAATCAATTTATTTTAATATTTATAATTTTATTTATATAATATGTATAATTATATATTTATTATATTTAATATTATTTAAATACTCTAGCAATAATAATTACAAAAAATGTAAAAGAAAATAAATGATAATTAAAAAATATAAAATAAGATAATCCTAAATTATTTTAAATTAATTTTTTATTGTCTCAAATATTTTTATAATTTTAAGCAAGTCAAAAATAAATTTTTAATATCTTAACTAGAGAATTTAGCATCTAAAAATTTATTCCCAGAAATTATCTATAACAACCCAAATTACTATCGGTCTTATTAGAAAGATAAATATTATTAGAGATATATTAAAACACTAATATTTTATTTAAAAAAATTAGTTAATGTTGACCCAAATACAAAATAAATATAAAAATAACATTTCTTAGCTAGGGGTGCACATGGCCTGGTTCGGTCTTAAGATCCGGTCCGGTCTCGAATATTTTAGGAGTTGATTTTGTGTAATTTTACCGGATTTAGGATCCAGGTAAGGATTTCAAAAATAGACCCGATCATTATTTCAAGCCGAGTCTGAGTCAAGGTGAACTCGATTTTCTTGGCCCATGTGCACCCTAAGAGAACTAAAAAAGATATATATGTTTTAAATTAATTTCAATATTATGTTATATTAATCATAAGTTTATTGTTTTATTTTTAATCATACTTGTTGAATTAAAAAATAAATTAAAGAAGCATCAAATTAGAATTTATGGACAAATTCAAGTTTAAATATGAATATCAACTTTTCGGTAAAAAATTTCTTCTTTATAAATAAGTGCATTATAAATAAGTTTCTTTATAAATAAGTTTTTTATAAATTATTGTTAAAATTTTAAAGACTCGATTTTTACCCGGTTTAGACCCGGTATAGTTGTGACAAAAAATATTTAAATTTTATCGGGTTTAGGACCGGGTTAAAATCTAAATAATAGACTCGGTGTATATTTAAGATCGAATCTAGATCAGGATAAACTCATTTTCACCCTGCACACGAACACTCCTACTCTTAACAATATATATTGCACCAAGGGCATATACTATTAGAAAAGAAAAAACTCAGCAAGATTAAAAGAGCTATTAACAACATAATTATATTATTGTTATTATAGATGTTGTTTAGCAGGTAAGAAATTTGTAATTTAATTATGAGATTCCAATCGATCGAGAAACAGGGATTTTAATTTCTCAATCAATCATAATATACAAGAATGCAAAAAAAAAAAAAAAAAAAAAAAAAAAAGAAATACAATAACAGCATATATAGATGTGTATGTGAAGAAGCTGAGGCATGCGGCATTGGTAGGATTATTATTATTATAATATAGAGAGGTTGAAAGCGTCTCTTTGGTTGGATTGACGGCTTCAGCAAGAAACATTTGAAAACGGGCTATTAACAACCTCTTCTTCATCACTCTTTATTTGCTCTTTCAAAAGTAATGAATGTGACTCCTATCAATTGTCACAGATATCCCTTCAAATTAACTTTAACTCATTATTGTTCCTGCTAGCCTGAAACAATGTGTGTTATATATGTATGAATGTGGCTCGAATTATTTAACTTCAAAAGCTATAGCTAACTCAAATTAAAATGGAAGGGTTGTCTAAGACTTTTAAAATCTTTCGAGGTCTTATCTTTTTTAATGATGTACGACTTTAATAGTTGATAAAAAAAAAAAAACATGAATGTAAGTTTAATACTGTGAATATGAGGATATTTAGATGATTGAGTGGATATACTAAAATTTATGACAGGACACTTATTGTGTATATATGTGATTGTTGTATCAAGAAATAAAGTTGGTTCTTATGGGAAAAAAAAAAAAGAAACGTGGAAGAGTCTTCCAATGATGAACAACATTGAAATTAGTGGGAAATAGATTATTTCTAGTTGCTAATAATATAATACAGTAGATCTTTATCTTCATTTGTATCCGATTTGCTACTTCTTTTGCAAATTTAAAATACTTTTCTTTTGTGTGTGAAAACTGTCAAGCAACCAACGATGATGATTACATTTGTTTGTTAAAATATAACAGAGTAGACACTTAATTCGATGGTCTTATAACGTTTAGACCATTAAATGGTTTTATAACAAAACATATTTTTTAAGTTTTTTTATAATTATTAAATAATTTTTATCTAATTTTAATTATAAATTAATCTCTTATAAAATTAGATAATTATAAAATCTATTTTTTATTTTATAAATTATTATTTTATCATTCATCTATCATGTTTATTAATAATTAAAAACTAAAATAATAACAAATTCGATCTTTTATTAATCGTAATAAATATTTTGCAATCTTAATCGATGATGATTTTATCATTGATCCGTTATATACATATTAGATTGGAAAAATAGTGTTAGAAATTCAACCCATTAGAATTGATACACAATCAATTGAATTTTGCAAAGCATGTGGGATTAATTTTTTTTTTTGAAGAAAGTGAGCTCACACATTAGAGTGGAGTAAACATGAAAGGATAACAAAACAGAAAACAAAATAAAGAGACATAACTCTGGGATAGAATCCGTTGTCATCTCCGGCATGTGGGGTTAGTTAATTCAATCGATTGAAATCACCAAAACAATCTGGGTTTAGTTAATTCAATCGATTGGTTCTATTACTCAATCGATTGACTTACGCTATTAAAATGATATATGAAAGTTTAATTGATTGAAGTTTGTACGCGACTAATAGTATTTTCCAGTTCAGTCGATTGGTATGAGCATTCAATCGATTTAAATGTGACGTGAATAAGGGTTTTTCCTACATTCAATCAATTGGTATAATAATACAATCGATTGAATTTTGATATGCACTATATATTAAGCCTGATAACTATCCGTGTTCAGCCTCCCTCCCCTTTTTAAATTTTACAACTTTATTTCTGCATAACCTTTCTTCTCTCTCTAAATCCACAAAACTTATCTCTTCTTCTTCTCCAATCTCATCAACATTCACTCCAAACTACATACATATTATTAATCCTCATCCAAATCCTTACAAAACCCTCCAAACCAATATTCTCAAAATGGCCAGAATTAAAAACGCAAACAGAGTTAGAATTGAGGTGAAAGTTCTGCATTCACTAATTTATAACCTTAATATTAAAGAAAAGATAAGATTAGAGTATCTAAATCAAAATAAAATCTTAAAAATTGAAGATAAAATTTTAAAGATAAGATAGATGGATAATAAAATAATAATTTATAAACATGAGTTGCAAAATTGAGAACGGCGTAACATATAATGTAGTGCACAATTCAATCGATTGGATAACATAACCAATCGATTGAATTGTGAAAATTCATATTACTTTGAAGACTTAAATCGATTGTGTAACACAACCAATAATTAAATTGTGAGACCTTATATTGCTTTGAAGCCTTCAATCGATTGGGTAACATGAACAATCGATTGAATTAGAAAAAACCCACATTCTAATCATCGTTCAATCAATTGTATAAAAATTACAATTGATTAATTTTTGAGAAAATCATACTATTGTTCAACATTCAATCGATTGTTTTGTGGAAACCTGAATTTCAATTGATTGAATTATGAAAAATCTGAAATTCAATCGATTGTTTTATTAATCCAATCGATTGATTTTATAAGAAACACGATTTCACAACCCTATACGAATGTAACGGATCAAAAATAAAATTTTAATCGATTAGAATTGCCAAAAAATTATTACAATTAATGGAAGATTTAATTCGTTATTTTTTTTATTATGATAAATAAATAATAAAATAATAATTTATAAAATAAAAAATAAATTTTATAATTAAATAATATATAAAAAATTAATTTATAATTAAAATTAAAAAAGATTATTTAACAGTTATTAGAAAATTTTAAAAAATATATTTTATTATGCAACTATTTAATCCTAAGAGCATCGAATTTTTTGTAGATAAATCTTTGAAACATATTAAAGGATAGAAACTCGTATATATTATTATGTACTTTTGCCCTATACAAGTAGAAAGTAAATATTAATATTTTAAAATTGATAATGTCATTCTTAATTTAAAGATGTTATTCTCTGATATATATATATAAAAAACAAATTTATAGCAATTTTTAATTTGTTATCTGACTGAGAGATCAATTTGTAACAGTAGTAGTATTCAAAACTGTGTTTGAATGTGTCTTCAGAAACATTATTATTAGTTTTACTCATTAATACTTAAAGTGAAACAGACAAATATTGTTGTTATTAATCAAACAACAGATCAGACACATAAGAGTCTCTCTTCTCCAAATAATTTATTATGAAATCCAAGGTGCTACATTATTTATTAATTAATGTGAATTGGGGCAGCAAGTATATGTTAATTCCTCACATAATAACATAATACTATAGGTATATAATAGGATTTCATTTGAGAAACGAGGAATTTATGAGGGGGTTGAGACTTGAGAGGGAGGTTTAATCAGAAAGTTTGGTGCAAAAGAGAGCATGAAAATCCTAGAGCATGCTGGTGATGTGGCAACAGAATAATGAAAAAGAAAATTATTATTATTCAGAAAATTACCAACCTCCAAACTTGTTCCCTTTTTCCCACTATTTATATGCTCTCCTATCTCCTCTCCTCTCCTCAGTAGCTGCCACACACACACGTATTATTTATGGAGAAAGCTAGCACTAAATCTTCTTTGAAGGTTGGGAATTAAATTAATGAATATAATAATAGTATTTTCATTCTTTAATTTATGTTATGTTATGTTATGTTTTCTTTACCCTCCCTCTTATATTCTTAAGCCTAACAGTAGTGTATATATTATGAAATTCAATTCTAGCTAACTGTTATTACTTGTTTTCCATGCATGGCTAAATTAGTTTGTGAAGAACACTTCACAGTCTACTGCAGCTCAATGGAGCATTACTAATAATAATGCTAGAGGAATGGTGAGACATATATATTGGTTCATCATTATTGTTATATTTTTAGTTTCATCATAAAATAATAAAATTGATCTTCCATGGAATATATAATAATAATAATAATAATGTATATATACACGTAAATCTAGTATAACTACATTATAATGATTACATTAACTATGTAAGTGTTGTTAAAATTAAATTTTTTTTATATTTTGATAATTTTTTTTAAGCAACAATTTTAAAAAAATGTTGTTTAACAATAAAAAAAATATTACTTTAATTTTAACAATATTTTTTAAAATACTATAATCATCGTAACATAGTCATATTAAAATAACTCATATATATAATTTGCAACTCCAATTTTTAATTAAGAGAAGCTAGCTAAGTTATTGATGATTTATGTATTAAGATACTTCTTCTGCACTTGTATGTCCCAGCCCATCATCTTAGTTCTTAAGGTTGAAGTTATGAGAGTGTAAAGTGTCAACTATGTCACATCTTAACAACACTGAAAGAAATTCTTATAAGAGAATATATATGTTACTTGACTTTACTAGATGGTCATGATGCAACAATTTTAATTTCAATTAATTACCACCTTATTAGCTTGTGGCACAAATAAACTAACTATTCACTGAATCACTGTTTTATCACACTCGCGTGCAGGAAATTATTATTTAGATAGATAAAATAAAGAGAAAATTACACTCCCCTCCCTTGCGAGATGCTAAAATGATACTCTCTTCTCCTCTATTTTATAAATGTACATTTCCTTCCTTCTAACTTTTAAAAAACCTCCTCTTTAATTCATTTTAAACTTTTTGTGTTAACTAATGTTAACTTTATCCATTTTTAAGAAAAAATAAATTATTTTTTAAAAAAATACCTATTAATAAAAAAATTATTTTTTATCATTAAATTTTGCTTACCAAAATATCTTTTAATAAATTATTCTTTTATTGATTAAATTTTATTTTTTAAAAAATTTAATAATTATATAATTTTTTTTTCTAAAATACCCTTCAATAATTTTTTAATTATTAAATTATAATTTTACCAAAATTTTTGTTAATAATTTTTTTATATTTTACTATTAATTTTTCGATATCTATATATATTATTTTAACATTAAATAAAAATTTTAGTAAAATTATTTTTCAATATTAATATATATTAATGGTGGTAAGATTTTTTTATTTAATGTTAAAATAATACATATTGATATCAAAAAATTATTGAAGGATAGGTATCTTAGAAAAAATAATTTAATTATTAAATTTTTTAAAAATATTTTAATAAAAATATAATTTAATTAATAAAAAAATAATTTATTAAAAAGGTATTTTGATAAGCAAAATTTAATAATAAAAAATAAAATTTTTGTTAATGAGTATTTTTTTAAAAAATAATTTATTTTTTCTTAAAAAATGGATAAAGTTAATATTAGTTAACACAAATTTAAAATTGATTAAAGAGGAAATTTTTTAAAAGTTAAAAGAGAAGAGAATATATATTTATAAAATAGAGAAGAGGAAAGTGTCATTTTAGCATCTCGCAGGAGAGGAGAGTGGAATTTCTCTAAAATAAAAGCCCGTTCTCATGCATGCAACCGCATCTTATTATATTGGTTACTAATTAGTATCCCATTATTCTACCTTTCCAATATATATCAAAGTATTAGTTGTCTCTTACTTCATTCACGCAGTGCACCAAACAAATTTATCCATGCATTTTTGTCCTTCTCATTTGATTCTTTTTTTTATAATTTTATTTTATAGATTCTAGTAGTTTTGGTTCACTTCTATAAATAGAACGGAATTCATATTTCTAAGTAAAGTTTAAGAAAATATATATGGCGTTATCAATTTTCCTCGTCTTAGATAGTGGATTTTTTTCGGTGAAAAAAATTGGATATTATCCAATGTTTAATCTAACTTTTTATTACTTTTTCTCTTTTATTTAATTTTGGTCTTATTTAAAAAATTAAAAAAAAAAATCACATTTTATTATCTCAAGTATTTTTTCCACCGTAAAAAATCCATTTCCACATAATTGTGACTTGTGCTAGCAGTGTATATAAAGTGGGCCCCCAGGTGTATAATCTTCATTTGGCCCCCCTAAATGATCAACTAATTATACTATAAACTTTGCATAAAATTAATGTTGGTCCCTTTTTGGATGGGGCTAGCTCCGACCCTGAATTGATGAGTGCATGCACACATGGAACAGGGCTTATATAAATTTACTCTTCTCACCGGAATATATATAATTAGTTTGTTAACATTAGACATGTGTGATCACTTCAACTTTCATTTCTCACTGATAGAATTGTGAACCATGCAGTCCTTTTCCATGACTTAGATCAAGTACATGCATCACCACAATATGGATCCCATAATAATAATAATAATAATAATAATAATAATAATAATAATAATATAAAAACTCACATATATTTATCTTTATGTAAAGTTGACAGTTGAGAGCTGTATGATAACTATATGATAATTTAGTCAAATTTATCAAATCATTTAACAGTTTTCAATTATCAACTTTACATAAAGACAATTATATATAAGTTTTCACTTAATAATAAGGTTTAATTATTCTGTTCGTCCCTATAGTTTTGCAAAATTTTCAATTAGATCTCTATACTTTTTTTCTTTTTAATTGAGTCTTTGCACCAAATTTTTTTTTAATTGGTCCCTATACTTTTTTTTCTTTTATTTAGATCTCTATATCAATTCCTTTTTTTAGTTGGGTCCCTATAAAATTAAGTCAATTACTACTAAGAGGGACTTAATTGAAAAAAAAAATAGTGTAGAGACCCAATTAAAAAGAAAAAAAAAAAGTATAGAGACCTAATTGAAAATTTTACGAAACCATAGGGACCAATAGAGTAATTAAACCTAATAATAATTACCTAATTTCATTATTATTAGTTATTTACGATGATGACTTACCATTCTTTGTCCATTGTCCTGTACATGATTGTTTTCTTTTAATATAAAGTAACGGTATTGTGACATCTAAAAGTAGACATGATTGTTATTATTGGATATATATATATGTTTGACAGGCAAGAGATGAAGTCAAAGATAGGTTCCAAGACAAGAATAACAAGGTTAGTTCCTACTTCATTATACCAATTTCTGGGTGTGTGATTAATTAATAATTATGTGTGTTGATGATGTATAGAGCTCATCATCACAGTCAAGGAAGTCATCTCCTCCAAAAGAAAATACAAAACCACAAGAATTCAAACTCCACACCCAAGAAAGAGCTGTGAAGCGCGCAATGTTCAACTATGCAGTAAGATTCATTCAAATATCTAACCTTTGCTCAAAATCAATATAATAGTGCTTTTTTTTGTGCCTAATAACTTTGCATGCACACCACATACAGGTCACTACAAAATTTTATCTCATGGAGATACAAAAGAGACAAGCAGAGAAGTTGCAGAAAGTATTTAATACTCCCTTCATTTTAAAATAATTAACATTTTGACTTTTTTTTATATGAAAAAGTTAATGTAGTGCTTAAACTTATTTTACATCTAAATACATTAGTTTTTCAATATATAAAAAAAAAGTCAAAGCCGTTATTAAAATTTACATAAATTAAAGATTATATTAAAGAAATAATCCGTTCCAATATATATAAAAATATGATGGAGCAGATGATTGAAGAAGAAGAGATTCGGATGCTAAGGAAGGAAATGGTTCCAAGAGCTCAATTGATGCCTTATTTTGATAAGCCTTTTTCCCCACAAAGGTATACTTAAAAAGAACAAGTGAACGGCATTTATATATTATCTTAAACAAAAATATTATTTATACACTAAAATCAGCTATTAAAATCAGGTATCAATATATTTGTGTATAAATACATGTATGGTTTAATTTATTTTTAATGTGTATTTATATTCCAGCATATATTTTATATTATGACTAATTTTAGTGGCTGATTTTGCTGTACACATAGCATAACTCTATGTTAAAATGTAATCAATAATCTGAATTGTTAATAATAATAATATAGCAGGTCAAATAATAAGACAGTGGGAAGTAAAGAATCATATTCATGCTTGCACATGATGAGTAGCAAGTGCTTGAGGTGCTGCACCTTGGGTAACGAATTCCACAACTTGCACCACTCTCTAAAGCCCGTCAACTAACACCTTCAATTGCCCTTATTCCATGCATCAATGTTGTACACTATAGAAACCAACCTTCAGATTTTTGTACTATACCATGCATGCCACCATAACCTAGTTGTTCCACTTAATTAGGCCCCGCAATGTTTTTTATTTTCTTTCTTTTTTTTTTTAAATAAAGACGAATCATGTTTTGATTGTGTCATTTAATTGGATGATATTGGTTCTTCAGATTAATTACCATGCCTTGTATTGTACCAATTGGAAAACAAGTGATGATGATGATGATGATGAATAGAATCATTACAGCTATTTTGATGTCTTGTATCTTCTTGTACAGTTTAATTTACTTCCTTCCTACTAATCTTGATTTTAAGCAATTCCTTTGCTCTAAACCATTGCTCTCCTTCAGAGTTACTGTGTACGAAACATTTGACTCCACTATTATTTGAGACGTATATATGCTTGAAAGCATTTGGGATAATTATAAGAGTTTAATTTTCAGTATGTAATTATCTAATTTTTAAATAGTTATTTACGTAATTAATAATAATTTTTGTTAATGTGACTATACATAATTGAATAATTGATTGTACATGTAAATTTGTTTTATATTAAAATTAAATTTTAATTATAATACAATAATATTATTAATACATTAAATATTATTTACATTAGTATAAAAATATAATTATTATTAATCAATTATGTATTTCAATTATTATCAACTAACAAAAAAAAAGTTGTATTACTTGTTAAAAAAATAACAATATCAAAATAATGTCTACTATATATATATATATATATATATATATATCGAAATTGTTACAACTATATCAATTATTATTAATCTAAAGTATAATGCTATCAATTATATTATTTCGGCACTAGTATTTTTTTAATATACAATATCCATTTTAGAGTGTGTGTGTGTGTGTTCCTTTTTTATTATTTTTTGGCATTGGTTATGCTCCAATGCGTCTGGAGCATGGGCTTAGCCAAATGGGCTACTTTGAAATGAGATGGGCTACTACTTTACATTCATTTATGACAAATGAGCTGCAGCCTGCGACACAGGTTTTGCCTTTGTACGATGAGTTTGCAACTACAAGTTTGATTGAGTGACTAAAAATATATTGTCTCTTGTTTACCAAAATATATATATATATATATATATATATATATATATATATATATATATATATATATATATTGTCTCTTAATAAATTGCACCAGATTTTAAATTTTAAAGATGATAAAGTAATAAATAAAATTCTTAGATGTGAGTGTGTAATGTGTGTAAATATGTAACTAATTTTGATGATTGATGTTAGTATATACTCAGTATATTTGATCTATCTATATATCCATTAAGACTACAACTTTTTAGTGTGTGAAATAGTTAATCTACGGTAACGAGTTATAGCTCAAATGACATAGTCTCCTTATACTCACTTAAGACGTACCAGGTTCAAGTTTTCCTATCTTTGGTAAATTATTTAGTCAACGAGCTATAACTCAAATGACATATATCATTTTTCCATATTTACCTAAGAGTATCTTTGGTAAAAAAATGAAAGAAATAGTTAATCTATGTTTTGATAACATTTTTAATATTATTATATATTGTGCGTGGAATGGAAGTGCTTTAACGTATTTGAGTTTGTTTGTGTTTGCTACACACATTTGATTGAGATGGATAGATATAGAGAGAACAAGAGTAGTGTTTCATTTTCTGTACTGAATGGATGTACTTTGCCGAAAGTGGCATGCATTCAGCCTCAGCTTACAGCTTTAAATGAATGTGGTGGTGCATGGTGATTTGTGTCACCAGAAATATATGAGTGATAGTGACTCTTCACCTATAAATATGCAATTGCATTTCAGGATCATGTTTTCTTAGCCCTACACCCTATAACTCTCTCACTACTTCCATAGGATACCTCTCAAAGATTCTCATCATATTACATTCTCATTGCCAAAACACAAATCAAGCTTGCTTAAATTTTAAATGAATGTAATTTAATAGCGCAAGGCCGTAGCAGATAAATACTTAAAAAGAATAAACATATTTCAAACGTAATATTTATTTTTTTTATTAATAAGAAATTACCTATCTTGTTTGGTTTATTTTGGCGAATCAATCCAGCCAAAGGGTGGAGCGTGCCGTTAGGTATATCTTATGTTAATGTATTCATACGTCACATTTCAATATCAAAATAAACAGCAAATTAGTTCTTATCTATTATTTTCAAAAGCAATGGTTTTGACGGAAAAAAAAAAGGTGACAAAATATGCCATATTGCCATCAACATTCTTTAACTAAGGAAATCTATTCTTGTGCAACTGGAGCTGGTTATGGTACTATTTTCAAACAGCAGTTGAAGAAGTTCAAAGTCAAACTAACTATTTTGTATGTAAATAATGCTATGATTATGTCTGTATTCAAAAGTAGCTATAGGTTGAAGCTACCGATCATTTGACAAATTATGTAAGTATAAGACTTTAGGTACTCACATCTCAACACTCATGCCATAAAATCAAAATGTAAGCATTGATAAAAGTTGAAATTATGGGATATGTGCCACGCTCTAGCAATAATAGCGATTAATTTCTTTTGACAATAAACCACAATGTCCCGTCTTTATAGCGATTATAATGGCATTTTTCCGATTGTGCTTGTCAATTTAAATTTTATAATATAAATTAATGTTGTTCTTGGGCCTGTGAGCGACCACGTTACCTAATTATTTGGCTGATCTAAAGTCTAAAAAGCAAAATATAATGTAGCCAATAATAGTATAGTGTATAGTTTCCTATTCTAACTTGTACAATGTTTCCCTTAGACCAATTCAAGAGTCATTGGCAGAGGCAGAGCAGCATTATTATTCTTATCATATCAATATAACAACTCACCATTCAAAATTTCAAATTTAACCTTATAATGCAACACAATACGTACACCTCTGCCAAACAACATTTTATTATGAAGGTATATCATAATAAGTGTAAGTAATATACAAAATCCTAATTGGAATTTTCAACCCTTGGTTCTGATAATGGTAATGGAGCCTCTACCCTGGGTGTGAATCCTAGTAAGTGCTGTAACAACTTTTCCTGAAATGCCATAACCACTACGAGCTGAAATGCATGCATATGGATGAGTGCTTGATAAGTTAGCAACAGGATGTGGAATTGGCTTTGATGGACTCATTAGCATTTGGTTGTTTATGTCTTTCAGTGTTGTTTCCCCTTCTACTCCTCCTGCCTTTACTAGCTCAAATGGGTATGCTATTTTCTTCCAATGACCCTCTTTGATGGATACATATCACATGAAACAAAAAATAATAAGGCCATAAAGACCTAACTAATAGGTTGAAAAGCAAAGCAAGAAAGAAAGTTTGCACAAGTGTGAAAGGTTTGGTACTTGAATTTGAAGCTGAAGCATTATTTGCATCTGATTCTCTAGGTGAAAGGCTCCTCTGAGCAGGTTCATTTTGTAAAGATGCTGGTGATGATGATGGCAGGTTCCTATTGCTGAATTCTTTACTCTCTTTGTGGAAATTACCTGCAGTGTTTCATGGATAAGTATATGTTTCAGTTACAATTACAATGACTAATACCAAAGTTCATACCATGAAGGATTTGTGGTGTTGTGGATGAACAAAATGTTGGAAATAGATCTTCCTCATCAACCAAATAATGGTCCATCATCTGTCATAATTGAATGACTTAGAGAATGGAGAAAACAACAAAGGCATGCATATATCACTAAATAAGTTATAACCTTTTGATTTTGGGAGTAGGATGGTAAATTGTTGTGGTTGCACCAAATTCCCCAGCCTGCAATAGCATCTTCAAGGTACCCACTTGATGTATCTGATGAAAACCATGAATCAGCTTCAGCTGCACCAAACAACAACATAATAAGCAAAATTAACATCACAAATTAGAAAAGGAACATGTATCATCATGTATGTAATTATGTCATACCAAGAGAGAGATCTGAGTGAGTTACTCCAATGTCCAATTCCATGGAATTGAGGGCAATGCAGTGACAAGTCACAAGTGACAAGTGAGAACAGAGCACAGGAAATTAATATGTGGTATATAATATATAAGTACTAATAAGTAGTGAATGCAGGTTAGTGTAAAACATTCATATATGTGAACAAAAAGACTACTGTGTTACACTTTAAGCTTTAAGAAAATTAAATTATTGTAATGGGTCCACTTTTATAGCTCTGAAAATACCCACCTACCTAACCTTAACATTAGTCAATGCAAATCAACATAATAAATGGACCACACTAAATAAAGTTTAATTTTTTCGATCACGCAATGTGCTACAATTTTAATTAATTGATTAATTAGTTTTTGGTCTGGATTACATGATACGGATGAAGCTAGGCCTTTTAATTATTAATTCACAAAAAAATGAAGACAAGCTTTTTGGTCTCCTCTAAATTATTCAGCTTTATGTATGGTGGATGCTAGAACAAGAGAAACAGTGAAACATGATGATAAGACTAAAAAAAGGTACTATCTTAACTTGATCTCAAGGCAACTTTGATGGCAGCATCTTCCTTCTTTAATTCTTTGTCTACTTCATTCCATGTGTTGACTAAACAAACACATGAAGAAGCACCCTATGGATGTATATGTGCCTTCTTTCTTTTCCCTTTTTTCTTTTTCTAAATTTAACTTATCTTCTTTTTTTTTTTTTGGAAATAAAAGGAAAAAAAAAAAGAGATGTTTTATCCAAATTGAAAACAAGTTAAGCCCCACCCATAAAGCTTGAATTAACAATATTACTAAAGTTATAAATTGTTATTGAGAATAATACATATTTACTGAATGCCAGCCAACAAAAAAAATATATATTAAAAAGAAAGTATTAAATCATACAAGAAGTTCTTTATTTTGATATAACACCTTTTTTTTGTGAAGAATAAGATTCAATACTATACCTGCTATGTACAGATCTTTTTCTCTTTGTTATAAAGATCCAAAGCATGCATTGATTGCAGTTTTCTTTTAATTCCTGTTTTTGAAAGACAAGAAGGGTGCAGTAAAAAATAAAATAAAGACAAGTCAAGGAAAGAAATGCATGTTACATTAGTCACCAAATTCTTTGTTTTTTGTGTAGCTCTCATCATTTTAGCCTTATTGTTTTCTTTGATATTTTTGCTTTATTTATTAGTTTAATTTTATAATTTAAGTGGGTAAGGTAGGTGGTTATACTGTTTAGTATTTACTAGTGTAAGAGTAGATCAGAATTGGTGGTTGATTTGCAGTAATATAAATGTATGGGAAATGTGAAAAGAGGAAAAAGTAAAAGAAAAAGAAAAAGAAAAGTAGAGAAAATTAAATGAAACCTGGACTCATTAGACACCGCAAAAAGGAACAAAAGAAATTTGCAATAGGAAATATATACTTGATTTCCCTTTTTCTCATCATTCTTTAAATTATCACAAATCTGTATGAACAGGAAAATATGCAACTCAAGGGAAAGATTACATAACCCTTATGTTTACAATATATAGTCAAAATTAAAGTTAATTTTGTAATTGCATCATTGTTTATGCTGGTGCACCAAGCCGTACATCCTTAAAATTTATACTACTACTACCCCCAAAACTAATAAGTAGAAAGTTTTTTCTTTCTTGTGGTTTTGTGTAATAGGCTTTTTTTCAAGGCTTTTTGGTCATGGAAGTTTATATGTTTAGAAAAATATAGGGACCAAAATAAATTTTTTTTTTTTCGTAGAAGGAACCAAAATATTTAAGTCCGAGCAAAAGAACAACTAATCTGGGCCCTTACACCAATTTCATGGGCTTATTTTGATGGTACTGAGCATATAATTAGTAATACTATTCAAGCCCATCTCCAAATAAACCCCCTCCAGATGTATCTGCAAAAAAATAAGGCCCAACAACAAGTTCTTTGAGACTCTGATACTAAAATTTAGAGATATTCATGAATGAATTTTGCTACATTCCAAAGAAAGTATCAACTATCAGGTCTTAGATCTTTTCTTAAGAGGAGTATAGAGAACTGACTCGTCTCTCACGATGGAGAGAACTCTCTCTTACTAGGAGAGCTCCTCAGAACACCAGGTTCTGCTTCCTGAAACCTTGACTCCTTCAATATTTTCTTATCCGAACCATCTTTTTTTCAAACTTTTGTACCTTAACCAAATTCAAACACCTTACCCCAACATCTACTTCCTACATCATTTCATCTCCAACCATTACACTGCCATTATCTTTAACCCCTTTCTAGCCATAGCTTCACATCTGTTTATGCTACAAGCTTGTATGGGCAGTAAACATTCATATCGGCTAATCTTTCTTCTTTCAACTTAATCCTCTCCCTCATCCAGCATTTAGAGTGCCGATCATCCTTGGTATCTTATATATATTATATATATTATCGCGCTAGCCAATATAGATATAAGTAACTATACGGTCCAGATACACATTACCTAGCCTTAAATCCCATATATCCCTGTACTCTCAGCTAAACTCTACCTTTTCCTAAACTACCTCTTATTATGGCCAGACCAAATATGGAAATCGAACCCATAGAAGGCACCACCATCACCCTGAACCTGCAACCCAGTCCTGACTTCAAGCCAAAATTGCTTCAATCTGATTGGCCGAATCATTACAGACAAAGAACTCAAGTTTAGAGCCATCAAAAACTCTATACTTGGCATGTGGGGCAATCCCAAAGATGTCTCAATATCCGAAGTGGAGAAAAACAAAATGCTTATAAGCTTTAAGCACAGCAAATTAGGGATGAGATTCCATAGAAATGGCCCATGGAATGTAAGAGGGAATATGTTGAACCTTCAAAGATGGTTGTACGATGAATCTGTTCTTGATGTAAGACGTGACCACGTGGAGTTCTGGATCCAAGTTCATGGCATACCAGTTGAGCTTTTTAATAAAGGAACGGTAAAGACAATTGGAGAACTCATCCGAATAGTAGAAGAAGTAGAGGATTTGTGTGGTTCAATGATTAAATTTTATTAGCAGGAATATTGTTCTTAGGAATATAATACCTAGGAAAAGATTACTTAAAATATAAGATATTTATGTTTGTTTATAAAATTTAATGTTTTGGAATGTTATGTAATAATCCTAGGAATGAATAAATTTTTGTTTGGTTGAGTTTAAATTTTTTAGTCATATTATGTTAAAATTATCCTTACTCATTCAAATTAAAATATTAATGATTAAAAATTAAATATAAAGCTAATTAAATATTATTATTTTTGTACATTAATTTTTTCTAATTTACAAAATATCTCTAATAATAAATTTACTAAAACACCCCTAATAATAAATATGTTTAGCTAAAATTATTATTGATTCTAATTTTTTAGAATTTACTAAAATACTCCTAATATCAAATATCTTTAGTTAAATTATTTATTGATTCTAATTTTTTTAAATTTACTAAAATACCCTTAATATTAAATATGTTCAAATAAAATTATTATTGATTCTATTTTTTTAAATTTACTTAAATACCCCAATATCAAATATATTTAACTAAAATTATTATTGATTTAAAATTTTTTAAATTACTAAAATATTCCTAATATCAAATATGTTCAACTAAAATTATTATTGATTCTAATTTTTTTAAAATTTACTTGAATATCCCAATATCAAATATGTTTAACTAAAATTATTATTGATTCTAATTTTTTTAAATTTACTAAAATACTCCATTATTGATTCTATTTTTTTAAAATTTACTAAAATACTCCCAATATTAAATATCTTCAATTAAATTATTATTGATTCTAAATTTTACTTAATAACAATATGTTTAATTAAAATTATTATTTTTTTACATTTTAAATTTACAAAAATACTTCTAATAAAAAATTTACAAAAATACCCTTAATAAAAATATGTTTAATTAAAATTATTATCAATTCTAATCTTTTCAAATTTACTAAAATACCCCTAATATCAAATATATTCAATTAAAATTAACATTATCACAATTAAATTTACTAAAAAAGCATTACTATTATCCAAATGAAAGTTACAAAGAAGTCTCAAAAGTAACAAATTACTAGCACTAATAAGCATACATGCACAACTCTTATACAAGAACACAAATACATCAACAAAATAAAATCAATATTACGACAGACAGCCTCACACATAGAAAAATTATTATAATTATCGAGCGTGATGTCTTCTCCTCCATTAGTTCCACAAGTTGATCTCTCCATCTACCCTAAGCATCACTCGTCTCAATATGGTGGATCGTCTTACCATCTACTCCAAGTATATTTTGATCTTCTATCTCATCAATAGGATCCACAACCATCACTCTTCTAATATGATTATGCAAAAGGCAACAAGCAGTTATAATTCTTCCTTGAGTCTTAATAGGATAAAATGATCTTCCCCTTAAAATTCTCCATCTTGCTTTCAATACTCCAAATGCCCTTTCAATAACATTCCTAGCTTGTGAGTGTTTCATATTAAAAAACTCTTGAGCTGTGCTGGGTTGATTATGTGGATTAAACTCACTCAAATGATATTTTTGTCCTCTATAAGGTGCCAAAAATCCTTCACAATTCATATATCCAGCATCACATAAGTAGTAATGACCTACTGTGACATATAAAATTGAACAAAATTAATGAAACATCAAATAGTTACTTTGATAACATACTAAAGTCTCAATAAAAATACCTTGGGGAACACTAAACCCATTGCGAAATAATGTATCTCGCAATATCCTAGAATTCGCAGCTGAACCCTCCCAACCCGCCAGTACATAGATAAATTGCATATCGGGAGCAACCACTCCAAGCACATTGGTTGTTATGTTACCTTTTCTGTTTCGATATCTAGGCTTGTCAGCCTCAAGGACATTGATTTTGATATGAGTACCATCTAAGGCTCCTAGGCAATTCTAAAATCCAAAAAAAGAGATCAATTAACTCAATCCTAAAGCACACCAAGCATATTAAGTTTAATAACATTAGCAAGATAAATTACCTTGAACCATTTTCATTGTTCATCCATTCTATCCTAGCTAAATGGTTGAGGTTTAATCAGTAAGAGATTATGACATCTCAAAATAGCAAGCAATACATCATTAAATCGCCTACTAATTGTTTCTTCATATCTCACAAATTATCTCTTTATTACTCTAATTTTGACGTCATGTGCTATAATATATTAAAACATGGCAACCATTTCTTCCACACTCATATTCCTACTTGGTTCTAACTTTCCAACCACTTTAAGCATGTTACACAATGCATGAAAGGCACGCCTATCCATTCTTATATTTTTTATACATGCTAGATCGCTAAAATAAATAATCCTATTGACACTAACATCCCTTATTACTTGCCTACTGTAACTGTTATTCCATTTTCCTTTTTTTTCTCAATTCCAATATAATCAAAACATAACAAATCATCAACAACTTAACCATAAGGTCATTCATTAATTCAAAATGTAAAATTAAGTAGGAAATAACTCTCATTTTCTGTTTGGGATCCATTCTGTAAAAAAAAAATATTAAAATATTTAGCCAAAAGACTTTACTATTTATTCTATATAATGATTACTATAGCAGGCTAAAATGTAGAAAGAATAAAGGTAAGAATTACCACTTTATATTTTCCAAAATCCAAATACAATAGAATTTAAGAAAAATATATTAAGCTAACAAAATGAAATAAGAAAATCTTCACACAACTCATGAACTGCATTATTGTGAATTTGTGATACCTACTAAACCCAATGCTATGAGTAGATCATATGTAATTCAGATTCCACCATTCTAGCAAGAGTGCTTTAAAAAAAAAAAAGAAGAATTGGAGAAGGAGAATTTTAATTTTGTCAATTCATAAACAACAATTACCACTGATAGATAGCAACAGAGTCAACTTATACGAAATATTAACTTTACAGAAACATTTTGATACTGAATACACAAGGTAAAGAAATAAAGTATCTACTGTTGTTCCAAAAAATCAGAGAAAAAAGTCTTTCAACTCTGTTATTATAAGCAAAATTTACCAACCAAATTTAGAAGCAAGGAACTTAGGGAGAAGAATAAGATAAAAAAAAGTATATTAGGAATAATGTATTGTGGTTCAGATCTGAACACTTACGAATTTGTGAAGCTGATACATTGGTGTAGATTCACTGTATTTGCCTCAAACCAACCCAATCTCATTTCTCTGAACAAATGACAGAGTTCAAAAAATGACCAACGAATCAAATTTAGAAGCACTTTTAACAGTGACAATCAAGAACTAAAACCAAAGCAAATCAATTACCAAAAGCAAAGTAAGAAAAACAAACATTACTTGAAAATGCACACACACAAACACAGAGAGACAGAAACACATTATTACCAAATGGAGACATTTCAATGACACAAAAGTATTGACCAATGAAGTGAGAAATCATGGGAGACACCCATTTCAGAAAAAACAGAAACTTTAAACAAAAAAAGGGGGGATCAATGAACTTATCAGTTAATCTATTTACTCTTGTACCCTTTCAAGACGTCACTCAATGAAAAGTATAACTATAAGAGAATCACCTTACATTTTTTTTTATCCAAAGTCAATCAACTAAAAGATTAATGCATTGAAATTGATTGTAGTACCAAAATTTACATTTTTCCTTTTTGAATTTGTAGGATTACCATGTGTTCATAACACGCAGCGGAAGAAAAGAAAGTAATCCTTAAAGATCTATTTTGTGCTTAAATTTTATTCCAATAATATACAATATATAGATCAGATCTAAATACCTGAGTACGCTAGTAAAAATCTTTTTCTCCTTCGATGGTACGAAGGCGCTATGCGTATCCACACCGAGACCAACCTTTGCTGTCAACTCCTTGACCAATGGATATCTGATCTAAATTGAGAAATCTCTTGCAACTCTTTGCACACCATAAATTTCTTCTCCAAGAATTAGGCTCACATACATTTATGTGTGTAGAGGTAAAGGAATAACAACCCTTGTTATTCTCTCTGTCATTCTCATGTTTTCCTCTACTCTTGGCATACATATATATAGTATGAGATTTGTTTCTGATTTTAAATTTGAATCTCAATTCAAATTTAAATCATATCTTGAAATTTTAAATCTGAATCCTTTAAATTTTATGAATCATATCATAACAATTTAAAACATAATCGATTTGGATCTCATCCAAATTTATAATTCAAATTCAGAAATAGAATAACTAATTATTCTCAAATCTCATTTAATATTCTCAATTATCATATTATTATTATATTCTTGGTGCTAGCAAAAAATATAATAATATTCCATTTGAATTAATATAATTATTTATTTGATCAAATCAAATTAATAATTAAATAATTCTACAGCAAAGATTAGAATACTCGTTAGTGTGTGACCCCATAGGTTCAATACTAAGCGGATAGTAAATTAGTCATGCTAAATTTACTAATCAAGGTTGGCGTCTAGCAACACTCCTCAACGACCCGATAGTATGAAGTAATATATTTTTACTAAGAACCTCAGAAGAACAAAGTATAATTCCTTCCATCTTTCCAGCTCTTGGTTAACCCTTAGAGTATGGTTTAATTGTCAAACTCTAACTTATTACCATTATTATAATGAACTGTGAATGACCTAAGAAACTCATTTCTTCATTCATTCAATCTCCTTGGCCAAGGTTTTATTCATCTCAGTCATTATAATCATAGAGTTCAAACTCTTTACCGAGAGTTGACGGATTCCTTATTGACTAATCATTAATTCTACAAGTATTTAAATCATACCCAATATCCATTCAACTAGCACACTAGGGTATTAGGTGTCCGGAATCAAAGTATAATAAATACATTGTTAATTACTATGACAGTCGCAGGTCAAAGGAAACTCTATTACTATGTTCATCTTGAGAATATCCTATTGACAAATATACGGTAATTATAACCATTAGGAATTCTCAAAGTGAGTCAGTTCAATGGTCATATCTCTATATGCACCATATATATATATATAATTTAATAAATGAGATCTATTAATCTTCATCAAATGAAGACCATTATATATATATTGATCTTTCCGGATTATTAATGTCCTTTTTTAATAATCTTATGACCAAGAACAATTTAGATTAAATTATAAAAGATTTATCTCTCAATATTGTGATCACTATCACAATGATAAATCTCTAAATTTAATCAAGGACGTTATTATATTAACATTTTAATATAATAACAATAACAAATTATTTGACACGTGATTGATTGGATTGTGGTCATACTACTTATTCCTAACAGAATTCATTTTTTTATATATAAACTAACATTCAGATTTATCAAATCAAGAAAAAATAAATCAAAGCTCATTGTAGCTTAGAGAATTTTACATGCACATTAATGGTAATGCACTAATGCTCGTTCACCTAGTCATCCTTCAATCTAATTCAAGACTTTATTCAAATCACCTGAATCAAAACATTAATTGCACATAGGAATCATACAAGAGTCATTCCACTCCCGAGTTGCTGTTAATAAGAAAGAAAAGAACCAGTGATCACATATCAAATTTAGTAATAGCAGTATGAAAATATCAGTTCTCAACAAATACAATTACAACAGATCTTTGTTCCACTAAAAAAGTTGGCTAATTCAATTTTCAAACAGTCTAAAATATATCAACAAACAAGTAAAACAGAAGAAATAAATTGAAGAAGCATCGGAGGAAAACTTAAAGGACTTCTTGTTATATGCCAAAATCTGTAAACATGCAGATCGAATAATTGAACAAACTTGCACTATCATACGAAACTGTAACAAATATCACCAGAACATACAAGTATACCAGAACATGCACACCAAAATACAATTTAAAACTGGAAAACTAGATTCCACAGATCCAGTAGCTGAAAATTAGATTGCCACCAAAACAACTTTACATTGTTACTAGTATGTAAAATTCATCAAGACAACAGGATAAAGAAGCAGAGCAATAGTAATGCAAGCTTAGTAGTGAATTGTAGCATGGCTTATGAAGTACACAGCACAAAAAGCCAAATTAAAACAAGATTAAGCATGTAAAAATATGTTTTTGTCAGATTCAAGCCAAATTAAGCATGTAAAAATATGTCAAAAGCTTAAACTCTTTATTGAGGCAAATCATCAAACATGTTGTTTGCATGCAACATAATCACAAAGAGCGTATAAGAAATCAAGCAAAATAAAAAATAACTAATCAAATTAGCAGTCTATTGCAGAAAATTAGTGTAATATGATGTAGAAAGCATAAAAAGAACCCAAACCTTAATGAAAGATTCAAAGAGCAGAGATAAGCAATGCGAACATGAACTTGAAGAAGAGAAGGAAACCAGTCTTCCGTTTAGGGTAACGGTGGCGCCGGCGTAGCTCCGATGGCGATGGCGTTGGTGAAGCCTCCACTGATTTGGGAAAAAACTCAAACCTTAATATGAGATTCGAAGAAAATTCACAGAGAAAAGCAGTGCGAACATGAATCGGAGAAGAGAAGGAGACGAATCTTCTGTTTAGAGTAACGGCGGTGTCGGTGCTGGTGCCGGCTCCGGTGGTGGTGGCGTTGGTGAAGCTCTCTGATTTGGGAAAAAAACTGCTCTGCTAGGGTTTAGTTCTTCAGAGAAAAATGAAGAAGAATGTGAAATATAGTATTAAATAATAGGGGTAATTTAGTCTTTTTGTTTCATTATTTACATTCCATTCCCATTGGAATGAAAGATAACCAGGGGGGAGATGGAAATTGAATTAGTGGTAATTCAATTCCAAAGAATAAAAGTTACCTTGGAATGTTTTTTTTTTAACTTTGAACCACACATAGGAATTTCATATTCCCATCTTAAAATTTTTGGAAATGTTCTATAATTTCCCCAACCACACACACCCTAAAAGAAATTATCTACACTGCAGAGCTGCCATCAACGTTACTCAACCACTCCAAACAGGATTTTGTCTCAACAGGGACAATAAATCTAAGACCTGGATCAATTTCAAGTATGAGAGGCTTCAAAACTACTTTTGCCTCAAATGCAGTATCATAGGATATGAAAAGAAGTACTGCAACAAACCAACAGCCATGACATGTTGGGATCCATCAAAACCTAGATACACCAAAGAGCTTGCGGCAGAAAGAGCGAGATCGTTGAACATAGAAGAATAGGAAGAAAATTGGGAGCAACATCTCAAGGAGCAAGAAGAAGCGCGTGAACACCACATAAGAGAAGCGGAAGGTGAGAATAGTCAAAGCATAGAGGACAGAGCAAACGACCAGGGGTCACTAGATATTCCAGGGATAAAGGTGTCATCCAAAAAGGTTAGAATGGGAGAAAAGGAGAAAGTTGGCGGCGAAGAGATGAAGAAATTAGAGAAGTAAGTCTGCTGCCACAAGGAAGAGGCTCAGAAGATCAAGAAATGTGCATCTCTTAACCTTCTAGAAGCAACCTTATAAAGCATAAAAGAAACAAAAAGAAAGAGAGGTGATAAGACAAAAAAAGTCATGATAAAGGAAAAAGAAAGAGGAGTTGAAAAGGAAATAATAAAAGGAGTCTCTTTCATTGCTGGGCCTTCTAGCTGGAATAGGCCCAATGACACTATCACTAATGAAGCAAACAAAACAAAAGAGCAAGCCCATCAGGAACTCGTCAATCTTCAAGAAGCAAACAAAAAGGGCTCAACCAAAACACACCCATATGGACCACAAGCAATTCCAGCCACTATCTTAGGAGACCACAAGTCACCATTGACTCCCTAAGAAAGAAATAATCAAGTTGAATGTCTGGAAAGCAACAGCCAAGGCCCGTGGAGATAGGGCTTAGAAGATGAAGGAAAAAGGATAGGCATGGACATGAAATGGACTATGAGAGATGAACCAAAGAAGCGGATCAGCGTTGACAACCACAAGCAGAAACATTCCTACAAGAACGAAAAAATGGCATATTTATTATGTTGAGCTGGCATCAGAGGATGAAGAGGAGTCAAATTCAAGCAATCAAGTCAATAATAATTTGAAGATTTGGGAAGAAGTCTTGAGCATAAGGTTGCAGTACAACCTAAAAATCAAAAGGAAGCGAGAAGAGAGAGAAGGCAGGAATACGGAAGAAGCCAATTGGGGTGAGGATCAAATTTCAAAGAACAACAAAAGAATCAAGAACCTGTTAATTCAAGAAAAAGACAGCAGAGAAGTGGCAGAACAAGGAACAACAATCACGGCTGAGGAGGCGGGCCTAATCATGCCCCACCCTCAGCCATGATTATCCTAAGTTGGAACTATTGCAGTGTGGTGGTGACTGCGACAGCTTCCGAGTTAAACAATCTGTGCGTTAAGCACAAGCTGGCCATAGTATACTTTATGAAAACTAGAGCTAAGGAGGAGAAAATTAGAAAAATAGCTAGGAAGCTGCAGTTTAAAAATATATTTTGTTGTGTAGAATCTCAGATATATCCGGTAGTCTATGTTTGTTATGAAATGAAAAAGTTGCTATTTCAGTTTATTCTTGGTGTCAAAACTTTATCTTCGCCAATATTAGAAGTAATAAGGGCCCTGATTGGAAATGTTGCTTTGTTTATGGAAATTCAATTTTCAAGAATAGAAGAAGAACTTGGCAAGCTTTAGATGATTCAACAGATATGGTAGGCGAGCCAAGTTATTTTATTGGTGACTTTAATCACGTCCTAAGTCAAGAAGAAAAAGTTGGCAAGCACTCGAAACCACCAATTCAAATAGACAAGTTCAAGGAGTTGGTGAACAAAAATAACCTCATGGACATGGAGTTGAAAGGGAGCAAGTTCACTTGGTTCAGCTACCCAAGAGACGGTGTGGTAACGAGAGAAAGGATTGACTGAGCATTGGTTAACTGGGAATAGAGACAATTGTTTAGCCATGCTAATCTCACAGCTCTCCCAACCATATCCTCGGATCATTGCCCTCTTCCCCTCAACACTAGGCCAACCCAAAAAATTCTATGACTCTTCAGATATGAAGCCTACTGGGATGACAAAGTGGAATGCAAAGAAGTGTCAAGAAAGGATGGATCAGAGGCAATGGCAATACAGATGACTGGAATAGCTTAATCAACAAAACAAGAAATTGCATCAAGACCCACTACAAGAAAAAGCAATATTTGTAACAAAAAAATGGTCGTTTCAGTATGTCCCGTTACAAAAAGTTTTTGTAACAAAAAATGAAACTGTTACAATTCAAAGTAATATTTTGTAACAAATTTTTTTAATGCAAAAACCAAAATTTGTTACGAAAGTAACAACACTTTTTTACCTTTAAAATATTTTTCGTAACAATTTATATTTTTGTGTCATAATATTTTGTTACAAAATACTACTTACTTTTGTAACATTTTTTATTCTTTTATTTACAAAAATAGAAAGTTGATTTTAAAACATTTAATTAAATAATTGATATATCAAATTATTAATTAATTTTCTAAACATGCTAACTCAACATTTATATAATATATAATCATATAGATAATTAAAATATCTTACATGTCAATTAGATTCTTTTACAATAAAATAAGTTCTACAAATTCAACTAAACACAACTTTTTCCTAACATAAAATTGTATCATATTGAATTTATAATTCTTGACTCTTCTAGCATATTTTGGTCAATATAAAGTCTACATATTGGCATCAATTTTGTATCCCTGCAAATATGAATAATGAAAATCAAAATTAAAAAATAACACATAACACTATCTTCATCAGAGTAAAAATTAAGTTAAAACTTACAAGTTAAAATTAACTAATTCTTTAAGAATCTGTTCTCAAAGTTCAAAACTAACCAATCAAGGATGCAAATTATCAAGAATTGACAATTCAAGTGCATGTTCTACACATTTCAATAAACAATTAAGAAATTGCGAATATTAGTGTTCCTTAAACTATGACAAAAGGGCTCCATCATAGCCACAAAAGCTACCAATATTCCTAGTGGTGCTTCCTTTAAAATAAACCATCGAGACCTATTTTTCATCACAGAAGAACCTTGTCATACAATGAGAAACCTCAAAAGGCCAAAGCAACAAACTAGAAAATAGGAGCATCATTGAATTACTAGCAGGGTTCCTGGTAATATAAAATAGTGACAACACAGCAAAAAATTAATAGCATACAAGCCAAAAAATATTCATACAAGGTTCATGACAAAAGTTTGTGTAACCAAATGAGATATATATCTACAAAGACACATATACATAAAGCAATGAACGATACACTTCTCTTGCACATATTTAGGTGTACCTAAGAAATTTTGGCCAGGTTAAAAAGGAATGAATGAGTCATTTCTCATACATTCATTTAGGTTATAAAAATAATAACTAAATAATTTCAGTTCAATGCTGACTAATATATAGCAATGAGAAAATCTACCTGCTCATTTGCAGGAACAGATATCCACTCCGACTAACTATCACCACAAAGTTTTTCACAATGATTCCATACCTTTAATGAAACCAATGATCCCTCATTATGCGTTTCCATGCTGCCATCAATGCTAGTTCAAAACAGCAAAACTTTTCTAGACCTAATTCCTCTACAAACTATGTTCAGCCTACCTAACAACCTAGAATCCACTACAAAATGCATATCTAACTAAGTCTAACAAAGAAAAATTAACATAATTAAATGAAATTAATAGAATTGAAAGAAAAATGTAGTAAATGACCTGGGAATGTAGAAGCAGAACCGGGGAAAGGGGATAGGAAGAAATGGTGGTGAGGCAGCAGCGTCGGCTGCGGATGACTCCCTTCCTTTCTGTGGACGACGGCAACAGAAGCTTCACTGGAGGTTAGTATGGCTCGACGGTGGTGACGTGAATGACTCCCTTCCTTTCCCGTCGTTCTTCCTCTTCTCCTCTGCTCAGATCGGCGTCGACTGCGGTGAGGGGAACTTCGGTGGCGACGCGTGTGACGGCGGCAGCAGCGGCTTCAACGGCGACAGCGGCAAGCTCCATGAACAGTGACGGTTTGAGCTTGATGGAAGGCAGAACGGTGATGGCAAGGCACGAACGGCGGCGACTCTGGACAGCAACCCCTCCTTCGCGAGTTCTCCCTCTCTGCGCGAGCTCTCTCTTCTCGACAGCACAGCGACGACTCTCTCCTCTGGGCTCGACAGTTCAGCGGCGGCAGAACGGGCTGGGCACGGCGGCAACAAGCCAGCGACGCTCTTCTCTTCTCTTCCCTCATTGATCTCTGCGTAGGTGTGTTTGTTGTGAAGTGTGTGTGTTACGTTGAATGGGGAGGGTTTGTGTGGCTGATGGGGCTGGGTTAGGGGTAGGGGAAATTAGGGTTTTTTTTTTGTTTAATTTGGGAATTTTGGGATTTAGGGTTAGAAATTAAAGATTTTCTAAAAGAATAAGGATAAATATGAATAGATATTTTGATAAAATTGGAAGGTAGAGTAATTTTAAAACTAAAAATACTTTATTAAAAATATTTAAGAACATTATTTATCAACATATTACTAAGTTTAATTAATTATTTTTAATTTAAATTATAAAATAAAAAATAAAATAACTAATTATAATAAAATTTACAAAAATATTAATTAATTTAACTCTAAATATTCATAAAACTAATTTAATTACTTTAGATTAATTTATAAAAATAAAGAATTTAAATTAATAAAATAAACCATAATTTATTCATAATAAAAATTACTTAAATTAAAGGGATAAGTACTTTTTTTGTCCCCAAGGTCTGGGGTCAAAATCAAAATCGTCCCCGACCTTTTTTCGTTATTAAAATCATCCTCAACGTTCAAAAATGCTTTAAAGTCATCCTTTCCCGAATTCTTGGACCAAAATACCCTCATCATCATAAAAAAAAAAGAAAAGGGCTAGGGGGCAGGGGAGAAGGGAAAATGGATAGGAGAAGGGGGCAGGGGAGAAGGGGGAAGGGGAAGGGGGCAGGGGGGACGGCGCCGGCGAAGGGGGAAAGGAAAAAGGACGCGTGGTGGGGGTGGGGGGAAGGGGTGTGGGGGAGGAGGAGGGGGAAGGGGAAAGGGGGGAGGGGGAGGGGGACGGCGGTGGGGAAGGGGGAAAGGGAAAAGGACGCGTATGGGGGCGGGGGGAAGGGGAAAGGACGCGGGGGTGGGGGGAAGGGGTGTGGGGGAGGAGGAGGGGAAAGGGGAGGGGGAGGGGAGCCACTACCGCCGCCTCCGCCTCGCTGCGTCGCTGCCTCCGCCTCGCTGCGTCGCTGCCTCCGCCTCGCTGTGTCGCTGCCTCCGCCTCGCCGCGTCGCCGCCTCCGCCTTGCCGCCTCACCGGCTCGCTTTCTGCTTCTGCTTTCTTGCTTTTTTGCTTTTTTGTTTCTGCTTTCTAACTTTCTGTTTCTGCTTCTTGGTTTGGTGTTGTTGCTGTTGTTTGGTGTTCTTGGTGTTGGTGTTGGTTGGTGTTGGTGTTGGTGTTGGTTGGTGTTGGTGTTGGTGTTGGTGTTGGTGGTAGTGTTGGTGCTGGTGGTGGTTGTGGTGGTAATGTTGGTGGCAGTGGAGGTGGTGGGGTGAGGAAGGTGAAGAGGAGAATGATGATGATGAGGGTATTTTGGTCCAAGAATTCGGGAAAGGATGATTTTAAAGCATTTTTGAACGTTGAGGATGATTTTAATAACGAAAAAAGGTCGGGGATGATTTTGATTTTGATTTTGACCCCATACCTTGGGGACAAAAAAAGTACTTATCCCTAAATTAAACTATATAATTCTTCCATTACTGAATTTTAATCTCTATCATGCAAAATATTAAATTATAATAAAATTACATAAGAATCTTGATTAATATAAAAATCAGCCAAACAGTTGCTTTGCGACAAAAATTCTTGTATTTTGTGACAAACTGATTTTTTGTTACAAAATAATTAGAGTTTTTGAAACAAATGGATATTTTGTTACAAAATATTTTAAACTTTTACAAAAACTTCATCTTTTGTTACAAAATATTATAAAATTTTGCAACAAAATACCGATTCATTACAAAAGCTAATATAATTTATAACAAAAAAAATTAAGTCGTTACAAAATAACAAAATATTTTGTAACAAATTATATTGTTGTTACAAAATATTATTATTATGTAACAATTACTAATTTTTGTTACAAAAAAATAATTTTTTGTAACAATTTTAAATTTGTTACAAAGTTTTTGTTACAAATATTTCATTTTATTGTAGTGACCCTTAAAGAGTGGAATAGAACAAGCTTTAGAAGGATAGACAAGGAAATCGCAAAGTGGCAAGTCAAGATTCAGCAGCTACAAAACTTTTCTCACTCTCATAACCAGCAAGAACAATTAAAGGAAGCAAAATAAAAAATCAAGGAGCTATGGAGGCAAGAAGAAAAATATTGGGCGTAAAGGGTTAGAGTTAAATGGCTCAAGTAAGGTCATCGCAATACGGATTCTTTTTCATGCTTCTACTATACAAAGAAGGGATAGGAACCGTATTGACAAGCTGCGGAACAATGAAGGAAATTGGGTGCACAAAAAAGAAGATATTTTGAGGCTTATAGAACAACACTATTCGAGGTTATTCACATCTAAAGGAAGCACCAGTCGGCCTGATTGTTTTAAAAGTATTCCCAAAAGATTGACCGAGACGATGATCAATGATTTGTTGAAGGAAGTAACGGAAGAAGAGATAAAGCAAACAGCCTTCAGTATGGATGGATCCAGAGCTCTCGGGTTAGATGGTCTAAGCAGCAAATTTTACGAGAAGCACTGGAACACTATCCAAAATGATGTAGGTGCAGTGGTGAAAACTTTTTTCAAAGAGGGTCATATCCCAAAGGAGATAAATGAAACTCAAATAATGCGTATTCCTAAAGTTAAACAAGTGAAAACACTGAATCATCTGAGGCCTATAAGCTGCTGCAACTATGTGTACAAAATCATCTCAAAGGTTATGGTGGCTAGGCCCCAAGTCATCATGGACAAGATTGTTCCTCCAATTCAGAGTGTCTTTGCTAGCGGAAGAATGATTCAGGACAAAATTATCATTGTACAAGAAGCTCTTCATAGGATCACCAGTACAGGAAAAGAAGTATCTTAGGATTTAACCATAAAGATGGATATGAATAAAGCGTATGAAAGAATGGAATGAAACTTTATTGAAGATGTGCTCAAGGCCTTCGGTTTCCACCATGATTGGGTCAAGCTCACCATGGAGTGTATCAAAAGTGTGACATATAAGTTCAAAGTTAATGAAATTTTATCCAATGAAATAACCCCACAGAGAGAACTTAGACAGGGAGATCATCCTTCATCTTACCTCTTTATCATTGCTGCTGAAGTGTTTACTATTCTTATGGATAAAGAGAAAAGTAGTAATCTAATATCCGGGGGAAAGTTAGCCCCGGGTGCTCCTGTCATCACCCACTTATTATTTGCTGATGATTGCATCATATTTTCAGGACCGAATGAGGAGGAAGTGTACCAGCTAGTCCAAGTCCTCAACGAATATACCTCATCATCCAGGCAAATGATCAACTTGGAGAAATCAGGGATCATCTTTGGATCAAATCCCGATTCAAATCAGAGTCAACATAGAGGACATTCTTAATATTCCAGCTTGGGACAAACCGAAAAAGCACTTGGGACTACCAGCACCATGGAAAAGATAAAAAAATAAGGTGTTGGACTAGATAATGAAAAAAGTGGATGAAAAAATTGCAGGGTGGAAGGAGAGGCCGTTGAATCAGGCAAGAAAAGAGGTGCTCATAAAGGCAGTCATTCAAGCAATCCCATCGTATGCCATGAGTATATTAAAGTTCCCTAACGACTTCTGTAACAAGTTAAATGCGAAAGTGGCTAAATTTTGGTGGAGGAGTCAAGGAAAAGAAAGAAGAGTTCATTGGAAGGCTTGGACAAAGCTATGCATGAGCAAAATATAGGGAGGCTTAAGTTTCAAGAATTTTCAACACCAAAACATAGCTCAGCTGGCCAAGCAAGTTTGGAGAATTTTTAAAAATCCGGATGCCATTTGGGTGAGAATTCGCAAAGCCTTGTACTATCCTAACTATGAATTTTGGGAAGCCCAACTCCATCAGAGAGGATCATGGATATGGAATGGCATTTTTCATGGGAGGGAATTGCTAAAGAGCAAAGCCAAATGGAGCATAGGACAAGGAAGAAGAATAAAGGCATAGAGGGATAACTAGATACATGACACAAATAAAGCACTTGACAAGGACAACGATGAAGATCTAAGAGTAAGGGATTTGATCTTAAATACAAGAGAATGGGACGTACCAAAGATTCATAATACCTTTTCCCCAGTTATTGCGAAAAAAAATCATCAGAACTCCTATCAGCAAAATAGAAAAACAGGACAACCTAGTTTGATCGTATAGATAAGATGGAGACTACACTGTTAAAACAGGATATCACATAGCAAAAAAAAAGGAAGTAGAAAAATCCCCAAAAGATAGGCCTTCAACAAGCACAATTATAGAAGATCTTTGGCAAGAAATTTGGAACATGAGAGTTCCCCAAAAAATAAAAATGTTCCTTTGGCAGACAATCCACAATATCCTCTCAGTTAAAGCCAAATTGTTAATTAAAAAGGTAACTAACTGTAACCTATATCCTGTTTGTTTTCAGGAAGAATAGACAATGGAACATGCTTTACTTCTTTGAAATTGGACGAGGACGGTATGGTTTGACTCGCAAGTGCAATGTACACCATCAAAGGAAAGTGTCAGCTTGGTCAGGGTGTGGTTACAAAAGATGTTCAGAAAATGCAATCAAGGAAACAAAACAGAAGTAAGTCAGACTTAGAGCCGGATTGGCATCACTATGTGGGCCATTTGAAAAGCAAGAAATCGAAAAAATTTTCAGAGTACAGATCCTAATCCGGATACCACTATCAATTATACAAAAATGCTCGAACTAGATTATTTCCATGCAATAGAAAAGAAAGATAAAAGCACTATTGAACCAAACTGGAGGAAGACAGTAGCTGTAATTTAGAGAGCTCCCCACTAAATCGGCTCAAGCTGAATACAGATGCAGCATTCTCCAAAGAAACTAGAATAGGAACAGTGACAGTAGTGATAAGAGATAACAATGGAAATCTTAGGGGAGGGACAACAACAAATATCAAAACTAGCTTTAACATTATAGCAGAAGCAACAACCATCAGAGAAGCAATCATCCTAATAGAAAATCTCAACATCGAAAATGTAACTATTGAATATGATTGCCTCTAATTAATTCAAGCACTCAAAAAATGGAGATACCTTGTGGGAAGCAGAATCAATAATCCGGGACATAAAAGCTATCCAGAAAAGACTCCCAAACTGTGGATTTTTCTGGATTCCTCGATAGGAAAATGTGGTAGCAAATACCTTGGCATCTCTGAAATCACAAGATCAACTAGCCAACCACTGGTCATCTTGTCCACCCAAGCAAATTGTAGAATTAATCAGAAAGAAGAAGTTGGGCTTACCTTTTCTTCCTCAAAGCCGTCGCATATGACTCACCTAGCAAGGGAATAACATCGTCACTTCACTGAACCAGGTTGCTGGAGCGACCCATTGCTGAAGAATCGTTAGAAGCCATTGAAGCTGCTCAAATTTAGCCAATTCTTCTTTAGGAATTCAACGTCGTGTTTTTCTAAGCATGTTAGTTTTTTTGCCACTGGCTCAGGCTCAAACCGTCTATTCTGTCTTGCCGTGCTTCCCCGCTTTGACCGCTGCTGTGCTCCTCCAACATCAAAGTTGTCTTCCGTGTTGGCGTCTTTTGTTGGGCATGATATTCACGAATCAAGAACAAGGAATTTCAATTGCTTTGCTAGCTACAGTGGAGGAAAGAGAGATTTTTTTGGTCAGAAAAGAGGTTGAAAATGATTCGGTTAGGACCCGAAAAGGGTGACAAAGTCCAATTTTAAGGAGAAATGCTGTCCAATTTTTGTAAAAATATATGAAAAGTGATTTCATTTTAAAAATCTGATTTATAAGCTTAATTTTGAGAAATTATTGATTTGATTTGTTAATAATTATTGGTCTGACTTAATAACACAAGATTTGAAAGGTCTAAATTTTATTAAAATAAAAAGTGGCTGAGCTTCAAAGAAAACATTTTAATTACTGAAAACTATTTGATTTTGATTTATTACAGAAAGTCTTATTTTTAGCTTGATTTATTAAGAAAGTATAAGGTTTTACATTCAGTTTCTGAGAATAGATTTTGTTTCAAGTTATGTCTTGAATTCGGTTTATTAAGTAAAGGGACCAAGGTTGTCAAACTCGCGAGTCTAGGTAAACTTGTGGAGCTGACCTAGACTCGACTCGTAGACTCGTACAAGTTTACCTGTTATAATTTATATATATATATATATATATATCATGTATAATATATATATTTACTCAAATATAGGGATTCAAACTTAACAATTTTAACATCAAAATACATAATAAATTGACATAATACTACAATTATAACAAATACTCTAGACCACACATTCAAATCCTTCACAAATATGCATCTAGTTCAACATAAAACATACAATCACACAATCAAAGCTTCATATAACACAACCGAAAAACAAAAGAAAATAACAAAGCAACAATTAAATGTTCTAATAAAGTAAAAGTCTAAAACTGAAATCATCCAATATCTTCATCTTCCATGGCATCAACATCATCATCTTTACCATCTTCATCAGAAACATCATTTGTTTCAGACATTTTGTATTTTTATCCCTAAATCAACAAATCAACAAACCAAATAATTAATTTAGCAAAGTTATCCAGAGTTTCAGATTTCAATAAACTAAACTAAACTGACATTTCAGATTTTCTAAATTCAGATTTCAGATTTCAATAAACTAAACTAACATTTCAGATTTCCTAAATTCATATTTCAGCAATCAATAAACTAAACTAAACTAACATTTCAGATTTCCTAAATTCAGATTTCAGATTTCAATAAACTAAACTAAACTAAACTAACATTTCAGATTTCCTAAATTCAAATTTTAGTTTTCAATAAAGTAAACTAAACTAAACTAACATTTCAGATTTCCTAAATTCAGATTTCAGATTTCAGATTTCAGATTTCAGATTTCAATAAACTAAACTAAACTAAACTAACATTTCAGATTTTCTAAATTTAGATTTCAGTTTTCAATAAACTAAACTAACATTTCAGAGTTTCAGTATTTCAGATATTCAGATTCATTAACAAAAAGACATCTAAGTAACTAACAGTCTAATTGTCTAAGTATCTAACACCAGAGCTTATTTAGTAATCCATATTTAATCATTCATTAATAAATATGTAACTATCAAATATTCAGACTCATTAATCCATATTTCGTCATTCATCACACCAGAATTCAAACTTAAACAAATTTAAAAAGTTAATTTCAGAATCAAAATGGCAGAAATCATACCATTATATCAAAATTATTTAATTTTGTTCAACTACCAAAATTACAAATTAAACTCACATTAACAAGTAACAACTACCAAATGCATCAATTGATTCAATTCAGTAACTAATTTATTTTTAAACATACCTGAAGGCTGAGATGGCAGAATGAAGTAGGCTCAGCTGAGTAGCTGACACTAGCGTTGGTGCGTTGCTATGCTGTGCTCCATGACGACCGACGGAATTGTGCTCCACGACGACCGACGAAAGCGTGGCTGACACTGGCATTGCTGTGTTGTGCTGACTGTTGTACTCCATGAATCTGCGTTCTTCGATGCAGAACAGGGAGCGAGAGAGTGAGAGTGTGTCGAGCTGAATGAGAGAGCAAGAGTGAGAGAATGGTGGTTTAGGGAACGACGAACGGCAGCGAGGGATCGGGGACGGACGGCGGCGAGGGATGGACCGTTGACGACGAAACGCGAAGAAGAGAGCTTGGAGAAGAGAAGAGAGTGCCTGCGAGCAAAGGGGATTTAGGGTTAGCTGGGTTAGTGGGTTGCTCCGTTGCTGCCTTTTTTTTTTGGCCCATAATGGCACTGTTTTGGCAAAAGCCCAACCAAATCAAACTCGCTGACTCGTGAATAAACTCACGAGTTTGACCGAGTTTATCCGAGTCTACCCAAAAACGAGTTTGTGTCCGAGTTAACTCGATTCCACTACTTAAACTCGTAAACTCGTACGAGTTTACGAGTTAACTCGCGAGTTTGACAACAATGAAAGGGACCTCTGCCACAGAAGAGCAGAGAGCAGAAACTGAAAAGATATAGAGTGTTGTTGGGCCTTAGTGCCAAGTGTTTAGTGAGGACGTCGATACGTAACACTCACTTGACACAATAGAGACGGCTCAGTGAGGACGGCGATACGTAACGCTCACTAAAGGCCGTGGGCCTTATGTGTGAATGACTGTGCGGGGATACCCATGTGTATGGAATGACTTCCAGGAGAAAGGAGCACATGCTTTAGCTGGAGAATCAGCGCCTGTAAGTACTTGCAGAGGTCATGTTCGGCATACTTCAGCTGGAGAATCAGTGCCTGCAAGAAGTAGAAACTTGCAGAGGTTATGCCGCTGGAATGCCTTATGACTTTTCCAACAAGAACAAACAACACATATTCACATACTTAATATTAATAATACATTGTAGTATTACATACAAAAGCAGTTACAGAACCTACCCCTCTGAATAACGAGGGAAAAAAATAAATTCTAACAACTCAACTCGTAAACATATTCCTTTGTGCTCCCGCAACTTCGCAATAAGCCTTCGCACCTGTACCTGAAAGGGGATGGAGATAGGGGGTAAGAACTGAGGAGTTTTTAGTAGGGTCGGGATTAGAAGTTAAGTTCGTTTTATATATACTTGGTCAGTAATAACAGTCAACAAGGGACAATTCAATTCAACAATTATAAAACACATAATTCAAATAGCCATTTAGTACATCCACAATCACAGGAAACACACTTACAAACAAATATGCGCAAACAAGTATGATGCTGTCTATTCCTATCGCAGATAATGAGCTCATTTGTCGGTTTCGACCCGCACCCGACGCAATCCGACTCATAAGTCAGATAAGGCATTCCAGCGGTATAACCTCTACAAGTTTCTACTTCTTTTCAACCTCTTTATTTTTTTGCTACAGTAGAGGAAAGAGAGATTTAATTGGAGTTAGAATAGGTTGTGGGTTGCGGGCTCATTGTTTCTGGACTTGGGTTTGGTTTGGATCGGTTTTTTCGAGCCGGACACGTCAAAAAAAACTATCATGTCAGTATTTAGGAAAGAGGAGTGTTAGGGGGTAGCAATTTTTATGATTTATAGTCATCAAGTAGTCATCAATGATGTTTTTAATGGTGTGAGATTTTATCTTATGATATGAGATTACTCATTTTTCTTTTATTGGTTACATGCTGGCCAAAATTTAATAAAGTTGCTGGCCCTAAACTTTTCCTTTAGAAAAATTTGCGATAAATTTATAAATTAAAAAAAATCAAATAATTTTTTTACGAATTTCAGGGATGAATTTATAATTTTTTTCAAAAATTGTAACACTTATAGATGATAGATGCTGGCCACATAGGAGGTCCTACATGAAGTGTGGGATCCAAACATTACAATGTACGATCATTGAAAAGTGAAAACAACGCCTAATGCCAAAACTTACTACTGCAACCATCACCAAACTGTGGGACACATCCCTTATTACTTTCTCCACTCTTCTCAAGGTGCAAGCAAGTGCTTCCCAACCAAGGTGCTTCAAAACATCTATGTATGTGGATCAGAGAATGCGAGTAAGACAGAGTCAATTATGGATTGGTAGGTTTTATGGATGTAGGTGTGAGTCACGATGAGACTTCAGATTCAGAAGCAACGTAACCATATAATATTTTCAATGCCCTATTTGGTAAAGAATAGCGATCCAAAATCTTCGGCTATAGGACATGTCATAATAATGATATCGGCAGCTAGAAAAATTGTGTTTGTTTGTTTTGACTCTTCCAATATGAGTTTTTTTTAATCTATGATCATGGATCATTAGTATAATTAATAATTAATTACAATAATTATCATGTTGCATTGTATATGTTTTGGAAAATAAGTTGCTTGTATTGCACATCAATCCTCAACTTTTTTGTTCAACTAAACCATCTTTAACGTCTCTCTGGCTAGATCGATAAACTTTTTCAGTAGAGTTTTTGGTTCTCATCAACTTGTTTCCATAAAATTTGTCAACACATATATACGCACTGTTGAAGCTTTCCTCAATGTGCTTCACTTAAATAACTTTCCGCACTATCGTAAAATAACATATCCTTATTTCTCAAGAATACATCATTGTCATTCTCCTACGAAGGGAATATATGGGAAAATAGAAAAGGTAACGGGAAAATCACCCCGCAAAAAGGTAAAGGGAAAAATATCAACTAAAAGAATAACTCCGTTTTCGTGGATGCAACCTTGTAAACTAAAAGAGGAACTTTTCTTTCCCTGGTAAAGCCCTTTATTCCTTTTTATTGCTGGTTTATTTTAATTTAATATAGGAATCACGAAAGTAAATTTATGGAAGAATCATGTATTTAAGGGAGTATATATATATATAGAGTAGAATCAACTTCACGTGGAAGTTAGCTAGTAATGTCAATGATATAATAATATTCACAAGGTTTATTAGGTTTTGTTGTGATATTATTTCATTCTCCTCTTCATAATTGACCTGATGATTATAATGTTGTTGCGCAATTATTTGCCATGTGATGAATATGAAATAAGCATTCATTTTAAAATCAGAGTTTAATTAGCTTAAAAAGGGTAGAGTTAAAAAAAATTTATTTGGTGCGTTTTAATTTGGCGTTAAATTTGTCGAAATTACTTTTTAAGATAAATATTAAATATTAATTTTGAATTGTTTTAACAAATTAGAGAATATTATTTAAGTAGGATAGCAATGACCAAAAAAAAAAGTAACTGAACTGAATTTCCAGTTGGGTAGATAAGTAGCTAGTAAATGACAAAGGCAAGGTGCAGGGTAGCCAATGATTAATGCTTGAAGGAGCCTACTGCCTACCATCAATAAGTGTCATTCTCAATGTACATCAATGAACTAATCTTTTTACAAACAGTTATTCTGAACTTTATCCATTTCTATTTTCTTTATTTAATACAGTTGAAAACAATTCTATTATAAATATTAGTGTATCTAATTACTAATTAGAGAGAGAAAAATGGTTAGATAACAAGTAAAAAGAGGTGTTTAATTATATGAAATTAGGTTCGTGAAAGATAACCGTTGTGAGAGAGAGAGATGAGGCCCGGGCCCCACACACGAACGGCACCAAGGAACCACTCTGGCCATTGTTCGTTCCCATTCCATACTCATCTCATCTCTTCTCTGCTCTAACTTGTAACTTCTAACTTCACACTGATTCCTCAATGCCAATGCTGCCAGCACCACCGCTTCCCACCTTCACCATCTTCCTATCCACCCTCATTACTATTTTGGCCACTCCCACCCATTTCGACTTCGACAATCTCACCCTCACCACTCTCAACCTCCTCGGCGATGCCCACATCACCAACGACACCATCACCCTCACCGCTCATCCTTCCGTCCCCAACTCCGCCGCCTCTAGAGCTCTCTACTCCAACCCTCTCCCTTTCCGCCACCCCACCACATCCGCCCCCGCCTCCTTCTCCACATTCTTCTCCTTCTCCATCACCAACCTCAACCCTTCCTCTATTGGTGCCGGCCTTGCCTTTCTCATCTCCCCCGACGACCACTCCCTCGGCGATTCCGGCCCCTCCTTAGGCCTTTCCGGTCCCGACGCCGCCCCCAACTTCGTCGCCGTTGAGTTCGACACCCTCATGGATATCCAGCTCAACGACATTAACGGCAACCATGTCGGCATCGACCTCAATGGCGTTGTTTCAACTCAGGCTGCCGATTTGGGAACCCTCGATATCGACCTCAAGAGCGGCGACACCGTCAACGCATGGATCCTATACGAGGCAACCACCAATGACTTCACCGTTTCGGTCTCCTACTCCAATGTCAAGCCCAAAGATCCCATTTTGAAGCTGAATCTCGATATGGCTCAGTACGTTAACGATTTCATGTACGTTGGGTTTTCTGGGTCTACCCAAGGTAGCACCGAGGTTCACAGTATCCAGTGGTGGAGCTTCACTTCTAGCTTCGATTCTGGGCCGTTGGATTCCGCGCCGCCTCCTCCAACGGCTACTTTAACCAACCCAAGTGCCAGTAGTAGTTCTGCCTCGCTGGCACCACCTTCATTGGCTCCTTCTGGTGCTGAAGAACGGAAGGAAGACGGTAAATCGGGTTGCCACAATGGGTTGTGTAAGAACGGTGTCGGTGTTGGTGCTGTTGCTGGTGTTGTTACTGCGGGTGCTTTTGTTCTTGCTCTATTTGCTGGTGTGTTGATTTGGGTTTACTCTAAAAAGGTGAAGCCTTTCAAGAAGCTCGATTCTCTTGGTTCTGAGGTTATCAGAATGCCTAAGGAGTTTACCTATAAGGAGCTTAAATTGGCAACGAATTGTTTCAGTGTTAATAGGGTCATTGGCCATGGTGCATTTGGTACTGTCTATAAGGCAATTTTGCCTGCGAGTGGTGACATTGTTGCTGTCAAGAGGTGCAACCATGGTGGTGATCAGGGCAAGGATGAGTTCTTCTCTGAGTTGTCCATAATTGGGACACTGAGGCACCGGAACCTGGTTCGCCTTCTGGGATGGTGCCATGAGAAAGGGGAGATTTTGTTAGTTTATGACTTGATGCCCAATGGGAGTTTAGATAAGGCCTTGTATGAGGCAAAAACACCTTTGCCTTGGGATCATCGGCAAAAAATCTTGTTGGGTGTGGCATCTGTTTTGGCCTATTTGCATCATGAATGTGAGAATCAAGTGATTCACAGGGATATTAAGACTAGCAACATAATGTTGGATGAAGGGTTCAATGCCCGGTTGGGTGACTTCGGATTGGCGAGGCAGACGGAGCATGACAAGTCCCCGGATGCCACCGTGGCCGCTGGAACAATGGGATACCTCGCCCCGGAGTATGTCCTCACGGGAAGAGCCACTGAGAAAACAGATGTATTTAGTTACGGTGCTGTGGTTCTTGAGGTTGCTAGTGGGAGAAGGCCTATAGAGAAAGATGCTAATGGTGTTGGTAGAGTTGGGGTTAGCAGCAATCTGGTGGAATGGGTCTGGAGCTTGCACCAAGAAGGAAAGTTGCTGACGGCAGCGGATCCAAGGCTCGAGGGTGAGTATGAAGAAGAGGAGATGAGGAGGGTGATGTTGGTTGGGCTAGCTTGTTCACACCCTGATGCGATGGCTAGGCCAAGTATGAGGAGTGTAGTTCAGATGCTAATGGGTGAGGCTGAAGTGCCCATTGTCCCAAGAATGAAGCCATGTACTAGTTATAGCACTTCCCACCTTTTGAAGACCTTGCAAGATAGTAGTAACTCTGACTATAATGCCATGATCACCACCATATCTATCTCCTCATCAGAGGAAAGCTTCAATGACATAGTTTGATGGCAGAAAAAAAAATTATTGGGGATGGGATCACGTTGGTTGGTTTTAATTATTTATTCATAAGTTCATAATGTAGATAGATAGAGAGATGTGTGTATTCATTTCATTTGTTCTTGTATGTAAATCACAATGAACATTGCGATTATAGGCCATAAGAAAGCAAAGAATTTCTGGCAAACTTTTTGGTACAATAATCTTGTAAACTTGATGGAAAGAATGATGGAGGAGTTTTCGAAAAATTACAGGGAAGATAAGAATAATTTACTCATCAGACAATAGATTTGATCACACTAGAAGTTCCAATTGCACGATTACAGTTTATATAGATGCAAACATGCTTTGTTCTTTTTCTTTCCTCTCTTCAATCAGCAACTAGCAACTGAACAAGAGAAATATGATTTGACCCAAAATCAAATATAATTACTTCCCAATTCATAATGATACTATGATAGTAATAACAATAATCTAAGAAATTAAGAATCTTTTGAGGCAGATTCCACTCTCTCAACAAACCCCATTCATCTTGTCATTCAGCTTCTTCCTTTCCAGTACAAACTTCTTCCAAACTGCAGTGATCTCCCTCTGTGTCTCCAGAGCAGTCTTCTTAACCTTGCCATTAGAGCTTGTTGCTGCCTCTTCTCCATTAACCGCAACTACCTTGGGGGGAAGCATATCAAGCTCGTGAAGCACCTTCTCCACATCAGCCACAAGGCGCTCTGCGAGGGTCCTGGAGAAGTCCTCCCGGATGACCACGCGGAGAACGGTAACATGCTGTGCATCCGGGGGCATGGTGTATGCCGGCACTATCCAGCCAAAGCGCCTGAGCAAGTCAGAGACTTGGAATTCATTGAAGCGGCTGCTGTCTTTGAGTGTGAAGGCCACCAAAGGAACACCATCGTCCTTGGAAACAATGTCAAAGCGCCCTGTTTTCTCAAGTCCATCCTTGAGCACTAACATGTTGTCCCTACAATTTTCCATCACATTTTTATATCCCTGCAATATTTTCAGACAAGATTGGTGACTATTGTATGGTATTGTATGTGTTAGTGTGTAAGCCAATGTACCTCATAACCAAGGCGAATTAGTTGGTAGTATTGAGCAATGACTTGACTGGAACCTGCATTGCATATTTTTGTCAAAGAATGAGAAATGTTAACGTGAAAATCTGCATTGATATGTTACCTTTGGAGAAGTTAAGAGTGAATGTGGGTTGATCAGCTCCGAGATAGTTGATGTGGAAGATGAGTTCCTCAGGCAGGTCATCCTTGCTTCTCCAGATAACCCAGCCAATTCCGGCGTAAACTAGACCGTACTTGTGGCCGCTGACATTGATACTCTTGACCAGCGGTAACCGGAAGTCCCACTCAAGCTCGGGATATAGAAACGGAGCAATGAATCCACCACTGGCAGCATCAACATGAATAGGAGTATCCCAGCCGGTTTGATTGTTCTTTTGAATGAGAAGATCATTTAAGCGCTTGACATCTTCAAACTCACCGTTGAGGGTGGAACCAAGAATAGCAGCAACGCAAATGGTGTTCTCATCAACCAAGTCCACAGCCTTTTCAGGGTCCATAACATAGTATCCATCACGGAGCTTCACCTCCTTCAACTCCACCTCAAAGTACCTTGCGAATTTCTCCCAGCAAACCTGGACATTGGCACCGGTCACAATGTTGGGCTTGTCATAAGGCTTACCTTCTTCTTTCCTTTTGTTCTGCCATTTTCTTTTGAATGCCAATCCAGCCAGCATTATGGCCTCCGATGATCCAACCGTCCCAACACCAACGGCAGTTTCTGAATCTCCAAGTGGCGCATTGAATAGATGAGCTATCATGTTTACACACCGATTCTGCATCCATATTAAAATTTATTCCTATGTCTCCCATTTGAAAATTAAGGGACTAAGGCTTAATAAACAAAGATTCAGGACTAAACAAATATGAGAACCAATTTAGAATTTGTTTTATGGGAAAGTATACAGCAGACAATGTGTTTAGTGAATAGCGTAGTTATCTTCACATTATTTAGGAAAGTCATTGTATACTTTTAAAATTAGAAATTTGCTAAATACACTAAAAAATAAAAAAATTATCAACTTAACGATACTCAAACAAATATTTAAAATGAATGTGATTATAATCTTAGTTACCAATATCACAATAGTACCAAAACATTAAAGTGTCTTTGGTTTATGTTCTCATTTTTTGTTTTTTTTTTTAATATTTTCATTTTTTAGAATTTTATAAAAAAATAAAAATACAATTTTATTATTTTTATTATTTTTTTTATAAAATCTAAAAAACAGAAACTGTAAAAAATAAAAATACAGGCCAAAACGCAGTTTCGGTTGAGGAAGGGAAAATTGGAGAATAAACTACGTTTCTACCTACAAATCACACATTCTCCATGAGCCCCTATAGAAGTAGCCAATCAACTAGTAAATTGAGGATTCTCAAATATCTCATAACAAATATTCAACACTTTAATTTGGATAAAATGAAATATTTAAATGAACCTATCCAACGCAAATGAATATATATTATTTTCTTTCTTTTAAAAAAAGAGAATACCCGAGTTTAAATTTTATCTGTATCTATATTATATCAATTATACTAGATATATGTTAAAATTAATTACTAAAATTAATATTAAGTATAAAATATATGTTAAAATATAAAATATATATTAAAAATAAAACAAATAATATATATATGTATATACACATAAATATATGATAACTAATTTTTGTGTGTAAATAATATTTTTAATATTATATATATATATATACTAAACATTAAAAGAATTGGGATCTGACTTCCTCTTTAAAATATCTTTCATTATATATTTTTTACAAAAAATATTAATTTTAAAATTTAAATCTAAAATTTTTAAATTAAATTATAAATTATTTATCCTCTCAACTAATTGAATCATTACATATTGGTTTCAAATCGGTGTGTAATAATAATAAGTACTAATAACAATAATATTCGAACATCATTCGTTTTTATGCGAGAAAAAATATACATTTTTAAAAATAATACATAATACTTTTAATAAAAAAAACATGGGCCCATCTCAGGAAATCAATATGGAAATTGAAAGAAATAAACATAATTTATGGGTCTATGCCTCTACGGCATAACTTGTGGCTGGATTGGAGGACTCCGTCCACTCTGCCGACAGCTTGAAAGTTGAAAGAGTGTTCGAAGATTTCAAAAACAACAAAGATGGATTCATAAAGGAAAAGTAAACAAATATAATATACTTACGGGACTACTATCTTCCACCAATCATAGAATTTTATTTTATTTTCCACTAAGAGCGTATGATTTCTTTATTTGCTTTATGTTATCTTTCTTTCTAACACCCTTGACCACTATCAATAATTTGGTAGTTGAATTTTAAAACAAGCTGAGAAGGATTCTACCAAGAATACAAAAGTCCAACTTGTCGATGCAATCCATGAGTTTGACCGATATTTTTATAAACAGATTAACGAGCTAGCCCGTTCCGTGAGAATGTGAGATTAATAATAACTGTAGGATTAGGAAAAGTAAAATAGCGTCTTAATAACACACGTTAATTATTTGTGTGTGAGGAGTAGAATGAGTAGAGAAAGTTATTAGCTGAGATAATGGGATCCTCTGGCCAGTAATTAACGAACCCCTATATGATGTAGTTGTAGCGTATAATAGAGGGAATATCTGGTATCATATTGATGGGGTCGCTGTCGCATTAACAAGTTGCGCAAAGGAGATATAGAAAGATAACTAGATACAAAGTAAAGTCTAGTTCCGATGCATTATTATTTTATAGTGTGGTGCAGTGGTAGTCCAATAAGAACACAATCATATTTCTATATCATTATATGAACAAAAATTTTAATTTAAAAACTACAGATTATATACTCTCATGTCTCATATAACAAATTCTTGCAATAATCGAACGACAGAGTAGTAGTTTTTGTTGATCATCTACACTCGTATTTTAAGCAATCAAAGCAACCCAACTATTTTCAGTATTTTGTCTCAAATTATGTTATTTGTCAATTTAAAGAAATATCAAATTAAATTTTGTTTTGGATAAGACTGTACCAATTCAACCACTGCGTATTTAAATGTTTATGTCTCATTTGGAGTGAATGCTAATGCGTTAAGTTAGATTGTTAGATGATAGAGAATGTAATAATAATACTTCAAAAATAAATTAAATAAACATATTATATGAATGCAATCAATGCATACTAAATTTATCATTATATATTTATATTTATTTATAAATATTAACTTATATATTTTTTCAACTATTTATATAAATATGGTTAAATTACTTTTGAATTTCTACTATTTATATAAAATATAATAAAATAAAAAATTGCAACAGTCCTAGTCTAATTAGAACTTAGAAGTGGTGAAGGTAAAGCCTCCCCCGCGTTTAGTTAGTAGTTAGTAGCAATGGAAATTAAAAATTGTTAGAAAAAAAAATAAGCACGACACTGTTTGCAAAAAATGAAATGAATAAAATAAAATATTTGACTTGCCTGGAGCTCAGTGGTGACAGGGTATTCATCCATGTCAACGTAGTTCTTGTTAATGGCAGCCATTATCAGCTTGTCGCACTCCGGTTCCATCCACGTCGTCACGAACGACGCCAAGTTCAGTCTGGGATTTCCGTCCAGCATCAGCTCGTCATTTATTATCTGGTACGCGGCGTCTTTGGGGATCGACTCCTCCGGCATCTTGAACCTGCACGTACGATCAGATCAGATCCATAATCATCATCGATAAGGATCACTGCTTGATTCATTCTTGTTACTGTACCTGGGAAGTGAGGTCCTCACATAGCGTGACGCAAACGTTGAGTGCACGGAGACGTCGCTCTCAGATGCCGTCTTCGACAGAACCATGGTGGAGAGAGACAGAGAGAGCAGGAAACGGTGACGACTGATGAGTTTTTGAGAGTGGTGAGTGGTGTCTCAAGACACACACCGCTCATCCTTTTAAATACCGCGGCCGCTCTCTTAATTTAATCAAATTCCTTCAAAATTTTATAATTTATTTTTTTAATCAATATTCAATAATTTTTTTTTATTTAATTACTCTTGGTCGTTAAATTTTTAATTATATTTTTATATTATTTTTAATTTTATAATTAAACTTTTTTAATGTAAAAAATATTAGAGTTATTTAAATATTTTTTTATAAATTGAAGATATTTATAATTTTAACTAAATTTTTAATTACATCTTTTTTAAGAAAAATATTCTATTAATTTTAATATTTTTGACATAAAAAATTTAATTATAAAATTAAAAATAGTATAAAAATTCAATTAGAAATATATAAAAATTTAATTTTAAATTTAGTAAAATTGTAGTACTAAGAATAATTAAATCATTTTTTTTTTCAAGTTGTGTTCCAAAATTCCTTATGATTAATCGATTCACATCTCTCTTTATGAGTTATATTTCTCTTACTAATATCATTAATAATAGTATTAAATAAGGTTTTTACTTTTTAGTCTAGTTGAAGTTTTTAATTTATAACTACATATATTGCAATTATTTTCTTTTGAAAACACTTTATTGGTGATGAGAGTTAACAATTACCCTTCAAGCCAATGAGTTATAGCTCAAATGGCATAGTCTTCCCATACTCAATTAAGAGGTTACGAGTTCGAATCTCCTATCTTTAGTAAAAAAAAAAAGAAAAAAAAAATCACCCTTCAAATGATCTTTTTTGTTTATTTTTTTTAACAGACCAAGTTTTTATGCCTTGCGATTTGTTTTTCGTATATACAACGCAATATTTTAAAAATTTTGAACATGTACTTAAATGTAAATTCCTTAGCGGTAATGAATTCTTAACGTAAGGGTATTTCATTTTATTGAAAACATGAGTTAACCTGAATTGTACTACATTTTGGACTACTATTGTCTATGGATTATGAGTCGTTTTCGTTTCGTTAAACAAAACAATCACGCTATATGGAAATTTGTGGAAAACTAAAATACTATTAACATTTCTTTATATAAATTTCTGCTTATAATTAAGGATTTGCAATATGTTTTATATTTTTTCAGTTTACGGCCTGTTTTATAACGTGATTATTAATTTATTTTTTTAAGTTATGCTACGTGTATACCAAAATCAGCTATCAAAGTCAGCCACCAGTATAAAATATATGTTGAAATATAAATACACATTGAAAATAAATTAAACCATACATGTATTTATATCTAAATACATTAATGGCTGATTTTAGTGGCTGATTTTAATGTACAAATAGTATTTTTCATTTTTTTATTTATCAACTTTGTGGAGGTGGAAGTGGAACAACAATAATTGTACAGTTAGTAAAATTATAAGTATTTTTTATTTTAATTAAAAACTTTTTTATTAAAGTTTTAGTAATAATATACGATGAAAAACATTTTTTTTTAATTTAGATTAAACCCATATATCCCAATTCTTTTGTATATAATAGATGTCAAAATTAATAAAACATATATTTTTTTGACAAAATTAATATAACATAAACTTCTTTGAAAAGAATGGTATAGTTATACAATATATTTAGGATTAATAGCCAAATCTATTATATATCTCTAATTTTACAATTAAAATGTGTCACATGTCATTTTTTTAATGCAATTAGAATTAAATATTTCTCTCAAAAATTAAGAAATTTTCCTCTCTTCCTTACTAATTTTACAATCAAAATATACCACATGTCATCCTTTCATTATAATTGAAATTAAATTTTTCCTTCCAAAACTAAAGAATTCTTTCTTCCTCCTTACTAATTTTACAACCAAAATGTATCATATGTCACTCCCTAATTGTAATTGAAATCAAATCTTTCCCTATAAAATTAAAGAGTTTTCCCTTCCTCCATCTTCCTTTCTCTATTTCTCTCATTTCTTCAAATATTCTATCTATTTTATATATCATTATCAATATCAATGATTAATTACTAGTTTGACAATCAAAATGTGCAACATGACATTTTTTAATTGCATTAAAATTAAAATTGAAATATCAAAGTTGAAATTGAAATATATCTATATTAGTATCATATATTACTATCTAATTAATAATCAAATGTGTCGCATGACACTCTCTTATTAAAATTGAGAGAAAATATTTTTTTCTTAAATTAATAAACTCAATTCCTAAATCCTCTCATCTACCTCTCTCTATTTTTTTATTTCTCTCTACTATTTTTACTTTATATATAATTTATATTTTATATTAGTAATTTGACAAATCAAAATATATCATCCAATATTTTTTACAATTAAAATAAAAATTTTCTTCCAAAATTAATAAATTCTCACTCTCACTCTCATTCTTCATCTTCATCTTTTTCTCTTTTTTTCATTCTCTATTTTTTCTATCTTTTTGTTCTACAGAAACAAAATTAACAAAATAATATAATTCAAATAAAAATTATTATTATTATTATTATTATATAGTTTTTTAGTTTTTTATTTAGTTTTAAATTTTTACCACTTATTTTTTTAATCTATATTTTTATTTCTCTTCTTTCAAATATTTATTACATATAATTTGGAGAGAATACTAATATTATAATTAAAAGTTAGAATCAAGATTCAATTGTTTTAAAAAAATTAATTTTGCGTTAATTTTATAACTATCAGTATAATTTTTTATACTAATATCTAATTATATTTTTATATACATAGAGAGAAAAAATATTATTTTTAAATAGTAAGTATAAAAATTAATTATTTCTATTTGTGCAACAGACTTAACACCTAATTAAATATAAAATTATACACGTTAAATTATTTTAAATTTTAGATACCAAATGTTAAAATTAATTATTAATAAAAAATTAGACTTTTTCATATAAAAATAATACCTAAAAGTTTTATTATTTAATTTTTTATCTATAGATACTTTGATATTTTTAGTCAAAGACTTTTGTCAATCTACGACTTTTGTTGTAAAAGTAATTTGATTTTATAAAATCTTTTGTGCCATGAATAAAGTGGACTGTAATTTTAAAAAATTTATATTCGCATAATGTTATTACGGGTAAAAATACTAGTTAGTCTTTAAAAGATGGTTCGTTATTCAAATTTATCATTGAAAAATTTTATCAATCAAGTTAATCATTCAAAAATTATAAACTAATCATTTTTGTTTTTTAGTCACTCAATTAGTAATTTTCATTAACAATTGATGATATAAAACATTAACTCACATCATATATGACACCTAACATATTCAATTAAACGTTGAATAAATATATTTATAAAAATTTTGCCAATTTAGTGTGATTGGATTATATTAAGATTATGATTTATATAATTGTGAATTTATGTTGATAGTTAATATTTTATATTATTAATTATTAACGAAAATTATTAATTGAGTGATAGAAGAATAAATATGATTAACTTATAATTTTTAATGAACTAATTTATTTGATAAAATCTTTTAATGACGAATTTAGAAAATAATCTATTTTTTAGAGATTAATTTTTTTTATTAACTCGTTTATTTAAGAAAATATCTATATCTGGAAATAAATTACCTTAGTTGACAAACATATTGAGAATAATAAGAACAATGGACAAAAGTCACAATACAAAACATTGATGATGACAAACGTTTTTTTTTTCAGTAAATGCTTTCAAACACGGGAAAATGTAATTAACTAATTATAGTGTAAGCATGATATTTAATTTGACCACCACTTGTAGTCTGCAAATTAGATTAGACAGTGGGCACTGCAATTTTGATATTTATTAGCGAGATAAGGCCTACTGAAACGCTGTTTGCCTCTGTTGAAAATTATATGTAACAACCATCCAAAGGGAGTAATCCTTATTTTTCAACCTTTTCTTCCTCTCATCAAATGAGAGAAATGATAACTTGGTCATTGCTTTTATCTTAATTACTCTTAAAAATGATAACGTGGACCTAAAAATACTTTTGAACAACTATGCACATGTTAATTTGATGGTGAAACTCAGGTGCAGTCAACTTCACGTGAAGTTAATAGTTGATAGCTGTTAGATGAAAATTTAGTCAAATTAGTCAAATCATTTAACGACTCTCAGTTATCAACTTCACGTAAAATCGACTGCACCTGAGTTTCCACCTAATTTAAATCACATAAAATTAACTGATATACGATGAATTTTGACCCCTTCTCTTTAAACAAATTGTAATATAGTATTCTCTAATTCTATAGATCAAATACTAATCCATTTACAAATCTAAATTTTATTTAAAAAATTGCTGCTGATAAATAAATTATTGCATAAATAAAACAGAATTTAAATTCTCCGTATTTATTTAAATAGACAAAAAAAATAGACCACTCAACTAATTTAGATTGGTTAAATTATAGGTTCTTAACTGGTAATTATCTTTAAAATTTAAGTGATTATTCTTTAAGGAAAACTTCCAAACATTTGGGGCAAGAAAGTGGGGGCTTTGGGGGCCTATCGACCAGCTTGGACAACAGTGCCTCCTCCATGGCAAAAAAATTATTGTTGCTTGAGCCCACCCTCACTTGTACTATTTGGGGGAAAAGTATTTTAATTAATGATGATCATAGATCACCATCACTATCTATTTCTTTTCTCTTTCATTATCTTTTGGCAAAATAAATCTGTTACAAAGGCGATTCTTATGGATTTTCTTACTATTATATTGTTTTTTGCTCTAAAGAACTTTCCTTCTTTAATCAGCTGCAAGGGAAGGGTGGGATATATCTTATCTTAGTTATTGTATTAATAATGATGTTGTGTCGTTATTAGAATCTTAATCATACATCTGTTGATCACGTTCTCATTTGTGTAACAACTAACAACATATAAAATTTGATGTTAACATTTAATATTGATTATTGGGAGATCAATCCCTTTTTATATTGCACTTTAATTTGTGATTATGCAACGTGGTAAATTTCTTTGAAAAGTAAATTCGGGCCGGCATTCTAGACCTCTGTAACTTTGGTAGCATTTGGTATAGAGATAGAGATAAAAAGACCGAGACTGAGAGATAAAAATTAAAGGACAAAAATTGAAATAAATTTTAATATTCTGTTTGATGCAAAATGAGAGATAGAAATTGAAACAAGAATAAAATTCTAATTTAATTTGCACAAAGGATAAAATTTGAAATTAATTAATTGAAATGAGAGTATTTTAGGTATAAAATGTTACTAAAATTATCTCTAAAAATTTTAGTCCCTTGTGTCCCTACTTTTTGAAAGTACTAAAATACTAAAATTTTAAAGATAGAGACAAAAATTTTAGTACCAATTTTTGAACCAACAAATATGATAGTAAATCTCGATCTCTCAGTGTCAGTATCTCGAAACAAACTATACCTTTGTGCTTATTCTCGCTCGGTCCAATTATTTGTTAAGCAAATTAGAAGGTCGAATAATGAAAACACTATAAATAAAATAAAAAACCAAATTAAACATGCAGATTCTTAGCACTTTTTTTTCCCTCTTAACGTGCACACACTGTTCCATTGCTATCTTCGGATTTTAAAAAAAAATAATTAGTCAGACTAATTAAATGCAAATTTGACTTATAAAAATTGAACTCAATTCAAGGATCAACTCAATAATATAATCGAAATCATTTATAAAAAACTGAAATTCGATTCACAAAAAATTCCAAACTAATTCAAATGCACAAAAGCATAAACATAATTATAATTCCATATAAATAAATTACAATTTATATATATAAAAAACTATTAATTATATATTATCTATCTATTAATTATAATTCGTATCTTCAATCAAAATCATACTATAACACCAGTGGTAGAACTTGAAAAAAAATGGAAAGCAAAAAATTGTAATATAAAAATTATATAATAATATTTATATTAAAATAAAACTTATAAATATAATTATTTTTAAGTTTATTACTAATATAGTAATAAATAAATAACTATATAGACAGATATTATAAAATATTTAAAAAAATTCAGAATTAAAATTGTAAAATAAATAATTATATAGATAAAAAAATTAATCTTACTACAACTAATTCTAATATTAAAATTGTAAAACCTAGTTAATAATGAGAATAATAAATAATAATAAGAATAAAATTTTGATTTGTATTAATAAGCCAATAAAACTTTTGATTTGTAAAAGTGTATTGAAACCAAAGTTCAAGATGTTATTGTAAAATAAATAACTACATAAATAAAAAAAATTCATTTTACTATAACTAATTCTAACATTAAAATTATAAAATTTTATTGATAATGAACATAATAAATAATAATAAAAATGAGATTTTAATTTGTATATATAAATAAACTAATAAGATATTTTATTTGTAAAAGTCTATTAAAATCTAAATTTAAAATATTAATGTTTAAAATTAAAAATAATTGAATAATTAAATACAGAAAATGAGAATTAATCTTACAAATTTATTATAAAAAAATGAAACTTAAACCAATTAAACTATATGTATTCTTTTATATTAATATTACTAATTCTTTTATAAAAATTTTGGAGGTCTTGACTAAACTCTGCCGCTGATAACAACCATATACATGCTGTCGTTCATATACATATTTTTCTTATTAAATATACTGACTTTTTTGGCATTCTCCTTTATATATTTCTATATTGGTCCTTTTAAATAAATATCAATAATGGTCTATCTTAATTTTGACTATGTGGATTGTAAATATGTTAAATTAGAAAGACCATAAGTGGTCCTTTTACGAAAATGAAAAAGATCGTTACTAGACCGGCTCATTCAGCCATTCAAGTAAACATAAATTGTTTCGTATTGGTCAAGTAGTGATGTATCATTACATAAAAATCACATGAAAAAACTCTCATGTAGAAATCCTAAAGAAGGTAACTGATATTCAAGAGGCTTTATTTTAAAAGAAGGAAGAGACGAAAAACCTACCTCTCAAGTATTGGGTTACTCTCAACGCAGATGATTCATCAAATGGAAAGTGGGTACGGGGATTTTCTTTCTTTATTGCTGATAAATGGAAAGCTTGTTGAATGTAAGAATTTTAATCCATTTTTATTTAATTTTCCCTAGTTAGTGTTTGTTACATGCCTCTTTGCCACATAATAACGAGCGATCCTAAGAACCAAAAGGGTATTAGCAAAAAATCAGCCAAAATATTTTTAGGTAAGTTCAAAATCTCTACGAGTTAATATATATGGATGTTTCTTCTGCTAAGTATCAGAATGTTTCTTTTTCATACTAAATGGATGTTCTTTTATATATTTTTCAAATTTTTTATTGCAAATGTGAATGTCTCTATTTCTTTAAGAATTTTATTTTTTTTAATTTTATAGATATTTAATTATTTTTGCTAAAATAGAACTGGATATTTCTTTTGTTAAGTATTAGGATATTTTTTTTTCATATCAAATGAATATTTCTTTTATATTTCTGTTGTTCTTGCTGAGTTTGGCCGGTGTATAGCTCGTCCGTCGATGAATATCTTCAAGCTTCTCGTCGGGATGAGTTATACGTCGGCAAGGAAAGAACAAGGGGGTGGGTACCTGCAAAAGACACTCCGACGCTCAAGTCAGTAAGTGTTTAAGAGGTATATGAATAATTCTATGAATATAGAATGTAAGACATGATATGGAACTTATAGAACTTATCATGTTGCCTCTATGAATATAGAAGGTTCCTTTTATAGGCACAAAATTGATGAATAGAATTGATGTTATGACTGTTTGGTCATTAAGATAGAAATGATGGTCATTAAGTCGGTAATGAAGGTGTCAGTTACAAGCAAAAGAATGAATGATAGTTAACGCCGAGTTTATAATTCATAATGCATAATAAAGACTGAGTTATAAGGTGACGGATCATCTGTAATTGTGTAGTTTGTAGTCTCTTTAATCATCAAAACGGCACCTAATATCCCATAACACAGCTTTGCGTTGCTATAACCAACAATCATGGTGCCCCAAGACACAGAATCTCGTTCTGACATTTCGTCGAACAATTCCCGCACGTGCGTAGTCTCACTAATTTTAACGAACCCATGAACCATGGCATTATAAGAGACAACATCCCTGTGAGAACTCTCGTTGAACAGCTTGTGGGCATCGTGGACGCGGCGATGGAGGGAGTAAACGCATATGAGGGAGAAAGGATAGGCAAGAAAGCCGAATTTGAAGGCCTAGGAGTGTAAGAAGGGAGGAGGGAACATGCTTTGAACGCAAAAGGTAAGGTGTGGAAGTCAGGGGCGAGGGAAAGGCGACGGAGGGTGACGAAGTTGTATAGGGCGGAGGATGGGGAGGAGAGGAGGGTGTAGGTCGCGGTGATAGAAGAGGAGTGGGTCGGTGATAGAAGAGGAGTGGGTCGCGGTAAGGAGGCGGAAAGGGCCTGACGGTGAGAGAGAGAGAGAGGTTTGTGTGTGTGATTGTTGGAGGTGAGTAGGTTAATGTGAGAGAGAAGAGGAAGGTTGTTTTTATAAGTTTTAATTAGGTTTACTTAATTAATTTTAAATTTTTTAAATTTTGAATTTAAAAAATTTAAAATTAATTATTAATATAAATTAATGTGGTTTTGTTTAGTTTTTGGCTGATAACCTCTTGGTTTTATATTCTTTTCCACATAATAAAATAGTATGCGCTTTACTTCATAAACTTCGATATCAATATTTTGAAATATTTATTTTCAATATTATAGTGGCTAATGAGATAAAAAACGACGTCATTTAATATAAGTAAAGATTTGGAAGGGTGAACGGAAACAACCAAAAAACCGCAAGTCCAATATGAACAACGGTATGTCTACGGGTGACAATTTTTGGGTAGGGCGAATTTTTATTCTATCTAATCCTGTTTTGTTTTTGTCGCCTTTTTATTCCTTTCATTTAAAATTTATATAACTATTATTACATTAATAACATAAATTAAAATAAAAATTTAAATATAATACAATATTATTAATTATTTTATATATATTACATATATTATGTATTAAAATTATATATATATATATATATATATATATATATAGAGAGAGAGAGAGAGAAAGAGAGAGATAGGTAGGAGTGGGTATTTTTTTTTTTTTTTGAATAGAGAGCTCAACACTCACGTGAAGCGAACAAACAAGAGTAAAATAAGATAACTCCTATGTCATTTTCGATATAGCCATCAATAACATGAGCTATTTACAACACCACTCCTTAGCACATGAAAATGTTTGAGCCACACAATCTACAACTCCTATTGTCTTTCTCTGAAAGATGACATCATTCCGTCGTAACCAAATGTTCCATATAGTTGAGTAGAAACCAATTAGCCAACACTTGCGCAGCTCTTTTCTCAACGGCATGGACCTCCAACTGTCAAAGTGTTCTTTCAAGGTACAAGGTACAGTCCACGTCTGTCCAAACTCTGAAATCCAAGCACACCACACCTGCCAAGAGTACTCATAAGTAACAAATAAGTGTTGAATATTTTCTACTTCTTTGTTACACAACACGCACAAAGTATCATTTTGTTGTAGCAGTCCTAGCCTATTTAGCCTATCCTTTGTATTTACTCGGCCTACCAATACAAACCAAGTGAACAACTCCACTCGAGACGGAGCTAGGCCTTTCCAAATGTCCTTTGTGAATCTGTACCTTAGGAGCTCTTCATCCAAAGAATGTTCCTGCAATACCTGCACAAATGAGTTAGTAGAATAAACGCCTTCCTTGCCAAATTTCCACACCACTCTATCTTGCACTTCTACTATCAATTTAACAGATTGCAATACTTGAAGCATTTGGTCTAGTGTATCAGTTTCCCATTGGCGCAATTCCCTCCTCCATTGGAAGTGCCAAACTCACTCTATCCCATCCCAAAACTCGCATTCCCCAATTACTGATCCTTTTTGGTTTGAAATCAAGAAGAGTCTCGGATAGGCATCTTTTAGCTTTCCCACTTGGAGCCACGTATCCTCCCAAAATCTAGTGGATCTACCATCCCCTACTTCTATAGCAAGGCCATCAATAATCTTCTGCCTTAGATGTTGCTCCTTTATTTGCACTTGACATATGTCTCTCCATGGGGCACCTCTTTCTGGTAATTCCTGAGTCGACAATAAGTGATTTGGGTTCAAGTTATTACAGGAACATATAATCTTCTTCCATAGAGGACATTCCTCCTTTGAGAACCTCCACCACCATTTAAACAGCAGAGCAGCATTTCGGACTACCGCATCACCCACACCCAAACCTCCTAGCTTCTTTGGTGCCTGAATCATCTCCCACTTTACAAGAGCCATACCTGGTCGCCCATCATCCTTCCCCCAGAAGAATCTCCTCTGCAGTGAGATGATTTTACGTGCCACCCCTTTTGGCATCTTATAAAAGCTCAGGTAATAAATCGGCAAGCTATTAATAACCGACTTTATGAGTACCAGCTTCCCAGCCTTACTAAGGACCTTTGCTTTCCACAAGCTGAGCTTCTCTTCCACCTTGTCTATAATTGGCTTCCACATTTTTACCAATCTCGGATTTGCTCCTAGATTAATTCCAAGATACCTCACCGGTAGAGCCGCCTCCTGACAACCCAGTAGCTGACACATCCATCTAACCCACTCCTGACTGCAGTTTACGGGTATCAAGTTGGACTTCTCGAAGCTAATGCTCAACTCGGACATCATTTCAAAACACCTCAGCATCCTCTTATAGTTTCTGACTGTCTCCTCATCCGGCGGGCAGAATAATATAGTGTCATCAGCAAGTTGTAAGTGCCAAATTCTATATTATCCCGACCAACTAGAAGTGGGGAGATTCGACCATTCCTTACCACCTCCCCGATCATCCTGTTAAGCACATCTACCACCAAAACAAACAGAAACGGTGATAATGGATCGCCTTGACGAAGCCCCCTCTCCACTTTGAACGATTTTGACGGAGACCCATTAACCAGAATAGAGATAGAGGCCGTTCTGACACACTCCCTAATCCATGACCTCCATGTTCTCCCGAAGCCCATCTTCTCTAACACTGTATCAATAAAAGACCATTTAAATCTATCATAGGCTTTCTGAAAGTCCAGTTTAATAATTACTGATGCCTTCTTTTTCAATTTTAACCATTGCACAGTTTCACATGCAATTAAGGCTCCGTCGTGTATCTTCCTTCCTTCACAAAGGCACTCTGCGATTCCCCAACTAGGCCAGGCATTACACTCCTCATTCTTCGTGTTAATAGTTTAGAAATGACTTTATAGACACAACCAACCATGATTATAGGTCTGAGATCCTTTATCTCTTTAGCCCCAACGAATTTCGGAGCCAACGCTACCCATGTGACATTAGAATCCTCTGGTAAAGTTGCTGTCTCAAAGAAGGTCATCACAGCTGCAGTAAACTCCGTTCCAATTTCATTCCAACACCTTTTTATAAAGTTCATGTTGTATCCATCACTCTTTGGAGCCTTAGAAGATTCACAATCCCAGACTGCCTCATTCACTTCCTCCACTGATGGTAAAACCTCTAAGGCTTCAGCTTCCTCCCTCTCTAGCCGATTAACTAATCCATCCCTAAAGCTCACACTTGGAGAATCTTCCTGGTGGTACAGACGTTTATAAAAGTCTCGAATGGCAACCTTAATTCTTGCTTGATTCCTCACCAGCCTCCCTTGAATTACTAAAGACTCAATCCTGTTATTTCTTCTTCTTGCTGATGCTATATTATGGAAGTACCTTTTTTTCTATCCATCTCATTAGCGTGTCGGGATCTAGACATTTGCTTCCAGTAGACTTCCTGCCTTTCATACCACTTTTCACAGCACCTCATTAACGCCCTCCTCCTTGCTTCCGTTGTACCATCATAGCTTCCACTACTAACCATATCATCTACCTTCTTTATTTCTTTCTCCAACCTCTTTATCTTCTCAGTCATATCCTCAAAATGCTGCTTATGCCATCTACACAGTGGTGTTGTCAGTGATTTCATCTTCTCTAAAAAATGTACATCACCTAATTCCCCCCACTCCTCCTTCACCATTCTCAGAAAATCTTCATGCGTGAACCAAAAGTCTAAGCTGCGGACGGGTCTTGGGCCATTAAATTTTCTGCTGTCTTCCATAATCAAGAGACAGTGATCTGATAAACCTCTAGGGCCTCCCCTTAAACGCAATTTTGGGTACACATCAAGCCACTCCACAGAAACTAGACACCTGTCAATACGAATGCATAACTGTCCTCTAAACCATGTATACTTTCGATCATTTAGCACCAAATCAATCAATTCCATATCATTTATCCACGCTCTAAAATCTTCCACAGACGCTGATAATTTTGTTGCTCCTTTTCTTTCTTCCATATGTACAATTTCATTAAAGTCTCCCAAACAACATAACGGTACCTGACACAACCCTGCATTATAACTCAACTCTTCCCAGACGGATGCTTTCTCAGCTCTTTCATGCGGTCCGTATACCAAACAAACAGCACAATAAAAATTATCTTTTACCACTACCCCTTCTACACACAGCCATCTATCCCCTTTATAACAATTAGTCAATTTAAAAGCCGCCTCATCCCATATTAAAAATAATCCTCCAGAAGCCCCAATTGAGCTTACAAACTCCCAACAAGCTCTATCTCTACCCCAGAGGCGAGCTACATCAAAATTAGTCACAAGTTCCTTCTTTGTTTCTACCAAACTCAGCATATCCAGCCTAAATTTACTTTTAAAATTCTTCAGCATACCAACCTTTGCAGTACCTCCCAATCCCCTAATATTCCATGAAGTTATAATCATTTCAGAAAATTATTACACACCTGTTTTCGAGTTTTTGGCCTGCTTCTTCGAACTTTTTCTTTTTGCTTTGCTTGTCGTCGCTTCAAAGCCATCGCTTCATTCTGCTCCTGCAAAATAGCTATAATATCCTCCTCATCGCTGCACTGAGCACCTGATTTTACAGCTAGCTTCTAAACCTCTTTATTGTTAGCCATTTCCTCTTCCCAGCTCGGCCTTTGTTCTTCACTGTGATTGTCAGTATCACCCTCTAATTCAGTCCCCAGCTCCATACCTGGTTGTGTACAGTGATCATGCTCTTTTTCTTGTGCGCTGCTGTTTACCTGAGCCAAGGCTGCCATCACGATTTCCCCCTCCTCCAATCCCACGCCAGTATTGCCACCTATTTGCTGCTCATCCTCTGATGCATATTGGCTTGTAACCCTGCCGTTGATATTGCCATGGCTCTCATCTCCAAGAAGCCGCAGTCTTCCTTCCAAGTTACAGATCCCTGGTTGTTCTTGGCTCGGTTCTGTGTTTATTCCCCTTCTCTTCCTGCATCGCCGTTGTTCTCCCACGTCGTTCCTGACTTCCCCATCACTAGTCTTCCTTCCCGCAAGCATCTCCGCCGCCTCCTCTCGTGCGGCCTCCATCGGCGCGAGCTTCTACCCACAGCCCTCCTCCATATCGAGTATTGATCCTACCCCTGAGTCCCTCACCCGATCATGACCTAGCTGCTGTCTCTCATTCCGGGTCGTGATGGATGCCAGGTCAGCGCCTACCCGGTTTGGCCCGATTCTTCCTTTTCACTCCGTTTCCTTTACTCTCCATAATGGGCTTGGCAGCTGCCAGCCCAAATCCATATCTTGTGCCATCACAATCTTGATTTCCATTACATCCGTAATAATTATGAGATATTGTTTCTTCAGAATCCATCTCATCATTAATATGAGATGATCCCTGAGAATCTTCCCCCTCCTTTAAAGTCGCGTAACTGCCGTTTCCAGAGTAAAGATTTGAATTCTGATGATTCCATTCATTCAAATTTACACATGAATTTACCAATCTATCCTTTTCTTGTTCAGCCATTCTATTGTTTATCGTCACCAGAACTGCCGCCTGGTCCCAAGCAACCTCCGGCCGTTCGTCGCACTATTCAATATGCCACCATGTTCTTCGCACTGCAACTCGCCTCCATCTACTCTATTCCTATCCACTGTCCCTTGCTTTCTCTCTCGAAAGCATTCTTCTTGATATACCTCTCCCCCCACTTCGCGTACAAGGACGTCAAATCCGCTTGCACCTATTGTAACGTGTATCCGTTCGTTAATCATATCGAAGACACACGTATCAATCAGTACCCGACCCACACTAAACGAATTGCATGATTCAGTTAGCTTATCACATACCACGACCTCTTCCCATTGCTCTCCAATTTTAAGAAAAGTGTCGCTAGACCATGCGTGTAATAGAACTCCATAACAATCCAACCAAACTCTTCTAGACTCACTCCTCTCCGTCTCGTCCCATCTCCATACCATATAAAACGTCTTTAATAAGTCGTTTATTCTAAAGGTGTAAGCTTCCTCAACACTAAACACAGATTCGAACGTTATCAAAGCTTTATATGCTCTCAGCTCCCTTACGTGCGTTACACCTGGCCATTTGTTATGAACCTTTTGCTTCAAGGCAGTAAAATCGATCGCCTGCTTCGTCCCCCCGACGATACTTCTCTGTAGCCAGGAAACATTCTCATTGACTATCGGTACTTCTACCTTCTTTGTCCATCCATTATTATTCGGATCTTTGGTGGGAGTACAAGACGGCTGTCTCACCCTTATCTCTTCTGTTCCTTTCACACTCCTTGGCTGTGAGTTGTTTCCTCTGGCATTCTCTCTGGTGATGACCTTCACTTCTTTGTCCGTTGTATTCCGAATCACCGCTCTCCTTCTATACTTCGCTTCTTCTGACAAACAGTCTTTTTCCTCTCAACATCATATTATTCATATTTGCAACAGCTTTCAGAGCTCCTCCTTTTGTAGTGTATCGCACAAATGCAAACAGATAGATATGTCCATTTTTGTTCTTTCTCGACAGATATATGTCGATGATTCTACCTGTCCATTTGAACATATGAAACAATTCTCTTTTCGATATATCCTCTGGCAAATTGTCGATGAAGATGGAAAAATAATCACGCTCCAATCGTTGATACGCTTCTTTATTCCAAACCCTAGAATCTTTATCATGTTTATTGGAATTGGTATTTCTCCCCATGTGTTTTCCCACCTCACTCGCTCTCGGTTTCTCTCTCGATCTCTCATATCTCTAGGTAGGAGTGGGTATTACTTAAACTTGATTTTATTCTGTCTCGTAAAAAATCCATTTTGATTGAGTAGAGACAGAATAGGTACTTATGAGTTCGAGTAGTATTGCCACTTTTAGATATGTCTATGTCAGCATTTTTTTAATGGTATAATGACAAATGAATTTTGTTAGAAACTAACTTGAGGTATAACCAATTATACTCAATTAGTTAAAAAATATACTAGTTACATAAAAAAAATACACATAAATATTATTTAAATATTATCTTTTATTCAATTTTAAAAAAATAAAAATAAAAAATAAATAACTTTTTTATTTTTTTGAACATTTGATATATGAAAGTGAATATTCAAATTAATTAAATAATAATAAATTCTTAAAAAAATTGACTAAAAATTAAATTTTAAAAAATAAGTAACATTTTTTTATAAAAAAATAAAATAACTTTCTGCTATTTTGATTTTTTAAATTTTAAAATTAAAAATAAAAAAGAATTAACTGAATTGACTATGTTACAGTTGATTTACTAAAATTTCTAAATTACGGAAATACACTAAAGACTAATTTAATAAACAATATTGGTGACCAAATTAAATTAATTGGAAAATTGGGAGAACAAAATATATTTATTTTATGAGTCCCGCTAGGGAGACAATGCAGTATCTATACAATATATACAATGGAATTTTAATTTGGCCTATTTTAAAATAAAAATGAAAATGAATCATTATTTACCCTAATTGAAACCCTCAATTTCAAATTATCCCTCATTTACCTATTTTGACCGTCAGTAACCCTCTCCCCTCCATCCCCCAAAATCCCACACTGTCGCTGCTCAACCTCCCCCCAACCCTCTCGCTGCCGCCTGCACCCGCAACCTGCCGCAGCTCGGACGAGAATTGCATCACCCACCCCCTTCTGCAGCGCCCAGCTTCCGCACCCGTACCCGGTCGCTGGAAGCAACCGTGGCGCACTGTTCTGGCTGAACATCCCAGCCTTGCGTCCCCTCGTGCCGTGGACCACTCATCGGCGCGACCCGAACAGCAGCTCCCGGACCTGCTTTCCGCGCGTCATCTCTGAGTCAGCCTGCTGCCACGATCCTGCCTCCTGCGTCGGAGAGTTGATGCCGTGACCATTCAACAGTCCAGGGTCTCGTTAGTGTTAAGGCCCCATCTCCGACCGTCGTCAATCATCTACGGTTAGTGGGTTAATTTCCTTTTTTCAGGATTCATCTTTCTGTTGCTTCGTGTTCTAGACACAGTTTAGCCTGCTGAGATGTTTGATTGTACATGGTGGAAAACTGAATACATGCAATTTTAGTAAGTAGGAACATGATGAATAAGATGTTTGCTGAGATTGTTGAAATTAATTTAAGCATAGCCCGGGAAAGTTCGCAAAATTTAGGTAATCTGGTTCAAATAGCAGAATATTTTTCCCTCGCCTGGTTGTCCTTTGCATACAATGTGACGTAAGCAAGCTGACCATTGTCTATTTGTAATTGACCCCTAATTGGATGGTTACTTTAGCAGGATATCGGATGGTTAGTTTTGATGATAGATCTTTTTCTTTTTCTGCATATATGCTGTCTGTTTGTGCTGTTGGTGGTTGTATTGAATTTTAATTAAGAATGTAATAATTGAATAAAAGTTCTTAATTTATTAGATGTTTATTATCAATTAAAATGGATGTTCATTTTACTATGTATACAGATGGTTCGTTTATTCGAAAAGTGGATGTTATTTTACTTATAATATTGATCTTTTGCATTGATTTGCTGAATTCTGCATGTACATGCTCCACTATTTTCTTTTGTTAAGTGGTTTGGGAGTAATGAAGAAGATTTGTATTAGACTTAGTTTATGTTTTCTTGAATTGAAGTTGGGTTTGAGTTAGGCTATTTAAACATGGTGCATGGATGAAATTTTGGTTAATTTGTTAGATGTTTAGTATCAACTAAAACGGATGTTCATTTTCTTTAGAATAAGTTAGTCGGCTGTAAAAGTGATTTGACTATCTCTTTAAGATTAAGGTACTATGTTCACTCTTAAAGTAAACAACAATTAAGTTACATAAACAGAACAAGAAATGATGTTTTTTCTCTCTCTTACAACTACAGGAAATCACAAGAGACAACAAGGTATGATGCAGCAGTAAGGTTGCTGTTGTATGACTTTGGTGGTCACAATCCAGAGTTTGTAGTCCTCTGAACAGTCTTAGCACAAGAGAAAAGGTTGCATGACACTCACCAAACCACACAATTGCACAGATGCATGCATTGAGTTGCATGCTCAGTCTTGTCAATGAATGCATGAAATTTCATGATCGATCTATTGGTTTATAATGTCTAATCATGCATTCAAATGATATAGTGATCCATTAGAAGGTTAAATGTCTTCAATAGAAAATACCATGACATATAAGATGTCTCATAATATGATATTTTGAATTAAGATAAGAACAAATTTAATTTACATATGTTTACAAGTGATACTAAGAATTTAAGATAAATCTGCCAGCATTAAAGAAGTCCTTGAGTTCTTGATGAAATATCTTGAATTGCTCCACAAATGCTTGATTATATTCTCCTGGGTTCTTTGTGATTTCAGCAAGCATAGCTTCTGTTGCAACCAAATCTTCAGGACTACCATTTCGGTGAAGCTTGTTTTGTATAGTGTGCTTAATTTGTAACTGCCAAAAAAGAGCATGAAACAGGCAATCTATCATACATTAAACTGAAATGGGATTACATACTTGAGGTACTGTGGGAAAACAACCTTGAGGTCATATGGGATGTCATTCCGGTGAGCAATATCTCTAGTTCGAGTCAGAGGAGCAGATTCTTGAAGAGCTTAGCCTTGAAGAGCTTAATACTTGTCATCATGATGCAGCATTTCTTGAAGATTCTTTTTATGTTAACACACTTTTAAATCTTGATGACTAATTGTTGACCTTTTAGTATTTCTCTAAACTATAAATTATATATCTCATGTAAATGTTATGTAATAAAAAAATTTTCTTTTAATTTCAAATTAAGATTTTATTTATTTTTCAGTTTAATATCAATGTTTACAAAAATTCTATTTTAATCTATACTTTCTAAACCATAAAACAAAAGAAACACGTGGAGCATGGGGATGCAAAAACCAGAAAATTAAGTAAAGGACAAATGGTATATCTAAAATAAACATCCACTTTAAAAAGAAAGGAACAATTCGCATAGACAGTAAAATGAACATCCACATTAGTTGATAAAAATAACTAAGAAATTGACCAACAATACCACTCGTGCATCATGTTTAAATGGCATAACTAAAACTCAGCTTAAATTCAATCAAATTAAACTAATTCTAATTCAATCCATATAATAAAAAAACTTGCAGGCCATATGCAAACAAAATAAAACGCAGGAAATCAAGTAAAAGATAAATAATATGCCCAAAATAACCTTCTACTTTTGAATGGAAAGAACCATCTGTAATTATAATAAAATGAACATCTGACTTAGTTTAAATAGCTAAAGAAAAATACAATTTAGTACTTGTTTTACAAATCTAAATGTCACATAACTCTGTTATAAGTTAATCACTTATATATATCTAACTACAACAACTCCAAGCATACTTGAATTCAGTGAATGGTACACTAAATCCAATTCTACAATATGACCAAGTTCCGTCTCATCAGTTTTTAGCTCATTCACACCCGTCACTTCCACGACCTGCAATCAAACACAAACAAAAAAAAAACAACCAAAGGAATTAAGTGACATATGGTACTATGACATAAATATTAGCAATATAAACCACCAAGAAAATGACTAATTTAAACAAGATTAAGTGTGTAAAATTTTAGTTTATAATAGGCACTATGCTCACTATTTTTTAACAAATACTTCTAATCAGGCAAAATTATATTAAATTCACTCCAAATCACGTAAACATCTAAATTAGAATGAAAATAACTATTGACCTACCTAGTAAAATGAACATCCGGCCTATATTAAAATTATTTTACACTGAGAGTACATCAAAATTAAATTCTATAATGTATATCTATGCTTCCCTTCATGAAAAGAACCATTGGAGCTCCAAGCCATAGAAAAAAAAATAATGGATATATACAAAATACTATTCTCTCTAGAATATACATTCTTTGCCGCCTATAACTTACATTTTCTGCATTTATTTATGTCAATTTAGTTAGACCATATTATAAGATCTTATCTATGAGTTAAGACTTATTTAAAGACTATAACTCAAAGAAACCATCATAAAATAAAATTCTAAATAGAAGAAACTAGAAAAGAAGCACTTGTACTACCTTTCCAAGAGTGAAAGCAAAGATTGCACAAGCAACACCAGTACCTAAAATAATGATGTCATCGTATCCTTCTGAGACTTTTGGTGGAGTTCATGTACCATTTACTGATGTCTTTATACTTTGTGCATGTGTTGTTGCACTTGGAACACTGGATTTTCTCTTGTTTGATGCAAAACCGTACAAATAAGCACAAACACCAAACCAAAAGCTATGACACTTCTAAAAATGAACATATAATCCACTGCCAAGAATAAGAACAAGGGATTGGTGAAACTGCGAGACATAGTTTGGGAAATAATGAAGAAAGATTAATGAGAACTAAGAATGGTGATACACCTTTTTTGTTCTATTGTTCCTATGACTCTTAACGTGTTACACTCTTCTTTTTTTTAATATCTAAAAAATTTGCTTCAACAATAAATGTATACCAATGCCACATAATTAAATAACAAATAGCAATAACAACAATAAATTAACCACATTAATATAAACACTCACACCGTTATGATTTAGTCCATTAATATCACAACTATGAATAGCTACAAAAAAATGTTATATATAATGATGATTGTAAAGCACAACCAGCATTATAGTAGTTGAAAACCAATTTTAATTTCTCAAAAACTTCAAAGAATGAGTAATGATGCATATGATCATTTATGTTCAAAACCAACATGAATAAACCATTTCATTCAAATCACTCAATAAAATATGGTACGCACTTCTTAAAAATATACCAAATAATTGATAACATCTGAATTTTTAACCAAATTGGTGTTTTGATAAAAAAATCACAAACAAGTGCATAACAAAATTCAAGCTCAAACATAATTAGAAATCACATAAAACTGCACAATTGTAAATTATAATGCCTCATGAGAATAGAATTTAAGTCAAATGCTGGCCATACATAATAATTAAACAAAAAGATTTCATTTAGGCATTTCATCGAACATATGGTGTGCATCATGTGTAAATAGAGCATTCAGTTCAATATAAGCAGCAATCAACCCATAAAATTCAGCCAGCAAACACATTCAATCTAGCAACAGATATTAACTAGTCCTAAGCCTAATCTATATGCAGAAACAAGAATTAAAAGCAATGAAATAAATAAAATAGAAAGAACCGGGGACAAGGAAAGGGATGGAACCTGCGTTGATGAAGGAGAGAAAGAAGAACGGGGGCAATGATGGTGTCGCAGCGGCATAGAACTTAGCCGCTGCTGGGTTGCACTGGGGTGTTGCTCGCCGGAGCTGGCAGGCGCGAACAGGGGCATGGGGGTAGCGAACACGGCAGGGAGAAATGGGGAACGAGGAAAGAAAGAGAAGAGAGAGAGGGTGGGCGCCGGTGGTGGACGGTGGACTGTGTTATTGGGCGGTGGACTGTGCGATCCGAGAGGACGGTGGAAACAGAACAACGGGATACAATGCTTGCCGGTGACCTGTGCTATGTGGTTGAAACAGATGCAGACGGCAGTTCGTTGTTAATGGAGGTCACGCCGTCTTGAAAGAGGGATTGGTAGGTTTGATTCTATAAATCGGGGTAATCCTAATTTAATTCAAATTTTAAATTAAAAAGAATTTAAAATTAAATAATGACCCATAATTTAATTTTAATTATAATTAAACCCCATTGTATGTATTGTACAATAAGACTATTGTCTCCTCATACTTTTCCTTATTTTATTGTTAATTAGGATAATTGCATGAGATTTGAGTAGTGAATAGTGATTGACAACAACTGAAATAAAACTAGTTTAAGCTTATTTAGCGGTAATCGAAATCTTGGATTTGAATTATTCCTTGTAGTTGTAGCCACGCTAAACCCAGAAGTTTGTGCATGAATGGACACCATCTTTCTACCACAAACCAAACAACATCGTAATAAGCATGGATACCACATCATCAACAGCGCCACCTTCACCCCCTCGTGTTCGTGGCATGTTAGATTCGTTGATCGAATACTGCCATATTCTAGAAGGTTCTCAAGCCTTCGCAAACGTTGGTCTCAGTGCTAACCATTTCATACACCGGCTTCTCACATTGCAATCATGCCTCCGCGACAATGATCGTGATCCGCAACAACATTGTTGTTCCAAGGTTATGGACCTGTCCTATGATCTGGAAACCTTGTTCGAGGACATTGAGCTTCAACAGCACGTGGGATCTTCTTATTCGTCTGACCCCCCTTTTTGGTCTCAATTGTTAGCTACACAACACAAACTTGTTCATCAAGGTTCTTCTTCCACTCTCTATGGTACTTCACAAAGGCTTGCTTCCATGCTCAAACTCTTAGACCAACTTGTTAATGAAATCAAACCCTTTGCTTGTTCGCTTCCACTTCCTAAAACTCAAATTCATGTTATAGTGCAAAAACCCCAAATTGGAAATAACTACCATGGTCTTAAACAACTCATTCATGAAAATCAAAGTCCTAGTAGTAGTGTTGGTTTTGATGATAATCATGGTTGTGTTTTGAGGTGTAATTATTGTACTTCCTTAAGTTTTTCTTCTTTGAGAAGGGGTTTTGGTTTTCTTCAGTGTTCTGCTCCATTCAAGGACCTAAAGCTCCCACCTTGTTGGAAGGATTTAGGGTTTCCATGGTATCTTAAACAGTGTGTTGAATTTTACAACTTTGCTTCTACAAATTTTCCTTCGAGACCCAATAAGGAAACAATTTTGTTGTTGTGGATAGCAGAGGGATTTGTTCAGCAGACACATGGAACAAGCTTGGAGGATGAAGCATCTCACTATTTTGATGGTCTTTTGCAAAGGGGTGATATAGAAAACCAGTTCAATCATCAATTCCCAATTGTACCAAAAGGGTTTTTCTGCTTTGACAATTCAAATGGTGGCACTGATAATGATAATCTCCCACAACATGAGCATCATGTGTGCATGCCATGTTTTTCTGAATCACAAATGGAAACAGTTTCTAACCTCCCAAATTCTAATGTTTTTCGATCTTTCTTTGTGTTTAGCCAAAACTATAACTATTCTTCCAACACACTTCTTGAGGATCACCACTACTGTGACAAGGTCATGTTACCCTCAATGGTTTTTCTCAAATTAACTAATTTGAGGGTGTTGATTCTGTATGGAATTGGTTTTTGTATTGTCCCTGAGTACATTTGTGGATTGTTACATCTAAGATACCTTGATCTCTCTAACAATCCTCTTAAAGAGTTGCCTGATTCGCTCACTAATCTGCTTCGCCTTCAGACATTGAAGATTCTTCAAACTTACATCACAAGCCTTCCCAAGAATTTGTACAAAATGGTAAATTTGCGCCACTTTTGTACAGACTCTGGCATGTGTTTTGAATTTGTTCCTCCATACATTGGAAGATTGGTTTCTCTCCAAACTTTCGAGGACTTCGTTGTCAATAGGCAGAACGGATGCAAGATCATTGAGTTGAAGGATCTGAACAACCTTCGTGGAAAGCTATGCATTCGACAGCTTGAAAATGTGACATCTTGTGATGAGGCTCAACAAGCAAGATTGTATCTCAAGAAACATTTAACTTGGTTGAGGCTATGTTGGTCTGAGTCAGATATCCTTGATGTTGATGTTAACTTTGATGTCATTGAGTTCCTTCAGCCTCATCACAATTTGCAACTTTTGGAGATTTATGGATACCTTAACTCCACATTCCCAAGATGGATTTCAGATCCTTCATTCAATAATCTTAGCTCAATTACTTTGGAGGAATGTGTCTGTGAACAGCTTCCAGAGTTTGGCGTATTACCTTCTCTAAGGAGCCTTAGAATCTCTGTAGTTACTGGGGTGAATGATATTTATGAAAGTTTCTATGGACATGGAAAGGTCAAAGTTGGTTTTCCATCACTTTGCACATTGTATGTTTCCTTTATGCTTGATTTGGAAACTTGGTTTGGATTTGCTAATGGTGATTTACCAAAGTTGGAGAAGCTTCACATTATTTCTTGCCCAGAGCTAAAGCACCTTCCAGAGATGAAAAACTTGAGTATGCTAAATGAGTTGGTGATTGAAGAATGCACAAAACTAAACTCATTGCCCAAAAATGGATTGCCAGGAAATGTTAAACTTTTGAGGATACATCACTGTCCTGACTTAGCAAAAAAGTGTAGAAGAGAAGTAGGTACTGACTGGAAGAAAATATCTCATATTCCATCAATAGATGTGTAAGTATTGGAAAAAAAATAGAAAAAATATTATAGCTTTTTTGGCTGTGTTAAATTTGCTGTATTGTCTTTAGCATTAATCAAACGCCTAAACTTTGATTTTAGCAGCTAGGGTGAATGTTAGAGGCTATTTTCATGTTGGGTCACATGGTCTTGAAACTCTGATGTACTTCTTTCTGAATATAATTGTAATCGCTATTTCGATAGTGATGACCAAGAGAAAATTGTCTATGTAAATTGTAATTAATTGTAGAAAATCTGATAAATTCTCTTCACAGTAGTATTCTGGAATTAGCCTATCTAACAAAGTTACACTTAAAATTTCCATGACAATATAATATTAGTGAGTTATAAGATATTTTATGTATGTAAAATCACAATTTTATATATATATATATATATATATATATATATATGATATTTGATTCCGCGCTATAGCTATTTTGGAATTTTGTATAAACATGGTTTAACTTACCGAAAAAAACCAATTTATTCACACATAACAAATTTTTAATTAATATTTTAATAATGTTTGATCATCATAATAATTTAAATTTTTCAAACTCAACAATTTTCTCTTTGATGGCAAACATTATTAAAAATAAATTGAAAAGAATTAGGAATAGGATTAGAAAACTCCCTTGATGATTTGGCCGAATTTTCCCCTTTCAATTGATCAAATTGCTCCCTCTTAAATATGTGCCTAATTATCCATCAATATTTATGGATGCATGCTCAAACAGTTCCAGAAAATTTCATATTTTCAAAACATGGAACCTAAGAAAAATAGAGCCATTCTATCAAAAAATATTTGTACTTGAGCAAGCACTTTAATCAAAATGAATCAAGGCTCAAGTTTATAAATCCACTTAACAAGCTACTCAAAATAGTAGATTCAAAACAAGAAAAATAGATCAATGCAACCAGCCACTATAATAGAGCATAGACTAATGCATCCAACAGACAAAACAGAGCATGAAATAATAATCAAACAGAGCATAAAATTTGATTAGATCAGAAACAAAGGGTTCAAAAACAGAACAAAAGAATTAGAGCAACTGGCTGTCCCAATTCTATTTTCAATTCAACCCCTTTTTAATCTTTTCCTCCCTCTTTTGTCATCAAGGAGGGAACCTGCAAACAAAATAGATGAAAAGAAAAGCAATGCAGTTCATAACATAAATATTAAAACATAAACAAAGTATCAAAGTGATTAAGTACAGTCATCCTAAAATGAAACAGTTCAAATGAAACTAAATCAAAATAAATTATGTCTAGTGGCATAAGTAGTAGAGATCAAATCTTTAGGCATCAGATAGATTGATATTAGAGTCAAGAAGATCTTTGTCTCCTTCAGAATGAGTTGTGTCCTTATCAGTAGTCTCCAAACTCTTAATAAGCAATTTTACCCTTTCACTGCATTTTGTTCAGGCTTTTTTATTCTCATAGGCTTGCTTTCGAGCCTCTTTATAGGACTTGACCATCATGTTGGACACTTGGACATATTGGAGAACTCCACGAGGACATCTTTTATGGTTTCTGAAAATCGAGACTTGTTAGAAGAATTAGGAGGAAGACTTTCATCTTCACTTTCAGAGAATACGGATGCCTTTGAACTCTTAGTCTTTTTTTCTTTTGCAGATTTGGAAACTCCTCCACCTTTAATTGTAGAGACCCTATTCTCAACTGGCTCATTACTGAGATCCACATTAAAATGCTCAAAAATACATGTCAGGAACATACCATATGGCAGATTAGATTTCTTGTCACTACGAACACAGTCCCGCATATGACGAATCATAAAGTAAGCTAAAGATATGGGAATGGAGTTCAAAATAGTATAAAGAACAAGGGTATCACAAACATCTACCCTTTGATATGATTCGCCTTTTAGGAGTAAAAGAACTGTCATTAATGTTAGGAACAAACCTTCTCTTTTAAAGCAAAATCATTAATGAAAACGGTTTTCAAAAATTAATTTGAATTTTTTAAAAACTTGAAAACTGAAAATAGAAGTCATGAGGAATGACAAAAGATTAAAACTGACATGACTTAAAATGGAGTAAAGTGATGGCATGTTAAAAAATTAATTTCAAAAATTAAAAGAGTTTTATGATTTAAAGATAATGAGCCTATATCATGTGGACAAACTTTATCTTACATAGGCCCAAAAGGTGGTTACAACATGCTAGGCAATAGGGCACCGTTCTTCATTTTTAATCCACAAATTTCCTGGGCTTTATACAAGTCTTCCTTTAAAGAGTTTATCATTTGCCCAGATTTGTCTCCCTGGTGCCTATGAGACAAAAACACACAGAGGCATAAAAATCACATTTTTTCAACAGAACTTAAATCCATCATCCCTAAACTGTTTCTTAATGAACAAAATCTGTCTTCACATAGAGGTTTAGTGAAAATATCAGCAAGTTGCTCTTCAGATTTTACAAATTGGATATCAATAGTACCATTTTGCACATGTTCCCTAATAAAGTGATATCGAACCTCAATGTGCTTGGTTTTAGAGTGCAGTACAGAATTTTTTGAAATGTTTATTACACTCATATTATCACAAAATAAAGGTATACTATTGATTTTTAATTTGTAATCTTCCAATTGAGTTTTAAACCATAAAAGTTGAGAGCAACAAGCAGCTGCAGAGATATATTCGACTTCAGCTGTGGATAAAGCAACAGTGGCTTGCTTCTTGCTAGACCACATGTTAAGTGAACTTCCAAGAAAGCAACACATTCCGGACGTGCTTCTTCTATCCACTCGGTCTCCCGCGTAATCTGCATCACAAAATCCTATTGCACCAAACTCATTATATTTAGGATACCACAAGCCAAAATCACATGTGCCCTTAATGTATCTAATGATTCTTTTGACGGCTGAAAGATGGGATTCTTTTGGGTGAGATTGAAATCTAGAACATACACCCTATACTTTGTTTCATCCGCATCTTTGACTTTTTCATCTTTGTCAATTTTAGTGTTTGGATGCATAGGAGTTCCCATTGGTTTGGAGTTTTCTAGGCTAAATTTCTTGATTAACTCTTTGGCATATTTTTTTTGGTGAATAAAAATATCACTAGGAGTTTGTTTGATTTAAAGACCAAGAAAAAAAGTTAATTCTCCCATCAAACTCATTTCAAACTCACTAGTCATTAGTTTTCCAAACTCTTCACACAAGGATTCATTGGCCGATCCAAACACAATATCATCCACATAAACTTGAACAAGCAAAATATCATCATTAGATTCTTTTATAAACAAATTAGTATCGGTGGTACCCCTTTGAAAATTATTTTCCAACAAGAAGACACTAAGCCTTTCATACCAAGCTCTTGGAGCATGCCTAATGCCATAAAGATCCTTTGAGAGTTTAAAAACATGATTTGAAAACTCTTTGCTTTCAAAACTGGGGGGTTGAGCCACAAATACTTCTCTATCTATAAAACCATTAAGAAAAGCACATTTGACATCCATTTGAAACATTTTAAAACCCTTGTGAGCAGCATAGGCAAGAAGCAACCTAATTGCTTCCATTCTTGTAACTGGAGTAAATGACTCATCAAAATCTATACCTTCCTCTTGATCGTAACCTTGGGCCACTAGTTTAACCTTGTTACGAACAACACTACCATCCTTACCCAATTTATTTTTGAAAATCCATTTTGTACCGGTTACCTTTTTACCATTTGGATTTGGTACACTGGTCCAAATCTTATTCTTTTCAAATTGTGCTAGCTCTTCTTCCATCATTTTAACCCATGAGGGGTCTTCAAGAGCTTGCTTCATATTGAGAGGTTCCATTTAGGACAGGAAGGCAACATTGCTTAGTTCTATTTGCTTCTTGCTTGAGGATCTAGTGGTTATGCCTTGTGAAAGATGACCAATGATAAATTCATGAGGGTAACCCTTCAAAAATTTTTCATTCATGTGGCCTTTGAGGAAAGGTTCTATCTTGATGAGTTTCAGTAGGCAACTCTGTTCTGGATTCTCTGACTTGTTCAGGAGACAAAACAGAAATGTCTCCTTCATTCTGAAGAGACGATTCTGGACAGACAGATTCAATAGCTGGGACAGACTTTGAATTTTCTTGACTGACTTGTTGATTCACATCAGTTTCACTACCTGCATCATCATCTAACACAACACTTGGAATAGAGTTAGAATCACAAAAAGACACATGTATGGATTTTTCTATTATTCTATGTTCTTTGAGGTAAACTCTAAAAGCTTTGTTAGTGGTGGAGCATCCGACAAACATTTCTTCATAAGATTTTGGATCAAATTTTCTAAGATTTTCTTTATTGTTAAGTACAAAATATTTGCATCCAAAAATATGAAAATACTTAAGATTAAGTAGTGGGTTCCTTTCCAAAACTCATATGGAGTTTTCTTTAAACCTTTTCTAATGATGATTCTATTTAAAATATAACAAGTTGTGTTTGCAGCTTCAACCCACAAAAACTTTGGAATATTATTTTCACAAAGCATAGCCCTAGTCATTTTTTGAAGGCTTCTATTCCTTCTTTCAACAACCCCATTTTGTTGAGGTGTTCTTGAGCATAAAAAGTTATATGCTATTCCAAATTCATCACAACGTTTTCAAAATCTTGATTTCAAACTCATTTTCATGATCACTTCTCAAGCAGGCAATTTTTAAATCTCTTTCATTTTAGATCTTTTTACAAAGAGAAGAAAAATCATAGAACGCATCATATTTGTGAGCTAAGAAAAGAACCCAACCAAATCTAGAGTAATCATCCACCATTACCAAACCATAATGTTTTCCTCCCAAACTTTGTATTCTAGTAGGACCAAATAGATTAATATGTAACATTTCCAATAGCCTTTTAGTGAAAATTCTATCTTTGGGTTTAAAAGATGATCTTACTTGTTTGCCTAGTTGACAAGCATCACAAGTAATATCTTTATCAAATTTAATGTTTGGAATTCTTCTAAATAAATTTTTTTTAACAAGCTTAGAAATTACACATAGTTGCATGTCCTAATTTCTTATGCCAAAGCCATTTTTCAGATTCAAGAGAGGTAAAACAAGTTACATTTTGATCCTTTAAATCCTCTAGAGTTAATCCATACACATTATTGCATCTTTTTGCTTCAAACAAAATATCACCAGATTTTTCACAAATAACCAAGCAATCCAATTTTATAAAAATAACCAAATATCCAAGATTACACAATTGGCTAATGCTTAGTAGATTGTGCTTTAATCCGTCAACAAGCAAAACATCATTAATGAAAAAAGAGAAGTTCTTACCCACTTTACCTATGGCCACTATCTTTTCCTTTTCATTGTCACCGAAAGTAACAAAACCTCCATCATACTCATCAAGCTTGATGAAGAATGTTGACTTTCTAGTCATATGCCTAGAGCACCCACTATCCATGTACCGCATGTTGTCTTTTCTCTTGGATGCTAGGCAAACCTACAAAAACACTTAAGTGACCTTAGGTATCCAAATCTTTTTGGATCCTTTAATGTCAAACCATCTCTTTTGTCCCAAACCATTATAATCATAAACAATCTTGTAAACTTTATCTCCAATCATCCATTCACTTATGAAGTACTGAATAGGAAAATGTCCATTTCGATTGCATAATCTACAAAATTTTTGAGTTGCTATTTTTTTAAAACTTGTTTGGTTTTGAAACCTTATGTCATCCGAAGAGGATGCCATATTGGTAAAAGAAAATTTTTTAATAAATTTTTTAGATTTGTAAAAACCCAAACCAACTTTATCATAAAGAGATTTTTGACTAGTCAAGAGTTTATTTAAATTTTTAGAACTTTGAGCAAAGCTGGCTAAATCCTCTTTAAGTATTTTTACCTCTTTATGTAGCCACTCATTTTCCTCAAAATAGTTTAGATTTGCAATCACAGAATGATGAAATTCACAGCTCTTAAGTTCAGCTTTCAACCGCTTATTTTCTTCAACAAGATCAACAGCAGTTTCGGCTTCCCTTAATTTATCTTTGAGAAAACTATTTTCTACTTTTAAAATGGTAACTTGAGATTCAAGATCATAGTTTTCATCTAAGAAGCATCTGATTTTTCCATTGAGATGATCTATCATAAGATGAAGGTCTTCAGTTGAAGATTCAGGAAATATTACCTCGTTTACTATGTCAACCATGAGACAGGTTTGGGACTTGGTTTCAGTTTTCTCTTCTTCATCCGAATCATTCTCCAAGTCTTCCCATGATGCCATGAGTCCTTTCCTCTTTTCTCTTTTCGATTTTTCCTCCTTCTTTAGTTTTGGACAATCAAACTTGAAGTGTCCAGTTTCTTTACAGTTGTAGTAGATCACCTTGCTCAGATCCCTCTTTAGTTTCCTTGAACCGCCTCCTTTGTTCCGTTCCTTCAGTTTCATCATTTTCCTGAATTTCTTAGTAAATAAAATAAAATCATCGTCAGATAAATTATCACTGGATTCATCATCCAGAGATTCAGTGATTGATTTGAGAGCAACACCTTTCTTTTTTGTATCTCTCTTTAAATAAATGTTTTCAAAAGCAAGTAAGTTTCCTCTCAGATCATCATATGTCATTTCATCAATACCACTACTCTCAGCTATTATTTTAGCCTTGGTTTCTCACTCTTTAGTGAGACATCTCAATATTCTCCTCACAAGCACAGATTCTGGATGTCTGATTCCCATAGCATCCAAGCCAGTGATGATAATGTTGAATCTTTCAAATATTTCATCGATTGTTTCTCCTTTCTTCATTGAGAATATTTCATAGTCTCTGTTCAGCATGTCTATTCTGGATCTTTTGACTTGGTTTGTGCCTTCATGAGTGACTTGAAGTTTGTCCCAGATTTTCTTTGTTGTTGTGCATCTTGATACTCGTCGGTATTCATCGAAGCTGACCGCACAGTTGAGCAAGTTGACAACTTTAGCATTGAACTCTATTTTCTTTCTGTCATCTTCATTCCAATCGGCCTCAACCTTGGGAGCAACCACTTCATTAGCTCCAGTGGTGGTTGAAAATTGTAGACCTTCCAGGATTATCTTCCAAAGCCTGTAATCTACAGACTGAATAAAGATTTCCATTCTTTCTTTCCAGTAGCTGTAGTTTTTCCCATTGAAGAATGGAGGTTTGTTACTTGACTGCCATTCTGTCAGAGTATAGGCCACCAGATTTGAGCCACTGTTAACCTCCATCAGGATCTTTTCTCCAAGCTGCAAAGCTTGATCTCTTTGAGACCAAACTCTGATACCAATTGATGGTAATCAGTGGCTAAGAGAAGGGGGGTTGAATCTTAGCCTCCCTTTTTGCTGAATATTACTTTCTGACTTTTAAAGGAACTTTAGGAGATATTTTCACTTTTTGTCTCATAACAAGTTAAGAGACATTTTTGTTTTGTCTCGTAACAAGTTGAGAGACATTTTTCATTCTGTCTCCTGCGAACCAGAAATAGAGAAGAAGTAGAGAAGAGAGAATCACACCAAGAAGTATCCTGGTTCAGCTGCTAAGTGCAATGCATCCTACATCCAGTCTCCATCACAATGATGATGGAATTTCACTATCTTTTACAAGATTACAAACACCAATTCTTTTCCTAGGATCTACCCAATCCTATTAGGGACAAACCCAGATTTTACACCAATCTGAATTTGACTAGGACTCAAAACCTAACTTTCAATCGCAAAGTACTAACCCAACTTGCAAGAGAATCCCCACATAATCATGAAACACAACAGAAAGATGTACAAAGAAACTCTGAGACATCTATGGCTTCTTCTCTAATTTTGATCACTGCATTTTTTCTCTCGCTGACTTTTTCTTACAAACCTCACCATGTTTGCCTTTTTTCACCATGAGACTCAGACAGACAAAACTAAGAAAAATAAAACAAAATGAACATCTTTGAAGGAGAAGAACTCAGGAAGCTTAGGTAGCTATGAGAACTCTGTGCTTTCACTTTTTCTCTTTGTCTCAACCCTTGGCCATTCATCCTTATTATAGAAGGAGAAGTTTCCAAGGTTGAAACCGGTTCAACCAAGCACCTTCTTCTCCAACTCAGAGTAGCAACGGCTCGGACAAAGAGAAGAGAGAGGGAAAAACAAAACAAAACTAACATGCATGTACCTCTCTTAACCCTTCTCATCAAGTTCCTTCACTCTGATCCCTTGATCTTGACTTTGGCTCCAAGAAAAAACTCTGACCCTTGATGAATCTGTGACCCAGGACAGCTTCTTGTTTTCCATTTTTGCATCTTCCTCTCAGTAGCTCCAGAGGCTATCTACCTTCTTTGATAAACAAAAATGAAAATGAACTTTTGCAATTGAGATCTTCTTCTCTAACCGAGACAGATCCTTTCTTTTCTTGGTATCAAGATCTTGAAGCCATCTTCAAAAATCTTTCCTTCAATGGCAAAGATCTTCCATGCCTTGATTCAGATCTTCCTTTTTTCATAGCTTTTCTTTATCCTAGGCTTTTCTTCTTTCATAACTTTTGATGACTTCTTCTGATAAGTTTTACTTGCTTCTTTTCAAGATTGAAGTGACCGAATGGATAAAAGATAGGAGAGAGAAGAGAGAAAGCTTTCAATGCACTATTAACTCAATTTAATTTTGAGTTTCGCTTACCTATGCATGCATTCAATTGAATTAAGATTTGAATTTCATTAACTAATGGAGTGGGTAACCGAACCATTCCTCTTCCATTCTTTCCTTCTTCAATTTCAAATCTATGATGATGTTAGGCCAGGACAATATTGACTTGGGCTTTGTATTAGTTTCTCCAGTCCAATTAGCTTTGTTGTCCTATTAAACAATTCAGCCAATTAGAATGAAATTTTCTTTATTCAAGGCTGATAGTTTTTTGGGTTTGAAATGCTTTTGGCCCAATAATCAAAATCTGCACACTAACAAATACATTAACCAAATAATTGGAAGCTAATATTGAAATAATAATTTTTTAATTAATATTTTAATAATGTTTGATCATCATAATAATTTAAGTTTTTCAAACTCAACATATACGTATTAATATAGTAATATATAATTTTATATATATTATTGCTTTTAATTTTTTAAAATTTTATGTTATTTTTTATATATAATTTTGATATAGGATATTAATAAAAAATTTATAATTGATAGATAGATAATATATAAAATTTATCTTTCTTTGAATATTTTTTAATATATATAAAATATAATTTATTGATATAGAATTATAGATTATATTTCTATTATTCGAGTTAACTCGTGAGCTCGAGTCAGCTTGTGAGTTTTTATTGAACCGAACTTGAGTTTACGAAATAGGCTCGAATGTTAATGAGTCGAATCGTGAGTCAAGTCTAAATTTTATGAGTTGAGTTCGAGTTTGGTCTAGTTCGACTCATTTCTAGCACTATAGAAGACCAATGTTTATGCTTGGTAGCAGAAAATAGCAAGCAGGCCAGCTTGGAAAATTTTGAAGAATTTGATTCATTAATTACGAAATGTTTAAACTTATTAATAATAAATATCCTATGTTTTTATAAAATGTAAGCTTTTGTGTGTGCCAAATCAATTGTGTTTGTTAAAAACAGATGAGCATAGCGGCCAAGAATATAATGATCCACAAAATTGATTTGTCTTGCAATAAATAAAACAGAGAAATTTCATATTTGGATGCCAAATGTGCTTGATACTTGATGATGTGTTCCGATGTATTTGGCTCATAGAATAAAAATGTTGGCAGAATTTCTTGTGAAAGTGAATTTTTTCTTCATTTATATTATTAACTTGCATTGATATATAACTTTTAATTAAACTTGTTTCATTGTGGTATAACTTCAAACTTTACCGTTTAGGTACATTTAGATTTTAAGGACTGAGGGATGTTCAATGTACAATGGAATCAAAGTCTGAAAATGATAAAAATAAATAAATAACAATAACAAAAAATCCTAATTCTGGATATGATATTTGTATTTGTAACAGAAGAGCCAAACTTGAATTCCACTATTTTGATAGTGATGACCAAGAGAAAATTGTTTATGTAAACTGCAATTAATTATAGGATAATATGATAAGCCCTCTTCATAGTAGTATTATGGAATTGGCCTATTTAACAAAGTTACACGTGAAATTTTTAAGATAATATAATAACTATGGTAATATATAAGTTTATTGGTAGTTATAAAGTATTCTTTAAGGAGTCGAAAATTAAAAAAGAAGAAAAAGTTGAAGACTTTGTTGGACTGAAAACTCAAACGAAAACTATAATTTTGTTTATACAAATTATAGTGAAGCACAAATAAAGGTAACACTAATTTATACAAAAACATTTAAATTGGCCCATGCAGGTCTCGAACCTGCGACCTTCGCGTTATTAGCACGACGCTCTAACCAACTGAGCTAATAGGCCAGTTGATTTACAATACTTTATAATAAGTTATTTACAGTTTAATTTAAATAAAGTTTTGAATATTGTTTTTAAATTTATTTTTAAGAAATTCCACGTAAAAGGGATCTGTTTAATTACTTGTGTGATCCAATAGCTAATTAAAAGTACGGGAAAACAGAATCACCACAAACCACGACAATAAAATGGCAAGTGGGGTTTAACTGAAAGTAATAAACAGAAATTCTTAAGAGTTTCAAGAATAAGCATTATTGTTCTAATTATCTTTTACATCAGTATGTTAATTTATTAGTATTATTATTCAATTTAAATTAAAAATTATAAAATAAAGCTAATTTTAAATTGTTCCACATTACAAAAATAAAACAAAATAAATATCACAAAACAAGAGTATTCAGAGAAAAAAAAGTAAATCATGCAAATCACATAGAGAACAATGCATCATATCCCCAACCACCGGTAAGCAGTACATAATTATTGTAAGACAAGGAACGGTGGATCAAAATGTACATGCATATATAATATAATAATATCCCTTCAAGCTTTTTTTCTTCAAAGAAAAATAGTTTGATGACATAAATTTGTACCCACACACACTATTGACTCGTCATTCTATTACCTTAGAATGAAATATAAATTCACAACAATTTCACTATACGTACATTATTTTCCCCCATCTCAAACACCATGTTGATCTAATATCTTTTTAACAATTAATAGGAATTTTTTATTTTATTAATTGGAAACAATTTAAATACCAAAGTAATGAATAAGAACTGTATTTTTAGACGTGCGTGTGCTTCAGTAACAAAACTAAAATTGATTTGTGTGAGAATAATTGTCATGAATGCGTGACATGTAGATGTAATTGTGGGCAAATATTTTTATTGGTGAAAAATTATTTATCGGAAAACCAATTCTTTTAATCAAGCTTAAGCCGTTGAATAAAAATAACTTACATCTAATCACCGTTTGCTATACGTTCCGGTTAAAAGCATTACAATTCATTAAAAGACAAAAGTAAACTATTTGGTATGTGATTATTTACGAGTTAAGAGTAATGAATTATAACAGTACTGAATTAAGATGACATAAATTATGAACATCTCAATCCTTTAAATTGATATACACAATTCATAAAAATGGGGACGAATGTGGACGTCATCACGTGTTAACCCCCAGGTTGGTTGGAGAATGTAACTCGTAGAAGCAGTAATAGGGCCATCCATTATATATTCAGCACTGGCATCCAAGATTTTGAAGACATATTAGCTTAATATACAATTTAATTTGCCTACAAAAACAGAGAAAATGGTGGTGAAGGTATATGGTCCAAGAACAGCAGCCTGCCCTCAGAGAGTGTTGGCTTGCCTCTTAGAGAAAGGGGTTGACTTTGAAATTGTCCATGTTGACCTTGATCACGGAGAGCAAAAGCAACCTCATTTTCTTCTGAAACAGGTGATAAGTCGACATATAATTGAGAGATCGTGTTACATTATACTCACATAAACATGTCATGGGAGATTGAGACATTTAATTATATATACATGATACATTTTAGAAGATAAATAGCCATAATTTTGGAGAATTTTTAGAAAAGAAATTACTCGTGCTATTGTGTTGTTATTGATTCTTCTGTATATACTAAATAAATAGTGTGGTTCTTTTTTATTTTGCAGCCTTTTGGTCAAGTGCCAGTTGTGGAAGACGGGGATTTCAGACTCTTTGGTATGTTCCTTCATTCTTTGATCTTATTTTCTCAAATCATTTCTATAGTTGGACCTTTATTTTAAGTTGACAAAGCCTTTTTACTGATTTAGGTTATTATATGAAACAAACACATCATTAATTTCCCATGTCTTAAATTAAATTCTAATTTTGGATTCAGAGTCAAGGGCAATAGTAAAGTACTACGCAGCAAAACATGCAGAGAGTGGTCCTAATCTATTAGGTACAACCTTAGAGGAGAGAGCACTGGTGGACCAGTGGCTTGAAGTAGAAGCACACAACTTCAATGATTTGTGTTTCACTCTCATGCTTCAACTTGTGATCCTACCAAAGATGGGTCAGCCAGGGGACTTGGCTTTGGCTCATAGCTCTGAGCAGAAGCTAGAGAAGGTGCTTGATGTCTACGACAAGAGGCTCTCAGAGAGCGCTTATCTCGCCGGAGACACCTTCACTTTGGCCGATCTTAGTCACCTTCCGGGGATCGATCATCTCATTGAGGATGCCAAGTTGGGCCACTTGATCACTCAGAGGACCAATGTTAATGCTTGGTGGCAGAAAATAGCAAGCAGGCCAGCTTGGAAAAAATTGAAGAATTTGATTCATTAATTACGAAATGTTTAAACTTATTAATAATAAATATCTTATGTTTTTATATAATGTAAGCTTTCGTGTGTGCCAAATCATTGTGTTTGTCCAGCAATATATAAAACAGAAATTTCATGTTTGAATGTCAAATGTGCTTGATCCTTGATGATGTGTTCCTATGTATTTGGCGCACAGAATAAAAATGTTGGCAGAATTTCTTATGAAATTAATTTATTTTTTCATTTATAATATTTTCTTACATAATTAACTTGTTAGGTACTTTTAGATTTTTCGAAGGACAGAAGATGTTCAATGAAATCAAAGACTGAAAATGATAAAAATAAATAAATAACAATAACAAAAAATCCTAATTCTGGATATGATATTGATATTACAGAAGAGCCAAACTTGAATTCTACTGATTTTAAAATCCAAGCATTAAACTTATGTTTTTATAGTATCTGGAGTATAAATTCTATGGGTATTAAGATATACCAAAATATAAAAGATTTTAGTGTCAAATACCCTTGTTTGATTCCTCCACTACATAAAATAATTAGCAATATACTGAAATCTAATATCAACAATTAAAGTGTGTAAATAATTGTTTATTTAAAAAGATGGATCAGATTAATTGGCTTGGTTTCTCTAACGAGAAAAAATCGCACAGTAATATCAGCGTCGATCATCTGGGGAAATAATCATCACTTCCATCATTTAAAAAATAGTTCCTAGCATAGAAAACAAAAATAAAAAATATAACCTAATCAAACAAAAAAAATTGAGTTGGTATGAAGATCAGAATTTTGGCTTGGAAATTCAGAAGACTGAATTTATGTATATAGCAAAGTTAGAATCAACTTCGATCATATGGGGAAAGTGTCATCATTTCAATTCCAACTCTCTCAATATTCAATACCTAGATTCAAAATCAAATTTGCAAACATAAAATTTGACAAAAGAAGAGAATTTCCCATTCTGCAATAGGAACTAAAATCAATGGGTTGACAATGCACATTAAATTGCAGGAAGGAATTGATGTGGCGTCAGCTCATACTCAGTGCCCAACTCGATTAGGGCAATGGTAATCAGTAATTGACGCGTAATTCGGCACAAACATGCCAACCCAGAACCCTAAAAGGAACACTAATAGAAAGATTGATACTTTGAGAGAGAACTGAGAAGAGTAAAGAAAAGTGAAGGATAGAAGCTTGAGCAGTGTTTTATTTTATAGAGGGAAGAGTGCGGCGGACGAAAACCCTAATTTTAAATTTCAATAAACCCTGGTTTTGAAAGGTGGATGCGGGTCGTTTAAGGGAGAATGATCTATTGGGCCATTTTTCGGCCTGCTATTGGATTTAGCCCATAACTAACAGGCCGGAGCCTGATTAATATTTGAAACAATATTCTAACCAATTCTTTTTTTATAAAAATACAAAAATTTATAAAAATTAATACTAGATGTGATCAACGGAAATCTCGAAAGAGACTCAACTACAAAAATACAAAAATATTATTTGTATATTAAAATTAACCATCAAAATTAGTTATCATATATTTATATATAAATATATATGTAATTTAATTTATTTTTAATATTTATTATATATTTTAATGTATATTAATTTTAATGGTTGATTTTAGTGTATAATTAATATGATTGATATGAAATATGGTATCCATTTGTTTGCATAAGATCAAGAAGAAAGTAAATGGCTTGGACATGAGAGTTTACTAGATTCTTTTTCTCTCATGCATGCTTACACACCCCCACAAACAAAAACATGTTTTGGCTATAGCACAACAACACAAAGAGACATAAAGAAGAAAAGAATGATACCAAATAATCCTAGAAAATATATTCACGTTTGTGTTGGAAAAATGTTCTTTCTCCAACTATTGCACCAATCAACACCTCCTCTAGTGGGGCCAATTTCACCCAAAAAAGTTATCCCTACACAAGCAAATAGCAATGTATATATAAAGTGCGACACATCTCATTAGAGCAGCAACCAAAGACATAGATACCAATTTCTAAGCCTTAGTTTACATCGTTTTATTTGTTGAAATGGCTGCTGCTTCTTCTTCAGCACCGAAGTTGAAGCGCACGAATTCCATAACGGAGAACATGCCGGATGCATTGAGGCAGAGTAGGTACCATATGAAGAGGTGCTTTGCCAATTACTTAGAGAAGGGAAGAAGGATAATGAAACTCCATCACCTGATGGAGGAAATGGAGCAAGTCATAGATGACAAGACTGAAAGGGATCATGTCTTGGAGGGCAATCTTGGCTTTATATTGAGCCATACACAGGTTAGCTTATTCCTTTTTCTTCTTGTAACTTGCTTTACAAGTCACCTTTCATTGCTTTCTGGAACTTTGAAACATGCATGCAGGAAGCTGTTGTTCATCCACCATATGTCGCGTTTGCTGTGAGGCAAAGTCCTGGAGTTTGGGAACATGTCAGAGTCAACTCTGAGGACCTTAAAGTTGAGGCTATAACCTCCACTGACTACCTCAAATTCAAGGAACGGGTCTATGATGAAAATTGGTATCAATTTTTTTTTCTTTTTTATCAATAATGTGACCAACTCTGTTGTTTCGATGGTTAACTGGGGTCTATGTCACAGGGCAAACGATGAAAACTCATTCGAAGCGGATTTTGGAGCTTATGATTTCCCCATTCCCCGTTTAATCTTACCATCTTCGATCGGAAATGGACTCCATTTTGTCTCAAAGTTCTTAACATCAAAGTTTAGTGGCAATTTGTCAAAAACACAGCCTATAGTGGACTACTTGTTATCACTGAATCATCAAGGAGAAGTAGGTGCCAGAACAACAACATAAACTTTTAAAATCCATAAAACATATACTTTTTCTTTTTTTTTGACATTTATGTATCTTCCAATTTTTCATTTACAATTGTCAGAAACTGATGCTGAATGAGAGACTGAACACTGCTGCAAAGATTCAGCTTGCACTTATTGTGGCTAATGCATATCTCTCAGCAACTCCCATGGATGCTCCCTACCAAGATTTTGAGCTAAGGTAAACAGAACAGAATAGAACAACCCCTTTATATTCTTAGATATATTATATAGGAGGAACATGATTTTTGACTCAATAATCAATACCAATGTTGAATGCAGGCTTAAGGAATGGGGATTTGAGAAAGGATGGGGAGACACTGCAGGAAGAGTGAAGGAGACAATGGGATTTTTGTCAGAAGTGCTCCAAGCTCCAGATCCAGTGAATCTTGAGAAGTTCTTCAGCAGAGTTCCCACAATATTCAATGTTGTCATCCTTTCCATCCATGGTTATTTTGGCCAAGCTGATGTTCTTGGATTGCCAGACACTGGTGGACAGGTAGCAGTTCTTGACTCTAGTTACTTAAAAGCCTTTGTTTGTAAATTTTATGATAATTTGACAAGTTCTTGAAAGGAAAAAATTTAAGCAAGTTTTGATGACTTTATCATATGTTAAAAAATACTAATTATTGACAAAAGAAGCTAAAAAAAAAAAAAAAAGTTAACAAAGTGAAAATTTTGGGATTGCTTTTATGGATAACAACTTTTGTAAACTATAACCTTTGCTCTATTGCTATTTGGAACAGGTAGTTTACATATTGGATCAAGTGAGAGCTCTGGAGGCAGAGTTGCTTATGAGAATTAAGCAACAAGGGCTAAATGTGAAGCCTCAGATTCTTGTGGTAAGGTTCTTACAAAAAAGTGATCCGTTTCTAACTTAATCTTTAAAAACACACATCCAAATATACTATTGAACTTGACAGGTCACAAGGCTCATACCAAATGCTCAAGGAACCAAATGCAACCAAGAGTTGGAACCAATCATTGATACCAAGCACTCCAACATTCTGCGCGTGCCTTTCCAAACTGATAATGGAGTCTTGCGTCAATGGGTTTCTCGCTTTGATATTTATCCTTATCTTGAGAGGTTTTCTCAGGCATGTGTAACAACATCTTTTATGAATCTTAACCTGGGAGGTTCTGTTATGATGAAATTTCCACCTAACCAGTTCTTTGGTTCATGATGATAGGATGCCACAGCCAAGGTGCTAGACTTCATGGAAGGGAAACCGGATCTTATTATTGGAAATTACACTGATGGAAATTTGGTAGCTTCTCTTATGGCTAACAAACTTGGGATAACCCAGGTCACTATCCCTTATTCTAAGTTGTCCTTGACAACTTCTCTTTAATTTCAATGATGTCCTTTATTACATTATGTAATAATTTCCTTAAGTCGTTGCTTGAATTCCAGGGAACTATAGCGCATGCTTTAGAGAAAACTAAGTATGAAGATTCAGATGTCAAGTGGAAAGAACTAGACCCCAAGTATCATTTCTCAAGTCAATTCATGGCCGATACAGTAGCAATGAATGCGGCTGATTTCATCATAACCAGCACCTATCAGGAAATTGCAGGAAGGTTAGCATCCATATTAAAAATTAAAAGAAAATTCACTTATACAGCTTAGAACTCAAAGATCAAGAAGAATATATACACATAAGTTTGTGACAAAAAGTTTTTGTTTTTTGCAGCAAAGATAGACCTGGACAATATGAAAGTCATGCAGCATTTACACTCCCAGGGCTCTGCAGGGTTGTTTCAGGTATAAATGTATTTGATCCCAAGTTCAACATAGCTGCACCTGGAGCAGACCAATCTGTCTATTTTCCTAACACAGAGAAAGACAAAAGACTCACTAAATTTAATGCTGCCATTGAGGAACTATTATATAGCAAAGTTGATAACAAAGAGCATATGTAAGTGACTACTTGCCACTTGTTATAGTTAGTGCTCAGATAATAATCACTATATTCTTCCTTAATTACAAATTTTTTATGCTGAAATTATTATGGAAACAGTGGGTATCTAGAAAACAGAAGAAAACCAATCATATTCTCAATGGCAAGGTTTGATGTTGTCAAGAACTTAACCGGCTTAGCCGAATGGTATGGGAAGAACCAGAGATTGAGAAACCTGGTGAACCTTGTCATAGTAGGAGGCTTCTTTGACCCTTCAAAATCCAAAGATAGGGAGGAAATGGCAGAAATAAGAAAGATGCATGATTTGATTGAAAAGTACCAACTCAAGGGTCAATTTAGATGGATAGCTGCACAGACGGATAGATATCGAAATGGTGAGCTCTATCGCTTCATTGCTGATACGAAAGGAGCTTTCGTGCAGCCTGCTTTGTATGAAGCATTTGGCCTTACTGTCATTGAAGCAATGAACTGTGGCTTGCCTACTTTTGCAACCAACCAAGGAGGTCCAGCTGAAATCATTGTAGATGGGATCTCTGGCTTCCATATTGATCCCCTTAATGGAGAAGAATCAAGCAACAAAATTGCTGATTTCTTTGAAAAATGCCAAGTAGATTCAACATATTGGGACAAGGTTTCTGCGGCCGGATTGCAGCGCATAGACGAATGGTAAACAAGACTCACACCAATTTAACATTTATAATACACCTACATGTAAAATAATAATCTAAAAAATTTGATGAATTTGTTTTGTAGCTATACCTGGAAGATCTATGCAAACAAGTTGCTAGATATGGGAAACATTTATGCATTTTGGAGGAGAGTGAATAATGAGCAAAAAGAGGCCAAGAAGAGATACATTCAGATGTTCTACAATCTTATGTTAAAAAATTTGGTAAGTCAATCTGCTTAGTCCTTTGAAACACATCCATAATAATTACTAATAGTTAATATAATGTTATGATCAAGAATGACTATCAATTCTGATGTCCCAAATTAAATGTCACAGGTGAAGACTATACCGGTTCCAAGTGATATACCTCCACCACCTCCTCCACCACCTCAACCAGTGCCAAAGCAGCAGAGTATGAAGAAACAAGGAACTAGGTATAACAATCAGCACCTCACACAAAGCTTCACACTGAAGTAACTGAAAAAAATTTTCCTTCACTTGAATTATTTCTGCTTTCAAGATGTGTATAATGTCTTTATGAGAAATTGATTTTTCATTTAATCCAAGCTAACATATAGTTTATTTGTTTTTGCTATAGCAGACGTTCACAGTCCAAATTGCAAAGGTAAGTTACTTAATAATAGCTATATAGTCCTTGAAAAGTTCATGATTTTCTTTTATTTATCAACTCAATAATTTATTTCTTCGTTTTAGCTTATTTGGAGCATAACAGCAAGTGGAGCAATTGCTAGGGTGCTTCATAATGCTTCTTCTTGTCACGGTGCTGGATGTTGGTGTCTGTCTTTCTTTCTAATGCTTAATTGTTGAATTAAGCTCGAAAGTTGATAAAATAAAAAAGAGACTTTAATTATTATTAAATAAGATAATAAATTTACACATTATATAAATTACAAAATTATTAATAATTAAATAATATTCTGTAATTGTTTCAATAAAAGTTGCTTCTCTGTGACAAGTAATTTGCTTTGGCCTTTGTGTGAGAAAACTCAATAGAAGAATTATTTAACTTTCGAGCCTTTGTTCTTTGTTGTTGGAAGAGAATGACATGAATGGATGGAGCAACAGAAAAACTTATCAAACTCTATTTCTATATACATCAGAAAAATTAAATTACCCTAATAATACAGTTTTTTAGTTATGTTATAGTTTTAAAACAATTAATATGCAATAATAATTAACTTAAAATTAATCAAGATGGTAAGTTCTTTAATTTCATAACCAATAGTCTTAAGTTCAATTTTTTTTTAAGAAAAAAATATCTCTTAATATATATATCATAATTTTACATCGTTAACTTCTATTCTAATTATGTACCGAAAAAAATTTATATTCTAATTATCCCATCGTTATATCAATTAAGGCTAAGCCCTATAATCTTGGTTTAACTCAATGCTATGTAATATTTTTTAGTGTTTTTTTGTCTCAGCATGTAGATAGACGATAAATTTTAGTTAAAATGGTACCAAACAAAAAAGTGGCATTATTACATTCTGTGTATAGAACTATCGATACTCATTGCTGAGTGCAAATAATAATAACTAAAAAATGTATAGATCCTATATTTTTTTTTAAAAGAAAAAAGTAATTTGAGATTTAAGATATAATCATCCACATGCTACTACTGTAGGGTCCATTGTAGTGGAAGTATTCCTATCACACATTTCAGGACCAATGTTTATAGGTGCTTCTCCCTGCAAGAAGACAGGAAATACCTTGAGAGTTAGGGAAGGAATACCAAACACCATCTTGCAAATTCTCTTTTTATTCTCAAGAATTTAATGAAATCATACCTTTGCAAGGTTCCTAAAGTAGGTCATATTGTAATTTCCGGTAGGAAATAAAACTTCAATTAGATCTGCTAATACCAATTGAGGTTGGGCCAATGCTCCATTATACCAATCTACATATACATGCACCATGGAAAGTTAGTTAGTTAGTTATCAAGTAGCTTAAATTAGTGAGGTAAATGCAACAAGTTATAACTTATAACTTCGTAGTTACCTAGTGTATAATTTTGAATCCTTTTGTCATATCTCCATAGGCTTGTGTTTGTAAGAAAGGAAAAACAAGAACGATCTTCAATGTTTAAATTTTGGATAAATGTTGATAGCATGTAGTTGGCTGGATCAGAAGTTAATGTTTCGTCGATGACTACTTCCACGGTCTACATGGGAAAAAAAAATCATAGATAAAGATAAAGAATTATGACAAACAATTATCACATAATCATAATAAACTTACACATAAGATGGCATGGAGTTCCTCTACATCATCAGGATTAGAGACATTGTAAGTGTTCTTGTTTATAGAAGCATCCAAATTCTCTCCTCCCGCATCTTCTACATACTGCTTGAATAGTTTGTGTATCAAAATTAACAAAGATCAAGTGTTAAAGGCTTGTTTATCTAACAGCAATGCTTTCATACCTTCAATTGATATGCTTCCTTTGTAAAAGACCAAACACCCTGAAAAGATAAAACACTCAATAGCTCCTTATATATAGTTTGAAGATGACAGATAAAAGGGTGTGTCCTGGAGTTTGGTGATACTGATACATACATTATCATACTTCATCCAAGCTACTGTTGGCTTGAATGATGTTCGATTCGTTGTGAGTTTAGCCATGCACAAATAGTTCTCCTTAACCTACACAAATGATAAACCATTTTGTCAGAGCAATATATCTCATAAAATTATGAAAACATTGTGCATTATCCAACTGTAGCTTTCATTTTAAATATACTAGTCTACAGGTTACTGATGATAGCAAAAATTTACAGAGAAAAAATACTCTTCATAATGATATATAAACAATTACTGATGGTGGAACAGAGGAGTGTTCTTACTGCAGCATAAACTTGATTGGCCCTGGCTTCAACATTTGCAAAAGCTCCAATATACTTGATCCACTCTGCTCTCTATCAAAGTAAACACAGTTAGTTTTCAAACATTCTAGGCAAAGAAAATCTTCATTATCATAAGTACATACATCTCTCTTCAATAGCCAGGTGTACAAGCTAACCTGGTACCCTATGTCCACTGTTCCAAGTAAAAAAAAAATATTGTTCTGTCCTTTTGGATATTGAAAATCTAGCCAGTGCATGATCTTCAGGTGCTTACCTGCAAAGGCGTATCCTCGACAAAGGGAACAAAAGTTGCAAAGTTGCAAGCTGGTTGTTGATCAGTGTCACTATAGAAGTGTGCTGAGAACTGTGCAATCTGTTGATAATCACTTTTGTTTAATATTTGAATCTGCCCTTCTTGACGCAATTTCAAGACACATGGAGAAGCCACCGAGTCTGCTGTTATGCCTTTCAAGCTCTCCAGCAAACCTAAAATCTGCTCTAAACAAGGGAAAGATTAGATGAAAATCCTTCTATCATGATCGTTTGAAGTTTAACATGTAAACTTGGAGTAGTGAAAGACTCTCACCTCTAAGAAGGAAACTTGAGTTCCAATCCCAGCAGAAAGAAAAGAATGACAAACAAGTTAGGGGCAACAAAGGTAAAAGAAAGCATTATTGTATTAAGACATCCTTTAAGTATATGATTCAATAAGAATTGGCTAAAAATGAATTGCAAAATCTTTTTAATATTGACAAATACAATGAAAGGGTTACTGCATTAGTTTCTTGGTAGATCAAAGGATGTGTTACCTTTTTATGCTTAACATTTTGGTTCCCAGTTAAGAAGAGAAATCATAAGGTGAATGAGATAAGCAGGGTATATACCTGGAAAATAATCTGTATCAACAGAATAGTTTGACAATGGAATGACAAATGATTTGATTCTTGAGGTGCAGTATTTAGTCCTTGATGCAATCCTTGAATTATTCTGCCAATGACACAGCAAAATGATGGAAGAAAATGAGTAGCTGAGAAATACAGCTTAATTAGCAGGGAAAATACAGTACACATGGTAAACTTATAAAAGGAAGAAAAAAAAGAAAGTAAAAGAGTGCAATTCCTAACTCATATGTTTCCCAAAAGATGAGAAGCTATTCCTTCATCAGCATCTATTTTGAGTATTTTCAGATCAATGTTATCTATTTCTTTTGTTATGCCAATGTCATTTTTTATTTTAAAATCCCTTATCTTTATCTACAAATGACTTTGCTGGTAAAGATTAAAAAAACACAATCACTCATGTTAAGGACCTCACCTCCCTCTCATTTCCATGTCATTGTTTACCCTTGTAAACTGAAAAATAAACAAATCTTAAGGATACAGTGCAATCCTAATACAAGAGTTCAAAGACAATGAAAAGAAAAATGTTCACAAAGATGAATTACCTGGAGAAGAAGGTAGCTCTGGCCATCAATAGCATTTTTAATGACTTTGAAGGTCTGGCCATAATAAATATGGAAGTTCACAGCATCCTCCACCTTTGAGAAGCTGCTCACTTTTGTTGGGGTGGTCCCTCCACGAACACCTCCACAACAGCTCAAGACCCAAACCAATGCCAAGAGAGAGAACAAGGCTTGCAGCCAAGAACTACAAGGAGCTGAGTCCATGAAGGTGAATGAGTGATAAAGTAATTAAACCTGTTGCTATACACAAATAATGTGAACAGTTGAGCTAATTATATATTTGCCACACTTTGCTCATAGTCATTATTTTAAGCTACCTTTTAGAAGGTAATAATAGAAAGCTAATAAACTTTTTTGCTATAGCAATTATGTTTTGCAGCCAAGCTAAACTGATAAATAATGCTTTAGTTTCTGTGATGAGAATAATGAAATATAGATGGAGATTCAGACTTGAGAGTGCAGAAATAATATTAAATGGATTGCAATAAAGAAATAATATTGTTGAAATATATAGTATGAAATGAATTGTTGGCATGTAGCTAGTGGGATTCGCACTCTTTTATTTTACTAGAAAGAGGTTAATAGTGTAGTGACCCGTGAACCTATCTTTGGGCTATTTTGTCATGTTCTTTTCAACTTGTATATTTATGTTGGTTCCTAAATTGATGGTACTTATTGTTCCCTATTATTCACTTTGATACTCTCTGCATTCTGCAATGTATGAGTGATCAATTCATCAAGCATGTGCTGTGCACTCACCTTACCTCATCTTCACAACTCTACACTCCAAATCAAAATCAAAATCAAAATCATTCATTCCCTGCTTGCAGCTTCTTGTAACTAACAAAAATTATTACTACATCCAGATTAGTTGATAAATTTATTATCTAATATTTGCTCAACGCCTCAACCAATGACTCACAAGAGCTTAGTTGAAGTTGTCATATGAGCCGTTCAGGAAAAGAAAAAGGTTATCTTGTGACTTGTATAATAAATTTTGATATCAGCTATGTTAAAAATAATAAATAAATAAACCGGCTGTGAAGTGTGAACACTTTGGTAAAACAAAGGGACCTAAACTCCGCTTTTTTATAGGGCTCCATTATAGTATGTAGTTGATAATTGTCGGAAATCAAGATACATAACACATAAGTACATAATATAAAATGAAAAAATGAAATGTAATTAACCTTATATTTTTTTACTAATTGGAGTCTAAGATACCATAGGGTAAGACAATTATGGTGTAAATCTCAAAGCGTGTTGAAGCGAGTGACGCATCTGAGAAAATGTAAAATGATGAATGGTACGGTGTATGGTCCCGTGATAGACAGCTTCACGAATCATGTGTAAATTGACTCCTTCGTGTTTGCTGACAAAGTCCAGATTCACAATAAGTCAATGACATTGGATTATTGTTTCAAAATCAGATATTTATGGAATATCATATGTCATGATATAAATGTGAATAAATATCAAAATATTCGTAAATAGTTTCTGATGTTTCACTTTTTTATTTTATTTTATTTTTTCATGATGTTTTTGCTTCAGCTCAAGTGTTAACAAAATCTATTCCTATAAAGGACTGTGGAAGATGAATTCACTAAGTCAAACATGTACAAATCCAATCTGCCAAATTCTAATTCTTTCATTAACTGCGTCTTTGCTGGCGGCTCAATGCATACTTTTATACACTGTCCATCAAAACATTTTTGAAGATGCATTTTTCCTGAAATTCATTACCAACATTAAACATCAAATTACCTTTTCACTACACATGGAAAGGTTTGATTGCCTTGCCTCTATCTCCTTCAATAACTCCTCTTGTTGGGTGCAACTCCTTCTGTGTATCCTCTCGTTCACCTTCATGCCACTTATCTGATTGAATAAATTATTTAAGGTGCTTAGGAAATGAATAACTAAATGCTGAAAAAGAATTCTCAAGCTAATAAACTCCTCCTATTCGAGAAAATTTTTATTTATGTAATTATCCAAATTTAGTCAGAGTTTAATTATAATTTGGTCACGTCAATTACTTGTTGGAACATTCTAGTATAACAAAAAAGAACAACATCAGCATTTCAATAACTAAGTTAGCAATGGTATTTGAAGTTTGATCTAAAAGATCATCATTATGATAAAATACTAAAATTAGAACAATGATTAAATTAAGTAATTGCGTGAATTTCAAAAATCACAATAAGAATTTATTTTCTACTCAATAGAGAATATTGTAATACTAATCATGGAACGTGTAATCTTTTCAATTTTTTTTAACAATTAAAAAAGTAAAGTATGATTTCTAATTTTTTAATATTTTTTGTTTCATATTTTTTTTATCACACTTATAAAATTCATAATAAAAAATTATATTTTATTTTTTCAAATATTAAAAAAAATTAAAAGAATTTATTTTTTTTAAATATAAAATAAAAAACACCAATTAATTACCTACCTAAGAATGTTTTCACTATTTTTTTTTTTTTGGCTGAGTTTTATCATAATGGCAAATACATTTGCCTTCTAAAAATGCCACATGAATTCGAATCTCTCTTAATAAGTAGAATATGTAAAGAGAGTATTTAATGTGTGCGTGAATAGGCTGTGTGTTGAAACCAATTCTTTTTTTTATAAAACTATGGGATTAAAAATATTAGTCTAATAATACAGGAATCTTTTGTCAAAATTATTTTAACAAAAAAAAATTAATGACATGCAAAGAGTGGGAACTGAAAATGTTATATATATGAAAAAAAAATCATCTTATAGTTGTTACCTTATATTTGAAAAAAATGTACGATGGAGTGTCAAGAAAAGTCTTATTGTATATATCTATGTAATTATAAACATATATGATAGAATTATAACTAGTGTGAAGGTGGTGTGACAGAAAAAATTTTTATTAGTATAGAATTACACAAAAAATTATTTTTAAGTCTATACATTTTTACATTAATTTTGAAAGTATTCATAGAGTATATCCAAGAACCTGTATCATGGTGTATATTTTTTGTCTAGGAGTGGCAAGCGAGAAAGCTGGCCCCGCCTGCCCCGCCAAAAGCTCACCCTTTGGCGGGCTGACTCGCCCCGCCTCGCCTAATGAAACCGTCTTAAAATCTCACCCCACTCCGCTTAACAGCGGGTAAGGGTGGCAACACTACCCGAACCCGCGGGTACCCACCCCACCCCTACCCGCTCGAGGCGGGTAATTACCCGCCCCCGCACCGGGACGGGTTCTTAGGCGGGGTGGGGCGGGGTCGGGTTTAGGTTAAACCCGCCCCAGTATATATAATATATATGTAAATATATATATTTTTAATATATAATATGTGTAACATATATAAAATAATTAGTAAAATAATTAATAATATTATATCATATATAAATTTTTACTTTAATTTATATTATATATATAAATGGTGGTTATATAATTTTTAAATTTTAATTTTATTTGTTAGATTTAATAATTATAGGGGCGGGTAGAGGCGGGGCGGGCACCCGCAAGGACGGGTTAGGGTTTAACATTTTACAACCCACGGGTAGGGTGGGGCGGGTTTGATGCGGGTTTTTTGTAGGGCGGGACGGGATCGGGTAGAGCAAAAATCCGCCCCATTGCCACCCCTAACAGCGGGCTGGTGGGCCAAGCTCACCAAATCTCCTTTTTTATTTTTTTTTTTACTATTAAGTATTAAATAATATAAATTACAAAAAAATTATTAAATAATATATATAATTTCACAACTATTTTAATAAATTTATAATTTCTAAAAATATAAAAAAATTATAATATGTAAATTCACAAACATTAAAGTCTTTATAATTATAAATATCTAATAAATATAATCATAAACCAAATTTTTTGAAACAAAATAATAAAACCAACATTGTCCAAAGTAAAATAAATATTGTCCAAAATATATAATTAAATATCTACAAGTTTAGAACATAATCAATCAAACGTAAAACATAATCCAAAACACTAAATTAGAACATCTTCAAAAAAATCCTAAGCCCGGCGGTGAAGCCCGCCCCACCCCGCCAAAACCCACAGTTTAAGCGGTGCGGATTAAGCAGGCTTTTGATGTGTGACAGTCTCAATTTTTCAGCCCGGCCCATCTTTTTTGGCGGGTTATGCGAGCCGGCCCGACAGATTTAGGTCCGTTTGTCACCTCTAATTTTACCGATGATATCGTCCTTATGAGAGAGTTAAAGGAAGATCTAAATAAAAAGTTGGATTTATGGAGAGAAGCTTTTGAAATATATGATATGTGCATAAGCAGTAGCAAGACGGAATATATGAAATGTAAGTTCGGCTGTCGAAGGGCAAACCCTAATACAGAGGTGAAGATTGGAGAAAACATCTTACGAAAAGTTAAAAGTTTTTAATTATTTTGGGTGCATCATACAGAATAACGGAAAGATTGAGCATGATATAAATCATAGGATCCAAGTAGATTAGTCAAAATGAAGGAGTGTGTCTGGTTTTATATGTGACAAAAAAGTGCCTTTAAAACTTAAAGATAAATTCTATCACACTGCTATCAAACCAGCTATACTTTATGGTACAGAATGTTGGGCGGTCAAAAGGGAGATGAAGATATTCAAATGAATGAGTGGTCATATGCGATTGGATAGAATAAGGAACGAAGATATAAGAGAGAAAGTTGGAGTAGCATTTATTATAGAAAAGATACTAGAATCATGTTTTAGGTAGTTTGGATATGTGAGAAGAAGATCGATAGAGCATTTAGTTAGGAGGATGAATGAGATAGAAGATGAACAATGAGTAAAAGGTAGAGAAAAAATTAAAAAGATCATCTATAAAGTAGTTAAACATGATCTCTATATAAACCGTCTTTTTATAAATACGATACATAATAGAGTTTAATGACATCGTTTGATCCATATGACCGGCTTCATTAAGTGAGGCAAGGTTTCGTTATTGTTGTTGTAGTTGTCCGCACTGATTCTTTTCTATGCTTGAATAACAAAATAAATGGATTAAATGAAAATGAATTATATATCAATTTCTATTGGTACAATTGAGTACAATACTAATTCTTAATTAAATAACATATTGACCAAGTAAAATACAAGAATTGTTGTGAGAAGAAAATACAAGTATCCTTCTAAATAATGAAATCCTTAATTAAGTTAGAAGCTAAAAGAAAATAAAATTACTAGGTCAATTAAGGACTAATTGTAACATGGTTAACCCACATGGTACAAAGAGCCAAAGATATGGAGAGGAAAATACCAATTTTCTTCAACACCACACTAAATCCTCTCCCACTTTTAATTCCAACACACCAAGATTTTTCTTGCTGATTCCATATGATCTTGTGAGCTACTTGTTTCATTCTCTTCATGCTGCTATTAGCATCATAACAACATTTCTTCTTCACATTAATTGTGTCATCATCACTTCTTGATGCCCAATAATTTTCAACTTGCCCCTTCAAATTAACACAAAGCGTCAACAATAGTGCAAAGATAAATACAATAGCACTTGCTAATGTATTTGGTGACTTCATCATCATCAGCTTCTTGAACAAAGACTCTTGATTATTCTTGAGCATCTCCATGGAAGAATTGTTGCCCATTATTGTTACTGGATTCAGTTGAACTTTGATGGTTTGTGAAGGAACAATCTGATGAAAGAATGTGTCGGCTACTCGGCGAGTCGCCACAAACATTCCATGGCTAACCTTGGTTTCTTCAAGGACCTCAAAGCTTGTGGAATTTGAATAATCAATGTTGTCATCATCATCGATGAAGTTCTCATTTGGGTCACCATCGTTGATGAACCCCATTGAGAAATTGTCAATGTCAGCTTCACTGAATTCTTTGTTGCTATTGTGTAGCTCAGATTCTGCTGCAAATAAAGTTTTATTTATGTTTTTTTTCAAGAAAAATAAAAGGTAAACAAGAGAAAGATATACATGGCAAAGGGAAACAGCAATCATGCATGTGCATTGTGTATAGTTATGCATGCTTAATGATAGAAAAGTGTTACATAACTAGAAAAAAAAATTTATTAAACTCTTTGATGAAATAAAGTAATAAAACTCATTTATCTATTTAGAGAAAAATCCAAAATAACTCCTGACAATTACTTCGAAAGACAACGAGACCCTTAACAAAAAAAAAAACACAATCCGGCCTTTGACAATGACCTCGAAAGGACAAAGAGGCCCTTGTGCAAAAAAAAAAATTAATGTTATTTTTTTGGCATAGGGGCTAATCAATCTAAAAAAAATATCAGGAACCGGATTGAGTATTTTTTTTTGAGGCCTCCTTATCCTTTTGAAATAATTGTCGAGACCGGATAGGTACTCACTCATTTATTTATTAAGAGTAATAGGAGCAAATATATAAAGTTTTCTAATTATCTAGCTTTGTTGGCTAATTAATATACCTTGAACCTCATTTTCTTGTATGTTTGTTTGGAAGCTTGATATATCCTCAATCGGAACCGTCTTTTGCTCTTCCATAAAGCTCTGCAAAATTATGGGTATAAGGTACTCACTCATTTATATAAGTTCCAACATTAGTTTTATTGTAGCAAGTAATGGGTATAAGGTCATGTACAACATACCTTGAACTCGCTTTCAAGATCTCCAATCTCTATTGTTCTTAGGTTTTGATCTTGGATTTCATATCTCATGGGGTTCATATCATTTACGGCGTGATTAGTGTAACTTGTGCCAGCATTAAAAGCAAAATCATGTTCGTGATGATGAGGAGCAGCATAATTTGCATTGTTGCCACCCAATAATGTGTGTGAATGGTTTGAATGATTTGTGAATTCATGGGAAGAAACATTAGCATTAGCAAGTGAAAGAATCTGTTGCAAGATATCCGATTCATTGTTATTGTTCATGCTTCCTCCACACATTGAAGTGGTGCCACGTGTCATGATGTTGAGCTCTGAAATTCCCACATTAGGGAATTCCTCCACTACCTCCAATGGAGGCATGGAAAAACTGTGCTGCATCCTTGCACACTCTAGTGCTACATCCACCTGAAAAACATAAAAACATACATAAATATATAATAATTAATTTGATTTTAGAAAAAATTTATGTGCAATTGTTTTTACGTGAAGTTGCTAGTTAAATATAATTAAATGATTCGATATATTTAACTAAATTATTATCTAACAACTTTTAACTTTTAGAAAAAAACAATTACACGTGAGTGTTCACTTTATTTTAGTTTAATACTTTTAATTTAAATAAAAGAAAGGTATTAGGCACCTTAGATGGAGAGTAAGTTAGGGCTCCATAATGAGGAAATGAGGAGGATGACGAAGATGGAAGGTTATTGAGGAATGGATCTTGAGATAAGTGTGGGCATTTACCATTATGCCCAATATGATGATCCCAAGGCATGGTGTCAAAGACTTGGGGTGTTCCTTGAGAATCAGTTGTCATCATCATGATATTATCAGCAGCATAGTGATCTGCCACTTTGGGGATAATGACCGCCGCCTTCTTGAAGACACGGCAAAGAGCATAGGCATCCTGCAAGCCAGAAGCAGCATTGGTTTCGCATTCCCTCTCATGAAGACGGTACTCGTGCATGACCCAACCAGTGCGAGACCCGTGAGGCGCCCTGCCTCGGTAGTACACAAGGGTTTTCTTCATCCCTACGGCGCGGCTCTGCGAATTTACCTTCCTGTCCTTTCCAGTGGCCTTCCAGTACCCACATTTCGTTGCTCTGTTAGTTCTTGACCCATTTGGATACTTCCTGTCCCGAGGGCTAAAGAAGTACCACTCCAAATCCTTACCCGGCAACAACGACCTCCCTGTATAATATTAATAATAAATATTCCTTGAGTCAATATAAAGGATAATACAAAATAGTTAGGTAGTGTTTGTTTTCAGTGATAAAAAAGGTCATATATTCCAATTAAAATTTTAGTCTTAAAATATAAAATAAAAATATAAGAAATTAAAATTTTGGAGTCATATTAAAATTTTAATAATATTCTTTTAAATAAATTTTAATTTTTTAAATTTTAAAACTTAATGTGATAAAATTTTTATTTTTTAAAAATAGTTTATAAAAATTAATTTTTAAAAATAATTTTTTAAAAGTTGTAATATTTATATTTAATAAATTAAATTAAAAATAATTTTTAATAAATATAAGTAATAACAAGTATTTTAATAATATAATTTTTAAAATTTAAAAATATTATAATAGATAATAATATAATAAAAATTAAATTTAAATATTAATAAATATACGAGATTATATTAAATTTTTTAATTTTAAAAAACTTTTTCTTATGTACTTTTAAAAGAACTTTAATTTTAAAAAACTACAAACATAAATATATAAATTTTTTAATTTATCAAACATAAAACAAAATATTTATATTTTAAAAAAATACAAACAAAACTTAATTTATTTAAAACTTTACTAAATCAAATTTAAATCTACATTCAATCTTTATATTTATTTTAAATTAAATATAATATTAAAATATAATTTAATCTAATATATTTTACACACAAAAAAATACAAAAACTTAATTTAACTTCAACCTCCCAATTTTTATTTTCCAATCTCAATTTCTCAATTTCAACCTCTTGTCCAAGCGCATCATACAAGTAATCAAGTATGGGGTGAATCTTTCTTTTTTACTGTTTTTATTTGTTTAATTACTTGCATTGGGAATCCCACTATTTTTCTCATTACTCTATGTGTTGACGTTCAGAATAGCTAGCTAGCTAACCCTAAATTAATATATGTGTATCTCTTTCCCTTAACCAAATTAAGAAAAATATATGATATAGACATGCATGTATATAATATATGTACCTGGCAAGTCCCACGGTTCGCACTTGTATAGATCAACTTCAGGAATGATCTCCAGATCAATTTTACGGCCATTAATCTTCCTTTTAAGGTAATAAGCAACCAGTTCTTCGTCTGTAGGGTGGAACCTAAAACCAGGAGGCAATGAAACTGGTGCCATTATAATATCTAAATATTATATGATCTCTAATACCCCACTTAACAAACTATCAGAAACCTCAATAATCCAAGCGATGATCTCCAATGATGCAATAATAATGCTCTCCCCTCCCTGTCACCAACGAACAAAAAAGAACAGTTTGTTAGCAAAATTAATATAATACGACATATAGTAGTATTTGTATGTACATAATATTAAAAGAGTAGAGACCTTAATGTGGAACGTTGGGAGCTAGAAAAATGAGAGAGAGCGAGAGAATAGGTGAGGGAAGAGGAGGGTGGAATGTTGGGGTTGCTTGGGCTTTTAACAAAGAGGACAAAAAGAGAATATAATGAAGAAGCAAATTGGGGTTGTCCCACTAGCTATCTCTTTTTCGATCAAATGGAATGGAAGATTCTTTTTATCTTTGTATTCAAGCTTGTGTTCTTGTGTGGTAATGATCCTATGCTTCCTGGTAGTTCTTTCTTGGATTCTGGTATGCTCCACATGACAATGCATGGAATATATTAATTGGATGCATTTCAAAACCTTTTTCATCAGACCAAGAATCTGCATTAACGTGACCAACAGTAGGAAAACCAACTTTGGCGGCTCTTCCTCATAACCCAAGAAAACTACATACCGTTCACACTTGACTACTACTCGCATGGAGTTTCATCATCATCCACCCCTTTTCTCTACTATTCCTTATCCACTTATTCAACTTGTATGCTCCTCCATTTTTTTGTTTTCAAAGTTATATCTTAGTCCATATAAATTATGAATTAAATAAGAACTTTGATTACTTAAATTTTGTGCATGCAAAGAAAATGATTATATATATCAACAATGGTAAGGAACAAGAGGATACCAACTAAAAATCAGCAAATTATCTTTGGTGAATTCAAAATTTGTATGTGAATGATATTTATGTTAGGCATTAAGATATTTTTTTACTAAGTATTATAATGTTTCTTTTTTATACTAAATGGATATTTTTTTATATATTTTATAAATTTTTTTATATACTGAAAATCAAAATTGTTAAAAATTTTGTGATCTCCGTTCCTATTTCTCCAACCGAAAATGTTATAAATATTATAAATTAAAAATAAATAAAATTAATTAAATATAATTATAAATTAATTAAATTATTATTTTTTGAGTAATCACTTGTTGTTGTATATACTTTTCTTATATATTATAGTTGGATCGGCCAAGGTAATTTGGAAGTGGGACCCATGTGGGGCCAGATTTTGCCACGTGAAATGAATAAAGAACCAACGTGGCATGGCAGGATGACTTGTGAGTGATCTGATGCTTTTCCCATATAGCTGATAGATGGATGCAAATTAAATGTTCCCTAACTAAATAGGTAGTATATTAGTATAACTTAGTCTTATGTCATCTCATGCTTTCCCTTTCCCTTTCACCAATCCATCTTTTGGTGCTTTTCTCCTTTCTCAGTTTATGCTGCCATGGGATTGTTTAATTTAATTTCGGAAATAATTCATTATATTTGCTTACGATTTTTCTCCTCATTATCCTAACATGAAATGCGATTTTATTTTATTCAAATATAAATTTTTTAGAGAAAATACAAATTAATTAACAATAATTTTGAACATCATCTAAAAATCAATCACTAATTCATCGTTACATATTTTTGTATATTTTTTACATGTTTTTCAAATAAATTAAAATAATCAGATACTAGAATAATTAAATGTTTTATATTAAAATAATTAAATTTAGAATTTAATTTTTTTGTGTCTTTAAGATCATATTTTAAAAATATAATAATTAAAATTTTTAAGCTTTTTATGTATTTAATGTATTAAAAATATAAAAAAAATTATCTTTCAATAACTTTTCAACCATGCTAATATAGACAAATAATCAGACATCAAATAGTCATTTACTCGAACAAAATATATGTTGAAATTTTAAATATATTAAAAATAAATTAAATAATATATATATATATATATATAATAATGAATAATTTAATAACTGATTTTTAATATGTATATATTATTTTAATAATTTTTAATATAAATATATTTTTTAATTTGATAGTATTCTTAAAATGTACATTTTCTTAGGACACATGTCAATAAAAAAAAAATTTTCTTTGTGGCTTAGAATTTAGTTAGGATATAGATATAGAATATAAATGTTCGACTTTATTCTTTTCTATATATATTTGGTAAAAGTTATGGAGGATAGAAGTTCTATCCAATGGATACTGTTTTTGTGTGAAAGTGAGCTCTGAGGTATAGCTTATTCTACTAGCGCTTGAACTTGCTTTTCTTAGAGTGGAGGGAGTGGAACATCGTCTTCTCCTGAGGAGGCGGCGTTGGGTACCTAAAAAGGGACTCCAACGCTCAAATAAGTATGAGTAAATAGATTAGAGTAATTGGAGTGAGTTCAGAATAAGATTGGAGTGAATAGCGTACCTGTGACTGAGTAAATCACTCGTATATAATGGAGTAATTGGAGAACCGTTATCCACATTGTTTGTTACTGGTTTGGTTGTGTTCTGATATTTCGGAACTTAGGTAGCTCTGGAAAGAGATCTGCGGAGGAGTTGTGTGTTGATCCTGGTTCCGAGATTCCCGTTATGACTCGGTTCCGACCTAACGGATCATAGCCCCCAAGGTTGGCCTGTTTTGGGGGTGATGAATGGACTCTTGATGGTTTAGAATTCACAAATGAATTCTCGTGGCAAGTATAGTTTCTAAACCAATTAATAACCCTTTCATACAAAAGATTGTTTGTCACAAGTAACAAACCCCTAAATTTATAAACCGAAGTATTGAACCTCGGATCGTTCTCCCTAAGAATTACAACAAAGTGTCTTGTTATTGGTTATGAGGTATGTTTTGGGATTTTTGGGATAAGAGACATGAATTGTAAATGGTAATAAAAATAAACTAACAACTACAAAGGTCTTGGCAAGGTTTGGTGGTCAAGGATCTCTATCCCTATCACTAACCACAACATGAGAATTGGCAAGGATCAATCCCATTAAGTCAACTCCTAACTAATAGTAGAGGAAAGTCAAGTGAGCTATATCAATCCAAGTCCATAAGTCCTAGTTCTCCGCCAAATCAATTAGTGAGATCTAGAGTTAATAGCTCCCAATCGTCAATCACTTGGACATTAGTAACTCAAGAGTTCCTAAGTTACCTTCCCAAGCTAAGAGCGTAAAATTCTACTCTAAAATCCAACCAAGAATTTTATCAAACACTTGGAAGGCATAAAAGGAAAGCATAGTAAAATTGCAAGGAAAGTAAATCTACACTACTCAATTGCAAGGAATTAAACAATAACAAATCAAATGAACAATAAAGGAACATGAAAACATAAAGTGCATTAAAATGAAAATAGAAGAAACAAAAGTGCATCAACAAAAAAGTAGAGAATTACAAGAATTAAATGCTAAACTAGAGAGAAGAGATGTAGAAGAAGAAGAATTACAAAAGAAAAAGTAAATCAAAGCATAAAATTAACCTAGATCTAAGAATTCCTAATCTAGATCTAACCTACTCCTAATTCTAGAGAGAAGAGAGAGCTTCTCTCTCTAGAAACTAACTAAAGCATCATAAAACTAAAATAAAACTCACTAACTAACTAGATGCCTCATCCCTCTTCAATCCTTGGGTTAAATAGCATCAGAAATGAGTTGAATTGGGTCCAAAATACACCAGAAATCGCTGGCCACGAGTTGTACTTAAGTGAGCACGTGCAACATCAGCGCGTACATGTACCGTGCGCATGCGCGCCCCTATGCGCGGTGCAACTATGGCAAATTTTATATAATTTTGAAGTCTCAGATGTTAGCTTTCCAATGCAACTAAAACCGCATTATTTGGACCTCTATAGCTTAAGTTATGGTTGATTAAGTGCGAAGAGGTCGGCTTGACAGCTTTTGCGATTCCTTCATTTCTTCATGAATTCTCCATTTCTACATGCTTTTTCTTCATCTCCTCAATCCAATCCTTGCCTCCTAAATCTGAAATTGCTTAACAAACATATCAAGGCATCTAATGGAATCAAGGTGAATTAAATTTAGATATTTTAAGACCTCAAAAGCATGTTTTCACTCTTAAGCACAATTAAAGGAGAATTTACAAAATCATGCTATTTCATTGAATAAATATGGGAAAAGATGATAAAACCCTCTCAATTCAACACAAGATAAACTCTATAAATGGGGTTTATCAAAGGATCAAGATATAAACATGTTAACATTTTTCAAGTATTATAACTCGGAACCAGGATTTGGAGTGGGTTGATTGTGGTAGCTTTAGGTGTGCCGAGTTATAGCTCGGAGCCCCCAAGGTTAACATGCTTATTCTCGGTGTAAGAAGTGGAAGCAGGTTATCCTTTTGAATTTTCGCGCTTAATATTTTGTGTTCGTCTCTTGGGGAGGAAAGAGAAATATTGGAAAACGCATTCGCTTTTAATGCGTGTTGGGTAATGTAGCGCTAGTGAGATCTAGCCGCTGATTTTCTTTTTGTGTTTAATAATCGACGGTTAGGGATTGTTCTTGAATTTTTACTGCTTGCAGAAGGTGTGGATAGTGGGCTGGTGGGTGATTTTTTGTTTGGATTTGTTTGATTATCTGGTTTCGGGGCTTGCTTTTTCTTTTTTCGCCTGTGTTTCCGAAAGATGAATAAGAAAGGTTAGTTATTCCTTTCTTCCTCATGTGCTCTTGTTTTCTGTGGGAATGTTTGTTTTCGGGATGGATAAGGGAAAAAAGGTTGAGATAGGGACAACTGTGGGTGGTAAGGTAGAAGTTAAGCTAGTTGAAGATGTGTGGGTTTGGGATCCTGTGAATCCTTTTTCATGGGTTGTGGATTCAATGAGGGAGTATGCTTCTGTGTTTGACGATTATCAAAGTGTGTCACAATTAGGGTTAGTGTCTTCGTGGGTCAGGGGGGAAGTGATATTAAGCTTAAGTTCATACCGTGTAGTGCTAATGATCGTGTCTTTCATCGTGGGGAAGGGTTTGAGTTTTTCTTCATGTACAATTGCGTTTTTGTGGACTTGGGTGTTAAGTTTCCCTTCTCTAAATTCGAGTGTGGTGTTCTCATGCAGCTTAAGTGTGCACCGTCTCAGCTGCATCCTAATTCGTGGGCTTTCGTTAGGGCTTTTTAGATTCTGATGAGGTATTTAGAGATTGAGCCATCCTTGGAAGTCTTTTTTGCTTTGTTTCAATGTAAGGGGGTTAGGCGAGACTGTTGGTTGAATCTCGCTAGTGTTCCAGGTCGTGCCATTTTCAACTTATATAGGTCTTCGTATAAAGGGTTTAAGTCTATGTTTGTAAAGATTGGCGTTGTTCAGGGTGAATTTTCTTGGTTTATAGATGAGTGTTTATTGGAGAGGTTCCCATTATTCTGGGTTCCAAGGCCTAGGCAAATATTGGGTATGGATGGGATGGGATACAGAAATGAGATGGTTGTGGAGTTTTTGGTTAATTATGTTTCGCCTTCGAGTTTGTTGTTGGTTGTTGAACTTCTGGAGTTGGAAATGGATAGAGATGCCTTGGCTGGATATATAGGTATTTGCTTTGTGAAATTTGTTTTTGTATGGTTCGGTAATGGTTGTTTATTCGTTATCTTTCTGTTTTGTATGTAGTTGAAAAGGCTCCAAAGGTGACCTTAAGCAGCTTGCGAGCGTATTTTTGGTCGAAAAAAGTTGAAAAGCAAAGCTCTACTAGTCATATTATGGCGGAGAAAGGTGCTGAAGTTAATCAGCCGTCTCCAAAGAAGGTTAACTTTAAAAGGAAGAGAGGAGATGGGGCGAAAGATATGCCTGTGGATGTCGCCAAGGATAAGGTCGGAGGGAAAGAGATTGATCTTGAGGTGGTCAAGCATTTTACCGAGAACCAAAGGGTGCTTCATGGTTATCGTGGGGATGAGGATTTGACTTCCCTTTGGAGTGAGCATTTCCCGTTGAGTATGGTTGTTGATGAGCACTGTCAAAATTCGGCTGATGTTAAACTTGTCCAGGAAGTTGGTGATATTGGGGTTTGTCAGTATCTACAGGTATAGTGTCACTTTGTTGTTTTATTGTGTTTGCTTGTGTAGATCTTTGATTTGTTTTACTGATTTTCTGTAGGTGATTGGAGCTTGGTTGATGTCTATTGGCCGAACTCAGGAGTTGAAGCATGCTAGGGATTTGTTTGATAGGGCTGCCATGCCTCAATTAATGTAGAATGTGGAGAAGGCGAGCAAGCTGCGTGATGCTCTTGACTTGGTAAACTCATTGCAAGAGAAATTGACGACTTATGAGAGTGCGGAAAAGGAATTGAAAGAGAAAAATGTATATTTGGAGGCTAGACTTGTGGTTCTTGGAGTGGAAAAGAAACATGCTGAAACTGAGAAAGAGGATCATAGTTTGGAGATGTTCTCGGCTGGATTTGAGAGAGCTGTTGAGCAGGCAAAGCTTCTAGCTCCTGCTGCTGACTTTTCGAAAATGGATCCGTGTAAGGTTGTTGTTGGGGATGAGTTGGTTGAGGACGAGGATGGTGTTGAGGGTGAGGGGGAGAACTCTGGTGTTTAAGATTGTAATAGGCTTGTTTGTGTAGTTTTTTGAACTTATTTGACTTATAGCCTTTCGGCTTTTGTCATGAACTTTTAGCTAAACAGATATGGTAATATTGGGGTTTGATTTGGTTATGTTTCATGTTTGAATTGTTTAGGAGGTATGTTTGCATATTGGTATTTGTTTGTTTGCAAGGATCAAGGGATTAGGATACAAGAGTTTTGTTGTTTGTTTGTTGTTTTGTATCTCTGCACAATTTGTGCTTTCGTTTTGTGCATAGAGTTTGTGGGATGAGGGGTATGCTATTAGCCCCGTTAGGACTTGTAGTCGTTTTATGCCTTTGATCAAAGAAGTTTGATAATGTTAGAATTGGGTTTGAGGAATGTATGGAATATTTGAATTGCTCTTCCGACAAATATGCTCAAATGTGTCGGAAAGTTAGTGTTTGTTTGTTTTGAAGTTGCCTACGTATGAGATGCGATATAAATAGTTGTTTGTTTACTATACAATATGATTTGTTGAAAAGGATGCGGGGTGGTGTGCCTCATTAAAACCTCTCTAGCAAAACCCTCCTTAGGGACAAAATCTGGTAGTAGGAAAAAGAGTGCATCACCTTGTCCGACTTATAGACTAGCTGAAATACATTTTCAGAGATGATATGTTCCAAGCGTTTGGTAGTATAGTTCCATTGAGCTTTTGTATTTTGTATGCTCCCTTGCCAATGACTTTTTGTATTCTGAATGGTCCTTCCCAATTTGCGCTTAGTTTGCCGTGTCCTTGTGGCCTTCGTATGTCTTCAACTTTTATGAGTACTAGGTTTCCTTGTGAGAATGTCCTTGTTTTGAATTTCTTGTTATATTTTCGAGCTATAGCTCGTTTTGCCGCTAATTGTTGTAGCGTTGATTTGTCTCGATCTTCCTCTGTGAGGTCAAGCTCGACTCTTCTGTTTTCAATATTGTCGCTTTCGTTGACGTTTGTTGTTCTAGGATTTTGTATAGATATCTCAACTGGTATCATGGCGTCGCATCCGTACACTAGCCTGAAAGGTGTTTTCTTTTTTGATGATTGTTCAGTTGTGTTATAGCTCCATAGTACTTCAGGGATAAGCTCGGCCCATTCTCCTTTTGAGTCGTCGAGCTTCTTTTTAATGCCCTGCAAAATGATCTTATTGGCGGCTTCAGCTAGGCCGTTAGTTTATGGATGTTCGACAGAGGAGAACTGTTGAAATATTTTAAAATTTTGTAAGAAATTTGTGAACTTTTGATCTATGAATTGTCTACCATTATCAGTAATAATGAATTGAGGAATACCAAAGTGGCATAGTATGTTTTTCCAAACGAAAGAAATCATTTTTCGGAAGTTATTTTTGCCAATGGTGTAGCCTCTATCCATTTTGTAAAGTAATCTATGGCGACAATTAAAAATTAAACCTGGCCTGGAGTGGGTGGGAATGGTTCGAGGATATCTAGCCCTCATTTGTTGAACGGCCAGCATATCTCGGATGTATGTAACTGCTCGGCTGGGTTGTGAATGATTGGTGCATGACGTTGGCAGTGGTCGCAATGCTTTACTTTATTCATGCAGTCTTGTTTTAACGTCGGCCAGTAGTAACCAGCTCGGAGGATTTTGGCAGCTAGACTCCGGCTGCCTATGTGTGTGCCACAGACTCCCTCGTGGACTTCATCTATTGCCAGTTTGGCTTCTACCGTGTTTAGGCATCTTAGGAGCGGTCTTGTGAATCCTCTTTTCTATAATTCGGTTCCGAACATTGTGTAAAAACTTGCTCTTCATTTGAACTTTCGTTGATTTTGGATGTTGCTGGGGATGTTACCTGTTTGCAAGTAAGTTATGAAGGGTGATCTCCAGTCATCTTCCTGTGAAATACTCGAGATTGATGTTAGCATAACACTAGGCTCTTCGAGTGTAAGTTGGAATAAGATGGGTGGTGTAGTTTGACTTCTTGTTGTTGCTAATTTTGAAAGGATATCTGCTCTATCATTTTGTTCCCGAGGTATGTGGAATATATTAAAATGTTGAAAATTACTGACGAGGCTATTGACTATGATATTGTATTTTTATAATAACGGGTATTTTACCTGGAAATTACCTGTTACCTGTTGTACCACAAGGAGGGAGTCACATTTGACATTTAAATGTGTTACGCCCATTGTGTGGGCCAGTCGAAGTCCTGCTATGAGAGCTTCGTACTCTGCTTGGTTATTGCTTGCATGAAAGGTAAATTGTAGGGATTGCTCTAATTGTGTTCCGTGTTTGTCTTCGAGGAGTATTCCTGCTCCGGAACCTTTGTTGTTTGAGGCACCATCGACATATAGTGTCCAAATGTTATCTTTAGGATCTTGCTTTTCTGTGGTGAATTCTGCAATGAAGTCGGCTAATGCTTGTGATTTGATGGCTCATCTGGATTGGTATTGGATGTCGTATTCTGACAGCTCGATCAACCATTTGATTAACCGTCCTGCTAGTTCTGGCTTCGTCAGTATTTGTCTTAAGGGTTGTTCTATTCTGACCACAATGGTATGGCTTTGAAAGTAATGTCGTAGGTGTCTGGATGTTGTGACTAGGGCTAGTGCCAGTTTCTCTATCTTTGGATAACGAACCTCGGCGTTTTGAAGAGATTTGTTGACGAAGTATACCGGGTGTTGTTGCTTTTCTGTTTTTGTTACCAAGTCAGAACTGATAGCCTGGTTAGTAATAGATAAATATAGATAAAGTGGTTTACCAGCTTCTGGGGTATAGAGGATTGGAGGGTCTGAAAGTATGGCCTTGAGCTCGGTGAAAGCTGTTTCGCATTCCTCGGTCCAGTGAAATTCTGCTTGTTTCCATAGAGTTTTGAAAAAAATGGTGTGATCGGTGGGCTACTCGAGGTAGGAACCTGGCCAAAGCTGCAAGTCGGCCGGTTAGTTGTTGGACCTCCTTGACCGTTTTTGGGATTCGCATGTTTAGAATTGCCTGGCACTTTTCGGGGTTTGCTTCGATACCTCGGCAGGTCAGCATGAAGCCGAGGAATTTTCCGCTCTATACGCCGAAAGCACATTTTTCAGGATTAAGCTTCATATTGTACTTTCGGAGTTGTTGGAATATCTCTATTAGGTCTTTGACATGGTTTGCTGTGTGTGTTGATTTTGCCACCATATCATTGACATAGACTTCTATGTTTCGTCCGATTTGACTTGTGAAAATTTTGTCCATAAGCCGTTGGTAGGTAGCACCTGCGTTTTTGAGCCCAAATGGCATAACCTTATAACAGAAATTTTCATTGTCAGTAATAAAGGCAGTTTTATCTTGGTCAGCCTCATGCATGAGGATTTGATTATAGCCAGAATAGGCATCCATAAAGCTTAAACATTGGAAACCAGAAGAACTATCAACAAGTTTATCAATGGATGGGAGGGGGTATGCGTCCTTTGGGCAGGCCTTGTTAAGGTCTGTATAGTCCACACACATCCTCCACTTACCGTTGTTCTTTTTTACCATTACGACGTTGGCTAACCAAGTGGAGTATCTGAGTTCTTTGATGAAGCCAGCGTTTAGTAGCTTTTGGATTTCTTCTAGAGAGGCTGCTCTCTTGTCGGTGCCGAGGTGTTGTTTCTTTTGGGCTATAGGTCGGACTGTTGGGTTGATGACTAATTTATGGCAAATGACGTTGGGATCTATTCCTGGCATGTCTGCTGGGGTCCAAGCGAATAGGTCAGTGTTGTGCCTCAGTAGTTCGGCTAATTGGTCTTGTTCTTCTTTTTTAAGCGTGTTGCCGAGGTAAGTATACTTGGCTTTGTCGTTTGTTAATTGAATTTTAGTGAGATCGTCTGTTGGCATCGGCCGCTCTTGATGGCTAGTTCTGGGGTCCAGGTTGGCCAGGGCAGGCAGTTGATCCGAGTTATATACTGCTTGGACATATTGCTGTTCGGGTTGTCTTGGCTGTTCGCTTTTTAGACTGGCGTTATAGCACTGTTTGGCCTCTTTTCGGTCTCCGTGGATAGTAATGACTTTGTTATCCTGCGAAAGAAACTTAACAGACAAATGCACAGTAGAAACAATAGCATTGAATGCGTTCAAAGATGGTCTGTCTAAAATAATATTATATGGGCTTTTGCAGTCTACGACAAGATACTGTATATCTATCGTCTTGCTGTTAGGATATTCCCTGAAAGTGGTTTGTAACCAAATATAACCTCGAATGGAGACGCGCTCACCTGAAAAACCTACCAATTCTCCAGAAGATGGTTGGAGATTCTTGTCGCTATGTTTCATCTTTTGGAATGTTGAATAGAAAAGCACGTCCGCGCTGCTTCCTGAATCCATTAGGATCTTCTTTACTAATGGTTCTCCGACTTGTGCTGTGATGACAACCGGGTCATCCAAGTTTCGATCATTTGACTTAAAGTCTTTGGGGACGAATGAAATTTTTGGCTTGTCCTTGTTGATAGGTTGAGATGGGGTGAATTCTGTCATTGTCATCATAGTTCGGTACGACCTTTTTCGTGCCGAGTTTGTACATCTGCCACCTGCAAAACCACCAGAAATGCAGTTTATTATCCTACGTGGTGGATGGATATCACTGTCTACCTTCTTCCCTTTATCTCGGGAATTGTCAGTTACGTTGGGTTGTTGGCCGAGGTCTTCCATGTTCCGCCTTCGTCCCCGGCTGTCAACGTATTTGTCGAGTAGTCCCTGGCGGGCCAGCTTCTCAAGGACATCTTTTGCTATTACGCAGTCGTCTGTGGTGTGGCCGTACTTTTGGTGAAAAGCACAATACTTTGATCTGTCCACATGTCGCTGGTCCTGATATGTACCAGCTCTGTTTGGGGGTTTGATGAGCTTTGAGTGTAGTATGTCCTTTATAATGTCCTCCTTTTTTGCATTAAGGGGGGTATAGCTGTCGAATTTAGGAGGTAATCGGAATGATCTCTGCTCTGTCCTACTGGTTGGGTGTTTGTTTCGTCTTTCTTCTTCCCTATTTGTGGTAGGCTTTTCCGCTCTTCGTAGTGCTCGAAATTCTTCGATTTCGATCTGAATTGTTGCCTTTTCTTGGAATTCGGCCAGGGTTTTTGGTTTCGCCACCACTATGGATTCTTGGAATTTTCCTGGTCGGAGGCCGCTTTTTAGGGCGTGGAGGTGTACTTTAGGGTTTAGGTTGGGTATTTCGTTGGTTGCTTCAGCGAATCTAGTCATGTAGTCTTTCAGGCTTTCGTTCGGTCCTTGTTTGATAGTGCTCAGGTAATCGGAATTGTGGACATATATTTTGGATGCGGTGAAATGATTGACGAACTGGTCGGCCAGCTCATCGAAGCTTGATATGGAGCCTTCGGATAGGTTGGAGAACCATATTAAGGCGGCTCCGTCCAGGAAGGTTGGGAAGGTTCTGCATAAGATCGGGTCGGACTCCTTATTCATGAACATCATGGCGTGGAACTTGGTAACGTGGACATTTAGGTCTCCTATTCCTTGTTAGGGTTTGAGCGTCGAAGGTAAGGTGAAGTTTTTGGGCATTTCAAAGTTCATAACTTCTTTTGTGAAGGGGTTGGTTCTTTTGGTGGTAGTTTTTGTGATCTTTGGGATGGTGTGTTTAGTTTCCGAGGTGTGCTCGTCATTGTCGTCCTTATTTTCAACATTTTTGTGTTCTCCTTTGCTGCGATCGTGCTCCATCTGTCGTAGGAGCTCGGCCATTCTTTGATTTTCGGCCCTGAGGGCCTCATTGATTGTCAGAATTTCGGCGTGATTGACGTCGGAGGGAGCGTGATTGTGCTCGTCCGTCATGTCTCCCGTCCTGCAAAAGGAAATGAAAAATATGTAGAGTAAAGAGTTGTGGGGTTAGAAAAATCCTCTGCCCCACGGTGGGCGCCAAATGTTCCTGTGTGAAAGTGAGCTTCGGGGTATAGCTCGTTCTGCTAGCGGTTGAACTCGCTTTTCTTAGAGCGGAAGGAGTGGAACGTCGTCTTCTCCTGGGGAGGCGGCGTTGGGTACCTGAAAAGGGACTCCAACGCTCAAATAAGTATGAGTATGAGAGAGTTCAGAATAAGATTGGAGTGAATAGCGTACCTGTGACGGAGTAAATCACTCGTATATAATGGAGTAATTGGGAAACCGTTATCCGCATTATTTTGTTACTGGTTTGGTTGTGTTCTGATATTTCGAAACTTAGTTAGCTCTGGAGAGAATTTTACGAAAGAGTTGTGTGTTGATCCTAGTTCCAAGATTCCCATTATGACTCGGTTTTGACCTAACGGATCAGATACAATTATAAAAAGAAAAAGAAATCTGATTATATAAAAACAAGAATAGATAATTGTGGTAAGATTTCATTTAGGATTTCTTACATTTATTATTAATAAATTCTGTAAGGCAAAAACAATGAAAATTGAAAAGGATAACCACGGTCCACGGAGCCAAATGAGTGATTAGTTGTTACTAGAATAGAAATATGTGTCTTTATGGAGATAATTGTTGTTAATCACAGAAAAGAAATGTCGGTGTATTCATTCGGAAAGCGAACTCCATTTGAAGTCTCAACATACGCACGTAACGTGTAACATGTTTATCAAGACTTTGCCCTCATTTTTATATGAATTTCGTTAATTGATTTAAGAGGAGTGCTAGGGGACCAACAACTTTTGTGTTTTATAACTATCAATTAGTCATCAATAGTCTTTTTAACAGTGTGAGATTATATCCAATGATAAAAAATCACTTATTTTTCTTTTAATGATTAAGTATTAGCCAAAAAATACAAAAATTGCTAGCCCCTAGACTTTTCCTTGATTTAATGCCTTGCCCCTTAACCTTGTATTCGGACACAATTGCAATAACTTAGAGATAGAGATGTAGATAAAATACAAATTTTTGTTTTATGGCTATTTAAAGCATATACAAGGCCGAAAGGAGACTCTATATGGAATCCTTTTCAGTTTTCAGGCCTAAAGAAAATAGCTGGCCAGAATGCAGGGCCCACATGATCCAGTTCTTCAAGTAGAAAATAGTGAAAAAGAAATCATTGAATATTTTCATATTTTTTGTTACTGGTTAATTTCCTGCACCATGATTACTAATCGCAGGTTGATGAATTTATATTTAATTCACAATACTCTGATTGAAAACGATTATCTTTTTAATTTTTGCACCGGTTAATAATTAAATTAGTCACAAATAAAACATTTTTTAAATTCGTTTCTCTGAAAGATTTTTTCATTAAATTGGTCATTCAAAGATTATAAATTAATTATATCTATCTTTTAATTATTCCACTAACAATTTTCGTCAACAATTGATGATATGAAATATTAACTAATAGCATACATGATATATAACATGTTCAATTAGACGATAACTAAATATGTTTACGATCAGTTTAGTCACTAGGTCACATTAGGAATAAGATTTTTGTAATTGGAGAAAATGACTAAATTAATAAATTTTCATAAGCATATTTGATTAATATCTAATTAGACATATCAGGTATTATATATGTTATCAATTAACTTTTACAACATCAATCTTTAATGTAAAATGAGCAGAAAAAAAAAAACATTGAAAATTGAAAGAGCTTTTATAAATTGAATAGTAAGAAAATCCGGGGACATTCTGTTATTTATAGCTGTACAATAGGATATATAGAATGCCCCATGATGATTGATAATCATCAAAGCATGATTATACATGCAAGATAGACTTTGATATTTTCTTTGCAGTAATAGTAATAATTAATAAGCTTCTGCTCATATCTAAGAACCTGCTCTCCACTACCAAGAATAATAGTGAAACCAAAAACTTCAAGAGATGAATGGCAAACCAAAAATTAGCCTTTCACCTGACTTTGGCTATTGTTTATACACCCTTCAATCTCATATTTATGGTACACTCTGCATTGATTCTCTTCCCACCACCGTTCTGCTTCCTTCTCCGAGAATCGTTTCCGGCTGTGAATTATGCATGTAATGCAGATTCAGAAAACATATTGTTTAGATATATTTTGGCTAACAAGAAGCATGGAATAGGCATTACCTGAATCTGACCCTTTTAAGGCCCTTTTTCCCACATGGCAAGGTTGTGAATGTGATGTAAACACCAGGCTCATACTGTTCTACCCATTCAACCTTCATGCTGTCAGTATTGTCTTGCTGTGACTGTGGTTTAGCGACGCTAGAATTTTCCGTCACTCTATCATTCTTGAGTAACATGTTTCTCCCAAGTTTTGATTTCAATGTGTCTGAGAATACTATAGGGGAATTAGATAGACTGTCCATGTTGCCATCCCTAGGACTATTCATATCTATATGTATGGGTGCCAAATTAGACATGCAATCATGTATCCCAACTTTTCCTTCTTGTCCAGCATTCTCTTTTCCTGATATTGTATGAAGCTGCAGTGGTGATAATTAATATAATGTTAAGGCCATATCATAAGGACTACTACAACATATGTTTCTTGTACGGAAGCCTTTGTGTAAATGAACAAAACAAACACAATATAAGAAAACTTACCCTTACAGCCAAAGCTTTTATGACCTCTTTTGCTGCTTTGGACTTAGCAGCTTCCTCCTTTGCTACAAACCAACTCTCCTCAATTTTCTGTTGGCACTCTTGTATCTTATGGTTTTTGAGTTCACACTGTTCTTCAAGTCTCTTTAACTATCAAAAGAAATGAAATAATAGCATGCATTAAATGCACAGTCAGATGTTTTTTAAATACGCAAGTGAACAGCACTGGTTAATTTGCTACTCAGATATAGGAAAATCAGAATGAGAGGAATGAAATGAAGCAACCTAAAGGGCTAAATGCTCACCAGTTATCCTAACGGAAAATGCGAAAACAAATTTTACAAATTTGAATTATAGTTGAATGCTGGAGATACATACAGGAATATATTCATTTATAGAAATCTAAGCAGGATAATAACTGTTTCTTTGTCACAAATGCAGCATGTACAACATTGAAACAAAAGTTACCTCAGCTCTCAGCCTCTGAACTTCTTCAATGAGCATCTTATCAGACTTTGTTGTATCTGACTCTGCACTAGAGAAGTTGAATGCTGCCGCAGGAGATTCTATATTTGGTGGGGCAACAGTAGCTACTTTATTTTTCGACGAAGAAACATGCCCAGCCAAATTTTCTTTACAATTGATTCTAAATTGGGCAGGGCATGGAACTTGCCCCCATTGGGGCATCCCACCTAACATAGAAGAAGAACTATCTTCTAAATGCTGCTGGCTCTCTTGTTGGTTTTTCCAGTCCTTTCTTCCACTGGGCATGCTTTTCCTATAACATGATTGGCCGAGCGTCAAGAGAGGACCCTGTGCCATAGTTGTCTCTCCTCTATCTTCAGTCAGATCAGGAAGTCTGTGCAGCTGCTGGGAGTTGCAATTTCTAGACTTCAAAGCCACTGCTGAATGTGTACTTCCTTGCCTTCTATCATAGCACTGATCACAAACTCGAAAGGCCTTGCTCTTACTTGGGGCTAGAGAAGCATTTATAACCTTTTTACTACTACAAGCGCGGCAGAAATGAAGGCCACAATCATAACAGTTATGCTTCTTCCTTGTGAATCCAAACGGCAGCCTACACCCACTACAAGCTGACTGGTCACTGATAGAAATCGGTCTGTGCAAACAGATTGCAGCCGTGAAACTTGATCCACAAGTTATTGTTTCTACTTGCCTGTCTCTTAGAGCCTCAACAAAAGAAGGCGTGTATCTGTCTTCGCTATCACCTAGTCCAAGTTGACCATTTTCACCTTTGCCCCATGTATAGACACTCCCGGCCGAAGTCAAAACAGCAACATGATATGAACCAGCCGAAATCACTTTAACAAACTCTTGTTTAAGCTGTCCTTCAACCATTACTGCTCTATCTCTGGCGTGAGGATTTCCGAGCTGTCCATATCTCGCGCTTCCCATTGCAAATACCTTGCCCATATTAGTAAGTGCTACAGTCAACATTCTTCCACAACTTACTTGAACAAAATCATAGTCAACGAGTTGTGAAACACAAGTCGGCACAAGCTTGTTTCCATTATCTGCATGACCAAGCCTCCCTTCATCTGCATCTCCCCAAGTAAACAGCTTGCCCGTAGGAGTATTATACCGAAAGTGATCAACCATGACTTCCACAATTGCAGCTGTATGCCATGAACCACAAGCAACAGACCTCACCTTTAGACCACTAAGAGACTCAACATGTTTCGGTCGAGAACAGCTCTGAAGATTGCCATGGCCAAGAACTCCGAAGGTACCATCTCCATATGTAAATAATTTTCCACAGCTAGAGACAATGGCAGTGTGCCATTCTCCACAAGCAATGCTTGAAATGCTAATACCATCTAGAGGACCTGAAAGTTTATGTGGTATCCATTGATTTTTTATCCGGCCTTCATTAACCAAATCCGAACAACAAACATCATTCCCCCATGCATATACTTCACCAGAATCTGTCAAAGCACATGTATGATACTCACCACAGGTTACCTGTTTTATATGAACACCATTAAGAGAATCGACTATTTTCGGGGAGCTAGTGTCTATATCAATTTTTTGCCCCAACCTTCCCCACTTCCCTTGACCCCAACAAAACACTTCCCCTTCTTTTGTTACCAAGGCAGCATGTTTTCCTCCTAAAGCTATATTTTGTACATCTAACATCATAGTGGATTCTAGCAACTTTGGAACTAAAGAATATATTCCATGTTGGTTCACAAACCTTTCATTTACAATCCCTACAAGACCTCCAATCCCTCCACCCCAAACCATTACATCCTTCAATGCATTGTTGTTTCTTATGAGTGGTGTGGCGGGGTTCAACATAGACCTGCAGGACAAATTCTTGTGCTCCTTGTTGAGACGTGTTGTTTCGATCTTAATAGGAGTATCTGGATCAATATATGGAGAACTTGGGACAGAATTATCAATCATGTCATTTGCACTGGAAAGGAAAGGTGTTGATGGATAAAACTTATCAGATGTATATGATAAGCCATCAGAAAAACACCTTTCTGAGAGTGACAAAGTGGGACTTGCGCATACACTATGTACCTTCAAAATGAAATCAAAAGTGAAAGTCACATTCAGTCTTCTATGAAAATTATACATTTTGTAATGAGCATAATTGGACTTAGAAATAGAATAAGATATTAGACATTGATAGAAATAGTTTAAATAGGAGTTAGGTATTATAACATTCATTATGGAATTTGTAAAATGCCTTAGAACTCTCTTCTTCCTAATTATATTCTTCTCTTTTATCTGATTCATTTCTTCTATATTCTACTCTGTCTGAAATATACCATTCAATTCCACAATGATACTCCTAATTTTCTATCTAAACTATAATCCAATCACTCCAAAAATAAATTCTGTTTCACATTCATTTATTTTCAAGATATTGAAGAAGCACCAAATGTGAAAGGAACCGAGAGTATAACAGGCTACCAAACCATTCAACAAGGTGAAAGGAAAATTTCCACCATGTCAGTACATGAAAGACTAATAATTTGTTGCATGTCAAACATAACTGCAAAAAGCAACATGTCTTAGTTTTATTATATAAGAATAAAAACTAGGATTATAATTTTCTGTATATGGAACTCAGAATTATCAACCAGCAATTGAGATTGATTTCTCAAATCTTTATAAATAGCTAAGGTAGATACATGGAATATGTCTATAACCTGAGCAAATTGGGAGGTATCATCCAGGAGGCCAAGATTTTTCTTTCTTCGTAATATTCCGGCCGGACTACTGACACAACTCTGAACCCCTTTGCAGCTTCTTAAACTACTGAAAGGTCGAGGATGCTGGCACCGAGAAATCACAGCTCTCAATCCAACAAACCAAGTAGTAGCCTGTGCTTTGTCCTTGCATATCTACATTTAACATAAATAAATAAATGATATATGGATATAAGAAAACAAATACAGTTATATTATATGCAATGTGCTAATCACAAATATTACCAGATCAAGAGAGTGTTCACTGTCAGCATAGATTAGCGAAAATGAATGGCACTCCTTTTCAGCTTCATTTTGCCTTTGGCACCTTATCTGAAAAAGGATTAGTGTTGTATTATTAGACCAAAACTTCAGGTTCATCTGGAAAATTCATCAAGCAAGAAGGTAGCATGGCCATGGATGTTTGTTACATACATTTCCCTGCCCTTGAATAATCTTCGAAACCGAACTCAATCGCAAATGCTTTTCCTGCTGCCCTGAGTACCAAATCAAATTCCTCTCATCCTATAATCAGGGGAGAAGACATGTTAACATCTTCATCATAATTAAAGAAACTTCATAGATAGTAGTATTTAGCATTGCAAGCAACTATAGTTTCCAGATCAAAGTAGACTTTAATTTGAAGATAGCATTATGGATTTAGTAGTTAACAGTAAAAATAAAAAACAATAAAAAACAACAAATACAAGTTTCAATCACTAGTGAGACCATTGAGAATCTAACAGGGGGAAGATTTCGAAACCTCTAAATTTAATGTTTATATAACAAATTTGAAGAACAGAATATAATGAAAATCATAGGCCACATATCATTAAGAAATTATCAGAAGAAGCAAAGAAATTATTGAAATAATGTGTCATCACAAATATGCCTATTACCGGGGAAAGTCTGAAAGGGCAGAGCTTTGGTTTTCCTCTGCGACCACACTTTAGTAAATATGCACCTTTCTTTATAGATACAATTGCCTGAACAGAAATAATTAATAAATTAAGAAAAAGGGGGAAAAAAAACAATTTTGAAGTTTGTCAGAAAGGAAGGTAAACAAACAGTAGAAACTATTGCACAAAGGAAATACCGAAAAAACAAAAATAAAATATCATTTCACATTGGCAATTCCAAAGAACAAACACTAAAGTCTACCTTTCATGATGATCCACACTGACATGGGAATGTGTGCATATATATATATACACTAAAATGAGAGAGAGAGAGAAAGAGAGAGAAGAAAGAATTCTGGTTTTTGAAAGAACATTAACATGCCTCAATGGATTCTTATGTTGTAAGAAAATTGATGTAAACAGAAAAGATGATTAATTCCCAATCCTATATAGTATTCAAAATTGAAACTAAAACTGGAATAATCAGAAGTGATATCATAAACTCAGCCAATGGCATTGCCAGAAAGGAAAATGAGGAATTCAAAATTGAAAGAAAAAAAAATCAGAGCTAAGAAGGAAAAATTCTAAACTTTGAAGTGTAGAGAGAAAATGTAAAGAGGAAATTGAACCTGTTCAACAGCTCTGTCAAATGGAAGTGCAGCTAAGGAGTCTTCTTCCATTGTCATGGTTGTTGTTGTTGCAGTTAGTTTCATTAAAGAAGAAGAATGAATGGAAGAAGACAACGGAAACAGAAGTGAAGAAACTGAAACCTTATCATTAGTTTGCACCAAAAATGACTCCTATGAGAATGCAGAGAACAGAATATAATAATCTCTCTCTCTTTCTCTCTCTGTTGTGTTGTGTTGTGTTGTGTTAAGAGTGAAGTGTCTGAACACACAAAGTCAGAAGAGAATAGAAGAGAGCATAGACAGAGTTGGAAGAAGAAGAAGAGAAGAGAAGAAGAGAGGTTTCTTTTCTCTTAGCTTTATTAACTTAAACAGTTGAATCTGTTTGGTTCATCCATTGATTCACTGTGTGTTCACTTGGAAATTCGTGCCATTTTTGAGAGAGAAAAAGAAGAGAGGGGCCTATGAAACTGAGAACTTAAAACCATATGCACGTGTACACCATTTTCTTGTATAAAAAAGAAGAAAAGAGGTGGAAGCAGTAACACTAACACACACTATTATTCTTACCACATCTCATTTATTGTCCTTATATATCTTGCCTTTTTCTTACTTGTTTTTATTTCATTTATTTATTTTCCCATTTATCATCATAAATACTAATATTACACCCTACAATCATGCATTATGCATAGCATAGCAGTAACAAGATGCCATTTTCTTCTTTTGGGCAAAGCTCACTCTTTCTTGTCTTTCTCACAAAAGGTTAAGGGAAGGGGGGTCAAACCGTAATTACAGGACCTATAAACTTTTGTGGTACTGCTCGTACATTACAATTTACAAATGTGATGTTTTTGAATTTTGAATTTTTAAATGTCACAAATATTTATTTTTTATGGTGGGAACTGGGGAGGGTTAAAACTTATATACAGTGAGTGACATTTAATATAATACATACAATAGTCTAATACTAATAATCATGTGATGCAGAAACAGTCCAATTTTCCTTAATGTACATGCATTCCATTTTTTGGCATTGGCCACTTTTTTTTTTCACCATGGCAGAAGGACGGGGAGGAGGGAGGGGGGACCTACTTTAATTTGTTCCAAAGGTGGATTCCAATTAGCAAGAGTTCATAAAAAGGAGAAATTATTATCTTTTCTTATCAATTTGACCAATCAGCAGTGAATTTAGATAATAATGGTCTTTCTAGGGACAAGAGAATCCGGCACTTGTTTGTGTAATTAAGAGGGCTATTTTTTCCTCAAATCATAAATTAAAATAAAAAAATATTTTATATAAATAATTAATTATTTTAATATGATATAAATATATAAATATTTTTATATAAAATTAAGTACAATCCCACTAGAGAACTATCAGGTCTAACAGTAACAAATTAACAAATATTTTTAAATTGTATTTTATATTAATTAATTATTAATTAGTGATTATTTAAAATTTTTTTTAAAAGATACAAAACTAATAATTATTAATTATTTCTTATTACTTTGATTCACATTTTAATATTTATTACACAAATTCTAATTCCTCTTTCCAAAAAAAACTTTGAAACTCCAAAAAACAAAAACACCAAAATATAAGATAAAGAATCATCAAAATCTTAAGGAAATAAAAAAACATGCAAAATATATAAAAAAGAAAAGAATCATCCAAAACTAATAAAAAAATCCTCCGAAATTTAGGAAAAAGAAACATAAAAAACTAGTTAAAAAGAATCGTTCAAAACCAAATAGGAGGAGGAGGAGAAGAGCCGCATGGTAGCCGGCGATAGCGTTGCATGGACGGTGGGGGACTCGCGGTGGTGCGTTGCGAGGAGGAAGCCACAAAGGCCAGGCATTGTGAGTGAAAGAGGCCTGGTGGTGACTGCATCACGACGGATGGAGAGCCGTAGGGTGCAAGTGGGGAGCAATGGGGAGTCGCAAGCGACGAGGATGCGTCGGGCAACGAAGTGGGTGCGAGTGCTGCAGGGACGATTCACGATGGAACGCAAAGTGGGTGAAGTAGAAGCGCGATGGTGGCTGTCCTGCGCAAACGGCAGATGAAGTGACGGAAAAGAATACAAGGACGACTGACGATGGCATGCGAGGACGGTGCAGCGGCAGCGCTACAGTGGCACGATGAAACCGCGGCAGCGTGGGATATTGAAAAGAGAAATTATGATTTGTAGTTTTGTGTGATGAATGATGAGTGAAAGTGAAAATAAATTAGAATAAGTTTTAATTCAAAAATATCATTAATATCAATTAATTAAATTTTAAATTTAAAAAATAATTTAAATTAATAATTATTAATTGAGTTGTTCAGTTCTTGTTTTTCTATACTTTTCTAATTACAATTAATGTCATAAAAAAATATTTTACACAACATGATATTTAAAAAAAAATTAAAAAGTATAATTATTTTTATTATATATTTACTTGTTGGTATAAAATCAAATAGTTACATAAATTTTTAATAGAATATACTAATTGTGTTAGGATTTTTTAAACTTTTAAATAGATATTTTTAAGAAAAAATATATGAAAATAAATTGATAATTTAATATTTTTGCAGTTTTTTTCCTTCTTCAATTGATTTTTCTTTTAGTTTTAGCATAAGCAAGTTTCTATTTTTTCAAAAAAAAAAAAAAACTGACTTCTAAACAATAAAATGAGTACTTATTTAAAAAAAAAATATTTTATTTATCTTGAAAACGCAAACAAACGAGCCTGCAATATAAGATTTGCCTACTGTAAATTTCATTAGCATGGCAAAATTAGTGTCCAAATGGTGGGCTATGTCACCTTTTAATTGACTATTATGCTAATTGCTAAGTTTATAAAAGGGCCTCAAGAAAAAATGTGACTTAGGATTCTTGTTCCAATTATTGCTTCCGATTAACAAGTAAAATACCTACTCAATGGTCCTTGTATTGTAGTATAGTACTGTTTTAGTAAAATATATATATATTATAGCATGATCCAATTGAGAAATGAGAGAGAAAATGATAGTTTACAAATAAAAAGCACAGGAAAATGGTAGAATTGTAGCTAGGTAGTTGAAACTTGAGAATGAAATACAGATCTATCATCTATGCAAGAGAGATTAGATTGACTTTTTTTTTTATTATTATCATTTGCTTCCAAAGTTAGGTTCACTAAAGTCATATTAACTCTGCCAGTTTTGTCTACCATGTAGGTCCCATGGACAGTTCATCTTGACCTTTGCTGAGATTTTGGTCCTTTTTTTCTTTGTTTTACTTTTATATATATATTATTATTTTTTATCTATAAAAATTTATAATGCTTATAAATTTATTTATAAATAAAATTAATTATTAAATACTTTGGTTACACCAAAATTAAATAAAAATTATAGTTTTCTGGCTCTTGTTCTTCTCTTTTTCCACATCTTTTGTGTTTTTTTTTTCACATTTGAAATTTGAAAAATGAATGAATAAATGAGTATGTGTATCTTTTAGTCCTTTCAAAAATCTCACATCCACAAAACAGTAAAAAAAAAAAAAGGAAAGGGAGGGGGGCTGCTTTTATTTTTTTGCTAAATTCCTTTCTATATATAACATCAACCTGGTCACATTGCAGATTCTCTTTACTTGTTTACATGTTTCCTATCCTTCTTTTTCACAGTGAATTGTAATTCATTGTCATGTCCTTCATGCAAAGGACATTACTCCTTTACCTTTAAAAAAAAATGACTCTAAATAAAATAAAATAAATTAAATTATCAGCAAATATCTATATGTGGAATTAATTATTTATTCACAGAATCACAGGGTCAACCTGTCCCTTTTGGAAACAGAATGATATAGGTGATTGTCCTCAGTCAATGCCATACTGTAGGTACTCTATAGAAATGGTTAAATACTAATATATTCCAAGGGAAAAAAAAGGCAACAACAAAATATATTGAAGGTAAATGCTATATATGTGATATGATATTATTCATTATTATTGACTATTTACCTAGTTATTATCTGGATTCTGGATACTTGCCTATTTATTTTTTTGACAACTCACGCTAATAATAATTCACCCGATAAATCTGCAAATTATTTAATAGGGTAATAATAATTAGCTATACCTGGCATATTTATGATAAATTTTGTATCAAATAAATATATTGCCTCATATATATATATAATAGTATGATTAAATTCCACAAGCATCCTTTAATTTATTGAAGGAGTAAAAGTTACTAATGAGGAAAAAAAAAAAAAAAAACGTAATTGTCGGACTCTGTTTTTGCTTGGAGACATTCAATCAAATTGAACTTGCCTTAAGCAATAAGTAATACAAATAACTTCAGTATGATCCAAAGAAGGAACGAACATTCTTTGGCACAAGCAATAGTAAATTAAATTTAAAAGAAAACTTTAAGAGACATTTGGTGTGTACGTTAACCCTAAATATTAATTTCTATATTGCCCACATTTTTCAACTTATTTATAGTTTGCAGGTGCAAACTGCAACCCCCCAACCTAGCTAGCTAGCTACTACAATAATAAAATTAACCTACATACACTACATCATTGAGAAAATAAACATGCACGCCTTTATTTGCTAAAAGATAAACATATAACAGAATTACTTAAAACTGAAAAACTCAAGAAATCAATAATTTTAGCGATGCCCAAAAAAACGCTTTTTAATTTTAATATGGAGGTAAATATTGGGTTGGACGCAGTTATGGAGAAAAGAGGTATTTGACCTGTGTGTGGTGTCAGAATACCACAAATTGGACCATATGAGTTTTTCATAGTTTGTCGGACGGTCCGAGTTGTAGTTAAGAATACGAATTCATACAAAAATTCATATATATATACAAAACACACAGTCCGATTTACATGCTGTGAAATTCAAATTTCAGCGCTTGTCAAATCGGACCTTCCGATTTATTAAGCAATTTTTGCCAACACAGAACTCGCAGGGTCCGAGTTCTAACTCCTGCCGCTCACATAAAGCTGTCCCACAATTTGGTCTAACACGCCCTATTTTCATATCCAGGCACATCACATTTATGGGTTTCATAACAAAAAAATTGAGCCTCCAAAAAAATAATCTTGACAAGATAAGAAAGAATGAAAACGAATACAGTGAAAATGTGAAACGAAAACATAAAAAATGATAAACATAACAACTACAAACCGATTAAAAAAAATTAAACAACAGAATAATTATTTGATTTAACTAAAGAGATCAAAATCTTTAATAATGTCCAAAAAAATAACCTTAGCAACAGAAGAAAGAATGAGAATAAAGAGAGTTAAAAATGTGAAATAAAATTTTGAAAAATTAAATGCTTTTTTCACTATATTTTATATTTAAAAGAACTCAATGTAAAGTTCGTCGGAATATATTAAAGATATGGCGAACCTTATTAATATAATGAGGTTCATCGGAAATACAATGAATTTAACTCAAATATTAAAAAAAAAATCGTATCTCAAAAATTAAAATTTGAATAATTTTTTTAGAAAAATAATTTTTTGTATGGTAAAAGAAATCCAAAAAGTAGAATATCCATATAATAATTAAGGGGTAAGTTGCTTGAATTGATGTCTATACACTATATAGAGGTTAGGAAAAAGTTAATATGTCGCTCCTAAGCAATTAACTGAAAGTGAAAACCCTTCCTTATGGTTAATTAAATTGCATTTCTATGTATAATCATATCATTTTCAAATTTGAACCCTTCCTTTCAAAGAAAGCGGCGGAACTAGTTTGACTTTAGTTCTAGTTTCTTGATAGTTGAAACTGTTAAAGCTAAGTATTCACTTCTCCTTAGTTACCAATAAAATAAGTTTATTAAAGATATATTATTTTTCATTTCTAACCATAGGATAACCCTAATTAAACATTCACTAAGCTAGTTTTAATTCTAATAATATAGTAGATTTTATATGTTTAAGTATGTTAAATATATAACTATTCATATTATTTCTTTCTATTAATTTAAATTGTTAGAATAAATGATTTTATGACATCGTATTAAAGTTCTATGTTCAAAAAGTCTAGAATTCGATACTTGGTAAACCTCAAAAGTTAAAAAATAGCATAAGACAAATAAAGAAAAAAAGAAGGCAGGTGCAAAAATCAAGCAAATCCAAAACTTTCATACAAAGAATAAACTATCATTTGTACCTATGAACTTTGAGAACACTCACAAAGTACCCATCAAACAAGAAAACTAACATTGAAAGATGGGTTTCGTGTGACAAAAGTACCTAAACCTTAAATTTTTATTTAGTTTTTAATAAAATTCCTAAATTACCCCTACCTTTTATCTTCCTAAAATTTTCGCAATTCTCACTATCACCAGCATCTTTCAGGTGCGCGAAATGGGAGCATATAAAGCTCTGTAGACCTTTGACAGTCTGTTGAATGCAGAAGAGACTTACACATTCAAAATGAATAGCCTACTACAGTTGTTTCATAGTGTATGGAGGTGGGACGAGTCGGAGAAAAGCGAAACTCGAAGAGTGTGGCTAGAATGCTTTGGGGTTCCGTTACATGCATGGCTTGCGAATACTTTCAGCATAATAGGGAGCCAATGAGGGGAGGTGGTTGGGTGTGATAACGTGACGAAATCATGCATTTTCTTTAGTGACGGCTGTGTAGAAATCGATACCTGTGTGATGGACGTGATCAATGAATGGGTCCATATCACAATAGGCACTAGCGGATTTGACGTTTTGGTGAAAGAGATGGGACGCGAAACACATGGAGTGAATTGTAAGTTGGATATTGTGGGAGATGATGAGGGAAGATGTGATCACCATAAGATCATATCTACAAGGGTTTGTGATGATGTAGCTATATCGTCGCAAAGATCAACAAATTCGATAGAAAGTGCAGATCAGGCAGCGAAAGTGGTAATCGAGGTGTTGCGGGAGGAGGTTGAAGAAGAGGGTAGATTGGTAAATTTAGAAATAATTTTGAACGAGTGGAGTTATGAATATTTAAGACTCAATCAAATGAAATTGGTAATGTATCATCCTAATAATGGTGGTATTGAAGGCATGATAGATTTAGTGGGATATGAGGTGAGTAATGAAGTGAATTATGAGCAAACTATTCCCTAGGATTATAGTTGTAGATCTAATGGGCTGGGTATAGAGGTTGCAAATATTAATTGGGTTGAACCTAAAATAAGGCCCACCAATCGAAAAGGAGGCAGCAATAACATGTTGGGCCATGAAGGCCCAAGCTCCAAAGCACTTAATCAAGTTGCTGTTGCGGAAGGGTGTACTGGGCTGGGATTGAGGCAACCGGATCACGCCTGTCCTGGGCGGGTCGTCAAGCAAGCGGGTCAATCGAGAATGATCCATCATGGGAGTGCCGCAACGAACAATGATGCCTCCATGCCTAGGGATCTTCGTGAATTGGGGGATGCGATCTCAAGGCTGGGAGAAGCATGAACATACCCTGGAGAAGAACATCTTGCGGCGGTTGGTATAGTGGCGTCGCGGTGGCCATTACACAAGTTGGGGGCGCTGGCTCGGCGAACGGTGGTGGAGCGAACCGGGGAGATGGAGGCTAAATTAACCACGATGGTGAGGGAAGGTTGACATTGCAGTTGATCCAAGAAGAATATGAATCTCAATCCTTTGTCGGTGCATCGGAATTGGCACATGATGGGGGGGTTAAGGAGGCTGGGAGAGGGAGAGGGAGACGAGCGGTGGAGGCGGAGGGTTGCAGAGGATTAAAATGTGATGGAGGGGCTATTGGGCTACAAGGGGAGGAGGGTGCGGAAGAGGGATCTAATAACAGACACGGTGATGATGATGACTCTGAGCACAGTGGTAGCATTAGTCAAGGAATTGGCAATACAGGGCTGCTAATGGAAGCGATTAGTGACAAAAAATATACTGGTACTAAATGACGAAGATGGCTACAATGATAATGACACTCTGAGGGGGCACAGCACATGTCAACGAGGATGAAGCCAGTGACAATGAGTGTTTAACATTGGATGAGCAATTGTTAGAAAATAAAAGGACTTGGGATTTAGCAAGAAAGTAAGGAGTAGAGCAATATAACGAAGAAGATGACATTATGGCTATTCTCCAACAATAGAATGAAGAAATTTCTCAAAAAAGAAGGTTGGCAAAACAAAAGGTAAAAGTTAGATGGAGTAGACCCGAAACTCACAAAAAGGTGTGTAATAATTTATTAAAATGATTTATAGTTCTTGGAATGTTAGGGGGTTGAGGGGTGACGGAAAGTTGAGGATGGTAAAGGACCCGAAGAGAAAATATAGATTAAACATGTTAGGTTTGGTGGAGACTAAAAGACAGTTAGTGACTAAATTTGATATACCAAAAATTTGGGAGAATAGTTATGCAGGGTGGGACTATGTTGAGTGTGATGGTGCATCTGGTGGGTTGTTGTTAATATGGGATGATGAATTTTTTAAAATAAAAAATAGTTATAAAGGGGAGAGATGGTTGTGTGTCGAAGGAGAGTTGTTGAAGAATAATTTTAATTGTGCTTTTATTTTGGTTTATGGTGTACATGTTAGAGATGAGAAGCTTGTTGTGTGGGAGGAGTTGAGTTACATAACTAGGTTATGCCAGGTTCCCTGTTGCTTCATGGGAGACTTTAATGAGATTGTACAGGTGGAAGAAAGATGAGGCACTGATAGTTTATCCTTGTCAGTCGAAGACTTCAAGAATTAGATGCATGACATGAGTGTGGTGGACTTTTCGATTATTGACCACAAGTTTACATGGTTCAGAGGTCGATCCTGTAGCTGTATTGATAGGGTACTGGTTAGCCTGGACTGGCTTGAGAAGTTTTCAGAGACTTGGTTACAAGGTGGTCCAAGGGATTTGTCTGATCACTGTCCTATTATAGTGGAAGATAAGAGGCAAAGAGATGGGTCGAGGCCGTTCCGAAGTCTTCACTTGTAGTTTACACACGAAGGTTTCCTGAGGATGGTCAGGGAAGAATGGAGAGGACTAGGTGAGGCGCAATTCATGGATAAATTGAAGGCCTTGATAGTTCATCTGGAAAGATGGTATAAAGATAATTTTGGTGACATGGACAAAAAAATCATGAAGTTTGAGGAAGAGATTAAGAAGATTGATGACATGGTGGGTGATGATGTTTATGATGGAATAGTGGAGGCAAGAAGAAGGGCGCTTGTGGTTTGCTGTGAGAAATGGTATGTAAGGAAGGAACTACATTGGAAGCAGATGTCGCTCTCTAGACATGCAATGGACATTGATAAGAACACAAGATACTTCCACAACTTAGCTTCTGCGAGAAGGAGAAACAATAGGATTGATGCGCTACTCATTAATGGAAGATCGATAAGAAATCAAGCTAGAATTAAAATTGCGACTTGGGACTTTTATAAGAACTTGTATCGTCAGGAGGAGTCTCCTTTGGTGGGGTTCAGGGACGGTCTAGTGGAAATGATTGGTGAAGAGGATGCTTCGGCTTTGGAGGTGCAACCAACTCTTGAAGAGGTTAGAGAAGCAGTGTAGGATTGTGAATCATCCAAGGCTTTCAGGAAGTGATGGATACGACATGAACTTCATAACAAGGTGTTGGGCTAAAATTAGCTCTGAATTCATGGCAGTGATGTCTGGTTTTTTCCTGACTTTCAAGTTACTGGCGGATGTTAATCTCACTTGGGTGGCGCTGGCCCTTAAATTTACTGGTGCAAAGGAAATAAAAGATCTAAGGCCGATCAACATGGTAAATTGTGTGTATAAAGTCGTTTCGAAAATGCTGGTTAGGAGGATGCAAGCAATAATGCCATCGCTAGTAGGTGAGACACAGAGTGCTTTTGTCAAGGGGCGAAAGATTCATGACGGGGCTCTTATCGCATGCGAAACTATTCAATGGATTAAATTGAGGAAGAAGGAAGCGGTGATAATAAAGCTAGCTTCCAGAAAGCATATAACAGAGTCAAGTGGAGCATTGTGCACCTTGTGTTGCAAAAGATGGGTTTTGGACGAAGATGGAGGAGTTGGGTTATGTAGTGTGTAAGTACGTGTTCTATGTCAGTACTGATAAACGGATCGTCATCTAAGCCATTTAATATGGAAAGGGGTCTGCGACAGGGTGATCCATTGTCTCCATTTTTGTTTGTACTTGTCGTTGATGTTCTACATAAGATGTTTGGGGAGGCGGTAAGAAACGAGCGCATATCACCATTACTGGTGGGTAGAGATCATGTTGAGTTGTTGCATCTTCAGTTTGCGGATGATATTGTTCTGTTCTGCCCCTCAGAGGAAGAGACCATAAAGAATTACAGAAGGATCCTTCATTGTTTTGAGCTAATGTTGGGGTTGAGTGTTAATTTTGAAAAAGCTAGCTTGATTCCAATTAACTGTGATGATCAGTGGGTACAACGTATGTATCGCGTGCTGGGCTGTAAGGTAGCCTCTCTTCCAGTGAAATACTTGAGAATCCCGTTAGGAGCGAATCCGAGGTTGGTGAAGACTTTGAAGCCCATTATAGAAAAAGTAGAGGAGATTAGCACATGGAAAGCCAAGGTTCTCAATAAAGTCGGTAAGTTGGTGCTTATTAAATCTGTATTGAACAGCCTCCCTGTCTATTATTTGAGTTTATATAAAATGCCAAAGGCTGTTGTAGAGAAACTGATTTTCTTACAGAGAAGATTTCTATGGAATAAGGAGGATGGTAGGAATGGTATGCAATGGTGAGGTGGGAGGTGGTGTAAGCTCCCAAAAAGTTTGGTGGGTTGGGTGTCGAGGATGCCATGGTGTGTAACACAGCCCTTCTATTTAAGTGGTGGTAGCGTTTTTCGAAGGATGATTGTTCCTTATAGAAGAATGTGATTTGCTCTTGTAACAACCTGAACCCAAATGTGATGTTGTCATCCCAGGTGTTACCTGTTTGGGGGAGGGGGAACGTGGAAGGATATCTACCATATATAGTTGAAGGATCAACAAGTAAGATAGAAGATGATACCATATATACATACATTGCTCTATTAGTGTTCTTTGCGTTGGTTGCTTGTTTTATCTGTTCTTGATTGTTTCTATTTGTTGTCTTCTTATGCTCCACTTGTTGTGTTGAACTTTTTTCTTTCAAAAAAAAAGAGTTGTGAAAGTTTGAAATTTGAGAAAGAAGATAAAGGGTGGGGGTAATCGGAGAATTTTATTAAAAAAGTCAACAAAAAATTAGAATTTTGGTACTTTTGTTATACGGAACCTATCTTCCATGAGTACAACATTAATTTTTTTTGTTTGATGGATATTTTTGACAGCGTTCATAAAATTTATGAATATAAATGGTAGTTTATTCTTCACATAAATTAATAATATTAAAGAAATAATAATCTAAAATTATTTTATTTAATCTAATATCTAACCTTATATATTTACTTTGATGGTAACTAATGAATATAAAATAAGATAATTTTTTATTAATTTAGACTGATTTTTAATATCTTTTAAATATTTTTTTCACAAATTGTCTTAATTAATGCTCTATAACAAACCGTGGATATGTGCTTTATCATATAGTCATATACAGAAGGGAGAAGGAAAAAATTCATTCTCAATATAGGGTATGAAAGAACGGTTCCATCATGTTAATTGTTAAGCATTGATATATAGCTGGTCTTGAGTAGTGTATCAATGATTCAATGTTCAACTTCTAAATTTCACCAAAATTAGGGTTTAGTAAGCTATAATTGAAGAAATAATTTTGTCAAATAAATTATTGTGTACCTTAGTTTCTTCCAATTATCTCCTTTCCTATTTAATATTACATCGCCATAATTAAATTCCAAATAAAGCAATGTTTGTATGGTACCAGTTAATTAACAACTAGTAAATACCGTATATTAATAATACAAATCTTGATAGAGATACTTTTTAATCATATATGTGTAATTTAATTTTCTCTTTTAAAAAAAATGGACGTGAATAATATATACATAGGGTTCATATGCTGATATACATAATTATATTAGGCATACATAACTACATAAGTAATGTAAAGAAAATGCAATGACATTTTATATATATTAATTAAGGATATAAAAGTGACGAAGATACACAATAACAATGTTATCAAATTCTCCTACAATAATGATTATCTATTCTTTATCAAATAACAAAAGGTAAATAATTAAACCAGTTTTTTATTCATCAATCATCAACTCAAATTCATAGCATTTCTTATTCAAGAGATCCTTTATCTTTTAATGATTGAAACCATTAGCTTTTGACTATTGATGAATGTAATAATATAACCCCCACAAGGATTCTTTTTGTGATGGAAAAAATCGAACCGTGGTAGAGTTAGTAAATTGTAGCTGGGGCACGCAAAAGACAAAAAAAAATAAATATAAGGTACAATTTAACAACAAAAAATTATAAAATTTATTATTTTTTAACTATAATTAGTCAATAATATTTAAATATGTGAATTGAAAATATATTATTAAATTATTAAACAAAAAAATTAGACTAATAACTAACAGTATTTACCAAAAATAATACATTCTGTTAACTTTTGAATTTTTCTCAATTAAAAGATTTGAAACACCAAACTGAAATATATTTAATTTAATTTGTATGAAAATGTGAAAAGTTGTGTCATCACTTTCTTTAATTGTCTGAGGCTTCATCCCTGCATGTCCCGGTAATTAGCTTCCAAAATTATTATTATTATTATTAAAACATGTCAAATTAACATTATTTAGTAATAAACAATCCCTGAAATGCGAAAACAATATAAGTATGTAGTACGGACACCTACCTCTGACTCCAACCAATGCTAAACTAACCAAAAGAGATTAGTAACATATCTTAACTAAAAAAGATTATTTATCCAAAAGCAACTTTAATTTGTCTCTCTAAAAGACTAGGTAGCTCAATAGCTCTTATTATATAGGAATCTTTGAAGATTGTACCAATGCTTAAAATCCAAAATTAAAAGGCAAACAAGTAAATTAAAGGTGTTTAATTATCTTTTCCTTCTATTTTATATGAATTGAATAATAATATTTCATCTTGATATTGCTCCGTGTTCCATGGTTTTTATTGCTCCGTGGTATATATTTCTAAAAAAAATATTATTTATACACTAAAATCAGTCATTAATATATTTATATATTTATGTATAAATATATATAGTTTAATTTATTTTTAATATATATTTATATTCTAACATGTATCTTATACTAATAACTAATTTTAATAGTTGATTTTAATATACATGTAGCAATACTCATATATCAAATATCTATACACACAAAAGATAAGTTCTATGTTTTTTAAGTGAGTCAAATCATATTTTTCAACTTAAATTATCTTGTCATCTTATTTTTAAAAATTTATATGAATCTCTTTCGATTATTTAAATCTAAAACCTGAAATTTGAATCTTTATAAATTTTCTAACAATCTTTTTTATTTTCAGTTTACATAGAAGACAACTAATAGTTATACAAATCTCTTGATTTTCTAAATCAATCGGATTACATATGAAATTATTCAAAATAATCTTTATAAACGAGAATAAAACATCAATTAAAATTTTAACTTTAAATTATATATTCTCATTAGTTTTTATGAATTGTTTATATTTCGTAATAACATACATTATATTACAATAATATTATGCATGAATTAAAGTCCTATATATATACTTTAAATACTTTTATTTAATAAAAAAATAACATTCTCAACATATTTTTGAATGTTTAATTTTATCCTAAACATCCTCCGACCCTAGCTATATACTACAACAAACGTGACAGATGGCGGCGGTTGGAACCTCGGATGGCGGCGGTTTTCTGACCGCCGCGAGACATTTTGCAACGGTTGGTTGACCGCTGGCAGTATGGGCGTCGGTAAACTTTTAGCGGCGATTTTTTACGACCGCCGGAATAACCGCTGCCAAACTGTGTTTAGCGTTGAAAGTATTTTGCGGCGGTTAGCAACCGCTGCTATCTTCCAGAACTGATTTTAGACCCATTTCGCGGCGGGTAGATAACCGCCGCTATTTAATTTTGTTAACAGTCAGGATTTTGCGTCGTCCCATAGTAACCGCCGCTAAAAGTTCAATTTTATTTTTATTTAAATTGATTATTTGAATTTTGTTTTCATATCACAATCAATATTTAAAAAATCTTTTAATTTTAAAATATTACGTATTAATTTAACTGATTATGTTTGCTATTACAGTAAAAAAAATACTTGACTTAAAACACAATGATGTGGTATTCTAACTGATATATATAGATCACAAACGAAAATAGTTAATAACAAATACTTCTCAAAGTATACTGTTCACAAAGGAAAAAAAATTGTGTTTAAGATCCCTATTTTGCTCCACTCCCCAAAGACTTCAGCTGTGCATCAATTTCAGGTGGCAAAGTATGTCCTTGCTGTTAGATGATGTATTTCACCAAGTTCTCCATTATCTGTATCTTTGCCTTGTCCTCTGCTGCCTCTGCCTTATGTTCTGTTGCTGCTGCCTTATGTTCTGCTGCTGCTGCCTTCAATTCTGTAATCTCTGCCTTTTGTTCTGCTGCCACTTCCTTCAATTCTGTAATTTTTCTCTGATACTCCTCAATTTGCACTCTAGGGTTCGATTGTGGAGTATTACGAATAATTTCGCTTGGACATGGTCCAAAACCTAACCCCCGAACTCGCCCTGAATGCTCCTTTCCAAGGACTTGCGCAAGCGAATCAGTAACAGAAATCTCCTTCGAGGTTCCACCTTGGCTCTCGATACTCGCAATTGCTTCCTACAGACATTCCAGAGTTAAGTTTATGTGTTTTTGAAGTTAGCAACACGAATAGAGTAACAGATGTAAATCATTCTTAACCACTACTTACTCCAACAACACGCGCATCATCATTCATATATGAGCTATCCCTTTTTCTATGAGTCATAATAAACATCTCTCCTCTACTGATGCGCCTTTGCTGTTTTTTCTCCTACAACCACATAAAATATTTACCCAATCATACATGTTATAAAAGAATATAACAAACCAAAAAGTTATGTATCAAACATAATACACATATAATTACCTCTTCATCCCTTAGCCTTGCTGTTGTCTTAGAGCCCCAGTATGTGTATATCGTTGCTTCGACCGATTTAGAGAATTTTGTCTGCACATTTCCTATAAATAAAAAAACAAATACAGTTTATCATGTAATGAATTGTATACAGTAATGATGCCTTCACAGTGTCACGGATTTTATTTTTTAAGGTTTGAAACTAATTTGACTGATGTTTGGCTTTTTAATTATATCACTTTCTATCAATTATTTTATTCACGTATTAAAAATGTTAAAAACTGCAACATTAAATGGAGTACCAATTTAATATTAATTACCTTCGTAGATTCCTTCAAACGATAGTAAAGGAACCATCTCCACTGCTGTGCATCTATTCCTGATGGGTTACGTTTGGCATTTACTTCGTAACTCTCTTCCTCGTCGTAAACCTTGTGAAACAAGTGGTTTCTTTCTTCCTTCCAGATTTTTCCTAGCCTTTGGATCATTACCCGCTTTATTGTTCCCTTGTCATCCTCCTCATACCGAAAGGTACACTAAAATTTTGAGACACAATGCGATGCACGTCCACAAATGAAAAAGTAAGAATTTGATATGATTTTACTTAACATAATAAACTCTAAATTTTAATATCATACCTTAATTGTCTCATATGCATGTTCCTTTAAAGCTTTGTCCATTGTCTTCCAACTGTCTTCACTGATGGGAAAATGTTGAAAGTCAGCACCCAGATTCCCTAAAAACCCACTCAATAATCCAGCCGCCTGACCGATCGGTTGCAACTCTTTATTAAACTCCAAAATGATTTTTCTGCTAGAAGGAAGTACTATGGCCTCCTTGACGCTCAAACTCATCGTTCTTGTGATGCCATCATCTAAGAAACAAATTAGAAGGATTAATTGCATTAATGTTACCTTAAAATTAAAAATAATACCAAAGTCATCCAATTATGATTAAATAATGCAGACCAAAGATAGAAATTTTACCGCTTACGATAACATTCCAATAATCCGTATCCTTGCGACCGTTGGACTTGTTCCGGGGTACAGCTTCTTCTTCAGCATATAAGTCATCAACGTAATCATCTCATGAGTCAACCTCATCAACCTCGGGATCATAATCTTCATCATCCGAAGAACTTTGGGCAGGCTCAGCAACATGTTCAGTCCCAGTGTTGATATGCTGATTTTTGTCAGTGCCAGCGTTGGAGATACAGATGTACCGCGGTTTCTTAGGCATATTTCCAAACCTTCAAGCAAACTACTAACACTTATTAGAGAGTAAAAACCTACCAAAAGCCAATGATAAAAATGTAATAAATTTAAAATTTCAGTGTAACTACACAGATTACATGCCTTAAATAAAAATCACATCTATTATTGAAAGTTTGCAAATTAAAATGTCACCATAGATTTGACAACACGACAACCGTACAATGGAGCACATAAGATGAGCTTTCTAACAAGAGTTTAAATTGGATGAGAAGTGCTTGAGAAAAAAATATATTCAAAGATTGCAATCCAAGTTAGTTAAGGAAGGGTTGTGATTTGGAGCACACCATTTATGATATGTTATTCACAGTTTTCTGAAGATGTGTGTGTTCAAACATAAAAAAATTTCTTAGTAAATGAGTCTCACCATATTTAAACAAGCTTCCAGTAATACAGCAAACTCTATAACTATCCTCTCTTCCTCGCTTTCTGAAAACTATATATTCAAGTGAATTTTGATGTCACAGGAAAAGAAGAAGTTCGGTAATTGATTTTTCATTCAAACCAGGTGATTCCTATGGTGCCTAAAATGTGATGTCTAGTTTGCAAAAAAGGTTTAAAAATATTTAATTTAAAAAATTTAAAACTAAATCATTTTTAAATAGTTAAAATTTACTCTAAAAAATAAATTTGGTAAAATTTAGACACTATAGAATTCACCTTGAAACTAATATTCTGTCAAAGGACTACACTAATTCAATTAAAAAAAAATTCAACTACTAATTTTTGAAAAGTCTTCTTATCCAGAAACAGAGTATATAAACTTAGAAAGAGCAATTCTACACAGTCAGCAAAATACTATCAGAATTACTAAGAATAAAGTAGTCTAATCCACTATTCTGTCTATCCATTCAGGAGTAAAGCAACATGCAACACAATTCTAACAACCATATCCTCATAAAATTTCTTGCACTAAACATTTTTCCAATTTTGTACCACTTATGGGATGTTACAATGGAAGTTTACAGATTATAGAAACTAAACTAAGTGCATGTTTGGGCACCATTATTTTGTTAAAAAAAGATCTTTTTTCAATGAAAAAAGATCTTTTTTTTTATTTTTTAACGTGTTTTGTAAATTTCTAGTAGTAAAAGTAAAAGTACTAGTAAAATAAAAAAAAAATATCTTTTTTGAGAAGCTGTAATTTACATCTTTTTTTAAAAGATCTTTTTTCCTTAAAAAAAGATGTTTTTCATGTAATAAATAAACAAAAAAATACTTTTATATTGTTATACCCAAACATAATTTATTGATAAAAAGACATTTTTACATGAGATATCCAAACATAAAATTACTTTTACTTCTCTATAAGATCTTTTAAAAAAATATCTTTTTTTAAAAGCTCACCCAAACAAGCCCTAAAAGCAGATCACTTTTCTATCATCACATTTGGTGTCTTTGACATTATCACAAACAGTTGGTGGAATAAGACTTAAGATGCATCAAAATCCAAACTTTTTTACATAATAGTGTTATTAACCAAATGGGTTTGTCTTCAAGAGGAAAATGAACCTGAGAGTAGTATTGCTTTCAGCTATTTCATTACCTACCATACACTTTTTCTATTTTAATATGTAATTTTTATCACATTTAAAGGTCTTCGGTCAATTAAAACAAATATTAAATAATTTATTGAAAATAAAGTAAATATATTTAATATTAATCAAACTTTAAATTTTTTTTTTTCGTTTTTTCTGTTTTATTCTAAGTGAAGGAAACCTTTAACAAAGCTCAATAGTTGACTGAACCTAATTAAGTAAACATAAAAAATGAATTCAATCAAAGGAAACATAAAATAGCTACAAGCTTTCAGCAATTTGAATGGGTTAACAAAATGTTGTGACTATTTAATACCCCATAAATCTAACATCAGGTGTACTTTAAATTTTCATAGACTTAGTAAATATACAGCAAATTTTTTAAGCACTTAAATTTTGTTAAATAAAACAATAATGATAGAAGTTTTGTTGGATACATTGGCAAATTAAGAATAATAGAATAACTCACCACAAAATCAACAAAGGAGTGAGCTCAACAAGGACCAGACCAACCGAAGAAAACAGAAGACCTTATACAAGTACAACCAAGAGGAATGAGGAACACAATGAGCGTATTAATCTGGTCAACAAAACAGGATTTCAAGCTGTGGAGGAGCAACAATACTAGAAGCACGCAGCGCAGATTATATAGCAGATTCTGGCACAATGGCTGCGAGATAAAATACTGCTTGCGGCCCCAAAATAGGCGTATGAATGTGAAGAGGAGGTGTTGAAGATTAAGTTAGGTTTTTGGGCGGATACGACTACTAGTAGGGGCTTAAAACAAGATCACTTGGGTCTGACTAGTGTTAACTTCTCTCGTTCGATACACACCGGTAATCAAGAGGACCATGAGCCGTACATATTGGCATCAGAGGCTCATCTTGTATACTATGTGGATGATGAAGTAGATAAAGCATGGAGTATAGTGGTTCATGTCAAGCCACGAGACTTGTATGACATGGGAGAAGAGAATGAAGTAGCTGAAGTTGATTTTTCTCCACAACCAGGGTTGAACTTCTCAGCGGCAGGTGACATTAGAGACTTGCAGTTGACCAGGGATGATGATGTAGAAGACCCCGCAGACAATGCAGATGAGAATATTGACGAGGTTGCATAACAGAACTACGGTTAAAGTCAACGATTGTTAACAACAGTATTTTTATGTGTGGCTTAATGTTCATGGCGTATGTAGCTTCATAGTTATATCACGAGTGGTATTTTCAAAATTCAATTAAATCTTGACTGAATAGTGGGTTTTAATAAATAAAAGTTGTGATCCAATTCTTTTTATGGTTTTGTTGGAAATTTTTAGCTTACAATGAAGATATAAGTTCGTTATTATCGTATTTTGCAAACTATTAGATATAATCAATGCTAAAGTTGTTATCACTACTAAATATTACAGCACATAAAATGATAGCATAACAGGGCAAATGAAAATGAAGGACTTTTTATCATGCTGTGCAAGCACAACATTCGCTAAAGAGATGGCTATGGCCTCGCCATTCTCCTCATTAGGACATGCAATTTCTGTTGCTAGAGAGATATGGTTTCGCAAAATGAATGTGTGGTGTTGGTTGGAGGCTATTTCAGGACGCTCTTGTTGTAACAACCACCCCTTCTAGAAACAAAATTTAAATTTCAAAGTTTGAAAATCGGTTAGGAGATAAGATTAGAATTTTGAAATTTTGGATAGGAACCTAGTAACCGCCCTCAGTTTGAAATTTAAAATATCCCAACCACCTCATCCCCAGACGTATATAAATAGGGGAGCACCCATAGGTAGAAAATCACTCCTCTCAATATCAATCCTCTCCCTTCTCTCTCTCTACAAAGAAATAGTATTCTGTGTGCAAACACAAGAGGCAGGCTCGAAGAAGCGTTAAGAAAAAGAGTAGGGAATTATGCCTTTCTTACTTATGTTGGCATGTAGTATGTTTTATTTTGTTTTCTTCCATCCATGCATGGCTATCACCTTTCATGTATTTTATGGCATGAATTATTCTTTGCATCTACATTGAGCATGATTATCTATTTTGTCAATTATACCCTCTTGAAATCCATTAATATGTATCCCATATCTTTTCTATGTGCATTTACATGACCCTTTAATCACTATTCCTTTTATGTTAAGAGTACATGTCCCTTTATAACATTTTATTAAATTATTTAACAATCCCTAATTTTACTATGTGCCCTTACATGACCTTTGATACCGTTACCTTATTATTATTCCTTTTATGTTAAGAGTACATGTCCCTTTATAACATTTTATTAAATTATTTAACATTTCCTAATTTTACTATGTGTCCTTACATGACCTTTGCTACCGTTACCTTATTATTATTCCTTTAATATTGAGAGTACATGCTCCTTTTTATATCTTGTTCAAGGAACCCTATTTTATTATATGCAACTAAATGACCCCTTATATCATTATTGCTCCTTTATTTTAAAGATCAAGGGTACATACTTTTTATAATATCTAATCCAAGTATTTCAAATACTCACTTTCTTACTATATGCACTTAGATTATACTTTTTACATTATATCATTAATATCTTCTTAGGGTCAAGAGTATATGTTTTCTTATAGTTGTTTTATTCAGCTAATTAATATCCTATTTTCTATAATGTATTGTTTGTGAAGAAAAAGGACGGCAGCATGAATAGGACGGCAGCATGCGTCTCTGCGTGGACTATAGGCAACCCTGGGGAGCTCCGGTATTGTTTGTGAAGAAAAAGGACGGCAGCATGCGTCTCTGCGTGGACTATAGGCAACTCAACAAAATCACGGTGAAGAACAAGTATCCCCTCCCAAGAATAGATGACTTAATGGACCAACTACAAGGTGCAACAGTATTCTCAAAAATTGATCTGAGATCAGGGTATCATCAAATAAGGGTAAGAGAGAAAGACATTCCAAAGACAGCATTTCGAACGAGATACGGGCACTACGAGTTCACAGTAATGTCTTTTGGGTTGACCAATGCCCCCGCCCTCTTTATGGACTACATGAATAGGATTTTTCGACCTTACCTCGACAGTTTCGTGGTAGTATTCATAGATGATATCTTGATTTTCTCCAAGACAGAAGAAGAACACAGGGAGCACTTGCGTGTAATACTGGGAACCCTTCGAGAGAAGAAGTTGTACGCAAAACTATCCAAGTGTGAGTTTTGGATGAAAGAGGTACAATTCCTTGGACACATGGTTTCCGGCAACGGAATATCAGTGGATCCCAGTAAAATAGACTCGGTACTAAACTGGGAAAGGCCGACGTCAGTCACAGAAATAAGGAGTTTTTTAGGATTGGCGGGCTACTATAGAAGGTTCATAAGAGGGTTTTCTCAACTAGCCCTGCCGTTAACCCGTTTAACCAGGAAGGATACCCCGTTCACTTGGACGCCAGACTGCGAAAGAAGCTTCCAAGAGTTAAAGTGTCGTTTGACATCTGCCCCAGTACTAGCCTTACCTAACCCCGACATGGCCTTCGAAGTTTACTGTGACGCCTCAGGACAAGGATTGGGTTGCGTACTAATGCAATGCAAAAAGGTAGTGGCGTATGCGTCAAGACAACTGAAGGCCCACGAAGCCAACTATCCAACTCACGACCTTGAACTAGCTGCGATAGTATTTGCGCTGAAGACATGGAGGCATCATTTGTACGGAGTTGGATTTCAAGTATTCTCCGATCATAAGAGCTTAAAGTACCTGTTCGACCAGAAGGAACTCAACATGCGACAAAGGAGGTGGATGGAGTTTCTTAAAGATTATGACTTTGTTCTAAATTACCACCCAGGAAAGGCTAACTTGGTGGCTGATGCTCTGAGTCGGAAGGTACTCAAGGCATCATGGCTGATGATAAAAGAGGCAGAGTTGATAAAGAATTTCAGAGACATGAACCTACAAGTCACCCTCGCTCCAAAAAGCATACGTCTGAACCACCTAACAGTGGCAAGTCAATTCAAAGAACAAATAACCAAGGCGCAAAGTTCCGATCCCGATTTTCAGGAAACCCTGCGCCTTGTCAAAGAAGGAAAATTGAAAGGCTTCACCGAAGGAGAGGACAAGGTGTGGAGATACCAAGGTCGAATCTGTGTCCCAAAGGAAGGCGATCTTCAAAGCAAGATTGCGGAAGAAGCCCACAAAGGAGATTTTACCATTCATCCTGGCATGACAAAGATGTACCATGATTTGAAAAAGATGTTCTGGTGGCCAAGGATGAAAAAGGATTTAGCTACGGTCGTGAATAAATGTCTGGTTTGTCAGAAGGTAAAAATTGAACATCAGAAACCATCAGGGGTATTGCAACCCCTTGGCATCCCAGAGTGGAAATGGGAGGACATATCGATGGATTTCGTCATGGGACTACCTCGTACTCAAACAGGGCGTGACGCTATATGGGTCATCGTGGACCGACTTACAAAGACTGCCCACTTTCTACCAGTCAAGGCGACCGACTCATTGGAAAGACTAGCCACGCTATATATCAAAGAGATCGTGAGGTTACATGGGGTACCAACAACCATAGTCTCGGACAGAGACCCAAGATTTACCTCGAGGTTTTGGAACGCACTGTAGAAGGCATTCGGGACAAAATTGTGCCTGAGCACATCATACCACCCGCAAACAGATGGACAAACGGAGAGAACCATCCAGACGTTGGAAGACATGTTACGAGCTTGTGTCCTGGACAGACCAGGAAAGTGGGAGAGTCACCTACCACTGATCGAGTTTGCTTATAACAACAGTTACCATGGTAGCATTGGGATGGCACCATATGAGGCACTGTACGGGTGAAGATGCCAATCTCCTTTATGTTGGTACGGACCAGAAGATAAAGGCTACTTAGGACCGGAGTTAGTAAGACAGACCACAGAAGATATCAAGAGGATAAGAGAAAGAATACGCACCGCCCAAAGTCGACAAAAGAGTTATGCAGATCAACGAAGAAAACCCCTCGAATTTCAGGAAGGCGATCACGTATTCCTAAAAATCACCCCCACCACCGGGGTAGGGAGGGCTCTCAAGGTACGAAAACTAAGCCCCCGGTACCTGGGTCCATTCCAAATCCTCCGGCGTATAGGAAAGTCGGCATACCAGCTTGCCCTACCACCAAATCTATCAAGACTACACAACGTGTTCCACGTGTCCCAACTCCGAAAATACCAGCACGATCCAAGCCATGTGTTGCAGCAAGAGGACGTAACACTCAAAGACGACCTGACTTTTGAACTACCAGCCATGGAGATTGTAGACAGAAGCATGAAGCAACTAAGGAGCAAGACGATACAACTGGTAAAAGTGGCATGGGGCAGCGGCAATTCCAGAGACTACACATGGGAAAAAGAGGCAGACATGAGACAGAAGTTCCCAAATTTGTTTACAGGTAACAATCATGGTGAGGATTTCCTTTTCTCCCCAACAATAGAAAATTTCAGTAAGGCCCCTAAGTTAATTAAGATGACCCGTATCGACCAAGTTCAGACATGGAATTTGGGGACAAATTCTTTTCTTACGGGGGTGATAATGTAACAACCACCCCTTCTAGAAACAAAATTTAAATTTCAAAGTTTGAAAATCGGTTAGGAGATAAGATTAGAATTTTGAAATTTTGGATAGGAACCTAGTAACCGCCCTCAGTTTGAAATTTAAAATATCCCAACCACCCCATCCCCAGACGTATATAAATAGGGGAGCACCCATAGGTAGAAAATCACTCCTCTCAATATCAATCCTCTCCCTTCTCTCTCTCTACAAAGAAATAGTATTCTGTGTGCAAACACAAGAGGCAGGCTCGAAGAAGCGTTAAGAAAAAGAGTAGGGAATTATGCCTTTCTTACTTATGTTGGCATGTAGTATGTTTTATTTTGTTTTCTTCCATCCATGCATGGCTATCACCTTTCATGTATTTTATGGCATGAATTATTCTTTGCATCTACATTGAGCATGATTATCTATTTTGTCAATTATACCCTCTTGAAATCCATTAATATGTATCCCATATCTTTTCTATGTGCATTTACATGACCCTTTAATCACTATTCCTTTTATGTTAAGAGTACATGTCCCTTTATAACATTTTATTAAATTATTTAACAATCCCTAATTTTACTATGTGCCCTTACATGACCTTTGATACCGTTACCTTATTATTATTCCTTTTATGTTAAGAGTACATGTCCCTTTATAACATTTTATTAAATTATTTAACATTTCCTAATTTTACTATGTGTCCTTACATGACCTTTGCTACCGTTACCTTATTATTATTCCTTTAATATTGAGAGTACATGCTCCTTTTTATATCTTGTTCAAGGAACCCTATTTTATTATATGCAACTAAATGACCCCTTATATCATTATTGCTCCTTTATTTTAAAGATCAAGGGTACATACTTTTTATAATATCTAATCCAAGTATTTCAAATACTCACTTTCTTACTATATGCACTTAGATTATACTTTTTACATTATATCATTAATATCTTCTTAGGGTCAAGAGTATATGTTTTCTTATAGTTGTTTTATTCAGCTAATTAATATCCTATTTTCTATAATGTACATTTATACCCCTCTAGGGACGAGAGTACCTACTTTCGTATAAAATCTTATTTAAACATGCTTATTTTATCATGATATATGTCTCTCCTCTCGCATGGTTCATTCTTGTATATGCCTAAAATAACCGTACTTGTTAAAGAACTGAGGGAATGATCCTTCGGTAAGGGAAGGTGACCCCCAAAGACAAGATATCGAGATGATCCCTCGGTAAGGGAGGGTGATCGATCGAGATGATCCTTCGGTAAGGGAAGGTGATCGCCAAAACGTTTGGGATAAGAACCTTCGGTAAGGGAAGGGGACTCCCACTTATACCGGTTTGAGCTCAATACCCTCCATATAAGTTATAAATTAAGAAAGAAAGAAGGCACGAATGAAAGCTTGAGTTCTATGTTTTCCTTAGATTTAATTATGATTATGTTGATGTTATCCTTCTATTTTCCTATATGTTTTCCCTTTTTTTTACACACATGTTTTACAAAAAAGAAGATGCATATTACATGCCATGTTATACGCTTGTTTTTAAAATCCCGCACGTGGGCTGGAGATGGATATGGAGGTGTTACATAGCACTCCTACTGAGACGTTAGGTTCTCACTCCCTTTCTTTTCCCATACTATCTCCAGAGAAACATGGCACAGCGGATAGAGACGACGCAGTGCCCCCGAGGGTAACTTCTGAGTATGACCCCCTCAAAGCACGCGTGGGTAGTTGCGACCACTACTACCGTGCTCCAGACTATCCACTTAGGTCGAGAACCCGTGGAAGAAGAACCCCAGCTGCCCGTCATAACCTTCCTAGATAGGAATGCTTCAACATCTAGAAAGCGGTCACCTAAGGTGGTACACCTCGAGTCCGACTCCGAGGCCGAGGAAGAGGAATCCGACGACCCTGGCCAGAAGGAAGACACCATGGAGGCGGATACAGAGAAGAAGTTGAACCCTTGCGGAAGTCCAAAGGTGGAATACGTACCCTATTCCCCCACTTCGGCACCCCGTCGAGTTTTGGTTCATCCCACACAACGGAACCGGGTCTTCACTGAGCGAAAAGGTGTTGGAGGGAGACCCCTGGTACCTCGATTCGTGAATAACTAAAGACTCCTGATCAAGGATAGGATAGGATGCAAGTAGGGGAGTCTCTTCGATGAGATTAGTTTAGGACGTAGTTAGCTTCTTTTCCTGTTTTAGTTTCCTATAAGTATTTTGAAACGTACTCATGGTTAAGATGTTTATTTCACTTTAATCCAAATCCCAACATTTTAGCGCTACTCGTTTTCCGCTCTACACGTATTTACTCCTTCCTTGCGTAACGATTTAGTCATTTCTTTGCTTAATCAAGTGTGGCACCTTATTTTAAAAACCTCCACGATAGTATAAGAACTTAGGGTGTTACATTATTGGTATCAGAGCAAATTCGATCCTAGGAGATATGACTAATGGAGCCTCTTCCTATGGTTATCCATAAAAAGGGAATGTCCAGCAGTTCCCCCACCCCCTGCCAATGCACCCCAACGTCAAGGACGAGTCTTTGCCCTCAGCAGCGAGGAAGCCCACCAGTCAGAAGATCGAATCGAGGGTAAGTGCACAATTAATGGAGCTCCTTTAACTATCCTATACGATACTGGTGCTTCTCATTCATTTATATCTCTCTCTGCTACTAGTAGAATCAGTTTATGCATGACCAAATTACCATATGTCCTACTAGTAACCACCCCAGCCGGTAAGAGTGTCGAAACTCAGCAGGTTTGCCAGAGGGTTCGCATCCTCATTTCAGATAGATCATACGTTGCTGACCTAGTATGCCTCCCTTTAGTAGGATTAGACATCATCCTAGGAATGGATTGGCTCAACAAAAACCGCGTCTTGTTAGATTGTTTTGAGAGAAAAGTCATCTTCCCTTCCCAACCCACACGAGACACACGTGATCTTCCAAGATCCTCCGAAGACACACGTACGAGGCAAGGATATGCCTTGCTAAATTCGGTAAAAGTAGATTCCCATCAGGAGTTCTGTGAGATACCAGTAGTACAAGACTTTTCAGATGTCTTTCCCGAAGATATACCCTCGTTTCCCCCAACACGAGAGGTTGAGTTCTCCATAGAACTGATGCCTGGGACAGGGCCAATCTCCGTAGCCCCTTACCGAATGGCTCCGTTGGAACTCACTAAACTGAAGAACCAACTAGAGGAGCTGCTGCAAAAAGGATTCATCCGACCAAGTGCCTCTCCCTGGGGAGCTCCGGTATTGTTTGTGAAGAAAAAGGACGGCAGCATGCGTCTCTGCGTGGACTATAGGCAACTCAACAAAATCACGGTGAAGAACAAGTATCCCCTCCCAAGAATAGATGACTTAATGGACCAACTACAAGGTGCAACAGTATTCTCAAAAATCGATCTGAGATCAGGGTATCATCAAATAAGGGTAAGAGAGAAAGACATTCCAAAGACAGCATTTCGAACGAGATACGGGCACTACGAGTTCACAGTAATGTCTTTTGGGTTGACCAATGCCCCCGCCCTCTTTATGGACTACATGAATAGGATTTTTCGACCTTACCTCGACAGTTTCGTGGTAGTATTCATAGATGATATCTTGATTTTCTCCAAGACAGAAGAAGAACACAGGGAGCACTTGCGTGTAATACTGGGAACCCTTCGAGAGAAGAAGTTGTACGCAAAACTATCCAAGTGTGAGTTTTGGATGAAGGAGGTACAATTCCTTGGACACATGGTTTCCGGCAACGGAATATCAGTGGATCCCAGTAAAATAGACTCGGTACTAAACTGGGAAAGGCCGACGTCAGTCACAGAAATAAGGAGTTTTTTAGGATTGGCGGGCTACTATAGAAGGTTCATAAGAGGGTTTTCTCAACTAGCCCTGCCGTTAACCCGTTTAACCAGGAAGGATACCCCGTTCACTTGGACGCCAGACTGCGAAAGAAGCTTCCAAGAGTTAAAGTGTCGTTTGACATCTGCCCCAGTACTAGCCTTACCTAACCCCGACATGGCCTTCGAAGTTTACTGTGACGCCTCAGGACAAGGATTGGGTTGCGTACTAATGCAATGCAAAAAGGTAGTGGCGTATGCGTCAAGACAACTGAAGGCCCACGAAGCCAACTATCCAACTCACGACCTTGAACTAGCTGCGATAGTATTTGCGCTGAAGACATGGAGGCATCATTTGTACGGAGTTGGATTTCAAGTATTCTCCGATCATAAGAGCTTAAAGTACCTGTTCGACCAGAAGGAACTCAACATGCGACAAAGGAGGTGGATGGAGTTTCTTAAAGATTATGACTTTGTTCTAAATTACCACCCAGGAAAGGCTAACTTGGTGGCTGATGCTCTGAGTCGGAAGGTACTCAAGGCATCATGGCTGATGATAAAAGAGGCAGAGTTGATAAAGAATTTCAGAGACATGAACCTACAAGTCACCCTCGCTCCAAAAAGCATACGTCTGAACCACCTAACAGTGGCAAGTCAATTCAAAGAACAAATAACCAAGGCGCAAAGTTCCGATCCCGATTTTCAGGAAACCCTGCGCCTTGTCAAAGAAGGAAAATTGAAAGGCTTCACCGAAGGAGAGGACAAGGTGTGGAGATACCAAGGTCGAATCTGTGTCCCAAAGGAAGGCGATCTTCAAAGCAAGATTGCGGAAGAAGCCCACAAAGGAGATTTTACCATTCATCCTGGCATGACAAAGATGTACCATGATTTGAAAAAGATGTTCTGGTGGCCAAGGATGAAAAAGGATTTAGCTACGGTCGTGAATAAATGTCTGGTTTGTCAGAAGGTAAAAATTGAACATCAGAAACCATCAGGGGTATTGCAACCCCTTGGCATCCCAGAGTGGAAATGGGAGGACATATCGATGGATTTCGTCATGGGACTACCTCGTACTCAAACAGGGCGTGACGCTATATGGGTCATCGTGGACCGACTTACAAAGACTGCCCACTTTCTACCAGTCAAGGCGACCGACTCATTGGAAAGACTAGCCACGCTATATATCAAAGAGATCGTGAGGTTACATGGGGTACCAACAACCATAGTCTCGGACAGAGACCCAAGATTTACCTCGAGGTTTTGGAACGCACTGTAGAAGGCATTCGGGACAAAATTGTGCCTGAGCACATCATACCACCCGCAAACAGATGGACAAACGGAGAGAACCATCCAGACGTTGGAAGACATGTTACGAGCTTGTGTCCTGGACAGACCAGGAAAGTGGGAGAGTCACCTACCACTGATCGAGTTTGCTTATAACAACAGTTACCATGGTAGCATTGGGATGGCACCATATGAGGCACTGTACGGGTGAAGATGCCAATCTCCTTTATGTTGGTACGGACCAGAAGATAAAGGCTACTTAGGACCGGAGTTAGTAAGACAGACCACAGAAGATATCAAGAGGATAAGAGAAAGAATACGCACCGCCCAAAGTCGACAAAAGAGTTATGCAGATCAACGAAGAAAACCCCTCGAATTTCAGGAAGGCGATCACGTATTCCTAAAAATCACCCCCACCACCGGGGTAGGGAGGGCTCTCAAGGTACGAAAACTAAGCCCCCGGTACCTGGGTCCATTCCAAATCCTCCGGCGTATAGGAAAGTCGGCATACCAGCTTGCCCTACCACCAAATCTATCAAGACTACACAACGTGTTCCACGTGTCCCAACTCCGAAAATACCAGCACGATCCAAGCCATGTGTTGCAGCAAGAGGACGTAACACTCAAAGACGACCTGACTTTTGAACTACCAGCCATGGAGATTGTAGACAGAAGCATGAAGCAACTAAGGAGCAAGACGATACAACTGGTAAAAGTGGCATGGGGCAGCGGCAATTCCAGAGACTACACATGGGAAAAAGAGGCAGACATGAGACAGAAGTTCCCAAATTTGTTTACAGGTAACAATCATGGTGAGGATTTCCTTTTCTCCCCAACAATAGAAAATTTCAGTAAGGCCCCTAAGTTAATTAAGATGACCCGTATCGACCAAGTTCAGACATGGAATTTGGGGACAAATTCTTTTCTTACGGGGGTGATAATGTAACAACCACCCCTTCTAGAAACAAAATTTAAATTTCAAAGTTTGAAAATCGGTTAGGAGATAAGATTAGAATTTTGAAATTTTGGATAGGAACCTAGTAACCGCCCTCAGTTTGAAATTTAAAATATCCCAACCACCCCATCCCCAGACGTATATAAATAGGGGAGCACCCATAGGTAGAAAATCACTCCTCTCAATATCAATCCTCTCCCTTCTCTCTCTCTACAAAGAAATAGTATTCTGTGTGCAAACACAAGAGGCAGGCTCGAAGAAGCGTTAAGAAAAAGAGTAGGGAATTATGCCTTTCTTACTTATGTTGGCATGTAGTATGTTTTATTTTGTTTTCTTCCATCCATGCATGGCTATCACCTTTCATGTATTTTATGGCATGAATTATTCTTTGCATCTACATTGAGCATGATTATCTATTTTGTCAATTATACCCTCTTGAAATCCATTAATATGTATCCCATATCTTTTCTATGTGCATTTACATGACCCTTTAATCACTATTCCTTTTATGTTAAGAGTACATGTCCCTTTATAACATTTTATTAAATTATTTAACAATCCCTAATTTTACTATGTGCCCTTACATGACCTTTGATACCATTACCTTATTATTATTCCTTTTATGTTAAGAGTACATGTCCCTTTATAACATTTTATTAAATTATTTAACATTTCCTAATTTTACTATGTGTCCTTACATGACCTTTGCTACCGTTACCTTATTATTATTCCTTTAATATTGAGAGTACATGCTCCTTTTTATATCTTGTTCAAGGAACCCTATTTTATTATATGCAACTAAATGACCCCTTATATCATTATTGCTCCTTTATTTTAAAGATCAAGGGTACATACTTTTTATAATATCTAATCCAAGTATTTCAAATACTCACTTTCTTACTATATGCACTTAGATTATACTTTTTACATTATATCATTAATATCTTCTTAGGGTCAAGAGTATATGTTTTCTTATAGTTGTTTTATTCAGCTAATTAATATCCTATTTTCTATAATGTACATTTATACCCCTCTAGGGACGAGAGTACCTACTTTCGTATAAAATCTTATTTAAACATGCTTATTTTATCATGATATATGTCTCTCCTCTCGCATGGTTCATTCTTGTATATGCCTAAAATAACCGTACTTGTTAAAGAACTGAGGGAATGATCCTTCGGTAAGGGAAGGTGACCCCCAAAGACAAGATATCGAGATGATCCCTCGGTAAGGGAGGGTGATCGATCGAGATGATCCTTCGGTAAGGGAAGGTGATCGCCAAAACGTTTGGGATAAGAACCTTCGGTAAGGGAAGGGGACTCCCACTTATACCGGTTTGAGCTCAATACCCTCCATATAAGTTATAAATTAAGAAAGAAAGAAGGCACGAATGAAAGCTTGAGTTCTATGTTTTCCTTAGATTTAATTATGATTATGTTGATGTTATCCTTCTATTTTCCTATATGTTTTCCCTTTTTTTTACACACATGTTTTACAAAAAAGAAGATGCATATTACATGCCATGTTATACGCTTGTTTTTAAAATCCCGCACGTGGGCTGGAGATGGATATGGAGGTGTTACATAGCACTCCTACTGAGACGTTAGGTTCTCACTCCCTTTCTTTTCCCATACTATCTCCAGAGAAACATGGCACAGCGGATAGAGACGACGCAGTGCCCCCGAGGGTAACTTCTGAGTATGACCCCCTCAAAGCACGCGTGGGTAGTTGCGACCACTACTACCGTGCTCCAGACTATCCACTTAGGTCGAGAACCCGTGGAAGAAGAACCCCAGCTGCCCGTCATAACCTTCCTAGATAGGAATGCTTCAACATCTAGAAAGCGGTCACCTAAGGTGGTACACCTCGAGTCCGACTCCGAGGCCGAGGAAGAGGAATCCGACAACCCTGGCCAGAAGGAAGACACCATGGAGGCGGATACAGAGAAGAAGTTGAACCCTTGCGGAAGTCCAAAGGTGGAATACGTACCCTATTCCCCACTTCGGCACCCCGTCGAGTTTTGGTTCATCCCACACAACGGAACCGGGTCTTCACTGAGCGAAAAGGTGTTGGAGGGAGACCCCTGGTACCTCGATTCGTGAATAACTAAAGACTCCTGATCAAGGATAGGATAGGATGCAAGTAGGGGAGTCTCTTCGATGAGATTAGTTTAGGACGTAGTTAGCTTCTTTTCCTGTTTTAGTTTCCTATAAGTATTTTGAAACGTACTCATGGTTAAGATGTTTATTTCACTTTAATCCAAATCCCAACATTTTAGCGCTACTCGTTTTCTGCTCTACACGTATTTACTCCTTCCTTGCGTAACGATTTAGTCATTTCTTTGCTTAATCAAGTGTGGCACCTTATTTTAAAAACCTCCACGATAGTATAAGAACTTAGGGTGTTACACTTGTTTCAATGAATACTTGGAAACGGCTAACGAATCTATCATGCAGGTTTGTTCATCAAGCATACCCTATTAAACTTGTTTTAAACTCTATTTGATCAATACATATGTTAAGTTGAAATATAATAACAAACTTGCTGCGTTAATATTTGCAATGTCAACATTCATATTTGTAGGAACTTTATGAATGGGGATCAATGTATGAGAAGAAATTTGGATATGTTTTTGTGACATGTACATCTGGAAAGGGCTCTGAAGACATACTTACTGAACTGAAGGTTAAAAAAATATATTATATACAAAGTTCTTAATACAGACACAGTGTTGACCGAAAAAGATAATGAACTATGAATTTTATTATATAGATGCGCTTTACAAACAAGCATGTAATTGAGTTGGATATTGCATCACAGGAGGAAATGAAATTTATAGAATTGCAAATTACACAGCTTTTTTCCAAAGAATCTTCCCAAACGGTCAACAACGGAGATGGTAATTGTTGTTTATTGTTGTTTAGTTTTGAATCCTATGTTAGAAAATTACACGTACCATTTTTTCCCTAAAGTACTATCTAATGACTTGGAAGTTATTGGCATCTTCTGATTATACTAATATTTTTGTATGCGGATTCATATTTTCAGTTCTAGCTGAATATTCAGGCGAAATAGTTAACGACACTCTAGATGGGGGCAGAGATTGATTCAGCAGACAATTTAGACGACATCTCATCCACTGGCATTAACATGTCCATGCAGTTTGACCTGAATAAGGTGTCGGAAGAAGACAACAAAACTTCAGATGACCAACAAGTAGAAGATGGCATATATGTTGCAAAACAGCGCTTCAATCTGAACAAAAAACCATGGTTTGGAGATGACCTATCATATCCTGTGTCACGTGAAGCCAGTAGATTTTTGACAGAATTTTTCTAGCCGGGTCAATATGATGTTGACGAGAAAAATTGATCTTTTAATAAAACAAACTACATTGTGTCCTTTAATTTAATGGTCGGATTGCAGTATTACCTATTTCACTACTTTTACAATTAATTGATTTATGATTAGTAAGGTCTAAGTTCGAAGAAGCCTATTATAAACACATGCTAAACTGAAATTAGCATTAATTTATACATATTTTACGTATTTCTTTTATAGTTATGCCTGAATACAAACATAGAAGTTATTATACTGAATGAAAAAATCTCATTTCCAAGATTGTTCACCTCATTAAATATATTATTAAAATAAATTTTTTGTAACATAAAACGAGTGATACGGTTGATATTCCCTTAACATCAAACGTATTTGTGAAAATAAACTTATTAGAATATATCAAAAATTTAAATACAGGCAAACTCAATTTAATTACTAACGGAAAACTCTAAATTTTATGAAAGACAACATTTTTGTATTACGAGGGTCAAGAAATTAGTGAAAAATTAAGTAGTCTGTACTCTGTTAGTCTGTAAAAAGTTATAACGTTCGAATATCGAAGTTTATAGAAATGTTAAAGATAGCGGCGGTTGGATTGAAACCGCCGCTAAACAGCAAACATTGAATTAGCATTTCTTCCACCGATGGTATTTAATTAGCGGCGGTTACAAAAAAACCGCCACTAAAAGACAAACGACTACCAACACCCCGTATAGCCGCCGCTAGTTTCAGATTTGCAACGGTTAAAGGTCAACCGCCACCGCCATCTACCGCGTTTGTTGTAGTGATATATATATATATATATATATATATATATATATATGAAAAACTTTAAAATGATTATATTTTTAAGATTTCAAGATATTATTTATGATTACTTTCTTTATTTAGTGCTTACAAGAATTTTTAGGATAATAACTACTCTATCACATATTCACATTCTTTGTGTTGCTGGGTCTTTGGAATCTCCATCTAATTAACTTTCGATCATTTTGAAATGATTTAAACATTCAAATGTTATCATGAAGCCAGCAGACAAATTAATAAATGGGTGGATGCCAGTTGCTTTTTATATATATATATATATATATTAAAGAAAGAACAGTAAAACCTTCATAATCCCAAAATACTATTAGAGTATTATGTGTTAAACTGTTAATCCCTTGGCTCCAGACCAACCAAAAAGATTATTAACACTTTTAATTAATCAATTAAATAATGATCATAAAAGGCAACTTTCCCTTTTGATCAGTGGTCCATGCATGACATAAAGACAAGTTTGTCCAAATGTAGCCAGCAGAAGAGCAAGATGTAATAGAATTATACAGCATAGTGTTTGATGCAAAATGCTTAATTTATTTTATTATTTGTGATATCAATATCATTATAAATTCCATGCCAAGCAGTTCATCAATAGCTTTTGAAAGGTTGTTTGTATGTCAAGTTATTGTAGAGTATAATTGATGATATATTTGTAGGATTCTTTGCATATATTGAAAACGAAGAAGAGGGGAGGTTAATTTTTTTAGATATGGAAAAAAATTGAGTGTAATTCATACTAATGGATAATTAGTATTTTTTTTTTATATAAATTTTTTTTGGTTAATTTTAAATAATAAACTAAACCTTCAGATTTTGAGAAGTAGTAGAGAAATTTGAGAATCAGATTTTATACTACTGTATAAATTAGAGAGTTTGATTTGTGTTGAAAAAAATTTTTTTCTACCGTAAAATAAATTGGATGATTTGATTTGTACATTAAAATTTTTTTTTAACGATTTGTACATTTAAATTTTTTTTAATATTAAAATATAAATCTGAGAGCTAGATTTATATGTTTTAAAAAATTTAAAATAAAATTCTAAATTTAATCCTCATATTTATGTGTTTAAAAAAAATTAAAAGTAATAAATTTGACTTTTAGATTTATGCTTCACACATAAAAAAAAACACAAACTCTTCACATTGTTTAAAAAAAATATCATTGGAAATTCAATAACAAAAATAAAAAGCAACCATGAGACTGATTGGTCTCTTGGAATTAAATCAAATACATACTAAATAACGTAATTATCACCAGGACGCCAGGATTCATATGATTGTTCGCACATTTAGCACAAATTATTACGAGTTATATTTATTTAAGATGAGAGATCTTTTATACCCAAGGTTACACAGTTGAGTAATTTTTTGTACGCCATAGATTTCATTAATCCAACTGTTGAATCATGTCATATTATAATGATAATCAAATTTGCCAATATATATATATATATATATCATTTTGCATTTATATAATTTAATAATTATTATATTTTCTTGTATTATTTTTTTTTTCTAAAATTAAGAATAAAACTTGAATTCGTAATCTTTAGGTGAATATATAGGAGACTATATGTCATTTGAGTTATAACTTATTGGCTTATATTTTTAAAATTTAATAACATATTCAAATCAATTTTATATTTTATAAATATCAAATTATTTTCACGAGTAAAGTTAACTATTAGTACTCCTTACTCCTACGAACATAAATAATATTTATTTAAAATTTTATTTAAATAAAATCTATATCTAAACATATTGTTGTCAAACTATAGGGAATTAAAGATATAATACTTACAAATGGGAATTTTATATCAATAATGGTGAGTATTATATATATAGTTGTTTAAAAATTCTCTGAAATATTCTTATGATTATACTAAATAAAATAAAAATTAAGGCAATTAATATATTGACATTTTTAATTAATAATAACAAAATAATTTATTTAGTAATTTAAAACATTTTTTAAAAAGTCTTGTCAAGAGAATAAATTATTTCTACTATGTTGACCATTAATAGAGAGAGATAAAAAGACAAAAGAAATGAATGATGATGTAAAACTAAAGTCATGTTGTCAATTAAACAAAAACCTATCAATAAGTAAGATTATTGTTATTCCATATTTCCATTGTACATGTTTGTTTGAATGTTTTTATATATGATTGATGTAACTCCGCGATCCATACTCACACTCTACTTGGGAAAATTAAATAAAAAGACAAATTTGATATGAATTTTTTTTTCTTTGTTTTGGTGGGGGGTGGGGGTTTAAAAGCATTTAATTCCTCAACTGTGTGAATCTGACTATTTTTATTTTTCTCGCTCTAAGTTTTTCCAATATTCCATACCACATATTTCTATGCTCAAACCAATAAGCATCTACTAGTATATAGAACTGATCCAGAAATTAACAAGCTCAATAAAATAACTCACAGGATTTGATTCATGGATAGAGACTTTTACCGCGGTGAAAGAATATCAAAGTCTTTAAAGAATCAGGATTTTTATGCAAATTTTTTTTTTAATTTTAGGGTTCATTTGATATTAAATCAATTTAAAATTAAAGTATATTTTTTTATTTATTTATACATGTGGCACAATAATCACATTTCACCCTCCACACAAATAAATCTCTATTATATTTAATTTATTCTCCAGTTTTTTTATTTATTTTTTCGACAAATCCAATTATAAATTAAAATTACATTACATAATTAAATTGTAATTAAAATAACCTTTTATGAACACACAATTTTATAATTTAAATAGTATCTTTTATATAATAATGACACATAATTTATCATAAAAGGTATTTTAGTCTCTTAAAATTAATTATAAAAAATTATTTTAGTATTTTAAAAGTTAAGTATAATAATATTTTATTTTTTTACTATTATATTAAATTTTTTAATTTTAATATAATCAAATAATTTTAATTAATCTTATAAAAAAATTAGTCTTTTTCATGTTAATGATTAAAAGGGTATTTTAGTATTCTAATATGAATTACAAGAGTTTTTTATTTTTATTTTTATTTTTATATCATATTCAAACTTTTTAATTTTAACACAATCAATAATATGAATTAGTCCTATGATGGTTTTTTTTTTTTTAATTAACCTTCAAAAATTGTTTTGTTTTCTTGAAAATCAATTATAAAAGTATTTTAGTCTTTTTTTTTTTAAATTAATACTAAAAGTTTCTTTCTGTTTAAGTTTAAAAAAAATCTTAATCATTTAAAATAATCTAAAAAAGTATTTTAGTCTTATTAAAATCAAATTTAAATTTTCAACTCCAAACTATTTATTCATGTGAATTATCCCATTATCTACAATAATAAACATAATAATACTAATATATTTTTCCTTATTAGTCTTAAAAAAATGTATGAATAATATAAGCTGGTATTTTTTTTGGTAGGAAAACAATAATAAAAATTATTAACTAAGTTAATTGCATAATAAAAAAAATATGGATACTTTTTTAACTAATTTTATATAAAGAATGCATGTTTGGGTAATATATTTTTTTTATTAATTTTGGAAGGACTAAAATTAAATTATGATCGACATATATATAACCGATTTGTCCTTAATTAGTAATTACTATATTAATTTAAAATCAAAGAAATGTTGAAATTTTTTCATTTTAAATATATTAAAAACAATTAAAGACTTGATTATATTTACTTAACTAATAGTACGTATTATATAAACAATAATTAGAGCAATTAAATAATATTACTGTATTTTTAATATTTATATTACTCATGATATATATAAGGTTTAATTACTCTATTAGTCCCTCTAGTTTCACGAAATTTTTAATTAGGTCCGTATACTTTTTTTTTTTACTTGAATCCTTGCACCAATTTTTTTTTTAATTGAGTCCTATACTTTTTTTTTCTTTTATTTGAGTTCCTGCACCAATTATTTTTTTTAGTCGGATCTCTATACAATTAAGCCAATTACTATCAAGAGGGACCTAATTAAAAAAAAAATTTGGTACAAGGACCCAATTAAAAGGAAAAAAGGTACTGGGACCTAATTGAAAATTTTACGAAACTATTAGAACCAACAGAGTAATTAAACCTATATATAATTACCAAAATTTATCTACTAATCTCTTTGAATATATATAAATTACATAGTTTGTAAATAAGGGTTTCAAATTAAATATTTACTTAGTTAATAATTTTGTTGAAAGATTCAAATTACTTATATATTTTTTTGGTACCAATAAAATAAAGCAAAGTAAATAAAATTAATACTAATTTTATTTTATTTTTATCAATATAAAAAATAAAGGAATAACTGATTATTTTGATATTTACTTACATATATTATTTTTAACAAATTAATTTTACTAAATACATGTTTATCTCAAAAAGTCCACATTTTTCTTTCACTAAATTTACACCTTAAAATTATTAGTATAATTGACTATTTTTTAATTTATTCATTATAATTTTACTAACTTATTAGAGGTCATCCATGCAATATAAAAAATAGATTTAATTTGAATCCTCTAAATTTTGAATTTCATTTTAGAGGGTAAAATATGATCTATTACTATTTATTTTATAGGTAGGACCAAGAGAAAATATGAGAGAAAAAACATTCAATAGTAAAAGATCTTACTTTATCCTCTAAGGTGAAGATCTAAAATTTAGAGGATCCAAATTTTACAAAAATAGTGTAAGAAATCTTCACAGCTACAAAAATAGCATATTCTCTTTAATCTTGAAAGAGTTACTTTATATTTTTCTCACCATTCCTTGATTCATTGATTGGGAGTTATATCTTACAACATTTACAGTTTACTCTTCTGGAGAAACAAAAAGTAAAACAATGGAAAATATTTTTAAAATTATGGAAATATAGTGAAATATAGGCCTATAGGGTAATCAAATCCTATTTTCAGACAATTGAGTAATTAATTTCTCATTTTTTTAAAATTGTTTAGATGATAAATATAAATGAAAATATTTTATATTATTATTATTATTATTATTATTATTATTATTATTATTATTTCTATTTTCTTAATTACAATTATATTTTAATATGATTCTTATTTGTTACTATTGAAGTGTTATTTGTTATCCCTAAATATTATTGACAATTAATGAAACACTTACTTTAAAATATTCCAATATTACTATTAATATATATAGAGAATGATATTATTTAAATCACCAGTGTTAGGAAACTAGCACTTTTTTTAGATTTTGAGTCAGCAAACAATATTTGAAAAAAAAAAAAGCAATAAAGATAAAGTTTGTGAAATATTTAGAAAGAAATGATATTTGTCAGCTAAATAATGATTAAATTTGATTAAAACTGTTGGTGATATAGACTTTTTTCTATTTAAATATATACGTATATTAAGGAGATATCTACCATAATAAATAAATGTAAAATAAAAATTACACTAAAATTTGAAAATAATAAAATAGATGTAAATGAAAAATATGATGATTTAAATTGTGAAATATAGGAGTATGCTAGGCATTATCGAGAATAGTTTATCTTCTGTTAGTTCATAAATATAGCAGTTTTCAGATTTAGATTCGCTGTGTGTGTGTGTATATATATATATATATATTTTTTTTTTTTTTTCACTTCCAACTATTTTTGTTTTATTTTATTTTTGTGAGCGTCTATAGGAATATTGTCAAGTCAAGACAAGATGGACAGAAGAAAATTGGGTAAATATTCTTTTTAACGATTTGATTGGTCCTCTGATCTCTCCTGTCACTAATTCAACCCTATTAGCACCAAATAATAATGTCAATTTCAGAAAGACACTATTCATTAGACCGGAGAAATAGCATAGCATGTAGCATTCATGACCCTCCCCGACCCAATGTTTTTTCTAAAGTAAAAAAGCGAGTGCATTAAATTATTGTGATTATAATATCAATGTGATCATCACACGTAAGGCTACATTACAATCTTGATGTAATTATATCAATTTTTGATTGCACCCAATGAGAGAATGAAGGGAATTGGAATGAGAGGGTTAGATGTTATGTGATATTAAACTTTAAAGTGATGGGTCATTGTGTCTAAAAGGGGCATGCATCATGGAATAGGCTTAAAATTTTGTTAACATGACAAGAAATGGCCATATAAGTTTCTATAACTATTAGGGGGAAAGGGGCACGTGCCCTTGTTGTCATGTTGTAAACTGTCCTCTTTAAGGGATGGCGGTGTCCTTATGCGTGCGCGTGCTTTCAAACATATAACATGTCAAACACAAACAGACATATATACATGGCAAACACTTCAAAATTCAAATATCTGTTGTAAACAATTCTTTAGTAGTAGATAATCTGATTAACTTTTAGTAAATTGATTGATTATTGAATCTATTTAAAGTTAAACGTTAACGTAATTAAAAAAAGACACATAATTTAACAAGCAATTAAAGGACGTGGCAGTGATTTTGGCTACAAATCGAAGCTAGGGGATCTTAGTGACATCCAGAGAGAAAATCCCAAAATGGATATTGTCGATCACATACATGATACATACAACAACCCCCTATCGCGTGTGTAGACTAGATGGGTCCTTGTTCCTCCTTCTTCTTATTAATTTGTTTTTCCTTACGTCATAGATGCTTAGATTAAACACTTTAAGCCAAAATGTTTGTTGCGATGGCGGAATCAAGGTTATCTTATCAATTTGCAAGCACTCCACACTCAACTTCATGTTGGTCAAAGATCACATTTTTAAAGTCCTTATAAGCCATAGGCCTACAAGGACATACGGTAATCCAAATATATAGGTCATATACAAAACAATAATAATAAATGAAGAGGAATGCTAGGACCAACAATTTTAGTATTTTGTAATCATAAAGAGGTCATTAATAGAATTTTCAACGACACACTTTTTCTCATAGCTACTTCTGTTACTGTACTACAATCGATCTTCCTCACTCACTCTATGTCAAAAGAACATTGCTGTCTCATCGGAAGTCTATGCCATTCACCATGACCCATCGGAACACTATGGTGCTAACCACGTTGCACATTCAAAAATATGGAGAAAATAACAACTGAAACATGCAAAAAGAAACATCCATAATATAGAAAAAAGAACATCTAAAACATGAAAATAGAACATCCATGGTTCTGAAAATCGGACCGGACCGGCTGGTTTAACCGAAAAAATTGGGAACCGGTTACTTAGCCAGTCCGAGTAACGTAGAAAATCACCTGGTAAAAAATCGGTGAAAAAACCGGTCGAATTGGAAGAACCGTCCGATTTTTTGGCGGTTTAGTGATTTGCAACTTCAATGCCAAACGACGTCGTTTTGGCTAAAAAAAAAAAAAAAGACAAAGGCGTACGCGAACCTAACCCTCTCATCAGTCTCACTCACCTAACCCACTACGGTGCTACAACCCCCCCTCTCTCTCTCAGCCAGGCGCCAGCAGCCCCCGCCTCCTCGTCTCACTCTCAGCCAACAACAGCAGTCTCCGGCGACCCATCGTCCGGAAAGCTGACCACCATTCTTACCTTCCCTCTTCTCTTCTCGCCTCTCCTTTTCCCTTCGAACGCTTCTGCCCCCACTCAGCTCTCGTCACTGCCACAGAGAGAAGCTGAATCTCTCTGCCCTGCATTGTTCCGCCGCTCGCGCCGCTCTCTGCGCCGCCGCGAGCTCAGCCGGCCACCATCAACTCTGGGCGGCACTACTTCTACTCTTCTTCCCCTTTCCATTTTTCAGTCTGTCTCTGCTACATTCCAGGTCCCCTGCCTTATCCCTGCTTCCTGCTCTGTTTCTTTACTTTCTTTTATTAATTCTGTTATTAATTTTAGTTAGATTGCTGATTAATCATAATATTGAATTAAGAAATTGGTTCTTTTTTGTTTTCTTTCCTTCTTCTCTGATATTATCATTATTGTTTGGTTTTGGGATCTTTTCCAGTTTCTGCTCGTTGGCTGCCATAGTTTTTTGGGACTCTATTCAGCTTTAGGAGAATACAGAAAGAAAAGAAAGCTACAAAAGTAAGAGTTTTTTCTCAGAAGAAAGATACTATACATACATTTAACAAGGTTTGTAAATATCTTAAACTAGCAGAACCTAGTGCAGTGAAATGGGTAGTGCTCCTTTATCAAGCTGGCCATGGGAGAATTTTGGATTATTCAAGGTATATTATATTATGTGATACATCTGTTATGTATATAGAATAAGTCTAACTACTTGTGTGTTTTCAATTTGATAAATACAGTATGTGTTATACGGTCCATTGGTGGGAAAAGTTGTGTATGAATGGTTGAATGGCGTGGAACTCTACTCCATGATCAGCTGCTGGAGCCTTCACTTGCTCATACTATGGATTCTAAGAGGAGGAGTTCATGTTCTGTGGAGTTCTTAATAATTCTGTTTGTTAGAATAGATAGATATATATGCTGTTAGGTAGCTAGGTTGTGGTTAGAGGATTCTAGGCCTGATAATTGCTCCGTTCTTGATTATCCAACATGGCTTAATACTGCTTATTTGCTGAATAATGTTGGTGTGATCATTACTGTGTTGTTTCTGTTTCATGTGACCTGATTCTACATGCTGCCCTGCTGAACTATACTAGTGAAATTAAGTTTGATGCTGCCTCTGTACATGCAATCCATGCTTTTCTTATGTTAATTGCAATTTTTGGATTCATGTGCTTATATTTTACTGCTACTTGCTACCCAAATTTCTAGAAATTGCTCTGTTTTTAAACTTGTTACTTAAGAGTTGAACGTGGAACTTTTCAAATTCTTAATATCATTGTATTTCTCTTCCTTAATGATCTATGAAGTTGTTTAGTTATAAACTTTGATGTTTGAAGTTGTTTGTGAACTTCTAATGTTAAGTTATGGATAATTTATTATGTGAAATTTTAAATTTTATTAAATTAGAAATTATTGAATTTATATATTTAAAATTATTTTTAAATTTTTTAATAATTTTATTTAATATTTAATTAAACTGGTTGAACCCCAGTTGAACCCCGGTCGAACCAGTAAACTATTGAACCAGTGACCTCACCAGTTTATTGACCGGTCCGGTTCTCGCAACCTTGAGAACATCCCAAAAATAACAAATTTTAAATATTTAAATTTTAGAGATTTTATATATATTTTTTTGAAAATGTCCAATAAAAGATAAATAAAAACAAACTGCAAAAAAATATCATTTCAAATGTTTTTTATACCTAAATTTCGAATGTTTAAATTTTAAAGGTTTTGGATTCTTTTTTTCTGAGAATGTACATTAAAAAGTAAATGAAAACAAATAACACATCATGAATCTCTTGAGAATGAAGAAGACTCACATGCTTATCAATCTTATTAGAAAGAGTAAAAGAGAATAATAGAAAAAGAATTTGTGTGTATTCAAGTTGTAGTTGTATGGAATGATATAATATAGAAGGGTATTTATAGGTGTTGAGAAAATCGAAATAATAAAAACGTAATATCCTGTAATAAATAATCATATATCTTAAATAATGTTAATTGATCTAATTGGTCCTAATTATACTATAACATCCCCTCTCAAACTCAAGTAATAACTTGAAGTTGAAACTGATTTAAAACAACGAAATAAAAAAATGCATAAACTAATAGAACGGGTGCAGACGTAACCGTAAAAAAGAAGCGCAAATGGAATTGTCGGAAGGAAGCGCAGACAGAACTACTACAAGAAAACGCAGACAGAATTGCTATAAAAAAACACCGACAGAACTACCACAAGGAAAGCGTAAACGGAATTGTTGGAAGGAAGTGCAGACGAAACTGTTGGAAGGAAATGTAGACGGAGCTGCCAGAAGGAAACACAGACGAAACTGCCAGAAGAAAATACAGTTCCAAAAGAAAACACAGACGGAACCGTCGGAAGAGAGCGCAGACGGAACTACCGCAAGAGTGGCCAACTGCAAAACTGCTGAAAAGATGGCGAATTGCTGGAAAAATGCTGAAAAGTGACAAAGTTCGAAAAGATGACAAACTATTGGAAGGTGATGAAAAACATATGGTTTCTCCATGAGAATAAGAAAGTAGTGAATGAGTTAATTGGTAAGGTAAGAAAAGCATTGACAAAAGAGAAGGGAAAAAATAGCACAAAAAAAAATATAAAAAGTACGATGATTTCACTAGAAGAAAATCAACCTAAATCAACCTATCATCTTCAAGGAGGATACTATGATTATGATATCATATTAGAAAGGTAAGAAAGAGTAGTAAAAAAAAGGATTTGTGTATATTAAATTATATAAAATGATACAATATAAAAGGGTCAATGCATCGAAATCATAAAGACGTAATATTTTATAATAAATATTCAGATATACTAAATAATACTGATTAATCTTAATTATTATCTAACAAATTTTTTGAGCAGAAGAATATTACAACATTAAAATTGAAATCTCATTCGTCAATTGAAAATGTCATTCACTGATCAGATGAGTGAAGGACGTGATGCTGCGTGAGGGACGCGACGGTGAGATAGGTGGTCCCGCGATGTTCACCGTGAAGAGGAGGTGACGGTGATCAATGGACGCGGTGCAGAGATACTTGGTGTCCCGATGTCCGCTGTGAAATGATGATCAATAGGGACACGGCAGGGAGGAGGAGTGACGGAGGCGCACAATGTAAAGAAGTGATGATCCGTAGAAGAGCATGATAGAAAGGAGGAGTAGTGTGTAATTAGAGTATAATTAGGAGGAATCAGCGTTTTACTAATTTAAATTAGTATTTTATTAAATCATATTTTTAAAATAAAATTAGCTATTATATGAGATAGTTAACAAAAAAGATATTGGTTATCTAGATTTTTCATAATCATAAAAAACTAAAGAGAATTTTTTCTGACCTACATTTAAATAGACTTATTATTATCTCCTAATTATTATCGATGTATTTGATTTCAACATCCAATATTACTTGAGCAGTAATTCAGATGGAGGGGGAAAGGGACTATTAGAAGATCAAAATATCAATCAGGCAGATGAGTTGGACTTATCATCAATGGGGATAAGTTTGTCATGAGGGAGGGAAATTATTAATGATTTGAAAGTGAGTGGCAACTACCTTGAAATAATTAGAATAATAGCATAATAATATGCAAAATGCAAAAATTGAATTTCGGATATATGGTGCTAAACCGCTAATCATTAATGGTACAATGGAGTGGTTTGACATGTTTATCAAAAGTGCTTCCTTAGAGACCAACACACCCACTTAATGTGAATAGAGATCATGCATGCACTTATAACACTTCAATTCATTTTATTAGTCTTAATTATAATATAAGTACAAAATGTCCTTCATCTGATTAGTCTTGATTATAACATCTAGTGGTTAAAGTCCGAATTTATCGTTGATGATCTTATACCATTGATCTACCAATTAAGATGAAATTAATGTTGAATAGAATCTAACTTAAAATTGACCAAACCTGACATTAAGAAATGAAGGTACCAATGAGTTGATCTTTCTCAGCCTTATGCCAATGTCTCATTACAATATATATGATATGTTTTATCGTCTTATTGTATGTGGTTGTTGATGATAGAGATACATGCTAATGTTTTTTTGACTTGTCGCATAAGCATTGAATTAGAATCTTCAATAGTCTAAGGGGGTTAATGAAATTCCAAGAAAAATCAGCCAACCCTGCCTAACAGATATAAGAGAGAGCTTTCATGGCAATCACATACACAAAAGTTTTATTGCAATTCAAAAGCTTAGTTGTGGCATTGTGGTTGTTCTTTTCCTTCATTTCCCCATCTCATGTACATGGCCAATAAAGTAGCTTCACCAAAAAGCACTTTTGAAAGGGACTCAATTCAAGGACTCACATTACAAACTTAATTAAAATGCCATAGTTTGGGAATTCAAGTCCAACTTTTGCTGTGATCAAATTAATTAGTCTACCAAAAATTTTCATAGATTTATCAGTTTTGGGGAGTATGGACCAATTGTGAATGGCATCATTGTAAAGAACATCTGCTGAGAGTGACACTTTGAAGTGAGGTACTCTTGTTGGCATGTGGATATGTTTTCAACCCCCCCCCCCCCCCCTTTTTCTCTCTTTTTCTAGAGTTTTAGTTTTAAAATTTTTCCTTTTTGGACTAATATCCAAATTCTATTAATTTGCCTTAGTAAAATTTTATCTCCCTCTTTGTGGTATTCGGATTCAAAATTACTAGAAGAGTGACTATTTCTCTTTATTATTGGTATTCAGATTTTATATTATTTTATTTAAAGAAAAAGACGAAGTTATTTATTACTCGACTAACCCTATAATCCTGAACACATTCAATGATATAATGTGTAAACTATGCTACCACATGCCTATGGAGGATGTAACAAGACATTAGCCTTGTCCTAAACTATAAGATAGTTGGGGACATGCTACAATTTTTGCTCATATGCTTTGTACTTAACTGCATGCATAGGGCTATATATATATGGATCCCCTTGTCAGTTCTCTACCATGTCATTTGTTGTGGGATCCATTTTTTGTGGAATTGTCTGCTTCACCCAGACATGATATGATTTGTTTTCAGCCTCTGCCATTTTCTATGCTTTTGGGAAAGCATTTCTTTCCCCTGCACCTTCCATCTTGGAAACCATACAATATCTTATTAGATTCTTTTTTATAAGCTTAAAAGCTACTAAAATTTTGGGTAATCAATTTATTTCTTAATTACTAATGAGGTTGTAAAGTTGAACCAAATTCATCTCCATAGCAGATGTTGTTCACTATGGAAATTTAGTAGTATTAAAAATTTGGAACTAAGTTTTGACTGCATTCACTTTCACTCATAATAAACTGAGTTTATTAATATGGTACCATGCTACATTAAAACTCATCAATTCTTATTAAAATGTTGATGTGGTAAGATAGAAATTTAATCATCTCTAATTAAATTCTGATATGGCCCTACCATGAACAGATCTGGAAATTAAAGTAGTACTAGCTCATAATTTTGCATTTAAGGAATGATATTTACGCATTACCAAAGTTATGAAAATCTTATCTGTTTCACTTCTGTTTATGGGAAATTTAATTGGACCCGCCTAATTTAACAACAAGCCTGCAAGGAAAACATATTTATTTGGGTAGATGAAATTTTAAAACTTAATTAAAACACAAGACAAATGTTTTTACTTTTTACCTAGCTACTCGTACAAATATACAGTTAATTGTTAATAACTTAATATTACCTAACTTGTGTTTTTCCTATTAATTTGGTTTTCGTGATAGAATCTTAAATGACTATAAATATAATCGTCATGATAAATCAATGCGCATGATAATATGGTATGGTATTAATGCTTCTTCTTTTTATTTTTATTTTTTTTAAAAAAAAAAATGTTCACTTTTCTCCAATTCTTCCCCTATTTAATTTGGTGGAGCATGGTATATAAATTTTGTTTAAGAATGTTGGAGGTTTAAGAGTTTTAGGCTTAAAAATAATCAATTAGAATCTTGTTTGAATGAGTTTTTTTTTTTTAGGGTTAACTGGGCTTTCTGTTTCCGACATATTTTTGGGTTTTGCGACTTAGTTTTTGTTGTGAAACAGTAATGACGATCTCTAGACCCAGAAGGATCAATACCTTATAATCTCCTTGTTGTTTTTTTGAGCTTTCGGCCTCGACATTAACCAAAAAAAAAAAAACATCCAAGTCTCCTTTATTCACTTTTAGCATAAAATTGGAAAATGTTATCCTAGTAGGAAATTTTTATTTCTAGCTATTACCCAACATTTTATTGGGGCTTTAAAATAAGAAGTACTACCCCTATTTTCAATCTTTATGCATAACATAACACAAAAGCAACCTAGACAGTAGATACTCAAACAACATACAACTCTCATAACTGATTATTCTTAGTAGGATTTTGCTAACTGCACTGGTTCAGGGATCACAAAACGGTGGAATTTTAAAAATTAACAATACTTTTTACCCAATGTTATAACAAAATCCCAATTATTTTCTGATAAAAACTCACAGCCAATTGATTTTATCTGAACTTGTCAATTAAGAATTGTTAAATGACAATTTAGTTAAATCATCTAAAAATTCTCAATTATCAACTTCACGTAAAGATAACTGCACATGTGAGTCTGTGTATTATTTTCTAGTCCTCTGGTCAGCGAGAACTGACTGATGCATACGAGTTAAGGTTTCGTTTCATATTCAAAGGCCATGCATCTGCCTAAACTGTGTCGTAAACTGGTAGACATTTTCTGGGTGTGGGAGTGATTTGACCACAGTTGGCCTCTGAAAGCACCTCTTAATCCATGCTGTAATCTTGGGGCAGTGGTCTTCAACTTTGAAGCCACCAAATTTTTCACATGCCAAGAACCATGTTGTGAGAGGGATTGCAATCACATCAACATACCCAAAGGAATCACCACCAAAGAAGTCCTTCTCCCCAAGAGCTTCCTCTAGTTGCTTTAGGATCTCAATGAAATCCTTCTTCGCAACTTCTTGTTCTTCTCCTCCCTTGCTTAGCCAGATACCCCTCATGGTCTCAAACACCTACCAATCACACATATATATCAACTAACTTCAAAAGGACATGCACGCTAGACTCTTAAGTGGTTGTGAGATTTAATAATAACAAGCATCTAGTTAATCTAAAACATAAGCACGTGAACAATATCCATATGATCTATAAAGAAACTTTGGTTTTCTTTCAATTAACTGCACAGCAAGAATGAATAAATTAACAATATCACAAAAAGCCTACGGTTTAAAAGTATGTACAAAGTATAAACCACTTTTGAGATTTAAGCAAGATTACATATAAGGGAAAAGATTGCATTGGGAACCAATAATCAAATGTAACATACACTTATTATTAACACCGTTGAAAATACAATTAAATGATGTGGTGTGTAATATTGCCTAAGCTAAGGTGAAGTTAGTAGAACTTATCCATTATGGAGCAGAGGAAATTTACCTTTTTGTCAATGAAGTCAGTCCAGAATCTTGCTTGGGCACGTTCATAGGCACAAGTTGGAAGTAGTGGATTGGAAGGAAAAACCTCATCAAGGTAGCTGACAATGATGGAAGACTCTAGCAAAGGCTTGCCATCATGCAAGAACACTGGAACCTTCTGATGAATTGGATTGGATTTCAGGAGAAGCTCACTCTTTCCCCCAAACAAATCCTCCTCCCTTTCCTCATAAGCCACACCTTTCTCCGCCAAGGCAAGCTTCACTCTCCCGCAAAAAGGACTTGTCGGGAATCCCAACAGAACATTATTTGTCTTTGACATCTTAGCTTCTTGCCTTTCTATTTGCTATTATGCTTTTCTATGTCCGTTACACAATGTGAGAGTAGTTTGTAAGTTTATATAGAACGATAAACTTGAGTTTATTATGAAATCTTGGAGTTAACGAAACATACTTGCTGTTCTTGTTCTTGGTTTTAAGAGAACTTATGTGGTTTTCCGCCGTTGGAGAGGGAATATTATGCGCTAGCCGGCCATATAATTTATTTACATAGTACGTGAGCATCTTCCTATGTTATCTTGGAAGAGATGATTTATTTTTCCTTTTCTTTTTGGGTTATAAAGGAATACTTTTATTGAAGTACTGATATTTATACAATCGTACTTACAAAATTGGTAGACATAAAATTGAGACTCATTATATATTTATATGACACTTACAAGTTACAACAGGAGGGTCCATCCTATGACAATATGTCACACCTGTGTTTAATATCTCATTACTTGAGGATGATGATTCTTAATTTCAATTTGTTCTCCACTTAGACTAATATATTGGTACTTGGTAACTAGCAAGCATAACTCCTTGAGGGCACCATACTCTGAAATTTGGTTGAGACTTGAGAGAGTCTAAAGTTTTATAAATTTTTTATTCCAAGGTGACTTTCTCTAATGTGATACCCATTATTTTGTCATCCCCTACAGACAGCTTCCCATGAATGCATTTTGCATCTGCGACACTCCATGTAGTTATATTGCCCAAGTCTCATTGAAAGAATCATTTATGACGAGTATAAATGTTTGGGTGTTCTCCCAAGAGTTATCCCAAGGGAGAAGTGTTGAAATAAATATAATTGACTATAACAAATAACAAATAGTCCTCTAAGGAGAAACGAATGAGACTAGTAGAATACCCTTGAAACAAGTTTTGTTGTTCAAGACTCAAATTGCTTGCCTTCAAAGGTTTGTCCAAAGGTCCAATGCTTGGGAGCAACATTGTAAGATGTAAGTGTGACACCATCACTGGCAGTAACCTCGAAAGAAAGAGGTTGGTTCTGTAGTAAGGCGCTTACATGCCAGTTTTGGCCCCAGTTCCTCCCCATAGGAAGCCAGCCAGTTCTTGAACCCTTAACCTTCACGGCAACAATGTCTCCTGTCCCAGCCACATTGCTGATCAGCACAGAAATGAAGATCCCAGAACCAGCGATCGTGAATCGGATTCCTCCTTCCCTTCTGCACTTTATCCTGCGCCAAACAGAAACAGTAAACATATATATGCTTAATAAGTAACAATGTAACATAAACCAACCGATTACATTCAACAACATCAAGATCCGTCTATGATATTTTATATAGTACTAAATCATCTAATAAATTTCATAGTATGTCAATATAATTCTTAAAAATAAATATAAAGTAACTAACATTTTGTATTTTGTCTTACAATTGAATCAACACTCTTTTGTTTTTAATTTTAGTTTCCTAAAATGCTTCATTGTTAATATATTTATGAGCCAATTTTTTTGTCAGGAAACACTCCTGGACTTACATTTTTTTTCTTTGATCAATTGTCTAGACAATTAAAACCGTTAACTAGATCTATAGATCTGCCCAGATGCTTCTACTTTGGGCCCCGGGCCCCAAATAAATTTTTAACTGTCACAAATATAAGACCAAAAGTAAACCGAAAGGAAAAAAATAAAAGACCGAAATAAAAGTTCTACAAACAAAATGGATCAAACTATGTTTATAAAGACAAAAAATAAGCTTCTGAGAACCTACTACTAATACCAAAATGGGCTTTTTGCCCCTTCTAATACCCAAAAAAAGAGACAAAAATAAGCTTTATTATTAAACTCATAATATAAATTATTTTGAATCTACCTCACGTATTTGAGGAGTTCACTCTTACGAGAAGAGAAACGCTCAAATATTAAACTAGAATAATGAATAGAATAAATTAAGAAACCTATACGTTACGGATCTAGATGCCCTGGGCATTGGCTCTTCTATAATTGATAATGAACTTTTAGCGGAAAGTGAACGCCAATCCCTAGTTTGATGAAAACCAAATCATATCCAACCAAAAAGTTATACACACTTTAACCAAACCATAATCTATGAGGCAGCAGATAATAATAACACAAATACCAGGACAACGCAGGCTTATCTAAGCAGGCTGATATCTGATTTCGAAGATTTAAAATTACTAGTTACGTATTGTTTTAACTAATATTTAGTGTGACATTTTTTACTGTTATGCAGGTTGAATAATAATTAAGAAAAAAAAAAAAGAAGAGTAGATTAGCACAGTAGCCAGTAGGTACCTCCGATACTGTACCGGCAGGTTCCCTTGCTTCCAGATCGCGATCTTCTCGAAGGTGTCAATGGGGACCACGAAGTGCTGCTTCGGAGGGTTGCACCTCCCGCCGCCACTCTCCTCGTCGGCGTCGACCCCGTAATTAGGTGCACAGAAGTCCGTCGCCGTTACCATCACCGACCTTCCGGGGATGCACCACCGACGGTCGAACGGAGAATCCTCCTCGGCACACCGCAGCTCGAAGCACGCACCACAGATCTGCCCCTGCTCAAACACCGCGTGGCTGAGGATCGCCGCGGCCGCCGCACCAGTGCCGTCAGAGTAGCCGCAGGCGCCTCCAAGCGCGTCGGTGGAATTGGCGGGGGTGTAGTAGGTGGCGTGTGCGGACAGCCATTCCGCATAAGGAGGAGAAAAGTGAGAAGAATGGGAAGAAGAGTTAAACGGCGCCGCCGGAGGTGAAGGAGAATAGTAGAGAGAGGTGGATGGTGAAGTGAGAATTACTAGTGTGATGGAGAAGATGGCGAGTATAGTAGATAGTGAGATTTGCATTTGCTTCCTTTCGTGTCTAGTTTGAAGGTTTTAGGGTTCCCCAACTTGAGAATCGTGACGATGATAAATAATGATGGTCGCAAAATTATTACTACTTCGTCTCCATCCCCACTCATCCCCATTTTGAACCCTCATTTTATACCACTGCTTTCGAGTCCCTTTTTTTCTTGGATAAAGGAACAGTAACTCACTGGCAGCTGCCATTCAATTTTTATTTGACTTTCCCACCAGCAGTAAAACAATCAGAAGTTACTCACTTTTACTCCTAGTCTCCTACCAAGGGGGATAACCATGATTGCATTTTAATCTGATATAACCTCTAGTAGTAGTTGTAGAAGCACTAAAACCCATGCTTTTCATGCCATTTATTAATTTTCATCCCAAGTTTTTAATATAAAAAGATTTACCTAATATCGTATATAATAAGATTATTAATAATATTTTTTTTAATTTATAATTTTTAAAATGTGTGTTTAGAATACAAAATAATAAAAATAAAAGATAAATAAGTTCTTGACTTTTTTTGTGTGGACATTTTCGTCCTTAATCATTGAAAAATACATTTTCCACTCACGCGTACGCTTGGATCACGCTTACGCGTAGCCTGACAGATTTCCCACTCACGCATTGCCATGAATTCTCCACTTCACCATAAATTCTTGCATATTTTTTTCCATTTCTTTCAAGTCATTCTTTCCTTTAAAACTTTAAATCACTCAAACAAACATATCAAAGGCATCGAATGTAAGAAAAGTAAGAATGATACAACCTCTACATGATTAAAAAAAGTTACCATGATAAAACTGCTCTCAAAGTTAAAAGTCGTTATTAATAACATTTTTTGTCGGCTTTTTTTTTCGTCATCATAGCCTTGCATTGTATATCAAAATGTTAATTTAGTATTCTTTTACATTGTACTCTTATTCCAATACTCTCAATAATCTTATTCTTAATATTATTTTGGAATCCAACGTTTATGATTATATTATTACCTATGGTTAATATTTTATTTAATTTTTCTTTTTTAATGAGATCATAATTTATATTATAAAAAAAATTATACTAAAATATAGTACAGGAGAATTACAATTATTAAAGAGAGTACTACAAATAATAAAAATTAAATATTTATCTTGACAATGATGGAAATAAATCTAAAAATTTTTTATGATATTTTTATATAGATATTTTTTAGTATGCTATAATTTTACTATTATTATTCTATACAAAAAAATAATAGGTAAAAAATGTATATAAACAAAAAATAAGAATTTTATAAAGAATAATAATATCCATGAGAGAGTACTAAAGAAAAAATATTATAAAAAAAAATAAAATTAATTATATGAACAATGAGATAGAAAATAAATTTCAATCTAATGTGAAAATGTAAACGCAAAAGCTATCATTTTTAGATTTGGCTAAACTTAGGTTGACAAGAAGAACCACGTTTACGTTTAGAAGAAGAAAAAATAGCCAAACTAAAAAGTGAAACTTAAAAAAAAAACTAAACCTACATTTGATGCTTCAAACGCTAAGCTAAACATATCCTAAATTGCTGAATTTAATTTACTTTTCTCCCACTCGATGCCTTGATATGTTTATTTGAGTGTTTTAAAGTTTTGAAGGCAAAAATGGCTTGAAAGAAATGGAAACAGTATGCAAAGTGGAGAATTTATGGTGAAGCTGAGAATTCATGTCAACGCGTACGCGTGAGTGGAAAATCTGTCAGGCGACGTGTACGCGTGACAAGTTTTTCCGTTGGGTCTGACGGGAGATTTCGACGGAGGGACTAATCCGTCCAACTTTTAAGGACGTTAGTGACTTAAAGTATTTTTCAATGGTCAAAGACGAAAATATCTGCGAAAAAAAAGGTCAGAAACCTATTTATCTTTTACTCAAATAATAAAATTCATAAAAAAAATTGTATAGGATCCAAAAACTACGCTGCAACACGACTGCTAGACTGCATATGTGTTGCTACTTGCTAGTGGTCATAGAAGGGCTATGTTTAGGGGTGACAAATGGGTCCAAATTTGTCTAATCCACAAAAGAAGATGGGTAGGTTAAAAATTTGAAACCACCAATCTTAAAAGTCCGTCTAACCCACACAATCTAATCCATGGGTTTTGACGGACTTCGACAGGGTGGGACAGACTTTTTTGACAGGTCAGGTATTTTTTTGTACAGAGATGTTTTTTTTTTATAAATTTTTATGATATTATTGATCTATGATTATAAACTTGAAGATGTTTAATTATATATTTTAAATAATATTTGTTTTACTTTGGATAATATTAGTTTTATTATTTTATTTTAAAAAATTTAGTTTATGATTATATTTATTATATATTTATAATATAAAAATTTTAATTTTTGTGAATTTAAAAATTATAATTTTTTTTATATTTTTAAAAATTTTAAATTTATTAAAATGATTGTGAAATTATATATATTATTTAATATTTAATGATTTATAAAAAAAATATTTATGGGCTTAACCCGTCAACCTGCTGTTAGACAGGACGAGGAAAAAATTCAAGACCGCCTTACTAGGTGGATTAGAACAGCTTAACGGGCTTTTGGTAGGACAGGACAGACTTTCTCATTTGCCACCCGCCTACGTTCTAGAAATGTTAGAAAAATGAGGCAAACCCATTATTACTAACAGTCTAAGACCATTCATTTCAAAATAACATAGAATAGAGAAAATTCCAAAAGCCAAGATACATATAATCAACCATATGCTTTTGACTCATTTGCTTATATGATTCCTAATAGGTAAAAATTCACATGTAATTGTCTTAATATGAAATTGATATTTGAAAATTATTTGATAATTTCACAAGTTTGATTAAATTATCTTAGATCATATAACGATTTTTAACTATCAACTTCACATGAAAATAACATCTTTCATCATAACAATGACATGATAATGGTCAAGATGTAAAGACATTGACATACCTATTTATAACATCCAAGAGAGGGAGAAGATGAAAAACAGAAACAAATAAAATAGGAGTTGAAGAGAAAGGAAAAGTGTACGTGTGAAGAAACACAAGAACACACCAGGTCCTTAAAAAGTGCACCCTTAAGGTTACAAAAACAGACTGAAAAATTTGTTGGCAGATGGTAAACTACCTCATGGACTTTGTCTACATAAGCCAACATCGGATAACTCCTCTTTAACAACCCACAAGAGATGCCTTGTTGGTAAAAACTGAAAGCCTATGAACAAGATATGTACCTTAACGAGGAACACTTCTATGAGGACCAACTGAAAGATACAAACACTAGATAATTCACAGTTGAAATTAGGAAGAGAGAAGGGGGTAAAAGGAGGCTCAATAGAAAGCCTATCCCGACCATGGTAAAATGGAAAATAAAAGGTCGTCCTGGAGCTATATATATGAAAAAGAAAGTAAAGGCAGGTTTGTGGATATGAACAACTTGCACTTCAAGTATGTAGCACAAATGTCAAAAATTTCAGCTACTCTTATCTTTTCTACTCATCCCAAATCCTGATACTTCCAGCTAGCGCATCTCTCAAAGGAAAAACCTGCTTTGAATATGATCTCATTGGAGGGAACTATAATGAAAGCCGGATGCCTTGCTCTTCCCTATCAGTGGAAGAGTGGTTTTTTTCTCTCTCAGCCATGAACCTTTTATATGGGACAAAACCTCTCCCACAGGTTTCAGTTCTCATTCTAGGCCTTAGCTTGGATGTTGCTCTAGTTTCGCTTGGAACAATATGGCTAGGAATTTCCGATTTTCCTTCCCCCTTGCCAAAGCAATGCACATTTATGTGTACGGGTATTGGTTTGCATGCCTCAATTGATGGAGGTGAGGGTCTGCATGTGTTTGTTACCGATAGAGTCATCCCGAAAAGCTTTACAGTCTGACCAAATGATTCTTCTACCATGCTTGCTTTGATTTCTTTCTGGGATATCTGGATGTTACGATAAACAAAATAGAAAAGGAAAAGAATATGGCATCATATATCTTTTTCTAAGGATTGTCAATATGACATAGTATTAATATTGGAGTCAATAGAATGAATTGGAATTGTAAGTACCACAAGAGGGTTCTCATTGTGAGCTGAATCGGCATTTAGTCCAGCTTCCTCGGATGGGGTTTTGGGTTCCACAAGTGTAAAGCCGCTTGAATTGACCCCGCTAACGGATGACATTGGGGATAAGCTTCCGTTAGGTGTATCTGAATCTGAGGAACCATGACTGTCTGAACCAACCCCAGTTAACACTGACTTGGGAGATTGGTTCTCTTGATCAAAATCTGCTTGTGACTTCAGAGAATTAGACCTCTTCGGCTGCTCTTTGACCGAAGTTATTTTATTAGGAGTCCCTACTAGCTTACGGGGGTAAGGATGCATCGGCTTTCGTTTTGGTCTTGGAGGAGGAATTTCAATTGACTCTGCAGAGTTGATAATCTTACCATTAGAGTCACGGAGAACCTGCCATGAATATATAACATAGAAAGAATTAAAGTGAATTCAAGCATAGATTAGTTAACCCTTCAATACCAAAGAAGATATTATTTTGGATACATAGTGGTCATTAACATCCAAGCATACTTTATGGTTACTAGAATAGAGCAGTAAACCTTAGAAAAAAACTTCTGAGCATGACTTCGAATCTGAACAGCAGTCTTTGTGCCAACATGTTCTGTGGTGAAACAATAGAGGACTCCAAAACTTTAGAACAAACTTCTTTAATGCTTACTTATATCTTTCTTTGGCTAAAATCCTAATAGTATACACTCCATAGAAAATGAAGTTTGAAAATTAATGATACCTTCGATACGACGCCAGGCCCTGCCATGTAACTTTAAAGCCTCAAGGAACTTCTTGTGCTCTTCATCCGTCCACCTCTCTCTTTGTTTCTTGATGGTGTACGGTTTCCTCACCTATTGAAGTAGAGAGAAACTTGATCAAAACAAAGATGACGCCAGCACACAAAAATCAAATCTTAACATGCCAAAGCCACAAATAGATGAGAATCTAGGGAGAACCTTGAGAGCACCATCATTTGTGGTTGAAAACTGGTCTTTGAGTTGAATATCTGTAACAGAATTCAGTTCAGAACCCGAAGATACTTCATTTCCCACTGGAGGACTACCCTGTGATGTGGTAACTCGATTTTGATCCTACATTAGATTCAAACAGCATGTATATAGTTATAATGTGATCATTAATTCATAACAGGAAATCATTTATCCACCAGTCATTAATCTTCCACGAAAATTCTTCACTTCACGTGAAAATACTTCCAAAAATTAATCAGTAATGAAAGCTTCTGCATTCTCTAAAAGGGAGGAAAGCAAAGCAGGTTCCTGCTCCTAATAAATTGTTTCTTGGGGCGAATCATTTAAAATTTACACTATCGTGAAGGAACGAAACCCATGTATATTTGACATTTGAAAACCGAAAAACCATAACATTAGAGTCCTATGTTTCCCATCATTTTGTCAAAACTCTGCTACCATTGACAATTTCAACTTCCACATGAACATGAGACTATGATAATATGTATAATTATCTATTATTGTTTCCATCGAAGGCCAAAAAAAGGATATAGCAGGGAAAATTTTATACGTACGTGAATGGCCATAACTGCAGAAATCAGTGCTCAAACTCAAAAGTGCCAAGCTTTCTTCAACTTTGTCTTCCCTCGCCCAAAGACAGAAACAACAGACACCAAAAAGCCACTCTTTGCTTACTCAAATCCCCACCCAACAATAGTATGGTCTACATAAACAATCAAATGAACAAATTTTGTACAGAAAAAAGGACCTTCTTCCCCAGTTCCATGTCTCACCACTTTCATCAAACACCAATTTTCAGCTAAAAAACTACATACAGAACCCTCTTGGCTATAAGATCCGGTGATCCCGCACTACAAAGCATGTTCATGAAAAAACAATAGTATCCACACAAATCTGGATCCTTTTGTACAGAGAACCAAGAAAACTCATCAGAATCTTGTTTGCAATATAGAAAAGCGGAAATGGAATGAGTCACCAAAAATTGAAGGAAATTGTGAGGGAAAATAAGCAAAAACAATAGGAGGAGATATTCACAAACACCTTGCAGGCAGAAATAGAAAACAGCGGGTTTCTTTTTTTCGATCACCGGAGCAACCAAACTCGTCGTGAATTGGCACCGGTGATCAATGTAATCAAGCTCCTAAACACACTCCGATGAGAAATAACCAAAATTGTTTGGTGTAAACTACAGAGAGAGAAAGTTCTAAGCTTTGAAACGTTAGGAGGAGAAGAAGTGAAGAGAAGAGGAAGATGGAAGTTACAAGTGAAATCTCTGACTCTGAAGAGAGTGGCTCTCATGGTTGTGAGAAAAAAACGAAAAAGAAAAAGGGGCAAGGAGGTGGTGAGTGGTGACACGTCAGATGTTTGATTTCTATTTTCATTTTACTTGGAAAAAAAGTCATATTTTTTTAAATATTCTAAAAACAGTATTAATAAATATTTTAAAGGTATTTTCAAAAAAATATATAAATAAAAATACTTTTTAAAATTCCAATAATGTAAACTGAAGAAATTTTTTTTAATAAAATATTTTTCTGTAATACTAAGTATACAAATGAACAAAAAATATAGCATTTTAAAACATTTTTAAATTCATATTTTTAGCAATTAAAAAGACAATTATTAACTAAACTCGTTTTATTATTCCGACATCGAAATCTCGAGAATTCAAAGGAATCTTGTGGCTCATGTCAAAGGAGTTTGCGCACACGTGGCGTTCAGTGGTGGCGTAGGTTCCTCGCTTTTTTGAAAAACGGAAATTTTGTTTTACTTCGGTGGGCGGAGGAAGCAGACTGTGGATAAAGCCGCACGCGCCAAATTTTGCTACGCGCGGCTTTGGGCGTGCCACGTGTGTCCATTTATTTGCCTGAACAAATAAGTTGTGGCCGAAGTTGTTTTCCTAATTTTCAAAACAGATAAATGTCACGATTTTATATTTATCCGTCTCCCATCAAATATTCTCCTTATCTTCTTTATTATTATTATTATTATTATTATTATTATTATTATTATTATTATTATTATTATTATTATTATGTTGTGTATATTTTGAGAAAGATCTGATAATTAAGAATATCTATTATTCATCATCCAAAGATATAATTTCTTCATTAAATTATCAAGAGTGTTTGGATTAATTATTTATTAATTTAAAAATTTTGTAAATTATAAAATTTAATTTTATGTGCACACAAAATTTTATTTATATTTCTTACTTATTTATAGTAGTTTTGACTTTTTGTTATATTTTCTCCGTATAAAAATGTCAAAATCTTTCATCCAATCATAAATATGAATAGTTTTTTTATTTAAGATGTATGTCGTCATTTTTGCCATGTAGATTATTAGATGTGTTTATTTTTTTTGTGACTTTTATTAAGATAAATAAAATGAATATAGTTTTTTTCCGTTAAATTTTTAATGTGAAAATTTCACAAAATAAAGCCTAAAATATAAAATACAATATGATAAAAAGTTAAACAGAAAACTATGCTAGGAAAGAAGGAATTGAGAAACACAAATAGAATCGAGAGTGACTGAATGAGCCAGAGCTGTGCAAATGGTGCAGTACAGACATCACATGGATAAATATTGTAATTGAAAAAAAAAAAGATAAATGATATAAAAAAATAAAATAAAATTGGATTCATTATATTATTAATGTGAGGATATTTTTTAGGCTAAAATATCTTGAGCCTCTGAAAATTAAGAAGAGTGTGGGTTGGCGAAGCCATGCATGATTTGTGGATCGAAAATAAAAGAGGGTCAGAGGGACCCTTGCGCTTTTGGCCACGTCACAGCCACATGCCGTCACACTTAAGAAACAACGCCACGTGTCACAGTGGAAAGAAAATAGAGTTCGTTCTAGACCACTCGTTTCTTTTCTCATTTTTTATTAAGCTCAAAATTCTCTGGCCACACGTTTCTATTTGGGGTTTTTAATTTAATTAAATTAAATTAGAAAACGGTAGAGGGTAAGTATTAGGCAATGCCAGGTGTAGGTGAGAGTGGAAGGCTGCAATCAGCGCTAAAAATGAGGCCCAACGCAGTGTCTGTGCTGAAGAGGAAGAGAACTGTCTAGTAGTGTGACTAATCTTTTTTGTGGACTCATTATGTTATTTAATTTAATTATATATTATTGTTATATTAGCTTTACTAGTAAGTGTTTTAGAAGTAAAATATGATTATCATTATCATTTTTATGAGTTTCTTTTATACAACTTATTAACAAAATTCTTATTAAGTTATCATTTAAAAAAATATATGACTTTTGTTTCATACTTTCATAAGATGAATAAGTATAACGATATAAAATAAATATAAGAAAAATGAGTTTTCAAAATTATTATATTAGCGACAGTTGTCTTAATCATTGTAATATTAAAACTCAAACAAATGTAAATGTATAATTTGAGAACAATGCAAAAATATTTTATATTTATCACATCATGGAAATTAAACTCCTACTAATATTAACAAGTGTTTTTTATATAGGTTCAATTTGCTTTTAAATTAAAGATCGGTCTTTATTTTAAACGTATTGTGTAAAATTAAAAAATGATAATATTACTTTTATTTTTATAATGTTATTTTATTTAACGTTATTTTTTGTATTATATATTTATATAATATAAATTTATAAAAAATAATATTGTTAAAATAAAAGTGACAATCAATATCATCATGGGTAAATTTCAGGCTGAGTATATTTTAATAATTTAATCCATTGGTTTGGTGTCTGAATCTTGATTAGCATTAATGAAGCCATATTGATGTTGTTCTGACGCTTGAAATAGCCGGGACACGTTGTTGAGTTTCAGTCCTTTGTTTTTGCTTTTGAGGTGATTGACTGGGTTTTATTGTTGCTTTGCCTTTAATTTGACAATGATGATTGATAACCCTTGGCTTTTAAACTCTTCCCTAAAGTGGGATTTCTTGATACTTTTTCTACTTTAGCTTTAGAGATATATATAATAGGAAAGTTTTCAAGGATATCGATACACCGATGTTTTAGTAATTTTTAATTGTTAATTTTAATTATATATATTATATATATTTTTTATAATTAAAATCAATGTATACTAATATATTTGAAAATTTTTTAATATAATATATCAGTAATGTTAAAAGAAAACATTTAAAATTATTTTATATAATATAATATTTATAATTTTATACTATAATATTTATTTATATATTTATTATATTTAAATTTATTTTTGTTGGTTTTCAAGCATTATATACTGTGGCTTTATTTTCATGATTACTTCTAAGTTCTACCAAGTGGTTAAGAACCCCGAGGATAGGTCAGTTCTGCTAAAGTGGCTGTATGCGTTTGCTATTGTTATATGTTTGCTTTAATCAAGTTTTTACTAACTATTTTTGTTAAAAAATATGAAATATTATTTACAAATTGATTTTTATATTTGATTTATTGATTTAAGAATAATTGTTGTAATGTTTTATATGTGAATATTTTAGAATTATTACGTTATTTTCTTAAAGATAATTACAAGCAATGATTTAATTAAAACAATTTATTTAATATAAAAATTTAATTATAAAGTTTAAAATGATAAAGATTTAATAAATTATATAGACTATCAGAATAATTAGGGCAATTTTTTTTTACAATATCTTTTAATCAAACAAGTTAAAGACTAATTCGTCGCAAATTTAAACTTTATTTAAGGGTTTGTGCTGGCCAATAACTTACCTTATATATAAGACAGAATTCGAACTATTTGTATTTTATTAAAGTAGACAAATGAACTAATTATTACCACTGTACTAACTCAAACTAGTTTGTGTTATTCCATTATAACAGCTACTACTATTTTGAGAAATAACTATTTTTATTATAGTTTCTACTAATTAAAAAATAAAAACACTAAAGTAAAATTTATTAGCATTATATTTAAATAATTTTTCACTTTAGTTTCATTAAGCATGTCAGAGTCAAACCGATTAGAAATTAATCGTTTGATATTGGCCGCGAATACTTAAAGAGTTAGCACCTAGCAATAATTAGGGAGTAACGCTAGAAAAACAATAATATAAATTTATTTTATTTAATTTAATATTTATAATTATAAATTTATTATATCTAAAAATTTTTATTTATTTTAATAATAATTAAGAATTACAACACATTAAAAGAAAAAAACAATTATGACTCCCTTTAATTTCAAACTATATACCCTTCGATCATTTTCATAATTAGGTAGTGCATTGTATTTCATATTATAGAAATAATGCGTTTGGTTCGGTTAAGATTTCGTAACATTTGTTTTGAGGTACTAAGATAGAGACTAAGAGATTGAGATTCAGTATTATGTTTATTGGTTTAGAGACTGGTATTAAAATTTCTGTCTTTATCTCTAAAATTTCAGTATTTCAGTATCTCTAAAAAGTAGGGACACAGAAAAACTAAAATTTTTAGAGATGGAGACTAGAACTTTAATAATATTTTATACCTAAAATATCCTTATTTCAATTAATTAATTTCAATTTTACCCTTTGTACAAATTAAATTAGAATTTTATTTTTGTTTTAATTTCTATCTCCCACTTTATACCAAACAAAATACTAAAATTTATTTTAATTTATATTTCTTAATCTTAATCTCTCAATCCCATTCTTTTCATCTCTATCTCTCTACCAAACGCTACCTAAGACATGCTGCGTCGAGTACTCAAGTTACTTGAAATACCGAAACACAGAATTAAAGTTGAGTGTGAAGATTGAGAGTTTGGAATTGAGCCAGCCAATGGTGGTGTCATTAGCTTAGGGATACGATATACTTGTAAAGATATCTAAAATGAATAACATATAATTGTGCTATATATTTAAAGAATATCGGATGGAGTAGTTATGGCTATGCTACAATATCGTGATTACAAATGCCTTAGGTGGAGCCGTGGCCGGTGGGTGAGCCTTCCACATTAGGGGGTAACATTGGCTAAATAGGATTTGAACTCAATCATAATTTTATTTATAGATTAAATTTGTTATTAAAATTCAATCCTATTTTATTTATAGATTGAAAACAACCTAATTCTAATTCTATTTGCATTTAACTCACGGGTGTATACGATTTTATTTGCGAATTTTTATAAATATGTAATATTATTATATAACTTAATAAGTATATAAATTAAAAATTTAATACAAATAATATAATCACCCAACAAACAATATAATCGTCTCATAAATAACATAATTATCAAATGTTCAATTTTATATAAAAATTTTTACTTAAATTAATAATACAAACACAAAAATAATGTGATATAATGTTGTATTTATATATCACTAAAATAAAATTAATTTTTATATAAATAAAAGTGTGAAATTATTAATTAATGATCTTAATTTAATGGTTAAAATTTTTTACACTAAATTAAAAGTTTTTGATTCAGCACCTACAATATATACATAAGTAAGAGATCAGATATCTGCAGATAAAATATATATTGTCACTCCTACTACTCCATATAATAAAAAGTGCAAAATGATTAATGTGACAATACTTTTTATTAATATTAGTCAATATTTTTAATTAATAATTAATTTTTATATTAAGAGTTAAGTTTTAATATCTAAAATTTAAAAATTTTAATATTTAAAATATAAAATATTAATAAAAAATAATAAATTTTATTAATCATATAATATTGCTCTTAGTGAACTTGATGACATGATATACTAACTAAATTCTAAATAAGCTCTTGTTTATCTTTATTTTCAGGCTCTGAGAGATTTTACTCGAATCCTCTCTCATCCTGGTGTACAAGCTGAATTATTTTATGCAAAATACGAGAGAATTAAGTGCGCATAGTTTGTGTTTTATTTTTAATATTTTTTATGTTTAAAATTTAAAAAAATAGATAAAACAGTCAAAATAATTTTTTTCATAAAATCTAAAAAAAAAACACAAATTAAATGCACAATAATAATACTTTTAGTGAAAATAACAAATTAATTAATATTAAGTAAAATAAAAATAAAAATAAATTTATTAGTCATTTAATATTTTTCATTTTATTAGCCCAACATTTTTTTTTCTTGTATCTAGTCCAATAATTTATTTTAAAATATACACAAGATTTTAGAAAATGACTATTATTCAAACAAAAGTAAAAATTTGCGTATACTTATCTTTATATAAAATTATTAATTAAAAACAGTTAAATAATTTAATATGTAATCTAATCGCCCTTAATTATCAATTTTATATAAAAACAAATGCATATAAATTTCTACCTCAAACAAATCACGTTTCCGGATAGATCAATCATACTTGTAACTTGTTACAAAGTCATGAGCTAACTTGTTTTTATTTGGCCGCGACCAATAAGCTAATTTCCAACCACATGATAAAAAGTTAAAAACTAAAGCCTTGCAGCACTGCACCCACTTAATAAAAACGAATCGTCACTTCCAAAGGCTGAACTAAACCGAGACCGAACTTCCTCTTAGTTTGTCCTAACTTGCCTGAAAATGGCAGATGCCCAAGTACCAATCAAGATGCCTAACATTAACAATAGAGATGACATGTCACATGGCGTTAATTAGTTCATGATTGCATTCCTAACTTGCAAAATAACAATCATGGAGGATCATATTGGCACTTATAGTAACACCAACACTCCCAAATCTATTGCCAATAATCAATTGCCAAACACTTTGAATTCCATAAGATTACATTTCTTAAATGGCCTCGAATAAGCGTAGGTTGAAAGAGGGAGGTTGACATGACTTAAATGGAATACACCAATGCAAACCAATCTAGATAACAATGTTCCTTTTTCTTTATTCTAAACCCACGTACCATTAAATTGACGTTCATCATCAAGTTGGCAAATTACAATAATAACACACACGCACATTGTCATTATCTAGTTGCAAATGATTCTCTACTAAAAAAGTTATTCTAAACTTTTAAAAGCAGTAGTTTGTCAAAGCTTTATTAAATAAATAAAGCATGGTTAAACATACTCGCATTTACTAAAGAAATTAAAAGGCTTATGTCATCATGTTTTTATTGAATATTGATTAACATGTTGCAAAAGAACATAGTTGTTGAATTTTGTTTTAAACACAATAGATCAACACAATAAAGTGAATCATAAAAAAAAAAAAAAAGAAACATGGGACAAAGAACAAATTTTAAACTTTTTTATTATTTTAGATATTACCATCAATGACTAAAAAAAATCAATACAACACTATAATATTACTCCTTGTAGCTTTTGATTGAAGATGCAATAATATTCGCAATATCCAATGTCTTATTCTAAAAGTTTTTTTAATTTTTTTAACCAAATATTTCAAATAATAGAGGACAAATTTATCAACCACTTTTTGCGATTTTTTTTTCATTGTCACTGTCATCCAACTCTCAAAATATTCCTTTATCATGCTTGAAAAGATCCAAGAACTTCCAGCATTACAAGCCCAAGTACTACAAAAAAACCGGCAGATAGCAGCGGTTGTTTAGCGGCGGTTTTTTTCAACCGCTGCTAAATAATATCTACCAGCAGTTCTTGTGGCGAATTTGGAGTAGGCTACCAAATGATCTCATTTTGCAGCGATTTTGCTGTAACCGTCGCAAAATGTCGAGTAGGTGAATAATTAGCTACCCGTTTTGCAGCGGTTCTTGTGGCGGATTTGGAGTAAGCTACCAAATGATCTCATTTTGCAGCGATTTTGCTGTAATCGCCGCAAAATATCGAATGGGTGAATACTTAGATACTTGATTTGCAGCGGTTTTCTTTCAACCGCTGCAATATTATTTTTAACTTGAAATTTTTTTGTTTAAACATTGCCTTGTTAAAATTATTCTAGTAGTCGTTATTTTTTTTTACTGAAAAACATGTTTCCAACACTGCAACTTAATGCATTAAGCAAATTTTCAATTTTGTGTTACATAAAAAATAATTCATTAATTAAAAAAAATATTCATAAATGAATAACAAAAAACAAATTTACGAATCAGGTTTTCTCTTATACTATCAGCGCATTTTGAGTTTGTATTCAAGCATAAATGGTAATAAAGAAATCAAGTGAACGTCCGAATTCATAAAGTCAAAACAAAGTTCAATAGAGCATAAAAATCAGATTTACTAAAGTAGACATACAAGTATTAAGTCAAAATTTCTCATCAACATCGTATTGACCTGGCCAGAAATACTCTATCAAAAATCTACTACAGTCACGTGATAACGGATCTGATAAGTCGTCTCCAAACCATGGCAACTTGTTCAGATCGAAACCCCTTTTTGCAGCATGTATGTCATCTTCTCTATGTTGGGTGTTTAAAGTTTCATTGTCTTCTTCTGGAAACTTATTGAGCTCAACATTCCTGGAGATGTCATATCCACTAGAGGAGATAGCATCTAAATCATCTTTTGAATCAGTGTCTGCTCCATCTAGAGTGTCATCAACTATTTCGCCTGAATATTCAGCTGACACTGAATACATGAACATGCAACCAACAACATAAATCTACTTAAAAGAAAATGATAACTTCCAGGTCATTACCTAGTTATTAAGAAAAAAATTGGAAATTATGGGAAGAGGACTTTCAAAATTAACAAACACAAAATTAACTATTACCATCTCCTTCGTCGGTAGTTTGGACAGATTTCTTGGAAAGAAGCTCTCTAATAGCACGTTCTATATACTTTAATTCCTCTTTTTAAAGCAATCTCCAACTCAACAACATGCGAGTTATTAAAGCGCGTCTGCATCATAATAAAATGTATAATTGATGGTCTTTTTGTAAAGCATATTGTGTCACTGTGATTCATTTTCTATGCTATAAATTTATTTCTAACCTTTAATTCAACAAGTATGTCTTCAGAGGTCCTACCAGCTACAAATGTCACAAAAACATACCCAAATTTCTCCTCGTACATTGATCCCCATTCATGAAGTTTCTACAATTAGAAGCATGAACGTAACAACTATCAGTGGTTAAATGTTGTAAGCATATATCAACTTAAAATACTTATTATTCAAATACTGTTTAACTCAAGTTTTTAAGGATATGGCTAATGAACAGACCTGCACAGTATCTTCGTTCGCCATTTCCAAGTATTCATTAGAACAAGATCATCCTGATATAGCCTCCAACCAAGACCTAACATTCAACTTATGAGACCATATGTCTCTGGCAACCGTAATTGCATGTTCCAATGACGAGAATGGAGAGGCCATGGCCATTTCATTAGCGAATGTTGTGCCTACACAACATGATGAGAAATCCTCCATTTTCAATTCTCTTGTTACAACACCATTTTATGTTAACTATATTGGTCAATGATTACAATATTGTAATTCAACGCAATTTACTTGATATCATATTTTTTTTTATTGGAGATTAAGAACAACAACAATGATGATGACAACAACAAAGCCTTGAAAACTAACTTCTGATATCAACAATTATTGGAAGAAATGAGGAACTAGCGGTATTCATGAAAATCAACAAGAAATAAAAACTTAATTCAAATACGAAAACACAGATCGTAATGTAACCAGCAAACTGCATACATCATAAACAATGTTAAACTTATTAAACACACACAGATACTCTATAAATGATGTACACGTTTTCCATATTTACACTATGCCACATCATCGATGTTATCAGAAACATCTTCTATTGGGTCTTCTATATCATCTTCCCTTGTCAACTGTAAATCACTGATGTCACCTGCTGCTGACATGTTCAACCCGGGTTGTGGAGAAAAAGCAGCAGCTTCAACTTTTTCATTCTCTCCTCCCATGTCATACAAGTCTCGTGGTTTTACATGAACCGCTACACTCCATTCTTGATCTACTTCACCACGTACATAGTACACGAGATGAGCTTTTGATGCCAATATGTACGGTTCATCCTCTTCTCGATCACCGGTGTGAGTTGGACGAGTGAAATTAACGCTGGTAAGGTCCAGATGGTATTGTTTGATGCCTCTGCTCGTAGTTGTATCAACCCAAATACATTTGAACAAAACCACTGTGAAATGGCAGCTGTAGTTCAGTTCGATTATGTCCACAATGTTTCCATAATATGGAACACTACCAACAGCCACTCTATTGTCACGCATGCTTGCATAACTTGTATTGGATGAGACATAAACTCCACTATTTTGGGTTTTCAGCCCGTCTTCCTTTGTGATAGTTCTAAACTTGTATCCATTGATGTTGTACGCCCTAAAACATCTTGCCTGCATGGGACCGCATGCCAGCAACTTCATTTCTTTCGAATGTAGAGTACTGTCCATTGGAACCTGGCACCATAAATTAGATTTTGTTCGTATAAAATATTGAAATTCGTAATTTATAATTCTAGGGCACAAATAAGTTGGTCAGGTTAAATTTCTACGAACCTTACGCTTGAACCAGCGAGAAAATTCTGCATGCACAACACGGTCTATCTTAGATGGCGACCTTGTTTGATGCCATAATTTTCGCTTCGTTTCTGTCCTAAATGTACTTTACGACATAACAAAAAATTAGTCCAATGACTGAGTGTTTGAAATGGGTTATAATCGTGCTTAATGATTACATGTGCATACTTACTCAATAAATGGAACGACGGCCTCGCAATTGACTAGCACATGACGATGTGCCTGATCTCTTTCCATCAGGGTCAGTCCAAAATGTGAAACAGCTCTTGAAGCTTTTCCAATTTCTGGGAACATAGTTTTTCCTATATTGTTTGTAACATCAACAGGTTGATCATTAACTCGCGCTGGTCAGTTGATTCTAGTATCAGTATTATCCAAATATCTGGAGCAAAATGTCAAAATTTCTTCGGATAAATAGCCCTCCGAATTGAGCCTTCTACTTGTGCCCTGTTACGCATGTATTGCTTCAATCGTCCTAAGTACCTTTTATATAAATACGACATAACGCTTAATATATACATAACGAAATTGAAAAAAAATGTCTTAAATGCGTTTAGTAACAAGCTAACCTTTATATTGGATACATCCACCGATAATGTACCGGGCCACCAAGTTTTAGTTCATCAACAAGATACACCGTAAGGAGGAGAAATAATTTCCAACTGACACAGAATTTGCATAACATGGTTCGAAAGGCCACCAAGCTGCATAGGGTTTACAGCTTTTCCACAGAGTTCTCGAAAAAATGAAGACAGATTCGCAATCACAGTCGACACCGGACTCGGCAATGCATTCTTCACCAAAATCGGAAGTAATTGTTCCATTAGAATGTGGCAGTCGTGACTTTTCAACCCATACAACTTGCGCTTTCGGATGTCAACACAACGAGTAATATTGCTCGAGTAACCATCTGGAAAGACCACGTTCTGTAGAGTCTTCAGGAATACATTCTTCTGTGGATTCGACATTGTGAAGATTGCTGAAGGATATTTACCACCTTCGTCCGGCCACAATTCAGGCCTTATGCCCATGCTTTGTAAATCTTTGCTAGCTTTAAGATTGTCTTTTGATTTAACGCTATCATTTAAGATAGTGAAGACCACATTGTCACAAATGTTTTGCTCTATATGCATCACGTCAAGGTTATGACGCAACATGTGATCCTTCCAGTACGGGAGTTCAAAGAACACGCTCCTCTTTTTCCAATACGAGTCATCTTGATCTGCATCTTCACCAATGCATCTTCTTTTGGCTGTCAAAGTTGAGTTCTTCCCAAATGATACTTGTATGTTACACTGCTGCCTTTAAGACATCTGTTCCAGAATACTTCTGTGGTGGATCTCTGCTTTCAGCTTGTCTGTCAAATCTACTCTGGTCTAATCTATATTTATGGCCCTGATTTAAGAAGCGGCAATGGCCCATGTAACACCATTTTCGACAGAATTTTAGTCGCTGAGCCTTAACGTCCACGTTACACGTAGGACATGCTAACCCACTATACGTGTTCCACCCAGATAAATTTTTCAACCTTGGAAAATCGCTAATAGTCCATATTAGTGCCGCACGCATCTTGAAAGTGGTCCCCTTATTAGCATCATAAGTTTCAACGCCATCCCAGAGTTGCTTCAACTCATCCACCAAGGGCTCCAAATAAACATCTATGTCATTACCCGACATTTTAGGACCGGGAATAATCATAGATAGTATAAAATATGCCTGTTTCATGCAAAGTCAGGGAGGAAGATTGTATGAAATAAAAATCACAGGCCAAATGGAATACTTCATACTCATATTTCTGAAAGGATTAAATCCGTTACTAGCTAAAGCTAAACGAACACTGTGCGGATCATTAGAAAAAAAAAAGGATACTTTGCATCAAAGTCTTTCTATGCTTCAGCGTCTCTTGGATGCCTCAAGTACCCATCAGTATTATCAACCTCTTTATGCCATAACATGTCAGTTGAAGTTTTGCTACACATGAATAACTGTTGCAGTCGTGGTATAAGAGGAAAGTAACGGAGAGTCTTTGTTGGGAGAGACTTTTCGTTTTTCCTGACAGGTATTTTGAGTTTCATAACGGAACCCTTTCGTGTCTTTTGCTTCCATTGTGAAGTCCCACACTGCTTGCATTTGGTCGCATCCTCATCATCACCCCGATATAACATGCAATCATTCGGGCATGCATCTATATTTTTGTATTCAATCCCTAACTTTTGGATAGTTTTTTTGGCTTCATACAAAGTAGACGGGAGTTTGGCTTGCTCAAATGCATCCCGCAATAAGTCCAGAATCATTGACATAGTCTTGTCACTCACACCACACATACACTTAATGTGATAAAGCTTCACTAGGAAAGACAACTTTGAGTATTTCGAGCAGCCGAGATATAATTCCTCCGCTCCATCTGCAAGAAGATCGGTAAAATCCTGTGCCTCACGACTTGAACTATTGTACAAGTACAGCAACTCCAGATCATCGTCTTCTACAGAATCGCCTGCTGTGGTCTCCTCACTTCCGGGACGCATTGTGAAGTTAAATGCCTGGTGCACCATTTGATAATATGGATTCACCTCGGTTGTAGGTTTCTCAACTATATCAGTGTGCAAATAGAGCTCTCCTCAGCTGGTTTCTCACCATGACGCAACCACAACATATATCCAAGGGAAAAGGGCTTTATCAACAGGTGGTCGTATGCATCCTCTCTTGTTTGCATAAATTGAAACCCAGATTGAGGGCATGGACACTTTATGTCATCCGATGATGCATTCGCAAATGCAAAGTTTAGGAACTTATTAAGTCCTCGTCTATATTCTATGCTATCTCGTGGCTTAAGAATTCAGGTTTTGTCTATATCTATTATACACCAAAGATATGGTTTAGCAATTAATATGATACAACTTTTTCATCACTAAAATAATGTTAAGTATCTTAGTGTATTTTATCCGCATGATATAACAAATGCCGTTCTAAAAACATAAGATTAAGGTAAAATACGTGTGCAACTAAAAACATTAAAATTTATACTAAAATGTGTAGTAAACTGTAGAATATAAAACTAATATAAAAAAAAGGCCACATAATTACAGTTATAATATGACGCTAAAATTTACACCAATTAATTCTTGTCACAAAATATTAAGATTCATTTTTACATATAATAGTCATTCATCTAAGTTCATTCATGGACTACCTTACAAAAATTTTATCTACGTAAAACACTCCTCTTATAACCTTTTTATGAGTTGAGATTCAAAATTTTTGTACTTTTATTTTTATTCAATGTTTATTTTTATGTTTTATTTTAGGTATGTTAATAAAAAATCTTAACATTAGTTTTGATTTTTTACTTTTAGGAAAAAGTAAATAAAAAATGCGACTTTTTTTATAAATTAGAATATTAAAAAATAATTTTATTATAGAAGAAATTAAGTCTATTTCTTGACCATAGGAATACAGATAATTCAATCTTGAATGTAATCAAAGTAAATATATATTTATTTAATTTTTAAATTTTACATTAACTATTAAAATAATGATATAATGGATGTACTCTTGTTAAAAAATTGAAAATGACTTCATAACAATTTTTTTTGTTGGATGAAAACATGACTCGAAAACTATAAAGTCTAATTTAAACAACTGTTCATAAGTAAAATAAGTAATAAAAATTGGATATACGATTTAACCTTCTTGTTATTTAGTACAAATATAAATATAATAAAAAAATTATTGTTTCCATATATAGTAACACAAAATTCAATTTTTTTTTATTTTTTAGAGCTATTTATTTTTTTAGTTTTCGTCTTTAATTTTTAACTTTAATTAAAATTTGTTAAGCAAAAAAGTACTAATATCAGCTAACTTTAATATTCAACTTATATTCTAAATGAAATTATGTGACTTTGTAGTTTGTATGCATTATATAATAAAATTGAAAATACATATAATAGAAAAAAATAAAACTTATTTGTTCGTTACATTTATAGGAGTATAGATGATTAACATAAGAGTTATGAGACTTTTTTTTTTTTCTTATTTTTAAGATATATATGGTAGTGACTACTGACGATTAAAGAGAACATAAAAGAGATTAAAAATATGAGGCAACTTAGATAATAATAAAATTCTTTAATAATATGTATAATAAAAAAAGATTCTTTAAAATGATGTAATTCACCAGAAATTTTTTTCTAGGATAAATATGACATTATTTATTTATTTTATCAATTTGTTAGTTATAAATCATCAATAGAATTACTACTAATTAATACTTAGTGGAGGAACACAGCAAAGACATAAAAATTTGAGACAAACTATTTAATTAAGTATTAAAATTTTTATAATTCAGGATTAATACTTTTAATTAGAAAATGAATACATTAAATATTAATTCAATATGTCAAATAATATCGATATTCATTAATAAATGACCATTTCATAGAAGTAAATAATAAGGACAAACATGGGGAATATTATGACAAACCAAAAAGGGAACTAATAAAGTTAAGATATTCCAAATAATACAAAATATACACATAACTCATTACGCACCTTATGTTTGTACTTTGTAGGTCAAAGATGCCAAAATAATAGTCTAAAATGTGTATAAAAAAGAAGTAAAAGAGTTAGTAAACAAAAAATTACTTCCAAAAAATTTATCTATTCATCAAAATATTTTCAACAAGTTTTATCATGAAAAATAATTTAAGATGATTATATTCGAAACAATAATTTAGGAATAATTAAACTTGAATAACATATTTCACGTTCAACAAACATAAAAATAAAAATAAAAAGTTCGTCAATATAAAACGTCCACAAAATTAATTTATTGTTTCTCCTTATATAGAACATAAATAATCGAAAAAATAAAAAATGAAGCCATCATTAAAATTTTTAGTAAAAGATATTTATAAACATTAGGTAATTAACGAAAGATTAGTTTCGGCATAATCAAGATGACTTATTTTCTTTTTTATTGTATTTTTAAATATACTCGGTAAAATAGAAAAATTGGATATTTTAAAAACTAGAATTGAACCGGTGAACCAGCCGAGAATTGGTCGGGCGAACCGAACCGTGATCCGGCCGGTTTTTTGAAGGAATATCAAAATGTTGCCGTTTTAGCCTCCAGTTAGCCCTAATTACATCCCATTCCATCCATATGAAGAGATACAGATTCCATAGGTCAGAGCGCCGCATGTCTGCAGAAAGCAATGGAACATATTGAACATATTGAGAGCCAAGACCCCTCCAGCAATGAATTTTTACAGAATGATTCCCTTGCACAAGTGCTTGAAAAGGAGCACCCAGGAAGAGTTCGTGGACTCGGTTTCGGTCCATGTCCCAGTCAGTGTTTTCGTAACATTTCACAGCAGTCTGACTATGGTGTGCAGATTGAGGAGTATCAGATGGAGATTGTAAAACTTAAGGCAGAGGCAGCAGAAACAGAGGAAAAGGTAAAGAGACAGAGAATAGAGGCTGAGGCAGCAGAGGAGAAGGCAAAAATATGAAAAATTTGTTAAGATACATAATTCAGCAACAAGGAGGTAATTTGCCACCTGAAATAGCTGCAGATCTGGATTCTTTGAGAAGTGCACCGACCTCATCCCATGCAAGATGATGTGCGGGCACTAATGATCTGAATTATCAATGTTGGAATCTGAATACTTTTTTATTGTTCACTGTCCTAATGACTTTTGAGATATTTATTTGTAGTTCTTTTTTTTTGTGACTTTATTTGTAGTTTACAGTCATTGATGCACTGAATTCAAATTACTATTATAATGATTCACTTTTGCATATATATATTTATTCTGTTTTGTGTGTTTTTGTTTGATTGGCTGTTGGTTGTTTTAATAAATTAAAGTAACTGTGTGGAAGAACGTATAAGGAAGGGTTAAGTACTGAAATCGTCCCTAAGGTCTTCGGTGAAAATCAAAATCGTCCCCGATCTTTTTTTGTTATTAAAATCATCCCCAACGTTACAAAACGTTATAAAATTGTCCTTTTATCCATAAATAAAATTTTCTGGACAATTTTGCCCTTTCAATAAAAATAAAAAATATTAAAAAAAAACCACCCCACCCCACCCCACCCCACCCCACCCCACCCCCACCCCTTACCCCCACCCCTTATCCTCACAGGCATGCAAAACTCGCGGTATGGGCGGCTCGCCTCAGTCTACCCTTAGCGGAATCAGAAGCTGGTCCGGCCATAGCTTAGTTTCTGGCGAAGGAACACCGAACGGATCTTCCCGTGTTCCTTCCCCTTCAACGACGCCGTTCGCCGACCGAAACGACCCTTGGGAGGTTATATACCAAGCCGCAGGACAAGTGGCTAGGATGAAGCTGAACGACCACGTGTCTCAGAGCAACAGAGGGTTTCTTAACTCTACACGTGCCACCGCAGCAGCACCGAAGGACCTCCACACCACCGTATGCCGCTCGTTCTATAACCACGCTCCTCAGGTAACAAAACCGTCTTTGGGAAGAAGGCATTTCTGAAAAACTTGAATCTAATAATATTTTTCCATTGTGTTCAGGTTTCTCAAGAGCAGGTGTTGAATCAAGTGTGGTTCTACTTGGGGAAGGCAGGGGCTGGTAATAAAGCATATTGGCTCCTCCAACAGCAGAACAAAGTGCGTGAAATTTGTTATGAGAGTGTAAAATGTGGTAATTTGTTACGCTTCTGGCACGGACTTCAAGCACAGATTCGTGTTCTCCACTTTTTCTTCTGTGTGTTCTAGATTCATCGCTAATTCTAGAATTTTTGTTGCTGCTCTCTCTAATTCTGCATCTTCATAATCTGAATCTGAATTCTAGATTTGTGGAATTGTTGTTGATTAGTTGAAATTCTGACTCTGAATTGGCTTGAATTTTTGGATTAGGATTGTTTATTGATGATTTTGGTTCTGGGATTGTTTATTGATGATTTTGGTTCTGGCCCTGTCTGTGTGCGTTCCTCTTCTTGATATATATGTACTTTTATGAGGTTGGGTCTGGTTGGGTGTATTCTAGGTGATGGAAATTCTTGTACCAAGTCTGGAAATTGAGTCAAGCCTGCATCGGAAGGTGTGGACTTATTTTTTCTTGTTGACTCCATTGCTCAAAGTTCTTGTGGTTTGAAAGGTGATTGTTTATGACTTGTGAGTCTTGAATCTTGCTTACAGAGAGGGAAGATGTAAATTATTTGAAAGGAGAAGAGGAAAGTTCCTCGGGGAAGGGGGAAGGGAACGCGAAGGGAGAAGAGGGAAAAGGGGGGTTTCGAGAAGAAGAGGGGGAAGGGGAAGGGTCCTCGCCGCCGCCACCGGTCTTTACGGGCGCGATCTTCGGGAAGAAGAGGGAGTAGGCTGAGGGGGTTACGGGAGGGAGTGAGGGAGGGAGGAGGGCGGAGGGGGAAGGGTTGAGGGGGGTGGGGGGTGGGGGGTTGGGGTTTGTTTTAATTTTTTAATATTATTTTTAATTATTTTTATTAATAATGAAGGGTAATATGGTAAAAAAATAAAATTGAAGTGGAAAAGGACGATTTTATAACGTTTTGTAACGTTGAGGATGATTTTAATAACAAAAAAAGGTCGGGGACGATTTTGATTTTCACCCCAGACTTTAGGGACGATTTCAGAACTTAACCCTATAAGAAATAAAAGAATTGGCATATATTATTATAAATTTGGATTTTATTAAAAAAAAAAGTGTAACTCTATATTTGACAGTGGTTTTTAATCCGCCGCTATATCTTAACAAATTTTGTCAACGGATGGCATTTTGCAGCGGTTAACAACCGCTGCCATCTCCAAGCAGTCCTATTCTTTCGATTTCGTAGCGGATAGAACCGCCGCAAAACTATGCCGCTGCAAAATACCATTTAGCAGCGGTTATACTAGCGGTTACTATTAACCGCTGCTAAAGGTTTAGTCGCACGCTATCTTTCAGCGGGTATATCAACCGCTGCTATCCATTTGGCAACGGTTAAAAATCGCTGCTATTCCTGTGCATAACCGCTGCTATTTATCAAATGTGGTGTAGTGTACACTACGGTTGTCAAAAATACTCACAGGCATCAAACAATTGGTGAATATTTTTAACATTTTTAATTACTACATAGTATACATAAATTGTCCTTAGGATCAATAACACCCAATGTATTCAACTTTTTTTATTATTAACTCTACTGACTAATACAAATTAAATAAAAATTTTGACCCAAGATGAAACAACTCTTTTTAAATAATTTTAGTAAACCTATAACTTTATATATCTTCCGATACCATTTATGCCTATAAAACCTACACAAAAATTAATAATAAACACCCATTCATTTTTTTATTGAACTTTTATGCAACTGAATCTTCTCTTTCTTATGTCAATTTGACTAATTATAAGACACAATAAAATTTACTAAACAATTCTGATTTCCATTAATTTGTCAAAGCTTTATAAAATAAATAAAGCACGGGTAAACATACTCGCATTTACTAAAAAAAATGGCTTGTATCATGATGTATTTATTGGATATTAATGTAACATTTTGCAAAAACTCATAATTATTGAATATCTTACATCAAATAAAGATTCAAGTCTACAATTTAACTAGATAATAAATATTCAACTATAATTAATAATATATTAAAATTAATATTATCTCACAAAAATATATCATATTTTATTCAAGAAATTCTTTACACATGAAAAAGACTTGATTATTATTATAAAGTTAAAGATGGTGGAACTATTATTAGTATATAGATTATAAACACGAAAAGCTTAATTAGAAGTTAGGACAACAACATAAGATTTTTAATTGCATGTGGCAATGTTACTATATACCAGTTGAAAAGGAAAAAAAGAAAACTATACTTTATCTAGCATGTTGTTAGTGTTCACTTATTTTTTATATAACTATGACAGAATTTGTAAACGAATAAGAAAGAGTAAGAATAATTTAAATTTTATTATTGATTGTGTACATTACATTGTTATTAGTGAATGAGTATGTGCGATGCACGGGAATAAATAATTTTGGCTTAATGATACAATAATTTATTATTACTTTTCATAAAAATTGAATTAAAGAAAAAAATGATTCGTCATAATAATATATAAATGCTCCTATCTTAAACCAAATTTGCATTTATGAAGATACTTAATCAAAATCTTAGCAAAATTATCTAAATAATATGTCATATGTCACCAAAAAATCTTATTACAGGTTTGGATGCTGTAAAACGAAAACTCACCAATGTGCTTTTCATTCCTTATTGAATGTACTATTTATATACTTGGTAAGAAAAAAAATAGAATTTACACTAAAAAAATCTGCATTGATAAGTGCTATATAACACATGGCTCATTGTGCCTTTCTACCCTGAAGATACACACATCATTTTTATTACCATGTTGTCTCATGCATATGGAAGGAAAAAAAAGTGCATGACTCTTGCAATGATGACATTAATAATTCATAAATAAATAAATATATATATATATATATATATATATATATATATATATATATAATCTGGTCAGACAAATTCGTGAATCCTCTATGTGGTAATTAATTAGGGAAATTAGACCTTATTAGTGATAAATGATGAACAACTGAGAGCAATGAGTAAAATAATACTATAGCTATGATACACAATGATTAAATATTGAAGTAAGATTAGAGAAAGTGTGAAAAAGATCATAATTTTACAAGCTACATAGAGAAGGATTATATAGATTATAATTTAGTTTCACTTTTAGTAATTAAGCATGCTTGTTGTTGCTGCTAGTTGGGGTAGCAGAAATGTTACTGTTATCTCGCTTTGAAGAATCAGAAGCTGTTGTTGATTTGTGTAGGAGTAAAGTTGGAGGTTTCATTGCTCTTTAGCAATTTGAAGGAAGAAATTGGTGGTTTCTTCTTACTAACTGAAGGCAAAGCTTCTTGATCATACCTTGAACCCTATTGAAATAACCAATATTAAATCAATGTTATGATCTTAATTCATAAACATTGAAAACAAAAAACAAAAGAAGATTAAATTTACATGAAACTTCTTCCACGGACCACAAAGAGGGGGGCAAACAAAATAGATATGGAGAATGGCTAAAAGCAATTTATGTACTGAATATTTGGGAACTTACCATATAATCAATGCAATTACCCCTCAATTATTCAAGATATATTCAATCATCATACCTTACCATCACTTGTTGGCTACTGCAAACAGTTCTTCCTCAAACTCATCTACATCCATAGTTCAAATGTCTTTGTAAATTTGGATGCTAACCAATTTCAACTGTTTTAGCCAATGAATAAAAAACTTATAAGAAGAAAATCTTAATAAAAAATAATAAGAAGAAGAAAAAGATGAAAATAGCAAAACAAAAAAAATAATAGTGATAACTTAGATTCTACATTAACTTTTTGAAAAGAGGAAAAGAAAAAAAATCAGAACCAAGAATTGAGCAAATATTTACTATATGTGTATCACAAATACTTTTCTTAGTATCCTATAATAATTGAGCAACACAAATCAGAACTACGAATAAAAACGTGCATATGGTTAATCATAAACAATCATATATGAAATAAATTAAACTGTTACTTGAACCAATATTGACTATTTGTAATAACCACTAGAAGGTAATTGTCATGATTATCATTATCATAATAATAATGATGGAAAACTAAAAAAAAGGAATTGGTATGAAAGTAAAAGAACAAAACAATATCTTTGAAAATCTCACAACTAAGTTACCTGAGACGGATTAATTTCAAAAGTACGAGTTCTTTTCTCTTTAGTAGCTGCTGTCACCTCGGCTTCATTTAGCGACTTATCATGAATGCCTTCAATTTTACCTGCTGCTTTGCTAATTACAAATCCATCCCCATTTGTATCATATAAGAGAAAAGTCGATATGGAATTTGAATTTCACTAGTTCAGTCAAAGAATGCATAGTATTTAAGATGTAGTAACATTTCAAATTTTCACATCCAAAATTGCATGCATCCACAATATCTATACCACAATCACATATTAAACAATACTAAAATTATGAAAAAAACGAAAGGTACTTTCTGCACCCCAAAATCACAAACAAATGCATCCTTTATGACAATACTTTCTATTAAGATTTAAACATAAAAATTCTAGAAGTATGCTTATAATTCAAAGGCACATGCACACATCAACGTTATACAAATATATCCATATCAAAATGCAACTGCAATCACTATCCCTATTTTTTCCCCTAATTTTGATTAATAAGAGAGATATACCTATCACCAAATAAAAAGATGTCAAAGTTAATAAATATTACTAAGATTTATATTTATATCATCAACTCTCAACGTTACCCAAAAAAATCAGTTAACTTGTATGCATAAAAGGATCATCCTATATTCAAGCAATATTGTATTTAAGGGGTCAAATTTGAGATATATCATAACTCTCCAAAGACAACCTATGCAAGAAATCTTATCCTTTCTTCAGCAGGTTCAAGATAAGCAAGGTACTATGTAAGTATATATGTTAATAAAACCAACTTCATCTTCGAGCACACTATTAAGCTTGGTAGAAGTAATGATACTGATGACATAAATTAAGAATAAAATACCTTCCTTTCACCAAAACCTTCACTATTAAAGGAAAGAATTATAGGCTATAGATTCCAAAGTTTTAGTCTACTAAATTTAAGATAAGTAACATTGTGAAGATGGCCAGTAATTATTCAAAAACAAAAGGAAGCTAAGCTTCTTACAACTTCAATCTTTGGCATGACTTAAATGAAGGAAGCAATTACAAAATGAATGATAGAAGTATTTGAGATCTGGCAGACATTGGGAATAAAAAATTGTCATAAACTAAAAAAAACAAAATAAAAAAAAATGTAAGATTCAAAAGTCTAGCAATTGTTACCTATCACAAATTTAAAATGGAAAACTTTCTAAATGAAGATTAAAGGTTGTATTAATTATATATTCAACTCTATGAAAGTTCAAGAGCTTGGAATATAATATGGACAAAGTAATTCATGAGCCTCTATATAGTAATTAATTAGGAAAATTAGACCTTGCTACTAATGAATGGTGAACAACTCAGCCATGAGTAAAATAAACAAACATAGATAGGCAGAGCAAGTTGGATGATCAAATTAAATAACCATATATGAGAGGTAAAGACATTTAACAGTGCACAGGGAGAAGCATTCAGAAGACTATGACAGAACCAACAAAGCCACTCCCTCCTATGACTACATTATACAAACAAGACATCTAATCTATGCAAGAATGCTTCAGCTAAAGAATGTGTATAACATCAAGTTATTAAAGGTTTGCCAGTGAATGAACCGGTGCAATTACTGGCCAAAGATTGAAGTTGTAAGAAGTCTCCTTTTGTTTTTGAGTAATTACTGGACATCTTCACAATGTTACTTATCTTAAATTTAGTAGACTAAATTTTAGAATCTATAGCCTATAATTCTTTCCTTTAACAGTGAAGGCTTTGGTGAAAGGAAGGTATTTCATTCTTAATTTCTGTCATCTGTATCATTGCTTCTACCAAACTTAATCGTGTGCTCGAAGTGTAAACCAAGTTGGTTTTATTAACATATATAGCATCTTGATTATCTTTAAAATGTTTCTCTTTTATCATTTTTAAATACTAAAAATTATTAAAGTTACCTCCTTAGCATCACTTGCTGCAAATAGTTTTTTTTTTCAAACTCAGCTACATCCATAGTTCAAATCTCTCCATAATCTCAAGAAGAAGAGTGGTGGCTCAAAAGATTCTGTAGTAACTTTCTGAAAGGATATAAAGAAAAAAGTTAGAACCAACAATGATGTAAAGTAGAGACACTTGTTCATGAGAAAGTATAATTTCTAATCTGTTCAGAGAGGAACACTTTGACCACCTTTTTTTAGAGAGAAACCAATGATAAACCTTGTTTATATAATGATATCAATTAACATAATATTATTTATTATTATTTTTTATAGACATGGCCAAACAAATTTAGAAACTATGATATTGGAAGAACATATATCGACAAACCACAACAACAACATAAGCAATTCAATATAATTATCTAATACTTAATAGTAAATTCTCAATAGTAGTATATGTATACATAACAGAACAGAATAACCATGAGCAATATTAGAACAGAAAGACCACAATATCAACAATAGAGACAGAATAGAAAATATTCAATAACATATTTCCTTGTCAAACACAAAAACTCGGAAATTAAAATAAATAAAACCGTAATATAAAAACTCCAAAATTAAAATCCAAAAACTACCCCAAGAAAACGCAAACCATTGAAAATCCATTTACTCGTTCTCTATATATGTCAAACACAACGTAATGATTAGAGAAATTAAAGCATTATACTTACATTTTTCAGTGAGAGCTTGTTGGGCAGTCCCTTGCAAAAGCCCAGAATACCCACCAATTGTTGCAGCTTCCACCACCGCCTCCGCCGTCATATCTACCACTACATTTGCCTCTTCTTTGGTTGTAATATGTGGCCATGTGACCTATCCCACCACAGCTGCAGCAAGCACCATCACCACCACCTCCTCCTCTTTTGTATCCACCACCACGCACAACAACTATGACTACCACTGCCATAGCTCTCGCCTAAGCCCTTGAGTACACGCACCGTTTGAGGGGAGATCGTCATCGATGTCGGAGTCGACGTCTTTGCATCGCGATTAAAATGAACAATGTGCGAACGAAGGAATTATATAAAGGTGAGGGAATAATATACGAAAAGATGATCCTGAAAAAATTTAAATTTTAAAAATTTTAAAATGAGGGACAAAATTTGAAAAATATGGAATGAAAATGGGGTAAATGAGAAAAATATATATGATTTCAGATTGAAAAGTGGGGGTAAGAGATATAAGCAATTGATCTTATTAGCTAAGAAGGGGAATTACAGAAAGATGTGTTTAGTAATTAAGTATGGTATTAAAAAGAGGAGAAATTAGGAGGTAAAAGAGTAATTCTTGGCATACAAGCGATTAAGGCTTGTAAGCCTTACAAGTTCAATTAAAACTAACGCTCAAAACACGCTTCGAACCATTCTTCTTCCTCTTCGTCTTCTCCTTCTTCTTTTCTTTCGTTTCTTGCCTTCTCTTTCTCCTTCTTCTTCTTCTTCTTGCTGCACGTTCTTCTTCCTCTTACTCTTCTTCTTCTCCTTTTCTTTCGTTTCTGCACGTTCTTCTTCATCGTCTTCCTCTTCTTCTTTATTTACGTTCTTTCTCTCTGTTTTATCTTTTTTTTTTTCGATTTTTCATGGTGAAATCGTTTTTGAAGAAGAAGAAGCAGTAGAAGATGAGGAGGAGAAAGAGAAAGAGTTCTGAATTATGCATAAGATGTATTTTAACAAATTTTGGGTGTATTTCTTTAAATCCTTTGGGTGTATTTTCTGTAATCCTTTGGGTGTATTTCTATAATCGTTTGGGTAAATTCCTGTAACCGTTTGGGTGTATTTCTGTAATCATTTTGGGTGTACTTCTGTAATCGTTTGGGTGTATTTCTGAAGTTCCATTATCTTCAAAAGGATTACAGAAATACACCCAAAGGATTACGAAAAATACACCCAAAGTATTTAAGAAATACACCCAAAATTCGTTGCATAATTCAGAACTCTTTCTCTTTCTCCTCATCTTCTGCTGCTTCTTCTTCTTCAAAACGATTTCAAAGCTTGATTTCAGAAACTATGAAAATCGAAAAAAAAAACGAAGAAGAGGAAGAGGAAGAGGAAGAAGAACCGTTTTGAGTGTAGCGCTTTAAAAATAGGAAACGTTGAATAACGCATTAAAAGGCTTAGTAACTTGTAAGACTTGTAAGTCAAAAAGACTTGTATGTGTAGCACTCCTCGAGGTAAAACATCTAGAAATCTTTGTTTGGTATTTACCAGCTATCTGAACATGATATATGCGAGTATTATGATATTGAGAGATGCTGGTAGCCAATCTCTATGCATATATATACCATGGTATGGCATGTGGAATGATAAACATGATATGAATAGTGCCCCATGTTTAAGAGGATTGACAACTTAAAATTCTACTACAGCATACTGTCTTTTATAATTATGATGATGATAATATATAGGAAGATATAAGATAGAATATAATAAGTACATCTATCTATTTATATACATGAGTACAAAAATTAGTTATAACAGAAAGACAAACTTTGAGTTGAATTAATTTGCTGAACAGATAATTCTAGTTAGTGAGTAACATAATTATTCCTTTACTAAAGCTTCTTGATTTTTTTTATCATTGTTGTATACTCTAACAAACTAGCACGTATATTTACATTATTATTAAAATATTTGATTGATAAATCATTGGTGTAAACTGATCTATATATACTTATACTATTAAATTTGATTTTCTTTTAAAAAAATAGTATATATTTACAATGGATCAAAATTTATTAATTATTATGTAATTTGATCCTTCTTAGGCAAGTCTACATCAGCCACAAAATCATCAACCTTCTATAATTTTTATCAGACAATTGTATAATTGTAAATATAGCAAATATCCATTTTTTGTTAAGAAATAAAATAAAAATAGACAAATTCTATGGTGTTTTTTGTTTTGGTATTTACTATTTAAATTATCTAAATTAATTTTTAAAATAAAAAAACAAATATTTAAAATGTATTAAATATTAATTAGGTATATGTTTTAATAAATTAGCCCCATTTTGTAAAGCACCCTAACAATCACCAAAATATTAAATATCAGTTGAAACTCGAATGCTTCCAGAATCGTGAGGTGACATCAACAATGTAGAAAAAGCCCACGACAAACTAAAGGGCCCAATTGACTATAAGAATTTGAATTTCAGATCCAATGGGCTCAGAACAAGTTTCTCAATGTTCGCGTCAAAGGGCCGCTACTCTACTCTTTTTCAAAACCGAACAAGCCGGGGGCGTTCGTTCTTTGTTCTTCTATCGTCCTCAGATTTGTTAAGGGTTTGTTTGGATACAACTACAAGTCTCTTGGTAATTTTAAATTTGGTGGTGTTATCATCATCATATTTTAATGCCAGCTTAACGCATTAAAGGAAAATGAAACATTACGCCAGATTTTATTTTGGGTGAGTAGGGTAAAGTTGATTAAGAGGTTATTAATGCTTTTTATTTTTTAAAGCGTGTAATACTTTATATTTGATAGATAAAAAATTTATGTATTTATATTTTTCATATTTAAAAGATAAGAATATTCTTAAAAAACACCTATTACAATTTTAGAATATTTATCTATTTTAGTCCCCACAAAATTTCGGATCAAACACTTTAATCTTTAACTAAAATTAATTCTCGATTACTTCTTAATAATTATCCCTGTCAGTCACTTTTAAGTACTTTACTCCGTCAATTCTAATGAAGGACAAAATAGTCCCTAACAATTCTAATAGGGGATAAAATAATCCTTGACCCCTTGTTCATAAACGATACCATTTTCCTCCAATTTCCATTATATCTCGCATAACCCTAACATTCATAATCTCCTTTTTCACCTTCACATTCTTCTTCTCCATCTTTTCCTTCCTCCTCTTTAGCTCTAATATCAAACCATGGTATAACTGCCATGCGTGTCACACCTACCTCAATATGTCATGAACCACACACTTCCTAAATCTTTGTGACTGGTATACCCACGTCTTCCGCACTTCACCCACCAGAAGTATCTACCTCTACGTCTTTGATAACAACATCACCTCCAATCCCGACAACGTCCACCACATTCTCAAGACCAAGTTCTACAACTATCTCAAGGGCACGTTTTTCTTCACTTCCTGGCAAGTAATGTAGATTGTTAGATATTAGAACATTGTGAGAAGATTTTTTTTTGACATCATATGCAAATTCTTATTTGAAATAGATCTCGAGTGTTTTATTCCTTCTTTTCCGGAGTCCAAGCTAATTGACAGTTTCGACCTCGCATCCAAGCTATCAGTACAGCAAGCAATGTCGTCGTCGTCACTCATATGGAAACTGAAGCGATTACTGAACATTGGTTCAGAGAAGAAGTTGAAAGAAGCGATCAGAGTGGTGGACAATGTGACCATGGAGATGACAGGGAAGAAGAGGAGGGAGATGGCGACAGCGACGATAGATCTTAACAAATCGAACTTGCTGTCTAGATTAATGGGATCCATCGAAGAGAACAAGTACTTGAGAGATATAGTCATTAGTTTCTTGAGTATGAATTGGTTGAGAACAAGTTGAGAATTTTTAATATTGAAGTTGTAGAGTGTGCATTGTGTAACTTGAATTTGTAGTGTTAGACTGTTAGGATTATGCAAAATATGATAGAAATTGGAAGAGAATAATACCCTTTTCGAACAGAGAGGGTCAAGAACCATTTTGTCCCTATTAAAATGGTTATAGACTATTTTATCTTCCGTTAAAATTGACGGAGCAAATGACCTAAATGACTGATGAAATTAATTCTTAAAAAATCAATCGAATAATTAATTTTAGTTAAAAACTAAAATATCTTATCCAAAATTTTTTAAAGACTAAAATAAATAAATACTCATAATTTTATTATTACAACTTATACGATTATACTTATTGAGACAACTTTTATTTTATTATCTAATATAATATAAATATTACCACTTTTAAAAACTATTTAAAAAAAAAAAAAGAAGGCAACTTTTGAAACTGTCAAATACAAAATCCACTCGTTTATTACACATTTGAGCCGTGGCTCCAACCAAACAAGGCCTTAAAATTCCGTGTGACGTATAAATATTCCGGTGCATATTCTGTCTAAATAAGCATTAACGTTTTGTTTGTCTGTCAACCTCTGAAATCACCACCACACCCCTCGATCTCTTTCATCTCCCTTATAACCACACCACCACTCTCTCCCTTTATTCGCATCTCTCCCTATACCCATCACTGACACACACAAACACACTCTCTTCTGGAACTTTCTTCTCCTTCTTCTTCGCCAATGGCCACCGCCACTCTCAGCCCCGCCGATACCGACAAGCTCTCCAATCTCAAATCTGCAGTTGCCGGATTGAGCCAAATCAGGTTCTATACTCCATTCATAGCGCATTTCTGCTTCTTTTTACTTCTTTTTCTCTCGATCTCTTTTCTCCTTTGTATTCTCGTGAAAATCGCTGTTTGCGCGCCAAATTTTGTCGCGATTTCCAATCGGAACTTGATTTGTTTTTTGGCAGTGAGAATGAGAAGAACGGCTTCATCAACCTCGTCTCTCGTTACCTCAGGTCTGGATCCTTATTTCAGGAATCTTACTTAATGTTAAATCATGATTAATGATAATGATTAGATTCACTCAGCATGTGTCTTTCACTCTCGAACTATGCTAATTGCTACGTTATGGCGGAGAATTTCATTTTACTTTGAGTCTGATTAGCTTGATCGATTTTCATGCATGACGATGGATCGCAGTGGCGAAGCTCAACATGTTGAGTGGAGCAAGATCCAAACGCCTACGGATGAAGTCGTTGTGCCTTATGACAGTCTAGCGCCAACTCCTGAAGGTAAGTTTCTTTTTCGCGTTTTTCTTTTGTCTGATTGGTTGATCTGAATCTGATGTGACTAATCAATGCGTTTGCTGCCTGAACTGAAACTGGTGCAGCCTCTTCCGAGGTGAAGAGCCTCTTGGACAAGCTTGTGGTGCTTAAGCTCAATGGAGGCTTGGGGACAACTATGGGTTGCACTGGTCCAAAGTATGCCGAATCTGATTTTATTATTTTACTTGTTTATTGTAATTATTTGTATTTTTTTATGCTTACCTTAGATGCGGAATTTTCAGTATGTGATTTAAAGATTAAGCTCATCTGTCTGATGTTGCCAATGAATCTCTGGTTCGTGCTTCCTTGATGCTTATCGCAATGATCAGTCTGATAAACTTTATTGACTAGAATTTGGAACATCACTAGGCGTTTCGATTGGTTTTTCAGCTTGGTTATTTAATCACCAGTAAAAAGAAGAAAATTAAAAAATAATTTCCTTTCAAGCTAGACATCGTCACTTTATTATTAGTATTGTCATGAAAGTTTATAGATTCGTGAACGAGAAAAATTATGGAAACTATTTTTAATATATCACATCACATTGTTCCATGGCATGTATGTAACTCTTAATTTATGTATAAATGTAATGCAGATCTGTCATTGAAGTTCGTGATGGGCTGACTTTTCTTGATTTAATTGTTATCCAAATTGAGGTTAGTTTACGGTCCTCTCTTTGCTTGGCCTTTATTTTGCGTCCTTTCCACTGATAAATACACTTCGTGTGCACTTTCCACTGATAACATAAATTGTTGTAGAACCTCAATGCCAAATATGGAAGCAATGTTCCGTTGCTGTTGATGAACTCATTCAACACTCATGATGACACTCAAAAGGTATATAAAAATTTTCTTTTAACTCTTCTGGCTGGAATTATGCGATAAATTATTGCGGATCTAACAATTTAACTATCTGTAGATTGTTGAAAAATACAAGAGCTCAAACATTGAGATTCATACCTTTAACCAGGTTTGTATCACTTAGTTTCTTGCTTTATTATGGTTTTTTTAGAATTCAAGCTCTAAATTCTCATCTGAGATTGGTTTTGCAAATTCAAATTTATGCAGAGCCAATATCCCCGATTGGTTGTTGACGACTTTTTGCCATTCCCATCCAAAGGGCAGACTGGCAGAGACGGGTGGTATGATTTCATTTGTGTATTTTGCCTTTGTTATTCAACTGCATTGATGTAACTAGTGTCACTCGAGTCATGTATTTCTCTCCCTTTGAATTGGCAGTCCAGGACTGCTATAAATATAGTTTGTTGATGAATCAGAGGTTGATTTAGATACTTACATAGCATATCTATCCTTTAAACTACTATTTAGATGGCTATTCAGATTCAGAAAGATATGAATCTATGGCCAATTAACTACACTTTGGAGCTCAGTTGAACAACTTTCGTTGTTTTTGGTATGTGATTTGTCTCCTGCATTTCAATGTCATGTTTCAGCAATCCTGGAGATAACAATCTGAATTAAATCGACTTTTCATGCTTGGGAGGGAACATTTGTAGTTTATATTGTCTGTTTTGTTTTGGCAGTCATCATTATTTCAGCCTTCAGGGCTGTTATTAGTGTACCCCGAGTTGTATATGATGTGACACAATTAGGCACAAACTTTGACATAAAATATCTATCAAATTTAAGTAATATCATATTCCAAGTACATCTTAAACACGTGTATTATCATATTATGGTTATGCTGGAAGTAGAACACATGCTTGTTGTTGTTGTTGTGGAATTTGTCGTGTGTTCATTAGTCAGCTGCCATAACTTTGGCCTTTGAGCATGTCTTTGCTCATAGCTTCCTAAGCTTGGTTTATGAGTAATTCCTTCATGCATAGGTACCCTCCTGGCCATGGAGATGTCTTCCCATCATTACTGAATAGTGGAAAACTTGATGCACTATTATCACAGGTTTACACCAGAACTCAATTTATTTTTATTTGTGGATGGACAAAGTCTTATATTTCACCCTTTTTTTTCTTTTTAAGAATCGTAACTATCACTGTTTTCCCCCCATTTTTTCCCTCTTACAGGGCAAGGAGTACGTGTTTGTTGCCAATTCAGATAACTTGGGTGCTGTAGTTGATTTGAGTATCCTTATTTAATATTCCGCGCTTCTTCATTTTTGGTTGTACTGCTTTTCAATTCTATATGAAGGTGGTACCTTTAGTATCATCCAGCCTCCTTGACTGGTTAATTTAGAAATCTTAAATCATTTGATCCAGAACAAGAATGAATACTGCATGGAGGTGAAGAACGATCATTATCATCAGCAACTGCCTTTGAGTTGTAGACCTCACATGATTTTGATTAATTTACTTATATTTTTTGGTGCCTGTTATGCAGGTGACTCCCAAAACATTGGCTGATGTGAAGGGTGGCACTTTGATTTCTTATGAAGGAAGAGTTCAGGCACGTAACCATTGCTGAATCACCACTTCTCAATCAAGATTTAGCTGATTAAATCTGTACTGTGATGGTTGCAAATGTCTAATTAAAAACTGCTCCTGTTAATAAATCCTCCACAAATTTTATCCGAAAATTAGAAGGGGAAAGATATTTTGCTTGCTAGTTTGATAATTGTCCCGCTCTAATTTTGGTTTCTGTGCCTTAAAACAAAATTTTAAAACTGTATTGTCCATTCGAAATTTGCAATAGTGTCTAAGTGATGCTTATCTTTGATTCTCTAATGCAGTTGCTGGAGATTGCCCAAGTCCCAGATGAACACGTGAGCTACTAATCTCTCTCATTCTCTTTTGAATCATCCCTAGTTCCCAAGTGGAGGGGGGAAATTGCTTTAGGGCACTATTTAGTTATTTTCTATGATGAGCTCTGTTTTCCGGTTTCTCTAATGAAGTAGGAAATGGTGTCTCCCATGTTAGGAAATTAGAAATTCAGGAGCACTTATTACTAGACATATATGCATATTCAGCTGCTACTAACAGATAACCATCGATGATATGAAATACAATCATCAGTTGTTAAAATAATTCCCATCATCATTTATGCACTATAAACATTGATGGTTTAAGATGATTTTGCTTGATAATGGCACCTACATTAGGAATTTAAGTTAGAAGCATGTTCCAAATACAAGCCTAAAACTTTGATTGACACAACAATTATTTCTTTAACATATGCTGCTATCTTTTATGCAGGTCAATGAATTCAAGTCGATCGAGAAGTTCAAAATTTTCAACACAAATAATTTGTATGTTTTTTTGGTTAGCTATCTAGTTATTTTAGATTATATGCTCATTTGGGGTATTGATAACATACAATTTACAGGTGGGTGAACTTGAAAGCAGTTAAAAGACTTGTTGAAGCTGATGCTCTTAAGATGGAGATTATTCCTAATCCAAAGGTGTATATTGCATACTTATAGATGTGAAATAGCTCATCTTTCCATTTTATTTGGAAAATTGCTGACACGTGAGTTTTAGGAAGTTGATGGAGTAAAAGTTCTTCAGCTAGAAACTGCAGCTGGTGCAGCAATAAGGGTACTGAATGCATATTAACATGTTACTAAAATGATCTTAATGTGGAAACTGTTTAGTGCTCTGACATTTCTCTCTCTTAACAGTTCTTTGACAAGGCTATTGGAATTAATGTTCCTCGATCCCGCTTCCTTCCGGTGAAGGCAACTTCAGATTTGCTGCTTGTCCAGGTTATGGTTTTTTTATTCAAGTGATTGGAAATTGATTGGTAATTGATCTTTCGTTAAATGTAGTTTTTCTTGTTTTGCAGTCCGACCTCTACACTTTACAGGATGGATTTGTTACTAGGAACCCAGCAAGGGCAAATCCAGAAAACCCATCTATTGAGTTGGGGCCAGAATTTAAGAAGGTTAAGATCTATATAACACTGACTACATTGTATAACATGGTTAATGCAATTATTGATGTTCCCAATCTCCTTCACAGGTTAGCAACTTCTTGAATCGTTTTAAATCAATCCCTAGTATAGTTGAGCTCGACAGCTTAAAAGTGGCAGGCGATGTATGGTTTGGAGCTGGTGTTGTCCTCAAGGTTTGGGATCTAATCCTCACATACGTTTGATTCTTTTTTAATTTATGTAATACTTTCTTTGTTCTCCGTGTAGTTATTATTTTGGTTATTTTACGGGGTAGAGAAATGCTTACTGTTGCTTAATAGTGATAAAATTTCTGTACTCCAAATTTTCGTAGCCCAATTGTTATGGTCCACATTCTTCAGGATTAGAGTAATTGTGATGATCATATTGGAAGTTTGATCATCCAGCAAATCCTCTATTTCCCCTCCCCTATCCACGTGCATATACACCAAAGGAATTCCCCTTGCAATGAATAAAGTCAGAGTTGCATTATCCTGTTTTAGGAACCCAGAATTGTTTTTCTAATATAAGCCTGATGCTAAAATTTTGAAATAGGAACCATATAAAGTTGGAATATCTTATACACAGTTTGATATTCTTATAGTTATACCTGATATTGTTTGAAGTCTATAGGCTTAATTAAAAAACAAAAGCATTATGCTATGAAAAAATGAAAAGCATTTACTTTAGACATAGTTATAGCATCGTTTAATCATGTATCTAAGTTTAACTAGAAGCATGAGGTTTGGTTGTGGTGGTTGTATGATTAAGTAAACTTTGAATAACAGAATACTGATCATGTTATATTTAATTGACGTTCAAGCTACCCCGAAGTGAACCCTCTCGATGAGGGTTCCTCTTTTATGTTTTCATTGCTAGCAATTCATTTTCTGCCTTGATAAGGGGGAAAAAAAATCGCTCATCAGTTGAGGCTATGAAACTTTTTTTAATTGGCTTTTTGATAGCTGTTATCCTCGTGGTTTGGTACAGGGAAAAGTAAGTATCGTCGCAAAGTCGGGTGTAAAGCTGGAAATACCTGACAAAGCTGTCATTGCAAACAAGGTATTTTACCAACTTTAGTGTACAAAAGGGCAGTGTTTTATAAGTTCATCGTTTTAAGTACCCTGAATTGTGATGCGCAGGAAATTAATGGCCCAGAGGATCTGTGAGGAAACTAATGGAGTGTTGATGTGTAGCCTGGCAGTCGTGGGCTATTTTATGTATTGTTTTTAAGCTGCATAGGAAAAGAAAAATAAAGTAGTTTTTTGTTGAGGTTATCTGCATATGGAGCTTTACGGTTAACTTTGTAATGTTTCCATTAAATGTGTGATTTGTGAGCAATTGACGAGGACTCAAAGAGGACCATGTTTTAGACCATTTTTGTATAATAATTTGTTGCGTTAGCTTTCCCGGAAAAAAAAAAAAGTGGAAAATAGCCGTACTTCGTACCGCCGCCAATTCTCACAAGGCAGGCTCAAAATAAACAACGTATACAGATCGAAAAATTCAAGAGACAGAACTAAAATAAACTAACAAGCAGTAAACGTGAAATGGTATTTCCCTTGGCTATAGATATGAAATAAGTATTGGCGTACACAAACATTGCCTAATTTTTTATGCAGGGAAGTGAAAATGTGGAAGATTAAGAGAAAAATAAATGAACCTCAGGGAGCTGAAGGATCCTGGGGTCTCACCGCAAGGCTAGGAATCAAGCTCTAAGAACTTGACTTGATGAACACTGGAAGGGTGAAAACTTAAATTGCAGAAACTAATGCAGGAAGAGTGGTATGAATTTCCAAAGAGATGTTAGGATTTTTATTATAGAAACTCAATGGAACAGTGCTATATATATGGTATAAATTGAAGAGAGTATAATCTGATAAATGAGGAATGATTATAGAGGAGCGCGGAAAATGCAAAGGAAGAGAAAGTTCTGGGAGAAAAGAGGGAGGGAATGCAGAATAACAGAAAAGAGAGGGAACAATCAATCATTGCTGCTTTCCTCATTAGTCTTTCTTCTAATTTTCTTCCTTACAAACACTCACAAATCAAAATTTCAGAGGAAATGAGATAGAGGTTGTACAAGATGTCTCTGGTACGGGTTGAGAGGTGGATCGGGAACCTGCGGGTCGAGGCGGATGCCGGATCACTTGACTGGGGCGATGGAGGGAGGTACCTGCAAAGACACTCCGACGCTCAAGTCAGAATGGATCTGAGAGGTAGAAGTGTATGGAATGAATGAATACCTGGAGGGACCTGAGCCCTCTATTTTATAGGTGATGGAGAATATCTTATCTTATCTTATTTGGCTAAGATAAAGGAGACGTTTGAATTCGAAAGTCGGTTAGGAGTCTGAGAATGCCGTTTTTGGGCCTTCTAGAAGTGAGGAACGGGTCGGACCCGGAGAACCGGTGTTGGGTTCGGTTTTGGATCCGGGATGGTGGGCCGGATCCGTAACAGTTGCCCCCGCAGCGGGGGAGCGAACAAGGTCGGTCTGTCGCTTGAAAGGCGCGATGCCTGTCCGTGGGCTTTGGTTTGTCTCGGGAGTTCGTTTTGTTTTTTGGAGGGAGATCGGTGCCTTGGCTCCGGTTTCGCTTGGGGGCTCGTCTAACCGTTTTTTGGTTTGACGTGACTCCTCCGCTTCTGCCGTGTCTGTTGCGTTCTTCGATGCTTTATTAGCTTCTTTTTTCGAGGGAGGGTCATTAAATGTGAAGGGACGTTTTCCCTTTTCTGCCCCTACTAGCTTTACCTGCGCCTAGGGGTAATTGTGTCAGTTCACCCCTCTCTTTGAAACCGTTTTGGATTTTTATTTCAGTTCCCTCGCTCGTTTCCCTTTCTTTTTCCTTTTTCCATTCTCTTCTGAAGAATTTCTATCTGAACAGAAAGTCTCCTCCTTTCTCTGTGGTCTTTCGTTTTTTGGTTTTTGCTTGCTGCTTCTGCTTTTCGGGCTTCCTCAAGTGTTCTTTCTGCATTTTCAGGTTAGCGCGTTTTCGCTTATTCTTTCCTGTTATTTTGTGAATGCTGCTCTGTCTTTTGCCATGCATTGTTCTGCTTGTTTTTAGTTTTGCGTTGAACTAGTTTCTTTGGGGGGGTGGTTGTTGAGTTTTTGGAGGGGTTGAGCACCGCCGTATTCATTCGGTGATGGCGGTGTACCGCCGCGTTGGTTTGGTAGTGGTGTGTAGGTTTCTGTCTTGCTTCTGTCTAGGGTTAGTAGGCTGATGGTGGTGCTCCTCCCTGTTTTAGGTATGCAACGGCGGAGAAATGAGGGTGTGAGGGCTCCAGTAGCCCCTTCCAGGGGCATTCCCAATCGTTATGGTTGGGTGACTAGTGATGTATGGGGCGTTCCGTCGCGGATGACGGAGGGCGACCTTCAACGGCTCCGTGATCAGGGGGCCATCTGTGGCGGTGGTGATGAGGAGGGGCGGTATGAGCTCGTCCTCCCGGATGCCGACGAGCGCGTTTGTTACTTGAATCTGCATTCCCCCACCGTTCCGGATTGGATGTGGGTTTACGAGTCGATGTTCACTCGGCTTGGCGTGCGACTTCCCTTCTCGCCGTTTGTTCAGGATCTGTTGAGTCGGTGTTCCGTGGCGCCGTCTCAACTTCACCCGAACAGCTGGGCTGCTGTGCGGTCGTTTGAGTTGGTGTGCCGGTATCTCGACCTTCCGGCTTCCGTTCCTGTTTTTCTTTTTCTTTTCTTATGCACTCTCCCGACTAAGGAGGGGAAGCATAAGAAGGGGTATATGTCTTTCCGGGCTCAGCCTCATCGCCGTATTTTTGGCTTATTTGAGGATTCTTTTCATGGTTTTAAATGGGAGTATTTTAAGGTGCGCCCTGTCCAGGGGCACCATCCATTCTGGCTGTCACCGGAGGGCGTTCGTCGGTTTTCGACATACTGGAATTTCCAGGCTGGCCCGTCGGTTCTAACTAAATTCACCTACGATGGCTTGTCCCAGGAGGATAAGGACGTTGCCAATGTTTTGTGGCATTTGTTTGGTGAGCGTCCGTTGAATCCTCGGGACGTTATGGGGGATCCCGAGGCTTGTCGGGCGTATATCGGTGTGTGCCTTGTCTTCTTTTCCCAATTTCATATGTTCTATTCTTGCCTTTTTGTAACTTGTTATTTTTTATTTCTTTCAGTTGAGATGGCTGGTGGGCTGACTTCTCTGGCTAGGTTGAAGGTGGCGATGGGCCGGGAGGAGGGATCCTCGTCTCCTTCTACTCCTGTCTCCAATCCTGCCGTGGAATCTCAACATGTTTCCCAGGAGGTGATTTCCTCGGCTGCTCGGGCCGAGGTTCAAGTTTCCCCTGGCCATGTGAACTCTCCTGAGGTTGTGGTAGTGTCGGCTGCTGAGGCTTCTCGGAAGAGAAAGAGGCCCGAGGACCCGAGCAGCGAGACTTTTGAGGAGGGTTTGGTGCCAAGTGTGATGGATCGTCGTTTTGATGCTCCGGGTTTTATTGATCAACATTTGATGCCTGGTACGGAGCCTTATTTTGATGGCTGTGATGTCTCGTTCCAGGCCAAGTCAGTGTATCGTGCTCTCCTTCGCTCTGCTGTTGTTGTTCGGAAGGCTGAGCCCGTGATGGCTCAGGTCGGTTTATTGGATAAGAAACTTCGCCAATCTCAGGCTGAGGTGGCTAAGTTGAAGGAGGAGCTTGAGGCTGCCGAGATTGCGAGGGGGAAGGCGGTGAAGTCTTCTGAGGAAGCCGGGGCGGAGATTCTCCGGCTTTCCGAGGTTGAGACTTCACTCCTTTCTCAGCTGGGCGAGGAGCGGCGCAAGGCTTTCGACGCGGGTTCCCGGGCTGCCGTACTTCTTGGTGAGACGGAGGCTCTGAATGCCGAGGTTGCTGCATTGAAGAGGGAGAAAACGGAACTGCTGGCCGATGCTAAGGATGCAATTGCTGCTACTGAGGAGACGATGAAGGCGCAGGCTCTGGTGCTTGCTCCGGGAGTGGATGTGTCCGTGATGGGAGCATTCAAGACCGTTCGTGATGGCCGGATAGTCGACCTCGAGTAGCTTTGTCTTTGTAATCTTTGTTCTCCCGCTCTTTTAGACTTACTTTGTTTTTTGGATACTTTTGGTTTGGCCGTGGGCCGTGTAACCGTGACTCCGTAACTTTTGGTTTTTTGTTTTAACAACTTTTCGAGCCGTTCGGGCTCTTTTCGTATGTTTCGTTTTAAAGCTATTCCGTTTAATTAATCTTCTTCCCGTATTTGGGATGAGTGGACCGTCGTGTGGTCGGGTTTATATGGATATCCGTGGGTTGGGCCTGGAGGGTGATCGGTCCTCCAGTTGTGGCCGTGTTTTTGTTCCGTATTTGGGACATTGTGTGAAAAAATAAAGAATTTAGGGATAGCTTTGTAATGTGATTTTATTGATGGGTGGGCCTCGTTAAAACCCTCCGTTGTTGGCGGGAAAGAGTACCCGAGTTTGATACATAGGCGTAGTTTTGAAATGTAAATGTAATTTTGCAAATAAGTAAAGCGAAAGCGTAAAAGAAAACGGGGGGGGGGGGAATGGAGACCTGGGTTGGTTTTAGGAGTAGTATCGCCGTAAGTTGGCGGCGTTCCACGTTCTCGGGACTTCATTACCGTTAAGCCGTTCGAGCTTGTACGCTCCTTTCCCGATTGCAGCTTTGATTCTATATGGTCCCTCCCAGTTGGGGGCGAGTTTCCCTTCTCCCGGGGTTGGGGGACCGATGTCGTTTCGTCGTAGGACGAGGTCGTCAGTTGTGAACTCTCGCCGAATGACTCCGTGGTTGTATCTCAGGCTGATTCTTTGTTTTAGGGCTAGCTCTCTGAGGTGGGCTACGCTTCTTATTTCGCCAGTGAGGTCTCGTTCTGCTTCTTCGTCGTTGCCTCCGATTGTTCTTCGTGGGCTTGGGTCGCCGATTTCAACTGGGATGATAGCTTCCGTGCCGTAGGTTAATCGGAAGGGGGTTTCCCCGGTAGCTGTCTGAGGGGTCGTGCGGTACGACCATAAGACCGATCCGAGTTCGTCTGCCCATAGCCCTTTGGCTTCGTCGAGTCATTTCTTGAGGCCTTTGACTATTATTTTGTTTGCTGATTCCACTTGCCCGTTTGTTTGGGGGTGTTCTACCGAGCTAAAGCGGTGGGATATGCGTAGTCCGCTTAGGAATTCCTTGAATTTTGTGTCGGCGAACTGGGTTCCGTTGTCCGAGATGACGATCTCGGGGATCCCGAATCGGGTGATGATTTGTCGCCAAAGGAATTTTCGACATTGGGTCGCCGTGATAGAGGCTAGCGGCTCGGCCTCGATCCATTTGGTGAAATAATCTATGGCGACGATGAGGTATCGGAGTTGGCCTGGTGCCGTGGGAAAAGGTCCGACAAGGTCGATCCCCCAGGTGCCGAATGGCCGTTCTGCCGATATGATGCTGAGCTGATGTGGGGTGGCTTGGTGGATGTTGGCGTGCCTTTGACATTTATCGCAGTTTTTCACTAGTTGCATGGAGTCCCGGATGATCGTGGGCCAGAAGTAGCTGGCGCGGATGACTTTTTGGGCAAGGGTTTTACCTCCGACGTGGTGGCCGCAACAGCCTTCATGGATTTCGCGTAGTATGTATTCCGTGCTCCCGGGCTCGACGCATTTGAGCAGGGGTTGCGAGAATCCGCGTTTGTATAGTTGTCCTGCGACGACCGTATAACCGGCGGCCTCCCTTTTTATTCGTTTTCCCTCTTTAGGGTCTTCGGGCAGTTTTCTGTTGAGGAGGTACTGTAGGATGGGGTAGGTCCATGACTCGTGGTGGGAGTGTGTCAGGTGGGTGTCGGCTGTTAAGGATACAGACGGTGTTTTGACGATCTCTTGAATTAGCGATTTGTTGCCGTGTCCTGGTTTGGTGCTAGCAAGTTTGGAGAGGAGGTCGGCTCTGGCGTTTCTTTCCCTGGGGACGTGCTGTATGATTACCTGGTCGAATTCTTCTTTTAGTTTGTTGACCTTGGCGAGGTATTGTTGTAGTAGGGGATCTCGCGTTTGGTAGTCTCCGTTGATTTGGGAACTGACTACTTGCGAATCCGTGTTGATCTCCAGGACTTTTGCCCCGACTTCGCTGGCTAGGGTTAGGCCTGCCAGGAGGGCCTCGTATTCTGCTTGGTTGTTTGAGACCGGGAAATCGTATCGGACTGATTGTTCGATCACGACGCCGTTTTGGCTTTCCAGAATGACTCCGGCGCCTCCGGAAGTGACGTTCGAGGAGCCGTCGACGTGTAGTTTCCATGCCTCGGGAGGGGTGTTTCCTGGGGTCATCTCTGCGATGAAGTCGGCCATGGCCTGTGCTTTGATTGCGTATCGGGGTTCGAACTTGATGTCGAATTGGGATAGTTTGACGGACCATGCTAGCATTCTACCCGCTAGGTCGGGCTTCTGTAGTACCTGTTTGACTGCTTGGTCGGTTCGAACCGTTACGGGGTGGGCTTGGAAATATTGTCGCAGGCGTCGGGACGCCGTGAGGAGGGCAAAGGCTAGTTTTTCTAGGCGCGAGTAGCGGGTCTCTGCGTCTTGTAGGACTTTGCTTGTGAAGTATATAGGTTTTTGCTCCTTTTTCTTGTTTTCTCGGATGAGTGCCGCTGCGAGTGTTTCTTCCATTATGGAGAGGTATAAGTACAGGGTTTCCCCTGTTTGGGGTTTGGCAAGGATTGGTGGTTCCGCCAGGGTTTTCTTGAAGTGTTGGAATGTCGCTTCGCACTCTTCTTTCCACATGAAGGGGGCTCCTTTCTTCATTAGTTTGAAGAAGGGGATTGCTTTTTGGGCTGATGCTCCGAGAAAGCGAGATAGGGCTGTCAGTCGACCGGTGAGCTTCTGAACGTCGCGTAGGTTTTTTGGGCTCGTCATCTCGAGAATGGCGCGACATTTCTCCGGGTTGGCTTCAACTCCGCGTTGTGTGATCATGAAGCCGAGGAACTTCCCTGCCTCCATTCCGAAGGCGCACTTTGTTGGGTTGAGTCGCATTTGGTGTCTTCTTAGGGTGTCCATTACGACCTTGAGGTCGTTGATGAGTTGTTCGTCGGAGTCAGTTTTGGCGAGCATGTCGTCTATGTAGACTTCTAGTTTTGTTCCGGATAGGTTCTGGAATATTTTGTTGACGAGCCGTTGGTATGTTGCTCCGGCGTTTTTCAAACCGAAGGGCATGACTGTGTAGCAGTACGTGCCGTCGGGGGTGATGAACGCCGTTTTTTCCTCGTCGGGTCGGTGCATGGGTATCTGATTGTAGCCGGAGTATGCGTCCATAAAGCTGAGGTATCGATGTCCGGATGCGGAGTCCACTAGTCCGTCGATGTTCGGTAGGGGAAAGGCGTCTTTTGGGCAGTCTTTGTTGAGGTCCGTATAGTCGACGCACATTCGCCATTTTCCGTTGGATTTCTTTACAAGTACAACGTTTGCCAACCAGGTCGTGTAGGGAAGTTCTCGGATGAAGTTTGCTTCGAGCAGGGCTTGTACTTGTCTCTTGACTTCGGCCGCTCGGTCTGCTGACATTTTTCTTCTTCTTTGTGCTACGGGTTTGGCTTTGGGGTTCACGGCTAGCCGGTGGGACATGAAGTCGGGATCTATCCCCGGCATGTCGGCTGGCGTGAAAGCGAACAGGTCTCTGTTTTGTTTTAAAAATTGGGAAAGGTCTTCTTTTGGGTCATAGGGGAGGTTCCTGTTGATGAAGGTGTACTCGTCCTTGGTCTGTCCTATTTGCAGTTTCTCCATGTCGCCTTCTGGTTCGGGTCTAGGTTGGCCGTCTTGTCGGGCGTCTAGGTCGGCTAGGAATATCCCGGCTGCGTCGCGGGATTTTTTCCGTAAAGCCAGGCTGGTGTTGTCGCATTCTGCCGCGATTTCCCGATCTCCGTGGATGGTCCCGATGGAGTCGTCCTCCGCTACGAACTTCATAAGGAGGTATTTGGTAAAGATGATGGCCGAAAAGTCATTGATCGTCTTTCTTCCGAGGATGACGTTGTAGGCAGTGGAGTCTTTTAGGACCACGAATTCGGCTATGAGCGTCCTCCTCTTGTCACCGGTTCCTATGGTGAGGGGGAGTGTGATGGAGCCTTCCGGTTTGAGGAAGTTGTCCCCGAGTCCCGTGACACCGTTGCGGTGCGTCTGGAGATTTTCGTCGCGGAGCCCAAGCTTGTCGAAGGCCCCTCGAAAGAGGATGTTGGAATCTGCGCCTGTGTCTACTAGTATTCTTCGGACTAGTCCGGTTTCGATCTTCGCCGAGATCACGAAGGGTGCGTATTCGGCTGCGGTGCCGTGCTGGCAGTCCTCGGGTAGGAAGGTTATTGCTTTGTTGGACACGGGAGTTGGGGCTTGGTTTCTGACGGCCATTACCTGGAGGTCTTTTTTTATCTTGGATTTTGACTTGCATGGTGCATCTTTGCCCGTGATGACGTTTACTATGATGGTCGGGTCTTCTTCTGGACTTTCTCTTGGGGGTCGCTTTTGGGTTCTCGGGTTACGTCCTTCTCTCTCCGGTGACCTGTCTCTCTCTGCGCGTCTCGGTTCTCTGATGATTTTGGTAAATTCTGGGAGTTTGCCGTCTCGTATGGCTTGTTCAAGGGCGTCTTTAAGGTCGAAACAATCCTGCGTTTTGTGACCGTAGCCTCGGTGGTATTCGCAGTAGAGGGTTTTGTTGCCTCCTGTCCTTTCCTTGAGTTGTCGGGCTTTCGGAATGATGCCTCGATCCGCTATTTGGTGGTATATCTCGGTAATTGGTGCAGTTAGGGGTGTGTAATTGGAGAATTTGCCTATTCTCGGTGTCCGGTTGGTCGGCCTCAGGTGGTCCCGTTGATTCTCTTTGGGTGTTGCGTTATGGTGAGAAGCCGAATTGCCGCGTTGGTTGTTGCCGTGCTGCCGCTTGTTGGCTGCGACGACTTGGCTGACTTCTTCGTCGTTGATGTAGTCTTTGGCGACGTTCTGGATCTCATGCATGGTCCATACCGGTCTGGTGGTGAGGTGTTTGCGAAAATCTTCGTTCATTAGTCCGTTGGTCAGGCAAAGGCTTGCGACAGAATCCGTGAGTCCGTCAACCGTTAGGCATTCGTCGTTGAAGCGGTCGAGGTATTTTCTTGTGGATTCGTCTTGTTTTTGTGTGACCCCGAGCAAGCTGATGGGGTGTTTGGCTTTAGTGATCCTTGTAGTGAACTGGGCCATGAATTTTCGTGTGATATCGTGGAAATTGGTTATGGATCCGTTTGGGAGGGCGTTGAACCATTTGATCGCTGGCCCGGCGAGGGTTACCGGGAAGGCTCTGCATCGGACCGTGTCGGCTGCTCCTTCTAGGTTCATTCTGGCTTCGAAAGCCGTTAGGTGTTCTTGGGGATCCTTGGTTCCGTCGTACTTCATATCGGTAGGTTTGTCGAAGCCTTTGGGGAGTTTTGCTCTTAGGATTCTTTCTGTAAAGGGTGTAGCGCCCATTATTATATGGTCGTTTCTCGTGCGTTTGGTGTTTCGGTCCCTCCGATCTTTGTCTGAGTAGTGTTGAGAACTCAGATCTCGAGAGGTGCTACGGTTATGTTTCTTGTTGTATCGCCGTTCTGGTGATTTCTCGTGTCTGTGATCGCGTGATGAACTGCGACCGTCTCTTCTGTCGTGTCTTCGGGTTGGCGATCTACCGCGGCGAGATCTTGATCTGGAGGTTGCATGGCTTCCGTGCTCGTTGTTGTGTTTTCCTTTGTTGGTTATCCTGCCTTCGAGTTCCTGAACCCGGAGGCAGAGATCCTGGATGATCTGCGCTGCTTTGTCGCTGGCTTTCTCGGGATGTCGTCTGTCCGTGACGTCGTAATTGTTCGCGTTTTGGACCGTACTCGCTATTCTTGCTTGGTTTGTGACTTCACGGTGCTCGGGGGTTGGGTTAATTGGTTGAGAGTCATCCTGGCTTGAGGGGGTTTCCTCTAGGACGTCCCCCATCGGGCCCGGTTGGCGCAGGGTCCCCACAGACGGCGCCAATGTACAAGATGTCTCTGGTACGGGTTGAGAGGTGGATCGGAAACCTGCGGGTCGAGGCGGATGCCGGATCACTTGACTGGGGCGATGGGGGGAGGTACCTGCAAAGACACTCCGATGCTCAAGTCAGAATGGATCTGAGAGGTAGAAGTGTATGGAATGAATGAATACCTGGAGGGACCTGAGTCCTCTATTTTATAGGTGATGGAGAATATCTTATCTTATCTTATTTGGCTAAGATAAAGGAGACGTTTGAATTCAAAAGTCGGTTAGGAGTCTGAGAATGCCGTTTTTGGGCCTTCTAGAAGTGAGGAACGGGTCGGACCCGGGGAACCGGTGTTGGGTTCGGTTTTGGATCCGGGATGGTGGGTCGGATCCGTAACAGAGGTAAATTGATATTTTTCATGTTAGATTCTAATGGAATACACTCAGTATGTATGTTGAAATGCAACTCCTTATATCCTTAGTGAGGGCGTTTGTATATTGCCTCTGAAAGAGTTTTCATGAAACAAATAGCTGAAATGAATTGTTGATTTATCATTGAGTAATTGAATGTGTTACAATAGATGAGGCAATTCTGCTATATATAGCAAGCTACCATAGAATTTTGTTGAAAATAGAAAACAGAATAACAGAATTGAAAATAAGTTAGGCTTGACTATTATTGTTTTGATCTTCTTGATCTTGATCCTCTTGATCTTGATCTGTTATATTACATACTCTATCTCTATTACCCTCCCTCAAATTCATGGTGATTTTGGAAATAACATTGAGTTTAAAACGAAACTTCTTAAAAGTAGGAGCTGATAAGGCTTTATTGAAAATGTTAGCAACCTGTTCTATAGAGAGTATGTGCACAACCTTCAATTAATTCTGATTAACCCTCTCACAGACAAAATGCAGATCCAAGTCAAAATATTTTCAGTCAATTTGTCAAGAACAGGTGCACAGTAAAAGGGTTCAGGAAAAGGGGAAGAAGAAAAAGAAGGGGTTGATGAGGGATAATTGAGGCCATGGATCTATCACCTATATACTCTTGATACCATAAAAGAGTTTTCAATGAAACAAAGAGTTCAAATGAATTGTTGATTTATCATTGAGTAATTGGATGTGTTACAATAGATGAGACAACTCTACTATATATATAGCAAGTTACCATAGAATTCTGTTGAAAATAGAAAATAGAATAACAGAATTAAAAACAAGCTAAGTTTGACTATCACTTAACAATGTGTCTTGATCTTCTTGATCTTAATCCTCTTGATCTTGATTTGTTATATTACATACTCTATCTCTATTAGTTTCGGTATTTTGTTGCCTAAATCAAGAATGCATGAAATGCTTGAACCTTGTCTTGGACCAGGATGAGAAAACGTTTGGATTTCAGTATGGCTCAATAATTTTTTTTGATAAACATTGATTTGTTAACAATTCGATGTTGTTAGTCTCAAGATCATTTTGATCAATAATGATCATAAAATTTACACTTATAATTTTATATGTTATTTCATTATCAAGTTTGGCTGTCATTACTGCTTAGTTAATATTTTTTTGTCCGAATTTTATCCCTAATGTTATTAGCTAGTCTAGATTTTCTTACTCTCTCTTTTTCTCTTCTAAATTAGAAATTGTATTTTTTTTCCTTAATTCTTTTCACATTTTATGCTAGCTCAAAAATTTTTATTTATATATATTTTTTTCACGGTATTCTCCAACCCGACAGGATAATAACTAATCCGGATCAGAGCTCCATTCAAGAGTTTGTCGCCGACCAATGAATTACTACATGTACAAAGCGAGATTCAAACTCGCAATACTTACTTAAACGGACTAGTAAATTAACTACTAAACCAACCCAACTTAATTTTTTCACTTATAATTTTTGTTCACTTCAATAATACCTATCTTTGATGTATAAAAAGCTTTTATATTTGGAATTTCAGTTCCTCCAATTCTTTATTTTGATTTTGGTTCTAAAAGATTATAATTTCGTATTGGTTTCTTTGCAGTTTATTGCGGTAAAAACGCATAACAATGTGCATAAAAAAAATATTTCTAATTTATTAATAAATATGAAATCCGTAAAACTTTTAAAATAATTGGAATTTTAATAGACTAATCATATAAAGATATCAAGTTGGGATTTTTTATTTAAATAAATTAAAAAATATTTTATTTACTGAAATAAATAATTTTAAAAATTATTACGAAAATACGTAAGATTACTTATCTCATTTACACTGTAAACGAGATACGTGCAAGTTTATATCGTTTACACTGTAAATGAGATACAATAAGACAAATTTCTAACAACTATAAAAGGATGTGCAACTCTTGGCATTCTCCACATATATTTCATATATTCTTCTCCTACGTTTTTCTTCCAAAAAATGGGCAAAAATGTCTAGCAGTAGTGGATATGTGGTTGTCTGTGTGTATTCCAATTGTCGTATGAGGAACTGTGACAATGGGATGATATTTGAGTGTGATAATCCGTTACTATTGTGCACTCGGCGCGTAAGTTCGTTGTCCGAGTTGAAAAATCTGGTATTGAGCAACTTCAGTGGTTTAAGGAGAAAAGAGATCGAAAGGGTGGGGTATAGGTTACTAGCACCATTGCGTAACGGAATTTTTCGGTTTCGCCTGTTTCGGCTCCAAGGCGACGAGCATGTGCAACTCATATTTGACATCCATGGGAAAATCATGGCGGAACAAGTGATGGAACTTTCCACCAAGGTTGGTGATGTTGATGGCAGTGGATCCGTCATCTCGATCTTTGTGCATAATGACCCACCTCTCGCACCACCACCGATTCATGTTGCTAATCCAGTGGAAGATATGGACGTGGGAGATGAAGACTCCGACAAAGAGTACATTGCGGATAGCAACGATAGTGCTTCCTCTGAAGATGATGAGGAGGAGGAGTTTATACCGGAGACACCGGACGAGGCAGCGGTGCGCTATATTTTGCCTCCCCCACCCGATTCCGACGCTATCAGATGTACCAAGTCACTATCATGCATTGTATCTGGACGCGATGCATGAGAAATCTCCGTTTTCCAACACCGGAAAAGACGATTACAACCTAGACGGTAGAGTGGAGTTTCGGGTCGGCCACAAATTCAAAAGCAGAGATGCAGTAATGCAGGGTGTGAAGAACTACAGCATTCACATAAGTGTTGAGTAACGAGTGGTCGAATCAGACCGATTAAAGTACCATGTGCATTGCCGCCAAGTTGCAATTGGATATCCCTAGAGTCTCTGTGTAGCCCTCCGATAGAATCTCGAATACTGATTAGGTAAAGTTTAATTATAGCGTATTTACTCATTTATGATTGCTATATCTATTGTAGTTTCCAACTATGAAAGTTTTATTTCGTTAGGGAGGTCCGGAGGGTTGGTGGAGCGCATACGTGTTTAGCACCCACCATGTCCCAATACCATTAACAGTTGGACAACAGCCTCATTTGCAAGGTCATCCTGCCGTTGGTACAGCCCAACACATCCGTCAGCAACAGTGGCAGCCACCGGAGATGGACCAGTTTGTTCGACGTGTCCGTTATCAAGTAACCCCCAATTAGTAACAAGATGTAACACCTCGCATACTGTCGGAGTGTCTCTGTGCCCCCTGCTGCGCAACCACCATAGGCTTGGCACCGAGCAGTCACTCCGCCAACTCCCATGTCTCGGTACCATCTGTAGAAATCACGGAAGCACCCCACAGGCTCTCAGTGCGCGCGTAGCCCAAGGTGGTACGCCACGTTCTGCATGGTGATAGCAGCATCACCCCATGACAGGTGGAACATGTGGGTCTCCGGACGCTAGCACTCCACAAATGCCGTGATCAGGGAGTTGTCAAAGACAAAGTCCTTGAGAGGCACCGTGTCGCCGAAGCCAGCCTCCCTCAAATACGGGACGATGGCATCCGGTGGTGGAAGCGTGTGATTCACTCATCGAGGCAGAAGTAAGCGAGGCCTCTAACAAAAAATAAATGATCACAATTAGAAAAAAAATTATATACGTGCATCGACATAACAAACTGAATAAACTATTGTATACATTTATTTAACATAAATTTACACATATGTACTAATTGAATTTCTGTTGATACAATTTTTTATGCTAATATTTATTTAGTTAATTAATAAACATTTTCTCAATACATTACTTAAAATAAAAACATTGACTAAAGTAATTAATAATCTAATTCACAAACTTTTACTTAATAATTTAATTTAGGTAGATACAAAATTACATAATTGTTCATTTAACTTAAAAAATAACATTTACTTGGATAGTTAATATCTAAATTAATAAATTAAGAAACATGGAACCAATAAATTAATTTCAACAGTTAGAAAATATCTACCCCAATATTTAATACCTAAATTAATAATTATGTAATTAAAAACTTAATTACAAAAAAATAAGAACCACATTTCTAGAATTATACCCTATTAGTGACCTGTTACTACCAATACATTTAGCCACCTAGACCATAACTTGTATTCTAGTTTTTCATAAGTATCTTAACCATGACTATACATATATGGAATAACATAAACATCAAGATAATGAAACTAACCGCGAAGTTAGTTGCCCCAACGTAGTGTCACGTCGCATGCAATCTATTGATGTCCGGATCACGTGCATCTATGTGCATCCTTATCTTACTAAAACATATGGTCAGAAAATAGCAGAAGAGAGAAGAAAGTAATGAAAAGGTTGAAAATGGGGCACAGAACCTCGTTGTAAACGACATTTATTCATAGGCGTCACCCAATCTTATTTCATTTACAGTTTAAACGAGATAAACTTGCACGTATTTCGTTTTCACTATAAACAAGATATACATGTGTCACACACACTGTCTTATCTCGTTTACGGTGTAAGCGAGATACGTGCAAATTTATCTCCTTTACATTGTAAACGAGATAAGTAATCCTATGTATTTTCATAATAATTTTTAAAATTATTTATTTCAATAAATAAAATATTTTTTATTTTTTTTAAATAAAAAATTCTATCAAATTGTTGTGAATTATCATTTAAATAAACAACTATATTATATGTTTATTAAAAATTAATTATTTATATAAAACATAATAATTAATGTAATGACTGCTTTTTTTTAAATATGAAAAATCACATGCAATTATTTTTACGTAAAATTGATATTAGAGAACTGTTAGATAATTTAATAAGTTTGACTAAATTATTATCTATCAGTTCTTAACTATCAACTTAATATGAAAATAACTACATAGAGTTTTCACCTTTTAAAATATTAAAAATACCTTATAACAAAATGATTTATCTAACCAAGTTCAACTAAGTTCTATAACTGTTTTTCATATTCACGCTTCTTCTCTACTTCCACCGCCGCCATTGCCGTCACCTCTTCCTCTTCCTCTTCCTTCATTTTCATTTGAATTTTTCCTACTCCTTTCTTTTTTGTCATCCATCATCATCATCATCATCATCATAGTGTTCTTTTTTCTCTTTCATTCTTTTTGGTTGCACATGTAAAATTTCAATCCAATATGTGTGCATTCAAGTCTAATATATAAAGCAATACTCCTAAAAAAAGAACTAAGAGCAACAAAAAAATAAAATAAAAAAATATAGCATTAAAGTAAGATTAATCTATGTTTATGTAGCAAAATTTCTGTGTTAAAATTAAAAAATTTCGGTGCTATTTTTGTTTATGGTAAGAATTTAATTCAATAAGTATAAACTTATATTCGTTCAATTAAATAAGATTGTAATACAATACAAACATGTTCATTCAAATCCAATACGAGAAGCAATACTCCTAAAAAAAGATGTAAGAGCAAAATAAAAGAAAGAATAACAAGAAAAAAAATACATAAAAAAAGATATTTTTGTGTTTTATAACAAAATTTTGATGTTAAAATTATGAAATTTCAGTATTATTTTTGTTTATGACAAAAATTCAATCCAATAAATATAAACATATATTCATTCAACTAAATAATATTCAAAACAATTCCTCCTCCTTCTCTTCTTTTACATTCTTATAATTTTTATTTCACCCTTTTAGTGTTACAGTTAAGAAATTTCGGTGTTAAAATGAAGAAATTTTAGTGTCATAATAAAAAATTCTAGTATTATTTTCTGATAAATTCTGCATAATTCAAAACTCATTTTTCTTCTTTGTTATCATCATCATCTTTTTTTTTTCAATTTCTCATAATTTGTCTGTTTTATCTTCATAATAAAAATAAAAATAAGGAAAAAAAATCAAACAAAGAAAAAGATATATATAATGCTACAAAAATCTCTAAGAAAATGAGAAAGAAAAGAAAAAAATGCAATCATAACAAAGCAATAAAAGAACGACAATGACAAAAAAAGATGTAAAGAAGACGAAGGAATACAAAGGAGAAGAAGAATACAAAGAAAAAAAGAATGCAAAAAAGAAATGTAAAATATGAAAAGTTAACGTGTTCACATGCACTAATAATGAACGTAGTTTTTGTTGAGTTTAAATCAATTTAGTTGGACTTGAACATTAGAAAAGCTAATAAAACAAACACATAGTGTTCGTTTGGAAAGTTTCAAAAGTAATTTTTTTGAAATTTTGACTTATAAAAAGTAGTAGTATTGATGTCTGGTGCAATTTTTAAAACCAAATTGCAGCTTTCTAAGAAGCTATTTAAGAGCTTACAGAGAAGTTTAAAAAAATGACTTTTTTCATAATATTATTACTTTTTATCACATTTCTATAAAATAAGCACTTTTAGAACTAAAAATCCAAATACAAAATAACTTATTTATAAACTACTTTTAATATAATCATTTATTGTTTAAGCTATTTTTTCAAAAAGAGTTTAATTAAGCTGTTTATTTAAATTGGGTTGGTTTAATAGTTAGTTTATTAGTGCATGTTTGGGCGCCATTATTTTGTTAAAAAAAGATCTTTTTTCAATGAAAAAAGATCTTTTTTTATTTTTTAACGTGTTTGGCAAATTTCTAGTAGTAAAAGTAAAAGCACTAGTAAAATCAAAAAAAGATCTTTTTTGAGAAGCTGTAATTTACATCTTTTTTTAAAAGATCTTTTTTCCTTAAAAAAAAGATGTTTTTCATGTAATAAATGAACAAAAAAGTACTTTTATACTGTTATATCCAAACATAATTGATAGATAAAAAGATCTTTTTACATGAGATATCCAAACATAAAATTACTTTTACTTTTCTATAAGATCTTTTAAAAAAAGATAACTCAAAAAAAGATCTTTTTTTAAAAGCTCACCCAAACAAGCCCTTAGTTCGCTTAAGTAAGTGTCAAGAGTTTGAATTTCATATTGTGTATACAATAATCCATTGGCCAGCAACAAACTAACAACCCTTCGATGGAAACTCAGGTGTAATAATTTTGAATGATTTGACTAAATTTTTATCTAACGATTCTCAACTATCAACTTTACGTAAAGTCAACTGGAATTTTCATCTAAAACTCAGTATCACGACGAATTAATTATTGGTTTGCCGAGTTAGGGGATATATGCGGAAAATAAAGTTTGGCGCAATTTTTTTTTTCTTCAGTCCCGTTCCGCGGGTTCAAGTTAAAATACTAAAAGTACTAAAGAGGCATCAGCGCCAAAAGAACCCTAATTGTTCCCTCTCTTCGAAGTTCGAAGAGCTCTTTCTACGTTCTTCTCCAGTCTTCTTCTCCGCCACCACATTCCATAGCATTTTTCAGTGATCTGAAAACTCCATTAACCAAATTCACACTCCATTCTCCTTCATACTTGCACCCTCTGACACTGTAACCCTTCGTACACAGTTAATTAGGCCCCAGAAGAAGTTATTGAACGAAAAGAGAGAAAACAAAAAACCCTAACTTCTTCCGACGCTCGAACTGAACAGAGGCACTTCTTCAAATCCTACTAAAGGAACTGAGCGAAACGGAACGAAACGAAGCGAGTGTCTTTTGCCGACTTTGACCTTCCACTGTGAACGACTTCGGTATTTACTTCAAACTCTTAATTCCGCTGAAATCGCGCACCCTTTCGTACTTTTCTGCTCGTTCATCGTTTTCATTTTTTTTCTCTTTTTCCTCCTCCTATTTAAACCTGTTGTGAGTTTCGAGGTTGTGTGTGTGTTTTGGGTTCTCCAGTGTCAGAACTGCAAAACGACTGAAGGCGGTGCTTGTTTCATCCGCCGTAAGCGCCTGCCGTGGAACTGATTCCTAGGCGGATGCTTACAAATACGGTGTAGTTGCAGAAGTGATGATTTGTGAAATCTTCTTTTATTTATAGAAAAAAGAATAGGGAAGTGAAACCCTAGATTTCATTTTAGAAAATACGAACAGTTTTTTTTGCTGTTCTCAAAATTTTTGTGCCAACAGTGAACTGTTGGCTGTAAAATTTGCAAATTAATATTCGCTCAAGAATTATGAATATTGGCTGGGATCTATTTGGTTTGGAGTCAAGTGAAATGTTTGATCTAGTTTCTCCTAAAGTTTTGCGCTTGTGTGTCTTGGTTTACAGTTCCGCATTTGAGATTTTTTGCTGTTTTGGTTTGTGAATTGCATGCTGATTGATTTTATGTGATGCTTTTTGTTGTGCATAGTTCATGTGATTAAGCAGGGGTCAGGCTCTTCGTATAATTATCTTGATTGTTTGCAGGGAATTGTACAAAACTAGTGATGTTATGTTTACTACTACTGTGAATATAGGCTCACTTAGAAGTGGATAAGACAGGAATTCTGTGCTTCTGCCTTCTGGATTGCTGTTGCTACCTCAACTGTGTCTTTACTAATACCGTGGAAGAAAATTTGCCTTCTGCACACCAAACTGGAATTTGCCAAAATTTCTCCCTCAAAAGGTCCTACACTCCTACTTACTGGAATCATTCATAGTATATCTGTATATGCTCTTATGGTGTGCAAACAATTTTCATTTGCTACCTGGATGTGGTAACAGTTTTTGGAACTTTGCTATTTGCTGTGTTGACAACTGAACCATACATCTGGCCTGTATGTATTGGGGACTAAAGTGACATATCAGTTTATTTTCTATTTTGTTGAGTGTTTCTGATATGTGCAATGAAAAATCCAACTGCATTGCAATTACTTGTTTTCACATGCCAAATGATAATGGAATAAATTCCAATCCTAGTGTACTCTAGTTCCATATTATGCTTTATGACCGAACTTGTTGAGATAGGAATCTGCTGGACAATTTGTTGGTCTATCTACCCATATTATGTGTTCTCCAAAGAGAATAGTAATCCTATTAGCATCCATAACTGCTTGTTCAGAATCCTTAGTTACAAATTTTCCCTGTTCTTTCAGAGAGATAATACACCATGGTTGAGCTTAGGAATGGAAGTGCCCAAGCTGCCAATGGAAAATCTAGCGCTGCTGGATCTGCATATTCTATTGATCTGAATGCATTTCAAACCCGACTTAAGTTGTTCTATTCACACTGGGATGAACAAAGAACGGATCTCTGGGGCTCCTCGGATGCAATTGCTGTTGCATGTCCACCACCTTCAGAAGATCTGCGATACCTGAAATCAACAGCACTAAATTTATGGTTGCTTGGGTTTGAATTCCCGGAGACAATTATGGTCTTCATGAAGAAGCAGATCTATATCTTATGCAGTCAAAAGAAGGCATCTATATTGGAAACTGTGAAAAAACCTGCCAGAGAGGCGGTTGGTGTGGACCTTGTTTTACATGTCAAACTGAAAAATGATGATGGAACTACTCTAATGGATTCTATATTTCGTGCCATCCGCACTCAATCAAAGGCTGATGGGCATGACTCTGTTACTGTTGGATACATACAGAGAGAGGCTCCTGAAGGGAAGTTGCTTGAAACATGGGCTGATAAATTAAAGAATACAGAATTTCATCTGATTGATGTGTCCAATGGGTTTTCTACATTGTTTGCTGCAAAGAGTAATGAGGAGCTTATATCAATTAAGAGAGCAGCATATCTGACCACTAGTGTGATGAAAAACTTTGTGGTTTCGAAACTTGAAAATGTAATTGACGAAGAGAAGAAAGTTAGTCATTCCGCATTGATGGAGGAGACTGAAAAAGTCATACTTGAACCCTCAAAAGTCAATTGTAAATTGAAGGCAGAGAATGTTGATATTTGTTACCCCCCAATTTTTCAGAGTGGTGGGGAGTTTGATCTAAGACCTAGTGCTGTCAGCAACGATGAATTACTTCACTATAACTCTGCAAGTGTAATTATATGTGCTGTTGGAGCCCGGTATAAGAGTTATTGCTCGAACATTGCTAGGACCTTCTTGATTGATGCAGAGCCTCTTCAGAGTAAGGCTTATGAGGTTCTACTCAAAGCCCATGAAGCTGCCATTGGTTCTTTGAAGCCTGGGAACAAGCTGAATGCTGCTTACCAGGCTGCAGTTTCTGTTGTGGAAAAGGAGGCTCCTGACTTGATTTCCAATTTGACAAAATCAGCTGGGACAGGCATTGGCATTGAGTTTCGTGAGTCTGGGTTGAATCTTAATGCTAAAAATGAGCAGATAATAAAGGAAGGCATGGTTTTCAACGTGTCCCTTGGATTTCAGAATTTACAGTGTGAGAGCAGTAAGTCTAAGAACAAGAACTTCTCTCTGTTGCTTGCTGACACAGTCATCATCAGCAAAGATAAGACAGAGGTTGTGACTTTGATGAGCTCAAAGGCTCTAAAGGATGTGGCTTATTCATTCAACGAGGACGAAGAAGAGGAAAGGCCAAGTAAAAGATCCCGTGGGATTGATGGAGAGCCCGTTGTGTCTAAGACAACTCTTAGATCAGACAATCATGAAGTTTCAAAGGAGGAACTTAGAAGGCAGCATCAGGCAGAGCTTGCTCGTCAGAAGAATGAAGAAACTGCAAGACGGCTTGCTGGTGGTGGAAGTGAGAGTGGAGAAAACAGGTCATCTGTGAGGACTACTGCAGATCTGGTGGCATACAAGAACATAAATGATGTTCCCCCTCCCAGAGAGATGATGATTCAGGTTGATCAGAAGAATGAAGCAGTTCTTCTGCCTATAAATGGAAGCATGGTGCCTTTTCATGTGGCTTTCATTCGAACTGTTTCCAGTCAGCAGGATACCAACCGCAACAACTATATCAGGATTATCTTCAATGTTCCTGGTACACCTTTTAATCCTCATGATGCGAACTCAATGAAGTTTCAGGGATCTATATATTTGAAGGAGGCTTCATTCCGCTCCAAGGATTCAAGGCACATAGGTGAGGTTGTTCAGTCCATTAAAGCACTGAGGCGACAAGTTGTATCGCGGGAGTCTGAGAGAGCCGAGAGGGCAACCTTGGTCACTCAGGAGAAACTGCAGCTTGCAAATAATAGGTTCAAGCCGATAAGATTGTCTGACCTTTGGATCCGCCCTGTTTTTGGTGGTCGTGGAAGGAAGATACCGGGTACACTTGAGGCACATGCAAATGGATTTCGATATTCTACCACCAGGCAAGATGAGCGTGTGGATGTGATGTTTGGTAACATCAAGCATGCATTTTTTCAGCCAGCAGAGAATGAAATGATTACGCTCTTGCACTTCCATCTTCACAACCATATTATGGTAGGAAATAAGAAAACCAAGGATGTTCAGTTTTATGTTGAGGTAATGGACATGGTCCAAAATGTTGGAGGGAGTAAGAGGTCTGCCTATGACCCTGATGAGCTTGAAGAAGAACAACGTGAGAGAGAGAGGAAGAATAAGATTAATGTGGAGTTTCAGACTTTTGTGAATAGGGTAAACGATCTTTGGGGACAGCCCCAATTCAATGGCCTTGACCTTGAATTTGATCAACCCCTTAGAGAACTTGGCTTCCCTGGCGTACCTCACAAGTCATCTGTATTCATTGTTCCGACTTCAGCATGCCTTGTTGAACTGATTGAGAACCCTTTCCTTGTTGTGACACTGAGCGAGATTGAGATTGTGAATCTAGAGAGAGTTGGGCTTGGGCAGAAGAATTTTGATATGACTATAGTTTTCAAGGACTTCAAGCGGGACGTCCTTAGGATTGATTCCATCCCTTCAACTTCTCTAGATGGCATCAAGGAATGGCTGGACACAACTGACATCAAGTATTACGAGAGCAGGCTGAATCTGAATTGGCGTCAGATCCTGAAGACAATCACTGATGACCCACAAGGCTTTATTGAAGGTGGCGGCTGGGAGTTTCTGAATCTGGAAGCTACTGATTCAGAATCCGAGAATTCTGAAGAATCGGACAAAGGCTATGAGCCATCGGATATAGAGCCTGAATCTGAAACAGATGATGATGATTCTGACAGTGAATCGCTTGTGGAGTCTGAGGATGACGAGGACGAGGATGACTCGGAGGAGGATTCCGAAGAAGAGAAGGGAAAGACATGGGAAGAACTTGAGAGGGAAGCAACGAATGCTGACAGGGAGAAAGGGAATGATTCTGACAGTGAAGAAGATCGGAAAAGAAGGAAGGCGAAAGCATTTGGCAAGTCGCGACCTGGTCTTAGTGGTGGCATGCCTAAGCGGCCCAAGTTGCGGTAGATCTTGGTTTTCCTTTGCTAGTAGTTTCTTGTTTAGTGCAGTGCTTTTTCGTTTTAGCTTTCCTAATTGGGATGCAGATTTCGGGGAATTCTCTAATCCATCCATATATAATGTGGTGTAAGCGGAAATCGATTATCCGATCAAAATGGAACTTATCCAATTTAATAGTTTTAGCATCCATGGGTATTCTTGTTACTTTAGATCCGTTTCCATTTTGGATTGATATGAATTTGTAGGAAGCTGTTAATTCGTAGTTTAATATATGATATAATGTTGATTAGTTATATTATTGATCTGGGTTGATAAATAGTTTGAATTTATATTTTTCTTTTTTAAAAATATTTGAGCAGTTTTTCTATATTTTATTATTTATTTGTTTATGTATATATTTTATTTCTGGGTACCTGTGTAGCTAAATTGATCTAACTTGGTTTCATTTATATATTTTCTTTTTTAAAATGTTTTACAGCAGTTTTTTCCACCCCAAAGCCTTTCAACATATTACACTAAAGGTTCACGCATAAATAAATTAGAATGGTTAGGAGAGTTTAATTGTAATGTAATGATAGTATAAGATATGATAGTGTGAAATAATTATTTTTGCTTATATAATAATACTTAATATACGTATCAAAATTAAATTTGCCAAATTAATTCCCTTATAATTTTTTTTTGAAAGGTAATTCCCTTATAATTAAACTGTTTTGTGTAGCGTATCACTAGTTCGCCACATCAACCCTTCAAAGATTTTAAATATCATCATCTGTATTCCATATTTTAAATTTTTAATGTTATGTTTGGAGAATTAATAGTGACATTGGTGAAATGCAAATTAATGACGACGTTTTCTATATAGATTGTTGTAAAATAAACAAGGTAGATGTATTAGATATAAAATAAAATATAATAATAATATTCACCACATCAATATTTTACACTAATAAAATGTATTAATATTATATGTATTAATATTATACACTAGCACTCACTAGGAGAGAGAAGAAAATAGACTTTATAATAATATATGAAAGAAGAGAGAGGTAGAAATATTTGTTATTGCTGTGTGTATGAAAAGAAAGGGAGAATGATATTTTTGTTGTGTTACATTCACGGAGGTTCACCTCTTATTTATAGGCTTATGGAAGGAAGATTGTCAACCTTCATTTATTTCATTCTCTTTTGAGAATGTAAACTTTATATAGGAAATGGGCATCCACATCCCATTCCTATCATAACACTCCCCCTTGGATGACCATTTAAGATTATTGCTTCGTTAAAACCTTACTAAAGAAAAACCCAGTGGGAAAAAAACCTTAGTGAAGGAAAAAGAGTACAATATTCTTTGTGATGGGGACTGCCTCATTAAAAACCTTGTCAAGAAAAACCCAATGGGAAAAAAAACTTGACCAAGGAAAAAAGAGTACAGTCTCCCCCTCTTGTTGACATTATTTAATGTCTCGAAATCGACGCATCCCAATCTCATGTACCAGTCTTTCAAAGGAGGATTTTGGGAGTGACTTTGTGAATAAATCTGCCAGATTGTCACTTGAACGGATCTGTTGGACATCAATTGTCCCTTGATTTTGAAGGTCATGAGTGAAGAAGAATTTGGGAGAAATATGCTTTGTTCTATCACCTTTGATGTATCCACCCTTAAGTTGAGCAATGCATGCTGTATTATCTTCAAACAGGACAGTTGGAGCTATCTTATGATCAATCAGTCCACATGATGACAGAATATATTGAATCAGACTCCTCAGCCAAAAACACTCGCGACTAGCTTCATGAATCGCCAGTATTTCGGCATGATTAGAGGAAGTTGCTGCTATCGTCTGTTTCGTGGATCTCCATGATATAGCTGTACCACCATATGTGAATAGGTATCCTGTTTGAGATCTCCCTTTATGTGGATCAGACAGGTATCCGGCATCTGCATAGCCAACTAGTTGTGACTTGGATCCATAGGGATAAAACAATCACATATCAACCGTTCCATGAAGATATCGAAAAATTTGTTTGATTCCACTCCAATGTCTTCTGGTTGGAGAGGAACTATACCTTGCTAGTAAATTCACCGCGAATGATATGTCAGGTCGCGTATTATTAGCAAGATACATTAGTGCTCCAATGGCACTAAGATATGGTACTTCAGGACCAAGGATATCTTCATTTTCTTCTTTAGGACAGAATTGATCCTTTTTCACATCCAAAGATTTTACGATCATTGGGGTACTTAAAGGATGTGACTTATCCATATAAAATCTCTTCAAGATCTTTTCTGTGTATGTTGTTTGATGAATAAAGATCCCACTTTTTATATGCTCGATCTGCAGGCCGAGACAAAATTTAGTTCTTCCAAGATCTTTCATCTCAAACTCTTCTTTTAGAGTTTTTATAATTGTTGGAATCTTTTCAGGAGTCCCAATGATATTTAAATCATCAACGTACACAGCAATTATAATGAATCCAGAAGCAGTTTTCTTTATGAAAACACACAGGCATATATCATCATTCTTGAATCCGTTTTTGGCCAGATACTCAGTAAGACGATTATACCACATTCGTCCAGATTGCTTTAGACCATATAAAGATCTTTGCAATTTGACTGAGTATAACCCTTGCGAATATTCACTAGATGGTTTAGATATCTTTAGTCCTTCAGGGACTTTCATATAGATATCCCGATCTAATGAGCCGTATAAGTAGGCTGTTACCATATCCATTAAATGCATATGCAGTTTATGATATGCAGATAAACTGACCAAATAGCGCAATGTTATCGCATCCACCACAAGGGAATACGTTTCTTCATAATCTATACCGGGCCTTTGTGAAAAATCTTGTGCCACAAGTCGAGCTTTGTAGCGCACAACTTTATTTTTCTCATTTCGTTTTCTCACAAATACCCACTTATATCCAACAGGTTTTACATCTTCAGGTGTACGGACTACAGGTCCAAAGACTTCACGTTTTGCAAGTGAGTCTAATTCAGCCTTCATGGCTTCTTTCCATTTTGGCCAATCATTCCTTTGTCGACATTCTTCGACTAATCTTGGCTCAAGATCCTTACTTTCATGCATGATATCTAATTCCACATTATATGCAAATATTTCATTGACAATTGTCTTATTTCGGTCCCATTTCGCTCCTGTAAAGACATAATTTATCGAGATCTCGTCATTTTCACAATTTTCAGGTACATGAACGTCTTCTGGCGTTATATCAGAATTTTGGACAATTGCAGATGTCTCTACTATGTCTTTTTCAACAGGAATATTATTTACCTCTTTTCTCTTTTGAGGATTTTTGTCTTTGGAACCGACAGGCCTGCCACGCTTCTGGCGTGAATTTGCTTCAGTGGCTACTTGTCCTACTGGGACATCAATTCGAATTGGGGCATTTTCCATTGGTATATAAGATTTAGTTATCCTCTTTGTATCGGAAAATGCATCAGGCAAATCATTCGCTATTCTTTGCAAATGTATAATCTTTTGAACTTCCAGTTCACATTGCCCTGATCGAGGATCTAAATGCATCAATGATGATGCATTCCAGTTAAGCTCCTTTTCAGGAAGCTTATTCTCTCCCCCTAATGTTGAAAATTTTGATTCATTAAAATGACAATCCGCAAATCGGGCTTTAAATACATCTCCAGTTTGTATCTCAAGATACCTCACTATAGAGGGAGAATCATATCCAACATATATTCCCAATTTTCTTTGAGGTCCCATTTTGGTGCGATTAGGTGGTGCAATAGGAACATATATCGCACACCCAAATATTCTTAAATGGGAAACATTTGGCTGCTGGCCAAAAGCTAATTGCATAGGAGAGAATTGATGATAACTTGTTGGCCTCAAACGAATAAGTGCTGCGGCATGTAAAATAGCATGCCCCCAAACCGAGGTTGGGAGATTTGTTCTCATAAGCAAGGGTCTAGCAATTAATTGGAGGCGCTTAATAAGTGATTCTGCTAACCCATTTTGCGTGTGAACATAAGCTACTGGATGTTCAACACTTATTCCATTAGCCATACAATAAGCATCAAAAGCTTGGGAAGTAAATTCACCAGCATTATCAAGACGAATTGCTTTGATTGGATTTTCTGGAAATTGTGCTTTTAATCGAATAATTTGAGCCAGTAATCTCGCAAACGCCAGGTTGCGAGAAGATAATAAGCACACATGTGACCATCTCGAAGATGCGTCTATTAGGACCATAAAATATCTAAAAGATCCACATGGTGGATGAATAGGTCCACATATATCACCTTGAATCCTTTCCAGGAATTCAGGAGACTCAAATCCAATCTTTACTGGTGATGACCTTAAAATTAACTTTCCTTGAGAACATGCAGCACAACAAAATTCACTAGTTTTAAGAATCTTCTGGTTCTTTAGTGAATGTCCATGAGAGTTTTCAATAATTCTCCTCATCATGGTTGTTCCCGGATGACCCAATCGGTTGTGCCAAGTTATGAATTCATTTGGGCTAATAAACTTCTGGTTTACAATGGCATGTGATTCAATTGCACTAATCTTGGTATAATACAACCCAGATGAAAGTGAGGGTAATTTTTCTAATATAACTTTCTTATTTGAATCATGAGTTGTGATACATAAATACTCATGATTTCCCTCATTCATCGTCTCAACATGATATCCATTTCGGCGAATATCTTTGAAACTCAACAAGTTCCTCAGAGACTTGGTAGATAATAGTGCATTATTTATTATAAATTTTGTTCCTCCAGGAAACAAAATTATAGCTCTTCCGGAGCCTTCTATCACATTGTCTGAGCCAATAATAGTATTAACACATTCTTCTTTTGGCACAAGATGGGTAAAATATATATCACTTTTGAGAATAGTGTGCGAACTTGCATTATCCGCAAGGCATACATCTTCATTACATATCCTTGCCATTCTCTTCAAAAAACAAATAATAATAATAAAATGAGCAGTATGCACAGTTAAATTGAATATTTGATCAAAATTATTTTTCTAAAAAAACACTGTACATAAAATAATGTCATATACTAAAATTTCATTTTAAAATTTGACACATTTAATAATTTCAAAATTCATAAACATTAATATTCCATTATTTATGCACATCACATTTGAAACTTAAATACATAGAAAATAAAACTTAACAATAAGTTCTTTACATTATTTATTTACATAGATACTTCACAATCCCACATATTAAACTATTCCATCGTTGATCAAATGATCAATATTTCCTTCAGGATCCTCAAAGAAATCAGATACATCATAATGAGTGGTGGAGTTCTCAGCATCATTTGAAACAAAATTTGTTTCCTTTCCTTTGTCGTCCTTTTTCAAAGATGCCTGATAAAGATCGACTAGGTGCCTTGGGGTACGACAGGTACGTGACCAATGGCCCTTTCCACCACAGCGGAAACACTTCTCCTCGGTTGATTTATTCTGCCCGATATTCCTTTCTTTATCCCACTTCTGGTGAGATCCTCTCTTTTGAACATAATTCTTTTTCCTTCCATAATTTTTCTTATTATTAAAACCTTGCCATTTACCTCTTCTGGGGTAATTTGCCGCATTTACTTCAGGAAATGGGGCGGCGCCAGCTAGGCGCGTTTCATGATTTTTTAATAACAACTCATTGTTGCGTTCGGCAACAAGAAGGCAAGAAATTAACTCAGAATATTTCTTAAACCCTTTCTCTCGATACTGCTGCTGCAGGAGCACATTCGAGGCATGGAAGGTTGAGAAAGTTTTCTCCAACATATCATGATCAGTTATCTTTTTCCCACATAATTTCATTCGTGAGGTGATTCAAAACATTGCAGAATTATATTCATTTATAGATTTAAAATCCTGCAGACGCAAGTGCGTCCATTCATATCGGACTTGAGGAAGTATTACCGTCTTTTGATGATTATACCTTTCTTCAAGGTCTTTCCAAAGATCTGCAGGATCTTTTAATGTGAGATATTCATTTTTCAATCCTTCGTCAAGATGACGACGAAGAAAAATCATGGCTTTAGCTTTATCCTTCTGGGATGCATTATTTTCAGCCTTAATGGTATCTCCAAGATCCATTGAATCAAGATGGATTTCAGCATCTAGTATCCATGATAAATAATTGTTTCCAGATATATCAAGAGCATTGAATTCAAGATGAGAGAGCTTCGACATAATGAAAATTTGTTACCTGAGCCTTCCTAAAAATTTGATCAGAGTCTCGTGCTGATAACGTGTTGTAAAATAAATAAGGTAGATGTACTAGATATAAAATAAAATATAATAATAATATTCACCACATCAATATCTCACACTAATAAAATGTATTAATATTATACACTAGCACCCACTAGGAGAGAGAAGAAAATAGACTTTATAATAATATATGAAAGAAGAGAGAGGTAGGAATATTTGTTATTACTGTGTGTATGAAAAGAAAGGGAGAATGGTATTTTTGTTGTGTTACATTCACGGAGGTTCACCTCCTATTTATAGGCTTATGGAAGGAAGATTGTCAATCTTCATTTATTTCATTCTCTTTTGAGAATGTAAACTTTATATAAGAAATGGGCATCCACGTCCCATTCCTATCACAACATAGATGACTAAATAAATAATTTGCTAATTAGTAGATCATTTCAAAGGCTTAAGTTTTAGGGCTCAAAGTGAGTGGAGTTGAGTTAAATTAGATCAAGTTTAAATTTGACTCACAATTTGATTCATTAACAATTAAATTTATTTTTTAAACTCAAGCTTGATTCACCGAAAACTCACAAGGTGAATCAAATAATAAGAGCATAATTTATAATTATATATTAATGAATTATAAATATTAATGAATTATAACTTATAAAATTAATTTTTTTCAATTATAACTTATAATTATATATGTTTTTTGTCTATCAATAAATTATAAATTTTTTATTTATGTCTTACATTAAAATTATATATAAAAATATATAAAAATTTAAATAATTAAGATTATATATATATATAGCTCACAAACTAATGAGTTGAGGTTATCTAAACTCAAACTCGTCTCATTTAATTTATAATTTTAATTCTAGACTCAACTGACCATTAATATTTGGCTCACTAACTCACGAGTTTAGTTTATCGAACTATTAATAAGTCGAGTTCAAACTGATTCATAAGCTAGCTTGACCAAATTCCAGCCCTAGACCTAACATGTTGATTGTAAAATGAGTTCAATTAGTAATATGCATTGGAAGTGTAACTATTTTGCTATGCTTAGATCAATTAAATCCAAACACGATTTTAATGATAAATGTAAACTAAATATCCATTTTGGTCCTTATGATTCACGCGATTATTTATTTTGGATTTTAAAATTTAAAATTATTTTTATTGGTCTTTCATATTCAAGTTTGAGCACCAATGTAGTTCCTTAACTCTTTCTGACGATGACTAGACAAACGGAATACTGAGATGGCATCCTCCCTGCCACGCTGGATCATGAGTAAATGATTTCGTTTACCTTTGGCACCCAAACAAGTCAGAAATGAAGAACAATGGAGGTAGAGAAGAAGAAAAATACTTTATTTTGGGTCTCTATCATTTTTTCTCCCTTCATATATAAAGCGACGACATTTCTGACTTGTTTGGGTGCAAAGAGTAAACGATGTCCTTTACTTATCATCCAGCGTGGTAAGAAGGGTGTCATCTCAGCTAGGGGTGTACATGGGCCGGGCCACACTGGGTTTGACTTAATCCAAAACCGACCCGAAATATAAATCGGGCCTAATTTTTAGACTCTAATCCGATTCTAGACCCGATGAAACCTACACACCTTCAGGCCGGGTGAAAATCGGATAAAAACCGGGTGAAAATCAGGTCTTTAGCATGTAAAAATCACCTAATCTCCAACCATTATTTCACAATTCACATAGTAAAATTCACTTAAAAAAATATAACAAGAACCAACCCTTCTCTAAAATTAAAGTATAACCATAATCAAACTAATATTGTCTAATAACACCAAATATTTAAATCAATACAAATAACACAATATTGTGCATTAGTCTAAAGTCTTATACATTTTAAACATACAACATTAACTTATAATTTTATAATGACTAATAACACAAAATATTAAGGTTTACAATATTTAAATTCCACATAAGAATAGCCATGATCCATCACTAATAACACAAAATATTAATTGTGTATGATGACCGAGCCACCGGGCCGAGTTCGGGTGACCCGAGCTATGGCCCGGACTCGATCCGAAATAATGACCAGATCTATTTTTGAGACCCTTATCCGGTCCTAAACCCGATGAAATCACACTAAATTAGCCCCTAAAGTGTTCGGGGCCGGACTGAATCTTCGAGATGGGCTAGACCATGTACAGTTGTACACCTCTAATCTCAACATTCCGTTTGTCTAGTCATCGTCCAAGGAACCACATTGGTACCCAAACTTAAATCTGGATAACCAATATAAATAATTTTAATTTTTGAGAGCCAAAATAAATAATCGTATAAATTTCAGTACCAAAACGGGGATTTAGGGTGTGTTTGGGGTTCACGTTGGGAATAGAAAAGTCCATTTGAGTGTCTTGAACGTCTCATTGTCATGTTTGGCAACTTTTTAGAACCCCTAACCAAAAGTGCTTTCACCTGTGAACGTACGGTCACGTGAAGCTAAAAATTCAAGCTTCTGCGTTCACGTTGGGAAAGTTAATTATCGTTGGAGGAATTAGATAAAAAATTTATTCCATATCTACCAACTGTACGCTTCATTTCTTCTATAAAAAGGATGCACATAACCACATAATTTCACACTCTCTGTATGTTCTTGGTTACAATTTTTTGTCCAAATTTGTTTTTAGATAAAGATTTTAATTTTTTTTATTATTTTTAGTTCTTTCTTTCATATTTTGATTTTTTATGTTTTTTATTGTATTTTTTATTTATATGATAAATATTTTTCATATCATTTTTCTGATGTTATTTTTTTAATTTTCTATTGTTATATTTTTATTGTATTTTTTTATTTATATGACAACTATTGTTGATATAAATTTTTATTTTTATTAATTTTTATGATATTTTTATTATTTTTGTTTATATAAATTATTTTTTTATCCTTTATTGTACTATATTTATGTTGTGTATAAAATTTTTTATTTTTTTATTTGATTTTATTTATATAAATTTTATTTACTTTTTATTATAATTTTTTTGTTCCTCTAATATATATTGTTGGTTTTGATTATATTTGTATGAATTTTTTTTATTTTTATTTTTTATTTTTATTGTACTTTTTACTGTACTTTATTTTTGTTTTTATTATATACTAATCATAAGTAATAAAAGAGTCATAAATAATAAAAATTTATAGTCCAAAATGACACTAGATTAAAGAGTACTAACGACACTAAAATAAATTATAAAATATTTTTTTTGTTTAATATTATAAAATGTATAGTACTCCCTTTTATATTTTTATTTCTTATTGTTTTTTAGTTCATATGAATCTTTTTTATTATTTACTGTTCTTTATGTTTAATATGTAAAGTGTCTTTTTTATTTTTATTTAATTTTATTTATTTATTTTTACTTATTTTTATCATTGACTTTTTTTTATATTATTTTTTCAGTGTTCTAATCTCTCAAGTATGTTATTAATTTTTTTTATGGTATTCTTATTATTTTTTGTTCATACGAATTCTATTTTTTTTTCTCTTTTATGCACTGTATTTATATCTTATACGAAGTTTATTTTATTTTTTTATTTGATATAGTTCATATAAATTTTTTTATCATTTTTTATTTACGTAAGTTCTCGTTTTATATTTTATTATATTTTATTTTTGTTTCGGTTGAAATTTTTTATTTTTTATTCGACGATGTAAAATTTATAATTATAATTCTCATATATTATATTTTATTGTAATTTTTTTATAATATAGATTAAATGATCCTATTAAAAAAGACAAATTAAATAAAAAATTATTAATAAGTATTAATAAAATTATGAATGTAGGATACCAAAAAAGTCCTATATTGTCAATTTTTATACGTTACTTTAATTTAATAAGTAAATATTAACATTATTATAAAATGAATTAAAAAGATTTATTCAAATATCAAAAGTAAAATAATAGAATAATATTTAAAATTATTTTAATTGATGTCTCTTTTAGTAATTTTTCATTTAAAAATGATTTTGAATAGTATAATCCAAACAACATTTATTTTACTATAATTCATTTTGGCATAAAAATTGTTAAACATAAATCACATTAACACAAACTTACTTTTCATCAAAATTAAGTTTGCAAAATCAATTCTATGCAAACTCCCGTTTGTAAACTCTAATCTAAAGACACACTTAGTCTACAAACATATCATTTAGGCCTTTATGCCTAGTTGAGCTTTTAATAATTAATGTTTTTCATTTTTTTACTCTTTTTAATATTGTTTTATTGTCTTTCTATCCTTCCCGTGTCTGTGATGACAATGATCATCAGCAGCAGATGAACCCTGCTTTCTCAATTCTAATCTGAAAGAGATCATCATCGTCATCTATGTATTCCCTCCATTTCCCTCTAAAACACATTGCATATCCGCAAAACCCTGTATATGTATGACATATGCATTGAAATTTTGAAACTCCGATCGGAAAATCGTTCCCGTTTTGACCGCTACTGATTCGGGCTTTCGAATTCCCAAATTGAAGATTGAAAGAGCTGACCTTTCACACACCCCAGATGCACAAGGAACGAAAAGGTTTTGATTTTTCCATTTTGTTGGTTGAATTTTGGTTTTTCATTTTTCCATTTGATTTTAGAGCAATGAAAGTCGAAACCCCAGATTTCATGTCAGAAAGTTGTAGGTCCCCCCCCCCTCCTCTATTTTTTAACATTGTATTTGATATTCAAAAACTTTTGGCCAAAGAAGTGGATACTATTTGTGATTTGTTCGAAGTTACAAAAAGGATCTATTTGAGAGATTTTTACTTTATTGTCATTTGTCTCAGCTTGCAATAGAGTATAAATTGAAATTATACATTAGGCGATCAGATTGTTGGATTTGAATCCCATCTTTGATATACTGAAGTTTTGTCTTTTTCGAAGGTGAACATTACATGTCAAAGAGACATTCCGTGATTTTTGGACTGTTACTACAATCCATTGGTGTTTAAATTCTGAAATGCTGTGGAACTTGGTGATTTTCGTTCACAGAATAGAAGTCTTCTCATAATTATTCATTCAAAGGTAACTCTTTACCTGAACCATTCATTGTTTTGAACAAAATTTTCATTGTTATCCATATCAATCCACAAGATTTAAGGAACATTTTTTTCATGTGAGTTTCACGAACATTAACTGCCTGTTTGATTACTTTTTCCTTCCTTTGTGGACAATGTAACGTGTATTGGAGTCTGAAAAGAAATTTTAAACTAATGCAATATCTCTTTTGCAATGGTTTTTTTAATTTTATAGAATGGAAAAATTTCCCCATTTGGTTTTGAAACTCAAATAGGGATGAATTTGAAAATTAGAAAAGTAGTTCAATACTAACAATAGAATTGAGAAGCCAAATATGGGAATGGCATACAGGTTATAAGTCTTGATTTTCTTAAAGACAAATGGTGGTGATTAAAGAAGAATTGCAAGGACTCTAAGGCACTAATTGGCTCCCTTTCTTGTTACTGTCTGTTTTTTGAATTTATATTTTTCCAGAGTGGTAGCAAACTATGGGGGAACATCGCAATGGAAGTGCACAACCTCCCAGTGGAAAGGGCAGTGCAGCAGGAAGTACATATGCTATTGATTTGAATACATTTCAATCCAGACTGAAGAGTTTATATTCACATTGGGATGAACACAAAATAGATCTGTGGGGCTCTTCTGATGCAATTACAATTGCATGTCCTCCACCTTCGGAAGATCTACGATACCTGAAATCCACTGCTCTGAACTTATGGTTGCTTGGATTTGAGTTCCCAGAGACAATTATGGTTTTCATGAAGAAGCAGATCCATATCTTGTGCAGCCAAAAGAAAGCTTCTATTCTTGAATCTGTCAAAAAAGCTGTCAGAGAGGCAGTTGGTGCGGATCTTGTTTTGCATGTCAAGCCTAAAAATGATGATGGAACTGCTCTGATGGATGCTATATTCCGAGCCATCCGTTCTCAGTCTAGATCTGATGGTCATGATACTCCTAATGTTGGATACATATCAAGAGAGGCTCCTGAAGGGAAACTTCTGGAAGCTTGGGTTGAAAAATTGAAGAATACAGAATTTCATCTGATTGATGTGTCCAATGGGTTTTCTACATTGTTTGCTGCAAAGAGTAATGAGGAGCTTATATCAATTAAGAGAGCAGCATACCTGACCACTAGTGTGATGAAAAACTTTGTGGTTTCGAAACTTGAAAATGTAATTGACGAGGAGAAGAAAGTCAGTCATTCCACATTGATGGAGGAGACTGAAAAAGTCATACTTGAACCCTCAAAAGTCAATTGTAAATTGAAGGCTGAGAATGTTGATATTTGTTACCCCCCAATTTTTCAGAGTGGTGGGGAGTTTGATCTAAGACCTAGTGCTGTCAGCAACGATGAATTACTTCACTATAACTCTGCAAGTGTAATTATATGTGCTGTTGGAGCCCGGTATAAGAGTTACTGCTCAAACATTGCTAGGACCTTCTTGATTGATGCAGAGCCTCTTCAGAGTAAGGCTTATGAGGTTCTACTCAAAGCCCATGAAGCTGCCATTGGTTCTTTGAAGCCTGGGAACAAGCTGAATGCCGCTTACCAGGCTGCAATTTCTGTTGTGGAAAAGGAGGCTCCTGACTTGATTTCCAATTTGACAAAATCAGCTGGGACAGGCATTGGCATTGAGTTTCGTGAGTCTGGGTTGAATCTTAATGCTAAAAATGAGCAGATAATAAAGGAAGGCATGGTTTTCAACGTGTCCCTTGGATTTCAGAATTTACAGTGTGAGAGCAGTAAGTCTAAGAACAAGAACTTCTCTCTGTTGCTTGCTGACACAGTCATCATCAGCAAAGATAAGACAGAGGTTGTGACTTTGATGAGCTCAAAGGCTCTAAAGGATGTGGCTTATTCATTCAATGAGGACGAAGAAGAGGAAAGGCCAAGTAAAAGAGCCCGTGGGATTGATGGAGAGCCCGTTGTGTCTAAGACAACTCTTAGATCAGACAATCATGAAGTGTCAAAGGAGGAACTTAGAAGGCAGCATCAGGCAGAGCTTGCTCGTCAGAAGAATGAAGAAACTGCAAGACGGCTTGCTGGTGGTGGAAGTGAGACAGGGGAGAACCGTTCCTCAGGTAGGACTTCAGCAGACCTGGTTGCCTACAAGAGCATAAATGACCTTCCCCCTCCAAAAGAGATGATGATCCAAATTGATCAGAAGAATGAAGCAGTTCTCTTGCCTATTAATGGAAGCATGGTACCTTTTCACGTTGCTTTCATTCGAACTGCTTCTAGCCAGCAGGACACTAACCGCAATTGCTATATCCGGATTATTTTTAACATTCCTGGGACTCCTTTCAGTCCTCACGATGCAAACTCAGCGAAGTTCCCAGGATCTATATATTTGAAGGAGGCTTCATTTCGCTCCAAAGATCCAAGACACATAGGTGAGATTGTGCAGTCCATCAAAACACTCAGAAGACAAGTTGTATCAAGGGAGTCTGAGAGAGCCGAGAGGGCAACCCTGGTCACTCAGGAGAAACTGCAGCTTGCCAATAATAGGTCTAAGCCGATAAGAATGTCTGACCTTTGGATCCGCCCTGTTTTTGGTGGTCGTGGAAGGAAGATACCGGGTACACTTGAGGCACATGCAAATGGATTCCGTTATTCTACCACCAGGCAAGATGAGCGTGTGGATGTAATGTTTGCTAACATAAAGCATGCTTTTTTTCAGCCAGCAGAGAATGAAATGATTACGCTCTTGCACTTCCATCTTCACAACCATATTATGGTTGGAAATAAGAAAACCAAAGATGTACAGTTTTATGTTGAGGTAATGGACATGGTCCAGAATGTTGGAGGGAGTAAGAGATCTGCCTATGACCCTGACGAACTTGAAGAAGAACAACGTGAGAGAGACAGGAAGAATAAGATCAATGTGGAGTTTCAGACTTTTGTGAATCGGGTAAATGATCTTTGGGGACAACCGCAATTCAATGGCCTTGACCTTGAGTTTGATCAACCTCTTAGAGAACTTGGCTTCCCCGGCGTACCTCACAAATCGTCTGTATTTATCGTTCCCACTTCAGCTTGCCTTGTTGAACTGATTGAGACCCCTTTCCTTGTTGTCACGCTGAGCGAGATTGAGATTGTGAATCTAGAGAGAGTTGGGCTTGGGCAGAAGAACTTTGATATGACTATAGTTTTTAAGGACTTCAAGCGAGATGTCCTCAGGATTGATTCCATCCCTTCAACTTCTCTTGATGGCATCAAGGAATGGCTGGACACAACCGACATCAAGTATTACGAGAGCAGGCTGAATCTGAATTGGCGTCAGATCCTGAAGACAATCACTGATGACCCACAGAGCTTTATTGAAGGTGGCGGCTGGGAGTTTCTGAATTTGGAAGCTACGGATTCAGAATCCGAGAATTCTGCAGAGTCGGACAAAGGCTATGAGCCATCTGATATAGAGCCGGATTCTGATACAGATGATGATGATTCCGATAGTGAATCGCTTGTGGAGTCCGAGGATGACGAGGACGAGGATGACTCGGAGGAGGACTCTGAAGAAGACAAGGGAAAGACATGGGAAGAACTTGAGAGGGAAGCAACCAATGCGGACAGGGAGAAAGGGAACGACTCTGACAGTGAAGAAGATCGGAAAAGAAGGAAGGCAAAAGCATTTGGCAAGTCACGAGCTGGTCTCAGTAGTAGCATGCCGAAGCGGGCCAAATTAAGATAGAATTTGGTTTTTGTTCTTAGCCAGCTTGTGGTTTAGTGCAGTTAGCAGCATGAGCTTGGAGCTGGCCTGTCTCTCTCCATCAAATGTCCTTAAAATCTCTCAATTCTTTTCAGCCTTGTGCTTCTTTCTTTTTCTTTAAAAGCCTAGGGTTTAGAATCTTTTTCTATATCGTTTTGTGTTAGCTTGGTGAATGAAATAGTGTATTCAGATTAAGTAAACGAGCAATAAGATTCTTATTCGGCACAAACACTGCTTTATAAGTTTCAATTTTGATGTCCAAAAAGTTTTTCCTACTATTATGTATTAATCTATTAGTAAATTCTATGTAGTAGCTAATGTGTTGACATCTAATTATGTTTTATCATAAGTAGTTTTTTCCCATAATTTTTTCACTTTTGTTTACGTGGAGTTATATGACAAGTTGAGGACTCGTACTTCTTTCTTTTCTATCAAGTTTCAAGTTCAACCAGTGACCTCCAAGACAAGTCAACATTTGAAAAAAAAAAAAAAAAAAAACAGATTACTTGTTGGGTAAGGAGGGAAAAGGTTAAAACAGATTACTTACTAGTTAGATGCTCGTCTTTTTCCTTTGAACCACTAACTGAGGTCACAAAACAGGAATACCATTTCTCCTTAGTTGTATCGAAGAAGTGATCCAATCCACAATCATAATTCACACTGCAGTTCACAGGCAACACTTTAAGGTATTTTCTTTTCTCATGTTATTTTTCAATGTTATATTAACTAATTTTTCTAATATGGTCAGTATTCATCTTGTACTATGATTATTAATTTGATTTGGTTCACATTTTTTCTGCTTTCATGTCATGATTGTCTTTTCTAATAAAGTGGAAACTTTAATGTTAATTTCTGTGTAATTTCTTTGTAATTTTTGTGCCTTATTAGTAATTTTTTTTCCACTAGAAAGCCACAAGAAGTTTCGTATGCACCTGGATATAAAAAATACATTGATCAAGTCAAAGTCAATTCCAATTAGAAGTTTCATGTGTTTGTTCACAATCACAGGTATTTTAGAACGTGGTGGAGAAAAATTGTTTCTTGTCTTGAATAAGCACCAATCTGAATGAAGAACATGGAGTACAATAATTTCCAAGGTGTTAGAACAACCTCTCGTGATAGCAGCGTAGGTCTTGTTTGCCACTATCAGTTCGAAAATGGTTCATCTCAGTTTCTCTTTTTGGATGATGCTGAGAATGGTGCTGTCCTTAACCATTCCCTCAGCTTCTTCACTGAAAATTTTGTGCAATCACTTGCTTCTAGCAATGGTTTGATCCTCTTGTCTGGCTATAGTGTTGATCAACCCTGCTATTATGTCTTCAATTCCCACACCAAGAACTCTCACATGATTCCTCAGGCTAGCACCCTTGGCCGCATCATTCGAATCGGGTTAGCCTATGATGGTTCCCAATTTGAGGTTGTGATTGTTGAAGCAGGATCTTCATCCGAATCTAACGGACTAGAACTGCATATCTTCTCTTCTGGCACTGGAAGTTGGAGTAGGAAACACCTCACCGATTTGACTTTGCCATCTTTGCCAGAATTCGAGTTTCAAGAGCTTGGCACGCCTCCTCTTTACTCAAACGGAGCAATCCATTGGGAAATAGCAGGTATTTGCTTGTGTACCAAGTCAAAGGTAGCCGTTGTGAGCTATTTGAACTGCCAAATTTGTTTGATGATTGGTCTTGGCAATCAACAATGACTTACCGTCGTTCTTTATGCGAATCGGGTGGTCGAGTGTACTATTGTTACACCGATTTTGATGGCTTCCACATTTGGGATCTTCTCAAGGAAGATGATATTCTTGGAACATACTATGCTTGCATTGATTCCAAAAGGTTTAGATGGAGACTAGTCCAAAGCATCATGCATGAAGTATTTATCTCAAAGTACCAATTTTTTTATGGCAGATTCATTGATTGGGAACCTTACAAGATTTCACCAATTGGTTATAGTGAACAAGCACGGAGCATATATTTGCAGATTCCAGGAACTGTTGTTTCTTACAATTTTGATACAGGAATTATGAGAACAATCTGCAACTACTCATATGCAGGAATTAACTTCAATTGCTGCAAATTCCTTCCTTTAATTGCTTCTGGGGTTACCAATGGTACAAGAGAAGTGGACTTGCTGCCTAAGGAACAAATGGAGCTGAATCTTCCAATAGCAGAGATGGAGACGTTATCTCTTTGAGATTCTGTATAGTGTATAGAGAATTAAAGATTATGGTTATTCTGATGTCAATAAATACTGTATTTACTGTTAGGATTAGTTTTCTTAGTGTCTGATAGATAATTAATTAGTGGATATTTTAGAGTGAAATATTTAAGTATGCATTTTTTATATCCTTTTGGTTGTACTAAAACTTTTTTTTTATCTTTTTACTTATATTTCTTAGATTTCATTCAGGTTGAATAGTCATTATTCAAGTTTTATTGTTAAAAGTTTAATTTAATTCATTTAAATAGACTGAAATTTCATACAGTAGATAAGAATCTCTTTATAAAAACTTTTACATTCCGAAAAAGTACTCAAACCTTTTGGTTAATCATTTGCATCCAGTTTCATTAGGTCATCAGGCGCTTTGTCTTTTTCTTTAGGACATCAAGCATTTCCGATCCTTCTTAAATGTTTAGATAAGAGAGTTGAATTTTCTTTTTTGGTATTACAAAAGAGTTAAATGTTACTAGTCAAAGGCTTTATTAAAAATATTTTTGAATGTTATTAATCAAAGGCTTAAGTACAAACATTTTTCCTGTTTTTTACTGTATCTTTTAATTTAGCAGGATAAAAAATAATCTGTTTTTCTAAATTCGGGTGTATTTGTTGTTAAGTATACATAATGACCAGTAGACCAAAGCCTTACATGTGATCAATCTAAGTTTTTTTTTTTTGGTCAGGGTCCAGGCTAACAGATAAGCCCAGACCACAAAAAAGAAATCGGAAACCCCCAACCCTATGACCCGACCCGGAACTGGACCCGGCACTGGATGCATTCTCCTTCCCCAATCTGCAACCGCTGCTCCTTTCCACGCATTGATCAATCTAAGTTGGTGCAAACATTATTTTTTAAAAGGGCCAGATATTCGACCTGATGGACCATTTACCAGGCCTTAACTGTTTTTGGTAATCCAAAAATCCAAAGTCAAGTTAAAATGTAGGCCTCAGACGGCAAACATGGTTCCTTTTTAATTTGATGGGTCGCACTACTTCAAACTTTCACTTTCTTCAGTTCAAGAAAAAAAAAATGAGATCCTTTGTACGAAGACGAGCCATGGCCGAAAGAAAGAAAAAGAAGAGAAGCGCAGCTGAGACTTGGACAAATGGCAGAGATGAACCAGGGTTGGAGTGAAGGATATAGAACCCATGTGGTAGTAGTGTGTGTTAGGGGTGTTCAAAAACTCATCCGATTCAAACACTATGTTTACTTGCGGTGCGGTTTGGATTGGATGATATTTTAAAAAAAATGGATCCGATCCGATCCAATTTCGAGTGGTTTGGATTGGATTGGATTTGCGATTTTGTAAATTAAAAAAATTAAATATATATAACAAGTCTTAACATCAAATTTCAAATAACCAACAATGACATAGCAAGTCTTAACAATATCTTAAAAAACCAACGATAACATAAGAATAAAAATAAAATTATAGGTTAGTTAAAATAAATAAATAAATCACATTTTGAACATAAAACATCTATTAAATAATAATAATACATGAAAAATATAAAAATATATAACAAAGTGAATATGTTATAAGTATAATTGTAAACATAATAATAAAATAATAATATTATAATACATTGTGCGGTTTGGATTGAATTGGATCGGTTGTGAAAAGTAGATCAGAAATCTGATCCGATCCGATCCAGCGGTTTACAAAAAATAAGATCCAATCAAATCCGAATTAGTGCGGTTTTAATCGGTTTTCGATTTGGATTGGATTGAATGAGTGGTTTAATTTGGATCGATTTGAATTTGAACACCCCTAGTGTGTGTGTGTTTTATGTAAAGGACAAAAAAAAAAAAAGGAAAACAATATCTATATACCAATACTAGAAAAGAAATAATATAATTTATATAAAAAATATCATATTTATAGTTTTATAAAATAAATAATTACTAAATTATATATTGTTCTGGTAAGGATATTCTTCTCTGCGCTATACATCGGATCCTGGATGTTGACGGCAAGAGATGACTTTGCTCGTCGTTTGAAGTATCCTCCTTGAACTTGGACCCAAGCGTGGTACCTGCAAAAAGGACTCCGACGGTCAAGTCAGTAGAAAATCTCTTAACTTATGTATATAATCGAGTTGCTATTGTATGACTTGTCTGTTAGACTATTGATGTTGCTGCCGTTTTATAGGCTTTTAGTGTTTGAACTGTTCAGTGGCTTGTCGAGCGGATCTCAGCCCCAGCCGAGATTCTTGGGGAGTACTGTTTACGTGATAAGGTCATGTTTATCTGCAATTTCGAATTTTCTGACGTGGCCGAGGTATAAGTCGTTACTTCCGAGTTATATGGTACGATACATAACCCCCGAACTTGACTTGCCTATCTATTTATTAGCAAGTTGAGCTTTTATACGACTTATATCTCGTTTTGCCCTGCTGAACCTAGTAGCCCCCAAGCTTAACGATGCGTTTCCAAGCTTGCGCTATTAAAAAATTAAAAAATGAAGAAATGATAAAAAATAAAAATAAGTGATAATTAATTTTAGTTTCAAAAAATTAAAAAATGAAGAAATGTTCTTTAAAGACTTTGTCCATTAACCTTTGATAGGTTGTCCCTACATTTTTTAGCCCAAAGGGCATTACCTTGTAACAAAAGTTGCCTTGATCGGTCACGAATGCTATTTTCTCCTCATCGTCTGGGTGCATGAGTATCTGGTTGTACACTGAATAGGCGTCATGAAGCTAAGTACCTGGAATCCTGAGGTGTCGTCCACCAATCTGTCAATGCTCGGAAGTGGATAGCAGTCCTTGAGACATGCTTTATTTAGGTCGGTGAAATCTACGCACATGCGCCATTTTCCCAAACTCTTTCTCACCATCACTACATTGGCTAACCATGAGGAGAACCGAAGTTCCCGGATGAATCCTGCATCCAGTAGTTTCTGGTTTCTACTTTTGCTGCTTTTTTCCTTTCTGACCCCAAGTTTCTTTTCTTTTGTCTTGTAGGTCGGACGTTAGGATTGACTGCCAGTTTGTGACATATAAAATTCGGATCAATTCCTGACATATCTGCTGGTGTCCATGCAAAAAGGTCGGCTTTGGCCTTCAATATTTCGATAAGACCTTCTTTGTTTCCTGCAAGGAAAGCAGATCTGATGTTAGTAAATTGATCGTCTCGACCTAACTGTACCTTTTCTAGGTCGTCCACAGGTGTAGGACAACTGTTGTTACTTTTGGGGTCCAGTTCGGCCAAAGTAGGAATGCTTTCTAAATTGTACACCGAATGAACCCGAGGTATGTTCTTCTTTTTTGTTGCTTTTAGGCCCGCGTTGTAGCATTGCCTAGCCTCTTTATGATCGGCATACACTGTTCCTACCATGTTGTCCTGGAAAGGAAATTTTACACAAAGATGGACCGTCGAAACGATGACGCCAAAGGCATTAAGTGATGGTTGTCCTAGAATAATGTTATAAGGACTAACACAATTGACTACTAGAAATTAAATGTCTAAAGTTTTGGAGCTCAGAGGCTCCCCTAGTGTTGTTCTTAGCCAAACATAACCTGATACCGGTACCCTTTTCCCGGAGAACCCTACCAATTCCCCGGGTGAGGGTTGCAAATTTGCAATGCGTTGTCACTGAGGTGCATCTTTTGGAATGTTGAGTAGAATAGGACGTCAGCACTGCTCCCTAGATCTAGCAGGACCTTCTTTACTTTCAATTCTCCCATATGGACTGAAATTATGACCAGGTCATCTAAGTTCGGACAAGATGATTTGAAGTTGGCCGTGCTAAAGGCAATACGGGAAGTTGGGGCCGAAGTGTGTAGACCTGGACGAGATCCTTCCATCGTCATCATGGCTCAGTAATTTCTTTTCCTATCCGAGGTAGTTGCTCTGCCACCTGCAAAGCCACCTGAAATGTAATTTATTATTCCCTTAGAGGGAGGTGTCTCCACCGACCTATGCCATGGTTCTTTTTCCTTCTTTGTGTCTCTTGTTGCTTCCTTTTGTTTCCTAGAGGTAATGTATTTGTCTAGGAGGCTTTGCCTTGCCAATCTTTCCAACAAGTCTTTGGCCACTACACACTCGTCTGTAGTATGGCCAAATTTTTGGTAGAAGGCGCAGTGTTTGCTTCTATCTACATATTTCTGATCCTGGTATGAACCTGCTCTACTCGGCTGTTTTATCAGCTTGTTGTGCAGGATTTCTTTAATTATGTCTTCTCTTTTTGTGTTGAACTTGGTGTATGAATCAAACTTTGGTGCTAGCTTGAATGATTTCTTGAAATCTTTGTTTTGGGGTCGGTGAGACTTTTCTTCTTCTCTTCTAGGTGGCTTTTCGCTCTTCCAAGCTTCTCTTAATTCTTCGATTTCTATTTGCCCTGTTGCTTTTTCTCGGAACTCTTCTAGTGTCTTTGGTTTTGCCACTGCTATCGCTTCTTGGAATTTTCCGGGCCGAAGTCCACTCTTTATGGCGTGTAGCTGTACTTCTGAATTAAGGTCAGGGGTCTCCATGGCTGCTTCTGTAAAATGCGTCATGTACTCCTTTAAGCTTTCATGTTGTCCCTGCTTGATTGTGCTGAGATGGTCGGAATCTCTTACATAGATTTTGGAAGCTACAAAATGGTTAATAAATAGCTTTGCAAATTCGTCAAAGCTCGAAATGGAACCTGCGGGTAAATTAGAGAACCACAATAACGCGGCACCGCCTAAAAAGGTAGGAAATGACCGGCACAAGATGGGATCGGAGTCACTGTTAAGAAACATCATAGACTCGAATTTTGTAACATGAATTTTAGGGTCTCCGATCCCCTTGTACGGCGCCAATGTCATTGGAAGAGTAAAATTTTTAGGCATTTCAAAATCCATAATTTCTTTGGAAAAAGGTCCTATTCGTCGTCTTTCCCCTTTCGGAGGCGTTTCCCCTATTTTCGCATTCGATTCTGCTTGGTGGTCTCCATGGGGATTGTTGTTGGCCTTCTTTTTGTCATTCTCCTCATCATCGTTGTTTTGCCTTGTCGCCAGTAACTCGGCCATACATTGATTCTCTGCTAACAAGGTTGCGTTAGCTGCCAAGAGTTCGGCATTAGAAAGGTTGTGCTGCGGGGTTACCGAGTGATCTGTCATGATTCGGCCGTGTTCCTGCGAAGAGAAAGAAAAAAAGGTACAAGAAAAGCAAATACTCGTCAATTCAGTACTTAAAAAGCGAGGCTCGACCCCACGGTGGGCGCCAAATATTCTGGTAAGGATATTCTTCTCCATGCTATACGTCAAATCCTGGATGTTGACGGCAAGAGATGACTTTGCTCGTCGTTTGAAGTATCCTTCTTGAACTCGAACCCAAGCGTGGTACCTGCAAAAAAGACTCTGACGCTCAAGTCAGTAGAAAATCTCTTAAAACTTATGTATATAATCGAGTTGCTATTGTATGACTTATCTGTTAGACTATTGATGTTGCTGTCGTTTTATAGGCTTTTAGTGTTTGAAATGTTCAGTGGCTTGTTGAGCGGATCTCGGCTCCAATCGAGATTCTTGGAGAGTACTGTTTACGTGATAAGGTCATGTTTATCTGCAATATTGAATTTCCTAACATGGCCGAGGTATAAGTCGTTACTTCAGAGTTATATTGTATGATACATATGTGTGTGTGTGTGCGCGCGCGCGCATGTGTGTATGTGTTTTTGTATTTTAATATAAACAGATAAAAAACTAATTCATTATAAAAATTTATTACTAACTGACTAATGAATTATTGTATATATAAAACAGAATTTAAACACAATACTTAGTTAAGCATATAAATAAACTAGTTATTCACTTTACCAACTCAAATTAATATAGAGTATTAAAAAAATACACACACATATATATGGTCACGTCTGTGGTGAATGTATGAGAACCGTGGCTAAGGTGGCCAAGGCAGAATAGCCAATCCGAGCACGACATATGGAATGTGTAGGATAGAAGACAAAAAACAGTTGACTCTGCTAATCACGGTGAATTCCATAATGGAAGTGTGGTAAATGTTTTCGATCACTTAATCAAATTAATTAACAAATGGAATAAATTAGTAAATATCGGAAAAGAACGTGGTATTCAAAGTGCAATGCACATGAGTTTTGGAAAATGGATGAAGTAATCAGCCAGTGTCCGACCATGACGGCTATCAAAATTTCTCATGGATCGTTCCTGTATAAGCCGACAGCCCTATTCGTGAGAGAAGTTGAAATTGAGAGTAGCAATGGAGGTGGTGGTGCCGTGGACGGCGTGGCCTCCTGGTAGCTTCTTCTTGTGCCGCTAAATGGGGATCGACTCTTTCACCACTAAGCACAATCTTTTCCTTCCAATCATACTCCAATCGATGGACAACTGCGTCATTCTTCTTCGTCCCTGATAGTTTCTTCTTGTGCCGCTTTGATGTTGTAATTCGATGTCGGAGTCATCATTTTTCGGATTGAAAACATACAACTAGTTAATTTTCAAAATGATTAAAATCCCATTTTTTTAAGATCGTAGAAAAGGTTGCGTGTAGAGCCCGTTCCTCACAACCCTTTGCGGTGGGCTTCTTTGAGGACGCAGCCAGCGGAAAGATCTGACCGAAGAGCGCAGCAGCATCTTCATTCATTCCAGATCCAAAGAACATGGGAGATTGTATCGGGATGTGTTCTGCGACAATGACTATGGAGAGCTCTCTCTTGCACGATGAACCAGGGAATTAGGAGAAGCTAATGGATGAGAATTTGGGATTAGGTGGGTGTAAGGCCATCAAAATGGGCTAAGCCCATCGGGCCAGCCCGTTTACCCATTTAAATGGGCGGGCTTTGCCACTAAAATTAAGCCCGTTTAAATTTCGGACTAAACGGGCTGAGCCCGATTAACCCGAAACAATGATGGGTTAAACGGGCTACCTGCGGACTAAACGGGTGGCTCGTTTATTTTTTTTTTTACATTTTTTTCAAAAAAAGTAGCACTTTTAGCCGATATTTCTCCCGATCCGACCCAAAAATTCGACCCATCAACTAAAAAAAATATATTATTTTTTAAAGGTTTTTGGCCTAAAAGTGATATTTTTGTCAAAATATTTTTCAAAAAAATAAAATAAAAGAATAAACGGGCTGACCCGTTTAACCCATCAAGCTGACCATAAACAGTCTGGACTAAAAAATTATGGTCCGCAAATAAAGCGGACTTAAACGGCCGGGCCTAAATAGGCCGGGCTAGCCCGTCTGACAGCCTAGGTGGGTAGGGTTGTAGGATCCGGGTAAGGTTAATGGGCTTAGCCCTTAACAAAAAAAAATCATTTCTTTTCTTCCATTAAAAAATTAGATATACACATTCATTTTCCTCTCTTTGTTTTGGACAAACAACAATTTTTTAATAAAACCAGTTTTTGTTCATTAAGCCTTAGGCCCAGGTTGCAGAATTAAATTTTTGATAGACAAAATTTTCAATTTGTCCTTGCGGTAAACAATTTAAAGTTACCACACTTAACACAATCATAATATCTGCAACTGAGGCCTAGTTCAATTGGTAAAACTATATATCTTTTAATATGCTGCACACTCGGGTTCAATTTTGCCTTTAGGCTTAAATTTTGGCCATCTACCACAGAATTCACCATATATATAATTGGTTATTCCCAAAAAATAAAACTAAAAAACTAAAGACCACGCCTAAACAAAATAAAGATGACAACAACTAATAACCAAACATGAGAAGGCCGCAAAAACTTTAGCCCCTTACATCTACAAATACTCATATAATAACCTAACCATAAACCATGTGCTCCATGATTCCCTTTACTTTAGGATTATCTTCTTTTACTTTGGGATATGTTCTCCCGTCCCATGCGGATATTTTAATTTATTTTTGTATTAAACTTAATATATATATATATATATATATATATATATATATATTGTGCTAGATAGACAATAACTTTTGTAAATAACGTGAATAATAGGTTCTAAAATTGACCTAATAAAGTAGAAAAACACTTCACCCCAAATTATCTCCTAAACATTAATATTAGAATAATTATTTGTACACCTAGTGAATTGAACATCCAACCATTGTTAACTAAACATGAGTAAATCGAATCAAAAGAAATAACTATCCAATTAAAAATAATGAACATAATCATTTGCATACCTATTGAATTAAACATCCGATATATCCATTGTTCCTATTGTTTAGTATTTCCATTGTCTACTTATACTCTTTTTATCTCTCTAAATATATATTATGAGTTCGGTGTTATGTGTTCCCATTGCCCATTGAAAGAAGACGGAATTGCATGCATGAGCATGACGTTGAGTTCCATTTATGAGGTTGGCAAATGGCAGTGAGGGATTTGCCATGACCTGCATGCTCAGTTCATTGCTTATTTATTTATTATTATTAAAACTTTCACTATCAATTGTGTTTATAAAATGGTATGAACATGGTATTTAAATTCAATATTTTTTCTTTTCATTTTTTCCGCTCTCTCTTCTGCTGCTATATATGTATGTAACTTTCTCTGTGAGAATATAAGGCAAGGGTTGATTCACACCGTATAGCAAATAATTAAAATATCATTGATTAGTAAGCATGAATAATAATATCAATTTTTCAGTGCGAAATAAATTAAAGACTTAAATGATGGTAGGTCGACAAATCCATCATCATGCAATATACCGCAATCTCATGACCAAAAAATTCAGTTCATTATGTAACGAACTTAATTTATTTTCATCTTAAATGCAATTGATGCAAGCTATAGCCATAAATATATAATCCTCATCATAAAGTTGGAAAGCGTTTCATTCTTCATTTGGCAAAATTGGTAACATTTCAGGCATTTGAACGAATAATCAAGTTGTCACGCAATTACGACGGCATTACGGGACCAAGATCCGTATAGCACAAAGGTTAGGTGGTTGTAATTTATTATCCCGAGGCCTAGCTACTTATTACAGCTTCTGAAATACCTCACTGTCATTTATATTATCTGCATCATTTATATATAGATGAAGAATGATACCTACATTTATATTAGTGCATTTAAAATTCGATGAATTGAAGGTTTATTTACAAGCCATGTGTGTCTATCTGCATCAGTGATTGAGCTTTCTAGTGTGAACTACCAGTGTCTATACCTAACAGTAGGCAATGTAGGGACATTACTCAACAAGAAGGCAACAAAAAAGAACCAATCCCAAATGAAACATGCAATATGCACAACAATAATATTTGGACGATAATATTAAAGAGAAAAAAAAGTTAAAATTTATTTTATTTAATATTTATTAATTATTATATAATTAATAAATATTAAATATGACAAATTTTTATTATTTTTGGTTAATTCTTTTTTATTATCAAATATTTTTTATATTCAAGAGATAACGTAATTACAAATATTATATATATATAAAATTATAGATGTTATATTATATAAAGAGGAGTGCTACACATACAAGTCATTTTTGTTTACAAATCTTACAAGTTGGGCCTAACACGCGCGTTACAGAAGAAGAAGAAGAAGATTTGTATGGAAAAGCGTTCTCTCTTTGCCTTCGATCTCCTTCTGTTTTTTTTTCGATTTTCATGGTTTCTGAAATCAAGCTTTGAAATTGTTTTGAAGATGATGGAACTTCAGAAATACACCCGAATGATTACAAAAATACACCTAAACGATTATAGAAATACATCCAAAGGATTACAGAAATACACCCAAACAGTTACAGAAATAAACCAAACGATTACAATACACCCAAAGAATTACAGAAATACACTCAAAGGATTTAAGAAATACACCCAAAGGATTTAAGAAATACACCCAATACAGGGAGAGACAGTATATTTCTTCTTGAAATCAATACACCCAAAGAATTATAGAAATACACCCAAAGGATTACAAAAATACACCCAAAGAATTTAAAAAATACACCCAAAATTCGTTGAAGTACATCTTATGCATAATTCAGAACTCTTTCTCTTTTTCCTCCTCATCTTCTGCTGCTGCTTCTTCTTCTTAAAAGACGATTTCAGAGCTTGATGTCAAAAAATAATGGAAACCGAGAATAACGAAGAAAGAAAACAAAGAGAAAAGCACGTAAATGAAGAAGAAGAACAGGAAGAGGAAGAAGAACGTGTAGCAAGAAGAAGAAGGAGAAAGAGAAGGCAAGAAACGTACCTTGAATAATGAAGGAGAAAGAGAAAACGAAAAGAGGAGAAGAAATTTCAATAAAAAAAGAAGGAGAAAGAGAAGAAGAAGAAGAGGAAGAGGAAGAGGAAGAGGAAAAGGAAGAGGAAGCACGGAGAAAGAAGAAGAAGAAAAAGAGGCACAAAAAAAAACGTGAAACGGCGTGTTTATAAATAACTTGTATGACTTGTATGGAAAATCACTTGTATGTAGAGAATTACTCTTATATGAAATAATTTTAGATATTATTCCCCCACATTACAAGAAATTGAGAAAACAGAAAATGTAACATTATTGTAAGAAAGTATTATCTCGTTTTAAAAATAACGGTTGCTTTATCTATAACAATATATAATGGCAAAACCTGTTTTGGTGTCCAAAACTTTTTTTCCATTTTTATCCTTCTTAATAACCTAGCCCACGTTAGTTATTCCGCATTACAATACTCTCACTACTTCATTTTCATTTACGTTCTCTCTTATTTTATAATTCCACGTAACTTCTATAATAATTATCTCTTTCTTCCCTTATTCTCTCTCACTTCACGTTGCTTTTACTAGAAAAACTTTCTTCATTTCTCATCCATCTTTTCATGTATTTTTCTCACTTCATTTAATATAATTTGTTTTTCGTCATTAAATAAAAGTGTGAAACTATGTTTATATGTTTGTTTTGATTAATTACCGTTGACAAGATACCAATGGAAGTGGTGGACCGACTTGGCAAGACTATGTCTGGCGACAGACAAAACATGAGCGAAGAATAGAGGCAGCAATACCTTGCCGGAAGGCGTGCGTTATACATCCCATTAATAAATTTATGTAGTTAGTATATCATTTAATATGAATTACCTTTTACAATATATTTTCATGCTAATAATAAATTTTTTAAATATTCAGATACTAATAATAACAGTGAAGTTGGTCCAAGTAATAGACGGAATGATCCAAATATAGGTAAGAATCCTTTATATTTATATTTATTTAATTAATAATAATTTATTTTTTCTTAAGTTTTGATTCGATAAACCTTCCATAATTGTCCTAAATAATATTGTTATAGATATTATTATAATATCTCAATGTACTTTAAATTAAATATCTATAACAATATATAAAGGGAATAGGAGAGTTTAGTATCCAATTTTCACTTTTCTATCTTAATTTTATTGATAAATAGTGTTTAATATAATTTTCGTCTTAAAATTTGGTCAAAAATATAATTATTAGTTAATTTTCCTTTGTTCTTTGTACAGTTACTTTTTTATTCTACACATAACTTCTACTCATGTTGTCTTTTTCTTTATTCTATGGAGTACATGTAGTACTCTCTCCCTATCTTTATTTCACTTAATTAAAAAAAATAATGATAAATATGTGTATGGAGAATGGTAAAAAATAATAAAAATAAAAATAATTTTTTTAAAAAATAATGAAACAAAATATAATTTAACATATTGAATATAAAATAAAAAAAGCAATTAAAATTATGCGAGAAAAAAAATTCTTTAAATTTAAATTTTTATATCTGCTTTAAATTAAATAAGATTAAAAAAATAAATAAATTTATAAATATTTATAAATCTTTATCTTAATTGTTACATATAAAAATAACATAATAATTTTAGTATCATACTTAAATTAATTTAAATTTTATTATTCTATACATTAAAAAATAAATAACATATAAAATTTTTATTTTTATTTATTAATAATTTATTATTTATTAAAATTTTTATTTTTTATCTCAAATTTATAATTTAAAAAACATAAAAATTAATTTTCTGAAAATATTAGAAAAAATAACAATATAAAAATTACAATTTTGTTTTGAAATTAAATGAAATTTTATGAAAATCTTAAAAATTTTATTAGTTAGAGACATAGAAGTTGACATATTAGATTTAGAGAAAGATTAAAAATTATTACAAATAAGTGTTAAGAATAGGAGAAATATTCAATAATAATGTAATATTTTTATATTCAAGTGTATATGTTAATAATAACTAAAATAATAGTGTCCATATAATATTATTCTTTTAAGAAGATATAAAATATTTGATATTATTTTTTTATAATTGTTGACAAATTTTATAATTTGATAAACAAAAAAATTTGAATCATTGATATCTTAAATTTTGTCTGAAACCAATAAAATATGACTTAACAAATAAGTCTGAAAAATAATAAGGATCTATATAATAAGTATACATCTAGATATTTAATCAAAGAAGAAAAAAATTCCTTTAGCAAATTTGTAATAACTCAAAAGTTAACACCATGGTAGTTATAGATCATAGTGATAAAAACAAAAATGAGAGTTGGAATAATGGTACAGTAATAATTAATTGCGATTGGGATGAATAAAAAAAAGGCAACATAATAATAATGATAAGAGAAACGATAGTGTATAATATGATGAGATAATATAATTAAAATAAAAATTAATAATCTTAAAAATAATAAAATTAATGATAATTAAAGAGGTTCAAGATAAAATTGAAAAAATATAATTTTTTATCTATTAGAATTGTGGATGGAGATAAAAAATGTTTTGGATATAAATTTTTAAATTTGCTTCTAATTAAATAGGATTGAAAAAATAAATAAATTTAATAATATTTATAAATAACTAATCTTTAAATAATATCAATAAATTTTTATATTAATTTTATTACAGATAATAGCAAATTAATATTTTTTAATCTTATTTTTTAATTTAAATTTATTTTTTTAATATTTTACATGTTAAATAATTTAAGATATTTTATTTTTTTTATAATTTATTTTTAATTATTATTAAATTTATAATTTTAAAATAAAAATATAAAATTAATTTCTTAAACTCAATAAAAAAGCGCCTCAACAGGCACGAGTGAGCCGCTAGTTTATATAATGTGATACGCTAATTAAAAATTTTTTGCAAGAATTTCTAGATTTAACAATGACCACTATTATCTCGTCTTAAAAATAACGGTTACAAGAATTTCTGTTTATCGTATTTTTTGTATGAGTATTTTTTCTCTTTTTATTTGTCTTTTTTTTTTTAGATTTAACAATGATTAAATTCTAAATTTTTTAAATATAAAAACTTTGATATCATATGATAAAATTATTTCTTTTCAAAACTTAAATTGATAAAAAGATACCACATAAATATTATATCTCCAGACCAATAATATACAGATGGATATTTTTAATAGCGGTTTGAGTTATGTTATATGTCGTGTTTGATTCAAATTATCGTCCGTTATATGGTACTCGTAAGTGCTTATATAACCTTACATACAAAATTTTCAATTCATATGTGATACAGAAAAAAAGATAAATAAGACAAGAATTGAAATTGAATAGAAAAGATACATTGAAATTGAAATAAAAATAAAAAAAAGAGGTTGAAATTGAATACAAAGAGAATCACTCTACTTTCTATCCAATTTCTTGACGTAACAAGAAAGGGACTCCTCAACCTAACTTGCCAACACCATAGTTTAGAAATTGAATCGAAGGAACTCCTCAACCTTTTACTCAATTTCCCGATGTAACAAGAGAGGAACTCCTCAACCTCAATTGTCCACACCATGGTTTCATTACGAAACCAAAAAAGGAGTTTTTAAACCTCTAAATCATTCTATATTACGACTACAATAGCTAAGGACCTCTTATTAGGTTAAAATAAAGAAAAATCTTAAAGCCCATAAACATAAAGTTCAATCTAATAATTAAATAAACAAAATCAAAATACATTAAATTAAAATATTCTAAAAATATAAAATAATATCTTCTAAATAACACTTGAACTCTTTATATCACGAACATTTGAATCACGTATTAATATGATTCAATAACATACATATTTTGTTTTGGTTGACGCTTAAATATACACATTAAGGATATCTATATATGTGTATGTGAGAAAAATAAAATATAGCCTTCAAATTAATGCAGAAAAGAAGGAAATACATGGAGGGAATCTGAGTCACAGCCTGTTTTCTTCTATCTATTATCGTCGCTATCAGCCTATCATTAGCTGATTCCCAACAACTTAAGCTATAAGCGAAGGGGAAATTGGCTACCATGTAGATTATATGGTGAATCATATTTGATTGTTTGAGTATAAACCATATGAAAAACATTATAATTAATAAAAGAACAACATATATTATTTTAGTCTTCTTCAAAAGATATACTTTTATAAAATCACTATTTATAAAACGAAAAATGACATTTTAATTTAACCTTCTAAATAAAATTCAATTTGGAAAATATACAATTTTTTTCATAAGTGATAAAAAAAATTGTAAATTTAATCTAAATTTTTATTGAAATATTTAAAATTGTTTAAAAAGCAGATACAAAAATCAAGAAAAAAATCAATTTCAAACCCATTTTAAATTTATTTTTGTATTGTTTGTCATTCTTCTTAAAAAATAATTGTTTAAACAAAATAAATTTTATATTGGAGGATAGAAAGATATCAACTTTTTAAGTGGGCTTAAAACAATTGCAAAATTTGATATCTAGAATCTCTTCCAAATATGTCTTTTTTATATTTTGTAAAATTAAGATAATTTTTGAAGGCTCAAAATATTATTTTTGATTGTTTAATCTTAATATAAAAAAAAAACACTCAAAAAAGTATAACCAATAAGATAAAAAAAATCACGTAAAAAAATAAAAAATATCAGAACGTGATAAATAATAGACCAAACATTAATATTTCGAACTATTATCATTCAAAAATTAAATTTCCAAAGAGGTACACTCAAACGCATGCATGCAATGCCTTTCACTGTCCTTTTCAAAGTCTCAACAAATTAAATGTAGAGGGACGAAGGCCTACCCATTGAATTGATGAAACATTATTATTTGATCAAATACTATTGTTCTATCCAAATTCAAAAGGATCTTAATCAAATATTGACCAGACCCATAAGTTTCTGACAAATAAAACTTCAGCGCATATATATAAAAATCAATGCTTTCATACAATTATACATATATAAAATGTATACTTAATTACAGGTTAAGTACCTTTTTTTTTCTCAAAATTTATGGCTAAAATTAAAATATCACTAATATTTCTTTGCCAATAAGGTTATGGGATTGAGATTTTTGTTTATTATTTTTTTTGAAAGAAGAACCAGCTCAACACATTTTTTTTTTGGTGACTTAAAAGAAAAATAAACAAAAACTAAGAAAGAAAAAAAAAAAAACAAGAAACTGCTTAACAAAGGCAGTCCCGCTGAATACTACTCTCAAACTCCTTCCAAGGCAATGGAAGCTCCACTTGGGGAGAAATAGTCCTCATTGCAGTCTTTGCCATGATGTCTGCTACTGTATTTGCATCTCTCAAGATCAACCGAAGATCAGCACGCCATTTCCAAGACATGATATCTCGGATTTTTAACACCAAAGGATCAGTAAACCCAGAGCAATCTTGTAAATTATTGACAATAGTAAAAGCCTCCACACAGTCTGTCTCACATATAATGTCTCTTTGTCCCGAGTCCCATGCTAAAAGAAAGCCTCTCCAAATAGCAAACAACTCTCCTTGCAAAATGCTACGACTCTCAATTGTTCCCAGACAGCCTCGTTGCCACCTTCCCTTCCAATCTCTGCTAACACAAGCAAAACCAACTCGAGCACCACTGCCAGGATAGCTAGCATCACAATTAATCTTAAAGGTACCCACTGAGGGGGGAATCCAAGAGCCACTAATGGTTGAGGGGATAGATAGTCGTTGCAACTCAAAAATATTTCGGAGCTCCTTTTCTAAGGACAAAGCCATACCAATCACCTTGTCTGTGGTCCAATGCTCGTGAGGATGAAAGATCTCGTTGTTTCTCGAACACCAAATCCACCAGAGACCAGAAAAGAATCTAAAGGGGCGCTGTTTGCTATTATGTAAGAACCAACTCATCAAATCCACTGGTTGATCGGAGATCCCTAAAGCTTGCCAAACAAGTTGGGCTTTTGGACAATCCCGAATACAATGTAAAACCGACTCCTGACTTGAGAAACATCGTGGACAGCTATCCGTGTGCGAAATGCCCCTTCTAAAACGAAATGCAGCAGTAGGAAGAGCCTCCCGAAGACATAGCCAGGCCAAAAATTTGTGCTTTTCCGGAACATGTTGACGCCAAAGCCAAAGCCAATTACCCCTATCCTCCCAACTAAACATCTTCTTACTGAGCCATAAATAACCACTATGAGCATCATAAACCTTTGAGGCCGCACCAGTCCAACACCAACCGACCTCTGAACCAGCTTGAACATCTGGGTTGTAAGAATTAATGTTGCTCTGCAGAGACTGATTCAGAGGAGAATAGATATTCTCAAGGTTCCACTGTCCAGATGACCAAAGGTCCAAGATCCTGAGATCCGAATCAGAAATGTGAACATAATCCATCTCCTGACACAGTCGCCCCTCTCTTCTCCATTTAGAAAACCAAAAGTTCTGTTCCAAATCCCCAATGCACCAACTAAAACCTTCCTTTAGGAAATCCCAAGCTCGACATATACTCTTCCAAACATAAGATCCACTTCCTCGAGACCGACTAAAACAATCATCCTTAGAAGAATGGTATTTCTCCGTCAACAGTTGAACCCATAGTTTGTTGGGATGGTGAAAAAGTTTGTAACTTCTATGTTATTTTTGGTATAGTCATCAACAACATGAGTTATGTTTTGCATCACTCTCTAAAGCAACAAAACGACCTAGCAACACAATCTACTACTTTCGCTGTCTTGTTCTGGAAAATAACATCATTTCTACACAACCAGATATTTCATATAACTGAGAAGAATCTCACTAACCATATTTTTCACACGTCTTTTCTCAAATTCATCGTCCTCCAACTCTCAAAATGTTCTTTTATGGAACTTGGAATGCTCCAAACACGACCCACATGACTTATCCATGCGCACCACACATGTCAAGCATACTCACACGTAACAAACAAATGTTGTACAGTTTCAATTTTCTTACTACACATAACACAGACGTTATCACTTCGTTTAATGATGCCCAATCTGCTCAAGCGATCCTTTGTATTAACTCGGCTTACAAGCACAAACCAAGTAAACAACTCTATCCGAGATGGAACAATTCCTTTCCGGATTTCATTTGTGAACTTATAGCTAAGGATATCATCCGTCAATGTCTGTATCTGCAAAACCTGCACAAATGAGTTAGTAGTATAAACGTCTTCCTTATCAAATTTTCACACCATTCTATCTTGTGCGCCTGCTATCAATCTCACAGCTTGCAAGATATCAAACATTTGGTTCAAACTGTCAGTCTCTCATTGGCGGAGTTTCCCCCTCCAGTGGAAGTTCCAAACCCACTCTATCCCATCCCAAAACCCATAGTCCCCAATCACGGATCCTTTATTATCTGAAATTGAGTATTGGAAAGGAGTCTTTCAACTTTCCCGACTATAGCCATGTATCTTTCCAAAATCTGGTTAATCTACCATCTCCTACTTCTATAGCCAACCCGTCAATCATCTTCTGTCTGACATGTTGCTCTTTGATTTGCAAGTGGCATATATCTCTCCACGGATCCCCTTTTGCTGGTATAGCTTGAGTAGACAATAACTGCCCAGGGTTCAGATTATTGCAGGAGCACACTACCTTCTTTCATAGAGGACACTCTTCTTTAGAGAATCTCCACCACCACTTAAACAATAATGCAGTATTACGAATCATCGCATCTCCCACACCTAATTCTTCTAGTTTCTTCGGTGCCTGTATCATCTCCCATTTTACAAGAGCCAGTCCAGGTCATCCGTCGTCCGTCGTCCTTCCCCCAAAAGAATCTTCTTTGCAATGAAATTATATTTTTTGCCACCATAACTGGCATTTTATACAAACTCAAATAGTAAGTAGGCAGAATATTAATCACGGATTTGATGAGAACCAACTTTTCCGCTTTACTGAGCACCTTTGTTTTCCACAAACTTAGTTTCTCCTCCACCTTATCTATTACTGGCTTCCATGTTTTTACTAGCCTCGGATTTGCTCCTAGATTAATTCCCAAATACTTCACTGGTAGATTCGCCGCCTGACATCCTAATAATCTACACATCTGACCAACCCACTCCTGACTGCAATTACCGGTATCAAACTAGATTTGTCGAAGTTAATGCTCAATCCAGACATGACTTCAAAACACCTCAGGAGTCTCTTGTAATTTTTCACTGTCTCCTCTTCTGGTGGGCAGAACAATATAGTGTCATCATCAAACTAAAGGTGGGATAACTCTATATTGTCCCTACCAACTAAGAGAGGAGATATTCTCCTATTTCTTACCGCCTCCCCGATCATCCTGTTCAGCACATCTACAACGAGGACGAATAGAAAAGGTGATAACAGGTCACCTTGTCAAAGCCCTCCTTCCATCTTGAACGATTTTTATGGTGCCCCATTAACCATTATAGATATAGAAGCTGATCTAATGCACTCTATAATCCATGCCCTCCATCTTCTATCGAACCTCATCTTTTTCAGCACAATATCAACAAAATTCCATTTGACTCTATCATAGGCTTTCTGGAAGTCCAATTTGATAATTGTTGATACCTTCTTCTTCAGTTTTAGTCACTGTACAGTTTCACATGCTATTTGTAACAGTCCAGACCACCCGCTAGCACGATATTGTCCGTTTTGGCACACAAGGCCTCACGATTTTGCCTTTGACGATAGGAATGATAGCCGAAGCCCCCCACACTCACTCGTCAAAACGCGTCATACTAGAGAGAGGTATCTACACCCTTATAAGGCATACTTCGTTCCCCTCCCCAACCGATGTGGGACCTTACAATTCACCCCCTAAGGGAGCCCAGCGTCCTCGCTGGTACATCAATCTGGGCTCCGGCTCTGATACCATCTGTAACAGCCCAGACCACCCGCTAGCACGATATTGTTCACTTTGGCACACAAGGCCTCACGGTTTTGCCTTTGACGATAGGGATGATAGCCGAAGCTGCCCACACTCACTCGACAAAATACATCATACTAGGGAGAGGTATCTACACCCTTATAAGGCATGCTTCGTTTCCCTCTCCAACCGATGTGGGACCTTACACTATTAACGCTCCATCATGTATTCTCCTGCCCTTAACAAATGCACTCTGTGATTTCCCAACTAACCCTGGCATTACGCTTCTCATTCTTCTTGTCAACACTTTTGATATGACCTTATAAACACATCCAACCATACTGATCGGTCTAAGATCCTTTATCTCCTTCGCGCCCACAAACTTCGGAGCCAGCGCTACCCAAGTAACATTGGAGTCTGCTGGTAGCCTCGCCGTCTCAAAGAAGCTCATCACAGCTTTAGTGAGTTCCACTCCAATCTCCTACCAGCATATCTTTATAAAATTCATGTTATATCCATTACTACCCAGAGCCTTAGATGATTCGCAGTCCCATACTGCCTCTTTTACTTCCTCCTCCGTCGGTAACACCTCTAATGCTTGAGCTTCCTCCATCTCCAAGCGATTAACTAAACCATCTCGAAAACTGATATTTGGTGACTCGTCTTGATGGTATAGGTTCCTATAGAAATCTCTAATTGCAACCTTAATCCTTGCATGGTTCCTTACCAACCTTCTATTAATCACTAAAGACACAATTTGGTTATTCCTTCTTCTTGCTGATGCAATATTGTGAAAGTATCTGGTATTCCTGTCCATCTCCTTGGCATGCCAAGACCTAGACATTAGCTTCCAATGTATATCTTGCCTCTCATACCATACTTCATAGCATCTTATCAGTGCCTTTCTTCTTGCTTCTATCGTACCATCATATACTCCGTTACTAACCATATCATCCATTTTTTTTATCTCGTCCTCAAACCTTTGGATCTTCTCATGTATATTCTCAAAGTGCTGCTTGTGCCATCTACCTAGTGATTTTGTCAGCGCCTTCAATTTATCCAGGAACTGTACATCGCCCAATCCCCTCCATTCTTCCTTCATCATCTTTAGGAAGCCTTCATGCGTGAACCACGCATCCAAACTGCAAAATGCTCTTGGTCCCTGAGCTATTCTTCTATCTTCCACTATGAAAGGACAATGATCTGATAGACCTCTCGGGCCTCCTCTTAGACGAGTATCTGGGTACACATCTAGCCATTCCAAGCTAACCAGGTTTCTATCAATACGACTGCAGGACTGACCTCTAAACCATGTATACTTGCGATCATTGATTTCCAAGTCCACCAACTCCATGTCATTAATCCATGTTCTGAAGTCTTCAGCAGAAGCTGACAAGTTGGTCACCCCTTTTCTTTCCTCTATATGCACAATCTCATTGAAATCTCCCATGTAACAAAAAGGGGTATGTAATATCTCAAGGTTTTTTTTTTAAACATTTTAGATTTACCCTTATCAAAATACCCATTCTACCCTCATCCCTTTTATCAAACCCTAACCCTAATCACAAAATAAGACTCACCCTCCCTCCTACACACACACACATACATTTCAGAGAAAGAGGGAGAAGGAACAGAAGCAAAGAAAAGAGAAAGGGGAGAGTGAGGGAACGGAGAAGAGAAGAGAGGAAGGGGAGGCTGTCCGCTGTCACTGCCATCGCCTTGGAGCACGTCGGCGTCGTGCCTCACCGTCGTGGAGTCGCTATCCCACGCGTTGCCACCGGCGCTGACGAAGAGGGGAGAGAGTGAGACGTTGAGGCAGAGAGCTACTGCTGCGGGAAACGCGATGGAGGAGAGGACGCCCCCAGCTCTGTCGCGCCTGGTTGCTGCCTAGCACGCCGTCAGAGACCGCCGTTCCCTCACCACTGCTGCGTCGCCGTTAATGAAGCTGTTGCCGCCGCCGTGAGCCGCGAACAGAGGAGGGAGAAGGCGGCGAGTTCGTGAGGGAGAAGAAGCAGCGCTGCCACCTTGCTGGCGTCGAGCTGTCCGCTGCCATTGTTGCCATTTTGGTTCGCTCTTTTTCCTCGAATCTGTTCCACTTCCGTATCCTGCCATTCTGATTTTATTGAACCTCTGGTTTACCTTGGATTTTCCAGCACTATTTCTTGTTGTCTTCCATTCAATTTGAATCCAATATTTTCTCTGGGTGCTATTATCATTGACGTTGCAATAAGAAATGGATGCTGTTGTTGTTGCAGCTGCAACTTTCCGCTGCCCGGTCCAAATCCTCATTTCATTCTACATTAGTCCTCCTCACCCGTTAATTTTGCACTTCGGGTTTGGTCTCTTCGGTCCCTTAGGACCACGTTGTGAGTAGGCTTTACATTTATAATTGTTTGATTGTGCGTCTATAATTATTTTGACATATATCTATTATGATCTTTGAATTATACTCACTATATTTGCCTTGAATGATTTTAAATTGATTAGAATAATTGATTTATTAAAATTAAATAATTCATTTTTATGAAGTTTATACTTTCGGAACTATACATGAGACCATATATATTTTTGATGAAGTTTTGCATTATTTTAAATTGTTTGATCTTACTTAAATATCTGTTTTTGAGACCATATATATTTTTGATGAAGTTTTGCTTTATTCTAAAATATTTGATTTTACTTGAATATCTATTTTTGAAACATTGAAGTATTTGTTGGTATTCACTTGGTTTAAAGATTGTGAAATATGTTTGAAATGTCTTATAATTGAAAAAGTATGATTGGAAAAGATTGATGAGAAAGTATAACATGATTTGATTCGATTCGATAGCTTATATATTTGAAAGATTAAAGATTTGTTGTATTTAGAATTATATGTTTTGAATTGGTTTGGGAGGCTCGTATTAGAAAACCGTAGTTAACGGCGGTTATGACGTTAACTTAGATGCATCTAACTCAGACTCCAGCTAGCAGGGGTGTTGCTAGCCTAATGTGTAGGCCACACGTTAGATCTGTTATTCCGTACGGACACACTAGAGGAAAGGGCTACCCTTAGAGGTAGAGCCGCCCAAGTGTGGACTATTTGATTTGATTTCTGTATGAGGACTCCCTTATTGATTCACTTATTATTATTATTATCAACTACTGTTTTTTAATTAAAATTACTTTGATAATAATGTTTATATGGTTTCATGTGGATTATAGATGTATTGTCTAGTCACTGAGTTGCAAAACTCATTCCTTTTTTTAAAAATATTTTTCAGGAACAAATGCTTGACTATGTGAGACATTCTAATCAAGAGTCACGATCTGCAATGAGTATCTATTTTGTCGAATTTCTAGATGTATATGCTCCATATGTCACAAGCAGGATCCAACCATTCTTAATTATTTTAAGATTTGTTAAATATATAACTATTTATTTTAGAACTTGTAAAATATTTGTAATTTTCTTATTCAACTTATATTTGAGTTTGTTAGGCTTGCTAGGGGATTATTTTTCTAAACGCCGGTTATGGCTCATTTTGGGCCATGACAAAGTGGTATCAGAGCTTAGGTTTCATCTGTGTAATATGGAGCAAGTGTCCTATGGTAGGATCACAATTGTATAAATAGAAGCGCGCCTATTTTTACAAATTGTGGCACTATCAAAGGCCTATAGGAATGTCCTCTTTGTCCTCTATGTCATTGTTGTCTTCTGATTATTGAGATCATGCGTCATCTGCCGCTTCTTATTACTCTTGTCCTTTTGTACCCAATCTTGATATTCTTGACATATTCTTATTACTCTTGTTCTAATTCGCGATTTCTCTCGTAGCTAATTCTAATTTTCTCCGATTTTGTGAATGTGTGCTTTATTCTTCTTAGTCATTGGGTTATTCTCTATGATTTCTAATGTCAGTTCACGAGTTACTTAGAAGATTCGTTCTATATTTGCTGTGAATTACCATCCGATTCCCTTGTAGAATTGTATTTTGATTTGTGGATTGCACGAATTTGCTGAGTTTTTGATCGAAATGCTTTGTTCTTGATTTGATGAGCGATATTGGGATTTTTCTTCTTATGTTGATAATCTTTGAGTTATAACATAATTTTGATTTGCTTTTGATTCTTTCTTTCAAATCAATAATTTTGAAAACTGATATTTAGTTGCTCAAGAAGAAGGACTATATGATGAAAGATATGAATATAGTGTTTTTGTTGTTTGTTCGATTGATAATTTTCCTTACTTAAGTGTAGTGAGTTATTTGGGTAATCAGTTAGCTGGATCAAGCGTCTTTTCCGATTTAAAAGTTTGTTTGTGCTTGTCTAATTTGATGATCCGGTTCTGTTATGGTTCAATCTTCAAGTTGCCAAGCACTCATTGATCGAATTAACGGAACTATTTTTGGCTTGATAAGTTGAGAGAAAGATTATGAACACTTTCTTTTTGGTTGGTGATTATAAAATAAATCTTGCTTTTGGCTAAGATATGAAACTTGAGAATTTTCTTAACGCTTTGCTTTTCTGAATATTCTCTTGATCTCAACCATTGTTCTTATTTTTAGAGATTTAGAAGATTTGTTTTCTTGGTCTGTATTGCCTTGTGAGATTAGGATTGTAGATCTTAGATATTAAAAAGAATTGTTGGCAATTTCTGACAAAGGAACTAGATATTCAATTTCTTAAAATTGAATAAATTCTTTATACGAGTTTTTCTCCTCATTACATTCAACTACTTATTTTAAACCATACTTTTTATGAACTCTTTAATAACTCTAGTTTTAAACTATCTAATTTCTCAACGAGACCTAATGTTTCATGATTTACATTTGATTAGGTTCGTAGAATAAAATAGTGTAAGTGAAATTATGTACTAAAATACTAATTTGATCTATACAATGGAGCTTTGAAGTAAAATTTTACTAGGATTGAAAAGAAATTAGCTATCTTAATACAATGTTATAGAATTCTTGTAAACTTTTTTGCTTATGAATTAAAAGTGGAAATTAATATTAAAATAACTTGAAATTTTATTAGGATAATCACATATAAAGACTACTTTGATAGATTTTTAGCAAGTTAGGATTTTTTTTTTTAGAAGATTGGTAGTTTGAAATGCCTGTGCTCTGGTAACAAAGTTGCTTCTATTTTTATTATTCGTATTACTGAGTATTTATATGTTACAATTTTTTTTATAAATACAATATTCGTTTTTTATTATGGTATATGATATTGTTGAATATTTTATCTCTAGCCATTGGAAGAGGTTGTTTCCTATGAATTGTTATTGTGGTTATTGTTATTCAAGTCATCAGTGCGTGTTGATTGATATTATTATTGCTCGTAAGCAATAAATTCTTGCATATTAATATAGTTAGGATTCGAATTTCTATTTAATAGTGACTCGGTAATGTTTGTCAGGTTTTCTAGTATCTTTTTTTTTATCTCATTGTTATTATTATTGGTCTTTCACATAACGTTTTTTTTTTTTCAATTCAGTACGCCTTGCATGATATTTTAGGTCATTTGATATTAGAAAATCACGTCCTTATTGTTTTTACATGATGACTTTGTAGGTGGTGTTCTAAATTTGTTTAATTGATTTGGTTGTTATTAGTAGTAGTTAGTAGTAAATAGTGGTGTTATTTTGTGATTGGACTTCTGAGTTTCTTGAGTTTCTTGTAGCTGTTGTTTTTATGCTTGTTAGGTTCACTTTCGGGTTGGAAATGAGTAAAGGATTTGGAAAAAAAAAAACTTTCTCATGATATTATATTTTTTAAAATAAGGCAAGGATTTGAGAGATATATTTTTGATAGTTAGAATAAAAAATTTTTTTTTTTACTATAATGATTATTAATTCATGTTAATAAAAGATATTTTTTAAAAAATATAGCTTTTAAATTACTAAGGTTTCTCATGGTATTCAATTTTATTGGTAAACCTTTTTATCAAAAAAAAAAAAAAAAAGAAGAGAGAATACCACAAGACGATAGCATTGTGGATGTGATTAAAAATATCAGTTATGCAGCGTGAATAGAGATGCACATTAAAATGAATATGGAGATTCATGATTACAAGCTTGACGTCCAAGTTTATTAATTTCTACATGTTTTAGTTTTTGCTAGCAATAGTATATATATATTTGAGTTTGTCTTTAGTTTATGAGTTTTAAGTTCAGTTAGCTATTTATAAAGATGAGTTTTCTTTTTGGTGTTTTATCCTTACAAAAAATTAGGATCCATACTAATTTCATAAAATTCTTTTGCTATGTATTTGGATTATGTTAAAACCTAAATTATGTTTGAAGATTTTAGACAAAAAAAATAAAATAAAATAAATAGCAGTTGTTATATCTAATGTTAGTTTATGTTAATTGAAATTACGTCAAATTTTAGTTTTATTTTCATTATCTTACATGTGCGTTATTCGTAAATTAGGTTATAATTGTATGATCAAATGAAAATATTTGAGTATATTTTACAATAATAATAAATTAAATTTACAGGTGAATTTTGGCCTTAAGGATAATGAGATGATTGCTTACGTTTTTTTTCGTTATATTTTACGTTATTTATCTATTATTTATAGTCAAAAGCTATTAAATTTTATTCTGGTATATTTAATATTTAAGGTCATGTTAATAATTATTTCAAATGATCTTTGTTAAAGAATCCTAGATAAGAGAAAATGAGCATGTTAATTTTTTTTTTGTGACAATTACTGTTCTTAATTTTCATAACTGTTCAATTGTCTTTTTAAAAGGTGCAGTCAAATCTTCAATTTGTTGTTTTGCTTTGCTCCTCGGTTATTGTCTTTGTCTTGTTGCTTGGGATTTTGATTTACAACTGTTGTGTGTATTTTATTTACGTCGTATGTTTGTTGCTGTTCAATTTTCTTTGTCTAGAATGTTGTTGCTTCCTATTGTTTACTTTAACTTCATATGTCCTAGTGTTATTATTTTGGTCTATAAATGTTATAAACTTTTTCTTTCTCTTCTTTGATTCTGAAAGATTGTGTCTTATTTGATTGTGTTCCTAATCATTCTCTTAAATCTTTGTGAACATTGTCATGGACTATAGTGGCCATCTCTTGTGAACTTTGCACTTATTTGATTCAACTGGAACTTGTTTCGACCTAATACTTCATCTTTTCTTTTATTGTTTCTATCAAAGTTGTTTGATTCAGATTTCCTTGTTAGGATGTAATTGACTCTTTTTATGGCACACTTCATTGTTTTTGTACATCATTGCTTAATTGTGATCCTACGCATCCTTCCGAATCCTTGCGAACCTAATTTGTGATGTTACTTTTATCTTCCTAAGTTTTGTATCATTTTGGGTAAAACCCGAGTTTGTTTCGATGTCACGTGCGATTTCTAGATATAGCAAGCGATACACTAGTTCTTGAAGACACAACTTATCAATGCTGAAGTTTGGAAAACTATAATTCTAAGGCTTGACATAAGAAGGGTTGCTACCATGGATACAGAGAACAGAACCAAGGAGATTATGAAGTAAGATTGAATTTTGAGGAGATTGAAGAACGAAGGCTTTGTATATCTGAGTTGTCTAGGGAACGGGAGTCAGTGAATATCAACTACATCATTTTAACACACCTATGTTGTAACTTTTTACCTGATTATACTTCTTTCTCATGCTTGGTAAAAGGCTAAAACCATGGAACATTTTTTATACTGAATCAATTTTCGAGGGCGAAAATTTTTTCAAGGGGGGTAGAATGTAATATCTCAAGGTTTTTTTTTTTAAAAACATTTTAGATTTACCCTTATCAAAATACCCATTCTACCCCCATCCCTTTTATCAAACCCTAACCCTAATCTCAAAATAAGACTCACCCTCCCTCCTACACACACACACATACATTTCAGAGAAAGAGGGAGAAGGAACGGAAGCAAAGAAAAGAGAAAGGGGAGAGTGAGGGAACGGAGAAGAGAAGAAAGGAAGGGGAGGCTGTCCGCTGTCACTGCCATCGCCTTGGAGCACGCCGGCGTCGCGCCTCACCGCCGTGGAGTCGCTGTCCCACGCGTTGCCGCCGGTGCTGACGAAGAGGGGAGAGAGTGAGACGTTGAGGCAGAGAGCTGCTGCTGCGGGAAACACCATGGAGGAGAGGACGCCCCCAGCTCTGTCGCACCTGGTTGCTTCCTAGCACGCCGTCGGAGACCGCCGTTCCCTCACCACTGCTGCGTCGCCGTTGATGAAGCTGTTGCCGCCGCCGTGAGCCGCGAACAGAGAAGGGAGAAGGCGGCGAGTTCGTGAGGGAGAAGAAGCAGCGCTGCCACCTTGCTGCCATACCTCCTTGCTGGCGTCGAGCTGTCCGCTGCCATTGTTGCCATTTTGGTTCGCTCTTTTTCCTCGAATCTGTTCCACTTCCGTATCCTGCCATTCTGATTTTATTGAACCTCTGGTCTTGGATTTTCCAGCACTATTTCTTGTTGTCTTCCATTCAATTTGAATCCAATATTTTCTCTGGGTGCTATTATCATTGACGTTGCAATAAGAAATGGATGATGTTGTTGTTGCAGTCGCAACTTTCCGCTGCCCTGTCCAAATCCTCATTTCATTCTACATTAGTCCTCCTCACCCGTTAATTTCGCACTTCGGGTTTGGTCTATTCGGTCCCTTAGGACCACGTTGTGAGTAGGCTTTACATTTATAATTGTTTGATTGTGCGTCTATAATTATTTTGACATATATCTATTATGATCTTTGAATTATACTCACTATATTTGCCTTGAATGATTTTAAATTGATTAGAATAATTGATTTATTAAAATTAAATAATTCGTTTTTATGAAGTTTATACTTTCGGAACTATACATGAGACCATATATATTTTTGATGAAGTTTTGCATTATTTTAAATTGTTTGATCTTACGTGAATATCTGTTTTTGAGACCATATATATTTTTGATGAAGTTTTTCTTTATTCTAAAATATTTGATTTTACTTAAATATCTATTTTTGAAACATTGAAGTATTTGTTGGTATTCACTTGGTTTAAAGATTATGAAATATGTTTGAAATGTCTTAAAATTGAAAAAGTATGATTGGAAAAGATTGATGAGAAAGTATAACATGATTTGATTCGATTCGATAGCTTATATATTTGAAAGATCAAAGATTTGTTGTATTTAGAATTATATGTTTTGAATTGGTTTGGGAGGCTCGTATTAGAAAACCGTAGTTAACGGCGGTTATGACGTTAACTTAGATGCATCTAACTCAGACTCCAGCTAGCAGGGGTGTTGCTAGCCTAATGTGTAGGCCACACGTTAGATCTGTTATTCCGTACGGACACACTAGAGGAAAGGGCTACCCTTAGAGGTGGAGCCGCCCAAGTGTGGACTATTTGATTTGATTTCTGTATGAGGACTCCCTTATTGATTCACTTATTATTATTATTATCAACTACTGTTTTCTAATTAAAATTACTTTGATAATAATGTTTATGTGGTCTCATGTGGATTATAGATGTATTGTCTAGTCACTGAGTTACAAAACTCATTCTTTTTTCTAAAAATATTTTTCAGGAACAAATGCTTGACTATGTGAGACATTCTAATCAAGAGTCACGATCTGCAATGAGTATCTATTTTGTCGAATTTCTAGATGTATATGCTCCATATGTCACAGGCAGGATGTAACACCCTACCACACAAAGCTTTACGCTTAAGTCGTAAAACAAAGGTGATGTGGTATTACGACCTCTAAAATAAAATAAGTACATATAATAGCAGAAGAGTTATAATATGCTAGGAGCCTTGAAGGATAGGGAAAATAAAAAAAATCGCGAGATAAAAGCGCAACGCTCAAGGAACGAGTTAACTTGCATGCTAAGAAAACTGTAACTGTCAAACATAAGATAACAGAAGTAGGAATAGAGTGCCAAAGATACAAAATAACAAGCTCCTAACTCAGCCTGCGAAGTCAAGACTGGCCGGAGAATATTTACACATGTATACATACATATCCAAAACCCAAAAGTACATACACACAATCCTGCCTCTCCATAAACCTCTAAGAGGATCAAAAAGAACAAGTTATGCGGAGAGAAAGCTAAGTGCATATATATACATCACTGTACAACAAAACTATACAACAACACTATCCAGTAACCCCTCCGCTTTAAGAGTCCAGATGCCTAACGAGATGGCTCCCGACCTGCATCTGAAAAACAACAACATAGTATGGAATGAGAACCGGAGGTTCTCAGTATGGTAAAGGTGCCACACACATAATATATAAGGTCCTGGGAATGCCAGAGGCAATCCTAGAACGCCGACACTCAGATTGTAGAGCTTAAAGTATTAAACAGAAACCATAAAAGGTGGTTTACTAAGGATATTTAAACCTAACTTAACTTAACCTTAAATCTAAATCCCATTCTGCCATTCCTCCATACCTCCGACTCCATCATGCATTTTCACAGACAACTAAACGGACAAAGGCAAGCACAAGAAGGTTACAAGTACTGCAGATAACAAATATACATTTAACATGGCAAGTACATTTAGGCACACCCAGTTAATACACAAGCAAGTAATTCAAGTAATATGCATATGATGCATGCCTGTCCTATGGCTGATGAGGCTCATCTGTCGGTTATCCAGCCAACCCGACAAGTCTGAATTGTCCTTAGACTGTCCCCCGACGTGCATCCCCAAGAGTCTATGCATAGATTTTTCTCAAATAATCAATATTGCTCAATGGGGGTAACATTCCCGGGAATTTATATAGTGCCCGGTCACACTTACGTCGTAGGGTCAACAGAGTATCGAGTTTTCAACCTGGTACACGTGGTGGCAAGCCACGGCACTTAATCCAGGGAATCTCGTATCTCAGATTATTCAAATTCATAAGCCATATAAATAATTCAATTATAATTCCTCAACATCCACATCATTCTCAATTGCATCTCATTCATCATCATACATTAAACATATTCAATCCTTATCCTTCATTATCACACCTCCCATTCCGTCCATCAATAGTTTCAATTCAAAACATAATTCATTCTTTTCTAAGAATCAAACTTCAAACTTAAAACATAGTCACTTTCTTAATAACTCAAAATCAAACCATATAACATTTAAATCTAAATCTCTTTTAAATAATCACCTAAACAAAATCTCTAATTTTTTATAAAATTTCGGCAGCATCTCCTCTAAAACTCGGACTTTGCCACCCTTTTCGGGTCCAAACCTGCTTTCTTTTCAATTCAACATACACTTCCTCATCATCATAACAATCACCACAATAAATCTACTTCAAATCAACAATTAAACTCATACAATATTCAAATCCAACAACCAAAATTCAACTAAGAATCATAGTTCACAAATCCTAGGCTTTTAACACAAATACCTCAAATCAATAATTCACCAAATCGTTAGTTAATAACTAATTATCCAATAAACTTCAACCAAATATATATATTCATCGACAAATTACTAAACATTAAGCATACACCTGCATTCCAACTTATCCTATGGTCATCTAGCCTAAGTTTTCACAGAACATTATATATTAAATGCAAGAAACCTAAACCATACCTTAGCCGATTTCCACGTAACGACCAAAGCTATTTATTCAAAACCAAGACAGCCCCTCAAAACTCAACTAATCCGCTTCCTCCAAGTTCCAGTATTCACAATTTCAAGCTCCAATTATTTATTTTCAACCTAATACACATTCATAATACATATATACCCAATTTAATACTCAAAGCTCAAATTTAATGAAAATAAAATAGAATTATCGTATCCTCACCTTACCCAAGCTTCACATAAGCAAGAGTGAACGTTTCTCTCAAGCTAATTGGATCCTAAAACATCAGAAATCAAAGAAATTCAATATTCCCACTTAAAATTCGAAAATTGGGGGAAGATGAAGCTGAGAGTGAAATAGCAGGTTACCTATGAAATTGTTCCGGTAGAAATGTAGAGCTCGACGCGGTGAACGCGTGGCCGCAAACGGTGCGGCGATCGGAGCTCGAACGGAGGAGTTACGGGAAATTGAATTTCACGTAAACGAATTTCTCTTCTTCTCTTCCCTGGGAGGCTTGCTGCGTCGCTGAGGGAAATGAAGAGAAAATGAGCCCGTGGCTCTTTTTAATGGGCTGGTCCGGTTGGACCGATAGCCCGGTTCGGGTTCGGTTCAACCGGTTCAGTCCTTTTGGTCCAATTTTGGACCGTTTTCTTCGAAATTAGTGTCAAAATTCTCGTTTCGATGAGCTCTACCCTAATTTGATATAATATTCGCGTTTCTAATATTCCTTATTAAAAATTAATTTATTGACTAATTATCTACTAACTTAACCGGGGTTTACATTCTACCCACCTAATAAAGAATTTTGCCCTCAAAATTCAAATATAGTTACCTGAAAAGAGATGTGGATAGTCCTTTCGCATATCTGATTCGAGTTCCCAGGTATGTTCCTCGATACCAGCTCGTCTCCAAGCTACTTTTACCAATGATACTTCCCTTCCTCGTAATCGTTTAACACTGGTGTCATCAATCCTCACCGGAATTATTGGGAGTGTTAGATCTTCTCTCACTTGGATTGGTTCTGGTTCTAGAACATGACTTGCGTCAGGATTATACTTCCGAAGCTGTGACACATGGAACACATCGTGCAAATTCGAAAGGTATGGCGGTAAGGCAATTCTATAAGCCACTGGTCCAATTCTTTTCAGAATCTCAAACGGTCCAATATAACGGGGATTCAGTTTCTTGGTCTTAATAGCTCTCCCCACTCCAGTGGTTGGTGTAACTTTCAAAAAGACATGTTCTCCTTCTTCGAACTCCAAAGGCTTTCGCCTCTGGTCAGCATAGCTCTTTTGGCGGCTTTGGGCTATAAGCATTCGACTACGAATCTTCTTTATCTGCTCAGTCGTTTCGGCTATCATCTCAGGCCCTAATAAACTCCTTTCTCCAGTTTCATACCAACACAATGGAGATTGACATTTCCTGCCATACAGAGCCTCATATGGAGCCATTCCGATGCTCGCATGATAGCTATTATTATAAGCAAACTCTACTAATGGCATATACCGGTCCCAGCTCGCCGGTTGGTCCAAAACACAAGATCTTAACATATCTTCCAAGGTCTGAATAGTTCTTTCTGACTGACCATCTGTCTGAGGGTGATACGCAGTACTCAAGCTTAACTGAGTCCCAAATGCACGCTGAAAAGCTCCCCAGAACCTTGATGTGAAACGAGGATCTCTGTCAGATATGATAGTAGAAGGCACACCATGCAACCTGACAATCTCTTTGATATACATTCGAGCCAATTCCTCCATTGTGCAACTTATTCGGATAGGAAGAAAGTGAGCTGATTTTGTCAGTCGATCCACAACCACCCAAATAGCGTCACAACCAGATCGGGTTCTAGGCAAACCTATCACAAAATCCATTGCGATACTCTCCCATTTCCATTGTGGAATCTCCAAAGGCTGAAGGGTCCCTGATGGTCTCTGATGCTCAATCTTAACCTTCTGACACGTTAAACATTTAGATACATGCAATGCCACATCATTCTTCATACCTGGCCACCAGAACATCGCTTTCAGATCCTGATACATTTTAGTGCTCCCTGGGTGAATTGAAAACCCGCTCTTGTGAGCTTCCTTCAAGATACTTTGTCGTAGGTCTCCAACATCAGGCACAATAATCCGGTTCTTGAACCTCCATAAACCATCCTGACCTTCTGACATTCTCCACTGTTTTCCCTGTTCAACTGCTGGTAATACCTTACGTAACGCTTCACTATCTTGATGAGCCTTCAGAAGTTCTGATTTAAAATCACTTGAAATCTGTAACTGACTCAAACATAAAATTCCAGATTCTTCTCTAACTCCCAAATTCAAACCTTGAAATGCCTTCAGTAACTCTTCCTCCCGTAGCATCATCCAAGCTGCATATAAAGACTTCCGACTCAAAGCGTCCGCCACAACGTTCGCTTTTCCTGGATGATAATTCAATTCAAAATCATAATCTTTCAGAAGCTCCATCCACCTCCTCTGACGCATATTCAACTCTTTCTGCTAAAAAAGATACTTCAAACTCTTATGGTCTGAGAAAACATGAAACTTAACGCCATAGAGGTAGTGCCTCCAAATCTTTAAAGCAAACACAACAGCAGCAAGTTCTAAATCATGTGTCGGGTAGTTCATCTCATGCGGCCTTAACTGCCGTGAGGCGTATGCTACAACATTCTGGTGCTGCATCAAAACACACCCTAACCCTTTCAGAGATGCATCACAATACACTTCAAACGGTTCACTTGGTTCAGGTAATACCAATACAGGTGCAGTAGTCAACCTGTGCTTCAATGCCTGGAAACTCTCTTCACATTCCGGAGTCCAGATAAAAGGTGTATCCTTCCTAGTCAACTTAGTTAAAGGTAAGGCGAGCTATGAAAATCCCTTAATGAATCTGCGATAATACCCTGCCAAACCTAAGAAACTCCTGATCTCTGTCACTGAAGTTGGTCGCTCCCAATTCATCACTGCTTCCACCTTAGCAGGATCCACAGCTATCCCCTGCTTACTCACCACGTGGCCAAGAAACTTCACTTCACTCTTCCAGAACTCACATTTAGATAACTTAGCATATAACTTCCTGTCTCTCAGAATTTGAAGCACAATCCGCAAGTGATCAGCATGTTCCTCTTCAGTCTTAGAATAAACAAGAATGTCATCAATGAAGACAATAACAAACTTGTCCAGATACGGTCGAAAAATCCTGTTCATATAATCCATGAATACTGCCGGGGCATTAGTTAGCCCAAAAGACATCACTGTATACTCATAATGACCATAACGGGTCCTGAAAGCAGTTTTCGGAATATCCTCGTCTCTAACCCTTATCTGATGATATCCGGATCGCAGGTCAATCTTAGAAAACACACTGGCACCCTGTAGCTGATCCATTAGATCATCGATTCTAGGCAACGGATATTTATTCTTCATAGTGATCTTATTCAATTGCCGATAATCGACACACAGCCGCATACTCCCATCCTTCTTCTTTACAAGTAACACTGGCGCTCCCCACGGAGAAACACTTGGTCGGATAAAATGCTTACCCAACAGATCTTCCAGCTGAGCTTTCAGTTCAGCCATTTCTAAAGGCGACATCCTATAAGGAGTAATTGAAATTGGACCGGATCCAGGTACCAACTCAATTACAAATTCAACCTCTCGGTTAGGTGGGAATTCATTAATATCATCCGGAAACACATCTGGAAATTCACATACAACCGGAATTTGCTCTAAACTCTGATCATCACCTGATACTCCCGCAGTTAATAACATAATACCCTGACATTCGGTTCCAGAACAGTTTACTATCATAGAGTTCAAATAGTAACTATTCACCACAACCGGTGCTTCTGACCCTTCTTGCATAAACTGTACTGACTTCTCAGAACAATCAAGCAAAACATGATTCTTGGATAACCAATCCAATCCCAAAATGAGATCAAGACCAGTCATAGGCAAACAAATCAAATCATGCACAAATTCACGCTGTTGTACTCGAAAGGGAACTTGTGGACATTCTATCCTAGTCACCATAGCTTCATGAGTAGCATTATATACTTTCAAATCATAACCTAAGACCACCATTCTCAATCTTAATTCATGGGCCTTTTCAAATGCAATAAATGAATGACTTGCTCCTGAATCAAATAAAGCATTTAAGATTTTACCAGCCATTTCACAATTACCTCTAATAAGTGTCTCAGATCCCTCAGCACCAATGGTAGAAGTGGTGTATACTCTCCCCGGCTGCTGCACCCTACCAGTCTCATACTTCTTCTCAGGGCAATTACTGGCTATATGCCCGGGCTGTCCACAGGAATAGCACACTCCAAGTCCTAATCTACACGGAACTCCAGGATGATATTTTCCACACTTCTGACAATTCAGATCCTGCTGTGGCTACTTCCCAGACCTTTTTCCTTGATTAGCAGTAATATTCGGCCTTCTATAATTACCCTGACCCTGAGTTTGCTGCGGAACAAAGCCTCCACGCTTGAAATTCCTACCTCTCGGAGCAAAGTTCCTCCCTGAAGGCCTCTGAAAAGGCATCCTCAAACTCCCTTTCTCTGCTGCCGCCTTCCTCACACAATCCTCAGCCACCCTACTCTTATTCACTAATTCAGAAAACACCCTGATCTCCATTGGGGCAACGAAGCTCAGAATATCGCTCCGAAGACCTCCCTCATATTTAATACACTTTCATTCAGCAAAATCTTCAGGCGCACCTTGACAGATACGAGAAAAGCGACATAACTCCTCAAATTTACTGGTATACTCAGCAACAGTCATTTGTCCCTGCTTTAACTGCATTAATTCAAGTTCCTTGGCATTTCTAGCTGAATTAGGAAAGTATTTCTTATAGAACTCTGTCCGGAAAACCTCCCAAGGAATCGCAGCACCATCAGGCTGCAGGATACGTCGTGTTCCCTGCCACCAATACTGAGCTTCACCTTGCAACTGATAAGTTCCAAATTCAACCCATTGCTCTTCAGGAACCTGTTGTGCCTGTAATGCCCTTTCCATAGCCTGAATCCAATTATCTGCATCAGTAGGATTTGAGGTTCCCCTAAAAGTCGGAGGGCGAACTTTCAGAAATGTAGCAAGTGTCATAGGACCGTCCTCATCATTATTGTTCCCATGATTACCCTGATTTATCTGATTACCCAGTGCCTCAGCTGTTGCCTGCATAGCTGCAGCCATATTTCCCAAGGCAGCCATAAAGTCTACTGGATCAGTCCCTGTGGGTACAGGAGTAACGGTGCCTGTCCTACCTCTACCTCGCCTGCGACCGCGTCCGCGAGTCGACATCTCGTCCCTATACACACCAAACAAGTGATATTAAGTTGATCAGTCTCAATATCGCAGGTCTAATGCTTTAAGTTCCAAATGCATGCTCACAAACGTTTATGCCATATATATCAATCAGATATCCTAATAGCACATAAACACATATACAGAGAATGCACAGAAGTACAATCAGTCCGTCTTTCAGGCTCTATAGGAACGAACTGCTCTGATACCATTAATGTAACACCCTACCACACAAAGCTTTACGCTTAAGTCGTAAAACAAAGGTGATGTGGTATTACGACCTCTAAAATAAAATAAGTACATATAATAGCAGAAGAGTTATAATATGCTAGGAGCCTTGAAGGATAGGGAAAATAAAAAAAATCGCGAGATAAAAGCGCAACGCTCAAGGAACGAGTTAACTTGCATGCTAAGAAAACTGTAACTGTCAAACATAAGATAACATAAGTAGGAATAGAGTGCCAAAGATACAAAATAACAAGCTCCTAACTCAGCCTGCGAAGTCAAGACTGGCCGGAGAATATTTACACATATATACATACATATCCAAAACCCAAAAGTACATACACACAATCCTGCCTCTCCATAAACCTCTAAGAGGATAAAAAAGAACAAGTTATGCGGAGAGAAAGCTAAGTACATATATATACATCACTGTACAACAAAACTATACAACAACACTATCCAGTAACCCCTCCGCTTTAAGAGTCCAGATGCCTAACGAGATGGCTCCCGACCTGCATCTGAAAAACAACAACATAGTATGGAATGAAAACCGGAGGTTCTCAGTATGGTAAAGGTGCCACACACATAATATATAAGGTCCTGGGAATGCCAGAGGCAATCCTAGAACGCCGACACTCAGATTGTAGAGCTTAAAGTATTAAACAGAAACCATAAAAGGTGGTTTACTAAGGATATTTAAACCTAACTTAACTTAACCTTAAATCTAAATCCCATTCTGCCATTCCTCCATACCTCCGACTCCATCATGCATTTTCACAGACAACTAAACAGACAAAGGCAAGCACAAGAAGGTTACAAGTACTGCAGATAACAAATATACATTTAACATGGCAAGTACATTTAGGCACACCCAGTTAATACACAAGCAAGTAATTCAAGTAATATGCATATGATGCATGCCTGTCCTATGGCTGATGAGGCTCATCTGTCGGTTATCCAGCCAACCCGACAAGTCTGAATTGTCCTTAGATTGTCCCCCGACGTGCATCCCCAAGAGTCTATGCATAGATTTTTCTCAAATAATCAATATTGCTCAATGGGGGTAACATTCCCGGGAATTTATATAGTGCCCGGTCACACTTACGTCGTAGGGTCAACAGAGTATCGAGTTTTCAACCTGGTACACGTGGTGGCAAGCCACGGCACTTAATCCAGGGAATCTCGTATCTCAGATTATTCAAATTCATAAGCCATATAAATAATTCAATTATAATTCCTCAACATCCACATCATTCTCAATTGCATCTCATTCATCATCATACATTAAACATATTCAATCCTTATCCTTCATTATCACACCTCCCATTCCGTCCATCAATAGTTTCAATTCAAAACATAATTCATTCTTTTCTAAGAATCAAACTTCAAACTTAAAACATAGTCACTTTCTTAATAACTCAAAATCAAACCATATAACATTTAAATCTAAATCTCTTTTAAATAATCACCTAAACAAAATCTCTAATTTTTTATAAAATTTCGGCAGCATCTCCTCTAAAACTCGGACTTTGCCACCCTTTTCGGGTCCAAACCTGCTTTCTTTTCAATTCAACATACACTTCCTCATCATCATAACAATCACCACAATAAATCTACTTCAAATCAACAATTAAACTCATACAATATTCAAATCCAACAACCAAAATTCAACTAAGAATCATAGTTCACAAATCCTAGGCTTTTAACACAAATACCTCAAATCAATAATTCACCAAATCGTTAGTTAATAACTAATTATCCAATAAACTTCAACCAAATATATATATTCATCGACAAATTACTAAACATTAAGCATACACCTGCATTCCAACTTATCCTATGGTCATCTAGCCTAAGTTTTCACAGAACATTATATATTAAATGCAAGAAACCTAAACCATACCTTAGCCGATTTCCACGTAACGACCAAAGCTATTTATTCAAAACCAAGACAGCCCCTCAAAACTCAACTAATCCGCTTCCTCCAAGTTCCAGTATTCACAATTTCAAGCTCCAATTATTTATTTTCAACCTAATACACATTCATAATACATATATACCCAATTTAATACTCAAAGCTCAAATTTAATGAAAATAAAATAGAATTATCGTATCCTCACCTTACCCAAGCTTCACATAAGCAAGAGTGAACGTTTTTCTCAAGCTAATTGGATCCTAAAACATCAGAAATCAAAGAAATTCAATATTCCCACTTAAAATTCGAAAATTGGGGGAAGATGAAGCTGAGAGTGAAATAGCAGGTTACCTATGAAATTGTTCCGGTAGAAATGTAGAGCTCGACGCGGTGAACGCGTGGCCGCAAACGGTGCGGCGATCGGAGCTCGAACGGAGGAGTTACGGGAAATTGAATTTCACGTAAACGAATTTCTCTTCTTCTCTTCCCTGGGAGGCTTGCTGCGTCGCTGAGGGAAATGAAGAGAAAATGAGCCCGTGGCTCTTTTTAATGGGCTGGTCCGGTTGGACCGATAGCCCGGTTCGGGTTCGGTTCAACCGGTTCGGTCCTTTTGGTCCAATTTTGGACCGTTTTCTTCGAAATTAGTGTCAAAATTCTCGTTTCGATGAGCTCTACCCTAATTTGATATAATATTCGTGTTTCTAATATTCCTTATTAAAAATTAATTTATTGACTAATTATCTACTAACTTAACCGGGGTTTACACAGGATCCAACCATTCTTAATTATTTTAAGATTTGTTAAATATATAACTATTTATTTTAGAACTTGTAAAATATTTGTAATTTTCTTATTCAACTTATATTTGAGTTTGTTAGGCTTGCTTGGGGATTATTTTCCTAAACGCCGGTTATGGCTCATTTTGGGCCGTGATAGAGTTTGACACAATCCTGTAATATAGCTTAATTTCTCCCACATTAAGAGTTTTTTGTCTCTCACATGTGGGCCATACACCAGACAAATCGCACAGTAAAAATTATCTTTGGTCATCGCTCCTTCTACACATAACCACCTATCTCATTTATAGCAATTCATCAATTTAAATACTGATTCATCCCAAATTAACAGTAGACTTCCGAAAACTCCAACAGAATTAACACACTCCCAACTAGCTCTATCATTATCCCAAATTCTAACTACATCATATTTATTCACCACTTCTTTTTTCTATTTCTATCGACCCCAACATATCTAATCTAAACTTATTTTTGAAGTTTTTTTTATCATGTTTAGTTTTACAACATCTCCCAACCCCATAATATTCCAAGAGTTTAAAATCATTTATAAATTTTATTACACACTTGTTTACAACATTTTGGACGACTTCTTCTGATTTTCTATTTTTGTTTCTACTATCTTCGCTTCAGAGCTATGACCTCATTTTATTTTTGGAGAATTGCCATAATATCTTCTTTATCACTGTACGGTATTACTCATGATTCGACCACCAGTTTCAAAGCCTCTTTATTTTCTGTCATTTTCTCTTTCCAACTCCGAATTTGCTTTCTTCTGCACATTACTGAGTCTTCATGTATATTCACCTCTGTGCTAAACTCTTTCATTACTTGATCTTTGTTCATTTTTTTTTTCAAATTTATGTATTCTTTTATTCGGATTTTGATTGTGACTCTTTGTTGGATGGTAGAGTTTAGATAAAAAGAGTTGAGGATAATAAATGAGCTGATGATAACTTTAGTAATAATAGAAAGAGAAAATTGTGCATTGTGGTGGTAGTATTGCTCATGGAGATGAGCACATGACAATGGAAGGGTGGTGGTAAAAAGAGAGGTGTAATAATTAATGACGGATTTAAAAAATTTTGTTAGTGGGGCAATATATATATAATATGACCATAATTTTTATAATTATTTTTTGTTATTGTAAAATATAATTAATTTTTAAATTGTCTAACAAATAAATTTAAACACTAAAATAGTAAGTTAAATAGGTTTTAATTTTCTTTCAACGGTTAATATAATCAAATATTTTTCTTTTTATATATGTTATTAAATAATTATTTAAAAATTTATCTTCCATATAATTACGAAATCGACTCTTTATAATATTTATATAATATTTATAGCTAAAGAAGTTTCTTTAACTATTGTTGTTGTTATTAGCAAACCTAAAACTAATTTAAAAAAAATACTAATTAAAAAATAATATTCTTTCGAATCTCGACAACAATATTTTTTTATTTTAGAAATTAAACCATTTGATTTTAGATAACGTTTTTTTTGTTTTATTTTCAATTTATTCTTTTTTGGTCTTTTTTCAATAATTGATAGATAAACATACCAAAAATTTAAAATCATTTTTAAATATTCAAATAATTTAAATATTAATTTTTTATTAATATTAAGCGAACTAAATACATTTTTCATGAATAAATTTTTTATTTTTTATAATAAAAAATATTTAATAGAGTCAAATTTTGGCTCTTCAATTCATTACATTTATTTAATTTTTTTAATTTGTTAAGCACCGAATTAACAAATAAAAAATAATTTTATTTTAATATTATCTGTAGTGTATCAACTTTTAACGATAATAGATTTATCTATTAAAATTGAATTGATATACTTCGAATTGGTATTTTTATATATTCATTATTGATTAATATTTATGTTTTGAATTTTTTTTTCCATTCTTATACACTAAAAAGAGTGTGAACTAAAAAAAAAAAGAATTTAGTGGGGTCAAATTTATTTTTTGAATGGGAGTAAATATATTTTTTTATATATTCTATATGAAACTTTATAAAAATTCAATGGGACACTTATCCCCACATGCTTAAATATAAATCCGTCTCTCGTAATAATGATGGTAATGATAATGATGATGATGAACAGATTATAATACCGGTGGTTAGTGGATAAAAGATGGTATTTTATTAAAAATAAAATTGTCTTAAATTAATATTTTAAAATAATTTTTTATTTTGAGGACAAAATTAATAAAAAAATTTAAAAATAATTTTAATTTTGATCCCAAACTTAATTTAAAGATAAAAAAATTACTTAACTCTTTAATTACACTTGCATATAAATTAGTTAGTTAAGTGATAAATGATGATGTTAACAACGTTAAAATAAGTATTAGGCCATGTTAGTAGATAGCTACACTCCAAAGTGATGTTTGTTAAGGGATACTTTGGAAAATTAGTACTATTTAGTATTTATCAACCATTTGTCGCTTTTTGCGTGCATTGCATGTTCGGGTGCGCCACCACAAACACAAGGCCCTACCAACATAGGATATATAATTATTTCTCGTCAAAAAATTTGTATGATACTATTTTTTAGTGATAGAAAAAATTAACATAAATTGTTATATGACTTATATTTTAAGTTGATATTTTTTCAAATAATTTTTTTTAATATACTTGATTTTTACGTAGATATTTTTTTATTTGTTTTATATTTTTTTTGAAATTTATTAAAAATTAAATTTTAAACTTTTTTAGATATAAAATTTTAATATTATATTATAATATTATTTTTTTAAAACATTTAAATTAATAAAAAAATATAAATAATTATATCTCTAATAAATAAAAATTAATGGATAGAAGAAAACACATACCGTGTCTAGATACTTTTTAATTTGCATGGTAGAGGTAAGGTGATGTAAGTCAATAACTTCACGTAAAGGTAAAGCATCAAAATTTTATGCCGCCATCATTTGCTCCTAGTTTGATTTTGAATTACTAATGTAATTTAGTCACAAAAAAAGTAATTAAGTTGTTACAAAAGAATTAATCACATTTTAACAACAATATTTATGGTAAATTTAATTTGAAAAAGTATAGGTAGATAATGAAAATATTAAATAGAGTGAATAGATATATTAGATGTTTATTTCACTAGATGTACGAAGAGAATGCTTCTATAAAGACGTGTAAAATGTCTTTTTATAAAGACGCTTATGTGCTGCATTATTATTAAACGTATTCATGAACCGGTTATTTTTAAATTTTTTAATAAATTAGAATAAAATCAATTTTTTTATAATAATAACAATAAACCTGATTTTTTTTAGGAATCTAATTGTATTTTTAAATTTTTAGGAATTTAAATGTCTATAAAACAAAAAGTTAGAGATATATTTATCTTTTTATCAAAAAATTTAAAGATATTCGATTTAGATTATGTAATTCGATCGGATCAAACTGAAATTAATAATTATAATGCAGACAATTAGATTTATTATTATTACTATAATAAATCAATTTTATTCTGATTTATTAAAAAATAAATTATTAACTGATTTAATAAAAATTTTCAATAATAATATGACATATATAAACATCTAAAAAAAAAGACATTTTTAGTATAGAGAGTACCAGTTGTGTAATGATTACTTGATTAGTCATTGCTCGTAGTGGATACAATTTGAAAAAAAATGTTTAGATAAAAGAAAACCAGAAACAATCAATATAAAGAAAATAACTAATAGCGGGTGTGTGATATATATATATATATATATATATATATATATATATATATATATATATATATAATCAAATATATTAAATTATTCGATAACTTTTTATTAGTATCTTTATATAAATAATCGCCATAAATTAAAGATTGCCTAATTGATGTGAATGATGTGAAGCCAACAAAGATATGTGTGTTGGTAACTATTAATGTGTTTTTGGAAAAGAATTAAAAAAAGTAGAAAGTGCACTATATTTTTTAAGAAGTCACCCATTATTAGAGATGACGAACAAATTAACAGGTTTTGAATTTTATTTTTCTTTACAAACTTACCAAAAAAATTGATTAACTTGATTAACATACCCCCTTTTGAATATGAATCACCATTGCTATGGAATATAATAAATAAAGAATTAAAATGCGTGCAACACTCCATGCTTAATAAAAAATAGGGAAAAACCAAGTTGGATTGGTCTAGTGGTTAGCTCACTAGTCCGCTTAAGTAAGTGTCGGGGGTTCGAATCCCGTCTTGTGCATGCAGCAACCCATTGGCCAGCGGCAAACCCTTAAATGGAACTCAGTACCGCGACGGATTAGTTCTTGACCTGCCGGGTTGGGGGATACCGTGGGAAACCAAAAAAAAATAAAAAATAGGGAAAGTACGAGAAATTAATAGAATATTTTCGTACAATGTGTACAATAGAGATTTAGGGAGTATTAGAAATATAGTTATTAGTGTTATCTTATTTTATTAGCTGAAACTTTTGGGATGAGTGGTATCATGACATGGTATTAGAGCACTAGATCTAAAAGGTCAAGAGTTCGATCTTTGGTGAATCCCAAAATCAGTTTAAACTTTTGGAAAGATGTTTATTATCCTTAGTACTCGGATAGTTATTCTAAATAGTATGGGAGATGTTCATTTTGTAACTCAATAGCTCATTATACACATTGTACAAATATAAAAAATAAAATAGAAATGACACTATTATAAAATGTCTTTCATTCAAAAAATTTGAATTCAATATCATTAAGAGGCTATTAATCCTCTTAATTCATATCACATTTATCATCACTATACATAAATTGAATAAATAAATTATATTAATAATTACATTACAAAAATATTTAAAAGATAATAAAAAATTAGTTAAAAACATGCCAAAATGATCTTATTTTACATTTCTTAATTATTATTAGGATTTAATTGAATAATATTAAATATTAAGTTATATATATTTAATATTATTAAGTTATAAATATTAGGTTTAATATTATTAAGTTATAAACAAATTTGGTACAAAGATTCGATTAAAAAAAAAGTACAAGAATTTATTAAAAATTTTGTAAAACTATAAAGATCAATAGAGTAATTAAACCTAAATATTATATATATAAACTTATAAATATTAAGTTAAAAAAATAATTTGTTGTTATTATCTTTTGAATATTACTGTTAAATTAATATATACCTATTAATTTTCTGAGCTAAGAAAAAATGTGTGTGGCCAAAACAAAAAAGAAAAGGAAAAGGAAAAAGGAGCAGAGGCATTTAGAAACTATAAAAGGTGAAGACAAATGCAACCACAGAACACAATATCCCCACTGCTTGGTTTCATTGCTTTTTTCCATTTTTCAAACCATTATTATGTGATATATATGGCAAGATCATCAATAATTTCATATATATACAGAGAATGGTCCTTTACGTGTTACTAATGATTTCTGCAACATTTTTGTTTTTGCCCGAGAATGATTTCTGAACCACACAACTAACTCAGCTAGGACGATTGATTTTTCTCATCCATTATTGATTTTATATTCTCTCTTTAAATTTCAGAAAACTAATGAAATTATATTACTATATAATATGTAATTAATAGTCTTTCTTAAAAATTTAATTATTAAGTAATCTGATAATTCATGTAGGATAAGTCATGTTTTGTTAAACTTGAAATTTAACTCTGTAGAATATGATTAATCATAAATATATAATTATATCGGTGTCAATTAGTGTACATACACAGTTCAACTGTATCATTTAATTTGTACTTTATGTTCGATTTGCCATCTATATATAAAGACAAAGTTTCTAATTATTAATTCAAATTATTGTTTTTGTTTTGATCGTAGTTGCAAATATTGTTCACTTATTTTTTATATAGATAATTGAACGTCTTTAAGTGGTGTGTGTGGTTCCAATAAACATCCAAGAGAGATAGAATGCAGTGGTGATGGTCGCCTGGGTTGGTGACAGGGATGGCAGTATTTTTGGAAGGAAATATGAATGAATTATTTTATTTTGTCTATTTTTTTCTCTCTGTCAATAAGAATAACAAAAAGAACAACAAGAAAAAACAAAAAAAAAATATATCACCCAAATATAGATGTTTAAAACGTCTTTTTTTTAAATATATTTTTGAGTAATTAAAATTTGACACATATAATCGATTGAACCGTATTATTTTTGTTAAAATTAGGCTAAATAAATTAATTTGACAAAAAAATAGTGAATCAAATCTTGAACTGGTCTAAATTAATATTATTTTTTTATAAAAAATGACTACAATACCCTTATTATAAAAATAACTAAAATACTCCTATTATATATATATATATATATTAATTTTGAAATTTTGAAATTATAGCCTTTTACTCTTCTGTCATCATAAGGTTAAAATTTAGAATTTTTAAAATTAATGTATATATAATAAGAGTATTTTAGTCATTTTCTATAATAAGAGTATTATAGTCATTTTTTATAAAAAATAATATTAATTTAGACCAACTTAAAATTTAATTCACCATTTTTTTTATCAAATTAATTTGTCTAGCATAATTTTAATAAAAATATCACAGTTTAATCGATTATATGTATTAAATTTTAATTATTAAAAAATATCTTTAAAAAAATGCTTTAAATGAGTGGCTCTCAAAAAAAAATTTAAAAGAAGAGAGAAAAAAGAAAAAAAAATGCACGTTATAGATAAAAAATATATATACTTTTTTTTAAAAAAAAATTCTTTTGACATCTAATTGAAAATTTATAAAAAAAAAAGAATGACGATATTCATTTCTTGGTATATAAAATAAGATTTTCTTATCATCAATCATCATTATCAAAACAAGCATAACCATTAAATTTAAGTTTAATTAACTTCCACTTCAATAATTACTTTTGAAATTTTTAAAATCAAATATGGATAAAAAGTATAATTAATGAATAATTTTTATCAGTATATATATATATATCATATGGACAAGTTATAAAATTGTTTAATTTCGTTTTCATATAATGATGCATGGACTAGTTCGTTGGTGGTTGTTGACAACTAGAACTGAATATAGGAGTCGTTTTCATCCATTAACTTGAAAATTAAACACGTCAACTTCTTCCAGCAATCTTCCTGCGTTCAGTTTTCTGAGTGTACTATATATATACATTCACATTGATGGATAGATGATATTGTCAGTGTATTTACGAGTTTATTTTGTTTCCATTGAATGAGGAAAGAGATGCATATATTACGCGGGTTGTTGAAAATTGTTGTCACTTGCATTGCTTAACATATTTACATATACTACGTACTTTATTTTGGACTAATTAATAATGTCTTTCATAAATCTATTTCTGGCCAATCTTCATTTACTATATATTTTGATTATTTTAAATATTTTGCTAAATGCTAATTTGCTACGGTACGTACGTAAGTGACTTGTCAATTATTATTGAATGAACCTAATATTTCAATAATTCAATTGCTAACAACAGAATGACGTATTTCAATAATTTAAAAGTTATTAGATAATTTTATTTGTTGAATGTAAAAGTTTAACATATTTTTATTTCTATTTTATAATAAGTAAAATTTATATTTTAGTATCCTACAAAAGTTGTTGAAAAGGAATTATTCATATAAAAAATGGGTGGTAGCTACCTCGTCTTGACTTTATACTTATTCTTCAGTCCCTTTATTAAAATATAATCCTATCTAGTACTTTTCATAATTTAATCCGTTATATTTCTTGCAACTAGGTGTTAATACCCTCATCATCGTTGACCTGTATGTCAAGGAAATTAAATACTACTACTTATGATTTATGGCTATGAAATTCATAATTAATATACAATATTTACAGTTTTCTTTTCTTTATTACTTTAATAATAATGTAGTTGGAAAATTCTGAGCTGGTCAATATAGTAGTAGACTAGTGGTATATCAATTAGCCGAATGCTGCACTTTATTATTATTATTATTATTATTATTATTATTATTATTATTATTATTATTGGACATTTATTAATTTATTTTTTGTTTCTGAAGATTTTTTTTAGGAGACTACTTTAATAAAGACACTAAAAATATAATTTTTTAAAAATATTTATATGTGTTATGTTATTATTGGATATCTTTATTAAACCGGTTAATAATTTATTTTTAATAAATCAGAACAAAATCGATTTATTATAGCAACAATGATAAATTTAATTGTCTGCATTATAATTATTAGACCCGATTTGATCTGATCGAATTACACAATCTAAATCGAATATTTTTAAATTTTTTGATAAAAAAACAAATATATCTCTAACTTTTTTGTTTTGCAGACATTTGAATCCTAAAAATTTAAAAATACAATTAAATTCTTAAAAAAAATTGAATTTATTGTTATTATTATAAAAAAATTGGTTTTATTCTAATTTATTAAAAATTTTAAAAATAACTAGTTTATTAATACGTTCAATAATAATGCAGTACGTAAACGTATTTACAAAAAGACGTAAATTAAAGGCGTGTGGGGTACAAACTTAATTCCTCTTAAGTAAAACGGAAGAAATTACTATCTAGTAAATATATTCCTTAATATATGTACTTTTTGCCCTAATAACATCAATTGCTTTTACATAAATTTATAAAATTTGAACGAGCTTTATTAAGTGATGACTTGAGAGGATATAAGAAACCTACGAATTCTCATCTCTTTTGAGCCAAGTTGCATTTATTTATTTATTTTTCTGATTGTCGCCTCCTAGGTTTCACCTTGCATGCTTTTCCAACAAGCAATAGAAATATATGTAATATGGATTTTTTTTAATAGAAATATGAATTGATATTTTGTTAATCTTTCCACTATATATAAATATAATTGGATGAATATAATATAGGATAAAGAAACATATTTAAGTGACTTGCAATGTTTTTAATAAAAATTCGTGAACTCTGGTTGTGACATATATAAAGAGCAGACCTTGTGGTGGTTGGACCCGTTACGATTATCAGTATAGTTTTCCCTCTCTTAGGGGATAAATATGAATTTATTCAACAAAATATCAGAAGATACAAATTAAAATCATCAAATCAAGCAATTTGTTTTTTTTTTTTTTTTATGGGTCAGTTATGTCGTAGAGACTATAACACACACAAATCCGTTAAAAGCATAGATATTTTTTTTTCTTAACTATAATAATTAAGTAGTTAAGGAAAATAGGAATAAAATTAATTATGAATTTGTAATACCATATTTGATTTGAGTAATGTTAATTTAAAATTATTTTATTTAACTTAATATTTATTATATGTATTAACTTTATGAATATATGTAACTTACATAGTTATACATTTATTATATTTAATATTATAGATTTATTTTAGAATTAATTAACGAATACAAACAACATCATAGAAAAAAGTTATAACAACTTTTGGCCTCTAAACTTTCGCTCCGAATATTTTTGTTTGATTTATTAGGACTTAAATTTACACGTAATTTTTTTATATAAATTTTATGTTATCTTTAATAAATTGCCTTTTTATATAATAATTAATAAATGGGTAAAGTATATTTTTTGTTCTTAAAGTTTGGCAAAAATTTCAAAAATATTCCTAAGTTTTATTTTATTTAATTTTGTCCCAAAAGTTTTTGATTTGCATCAAATATACCCAGTGACGGATCCACGAGGGGACCTAAGGTGGCCATAGTCCCCCCCAAAATTTTTTTAAAAAAATAGTAAATAGTAATAATTAATAATATTAAATTTTTTTATATATAATATTAAAAAAAATATAAGTTACAAAATTTTATAAATTAAAATAACTAAAAACTGCACTATGTATTGAATATTTGAATTATTGTTGCTCTTGTTAACAAATAGCCCATTCTAATAATTAATAAAAATGGTTCTATTATACTAGCCCAAGCCCATACTATTAATTAAAGTAACCCTAGTACATTTTTCAAATATTTGTTTCAAACCATCAGAGGCATCAGCGCCACTTTTCTCTCTCTTTTAGTGGTTCCCAAACTTTTGGTCTTCTACTCTTCTCATTCTAATTTTCCTTCCATACTAAAACAAGACGTATGAAGAAAAACCATTGAAGAGAAGTGAACAGCAAAATATTAACCATTGAATGAACAACAAAGATTCAAAGAGGTATATTTCAATTTTTTTTAAGTTAATAACAATGTCAAGTATTATTTATATTATTTATTTAAAATAATTAATTTTTTTTTTATAATGGACAGTGTTCAAAGATTGAAGTGAGGACAAAACTCAATAGAATTATTTTTTGATGAGACTTGGAACAAAAAAAATAATCAGGTAAATCAATAACTTTATTTTTGGTTATTATATATTTGTGTTTCTAAAATTATTTGTTATTGCTCAATAAGTTTAATATTTTTTTTTAAGAAAATAATATATATGCAATTATTTTTGTTTTTTTTTTTGTTAGATAGTTCAAGTTAAGTTAAAAATATCAAAGATGAAAACAATTCACTCATTTTTCAAGAAAAAAGAGAGAATATATGATGAACAAAATTCAGCTTCAGATTCTTTGAGTAATGTTCAAAATATATGATGAAAGCGTCCGCAAATTTGGAATTATCCTATCAATCAACAAGATGAAATTCGTATAGCATACATAAAATTTGGACCATATCAATTTATTATGGATGAGTACCCTTCTTTCTGGTCTAGAAAGTCATCCTCGTCGTTTCAAAGCTCATTGGTTTAAGAGTTTTTCTTGGCTAGAATATTCGCCAGAAGTGGATGCTGCATTTTGTCTTCCATGCTATTTATTTTCTAGAAAATCGAGTCCATTCACATCAGGAGGATTTCGCAATTGGAAAAAAGTGAATAATGGAAAGGATTGTGCATTTTTATCTCATGTGGGTAAATCTCTTAATTCTCCTCATAATATTGCTGTTAAGTCTTGTAAAGATTTGCTTAATCAATTATGTCACATTGACAAAGTATTGGCTAAGTAAAGCTCACAACAAGTTTTAAGCAATAGATTGCGTCTTAAAGCCTCTTTTGATACTGTCAGATGGTTAACGTTTCAAGCTTGTGCTTTTAGGGGACATGACGAGAGTCATGAGTCTCAGAATCGAGGAAATTTTCTTGAAATGTTAAAATTATTAGCTTCTTACAATAAAGAAGCGGATGCAGTTGTTTTGGATAATGCTCCTCAAAATGCAATATACACATCACCTTCTATTCAAAAGGAAATTCTACATGTTTTTGCTAGAAAGGTGCAAAATGAAATTTGCAATGAGATTGGTAATGCAAAGTTTTGTTTGATTGTTGATGAAGCTAGAGATGAATCTAGAAGAGAACAAATGGCACTTGTTGTTAGATTTGTTGATAAGCATGGATTTGTCAAAGAAAGGCTAATAGATGTTGTTCATGTCAAAGATACTACTTCTGCAACTCTAAAACAAGAGATTTGTTCTGCATTATCTCATCACAATCTCAACATTCAAAATGTTCGAGGTCAAGGGTATGACGGAGCTAGTAATATGCGTGGAGAGTGGAAAGGGTTACAAGCTTTAATTATTCAAGAATGTCCTTATGCATATTATGTTCATTGCTTTGCTCATCAATTACAGCTAGCTCTTGTTGCTGCGGCTAAAGAAGTTGTTGATGTTCATGCTTTTTTCCAAAGTTTGAGTAATATTATCAATGTTGTGTGCTCTTCTTGCAAACGCAATGATGAATTACGATCTGCTTATGCAACTGAAATTTCCCATTTAGTTGCAACTAATCAAATTGAAACAGGAAGGGGAGCAAATCAAATTGGCACATTAAAAAGATCAGGAGATACCAGGTGGAGCTCTCACTTCAACTCAATTTGTAGCCTTTTACGTATGTTTGGAGCAACAACTTCAGTTCTGGAAGATTTGGCTACTAATGGATCTACATATTCTCAACGTGGTGATGCTACTTATGCTCTTAAATCTTTATTATCATTTGATTTTGTTTTCATTTTGCATATATTGAAAGAAATCATGGGAATCATTGATAAACTTTGTCAAGCATTGCAACAAAAATCTCAAGACATTTTGAATGCTATGCATCTGGTTTCTAGTACAAAGTCATTGATTCAACAGTTAAGAGATAATAGTTGGAGAGCACTTTTGGAAAAAGTTAGTTCTTTCTACAATGATCATGCTATTCAGATACCTGATATGGGTGCTTTTTTTAGTGACATAATTCGGTCTCGTCGTAAAAAGGATGTTGTCACTGTTGAACACCACTATCGTGTTGACATTTTTACTAGCGTGATAGATTTTCAATTGAAAGAGCTAAATAGTAGATTTAGTGAGCAAGCAACCGAGCTCCTCATATTGAGTACATCTTTAGATCCTAAAGATGCTTTCAAGTTATTCAGTGTTTGCAATATATGCAATATTGTAAAGAATTTCTATTCTTTAGATTTTTCTGAGCAAGAAAAGATTCAATTGGATTATGAGTTACAACATTATGAACTTGATGTGGTTAAAGCTCCAGATTTTCAGAATTTGTCTACTCTTGCTGAATTGTGTCAAAAATTGACAGAGACAGGAAAATCAAATATATATCCTTTAATTGATAGATTAATTCATCTTGTTTTGACTCTTCCTGTGACAACAGCAACAACTGAACGGGCCTTTTCAGTTATGAAGATTATTAAAACAAGGCTTCGAAACAAGATGGAAGATGAATTTTTAGCAGATTGTATGATTGTATATATTGAAAAGGAAATTGCTTCAAAATTCACTTCAGAGATGATAATTGATGATTTTAGTTCCATGAAGCATCGTCGAGCAAGTTTAAAAATATCAAAATCTTAAAGTATGTAGTTGAATATTGACTTTTATATAATATAATTACTTTTTTGATATATATGTTACAAATCATATTTTGTTAATTTTTTATTATATTTATATTTAATTGGCCCCCCTCTTATGAAATTTCTGGTTCCGCCACTGAATATACCTTCGATGGTTAAATTTTTAAAAAATTTAAGACCAATCTAACAATAATACATAAAAATTATGCTTGATTTATTTGTATTGAAAATTGTTCTTATGAAATTGTTGTTGAATTGATCTTGAAATTTTTGAAAACTTAACCGTCAGAAAGTATATTTGATACAAATTAAAATTTTTTTGAGATAAAATTAAAAATAAAATAAAATTTAAAAATATTTTTAAAATTTTTATCAAACAAGATATATTTTATCCTTAATAAATTTAAGGCTTAACACTTTAACTCATACTTAAATTAAGAGTAAATGTCCTTTTGATGTTTGACCATTTGTTTAAAATATAAAGTAATCTTATACAATTTAAAAATTTTTAATTAATTTTTAATTATTTAAATAATTAATTTAACAATTAATTAATTTAAATATTTTTGTAAATAATAACCGGTTAATATATTAAACACAGTTTAGATCCCTTACTTAAATAATAAAAAATTAAATAAAAAATTTTAAATAGTAAAAAATTATTTTATCCTTCAAATAAATGATAAAGAATCTAAAATGACATTTATTCTTTAAAATAACATTTCATTCGTAATATCTTCAGCAAAGAAACCTATAAAAATTAGGTATATATTGAGTAAAAAAAAATACTATTTATCATTTAAAATTTAATTTTTGGTCTGTCTTTAAATTTAATAATATATTATTTTAATTCTTTAATTAATTATATTTTTATTTTTAAAAATTTATTATTATTTAATTAATTTTAACATTCACTTTCACGGTACCAATTGTTTAAAAAATTAGAAAATTATTTATTTTTTATTTTCTCTCTCTTTTAATATACTACCATCACACCACATGTACAAGTATCTCTCAGAACTCTTTCTCTTTTAATACATCCAAAATGATAATAATATCCACTAATTAACTCTTTCTCTTTCAACACATCTAAAATGATAATAAGGTCCCGCTAATTATTTCATCAACACGTCCGAAACTCATATCCATATGATTTGTTTATAATTTCAAATTTATAAGATTATACATCCAAAATTATAAGATTACACAATTAAAATCACAATATTGCACACTAAATAATTGATAGGCAGCAAAAATCACCAATAAAAATGAACAAATACTCAACACTCGCAAGAACAATAATACTCTCATATCCAATTTATGAAAAATTAAAAATGACACGACAAAAACACAAACACATCAAATATTAACATGAATAACATGAACACATCCAAAATTAGATCATTACACATCCAAACTACACTAATATTCTAAACCCGAACTCAACGGAATAGTAAAAATTAGGGTTTAGCACATCCGAATTACATTTATATTACAAAACTTTTCCATCGTACATAGTTGTGCAAGCAGAATTATCTCAGATAAAAAAGATCGCGACGGTGGAGGAGACCCAGGACGGAGGGATGCACGCATGGACGGAGGAGGGTCAAGAAGGAGCTGCGGGTCACTGATGGAGCTGCATCGCCGATGGAGTTGCGCATCATGGATGGAGAAGTTCTTCGCGGAGGGAGGAGGAGCTTGTCGCGGGGGAAGACGAACGCGGCGAGGAGGAGAGGCACTACAGCTCTGAGTGTTTAGTTTTTATAGAGCAAATGTTTTCTTTGATTATTGCAGAAGAGAGGTAACTAATTAAAATATGTGTTTAAAAAAATATTGATAGTTTTATTTAGGATGTGTTAATATTAAAAAGATTTAAATTTAAAATTTAAAATTTAAAATTTTTATTTGGTTATTCTGTTTTTTAGATTTATTTTTAAATTAAAAAAAGACAATAAATCTATTTAAATCTGTTAATTTTAATTTTTTAATTAATATTAAAAAAATATTAAATAAAAAATAATATTTAAATAATAACTAGTTATACTAATTTAGTAATGTATCTCGCCTTGATTATAGGTATACTAATTACAGTGAAATTAAATACACTTTTCTTCCAAGTAAACTCTCACGATAGTCACATAAAATCTTCAAGAACATTCAGAGTATATGCATATTTGCATCTAATCTGTTAATTAAGTAGAGAAATCACATACATTACTAATTATCTTGCTATATACATATTCTAACATTTTAAGTATATATATTCTAATATGACTATATTATAATGGCTTACGGTTATATAAATATCGTTAAAATTAAAATCTCACTTTTTTATATTTTAATAATACTTATTTTAAGAAACACTTTTTAAAAAAATCATAATCACCATAATCCTACTAAAATGTCTCATATATATACATTCATTTATCAATAATGTAATTTATATTCCTAATTATTTATAGACCTCAATATCGATTTCCATATGCAAACTCCAAAATAATATGTAGATAATTATTTAAAAAATGGATTAAATGAAAATTAATCATACATTACAATAAAGTTTTAAAATAACGACCGATTTTAGCGACTAATAAAAACGGTTACTATTAACAATTGATTTTGCAACCAATCAAATTTTTTTAGAATTTAAAAAAAAAATCGGTTGCTAAATCGGTCGCTAAATTTCAATTAGCGACCGATTTAGTGACCACTCGTTCTTGATTGCTAAATTAGTCGCTAAAATAAAAATTAGTGACCGATTTAGCTACCAATGATAAAGTTAATCTAGTCGGTTGCTAAAATCAGTCGCTATTTTTTAAACTTAGTAACCGAATTAGCAACCAAAACAAAAAACAAGCTTTTAGGGTATGTTGGTGGCTAAATCGGTCACTATTTTTAAGTTAGCAATTGATTTTGCAACCAATATAAAAACAAGCTTAATGGTGGTTAGTCGCTAAATCGGTCGCTAAGAAATTTGTTGCTAAATCGGTTGCTAAGTGTTAAGATAGCTACCGATTTAGCAACCAACTATAAAATGTTGATTTTAAAGTATTCGGTCGCTAAATTGGTTGTTATTTAATAATTTAGCGACCGAATTAGCAACCGACTTAAAAATATGTTTATAAAATAGTTGGTGGCTAATTCGATTGCTAAGATAGCGGTCACTAAATCGGTTGCTAATGGTTAATATAGCGACCGATTTTAGCGACCAACTATAAAATCTTAGCATTAGAGCAGTCGATCACTAAATCGGTCACTATTAGCGACCGAATTTGCGACCAACTAAAATATAAAAATTACAAATTAATTAGTTGCTAAATCAGTCACTGTTTTAAATAATAAGAATAAACTAAATTTCAAAAAAAAATCAATCGCCAAATTGGTGGCTATTCCGATAATTTATTATAGTGATAAACATCAAATTGGAACTGATGGAAAAAGAAAAAAAAAAGAGCAATTTCTTATTAAAGTTACCTATATTAAATTTAATTTATTGACAAAATAATAATTATGACATTGTTTTACTCATTTGTTTAATTAAATAATGATCATTGATTTTTTTTTTATATTTTAACAGGTGTATATAAATTCATCAAATTAACCATAAAAACAAGAAAAAAAACAAATGACCTACAAATTAATCTGAGGATACTTTTAGTTGCGAAATTTGTTATTGAAATTATTTGCAAATTTTGCTATTGATTAATTTGCGAACTTTCCTACAAAAATTATCTGCAATTTTTGTTGCCAATTTTGTGACGTGTGGGATTTGGTGCAAAAATTACCTACGAGTTTTGTTGTGAATGTGAAATTTGATGCAAGATTTTGTTGCACCTTAGCTTTTATTACTTGCGAAATTTGTTGCAAAGATTACTTTCAATTTTATTGTGCATTAATTACCAGCAAATTAAAATCTATTGCAAAAATTATGTGTGATTTCTTCGTTGCTAATTTTATTATTTACAGAATTTGCTGTAAATTAATTATCTAGAGTAAATAGTCAAAATCGTCCTTGAAAGATACCTCGATCTCCATTTTATTTGGTCATCAAAAAATAAAGTTAATCGAAATCATTCCCGAAAGATATACGATTGGTCACGTTAGTCCTTCCGTCAGTTTGATGATGACGTGGAATGCTAATGCCACGTGTCACAAGATGATTGGTTGACATGGCAAATCAGTGACACCTGGCATGCCACGTGTCAGGTCAGTGACACGTGGCCTACCACGTGTCAGGTCAGTGACACGTGGCCTACCACGTGTCAGATCAGTGACACGTGGTATGTCACGTGGCACTTGACATGTAAAAAAATTATTTATAATCAAAATAGTCTTTGAAAGTTCAGACGTAAGTCATTTTTATCCCTAAAATTTTAAAAATTAATCAAATTAGTCGTTATATAAAATTTTTTTATTTTTTTGATAATATTAAATTTAAAATATTTTTTGATACTACTAATTTTAATAGAAATGTAATTGACAATCATAAAATTAGTAATTGTATCTTTTCTTCTTAAAAATTTTTTCAATCAAAATATCTCTCTCCTTTAATTTTTGTCAAAATCTCTCTTATTCTTTTCTATTCTAAAACTTTTTTCTTACATTATTACATTTTGATGGAATATATATATACTCAAAATTGAAATGTAGGTATTTGTTAACCTAAACAAAGTTATATGCTCAAAATCAAAATTTATGTATGTTAACTTAAATGAAAGTAATACCGTAATGAAAAAAAAAGATGTATAAATTTTTATTAACTTTGTTTAGGTTAACATACATAAATTTTGATTCTGAGCATATAATTTTGTTTAGGTTAATAAATACATACATTTCAATTTTGAGTATATATATCTTCCAGCAAAATGTAATAATGTAAGAAAAATATTTTAGAATAGAAAAGAATAAGAGAGATTTTGACAAGAATTAAAGGAGAGAGATAATTTTATTGAAAAAATTTTTAAGAAGAAAAGATACAATTACTAATTTTTTGATTGTCAATTACATTTTTATTAAAATTAGTAGTATCAAAAAATATTTTAAATTTAATATTATCAAGAAAAATTATATAAGGACTAATTTGATTAATTTTTAAAATTTTAGGGATGAAAATAACTTACGTCTGAACAGTTAAGGACTATTTTGATTATAAATAACTTTTTTACATGTCAAGTGCCACGTGGCATGCCACGTGTCACCGATCTGACACATGGCATGTCAGGTGTTACTGGCCTGACACGTCAACCAATCATCTTATGACATGTGGCATTAGCCCTCCACGTCATCATATGCCACGTGACACTTAACGTGACACGTCATCATCCAACTGACAGAAGGACTAACGTGACCAATCGTGTATCTTTCGAGGACGATTTCGATTAATTTTATCTTTCGAGGACCAAAATGGAGATCGAAATATCTTTTGGGGACGATTTTACCTATTTATTTGTTGTGAATTTTGTTACTTGCGAAATTTGCTGCAAAAATTAGTTGCGAAAATATTATTTGTGGAATTTGTTGTCACCTGTATTGGAGTTTGCCGCAAATTTGTTACATGCAAAAAAAAAATCACACATAAATTTGCTACAAAATTCGACAAATATTATATATATTTTTTCACGAAATTATTTACAAAGTTTACAGTTTTTCATGACTAACTTTCCAAGTTACTTGTGAATCTTAAAATAGGAGCCACTTAGATAAAAGCGCTTAAAATGTTTTTTTTAAAGATGTTTTTAAGTAATTAAAATTTAATACATATAATTGATTAAACTATGTTATTTTTATCAAAATTAAATCAAATAAATTGATTTTGCCAAAAAATCGATAAACTATACCTTAATCCGGTCTAAATTAATATTTTTTTATAAAAAATAATTATAATATTTCTATTATAAAAAATAACTAATATATATATATTAAGAATCTTAAATTTTAACCCTTTTTTTTGTCGTGATTAGAATTTAAGATTTTTAAAATAAAAAAATATATAATAAAAATATTTTATTCATTTTTTATAATAAAGTTATTGTAATCATTTTCTATAAAAAAATATTAATTTAAATCGGTTCAAGATTTGGTTTATTGATTTTTTGATCAAATTAATTTGTCTGATCTAATTTTGACAAAAATAATATAATTTAATCAATTATATGTATTAAATTTTTGTTAATATAACAAACATCTTTAAAAAAAGACGTTTTAAGCATCTTTATCAGTGTCTCCCCCTTAAAATTTATGACAACAGCTATCCAAGAACTTTAAAAGTAACAAAAAATAAAATTACTTACGAATTATGACTAAAATTTGCGGTAAAATATGTAATTAATATGCTATTTTATAGTAGTAAAAAAAAAAGGAAAGTGAAAAGCAATTAAAGCATTAGTCAAGCTAAGAGAAAAAAGCAATCAAACCTACAATGACTAAACATTAATTTTCCAATTTTCCATGGAAAAATTCGTCCACCTTCTAGATTTTGGAAATTACAAACAATTTTCTCAGCCTGGAATTAACCACTACACATTTTCCTGTCCACTACAAATTTGCATATAACTTTATTCAAATTCTTTACTTTTCTATATTGTCTTGCTATTGTGCCATCGCCATAAGCAGAACAAGACAACGACTTAGGAGAATTTCCCGGCATATTAAGAAAAGTTTTATGCCTTCTGAATAATAATAGTCCATAATATTTGTTGGAAATTCAGGAGTTGATAAAAAAAAGCTATTGAATTCAAAATTATTCAAAGGTTCACTAGTGCTAGCTTTCTTCATAACAATTTCCTCGAAAAATTGTGCGGCGAGTAGTATGCTTTGGAATTCAATTTATTCAACTTAATCTACAACTGGTTAGATAGAATAAATATTCAACAAGACTAGACCAAGACTCTAAATAATCTGGATTTGGTGTAGTTGTATGTTATAAAATTACGTATGGATTATTAGTCTTCACGAAAAACTAACAACTAATCACATGGCTGGGAGGATTATTCGATCTTTTTATCTTCCTAGTTCACATTTGCTTTGGATCGGATTGCTAACTTCAATAAAATTAAAATTGTTGTCCGGGCCCCATCAGTTTTCATACCGTATCTATCTATTTGTAAATAATTAGGTGAATTTTACCATATTTTTTTTAAAATAAAAAATAAATTATACAATAATTATTGATAAATTATTTTTTTATTAAAATTTTAAAATTTATGTTATTATTATTATTTTTTCAATTAACACTATATTTTTCTTAAAATTTAATAATAGTGTCATATTTTTTTAAAAAAAAAAAAATTGGGTACGTTCTATCTTAGCTACTTAACAATGTAGATATATTTTTTTTTGAAAAGAAAAGGAAAAAAGAAAAATGGGTAGTAAGCTCTATGTTAGATTCTTAACAATGTAGAAAGAGAGATGCTGAAATAATAATTAAAAAAAGACGTGTAGATGGTAATTTCGAATTTTGGCTTTATATTCATGGCTAATTCTATGATGTCTATGAGTTTGTACTTAAATTTTACTTAACTTATTTTTTGTAGTAAATTTTAATTTTTGAAAAATTATTTATTGTTATATTTTTTAAATTAAATATTATTTTTTAATCTTTTTTAGTAAATAGACACCACTTTTTAGACACCATAAAATTCACCTATATTCATATACATTGTGGAAGACATGTTTGTCCCGTATAATATCCTAAACTAAATTTGTTCTAATAATTTCCAACGTATTGGAAAAAAAAAATCAAGATTGTCATATATATAAGAAAAATAAAATAAATGATTTGTTATTTGAAAGATAGTATTTTAGTTAACAATAAAAAATGAAGATAACAACATATATGTGACTTGAACAGTCCTAGAAATTACTCTATTGGATGCATGACTCACGATGTTAACCAAATCTTCTTATACTTATCTATTTAAATGCAATAACAACGACACTCGACAGTGAGGTTTTTCTTGTTTTTTTTTTTTTTTCTTTTCTTCCGAAAGTAATGTAGAAGTTAGCGCAAATTATTTTTGTTGCCTTGGATCGGACTCTTGAGTTAATGAAAAGAGTAGAATTATTATTAGCTAAAATAATTAATGTATCTAATTTTTTAAAAATAAATTTATGGATTTTACTATCCTATATCCTAAGAAAATAGATTATGCACACCATAAAAAAATGTTTTAATGTTATTTTAATGATATTTATTGCAAATAACATTAAAAAATAATTTTTTATGGTATATATAACTTATGCCCTTAGACACATGATAACAAAATCCAATAATTATTTATGACCGAACTTAATTAATTTAAAAAATGAATTATTAATTCCAGAACAGAATGGCATACCTCCTTTTCCAAGTTCCAATGGCATTTAATTTTGTGTTGATGATAAACCATTTATTGAACCAGTTCAGAATTTAGGCATGTTTATGGCAAGTTCATAAAAAAAAAAAATTAAAACAAACAAAAATCTACTTTCCTTCTTCACGGAAATGGATTCTCTCCATTTTTTTAACATTTAAGAGAATAAAGTGTGATCTCTCACTTTTAATTTTATAAATGGGACCAAAATTAAATAGGAGAGAGAGCAACGAAGGGTGAGAGTCTTGACTCGGTAAAAAGTATTGACCCTTCACCACCATTTTCACGCAAGGTCTGCTAGAAGCACTGGCCTTTCACCATCATTTTTACGCAATGTTCCAAACCACACCATTTTCACGTAATGATTCAACTGATGAAAATATTGATCCTGCACTACTATTTTCAGACAATATTGTATCAGAACAACTTACTGCATATATTCCTTCTAAGTATTTTTTTTTATTATTTTATTACTCTATTTTTTATTATTAAATTTGTATTTAACTGTGGTATTTTAATTTTATTTTTTTTATATATAATTTTATAACTTGTTATTATTTTCATAGTTAATTATAGCAGGTTCTTGACCTCAATAAAAGAGAAGAGAATTCTAATAGGAGTAAAAAAAAAATAAAAACAGCAACAAAATATATATTAACACACATTTTATATTTATTTTTTATTTTTACCTACCATATCATACACAATATTAGTGATTAGGTTATGTAAAATCAATATTCAATATTAGAAAGTATTTGTTATCATCGTTATTTTAATAATCATTCTCTTTTGTAAAAAAATTTATTTTTTGAGTTATTTATCCACATGTTACAACTTTAAAATAAGTACTTTTATAACTAAAAATTCAAATACAAAATAATTTATTTATAAACTGTTATTAATAAAAATTTTTATATTTTAAACTCTTTTTTCAAAAAAAAATTATTTAAATTATTTATCTAAACTGAGCCTGAAACAGACAAGGCTATTTGCACTTAATGCCTATTCTAATAGTTAATAGTCGACCTTCTTTGAATAAATTCAGAAAAAAAGATTTTATTAATAATAGTTTTAAGTCATTCTTTAAGGTTATTATTAGTAAAAAATGTTAAACTTTTTAATAAATCGAAAATGTTTGGTAACTAAAGAAAATTAATAAAAAATAGTCATAACTTGTCTTATTTAGCATTTATTAATTGTTGCGACAATTAATAAATGCTAAATAAAGCAAGTTCTGACTGTATTTTTTATCAATCTAGTATTATTCTAAATCGAAAATACTAAAAACTTTAACTATTTAAATTTTTTATATGATTACTACTAACATGGGCCATTAAACCTAAAATATATTTTAGCATTATATATATAGACTGACTAGACTATTTAAGTATTGTTAATAATAATTAAAATACAAAGAACATATATTAAATGAATATAATTTCAGAAGCATTTTTATTATTAAAAAAGGTTGGTGACAGAAAAAATGATTCTAAATTAACTTAATCTGAATTTTTTTAAAATAATATTAATAAAGTATAATTTGTATATTTTTATTTAATTATATATATTGCTATTTAAAGAGTTAATTCCTTACGCAATATGGTTGCCCCATGACAAATAATACACGGGATTTTTATTTTTAAAGTTTATCTCCTTGAAAAATAATAAAATATAGAATCATTTTTATGTGAAAATGGGCCGATGCTTCAATATTATTATATCACAAGACATGAACATGAATTGTAGTTGAAGGAATAAGGGCACCATGCTTCATTTTTGTTTTAGAAGTCTGTCTTAATGTATTTCTTAACCTTTCAAATAGCTTAACCAACAACGAGTAATCTCTTGGTCCAAATTTAAATGATAAAAAGACTAGACTAGACTAGAATAAAGATTGATTGCCCTAAACTTAGAAAAATGGTAGTCAAATGGTGATGAATGTGTTCAAAGAGGCATAGAGTGATAATAGTTAGTAGCAGCAGCATCAAAGCAACTTCCGTAGACGTTAATTCTAAATAGTTTTGAATGAAGACTAAGCTATGCTTCAGTGCATCTTCTTAGTTCTTACTTACTAACCCAAATGGGCCCCACAGCCCCCAAATAACGTGGTCTTTAACAAACACGTCCCCACCAATATCATATTCCACTTCCCCCCTCCCCCTATTTATAAAGCTTGAATCTCCCTCCAATTGCAAACAGAACATAACATAACAGAACAAAACAGAACACAACACACTTCTCCTCTTCTTCTTCGTTCTGTTATCCAATTAGCTAAAAATATAATGGATACTCTTCCAAAATGCGAAGCAAACTTCACCGCACTGACCCCTCTAACTTTCTTGACGAGGGCAGCTGCATGCTATGCCAACAGACCCTCCATCATCCATGAAGGAACCCGTTTCACATGGTCACAAACCTACCACCGCTGCCGCCGCCTCGCTTCCTCCCTGCGTGCCCTCAATATCGCTAACAAGGACGTCGTAAGTCTCACAACTTGCATTGCTTGCTTCTAGATACATTCAATTTTCAATGTAATTCATATACTAATTGAGCATACATACAGGTGTCAGTGCTGGCACCTAACATCCCAGCAATGTACGAGATGCATTTCGCAGTTCCCATGGCGGGAGCAGTGCTCAACACCATCAACACTCGTCTTGACGCCAAGAACATAGCCGCCATTCTCAAGCACTCGGAAGCCAAAGTCTTCTTCGTGGACTACGAGCTTGTCCCCAAGGCGAGGGACGCCTTGAGATTGCTGGTAGGACAAACTGAACCAGCACAATACGCATGTCTTCCTCTAGTCATCGTCATAGACGACATAAACTCCCCCACGGGGATCCGCCTGGGCGAGCTTGAATACGAGCAAATGGTTCGCCAAGGCGATCCAAACTTTGTGGTGGATGAAATCCACGACGAATGGTCTCCAATCTCGCTGAATTACACATCGGGAACAACCTCAGAGCCGAAAGGAGTTGTGTACAGCCACAGGGGTGCGTATCTGAGCACCCTGAGTTTGATTCTCGGTTGGGAGATGGGTAGTGAGCCAGTTTACCTCTGGACTCTGCCTATGTTCCATTGCAATGGGTGGACCTTCACATGGGGAGTGGCAGCACGTGGGGGAACCAATGTTTGTCTTAGGAACACTGTGGCATCTGACATATACACAAACATTGTTCTCCACAACGTCACACACATGTGTTGCGCTCCAATTGTCTTTAACATCCTCCTCGAGGCCAAGCCCAGCGACCGCCTCCAGTTCAAGTCCAAGGTGGAGATATTAACCGGCGGCGCGCCCCCGCCGGCTTCCCTTCTTGAAAAAGTGGAGTCCCTTGGGTTCCATGTGACACATGCCTACGGCCTGACGGAGGCGACAGGGCCCGCTTTAGTGTGCGAGTGGCAGAAAAGATGGAACCAGCTTCCAGTACAACAGCAGGCGGAGCTAAAGGCAAGACAGGGCGTCAGCGTGGTCACGATGGCTGACGTGGACGTCAAGAATCTAGAAACAATGGAGAGCGTGGCGCGTGACGGGAAAAGAATGGGGGAGATTATGCTTAGGGGAAGTGGCATAATGATGGGATACTTCAAGGACCCTAAAGCAACCTCAAAAGCTTTCGAGAATGGTTGGTTCAGAACCGGAGATGTGGGTGTAATTCACCCTGATGGCTACTTGGAAATCAAGGATAGGTCAAAGGATGTGATTATCTCGGGAGGCGAGAATATAAGCAGTGTGGAAGTTGAGAAGGTTCTGTACGGACACCCGAGGGTGCTGGAGGCTGCGGTGGTGGCAATGCCGCACCCGAGGTGGGGTGAGAGCCCTTGTGCCTTTCTCTCACTCAAGAAGAATCCTTCTGGGAAAAAAGATCATGTCACTCAGGCTGAGGTAATTGCTTACTGTAGGAAGAATTTGCCGCATTTTATGGTTCCTAAGGTGGTTAAGTTCTTGGACGAGTTGCCCAAGACGGCCACCGGCAAGTTTCAGAAGGTTCAGTTGAGGGCCATGGCCAAACAGTTTGTGGTGCCGCCGGAGAATGACCAGCAGCAGAACAAGCCCAAGAAGTCAACGAGCCAGGTCAACAACAACAATAATAATAATAATAATAACATTGAGCAGGTTTTAGCTGTTTCTCGTCTTTGAATTTGGGAAATTTTAAGAGTTACTGTATGTATATACCGAGACATATTGGGCCATTTTGCATGTATTATCATGTTTTCTAAGAATTTCAGATGCTTTGTTTTTCTTAAGTTTCTCTCCAACTACCCGCATCCTGTTGTGTAGCAGAATGACAAATTAGAAATAACTTCTTTGCCATCTCTCTTCTATCCTTTTCTTTTGGTTGTAATTGGCGTAGATGTAATTTTATTTGACCATCTCTCTTCTATCCTCTTCTACCCAACATTACTCTTTAAGAAGAAGAAACACTGCTGGTGAGCAAGGTTGCCTTTGGCTCTGATATCAAAACAAGGCACGACAATAAGAATATAACAAAAAAAATAAAAATAAAGATACAAATATACTATTTTTGTGATTTATTTGGCAACTTGTTACATATAAGATAAAATAAATTATAAAATGTTAATTTATTCTATTTATTTCACGCAAAATTTAAGAGAAAAAATATAATGATAAAGAATATAATAATAAAAAATTAATAAAAATAATAAAAATAAAAATATATTATATATTTTATTAGTTTTATTATATTTTTTCTGTAAAATATATAAAATAATAATTTAATATATCAAAATATAATATCTATATTCATATCTCATTTGTTAAATATATTTTATATTTTTATACTTTTATCTTAATGTCTCAAATTTAAAAACAAACTCAATTTAAGGTTCAAAACAAGAAATGGCCCTTTAACATTATAAGAGCTAAGGAACATTGCTCTTGGGGAGTATATGTATCATTATTCTTACTTTCTAAAGTCTGCTTCTTATGTCGTATAATTTTATGAGCACTAAGTTTGTATTTATTTGTTGAGATTGAAATTGAGATTGAGTATCATATTTAGTATATTTTTGTGTAAATAATTAATGTAGGTATAGTTCGTTTTTCTGATATTTGAGCTCTTTTTTTTAGACAGAAAAAATGATACGTCGGTTTACTAAAAAAACAGTAGTAATGGACTACTCTAAAAATGGTAGTAGTAGACACCTATAAAAATACTTCAAGTCTCTAACATTTAAGTTAAACTCCAACACTTAAGTCAAAAATAGTATAATTTTTTTTTTAAATATGGAATGAAGCACGTACATGTGATTTAGTGAGTCACTCATATAAATTGAGTTGTTTTTTTATTTGACACGGTTATTCATATCTTTTGCTTGGTTTTTGGAGTCTTTTTGCAAATCTTCCGGTGGGCCTTAGTGATTCGGCTAGAAACGGATAAGTAATTAAAAATTAAAACTAAAATTTTAATTTTGAGATACAAAATTTTAAATTTTTTAATATCTTTAAAAAGTTATAATACATGGACTAAAATTTTTAGAGATGAAAACTAAAATTTTTATAATATTTTTATCTAAAAATACTTTCATTTAATTTTTTAAATTTTAAATCTATCCATTAATTTTTATATTTATCTTAAATTAAATATAATATTAAGACATAATTCAATCTAATATAATTTACACTAAATACAATATAAAAACTTAATTCAATTTTAATCTCTTAATTTTTATTTGTCAACGTCAATCTTTCTTTCAAAAAGGTGCCTGAATAAACAATTCATGCCATACGGGGGACCTTATACAGTCATACCTATATGCTGATCTCCTATCATTTTCAGAAACAAAATTATATATTTTTAGTTTTGCATCAAGTCATAGTTAAACTTTTTTTACCTATGTTTGTTGGTGAGATATTTTTTATGAGTGTACGATTAGTTTATGTTATAAGTCCATGTACTCTTTATTTGTAAATAATTCAGTAAAGGATTTATGTGGACCTGGTTTCTTATTACGATATTATAATATTTATTACTTTAAATGTACAGCATAACATAATTTTTCTTCTCTTTAGTAAAACTCCTTTTGATTGCTAATAAATTATAGTTTAAATGGTATACTTTTTTTATATTTATCTAAAAAGTTACAAGTTCTAATCTCTTTATTTTTGATAAAAAAAAAAAAAAGTCTTTTTGATGTCTAAATATTCAATAATGTTAAGAGCTGTACTTACATCATCAACTTTCGTATTACTTGTTGAAAACACAATTGATAAAGACTAAAGAGGTCTCAACTAGTAAATTAAATAAGAAATCACTATCAAAGGTGGAACACATCTTAATCCAAAAGTACAAAACAACCCATTTATATAAGTTGTAATGTATATATATAATTCTCATCATTTAATGGACCTTTCCACTTACTATACATTCGATATCTCAACAAAGACAATAATATAGTTATATTGTGCATAGTCTAAAGTGGTGATCATATTCTATGGCTTGATTGCATTTTTTAAGCTTTAGTTTCATTATATATATATACTTTGAATGTTATATAAATCCTACTTTGAGTCATTGTGTAAGATTTTGAATTTACAACAACATATATTTAAGATTCTCTGATGTAATTTAATTCACCCTTGTGGATATGGAGTGATTAGAGGAAATTGCACATTGCTTCTTAATTAAACTATAGAATATGTGTACCTTATTCCTTGACCTAGAAAATATCCAAATTAACCTCTAATATTTTAATATTGTACTTTTCATCATAATTATCTTTTTCACTTTTGAAATTATCCAAATAATGGAATGAAACGTTATTCTATTTCATTGGCAAAACTTACTAACAAGACAACAATAGAATAGAGAATAACACTTTGTCATTTCACTTTTTTTTCTTTGTACTCCATTACTTGTCAGCAATTCAAACCTAGAAAATATGCACCAAATATAGTGTCATTTTACGGCAATCGCAGGCTTATCTAAAGGGAAATTGTTTCAATTATTCTTTAAATAAACCCAGACATGAAAGAAAATATTAAACACTATATCTTAATGAGATGTGACTGAACATTAATTTTGAGATAAACATATATGGAGAGTGATATATTCACGACATTAATGTGCGTAAAGTATTATCTACAATCCAATGTATATAATATTGTTCTGCATATAATTTTTGCTCTTAAGTTCATCAAATAATAAAGGTTAGGTGATATTGATTAAATTAAACCAACCAAAATTGTCTAATGCCATGGAAATCAAACTTCTTTTTTAAGTAAAGAGACATGCTTCATGCCACAGTGCCAGAAAGCCGGTTCATTTAAAGACAAAGCTATTTGCTTTTAAAATCGTATTACGAACATGGGGTTGATATAAATCATATGTGGTTCAAACTTCAAATTAAAGTTAGACAGACGTGGAAATGATTAATCTTGCCTCTTTTTCTTTCATATAATTGTACGGTATAAGTTATTAGGCCATACTTTTTTGTTTCTTTTTTTTTTAACTTCAACTTCATTAACTAAAAAACGAACTAATACAAACTTAATTATAGCTATATTCAAGTATATGTAACTTTAAAAAATATTTAACATAGATTATTAATCAAGCTCACATTAAACCTATTTTCTTAATTAATAAAAAATTATACAATTTTAGAGAACATTAAACCACAAGGTTACAAACACATAGATTAGGCCATACCATCAAAGATGTTAGCTAATGCAAATTATTCATCACTGGCTGCCCTTGTATGCTGGGCCCAAATCTTTTCTGATAAGATCATAAGAGTGCTGTACAATAATGATCAACATAAAAAACCGATCAATTAGGCTATATTATAGAAGATATATATTTGGAGTCTCACTAGAGAGAGAATGGACTATTGAGTTACAAAATGAACATCCCTCATACTATCTAGAATAACCATCCGAGTATTAGGGATAATAAACATCTTTTCAAAAGTTTAAACTAATTTTGGGGTTCACCAAGGATCGAACCTTGAACTCTTGACCTTTCGAATCTAGCGTTCTAATACCATGTCATAATACCACTTATCCTAAAAGTTTCAATTGATGGAAAAAGGTAACACTAATGATTATATCTCTAATACTCCCTAAATCTCCATTGTACATATTGTACAAATATTTCATTGGTTCCTCATACTTTCCCATATATTTGGAGGCGGACTCAACTTGAGTTGATCGAGTGGTCAACTCACTCGTCTCAAGTATCCAGAGGTTATACAAGTATCGAGAATTCGAATCTCATCTTGTGTATGCACCAACAAATTAGTATATCATTCTTTTTCTTTTCCTTCCTTTCTAACTTGTGATGTTTGAAAAGAAATTAAAAAATAAATAATTTCTTCGAAAAACTGCAAATAGTGACAGGAAGCCAGGTGCAGAAAGTGTGATAGAAAAGAAAGAGCTGGGTAAAGTTAATAAAATTAAAGATGATTTTGGAGTAATTCTTGTTTGTCTATATATATATATATACTATTAAGTATTAACCCTCCTTTCCTTTATCTTAGAAATAATGGGAATCTTCCAAAGTCCAAACACACCCACAAAATGAACAAAATATCTTCCTGGCTTCATCCCCACATTCCAGAAGCACCATTGTCTAACATCACAATGGTTTAGGAACATGTGCCTTGATTCTGGTTGGTGGAATAATGTCCTTGTAAAGATATGATGATGTCTTCAAGGTTGAAGCCAAATAAGAGGAGGACCAGCCTTAGCTTTGAGCACTCTTATATATGTATGTATGTATGATATTTTACCCAGGTCCTTGTGACAATTACAGTTGATAAAGCTGGAAAAAGGAGAATAAAAAAAAAACTTTTGAGCATACTTGTTAAAGGGACTACTACATTCACAAGGTTCATATATATCATAACCACTTAGCATATATATCTATCTATCTATCTATTTATTTATCTATTATAATATATTAAAAAAATCTAAAATAATGTTCTAGTAAATGAATAAGATATAAGTTTTTATTTTTTATATAAAATTATGATGTTATCTATAATAATGAGTCAATAATATAGAAAAAAGTATCTATCTTAGACATATATTTATATTATTATAGAGAACAATATCTATATAATTAATCTAGCATTAATCTTATAATTTTACATGTTAAATTATCTAATTCTACAAAAAAAAAAAAATTTAATTCATATCATTAGTCTAAATTCTAATATTACATATCTTATTTGGAAAATAAATTTCATTTTACGAATATCTATTTATATATCTATCAATTTATTTATAATCTATAAAAAAAAAAAAACAAATAATGATACAATGAACATGATGGTTTCAGTGGCTAAGAGAAGGGGATTGAATCTTAGCCCCCTTTTTGTTGCTTAATACTTGCTGAACTCAGAGAAGACTTTTCAGTTTTGGCTTGTCTCTGGATACGAGACCTTTTTGTTTTTGCTCGTCACTTGCCACGAAACTTTTTGTTTTGTCTCGTCACTTGGCACGAGACATTTTAGTTTTTGCTCCTGTGCAGTAGAAAACAGAAATGGAGAGAAGAAAGATTACACCCAGATATATCCTGGTTCAGCTGCTAAGTGCAGTGCAGCCTACATCCAGTCTCCATCACAAATATGATGGAATTTCACTATAATCAATCTGATTACAACTTGTAAAGTGCTAACCCAACTTACAAGGGGATTCCCACAGAATCATGAAACACAACATAGATGAACAAAGGAACTCTAAGACATCTATGGCTTTTTCTTTTAATTTTGCACTCTCTACCTTTTTCCGCTCTATGACTTTTTCATTACAAACCTCACTGTTTGCCTTTTTCCATGAGACTCAAGACATGACAAAATTAAACAGAAAAATACAAAACAAAATGCATTGAAGGAGAAGAGAAAACTGTTAGCTCAGGTAGCTTTGAGAACACTGTGCCTTGCACTCTCAAATTTTCTCCTTGCCTCAAACAGTGGCTGTCCACCCTTATTATAGAAGAGGGGAGCCTCCACTTATTGAAGCCAAAACCGAACCAACTTCTTCCTCCTTCAACAAAATTGGTTCGGCCACGTAGAGAGAGAAGAGATAATCATGCAAAACCCAACATGCAATTACCTCTAGTCCTTTCTTGATCATCACCCTTCATCAATCCGAGCTCTCCATTCTTGGCTTGCTCTCCAAGATGGATTTCTGGCCCTTGATGCTTCATGATGATGATGACTTCATCTGCTTCAATCTCTGCCTTCAACCATCACTTCGCCACTCTAGCTACTCCCTGTGGTGGTTGAGTAGAATCAAAGACAAGCCATGCTTCAAGAATCTCCCTTGCTGGCCGAGATCTTCTTCGTCCATTTTTGAGCATGAAAGGCTCAAGATACATCACCAAATCTAACCAAATATAGTGAATATCTCAGCCACAGCTCATTTTTATTTTAGTATATTTTCTTGCCATCATTAGCTTGATGGTCTTGATGCATGCAACTTCATTTCGGTAGCTCCATGTAGCTTCCATGGCTTCCTTTATTTTTTGGATATTGACCGAAAAGAAGAGAGAGATGAGAGAAAATAAACAACTTGAAACAAAAGCAATTCAAATGTAATAAACCAATTAGTTGGTGAAAGTTGCTTTTACTTCCCTAGCTTAGAGTGGCGTGTAGTCATTACACCCATCAATCAATTCAGCTGAACTTTTCTCTCTCATGTTCCCCATGCATTAATTAACAATGTAATAGATTTTGAAATCCATCACATGGTTAAAGGCTTGGTTCCGTTGGAAGCACTTTGCTTTCATTTTTTTTTTTGGTTTCGGACCAAGTTTGGAACCATGCATCACAAATAAAATTTGGGCTTGTAGCATTGAATTTAAAACTGGCCCAAATGATAACATTTGCTTTCTTGATGAATATTTGATTCGGATCAGCATGGAAACATTCATCAAAATTCAAATTGGGCTTGGTAGCAATAGAGCTTAATCTGACCCAATAAAATTTTGATTCCTTCAAACCAACTGGGCTTAGTGATACTATTTAAGTTCTGGCCCAATAGTAACATTTGCTTTCCTGGTGGATTTTTGGATCAAGCATTGTACACAAAGAAAAGCTTTCTTTGGGCTTGCTGTATTTCATTTATTTTCGGCCCAAAAAAAATCTGCATAACAAAATTATTAATTAAGCAAATATGAGTTAAGATTAAATCAATAATTTTGTAATTAAATATTTTAATAATGTTTGTTCATCATCAAAATTAAATAGGAGTTTTCCAAACTCATCAATCTCCCCCTTGATGACAAACATTATTAAAATTGAAATGGAAAGAAATTTAAAGATTGAGTAAAAAATACTCCCTTTGATTTTGAATTTCTCCCCCTTTCTAAATGTCACATTGCTCCCCCTTGATGTATGCTTATGTTACCAAGGGAAGCACTCAACCTGTAACATTTTTAAATCAAGCTTCAAGTAACAATGTTATTTAGCATATTTTATGATGCTAAATGCTTGATTTATGAGCAGTTTTAATTGATAATCAAAACTTATTTGATATCATAAACTGATTTACTGCTCAAACTACTTCATACAAAAAATATCAAAATGTTTTTTCAAATCTTTTCCTGTTAAAGATATCAGAGCAAAACAACATGATGGAAAAGTATTTGAGCAAACAAACAGGGCAGTTTTATTACATAGTTTAAAGGAACTGCCAAAAATAAGTTTTCAATATAACAAGTTTATCAATGATTAATCAACAGTTGGGCATCTCAATAAATCTAACATCATTATAAACCAAATGCCAATATAAACCAATCATTATAAGCCAAATGCAGTTCAAGCAACAACATGCATTCTTTGAACAAGGGTGATCATGAATTTTCAATTTTGAAAGTTTCAACCCCTGTTCCCCTGTTTTCAGCAGCCCCTGTTTCGTTCCAATTTTAATTTTGGAACCTTAAATTCCTCCCCCTTTTGTCATCATGGGGGCACCTGCACAAAATATTGTTACAGAAAACAGAACATGCAATATAACAGTTCAAAACATAACCAAATGGTGTCATCAAAGTATCACCTAGGTAGCTATTATCAATTGCAACCTTAACAAAAAAACAAAAGAGCTAATTGAGCCAAATTGTGCCAATATCAAATAGTAACCAGAGAGTTAATCATTGAAAAGATTAAAGTCAGGTTCCTCCTCGGCGCCATCACTGCCAGCTTCTTTTTCAAGACTTTCCAACATTAGACTGACCCTCTCTTGGCATTTCTTCCATGCCAATTCATTCTCATAAGCAAGTTTGTGAGCAGACTTGTGAAATTGAACCATGAGATCGGACATATTGGTGAATTCTGTGAGAATTTCTCTGAGGGAACCAGTCGTCTTTGAGGATTCTGGGCGGCCTTCAAAGTCATCATCAGATTTCTTTCCCCTTTTTGCAGCTCCGCCTGCTCTGATCATGGAAACCCGGTTCTCTACATCCTCATTGGTTAAATCTACCTTAAAGTACTCAAAAATACATGTAAGAAACATTCCATAAGGTAGATTGGCCTTTTTTGTACTTTTCACAGACTCCCACATGTGACGAATCATAATATAGCTAAATGAAATAGGAGTTGAAGTAACTAAAGCAAATATTATGAGACAATCAGATACAGTTACCCTGTTGTGAGAACCACTTTGAGGAGTGAGAATGTGAGTTATGATGTGGTGCAACAGAGAGTTAATTGGATCCAAAGCCTTATGAGTCGGAACAGTTCCATCTAGGCCAGACAAATTTTCACAGATTTGATGAATCACTTACTTGTATGTAACTCCTACATGTGAGTCCCATTTATCACTCATATAAACCTTTGGCCCTTCATCAATGTATCCAAGGGCAGAAGAGATTGTTTCAGAATCCAGTATGATCTGAACCCGTTTCACATAAGAGTGAATGCTACCATCAATAAACCTTAGATTTGCATAGAACTGCCTAACCAGCCCTGGGTACACCATTTTATGAATATGAAGCAGAGGTGACCATTTAAGACCTTCAAACATGGGCTGTAAATCGAGTCCTTTGGAGGCCAGAGATTTTAGATTCACTAGATAAAAGAGACACAAATGCCGTTTCTCCAGGACTTCATTGTGGAATTCAAAAGCAGCACACGTAGAGAACCTGGAAGGATCGAAATGTGAGTGTTGTTTGTGAAACTTGTTCTTGAACTCCATTGACCCAAGGTTCGCGGGTTCTCTGGTCTCATGGAACTCGAAACCCTTCGTCTTCTTGGAACTCTTTCCGGATGCATGTGGAGAGGTTCTTTTCGGTGATGATGGAGAAGGTGAGGTATGAGACTCCTCTACTTCCTCTTCAATGCTGGGCTCCTTCGCCTTCTCGCTCTTCCTTCTTCCAGAAGATTTTTGAGCAATAACTTTGCGCCTCATAGTCTCGGTTCTCTTGGAGGGGGGTGAAAGAGAAGAGGAGGAGGTGGAATGGATGTGAATGTGGGTATGTGATTGGGGTGTAGAAGGTTTTTGAGATTGGCGAATTCTCTCACTTTTCCTAGGGGCTGTTTTCTTTTTCATAATGAAAGAGATCAATGGAGATGGAAGTTGGAGATGAAAGGGTGGCCGAATAGTGAGGTGAGTGATGGGAGGTTAGAGAAGCATTAAATGCTTAATTGGAGAGAGAATGAGAGAAGTTATTACCCATTAAGAGAGCGGTTATTATCCACGGGGGTTTCAAAAACTGAAAAGAGGTTTCCCTAAATCAAGGGATTAGTTGGAGGGAAAGATTTGATTTGACAACATGCTTCTTCCAACACGATTTGATGAGACAACCAAGGGATTTTGTTGATTTAATTTTTCAAAAGAAATGAAACTAACAAAACTGTCTTGGTGGGGTCAAGGAATTTTTGGTGGGCCCATAAAATTTGAATTCTGCGTTGCCTCCCCCTTGACCACAGCTCTTCCATTCTGCCATTTATTGTTTCTCGTCCAAATCTACGAGCAAAAACTGAACAGAGTCAAATATTCACAAATTTTCAATGAAACTTAAATCAAACATTCCCAAGCTTTTTCTCAAGGTACAGAATCTGTCTTCACAGAGGGGTTTTGTAAAAATATCAGCAATTTGGTCTTCTGATTTTACAAATTGAATATCAATAGTACCCTTTTGCACATGTTCCCTAATAAAATGATACTTTATCTCAATGTGCTTGGTTCTTGAGTGCAAAACAGGATTTTTTGAAATATTTATTGCACTCATATTATCACAAAATAGGGGTATACTATTGATTTTTAATTTGTAATCTTCCAATTGTGTTTTTAACCAAATTAATTGTGTGCAACATGCAGATGTGGAAATGTATTCTGCTTCAGCTGTGGATAAAGCCACTGTGGCTTGTTTCTTGCTTGACCACATGTTGAGTGAGCTTCCAAGGAAGCAACACATGCCGGACGTGCTTCTTCTATCCACTCTATCTCCCGCATAATCTGCATCACAAAATCCTACTACACAAAATTCATCAGATTTAGGATACCACAAGCCATAATCACAAGTTCCCTTAATGTATCTAATGCGTTTAACAGCCGTAAGATGAGATTCTTTTGGGTGAGATTGAAATCTTGAACATACACCCACACTTTGAACAATATCTGGTCTAGAGGAGGTAAGGTACATGAGTGAACCTATCATTCCCCTATACCTTGTTTCATCCACATCTTGACCATCATCATCCTTTTCAAGTTTTGTGTTGGGATGCATTGGTGTACCCATTGCTTTGGAATTTTCTAGGCCAAACTTTTTAATAAGTTCTTTTGCATACTTTTCTTGGTAAATAAAAGTACCACTATGAGTTTGTTTAATTTGGAGGCCAAGAAAGAAAGTGAGCTCTCCCATTAAACTCATTTCAAACTCACTAGTCATGAGTTTTCCAAACTCTTCACACAAGGAAATGTTGGCCAATCCAAATACAATGTCATCAACATAAACTTGAACAAGAAGTATATCATCATTAGATGCTTTAATGAACAAAGTAGTGTCGGTGGTACCCCTTTGAAATTTATTTTCCAACAAGAAGGCACTAAGCCTTTCATACCAAGCTCTTGGAGCTTGTCTAAGACCATAAAGAGCCTTAGTTAATTTGAAAACATGATTTGGAAACTCTTTATGTTCAAAACCGGGGGGTTGTGCCACATACACTTCTCTATCAATAAAGCCATTAAGAAAAGCATATTTAACATCCATTTGAAACATTTTGAAACCTTTATGGGCGGCATAGGCAAGAAGCAACCGAATTGCTTCCATTCTAGCTACCGGAGCAAAAGACTCATCAAAATCTATATCCTCTTCTTGATCGTAACCTTGGGCCACTAATCTAGCCTTATTACGAACAACTTGTCCATCCTCACCAAGTTTATTTTTAAAGACCCACTTAGTACCCGTTACCTTCATACCATCCGAATAAGGTACTAATGTCCAAACCTCATTCTTGTCAAATTGAGCTAGCTCCTCTTGCATGGCCTTGACCCATGATGGATCTTCAAGAGCTTGTTTGACATTGTTGGGCTCCATTTGTGACAAGAAAGCAAAGTTGCTAGGTTCGGTTTGTCTTTTGGTGGAGGATCTTGTTGTTACACCATGAGAAGGATCACCAATGATGAAGTCATGAGGATAACCCCTCATAGACTTCCATTCTCTAGGTTTTCGGCCAAGTGTTGAACTTTGATGAGCTTCTGGTGGTCTCGCTGTTTCAGTTTCTCGTGTCTGCTCAGGAGATAAAATGGAAGTTTCTCCTTCAATCTGACGAGACAGAATCGGGCTGACAGATTCTTCATTCTGGACAGATTTGGGATTTTCTTTGCTTGTTCCATCCTCTTCACAATCTGAATCAATATCCTTCACAATACTGGGAATTAAGTTAGAATCACAAAAAGTAACATGTATGGATTCCTCTATTGTCCTATGTTCCTTGAGATAAACTCTATAGGCCTTGCTTGTGGTGGAATATCCAACAAACATTCCTTCATATGATTTTGGATCAAATTTTCCAAGATTTTCCTTATTGTTAAGCACAAAACATTTGCATCCAAAAACATGAAAGTACTTAAGATTTGGAGGGGTTCCTTTCCATAGCTCATAAGGCGTTTTCTTTAACCCTTTTCTAATGATTGTTCTATTCAAAATATAACATGCTGTGTTCACAGCCTCAGCCCATAAGAATTTAGGAATTTCACTCTCACATAACATAGCCCTAGTCATTTCTTGAAGGCTTCTATTCCTTCTTTCAACCACCCCATTTTGTTGGGGGGTTCTAGGACATGAAAAGTTATGAGAAATCCCTAAGTCATCACAGAATTTTTCAAAATCTTGATTTTCAAATTCTCTTCCATGATCACTTCTCAAATGGGCAATTTTCAAATCCTTTTCATTTTGAATTTTCTTACAAAGGGTGGAAAAAGCATGAAAGGCATCATTCTTATGAGTAAGGAAAAGTACCCAACCAAATCTAGAGTAATCATCTACCACCACAAGACCATAATGTTTACCTCCTAAACTTTGAGTTCTAGTAGGACCAAAAAGGTCAATATGTAACATTTCCAATGGCCTTTTGGTTGAGATTCCATCTTTTGATTTAAAAGAGAATTTTACTTGTTTGCCTAATTGACAAGCGTCACAAGTAAGATCCTTATCAAACTTGATGTTTGTGATTCCTCTAACTAAATTTCTTTTGACTAGTTTAGAAATTTGATACATGCTAGCATGTCCCAACTTTCTATGCCAAAGCCATTTTTCAGATTCAAAAGATGTAAAGCATGTTACATTTTGTTCCTTTAAATCCTCAAGAGTTAATCCATACACATTGTTACATCTTTTAGCTTCAAGAAGAACATTCCCAGTTTTTTCACACACAACTAAACAAACAAATTTCTTAAAGATAACTTCAAAACCCAAATCACAAAGTTGACTAACACTAAGCAAATTATGTTTCAAGCCATGTACAAGGAGAACATCATTTATACAAGAAGAAAAGTTTTTACCAACTTTCCCAACAGCCACAATTTTTCCTTTTGCATCATCACCGAAAGTGACAAGTCCTCCATCATAGTCATCAAGCTTTATGAAGAAGGTTGCCTTTCCGGTCATATGCCTAGAGCATCCGCTGTCCATATACCACACATTTTCCTTCCTTTTGGATGCTAGGCACACCTACAAAACAATGCTTAAGTAACCTTAGGTATCTAAATCTTTTTGGATCCTTTTACGTTAAACCATCTTCTATGTCCTAAGCCATTGTAATCAAAAACAATTTTATAAACCTTGTCACCAACCATTCTTTCACCGAAAAAGCATTGAATGGGAAAGTGTCCATTCCGATTGCATAGTCTACAAAACCTTGGAGTTGCATTTTTGTTAAAGTAGGTGGGATCTTGAAATCTTGTGTCATTAGAAGATGAAGCAATATTTTCAAAATGTGAATTTTCAGATTTATAAAACCCCAACCCAGCCTTATCATAAAGAGGTTTTTGACTAGCCAAGATGTGATTTAAACTTTCGGAACTTTGTGTAAAGTTAGCCAAGTCTTCCTTAAGTCTTTTAACCTCTTTAAGCAACTCTTCATTTTGCTTAAAATAGTCCACATATGCAAGAACACAATGGTTACTTTCACAGCTCCTAACTTGGGCTCTTAACTGCTTATTTTCTTCAACAAGATCACAAGCAGTTTCGGCCTCTCTCACTTTTTCTTTTAGAAAACTGTTTTCGGCCTTAAGAATGGTAATTTGCTATTCAAGTTCTTGATTTTTCAGCAGAAAACATCTTATTTTTTCAGAAAGATGGTCTATCATAAGATGAAGATCTTCAGTGTTAGGGTTATGAAAGACTACCTGATCTATGTGGTCTGCCATGAGACATGTCTGTGACTTGGTCTCGGTTTCTTCATCATCATCATCAGAGTCATTCTCCAAGTCTTCCCATGTGGCCATCAGTCCTTTCTTCTTTCCTCTTTTCGGCTTTTCCTCCTTCTTCAGCTTGGGACAATCAGATTTGAAATGCCCCATTTCCTTGCAATTATAGCAAGTTACCTTGCTAAGGTCTTTCTTTACTCTCCTTGTGCTGCTGCCTTTGCCTTTGAGCTTAGCCATTTTCCTGAATTTTTTTGCAAATAAAACAAATTCATTTTCAGAAGAGTTATCACTGGATTCATCATCCAGAGGGTTAGTCACAAAAGAAAATGCAATTTCTTTCTTTTTTGTATCTTTTTTCAAATAGGTATTTTCAAAAGCAAGAAGATTTCCTCTCAAATCATCAAGTGTCATGGAGTCTAAGCTACTACTCTCAGAAATAATTAAAGCTTTAGTTTTCCACTCTTTTGTGAGACATCTCAACACTCTTCTCACTAGCACAGAATCTGAATGTGTAATTCCAAGAGCATCTAAGCCAACAATAATAGCATTGAACCGTTCCAACAGTTCATCAATGGACTCTCCTTCCTTCATTGCAAACATTTCATATTCTCTATTCAGCATATCTGTCCGAGTCTTCTTGACAATGGTGGTTCCTTCATGGGTGATTTGTAGTTTGTCCCAGATTTCCTTTGCCGTTGTGCATCTTGATACCCGTCGGTACTCCTCGAAGCTGATAGCACAATTGAGCAGATTTATTGCCTTGGCATTTAACTCCACCTTCTTTCTATCTTCCTCGGTCCATCTTGCTTCTGGTTTGAGAGAAACAACTCCTTCTGCACTTGTGATAGTTGGAAATTGAGGCCCTTCGAGAATAATCTTCCAAAGTCTGTAATCCACTGCCTGTACAAATATCTTCATCCTCTCCTTCCAATAGGTATAGTTTTTCCCATTGAAAAGAGGAGGTCTGTTGCTTGATTGACCTTCAGTTAGATTATAGGACACCACATTTGCGCCACTGTTTTCTGCCATGAGGATCTTTACTCCAAGCTGCAAAGCTTGATCTCTTTGAGACCAAGCTCTGATACCAATTAATGGTTTCAGTGGCTAAGAGAAGGGGGGGTTGAATCTTAGCCCCCTTTTTGTTGCTTAATACTTGCTGAACTCAGAGGAGACTTTTCAGTTTTGGCTCGTCTCTGGATACGAGACCTTTTTGTTTTTGCTCGTCACTTGCCATGAGACTTTTTGTTTTGTCTCGTCACTTGGCACGAGACATTTTAGTTTTTGCTCCTATGTAGTAGAAAACAGAAATGGAGAGAAGAAAGATTACACCCAGATATATCCTGGTTCAGCTGCTAAGTGCAGTGCAGCCTACATCCAGTCTCCATCACAAACATGATGGAATTTCACTATAATCAATCTGATTACAACTTGTAAAGTGCTAACCCAACTTACAAGGGGATTCCCACAGAATCATGAAACACAACATAGATGAACAAAGGAACTCTAAGACATCTATGGCTTTTTCTTTTAATTTTGCACTCTCTGCCTTTTTCCGCTCTATGGCTTTTTCATTACAAACCTCACTGTTTGCCTTTTTCCATGAGACTCAAGACATGACAAAATTAAACAGAAAAATACAAAACAAAATGCATTGAAGGAGAAGAGAAAACTGTTAGCTCAGGTAGCTCTGAGAACACTGTGCCTTGCACTCTCAAATTTTCTCCTTGCCTCAAACAGTGGCTGTCCACCCTTATTATAGAAGAGGGGAGCCTCCACTTATTGAAGCCAAAACCGAACCAACTTCTTCCTCCTTCAACAAAACCGGTTCGGCCACATAGAGAGAGAAGAGATAATCATGCAAAACCCAACATGCAATTACCTCTAGTCCTTTCTTGATCATCACCCTTCATCAATCCGAGCTCTCCATTCTTGGCTTGCTCTCCAAGATGGATTTCTGGCCCTTGATGCTTCATGATGATGATGACTTCATCTGCTTCAATCTCTGCCTTCAACCATCACTTCGCCACTCTAGCTACTCCCTGTGGTGGTTGAGCAGAATCAAAGACAAGCCATGCTTCAAGAATCTCCCTTGCTGGCCGAGATCTTCTTCGTCCATTTTTGAGCATGAAAGGCTCAAGATACATCACCAAATCTAACCAAATATAGTGAATATCTCAGCCACAGCTCATTTTTATTTTAGTATGTTTTCTTGCCATCATTAGCTTGATAGTCTTGATGCATGCAACTTCATTTCGGTAGCTCCATGTAGCTTCCATGGCTTCCTTTATTTTCTGGATATTGACCGAAAAGAAGAGAGAGATGAGAGAAAATAAACAACTTGAAACAAAAGCAATTCAAATGTAATAAACCAATTAGTTGGTGAAAGTTGCTTTTACTTCCCTAGCTTAGAGTGGCGTGTAGTCATTACACCCATCAATCAATTCAGCTGAACTTTTCTCTCTCATGTTCCCCATGCATTAATTAACAATGTAATAGATTTTGAAATCCATCACATGGTTAAAGGCTTGGTTCCGTTGGAAGCACTTTGCTTTCATTTTTTTTTTTTTTGGTTTCGGACCAAGTTTGGAACCATGCATCACAAATAAAATTTGGGCTTGTAGCATTGAATTTAAAACTGGCCCAAATGATAACATTTGCTTTCTTGATGAATATTTGATTCGGATCAGCATGGAAACATTCATCAAAATTCAAATTGGGCTTGGTAGCAATAGAGCTTAATCTGACCCAATAAAATTTTGATTCCTTCAAACCAACTGGGCTTAGTGATACTATTTAAGTTCTGGCCCAATAGTAACATTTGCTTTCCTGATGGATTTTTGGATCAAGCATTGTACACAAAGGAAAGCTTTCTTTGGGCTTGCTGTATTTCATTTATTTTCGGCCCAAAAAAAAATCTGCATAACAAAATTATTAATTAAGCAAATATGAGTTAAGATTAAATCAATAATTTTGTAATTAAATATTTTAATAATGTTTGTTCATCATCAAAATTAAATAGGAGTTTTCCAAACTCATCAGAACACTTGACACATTAAATCATTTCTAATATTGTCACATAAATATTTAATGAAATTATCATTTTATAATTTTTTTTATCATTATATTATTTTTTAATCTTCTTAGGTAGTATTTAGCCTTATTTTTTAACTCGAACCCGCAACCTCTTAATTGAGTATGGAGAATCTATGCCATTTGAGTTATTACTCATTGGCTATTTCTACGTAAATTTTTCTATACCTTTAATAGTAATGTTATTTTTTTAATAGATATAAATTTGTTAGTAAAAAAGAATTTATTCTCTCTTTTTATTCTCACTTATATTCACGTTTAGTCATTTACTATATAAATCAACGTTCACTTCACACCCTTTTCTTTTTATCTCCTTTCACATCATCTTATGCCTTTCACTCTTTATCTTCTATCATTACTAATATTTTACACAATTATTTAAAAAATTTAGTTAATGATTATAGATTTAAAGTTCTTTATTTTAATTTGCTAACAATTTGTTCACTGTATGTTGAGTGGTGAACTTCTAAAATACTATAATATGAAATTCTTACAATGTTTTTACTTTTACTTTTGCTATTTTTGATATAATTAATTATGTTTATTAATTATATATTATCTTTTCACTTATATATTACTTCTATCTTTAACAATTTATATTTTTTAGTTATAATAATAGTATTGAAAAAGCAGATGCCATGATTCATGGATGTTATTTTTAATTATTGAAACATTATATATATATATATATATATATCTGTGTGTGTGATGAACTCCTTGACTCCTTCAAACAAACAGTAGAATGTATAATGTCTTTATAATTTTATTTAAATTTAATATTAATTTTTAAGTTTTTTTTATTAAATAGTTTGTTATGTATAAAAATTAATTAATTTTAGTTCTACGAAATGCGTAAATTTAAATCTAGTAATATATTAAAATAAAATTTAAAATAATCTCTTAATACATTTTTAATCTTCTAGCTTTTTAATATTATGGCACGTAAACTTAAATAACTAATTAACACAATTTACTTATTACTTATCTAATTAAATTATTTTTAAATTTTTTTACTTCTACTTCTCATATGTCTTATTATTTAAAATAAAATTTACAATAGAATTACTTTCACTTACGTGTGTAATCATTTACTTATCTTAATAACTAATAAATTTCTAATTAAAATAGATATTATAAGGTTCATCTAGAGTTTCAAATACATATAATCATATCTGTCAATAATTCTCAAAACAAAATAATAATCCATGTTTGCCAAAAGTACATATATAATGCGCTTGCATAATTCTTATCCGTACGTACTTGGCCTATCCCATATAAATTCTTCTGGATTTCTCTTTGCCAAATAGTGCGACAAATGCATTTTTCAAGTGTCTCCAACTTCTTAACAATCCTTAAGTTTATTCTACTAGAAAAACATAATGAATTTTAAGCAGCCACGTAATCTAAAAGAGTCAATTAATTAAAAATTTTAAAATGATACAAGCTTATAGCAAGATAATTAACTTATAAAAAAGATATAATCTGATGTATATAACTAAATTTAGTTCTCAATTTGTCATAATTTAATATGACACAAGGGCCACATAAACAGTAACAATGAAGTGTATAATAGAGTATAGAGTATAGACTGTAGAGGGACTGTGATCACATGCACTTGTTAGTTGTTACCTACTCTTAAATTCTGATCTTAGCACTTTCCAGAAATGATCATGTCAACATCAACAGTAAGTCATCAAATGTGAAATCTAATTTTCAGCCAATTTCATTTTCTATGTAACTCATACACCAAATAACAATCAGAGGCACCCAAACAAATCCAAACAAGTACTTACAAAACCTATACTCTCTGACTATGAGGAAGTCACAGAGGATCAACAACAAAATCTTCTGTGATGGCAGTCACGGCATTTCATTTTTCTAAAAGAAATTAAAAAGCATTGTAGACAAGAGTACATGAATATACAATAATTAGTTTTCTTTTTTTCTTCTCTCATATCTAGGATTTGGATGTTGGTTTTAATTTAGTTTTCTTTGGATTTTTTTTTTTTGTTATTATTGTTAATTTATCCTATTTATAATCATATTAATACTTGCCTTTGAAAAGAAAAATGCTTCTCTTTACTTTTTACAATTGTCCTGTTTTGCATAAGGATAAGCACAAGAGAGAGTATGTAAAGGGAAATGGATTATTCCATGCAAGAACACAATGTATGAGTTTTTTTATGTCAAAAATAGAAAAAGCAAAATAAATATGTAACATACTATATTTGGATTTTTTATTTTATTATTGATGAAGAAAGTGAGATTTACGAAGATATTAGAAAAAATGGTGCTTAACAGGAGTTTGGGGGTGTGTTCTTCGGGAAGCACAATACGCAAAGTGCATATTCCTCTGACAATACGCGTTCTGCGTATCGCGTGTATGGTCGACGCGCGTCAAACCCCTGGCTCGTGAATGAGGTGAATAATTACGGTCTTTTTCTTTAATTTGCACACACCTCCAATTTGCATACGCTTTCATAGACACAATCACAGTTTCCAGACTCGGTTTTCTTTCCTTAGTTTCTTTCCTTTACTGTCTCTCTACTCTTCAATGCTTCCTTAGTTCCATCTTTCCATACTTCTTGCTGCACGAGACTTCTGTCTTCATTTGCCAAGCTTTTTTTTTCTTTCAAAAATTAACAAGTTATTTTAATATCACTAATATAATTAGTAGATTAATTGTGCATTTTTTTTAATCTGAAATAGAAATAATGTGATATGTATAGTTGTTATTTAAATTGAATAGTATTTATTTATTAGTAGTAAAAAAAATACATAAGTAAAGATTATACCTTTATTATATATTTAGATGAATGATGATGATGTTAATTAGTAATTAGTCTTAAATATATTTTAAATTTAAATAGAATTTTTTATTTAAGTGATTTAAATCTGAAAATAAAATATAATTGTGATTCTAATTTATATTTTAAAAAGTTCAAATTTAAATAGATATTTAAATATATTTCAGTTTTAATTTTATATTGATATTTGAATTTAAATATATTTTGAATTCTGTATTGTACACACTTAGCATAAAAAGTGGTTGGCTCAGATTCACACACCCGATAATCTACTCCCCTACGAATGATATAATCTTTAATTGCTGCAATAACAGCCTCTCCAGAACTAAATTCCATGCCAACAACAAATTCACTGTCCATAACAACAACAGGATCTACAGCAATAACAACAAGAAATCATTCTAACTATTGCTTTACGATTCAATAATAATAATAATAATAATAATAATAATAATAATAATAATAATAACTGCTTACTTGAATTGATATACTCAGGAAATTCTGGTACATCCATAGCGTCTACATCCAAAGCGCTAAGGAAAAAAGGCTCTCTAGATGGATGTTGGCTCGCCAGTGCATTTGCTACATCTGCTACGTTAGACTCAACTATTATATCATCTTCACCCACTCAAATTCCTCTTCGCTTTCAGTCTTATAAACTGTCCAGTCGATATTAGCCTCTGGTAAATCAACCTCAACTAATTCTTCAAACTCAACATACAACTCGAGAACGGACACTTGTGCCCGTGTTTGTTGGTAGATGGAAAACATCCCTTGCATACTTCCTTCGTCAACCACATGCATTATTTGAAACTGAACGAAACCACCAAACACTAAAATAGGTTGTCTATAAAAAATATTTACGACTCTATTTAATACTTGATTATCACCACATTGACAAAGTATACTCTTAAATTCATCATAAGTTATTGCAAAAGGAATAACAATATCACGTGGATTCTCACAAACAAAACTCACACCCTCAGATATTTGGGAAAAGATTGACCATTATAATATATTTTCAAACTAATACCTATCTCCATTTTTATACTCTTACATTCTCAAAAAAATAAAACACTTTCACACTCAATCAATCTAATACCGTTCCTCCTTTTATAGTACTTCAATTATAATTTTTTATTTAGAAAACGACAATATGTAATCTGTAAATTTACAATACGCAGTCTGTGTCTTTGCAATTCACAAACTGTGTATTGTCACTTTAATATTAAATAACACAATACGCCTTCTGCGTATTGTTAAATAAATATAAAAAAAATAGAATCCACCCTTTGCGTATTGTCTTCATGAATGTGTCAGCCAAAATCTACCCCTGACAATTCGCCCACAATTCGCCCTCTGCGAATTGTACTGCCACCAGAATTTTGCAAAACACCCTCACTTCCAATATTAAGGCATTACACCAAATCTTTTGCAATAACTAAAAAAATGAGCCACTATATTTACCTTTTTACACTTATTAACTAATATATTGGGAAGAGAAGTGTGTTGTTCAAAGTCATGGAAATCTGGTGTGTTTCACCACCCACATGTGGTGCAAATAAGTCAGACTATTTGATTTGTTTTGATCGTGCTTTCTGCTTTTGATTTATTGTAATAATGTTGTCATTCATATCACTTTACGATTCCAAGATTTTTCTAAATTGGTGATACTAAATTCCAGTAGACAATACTAAGTGAACTCTTTCAATTACCAACACGAGCATAGCTCTATTTTTAGCTGATAAACTTGACTTCATAAACTGAACTTACTTTGACTTATATAGGAAGATTTTGGTGCTTTAAGTTGAATACTTTCAAACAGAAATAATTCTCTTTTCAGTACACGAGTGGATAAGTAACTGCGTCTCACTAAACAATGCTAGTGTTAGTAATTTTACGCAAGGGCACAGTGGTTCACATAATCAAATGTTTTCCATATATCTAATATTAAATATATAACTTAGTATTCAAGGTAATTCAGGAGTATATACATACAAAAGGAATATATTTTGGACCATAAAATTCTGTTTTTGCAAATTCCATTGATTAGGCAACGCCATACACTTTCTAGAGCACCACATAACAGTGCCATCAAAAGTGATTAGTGCATACAAACCACAGGAAAGAAAAAGAAGCAGCAAGATTAATTAATTAAGGAAAGAAAAATAAGAGTTTATGAACAACAAGAAGCAGCTCCTCTGGATACTTCGGCAGGTCTATCAACAAGAACCATCCCTGCTGGGTTCTGAGCTGGCTGAGCCCTTGGCAACCTCTTTGCTGTTTTGTTGACACAACCAATTCAACAGTCAGCAAAGTGCAGCACTTCATTGCCAGGCAAAAGGAAAAAGAATAATAATAACAGTATATACAGAACAAGTTTCATACTTCCAGAACATTAAATTTTATTAGAATAATGAAGAGCAGCAAATAAATAAGTTGCATGCCATGCGGTACAACAACAAAACTGGAAAACTAGACGACCCTTGCTGGCGTGGAAGAAAGAAAGCAGTCCAAGAATGTAGCCATAAACTATCATAAGGGCAGGTCATGTTAAGTGGTTCGGCCAACAATTTCATAATTAATGAACAATTTATGAATTCTTAAAACTAGTCATGAAGACAGTATCAATTTTTTGGTCTGTAAAAGTGAAAACAGATATTTCGTACAAGTGAGTGCTTTTTCCTAGTTAAACTGACATTATCCTCAAATTCTTTTTTTGGGTACTGAAATTCAATTAAAGAAGGATGGAGATATTTTAGCAAAGAAGGATGATGCAATTTGGAGGAAATATGTTATTTATGTGTTTCGAGTGTTCTGTTTCTGTTTTCCTTGTTTTGTTGTTTCTGCTATGTTTGAAAATATGGTATGCGCATTCTGAGGTACTCTTCGCTCCTTGCTATGTTCAGTTACTTTTAAAAGAATAAAAAAAATTCAATTAAAGCAACATAGGATATGAAATCTTCATCAAGTAGGCCATAATATATAAAATAGGAACAAACTCTCACCTATTTCATAAAATATATCATTCACATTGGCTGCAGTTTTTGCAGATGTCTCCATGAAAAACAGACCATTTTCCTCAGCATATACACGTGCCTCCTGCAATAACCATAGTTAAAACATATGAACAGAGAAGTTCCTGAAATGTCACTATGATATATTAGTAGGCATATCAAATATGAAAGGGGAAAAAGAAACAATCAATCGTTGAAGAACAATGCAAGCATGCTCCAATCACAACTACATATTACAGCATCTTTTGCACCAAAATTTTGATACAACAAGCCTGCATGATAAAATCAGAATTACTGTACATACTAGATACACAGTTCAAGCCAAAAAAGCATGTCCATTTTTCCCTTTGCAAAGATGCATTCATAAAGGTTCATAGGCATGTCAAGCTTAAAACCACTATTTTCTTTTTCATAAAAAAAATTCTTCATCAAGAATTCACAGGTCAATTTCATTTCCATAGCGGTTTATAGTTTAGGACCAGAATCAGTAGTCTCCTATTGTTCTTTTCTTTAACCTTTGTTTGCCACAAAGTTAAGAATATCAAAAATTTATACAGCAAGCATGGCATAAAAGGAATATACGAAAACGATACTTACATCAGCTGTCACTTGCCTCTTATCTTCCAAGTCAGCTTTGTTACCAGCAAGAGCCATGACCATGTTAGGATTCCCTGTAAGTACATTATTTGAGAAGCTACTTAAGCAACTACAACTGCCATAATCCCCAAACGACTAAGTTTAACAGAGAACGGCTAACAAAAGGTAGCGCTTGTTAAATATATAATAATTTAGAGCAAAGCCTCAAGTGTTATTTTCTCAACAATCATTTTGACCATTATTTTTTTTTATATCCAGCATACATTGTTAGATAAATTCTAAATGGAAGGGGTGTGTCTGGCTTCTAAGTTTTTCTGTTCACAATATTCTCACTCACAGGATACAGAATCATTCTCACATCATCTCATGCACAATGGTCTTATGTATGAGTTATTCTACTGTAAAGCATGACTCCAGAGTTTCATTTAACAATTAACTTATTCTATCCACAAGTTCCAATAAAAACAGAAACAGGAAAAAAATAAATAAACAAATAAAATTATTGAAGTTCAAGAATGTGTTTTTAGGGGGGACTCTTCACAAATATGCTGCATCAAAATAACATTTTAAATGGTTTATACCTAGTTCAATCTTGATTTGTAATTTATACCTTTACTTCCCAATATAGAAAAGCATAAGAAAACCTTAGAACCAATTAACTAATACCTTGCTTTTGAAGCTCTTGGACCCACTTCTTGGCTCGCGTAAATGAGTCCTACATGTAAAACATAGAGGCAGTATAATTGTTAGAAGCAAATTATCAATCCTCTGAAATAAACCAAAGGACACAATCATGCTGGTAGATTTGATATACTCATTTAAGGAAAATATGAAGTTGACCCATCATACTGATCTTCAATATTTTGCACAAATTAAGCTCCTACAAACATATGCTCATACATGCACAAACTTCCAAATATAAACAACCAAGATTTACAACCATATACTTTACCAAATTTCACAAGCCTTGTAATGAAATCTATTAAATAACCTCTGATCAGTCATTAGTTTCAAATTAAGGTATGGCATAGACCTCAATCACTATTATGCTACAACGTTTTGTGTAAACTTTGGGTCAAAAAGAAACAAACAGGTTTCCTATTAAGAAGCATCATGCATATAATAATGTCTAAAAGGCAAGATGCAATCTCATGGCAAGGATTGTTCTGGAAACTATGGAAATACTGTAAAACAGCATTTGACTATGTATACACCAAACACATACAATCCAGAGTCAGAATGTTTTCAAACTTACTATTATTTTTCAGGGGAATGTAAAGATATAAGGATAATCATATTTTAGACACTTTAAACCTCAATCCAAAAACACATTTCCAGCATCTAACAAATACAACAGAAAGGGCATCTTGATCACCTAATTGAGCACAACAAAGTTGTGATTTGAGACCTACCATGCATTATAAGCAAGAAAGAAGTATCAGCACAAAATTACAAGCCAGAAAAAGCTAATTGATGTAGACCAAATATTAACAACTTAAATAGGTATTCAAAAGGGTATTATACCGGGGTAGTAATGTCATAGACAATGATAGCAGCAGCAGCACCTCTGTAGTACATGGGTGCCAAGCTATGGTATCTCTCTTGCCCAGCTGTGTCCCAAATCTCGAATTTCACTGTCGCATCATTGACAGCCAATGTCTGAGAAAAGAACGCTGCACCTATAGTTGATTCCTGTGACAATAATAAAACCACAAAAATTCAGTATGATGATCCCCACCTTCTGTACATTCAAGCCTTGTCACAAAATCAAAGCTCCTAAAACCATCAACATTGACACAATCACCAGGAGAAGATATCTTCTCTGAATCTCTCCCGTTCACATCCCAATTTTTAATTTCTTCTCGGCTACTATCTTCAGTTTCAAAAAGATAGCAAATTGGTCTCAGTAGCCACCAACTATCATAACCTTCGTGATCAGATTGAGCTTCAGCTTTTCGCAACCAGCTGGAATTCCCATATATGATGTAGCTCCATCATAGTAGCCCCCCCGGGACCCAAAAAAAAAAAGATTTGATTCAAAACGAATAACCCACTTCTAATTTATCGAAACAAATGCCCGTGATCAACAAACCCAACAAACTTCAGCAAATAAAGCAAGGAAACCCTTAAAATTTTAGAACTTCCAACTCCAAAACGAGGAAATACAAAAAAGGGGTTTAAAAAACCTGAAATTCAAGAAATTGACCCTTGACGAAGCGCAAAACGAGACTGGATTTTCCGGCACCCATGTCCCCGAGGAGAACCTGATGACATATATATTAAGAATATTAAAAATACTAAACAATTAAATTAAAAGCAAGGGAATTATCGAACGGGAAAGAGATGGAGCGAAGAACGAAGGTGAAGGGTAAAGGACCGACCAATTTGGCATTGAGATTGTTGTGGCCGATCGTAGCCATTGGGATGAGAATTGGATCGATCGGCAAATCGGAGAGAAAAACCTACGACCCAATACCCAAAAGATTCGAGCTTTGTACTCCGCGAATACGCTGAGGATTTGGAATGATAAAAAAGAGACAAATAGAAAGAGAGAATGTCTCTTCCGCTGAATAATAATAAGTTTATTTGCTTTTCGCTTACGGTGGGTTGTTTCCTTCGTTGCTTGCTGCGTCGGCGTCCAAACGCTTTCGTTTTATTTGTTTTCTGTCGTTTGGCAGAATTCTTTTGGGCTTTAATTTTATTAAATAAAGAAAATTAATTTATTTTATTTACACGGTTGGTGTGGGACTGTAGGTTGATGGTGACATGCAAATTGCAAATGCAAAAATTGGTTTTGCTTATATATTGGGCAAGTCCATAAGGTACGTAACTACGTAAGAAACAACCAAAATTTCGATCCCTTTAGTGTTGCCTGTTATGTTCTTGTGGAGAATATATATAGGATTCTTTGACTGCTACCATCTTCCACCAATTTAATTTTATTTCAATTTGGATAGCAATAATGGCTATACTGCCACTGAAATATACCATTACTGTTTAGAAAAGAGACACAGATGGAAGTTTCAATGCACAGGCTTATATGCGACAGCTAAATCATACGCTTAAATACGAAGCCATAAGAGGCATAGTATCCGCTCCATTGAGCATATGTTTTGTGTTGTTGACCAGCTACCTCAAAGGAAGCTTCGTGGATGCGTCATGCATTGTGTGATTTGTAATTAAAGCGCTTCAAAAAATATTATTTTAAAAAATGTTAAGAGTTATCAAAATTTATTATTTTTACGTATCACTTAATTATTAACTTAATTTATTTAATTTAATTCTTAGTTTAGTAATCTAACAATATACTTTATTTCATATTTTATTCCTCTATTATTTTAATGTTATAAATACTATAAATTTAGTTTGCTTGCTAAATATTAATTTATAATTAAATTCGAGAGATGTATACGTAGCAATAATAAAAATAATAAGTGATGGATTTTAGACAGAATTCCAAATGACTACGACCACAAACCAAATAAGTACACAGAATTGATCCGGGAAGTGATAACTTAAAGGAATCCTTATGTTCAACAAACCAGGATAAGACGAAAGGGTGTTATCATACACAAGAAATGTTAATTTATTATTTTCAATTGGTCACAGATCACATCCTAGAAATCTGAAGAGGAATAGAAGTTTCAAGCATTTCATGCCTGAGAGAGACAAGAGGGATCTTTTCCAATTGGCCTTGTTTCTCCAAAATGTGTGTCTGGCAATTCTCAGCGGCCATAACACCAGCAGAGTAAGCTCCATGCACTGATCCCTGATTATCCAAGCTCACAGCTTCACCACCAAAGAATAGATTACCTAATGGTGCACGAAGCTTGTCATACACGTCAGTTGGCTTTCCAACTAAATCATATGAGTAGCAACCAAGAGAGTTTGGATCTGTTCCCCAACGTGACACGAGATACTGAACCTGCAATCATCCAACAAAACAGTTTATCAGGCTCCCGCAATAGAGTGCAAAGAGGAGAGCATGTATGAGAACATGAGAAATGAACTTACTGGCTCACAAGCATCAGGGAACATATTCTTGAGCTGTTGCATTACAAACTCGGCAGCTGATTCATCAGAAAGTTTCTCCAGGTCATAAGCAAACCTGCCAGCCGCCATATAGACGAGAACGGGATGACCTGTTGCTTTGTGGAGATTGAGAAAATAGCCACAGGCATAAGAGGTTGGGGCAACAATGCCCAGGAGTTCTACATTAGGCCAAAACACCTTGTCGAATCTTAGGGCCACCTTATTTTCATTGCCCACTCCAAGATCCGAAATGGCTGAAACCTTCCAATCGGGCAGTTTTGGTTCAAATTCAATCAGATTGGCCTTTAGAATTCCAAGAGGAACGGTTATAATGGCAGCATCAGCAACAAAGTTCCTACCACCCTCGACCGTAACCATTACCTTATTGTAACCACTGGATATCTTGGTCACCCTACATAGTGAAGTTTGCATAAGGGTCAAAACTTTGTGTCTTATAGATGGTAAAACGGTCATTCTGCTACCGAATGCTACCAATGTCTCAGATTCAAAAGAAAATCATACAAGTCCCCAAATTACGTTGTCACATGTCTAAAAAGAGCTAGCAAAAGGACTTGTGAAATATGTTGTAAAACAACATATTTCAAATTAGCAGAAAATCTAATTCTAGAACCAAGTTAGAGCGCGCGGAAAAAATCCACTTTACTTTTTGTATCAAAGTAGCAACATATTCAAATTTTCCATTGCCTAATATTTCTCCAAGTCAAAAAACATTTTTCTTCTCTCCCTACTTATTGCAAGTCCTGTCATGGAATCATGAAAAAATGGGATTTGTATGCATACCTGTGGTTTAAGCGTATATCAATATCTTTTGCAAGAGATTTTATAATAGGGTCATATCCTTGCACCATAAGTCCATGGCCACCGGTTAGGACATGTTCCTATAATCAGAAAAATAAAATGTAACCAAGTAAGCATATTTGGATATTAGTTAGTATTAAGTTGATCTTTGCATTCAGATAGAATATAAAAACAACCAATGCACATTATATAATGATCGGTCTGAAACAATCTATGTCAATTTTACAAAAATTTGACATTTTTAGGCTTCTACTATCAAACTCAACTCACAGAACTCCATCATATATTCAATAATAATCTAATCCAATCTAATCAAAGGCAGGTGGCAAACTAACTTTACGAAAAAAAGATATTTTTTATCCTTCAACTAATATTAATATACGATGGCACTTACTTGGTCCCAGGTTTTCAGTGATATCATATCCGCATCAGCAGCAAACCAAGCTTCCATTCTGCATATAAACCATTGCAGCACTTCATGGGCAAGTCCTTGTTGCCTGCAAAAAGCTTTGCCAGTTACTTTCATATAACTTCAAGTTTCAAACTCATAGCCATAGATAATATTATTATACTAAAAAGTACCTTAGTTCTGGATGTCTGTCTAACACAATTGAAATTGCTTGGGAAACTGACATGTCATCAGGATTTTCATCTCTCACTTTCCCTGTCTGTTATCACAAGCAAAGAAACAATTAGGCTCCAGCTAAAGATACTCACAATCACATTCTTTACTGAAAAACCAAAAACCATATTAAGGAAAGTGGAAAAATCAACCTCTTCTAGTATTCTCTTAAAGGTGTCTCCGACTTCAATAACTGTCTGTTGTGGAACTTGATGACCATTGATGTTGAACAGCATATAACTGGAAACGCAATGAGTTTGCTGATTAGCATGAAGTACTAGTAGTATAATATAGCCTCTACAAACAAAGAAAATATGATGGCATACATATTTATTCATTTGGCAAATTTATCACATTTATTTATATGTTATCGTGTAGATTCACTTAAAATACTATTTCTTTTTATTCTAAAAATTGCAAAAAATTCCATTCCAAACCTTAAAATGCATCAACCTCAAAAATGATGGATGATCGTTACCTTTCCAAATCATGGTCATATAAGACAGAGTTGTCACCACTGGTTCGGTATAAAGTAAGGCCCAGACCACGTATCAATGGAGCCAAGGGATTCTCATTGCAAACTCCATGCAACCTGGAACATAGCACACAGATCAAAAGGCCATGAATATTATTATTGCGCACAAAACACTCTATACAACAGAGAGACAATTCACTGGAAAAAGTTGTACCATGAGGCACCCATATCAACTGGACAACCAAATGAGTAGTCAGTATGAATCCGGCCTCCAACTCTGTCCCGTGACTCGAGTACGGTTACCTGGCGAAATCATGAAAATATGTTAAAATAGAAAGCAAGAAGAATTATTTTCTAACCTAAAGAGATAGAAAGAATGAATAAGGAGAAAAGCAAATCATAATTATATATGACACCTTAAAAGATGCATCATAGAGACTACGTGCAGCAGCAACCCCTGATATCCCAGCACCAATTACAATAACAGAGGGGCGAGATCTGTGTTGCCTCTCAATGCGGGAGGCAATGGTACCTGATCATTGGACACAAAAATTCAGAATGAGAAAAATATAGAAAAATAAATGAAGAAATAAACACAATGCACTAAACAAATCATGTGATCCAAAATGTTTCTCACTTTTTCCAATTCATGAGAGCATAAAATCGATAATGAACAAAACAGTAAAATAACAATTCCCATCCATCCCATTGTAAACAATAATATCCCATTACGTTTTGTAGCTCAACTAAGACCATAATTATTCCTAAACCATTGTTTAAAGACAGATAGATCTTATCACAAGATTCTAGATAATAGTTACTAAAAAAGGTCCTCAATTCATACACAACACATTCTGATGATATCAACACATAAACAAAACCAGCCAGGCCCTTGAATCAACCAGTAGGATCAAAAGCCAAAATTCCAAACTTTTCAAACAAACATTATTATCATCAGGAAATAGGCAGGCAACTGAGCTTATAAGCCAATGAAAAGAAAATCCAAACTTTACAAAGTTAAAATAATAAAATAAAAAATATATATTAAGAGAACTAACCATCAATCAAATTGGTGGAAAATAAGTCCTCAGGGTCCATACGAAACAGCAAAAAGGGCAGTAAAACTGTTGAGACTTGTGAAGATCCAATAAGATCAAGGGACGATTACAGAGAGAGGGTGTGAAAAAGACAGGATTTTGATTTGGAGAGAGAATCAAATAAAGGAGATCAACAAAAAATATCAAACTTTTTCCTTCAATTAGAATTGGATTCAAGATTTAAAGGGTGTATAGGAACTGGAAAATTAGAGACTAACTGGGCTGAATGATAGAAAATCAAAATGAGTATGCCGGCAATGAAGCGGCTCAGGTTGGAAGACAAACTAGGTTTCTCAAACCGGCTCATAAGGTTAGCACTTTTTCAACCAATTTCAAATATTGAAACTTATCCCAATGGAGATCGCCGGAGGATCGACGACTCTTGCATAAGATCGACGGAGAATTGAGATATCGAACGGAAAAGAGAGATATCTGGCAAGGGGAACGCACTTTCTCTCTCTAGCTTCACTACTTTCTCTCTCTTGATAAAAGACAAGATACTTTTTAGGGCGAATGGCAGAGGTATCAGATTTCTACAACTTTGGGGTATTTATAGTTGATTTATTTGGCCTAAGATATTTAAGATTTTTTCAATTATTTTCCAAAGGGGTGGTTTTGTCATTTTGTATAATGGGGACGGAAACCTAACACATAGCCTGCCTCTCTCTCTCCTCACTTGCTCTGCCACATGCATGGGATATTTTTGGGATTTAACTTTTACTCAGGTGCAGTTTAGGAATTTCAAAGAATCTAAAACAGGGATGCGAATAATATTTTATTTGAAAATTACGAGTTATGAATAGGATTGCCGTTTCTTTTCTTTTTTTTGTGTGACTCACTGTGTCTAATTTAGGACTGCTGTTGTATAATACTAATGAAAATTAGTCAACAAAAAAACAATTAATACTAATGAAAACTAACACACAGTATTTATTATTTTTGTATTAATGAAAAATTAAAATTAGTTTTTCTAAAGTCTACTCTTTTCAAAAGAAAAAAGCTGGATTAAAAAATTTGAGAATATAAATTTAAATTTCCATTAAAAATTTTTGAATTTGAAAAGAATAAACTACGAAATTAACAAAAACAATGTCAATAATATTTTGAGCTTTTATAAATAAAAAATATTAATAGATTAAATTAAAACCATGAAAATAGTATATATATATATATATATATATTCTTTTTTATGAAAGAGTTTAATTTCATTGAACAACAATCAATATACACAAAAGTAATAAGCTTAGTCATAAAAATAAACGGTTAAAATAAATTTGGCAATCTATCATGATTTACTTACTCTAACTTAAAGAATAAATAATTATTTTTTATTATAAAATATTTGGATATTGATAAAATTGATCATAAAAAATTAAAATCAGAGATATATTCATATAAGATAAATTTCGGTCGATAAAAATGACTAATTCTCATTTTTTTGTTAATAATTTCGTAAATACTCCTCTATTTTTCTCTTTCTTTCTCATCTTATTTCCATAACCACCACCACCTCCACTGCAAAGATTTACCGTTTTATTAAATCTACTCATTTTCTTTCATCTCTCCCAGATAGTTGCATCTTGCATTCTTGTCGCAACCACCACAAATTTAAATTACAACAACAATTCCAACCTGTAATTAGAGCGTCACGAACCAACCTACATAAATGTTGAAACACGCGCTCTAGTGGGAGGCTCAATAGAACCCACCGCTCAACCTACCGCCTGCAGTCACACCATTGGAGTGAGGAGCTGCCGTGGTTAGAGGTGTTCGCAGTGCGGTTTGGTTCGGTTTTAAGGAAAAAATCATCCGATCCGAACGCTTAATTTATGTGCGGTGCGATTTGGATTGGATGGTTTTTTTTTTTTTGGAAATTCGATCCGATCCGATTACAAGCGATTTGGATCGGTTTGGATTTGCAATTTTTTTTAATAAAAAAATTAAATACATATAACAAGTCTCAACATCAAATTTTAAATAATCAACAATGACATAACAAGTTTTAACAATATCTTAAAAAGCTAACGATAACATAACAATAGAAATAAAATTATATGTTAGTTAAAATAAATAAATAAATAACATTTTGAACGTAAAATATTTATTAAATAATAATAATTCATGAATAATAGAAAAATGTATAACAAATTGAACATGTTATAAGTATAATTGTAAACATAATAATAAAATAATAATATTATAGCACATTGTGCGGTTTGGATTGGATTGGATCAGTTATAAAAAGTAGATCCGAAATCCGATCCAATCCAACGTTAAAGGACAAGGCATGTGATCATGGTCTTCAACATTGTCTCTACAGACAACACAATATATAGAAGAGAGGGTACCCTCTTGAACTAGTTTATCCTGAGTAGAGAGCCTCCCATGAATAGCAAGCCATAGAAAAAATGAGTGTATAGGGATAGCCTTCGACAAAAACCACTTTTCAGTCACTACTGGCTGTTAGGATCTCCAAAAAATATAATCCAATCAAATCCGAATTAGTACTATTTTAATCGGTTTTCGGTTTAAATCGGATTGGATGAGCGGTTTAATTTGGATCAGTTTGGATTTGAACACCCGTAGCCGTGGTTGTTGTTGCCATTTTTGCTTCTCAGCTCAAAATTCACGATTGGCATAATCGCCACAAACTCTAAGAAATACATCTCATTCTCCTATGATTCTACCTCTGTCTCGATCTCTCCGGTGACATTGACGTTGGCGACGACACTATCCTCACCTTCAACCACATAAAGAAGAACACAATAGTGCGGAAGACAACGATTTCGAGCAAAAAAAAAATAGAGAGAGAGAGAGAGAGAGAGAGAGAGAGAGAGAGAGAGAGAGAGAGAGAGAGAGAGAGAGAGCAACCATGGTTTCGTAGTGAGCTATGATGGAGGCCTCGATTTGACAAGCTGCGACAAAAGGCCTCATCGGAGGTCATGGTTTCATAGTATTTGAAAGGTACAATCAGATCTATTTTTGGTCACTGCCAAACAAAGAGACACGAAGGGAAGAAAAGAGAGTGATGAGCGAGAGAGGGGGAATAGAGGCAGCAAAGTTAGAGAATCAATGATTTTAATCTTTACCGAACGAAATTTATCTTGTATGAGTATAACTTTAATTTCAGCAGATGTGGTGGTGGTTGTGGAAGAAAGATGAGGAAATAAGATGAAAGGAGAGGGGTATTTATAGAATTATTAATAAAAATTTAATAATTGATCATTTTTGTCGAACAAAACTTATTTTGCATGTATAAAACTTTAGTTTTAATTTTTCATCGATAATTTTATCAGCGTCTAAATCTTTTATGGTTAAAAATGACTATTTACTCCCAACTTAATCTTTCTTATTACACCTAACATTTCTTATTTATGTGTAATATACCTTCTTATATATGTTATAGAAATATAATTTGATTCTATTAACTTGCCAAATTTTTTTGAAAAATCTAAAGTTAAAGCACAAAAATATATGTATAGATATTTTGCTTTTTTAACTAAAAAATATAATATTTTTTGTCATATTGTTCAAATCTTAAGTTAAATATGAATATTAATTTTTGAAATTGAATAAATATATTTTAGATTTTTTGCATCTAAAAATAATATTCTATTAATGTTAGAATTATTTAGATGGATAAGTAATAGTGAATATAGAATTATTTAAGAAGGATAGAACTAATTATATCCTTTTATTGAAAATATAAATTTAAAAATATTATATTCAACTCTCAATAGTCAACCTCTAATTGAACTATTGTATGTTCAAAAGATTTTTAAATAAATGAAATAATTTTAGGAGTATAATTTTTTAAAAATTTAATTAATTCAAGATATTTATTGTCACTGATTAAAAAAAGCAAATTAAAATGATAATTTAATATTTTTATATTTTTAAAATATTATTTATTTATTTTTCTAGCATTGTTTATTATCCACTGATCACATTAATATAATTCAATTTAATAAAATTATTTATCATCATTTGATTGAATAAAAGTTTTATTTTAGGATAAAGTATATTTTTTGTCCCTGAAGTTTGACAAAAGTTTCAAAAATACCCCTAAGTTTTATTTTGTTTCAATTTTGTCCTAAAAATTTTCGATTTGCATCAAATATACCCCGAACAGCTAATTTTTCAAAAAATTTAAGACCAATTCAACAATAATTTCATAAGAACAAACCTCAACACAAGCAAATCAAGCATAGTTTTCATGCATTATTGTTAGATTGGTCTTAATTTTTTTGAAAATTTAGCCGTTAAGGGTATATTTGATGCAAATCGAAAACTTCTATGACAAAATTGAAACAAAATAAAACTTAAGGGTATTTTTAAAATTTTTGCTAAACTTCAGGGACAAAAAATATCTTTACCCTTTATTTTATATGAAAATTTTAGGATTTCTCAATCTCAACATCATCTATGTTAAATCATTATGAAATATAACTGAGAGCGCAGAAGTGTCCCTTCATTCGAGAGCATGATTGAGATCAGAGAGCTTAGGTCTTGTAGTTCTTTGATCTTCGTCAACCAAGACCTTTTGTATCCCTGATAGAGCTGAATCGCAACTCTACTGTCGAAAAAGAGTTATGAAGGCGGATTTGATGTGTTGGGCAACGAAATCCTGAAGTCATTATTTATATTTGAATATGACACTCATTAAACCTTAAAATCCAAATAAAATAGTATCTCTGGTTTTAATCTCATTTATCTAAATCAAAAGTAATAATGACTTATTTAATTCAACATTTATGACAATAAATGATATCACCATTATATAAGTCATTTAATGTAAAATTACTTAATTTACGAGTAAAATTAATATAGGGCAATTTACATATATAAAATAAATAGAAGAAGGTGTTACACAAATACAACATTCCAAACAACCAGACGCAATTACAACATTCCTACCTATATGTAAACCGCAACACCCTAACGCGGATTCAACTTACACGTAAACCACTGGATCCTGTCGCGATTTACGTTCAAAGCATGCAAGCACATAAACCACTACACCCTCTAGCGGTTTATAAGGATATATGCAGTGAGGATATTTCGCGAGACTCTGTCGCGAAATAGAAATGTTGCATGTACTGGTATACTTGAAAACTTTCCTAAATTTTATAACGTCAAACAAAAAGAAAATATTCTATAATTTTGTTAGTACTATCAGTACTCTTTAATTTAGTATTATTTTAAATTATAAAATTTCAATATTTATGCTTCTATTGTTACTTATAATTAGTTTTTTATTTAATTTATCCTTTTTGATAGGATCATAATTCATATTATGCAAAATTTTGATAATAAACGTATTATATAATAATTATAAGGGAAAGTATGAGGAGCCAATGGAATATTTATACAATGTGTACAATGGAGGTTTAGGAAGTATTAGAGATATAATCATTAGTGTTACATTTTTCCATCAGGGTCTCGCGGAATACCCTCACTGCGTATCTCCTCATAAACCGCTAGAGGGTGTAGCGGTTTATGTGCTTGCATACTTTGAACGTAAACCGCGATAGGGTCTAGTGGTTTACGTGTAAGTTGAATTCACGTTAGGGTGTCGCGGTTTACATATAGTTAGGAATGTTGCAATTGCGTCTGGTTTTTGAAATGTTGTATTTACGTAACACCTTCTTTCATTTATTTTATATATGTAAATTGCCCATTAATATATGTATTACCCATAAATATATTAAGAAATAATAACTTCTTAACAATCTTCCACTTGGACTATACATATATATTTTCCCGAGATAATCATATCTTATAAACTTTATGCGCACATCTGAATGTTATTTCTCTGATTACTTTAATAATCTGGTCTGTCTCATATATTAGTTATGAAATTACCGCAACTTTTTATCACATTAGTATCGCAGCGAAACCACAATGATTGCCATACTAAAATACCCAACTACATAAATCAAATTTGGATGAGAAAATTCAGAAATCACATGCAAAAATGATCTCATGATGCCTATTTCTAACTGGTCTAACTTGAATAAAAATGATATTTTATTCGGTGACAGACTCACATGAAACTGCAACGACAACGACAATGCTCGGGCTCATAGCGACGGCGACTAAGTGATGAGTTTGTGGAAGAAAAAGATAAAAATTTAACAGACTCACAGTGAAAGTGAAAGAGGAATTTACCTAGAGAAAAGGGACTCAGTAGAAGAAAGGTGGCGATGAGCTCAACAACAACGATAACAGAACAAGCAGCGATGACGACATGAGTTGTTAAGGAAGATGGGAGCTGTAAAGGGGTATGCAGCGATGGGCTCACCAACGATAATGACCGAGCTATGAGGTTTTTTGTAAAAAAGTCGAGAAGAAGACTTTGGGTGATGATGACTGGTTTCTCTGACATGGTTATAGAGTATGGACTGAAGCTGTGAATCACTGTGATGTGAGATAAATCCTAATTCCTAAAAAGTGTTTGTATGTATATATCCAGAGCGGGTACACCCTAAACCCGACCATGCCCTGTCCCGAGCAAAATCTGTCGCAACTCGGGTCAAGTTATTACCCTCTCCACCCGGATATGGTAGGTCGAATACTCGCGTATTCGGGTACTCCTGCCAAGTCTAATCACGTATTGATGCTCGTGCTCCATTTTATTAAGAGTTTACCGTTAGTCAATGAATTACTACACACATAAGATGATATTCTAACTCCTAATAGTTGTTTACGCGGACAAGTGAGCTAACCACTCAATAAACTCAAATTGGTTAGGACAAATACTAATTATTTTTAATATTTTAATATTAAAAATATTGAAATTTTAATTCTAATTATAATTTTATAAAATATTTATAATAAAAATTACTATATATTTATTTAATTTTTTTAATAAATTTTTTTATATAATTTTATGTATTCCTGTACGCAAACATACACTAGTAGTAATTTATTAAAAATGTAAGTCAGCTACATGCAACTATTTACATAAAGGAAATTAGGAAACAAATATAACAATTTATACGTCATGACATTTAAATATTGTTGGGAGAATAATTTATTAATTTATTCATGTGAGAAAAACATAACCATTTATACTTTTAAGTTATAGGGGAACGACTCACTAATAAATTAATCATACGAAAAAATTAATCATGAAAAGTAAAGATAACACGAAAAAGTTATATGCACTTTCAAATCTCGTTAGCACTGTAAAACATGGTAAAAGCAACATTGGTGGCCGTGTATGTGAAGCTCTTAAAAAATTGTGAAAGGAAAAATAACTCCATCAAACAATATAGTAAAAGTAACGTTACATGATTAATAAGATGCGAGGAAAGATTAAAAAAAAAATGTATACATAAAAACAAAATAATATATACAAAAACTAATATACATATAATTTCTTGTATAATAAATCGTAGAATTGGATTAGTTTGAGTTTAGTGTCTAACTATTATACTATTAAATAAATTTAATTTTAATTTAATGTCAGTGTACAATAATTTTATATGTATATTTAATTACATAATATTACACCAGTAAAAGTATTTATTTTTTATATAATAATTTTTTTAATAGTCATTCAAAAAAATAGATATAATTATACAACTGTATAAATTTTATACTATTAGTATATTAAAATTAAATTTTATTAAATTAGTAATAACTAATAACATTTAATTTATATTAATAAATTTAAAAAATAATTATAGAAAATAACGATAGAAAGCCGACTTATAAATAAACACCGGTGAGGCGGTGACTGATAAATAACAACGCGGGTATTGGGGTATTATTCATTCGAATTTAACTAGGTATTTTTTAAAAGTTGTATAATATTCTGTCTTTTATTACAATAATTTAAAAAAATAAAATAAATGCATCTAAAAATTATAAATTAATTTAATATTTTTTTAAAATTAAATATACATTCAAAATATAAACTAAATAAATTTAAAATTTAAAATTTAAATTTCAATTTTAAAATTCTGTTTCAGATTTAATATATTTAATTATTAATATATTACCATTTAAATATACATTCAAAATCAAATTAGTTAGAATTCAAAATTTCGATTTTAAAATTCTAAAATAAATCTTAAACCATCTTAAATTACTAGTAAAATTTTCGCTCTGTAAAGATTCAGAGTTGCAGCGCCTCCCCCTCCTCATCTGTAGCCCTTTCGTCTTCTCCCGCGTTGCGCACTCTTCTACGACGATCTCCTCCTTCGACGACGCACTCCTCCAAGTGACACGTACTTCTTCTGCGCACACCCGCACCTCCCCCTGTCTCTTCTCCCACGTCGCACTCCTTCTGTTTCTGGTATTTTTGCTTGCAAAATTCTAAAGAAATTTGGTTGAGTTCATTCATGAAGATATGTTATTCTTTTTTTCGCTTAATAAAAAATTCTATTTTTTTAAAATTTATGTATAATATTGGAAGTGTCTGTGTTTTTTTTTCTTTTTTTAAAAATATATTTGTGATTATAATTTTTTTTTGCACTCATATGTCTTATTTGGAAGTTATAATGTTAACCTAATTTGGATGTGTCAATATTTAATTTTAGATGTGTTTATGTTATTCATTATGTTCTTTTATATATATATATATATATATATATATATATATATATATATATATATATATATATATAAGTTTTTTACATGAATTTTGGATTTGTTGATAAAATATTTAGAATTTTGGATGTGTATTTGAGTTTAATTTTGTCTGTGTTCAATATATAATTTAGAACTACAATGAGAATAATTTAGATGTGTTAATACATAATTTTGAATGTGTTTATGTTGTTTATTTAATTTTAGATGTATTTTTGACATGAGTTTTGAATGTTTTGAATAAAAAAATAATTGAAGTGAGTTTAATTGATTTTGAAAACTTCACTGATTTTTTTAAAATTAGTACACGAAAAGTTGTTACGAGTTTTATGATTTAGTTTGTAAAAAATTAATGTATTGTAAGTGGTTACAAATTTTACGATGATAAATATTCAAAATAAAAGTGGTTCCTTAAAAATAGAAAATATGATTAATTAAAAAATTAAAATAATAAAATATTAAATTTAAAGACTAAATTTTGTTGTACAAGTAGCATTTTTCTATTCCATATTGTGTATCAAATTAAAATTTTACGTTCACCTTATTATTCACTTTTACGGTTTTATCCTTATTTCGTTACAGACCACGTCACCATATATAGTAGTGTATATCACAAAAGACTCTGATTATATATGCCCTTTTTAAAAGTAAGTTTCACGACGTTCCCGTGACCTGCTTTACCTTTGCATGTGTAAGGGTTTCGTCCTTTCTTGGTAGTTGGTTACTTGCTGTTGTGCAATTTGTGTAATGTGTTGTGTTTTCCACCCTGGATAACATGTCTGCTAGTGTTTTGTACGAATATTATGTGTGTTATTTTCTTTCTTAATAGTGATGAGTCCACCACCACCACCACCAGCTGGTCCAGCTCGAATAAAATTGAAGCTGCTTTGATTCCATGTTGCTTCCTTCTTATTACCTTGTGATTACAATTATCGTCTCTTTTATTTCCTACAATTTGATTGATTCCTTTAATTAATGGAAGATACGTACACGTTCGGAGTCGTCCTCAAATTAAATAATCTTGGATGTTTTCTTTGACCAAAATTATGCACCACAAGTAGGGTCCCCCACCGGCCGCGGTCACTACTGCGTGCTTTGTCGTGTATGTTTATGCGCAAAATCAGTTAAAGGGAAATTTTTCCCACAATAAGCTATGAGATCATCAATCTTGATAAGAAATTAATATTATCAAGTTGATAGGAGTGTCCGCGGATCGGATCAGATCGGATCGGATATGGCCGAAAATTCGATCTGATTCACACAATTTACATCGGATCGAATATAATATCCGCATTTTTAGTACTTTTTAGTGACAGATCCGATTCGTACGGATCGGATATCGGATATATCCACATAATTAAATCTTCTCTTTTTAATCATATTTTTATGTAAAAGAATTCGATAAAAATATTTCTTTTGTACTTTTAAACTTATTTATTCCTAAAATATTTTTAATCAAACTCTCTCTAAATAACAAAAATAAAATAATACAATATATGAATAATAATTACTAACTAAAACATACAAACAAGTAAATATAATACCGAACATATATATATTTTTTATTTTTTAATTATTATAGTGCGAATCTGTGGATCCGCGGATGTAGAGCAGATATCCGTGATCAAATCCGCACCCTTTGTGGATCGGATTGTATCCATAATTTTCGGATCGGATGCGGATATTTACTGCGGATCTGTGGATACGATCCGATCCATAGACACCCCTACAAGTTGAAAGATGAGGTCACAATTTACTTAAATAAAGGTTACTTGACCAGCTGCAGAACGCTTCGATCGTTCGTCAATCGTTATTGCTCAACTAAATTGTTTCAAAGGGTAAAAATAAAAGTGAAATCATAAATAAATAAAACAAGCAAACAATCAGGGATAAGTGGATAACTAGAGAGAAAAGAAGTCATATACAGGTGATTGCAATAGCAAGTAACAATCATGGTACGGCTATATATACTATAGTTGGACATTGTTATAAGGTTGGTATTTTGTGCATTTTATTTTGACGACAATGTTGAAAGAATGAGAATGATTTGGATTAATCTGCTAATCACTAACTGTTTAGATTCTCCCTACTACCGTACTACATGAGTTGAGATGTGAAGACAAACGTTAAAAAAAATTATATATTTAAATTGGTCGCTAATAAATTTTAGGTAAAATATTTTAATTCTTAATAAATTTTATTATTTTAAACGTTCTTGTGAATTATTTATGTCGAACAATTTGTTCTTTTTATTATTTATAATAAAATATTTAATATGTGTTTAACAAATAAATTTTTAATAAATTTTATGATATGACAAATTCTCAATAAATATTATTATAAAAGTTATTTTTTTCTACAGAAGGACTGACTTATTTTAAAAATTTCTAAAGCAATAAAATTGTTGAAAATAAAAGTTTACTATTTAAATTTTCTAAGGGACTAATTTGAGTATTTATTTTAAAAAATTTGTTGAATATCTAATTCATAGTTTATTGTCACGACCTTAGACACACTCCAACACTATTGTGTTGGCATTCGAACTTATTCATCCTCTTGAGTTAAAATCAAGTCAGCCTAACTTTCAATATTTAGCAAGAAAGTCAAGAACACAAGAGAAAAAAAGCTTTGGTGGAAAAAATATTTTATTATTCAAGTGTTTATTACAAATGACTCACACGCCTAAACTCTAACTCTCATCTCCTATTTATAGTCATCTACCTCCTCAATGGATGGTTAGGATTAAATTTAATCAACAGTCTAGATTGATCATTTAGAACATTCAGTACAAATATCTATCCTACCACATTTCTCTAAATATTTCTAGATTATTTCATACTACTATTCATACTTCTATATATATCTACACTCTTCTAAATTACTCTATGACCTTCTAGAGTCTTCTAGAACCTTCTAGGGTATTTCAGGACCTTCTTGGGTATTTCGGGACCTTCTTGGACATTCTAGAACGTTTCAAACCATCTAGACTATTCTTAAACACTCCAAAAAACTATACAAACATCGTTGAATATAACCTTCTAAAATTTACCATGACATTATCTCTCACCTAATGCGCAGACGTCCTCATTGCGTTCTGTTCATGATAGTGCTCTAGGTATTCTTGGAATTGCCACAGATCTTCACGAGCTTCTCAGCTAGCTTCAGTTATCGGGAGTCCTTTTTCACTTGATCAAGTATTGGATACTTGGTGGTACTCCTCTTCGTCGCACGACGCAATTAGCTAAGATCTCTTCGACTTCTTTACCAAAGGATCTAATCAACACAAGTAGAGCATGACTCGAGTCACCTCTACTCGATTCATCTTGGTCTTCACGATATAGTTTAAGCATACTCACATGGAAGACTTTATGGATCTTCATAGAGGGAGGGAGTTGTACTTTATAAGCAACATCCCTAACACGCCCAATGATCTCAAATGAATCTTCGTATTTGTGGATTAAACTCTTATGAACCTTGCGAAAGACTTTGAATTGTTATGGAAGAAGTTTAATAATTACCTTGTCTCCCACTTGATAGCTTGTATGCCTCCTCTTCTTATCTGCCAATTTCTTCATCCTCTTTGCAGCTTTGTCGAGGTAAGAACGAGTGACATCTGCTTGTTCTTCCCATGACTTAATCATATATAAGCTCTAGGGCTCTTCCCTAAATAAGAGGAAGAAAGAGAGTGTGGTGTAAGCGGCTATTGTCCAGCCATAATCTCGAACGGACTTTTTCCTATGGACTCGCTCTTTTGCAAATTGTATGAGAATTGAGCAATGTCCAGAAGTTCTGTCAAATCCTTCTGATTAGCGCTTATGAAATGCCTCAAGTAACATTCGAGTAAGGCATTCACTCTCTCAGTCTGCCCATCGGTTTGAGGATGGAAGCTTGTTGAGAAATGAAGCTCCGATCTAAGGAGTTTGAACAACACTATCCATAGGCGTCCTGTGAAGTGTGGATCTCGATCACTAATGATGCTCTTAGGAAATCTCCAGTACTTCACCACATTCTTAAAGAATGGTCCTGCTGCTTCCTCTGCAGTGCAATCAGTAGGGACAGGTATAAAGGTAGCATACTTCAAAAATCAATCCATTACCACGAGAATAGATTCAAACTCCTCAGACTTCGGTAAGGCAGAGATGAAATCCAAAGACACACTTTTCCATGGTCGCTCTGGCGGCGGCAGAGGTTCCAACAAACCACTTGGTGTCTTATTTTCAATCTCGTCTTGTTGGCACACAAGACAAGTCTTCACATAACTCTTCACTTCATTCCTCATTTGAGGCCAATAATAGGAAGATTCAATAAGTGCCAAGGTCTTTCGTTTGGCATTGATAACCAACCCATTTGGTGTCGTGGCATTCCTTCGCTTGGTGCTATCCTGACCTCAAATCCAGCTTGTTAAGTGCTCGATAGTCGATGCATAGTCTCAATGAATCATCATGCTTCTTTTGAAACAAGACTGGTGCGACATAAGGTGCCTTCGATAGATGGATGAATCCAGCATCTAGCAAATCCTTGAGTTGCTTCTTCAACTCCTCAAGTTCTGGCGGTGCCATCCAATAAGGTGCTGAGGTAGGCGGCTTTAATCTTGACTCCAATCCAATCTTGTGGTCCACCTTTCTCTTAGGTGGTAGTTGTTTTGGCAACTCATGAGGCATCGCATCCTTATTTCTTTAAGGACTTCTTTGATTTTGGTAAGAACGTCTTTTCTTTTAGATGTTGACTCCTCTTGTAATAGAGTCAAATATATAATCTCTCTCTTTTTGAACTCTTTCTTAAGCTGCATAGCAGAAAGCATCGGTAGTCTTCCAACTTTAGAGATTGTAGGGACCATGTATGGAAACCCTTTCTCCATGACTCATACTATGTCGTAGTATAACATAGGTATTATATTTATCTTCTTTTACAAATCAAGACCGATGACTATTTTGAAATCGTTCATGGGTACTACTGAGAAATCCACAAGACCCTTCCAAGAACCAAAAGACATCTCAATCCTTTTTGCTACTCCCTTAAGGGGTTTACCTTTGGTATTCACGGGTTTGAACCAGCCATTATTTTTGGTGATCTTCAACCCAAGCCTCTTTACTTCATTAGGCATGATGAATTTGTGTGTAGTACCAGCATCGATCATAGCTATGATGGATTTTTCATTGATAAAGGTTTTGACATACATCAAGTTTTTCTTTTCTGCGATGCTTGCCTTTTTGTCATTCACAACATTCATGAGTTGGATAAATCCAACATACTCAATTACTTGAGATTGAGCCTCTCATTCCTCGACAATAAATGCCAGAGTCCCTAGCTTGGGACAGTCTTTCGTTTGGTATGGTCACTTGCACACGAAACATCCTCCTTTGGGCACGAAAGCCTTCTTCTTTTCTTCGTACTCTTTCTTTGAAGAGTATTTCCCTTCCTTCTTGATTGAGAAATTATTCTCCTTGTCTCTCCCACCTTTGATAGAACTAGGTTTGTAGGAAGACTTGGGTTTAGAGTCTCTCCTATGATACTCAGTGAGTGATTCGGCCACCACGATGGCCTCATCAACATCCTTAGCATTCCTTCTTTGTAGTTCTTGCTTTACCCAAGGTTGGAATCCATCAATGAAGAAGAACAATGCATCGGGGATCTGAAGCGTGAGAGTAGTGAACTCCTTTACGTAGTCGCTAATCGTACTTTTGTGCTTCAACTCTCTCAACTTCTTCCTTGCTTCATAAACCGCATTCTTATGAAATAATTTTCTTTTCAACTCCCTTTTGAAATCTTCTCATGTGGCTATGTTGTAAGTACCCTTCTTCATATCTATGTATTTTCTCCTCCACCACAAAGTAGTATTATCAGAAAGGTAGAGAGCTGCAATGCGTACCTTTATTGCTTCTTCGACCACCCCTTGACTTTCAAAGTACCTCTCAATTTGCCATGAAAAATTCTCTACCCCTCGAGCGTCCCTCACGCCCTTGAACTCCTTTGACTTTCGAAGACCAATATTTGTTGTCTCCCTTATAATGGTTGGTCACGATTTTGCCTTCTAGAACCAAACTCGAACTTCCTTAAATAACTTCAAGGAATTCTCAAGTTTCTTTTCGATTTGGAGCATGCTTTCTTTGAAAGCATCTAGTTCTCCTAACACACGAGTCTTGAGGGTCTCCTTGTCATGTTATATCTTTTGGAAACGCTCATCCATAGAGGATAGAACATTCTCCAACATATAAACTCTCTCTTCTAAGAAGTTAGAGTCCTTACCTCTAAGTTCACTTGAAGAATGGGCCTTCTTACCTCCTAATTGAGAATAAATAGCATCCCTTATCCTTTGAGACTCAACATGCTCCATGGTTACAATAGAAGTCATATCCACATACCAATTGTGCTTCCTCCTGAATCTTGCTCTGATGCCAAATTGTCACGGCCTTGAACACACTTCAACACTACTGTGCCGACACTTGAACTTACTCAACCTCTTGAGTTAAGACCAAGTTAGCCTAACCCCCAGCATTTAGCAAGAAAGCTAAGAACACAAGAGAAAGAACGTTTTGGTGAAAAGAATACTTTTATTATTCAAGTGTTTGTTACAAATGACTCACACGCCCAAACTCTAACTCTTATCCCCTATTTATAGCCATCCACCTCCTCAATAGATGGTTAGGATTAAATCTAATTAACGGCTAGATTGATCATCTAGAACATTCAGTACAAATATCTATCCTATCACATTTCTCTAAATATTTTTAGATTATTCCATACTACTATTCATATTTCTATATACATCCACATTCTTCTAGATTACTCTATGACATTCCATAGTCTTCTAGAACCTTCTAGAATATTTCGGGACCTTCTAGGACATTCTAGAATATTCTGAAACCATCTAGAGTATTCTTAAACACTCTAGAAAACTATACAAACATCGTTGAATCTAACCTTCTAAAATTTACTGTGATATTATGGTTACCTTCGATGGAGCTGCACTGGTAGTCGGGTCGGATCCATGGTGAGTTGTGCCATGGTCTATCTTTGATGGGCCTAGTCCAAAAAAAAAAGCTTACAAAGGAGATTTACCATAACTTTTAGGTTGTATTTGAAAGAGAAATTAAAATTGAAATATTAAGTTTTGTATTATATTTGGTGTAAAATGTAGTTATATCTTAGTTAGTATTCTATTTAATTCAGAATAAATATAGATATAAAATAAGAATATTTATTAAAATATCTTTAGTTATTAAAAAAATATTGTTAAAATTTTAGTCTTTATTCTTAGAAATTTCAATCTTTTGTGTTTCAATTTTTTAAAAGTATTAAAGGAATTAAATTTTGTGTTTTAGAACTGAGATTTTAGTTTAATCTCTAATCACTAAATATAATATCGAATTTAATCTCCCAAGTCCGAATCCCAATTCCAGTGTTTATAAACAAACACTACCTTACTAAGAGTAACTCACCATTACAAACCATTACTCACTAACTTCTACCTCAGCTACATTTGCTCACGGACTTCCCTGCAATACCTTCAATTGGTATCACTGTATCAGGAACTTTTTATTTGGTCACGACTCACGAGGACAAACAGAAAACCCACCTTTCTTTTTTTTGGTATGCAAAACCCGCCTAATTTGAACAAGAAGCAAGTGGATTCTGGACATTGGTCTGTCGAACTGCATTAAAGTAGGCCCAATTTGGTTTCAAACCAAAATCGTATATGTATTTGGGCTGTTAGCCCAATATTCTTTTATCATTTTGACCGTTTCTAAAAAAAAGAAAGATTTGACTAAAAAGATATCCTAATAAAAATTTTTAATTCTTTCAATGCATTATCTTATGATATTCATAAAAATTGTTCTTAAGATGCTTGTTAATAAAATTTAAACACAAAATTTTGACCCTTCAATAATAATGTAAGGCTGTAAGCATACTAAGAAAAAAAAGCAGCAGCAGCAGACAAACTGATTGACTACAATTAGCAGTAAAGAAAAATAAATAAGGTTTAATTATTCTGTTGGTCTCTATAGTTTCGTAAAATTTTCAATTAAGTCTCTATACTTTTTTTTTCTAATTGAGTCCCTGCACTAATTTTTTTTTTCAATTAAGTCCTTCTTAATATTAGCTTAATTTTATAGGGATCAAACTAAAAAAAAAGAATTGGTATAAGAACCTAAATAAAAGAAAAAAAAAAGTGTAGAGATCCAGTTAAAAAAAAATTTTGGTGCAAAAACTCAATTAAAAGAAAAAAAAGTATAGAAATCTAATTAAAAATTTCGCGAAATTATAGAGACTAACAGAGTAATTAAATCAATAAATAAATAAACCCATAACTGTTTTCTATTAGAAATCAAATTGAGTAGTATGCTTTTAACACTTTATCACCGCCACCTTCAACTGCCATGTTGTTTGCTTCGTCTATGTCTTAATAATTTGGCCTCATTAGGATTTAAAAAATTAGGAGACTCAATTATTATCACCTTTCACGAGCATAGGCATGTGAGATAGTATGATAATGTGCATACACAATTTATCTATTAGTAGAGTCATCAAAAAAATTTATCTATTACTAATATATTATAATAAAATTAAAGATAGTCTCTATATTTATTATTATTCTTCTAAATTTCTATCAACTATCATGATGTCATGTTAGTTTAAGTAGTTAATTCATACAATTTGAACATAATTTTTTATCTTTGTATTGTACCATAAAATTTTTATTATATTTTTATTTTTTTATAATAATTTATTTTTATATAATATTATAATTTTTTTTAATCTTAATTTTTTATATTTTTTTATCCTTTATCTTTATACAGGTTATACTATTACTTTTAATATTAATATTGATTCTTTATAATATATATGTATAAATTTAATTAAAATCTAATTTCTTTTCTTCTCTTTTTATACTCATTACTCATTTTTATAGTTACTATATAAATTAATATTTATTTCACACATTTTTTTATCTCCTCTCACATAATTTCATACTTCCATCTCTTTCTCTTTCTCCCTCTCACATAAATGTATTGTACAATATTTTTTATAAATTAACTTCTAAGTTTAATATTAATTTACATATGATCTAATATATTCTTAAGTAATATATATAATATTTTAAATTTATACTATACAATATAATTAATTTAGCTGTCTGCGTATCATACAAGTTTTAATTTAGTTAAATATAAAACGGTTAGGGATGAACCCACATGCAAAAAAGAGAAAGCATTTGTTCTTGCAAATTTTTTAAAAAAATACTAATACTTATTGTTCTTGCCTAAATATGGCCGAATTATAACTCGTCCTTTTGGGGTTGCTTGCCGACCTTCTCGATGTGTCACGATGAACCTCAGCCACCAAATAAAAATGATGAAGGAGTACCTGCAAAAAGCACTTTAACGCTCAATTCAGTTAAGGATAATTATCCGAGGAGAGTCTTTTTATTTTAGAACGAACACACTTACCTTCACAAACTCTGATTGCTTCCTTTTATAACTAAGAAACAATAATGACCGTTTGGATCTGAATTAATCGTTTTTTATGTAACCGATCAAAGGTTTTATTGCCATAAAGTCGGCAAAGTTAATGCGCCGATTACAAGAAGGTCCACCGAGCTATAACTCGTAACCGATGTATAACGGTTATATCACTTATATATATTTATCTTTTATTATATTATATTTATCCTAAAATAAAATATAAATGATTTTTTTGTGTTTTATGTTAAATTTTTTTGTTAAAATTAACATATAATAATAATTATATTATTAAATTTGAATTATTATAATAATAAATAAATAAATAAATAAAATAAAAAATAGCAATAATTTTCTTTATATAAGTTAATTAGTTAATAATTAAATTAAAATTTAATTTTCTAATTAAATGCAGCTTAAATTATTAGTATTTTTAAAAAAATTATTTAATATAAAAAATATATCATGTACATATTAATATACTATATTAATATTCATTATTAAAATGATTTTAATTATAATAATTACTTTAGTTAAAAATTTTATTTATACCATAAAGACTATAACAAGTAGATTTAACAGTTAAATATGAGATAATAACAAATAAAATAATAATTTAAAAAATATATATAAATAATATTGTCATGTTAAAAATAAAATGAAAATCATTATAAAATATTTTTTTATTATTTTGAATATTATGCTGTTTATGTGAAATTATTTTTTTATTATTTTAAATACTATAATAAGTGATTGTGTGTATATTTCTAGTTTTATCAACATGTATAAATAATTCTAATTTAAAATTTTAAATATATCTAAATCAATTTGAGTTGGTCGAATAAACAACTTAATCGTCCGTTTAAGTAAGTGTTGAGAGTTCGAATTTTATTTCATATATGTAATAATTTATTGACCAATTACAGACTCTTAAATAAAACTTAAATTTATAACAGGTTAATCTTTAGTTTATTGAAAGACCAATTATTGTCCCTACTGTAAAATAATTTTTCAGCAACAATTGTTCGATATCATAATATGTGTGAAAGCATAATAAATCGTTAAAAGTAGTGACTTAAACTTATTTCGCGGGAATTAGAGGGAAATGACCATTTCATGTATGTGAACTTATTTTACATACGCCAAAAGTGAATTCGTCTATTTTGTGAACACAGTATGTTAAAATGATATCAAAATCTATTTCACGGACGTTTTGAGTGAATAATAGGTCTGCATTTTTTAAAAACTTTTTAAAAAGATGTATATTTTGATAACTAATATTTTTATATATTTATTTCAATAAAAAAACCTGAATATGGCTATCATCAGATTTTAACTGCTATTATCATCAAATTTTTCCATTCATTCAGAAAAAAAAAATGAAGACAAATGGCAATGCTAGTTATGTTATGTTTTCATTGGTATTCTATGTAAAGTAACAAAAAAAAAAAAAAAGAATTGAATTAGTTCTAGAAATATTTTAGAATGTATTTAGAAAAAACTAGATCAAAATATTAACTTCAAATTTCAAGTTTCTATTTTTTTGGTCAAAAGAGGTTTGTTTTAACGGTATCAAATTTGCAAACCTTAAGCTCATGGATACAAATTTGGGCTATGCTAATCTGGGTTCTATTAACTAACTCGTTCTGGATGGTCCAATCCACTCGACCAAAAGCAACAAGAAAGAAATTTTTTCTGTCTCCAACATTTTTCATTGAATGGAGTAACGAAATCTACATCATAATATCACAACAACATCATGATCTTCTCATTAACGAACCAAAAAAACAGTATCATCACATGACATAAAATAAATTTCTAAAGTTTTAATTGAATAAGGCCTTAAACAATTGTCTCAAGTTTCAAGCAAACAAGACGGTTTGACTTGGGATGGTGCTTGTATTGGTAGATCTATGATGTGGTGATGGAATTGGAGGCAAGTTATTAGAGCTTCCCCTTCTTGCAGTCATCAATGAAGAACATGAACGCCTTGAATTTGAATGCATCCCTCTCTTAATACTATTGTTAGTATTGTGCCTCTCATATGCACCTAAGGCTCCTCCATAGCTCCTTGAATACTTCAATCTCTTGTTGTAAGGGTTCTCTGCCTTTGCAAGATCCTCTAAGCTCCTCACATTTGCTAATGATGTGAATGACTGTGACTTCCCTTCGTAGTATCTTGATAACCCCCTCCTATAATACATACATGTATAACATCGTTAATATTTTTCTTTAGAAATAGAACTAGAGATTATTAGATGGGGTAGAAAAAGAAGCTTACTTGATGGGAAGTTTTTGGAAGAGAGAAGACATGTCACTCAAAGGATCATCATGTGCAAGCTGATGATCAATTGATGAGGATGAAGAAGAAGAAGAAGAAGGAGATGATGTTACTTCTTCAAAAGAATCATCAGAACCAATTGAAGTTGAAGAAGAATTAGAACAAGACACAGAAGATGAAGAATGAGAAAAGAAATCATCATCCTCATGAACTAGTCCTGCTATTTTCTTCTTTCCTTCAACCATGTTGGTGTTGTTATTCTTCTTCAGTTGCTGCTCCATATATCTTGTATCTCTTGTGATTCAAACACCCTTTTTCTATTCTTCTCATAAACCAATCAACTAGAACTACTCTCTAGAAGCAATAACTCACTTTACAAATTGAATGGGTGCAGTGGTATATAAATGGAATGGAAGATTTGGAAGATATGGATGACCTTTTATAAGAGACAGCTTGCTTTTTAAAATGGTGGATAAGATTAATGCAATTTTCTGTTCTCTCTCTCTCTTCCTATCCATTTATCCTAGTCCAACTGGTCTCTATTGTTTGGTATATAAATATTCTTAATCTTAATGGAAAAGAAACAGTGAGATTCGAGCCTATCCGAAATTGATTTTTGTTGTCCCTCCCAACATGCATTCAAAACCCACCCTATCTTTGTTTCCTTCAACATGAGCTAAATATAGCACTTTACCATTTATTGTGGGATCCAAAGCTAAACACGTTTCAATGCCGCGTGACCCTACTATTTCCTTACATTTTTCTAAACATTCTTTCTTTTTCTTTTTTTTTTTAAATGGCTCACAGTCTCGCACCAAAATTTTAAAATCTATGGGCATGAAAAAAGGAGACTTTTTCAATCAGCATACCTTTCTATACAACAATACAAGTGACTTGTTATCTTAATTTTTGTTCATCATACAAATTGTTTCATTAGTTACAAAATATTTTATGTATATGCACACAAATATTTATGTTGTATTTTCTCTCTTTTTATAGTGCATATACTTTAAATATTGTTAATGTTTGTGATTTTTAGTATATTATATTATGTTTATAAAAGAGTGACATTCAAAGTAACAATGAAATATGAATACAAAAAGAAAGTAAATATATATTCTTAAAGTACATATATATATATTAAGATTATTAATAGAATTTTTTAATATTTTATTCTATTAAATACATAATAAAAATATTAAAAATTTAAATTTATATATTTTTATTTATGAAATATTTTCAATGGATAACTTAGACCATCCTTAGCTAAGGCCTATCTAGTATCTATATCATAATAGATATGTAATTTGTGGAGTGTAATGAGCCAAAAGAAAAAGAAAAAACAGAAAACAATTTTTGGGGAAGGACTAATGAAGAAGAGGTGAGGTCATGAGGGCAATAGAGGAGCGCGTGGAGAGTGAAGCTCCCAAGAACCATGGATAAGGTCGAATTGAATGGTGACATGGACTGGGAAAAATTGTTAGTACTAAATTTACAATGATGTTGCAAGTTGAATTGTAAGTGGCGATCAAATGGGGTTTGTGCGGCGCTCACTCTATTAATTTAAAATAAAAATTATTATATGTTTTTAATTTTATTTTTAATATATATTTATATTGTAATATATATTTTATATTAATAATTAACTTTAGGCTATGTTTGGTTGGAAGGAAAGAAATAGAAAGGAAAGAAAAGAAAAGAAAGAAATTGAGTGGATTTTTATTTTCTTTATATGTGTTTGGATGAAAGAAAAATAAGAAGAAAAAAATATTATAAAAAAATAATTTTATCTTTGAATTATAAAATACATTGAAAAAAGTGAAAGAGTAATATTGGAAGTTGTGAGAGAAAAAAAGTTTTCCCTCCTTTTTCTTTCCTCTCCAATTTCTCTTCATAACCAAACAATGAAAAATGATCATTTTTCTTCCTCTTTTCTTTTTCTCTTCAAACAAACATAGTGTACGTGATTGTTTTTTGAGATTTGACTGTGGAGTAATTAGAGTATGGCTAGTCTTGTCTTTTTATTTTTTGTCAAAAAGGATTATATATCGATACCAAAAAAAAACAAAGAGATAAATACCTACAAAAAATACTTTGACATTTGAATTAGTGAGTGAATAATAAATTATGTATATCTCATATGTTAAAACATTTTCTTAATTCTCTTTATATTCGGAGTGGATGTCTATAGCCAATTATGCGTTTGATTCATATTAATGAGGAGCGAAAATATTTCAGTTCGTTTTGAACTTTTGATATAGTTTTAATATTGTCATTGATTACTAATCTTACAATATTAAAAGCCGATCTATAACATGTGGTTAAGTTATAACAGATATATCAATAATTAATTTTAGTGTATAAATTAATTTGGATTAATCGAATCATCAATCTAAATAAATGTTAAGGTTCGAATTTTATCTTGTATATATAGTAATTCATTAATTAATAATAAATTATTAAATAAGTTTAAATTTATAATAAATTAGTTATTGACCTATTAAATTAGAAAATACTATAAAAAAAATTAATTTTAGTGGACACATATGATGTTGTGATATGAATTTAAACACCCATGGTTTTATGTGATGACTAATCCTACTTTTGGGCGCAATTTGGCCCCATCCTATACCCTTTTTGTTCCATTGTCCTCTCCACTCTCCTCTATTCTTTTGCCACCTATACTACTTTAAAAGTTTAACCACACTTATCCTTCTCGTCATCCCTTCTTATGTTCACATTATATCTAGTTTAATTAATTAATTAATTTTGCATATGCACTTTAACAAAATGCATGTCGCTTTTACATCTCTCTCTTTTAGTACGCAATTTTTCCATCTTTACATGGGAGGTGTTAGAAATGAGTAAAAAAAAAAAAAACTGGAAACAAATATGTCCAAGAATTATTTATCATGGAGACGAAAATAAAAGTTCATCAAGTCACCGTAAAGATGAGACCCGTTTAACGAATAAATGAAGATCGTAGGAGAAAGTTTAGGGTCAGTATTTTTATTTAAATTTGATCAATATTTAATTATAAAAAAAATAAATAATTTTGTATTGTTAAATATAATTTTATATCATTAAAAATATTAATAATAATTAATTAATGATTATAAATTACAAAATTTGCTAATTCTTAATACTCCTCTATATATAAATGGACGAGACATTTTCATAGCAAAAAATCCGCTAAATCTCCATAATATATACATAAAATTATAACGTAATTCTTTTTTTGGTGAATTATTATAACGTAATTCTGATTCTAGTTATATAAAAACTTAAAACTAGAATTCGACTCATTATTAATTTTTATTAATATAAAATTTATTTCCGCATATTATTATAAAAGTACGATTAACAATACACGAAAAAATTTATATGTTTAAAACAGTTTGGTCTTGAAATAATATAGATAAACATAATTTTATATTATATTTTAATTACATGTTATATTTATTAATAAATAAGTTATGAAGTTATATTTTTTAAATTAAATTGTATTATATTTTTTTAATTTTGTTATTAATACCCACAAATATTAGTCTCTCCCAAAATTAATGGGAGAAGGTAACATTAATAGTTATATCTCTAACACTTTCTCTCAAACAAAAGTCTCTTTTTGGATTTGTTTGATTTTGCATAGACCTTTTTTCTCTTTTAAAATCTATGATAAATAAAAACCATGATAGGAATGAAATGTTTCCTTTCAAATGTTTTTCATTACCCTTTTTGTTTTCGGTGGATATGGCTTGCTTATATGATTTGAAATGTCCTCGCTTTTCCTGCCATTTGATAAACTCAAAACACCTATATATCCCATTGCATTATTTGGTAGATTTTATATATTGTTGCTACCATAATTTATATTTTCGTTTGAGCCAAGTTCTCTTATGTACATGATGGTCATCACATTTACGTCATGCATATTCATACACCACAAGAAAATAAATAGTATTTCTTAGCTTGGTGGACAAATCTGCTGAAAATGATTATGTATTGATGATTTTCGGCATAGATTATTACAATGCATTCCTTGATTTTTAAGACGCATGTTAGTAGAATTCTATATTTTATTTTACCTCGTCGTTGGCAATGATAAAAATAGTCACAATTTAAAAAAATATATATAATAGTGCAAGTTGACACATATAAAATTGTAATTTTATTTGATTTTAGTGTCATTGTATACATATTTTTTATTTACATTCCACCCACATATTATTACATTAATAAAACTAACTACTTTTATATTTATCATGTTAATGATTATTATTAAAAAATATAAGAAGTTAAATAATTGTGCGAACAATTTTACGCTAACTCAAAATTATATAAAATAATCTATTCCGATCCAAAATAATATTTTACCTCAATTATTGTGATTGGTATGTATCATATGGAGTGGATTCTCTCTATAAAAAAAAAAAAAAAATTAGATGATGTTAATTGTGATTTTTTATTTTTTTTATATTTAATTTTAACCCTATTTATAAAATTAATAGTGAGAGATCACACTATATTTTTTCAAATGTTAAAAAAAGTAAAGAGGATATACTTTGGTCGTTAATCGTGGCGGTGCTTAATTAGTGCACCATGTATGTTTAGTCAAGCCCATCTACACATGCCTCATACATGATGCATGTATGTGGTCGGTTGAATTTTCGAATTCTAAATATATATTTTATATAATCTATAATTTAATCTAAGATGCTTATACTATAAATATTCCAAAACGCGACATTAGGGGGGCGGTTGCCAGGGACGGATTTAGGAAAGAGGAGGTCTCAGAATTTTCAATAATTTTTATATACATACTTAATACTTTTTATTTTTAAATGATAGTGGTCGATGTGATTATTGCTATCTAGTAATTGCAATATGAAAAAAAAAATTTATTTCTTTAAAAAATGGTTAAATTTTAAAATTAATATTGTAAAATTGTAATACTCATAAATAGATATTTATGTATAGTTAATTTTCATGTGAGAGTAATAACTAAACAACGTTAAATAATAATTTAAATAAATTTATCAAATTATTTAATAATTTTTAATTATTAACTTTATATAAAATTAATTATATTTGAGTTTTCACTAACATCTAATTTCAAAGATGATAGAAAAAGCGTACCTATTAATAAGGGAGAATTAAAGCTTGTAATTACTAATATAATGAACTGAGAGAGTAAAAGAAGGTCAAACTTAACTATATATATGAGTATATAAAATATACAAATTAATATGGAGCAATATGTATTAAGAGTGTATATGTATACTTTACTAGGACTAGGAGCTGAACAAGTCAGCATTATTTTGAGCATGCATTAGGTTTAGGTATTCAATTTGGTCCACAAGCTTTGGCCAATACTTATCCATCTACGCATAACCCATGACGGGTCTTTGATATGTAAGAAGAGCATTAATGTTTAGGGGGTGAGGTGGAATGAGCAACGTGGACATAACATACACATGGATATGGATTCAAAAACAATATGTATTAATAATATTGTGCGTACTATCTAGGAAACTAATTGGATCAAGACTTGTCACTATCATGGATGATGTATGATGAAATTCATGTTTATGCCTTCAACCATCTTTCGTTTGCTTTGAAACTTCAAAGGGTTGCCAATATTGTCTTGAATATTTCAAATTACCACCAACCTTTGTTTATTATTTTAATTTATAAAATCGAAAAAAATACTTGGATACAAAGATGTTTTCTAAATTATATGCTTTAGATCAAATTGATTTTTCTTTTAAAATTAATCAAAATCGCACCGCGAAAACCTTCACTTATTTTTATTCTTTTTGTTGACTTCTTATCTTTATTTTAAAAGTGACATGTATTTATGAATGGAAGGGATATTATAGTACTATATGGCTGAAAAAACGTTTATTAAATTTCGTTGGAAATGTTTGGTTGTGGAAACTAGTAGAATCACCATAAGTGCTATCTACCCCCTCGCCAACCTGGCAACCGGTTAGAAATGCTATAATTGTAACTTATTATTGCTTGTCCTAGTAAGGTGTCTTGTAAGGTTTTACTCCATTCAATTTCCAATCTTTAGTCATTTTGAGAATTTTTAAAATTTTTTCATTTTTATATTTTAATATTATAAAACTCATGCATTTTAATCTAATCTTTATATATATAATTAGAAAACAGAAAAAAAATAAAAAAATATAAATAGACAATAAAACGAGTAAACAATATGAATAATAGAATAAAAAAATTAAAATTATAAATCAAATTATTAATTAATTATTTTTAATTTTAAATTTTAAAATTTAATAAATAAAAATTAGCAGTTACATCCAATTTAAATTTACAATTTCGCTATCTAACCAATAAAGATTCTACCAACTTCTGCCAACTCTTGCTTATGATTGTGTTTAATGAAAATATTTTTGTGGATGTGTCTAATAAAAATAGAGTAATGCTAGGGAACCAAAAGGGTATTAGCAAAAAATCAGCCAAATACGTTTGGGTGAATCCAAAATCTCTACGAGTTAATATATATGAATGTTTCTTCTACTAAGTATCAGAATGTTTCTTTTTCATACTAAATGGATGTTCTTTTATATATTTTCTGAATTTTTTTGTATTACAAATGTGAATGTTTTTATTTCTTTAAAAATTTTATATTTTTTTTAAATTTTATAGATATTTAATTATTTTTGCTAAAATATAACTGGATATTTCTTTTATTAAGTATTAGAATATTTTTTTTTCATATTAAATGAATATTTTTTTTTATATTTTTGTGTATTAGGAAATTGCATTATTGCCTCTTATATCTGGTTGCTGTATGTCTCCGCTTCTATATATAAATCATAGTATTTTTCAATGGTTGGTTTGCCCTTTATACATCTGAATTGGGAGTGGGGAAAAGCCAAGCATCAGAAATCACAGAAAAATGAGATAAGCAACATTTTAGGGAAAAAATCTGACAACTGGTCATCAATGTGAATATTTAAAAATCAATTAGGACACCTAATAACAAATCTCATCAAAGGGAACCCCACCCATCTAAGGTGAGAAAGGAATATGATCATATGCATGCAGATAGATGAATGAAAACTCCCTTAAACTTATGTACAATTACACACACACAGTATCCTCACCTACCATGAGATGCAGTTAAGTATACGAGTATAAATTATGATGGCCAAAAGGAATCATATGCACACAACAGTTCCTCCGTTGCCTCCTCCCTCCACGCCCGCCACCGCCTCCATGGCTTCTCAGGTTGTCCCCCCGCCCTCGAAATCGCCGCCGCCTTAGGGATCGAGCTCAAGTTCAACTCCAACTGCAATGGCGGCTCCGGTAATACATTTGGTTCACGAAAGGGAAGCGGTTCTTGTCGACGGTGGCAAATTCGACGAGCCAGATGTCAGTGATAGAAGATGAGTGGGTCGCAGTGGGGAGGCGGAGAGGGCCTGACGGTGTGACGGTGAAAGAGAGTGTGATTGTTGGAGGTGGATAAGTTAATGTGAGAGAGAAGATGAAGGTTTTTATAGGTTTTAATTAGGTTTACCTAATCAATTTTAAATTTTTTAAATTTTGAATTTAGAAACTTTAAAATTAATTAATTATTAATATAAATTAATGTGATTTTGTTTAGTTTTTGGCTGATAACCTCTTGATTACATATACTTTTCAATGAAAATATCTTTTTTATGGTTATATCTAATGGAAGTGTCTTTGTGTGATATATTTCCTGAATATGTTTCTTGATATATGTGTTTTCTAGTGGAGATGTCTTTAATATTAATTATTATTGGCAATAAATTGGCAAATAATATATACTTTTCTTTAAAATTAACCTCCTTCCTCCATTTGCCATTTTTGGTCTGCAGAGGCACCCCCAAGCGCTGCTTCACTTCCCTCTCTCCGATGACACCCAGCCTCCAGCCAACGCCTCCATCCGCCCATAGACACCGCCAAAACATCTCCGCGAACGTCCGATCACTCCGTGCATCATCTTTTGCGTTGTCCATCCGCGTGACAACCGTGCACCCCGCAGTCATGCCTTTACTGTTGCAGTTCACCACCACCGTTGACAACAACGACAACTACCTCGATGCCAACGCATTGTTCAAAGCCATGCAGAATCTCCATTCCGTTCTCGCCTTCCGCGGCTTCAACCGCAAGGTTTTATGGCAGTTCTCGCTTCTTCCTTCTCTTCTTCCTCCGTCATCTTCGCCATGAACCTTACAATGCCGCACAGTATGAACAACATGCTAGAAATGCAGTGAGAATGTATGTAGTGGAAAGCTTTATATACGCATGTGGATGTTTATTTTTCATGCAAATGAGATGTTCATTATTAATGTAAATGGGATGTTTGTTCTTCATATAAATGAGATATTTATTTTTAATGTAAATGAGATATTTATTCTTAATACAGCATTCGAGGTTGGTGACGGCAGGAGATAGATAGTGGGGAGGGGATTTGGATTAGAAAGAAGTGTAATTAGAGTTAAAAAGGAGGGAATAGTTAAAATTTCCAATGGTAGAGTTAAAATGATTTTTTTTTTAACTTGATTTAGGGTGTTTTTTTTTAATTCTTAGTGGGCTGAAAAATCATCACATTATTCAGCATTATTCAAAATTTTCATTGTCTACTCAACAAAACCCAAAAAATAATTCAGCCACAAATAATAATCTTATTTTCAGCTCAATTGACGTGATTACTTTTAGTAGGCGAATAGCCGAAATTCCTACCAAAAAAACACAAACAAATAAAATACCCTTAGCTAATTTTTTGTGAAAGTTATTTTACTGTGTAATAACTTGCGTGCCTACTATACATTGCTACCCCCTGACTAGGCTCAGTAGTATTTGGTATGGTATATGGATGGATTCATGGATATATATGAAGGTGTGACAGAAGTATAGTGTTATTATAACTCACCCAAACTAAATAATTTATCATATATAATTCATAAGGGTATAACCAAGCACAAGAAATAGTAGAGCAGAGATGGAGAAGAAAGAAAATGCAGCAGCATCTCCTATGGGAATGGGAGGAGTATCTAGCAGGGACGAAGAGGTAGCATGCAACTCCACCACCATGCGTGCTTCTGAGACCTGCCTCCGTCTTCTTTCCATTCCTCTATGCGTCTCTGCATTACTCCTTATGCTTAAAAACTCTCAACAAAATGAATATGGATCCGTCGCCTACACTGATATTGCAGCTTTCAGGTACACACTTACAGCATCACGAAAAACAGGGTGATTCTACGAGTGACTAAGGTGGTTATGATATTTTAAAAAATATTGATAAAATTAAAATATTTATTTTTTATTGTTAAATAATATTTTTAAAAAGTGTTTCTTAAAAAAAAAATATAACTAAAATATAAAATAAATGTAATTTTAATTTTAACATTTATATAATTTCTGTAGTCATTGTAGCATAATAATAATACTAGAATTCGCGCGCCTAAAAAATATAGGAAGAAAACACTTACATATATCATAATTGTTGAGATCTGAATGTGTTGAATTTTGCAGGTATTTGGTGAATGTGAATGGCATATGTGCAGGTTACTCACTGCTTTCAGCACTATTCATTGCTGCTATGCCTCGCCATTATTCCACTATATCTCGTGCTTGGACTTTCTTCTTCCTTGACCAGGTAGGTCCACTTTTTGCTTTTGTTCTTGTTCTTGTGATTATGTTATACAAATGAATTATGTTTTGAATTAAACAGGTGGTAACATACATGATTGTGGTGGGTGGAGCCATGTCAACAGAGGTGCTGTACCTGGCCGAGTATGGAGGCGCTGCAACAACATGGAGCTCTGCATGTGGCTCTTTTGGTAGATTCTGTCACAAGCTCACAGCATCCATAGCCATCACATATGCTTCTGTAGGTTGCTATGTGTTGCTGTCACTCATGTCTTCCTACAAACTATTCACCAACTATGATGCGCCACCTATAAGGAGCCCCATTACTGCCATTCACATTGTGGCTTTCCATGCCTCGCCCAATTAGTCAATTAATTTCGTTATTTCATGTAGTATCGAGTATGTGCTACAAATCTAGAATGTGCCAGTCAATAAGCAAATAACTTGGGTCATACTTTATGAAGTTTTCCAGCTCTTATAACAATCAAAAGTTATTATCAAATCTTATATAACTCTATTCTTGATTAATTCGATATGGTTCAAACATTCAATTTGTCCTAAAATTCATATTCATACCAATAGTGCAAACTAAGGGAAGACTTTTTCACCTTATATTAAAAAAAAAAAACCTATCAGAGAAGGAAATTGTCTGCACCTCATTGCAGACATCCATGCCAATACATTGACTGCTATCTGTGAGCGCCATACCGAGTTGGATCGAGCTGAATGCTTGCTTGAGAAGATTTTCTGAATTTTTTTTGTTTTATCTTTTAGAGAAAAATAAAAATTTTATGAAAATGTCAAAGTAAAAAAAAAAAAAGAGAGAAGTTGCGGGTTATGGGCTTTGTTTTTATTGAAAAATTTTTAAGTGTACGGTGTTTTAGTTATTTTTAATCGTTGATCTTAATTATAAAAAATATATATAATATATATAATTAAGATCAACTAATATACCGATGTGACAGTACATTTGAAAAATTTCCGTTTCTATTATGTATAGATGTGAATTCAAGTGCGGAATGTTGCAGTTGCACTAGTTTGTGAGAAACCCTAATAAGGGGAAGGCGATGAGAATGAGCGATAAGTGGGTGGAATTGGTAGGTTGTTCGAGCGAAAGGCTTCCGGGGAACCTGGTACTGGAAATCCTGTGGCGTGTTCCAGCGACGGGTCTGGTTCATTTAAAGAGAGTGTGCAGATCATGGAGAACCCTAATATCCAGCCCCGAATTCGCCAGAGAGCACCTTAAGCGCTCAACTGCAGGTCTGCTAGCCTCGGACGCACGAATAGCCTATGCAAGCCAGTTCTCCCACCTAAGAAGAATTGGATTTTTGCCCTTACACTCTCTGTTCCATAATCCATCATCGCCTGCTGCTAAAGTGGTTAGCTGCTACGATATTGTTGGTTCCTGCCACGGCTTGTTGTGTTTGTTCGATACGGTTTCCAAATCTCGTGTTATGTTGTGGAACCCCTGTACGGGGTTCACATCGAAATGGCGGCAAACGAGTGCACCTATCATGTCGTGCGGCTTTGGCTATGATCACGTCAATGGCAAGTACAAGTTTCTTGCGGTTGTGAAGAATGAATACGGTGCACTTGTGAGCAAGATTTTCACGTTTGGTGTGAATCATTGGAACAGAATTCTAGGTGGCTCATTAATTTACAGCGTCACTGAGCTTAAGGGGTTATTTGTGAGCGGCACTTTTAACTGGTTGGTTTCTCGGCCTAGGGGGTCCGTAATACTTTACCTTGATTTGGGCAGGGAAACTTATGGTGAGTTGTCTCTTCCAGAAAGGGATCCGGATGATAATATCAGAATAATACCCGTCATAGGTGTCTTGAGGAACTGCCTCTCTGTTTGCTTCGACCATAAGAAAACTCATTGGGCTGTGTGGCTTAGGAATAACCGATCTTGGACTCAATTCGCCATGATCCCCCACCACCCCCAAATCACTAATCGTTTTGGAGTTGCATCTTTACGGATCCTCTACGTCTCCGACGATGATGTTCTTCTTCTCGAGAAAGGCCAAAACGCCGGGTTATTTCTGTATTACTTAAATGATGGGAGGATAGCTTTTCCTATGATTCATAGCTTCAGCGATGACTTCGTAGGAATGCCTATGTCTAAGCAAATAGGTCCAACGACTTTACTTGTTTATTATCCAAGCTTGCTTTCACCCATTCATCTTTAGGCCATTAGGCTTTCTTTATATTGCTTTATTCCAATGTAAGCAAAGTAATAAATTCAAGCCGTATTCCCTTTGCCTTTTACTGCTTTTGCCGTCTTTGTTTAATCACTCTAGTTGCGTTATGGGGCTTTCCCTTTTTTTCAGCAATTTTTATGAGCATTATACTAAAAACAGTTCTGTAAAATCATCTTATAGAAAGCTATTCATTGGTCTATCACACAAGTGTTACTCAATAGGAGGAGAAAATCACACCAAGACAACTTAGAATTTTAAAAGTCTCTCTCTCTCTCACACACAAATATCACAGTTCTTAAGATTAGAAATTCTAAATGCAAATTGTAACAAAACCAGGAAATCATCACTGTTTAATAGGGTAGCAATCATCTCGAAACTTCAGCACACCATAGCAACTATGTTTAAGACAATATATAGATGATAATTATATAAAAGCAATGACAAGTACTGAAAGCACCAACGTACCTCTGCATTAGCAAGCCTTAGAAAATCTTCACACTCTTCAGGTTCGACATTCAAACTTAGCAAAGCATCTCGAACTTGAAATTATTAAGAAATTTATACAAATCCTATATTTGATTATGTCATGGTGTTGGATGCCAAAAAGTCTTCACTTGCATAACAATATATACAAATCAAAAGTACATGACTGCACATCAAGATTTTAAAACTGATAAATGTCTCTTTCTATTAGATATGCTCTTAAGGCAACTAATACATCAACCTCAATCGTCATAAGCAACAGATATATCATGCCAAGAATTGGCATTATAAATTCTCAATTCATGATCCTAACAGAACTTTGAACTCTCAGGTAGAATCTAAACAAGATGTTATGCTCATGGTCAAAGGTAAAATAATTGAGCTACATACAAATTGATTCATCAATACAGCAAGTAAACAATATTTGATACACCATATGACCATATATTCTTCTTCTTTTGAAAGCGGCAAAATGTGTATCATACCAACTTGGTGCCAAGTTATGTGTTCTATTGACTGCCACTTACAGCATTTTCTTTCCTAAAAGCTCGAAGTTGCTCCTTGAACTTTTTGCTCTCTTCAAAGTTGGCCTTTCGCTTTAGAGCTTTCTGTTAGAACATATCCACAATCATCAGAAACCATGGGAAAACAAGATTAAAAAAAAAGGGGTCAGTTTCTTTATATATGAATGAAATGCTCACTTCTTGTCTAAAACAGCGATCCAACTTTATTTTCAAATCTGTACATTCACCAAAGAATTTCCCAACAGGGTGTTCCACATGACACTTCTGGAACAGCTCAATAATCTGCACAAAAATATGATTTCTAGCAAAAGTTAATTATCACAACACAGCCTAAAATATGGTTCCTGGCAACACACAAAACATAAAATTTTCTCTTGCTCTCCTAGCAGGTAAGAATTTACTTACATTACATATTAAGCAACCGAAGTCTTGTGTTTAGGAACAAAAGTCCTACAACCAACTAGCTATTATCCATGTCATCGGAAAATTAACACAAATCAAATCATAGCAACAGCCATACTAGTAATACATACAACACAATATCTTACACACACTACCAAAAATAACAACTGATTAGCAAATAAACTCACTTCAGCGCACATTGGGTGCTTGTGTAACGTTAAGGGAGGATGCATCTTCCCACAAACAAATCAATCAGAAGCACCAACCAACGCTGCAATGCAGAAACCCCACTATTATATTCCGTCCTACTGAAGGAGTACTATAAACAGAAAATTGGCACCAACCCAAATGAAACCAATCGGAAAAGAGTAAAACTTTGAAATTTGTAACTACCAAAGATTAGAATATAACGAGAACCAACAAAGATGGAAATCTGGAATAGACCGAAGTGAAATTCAACATGTATATATATCTGGGAATTTCGAAACCTAAGTATAGCTGAAAACTATAATTTAAGGAGTGATGCGAAAAATTGGACTTACGAAATCCGAATCGGTGAGTTGGAAGACTCAAATCAGAGTTTGGAGGGGGGTGCCGTGTGTTTGTATGTGTTGATGAACGAAGATCATCTTGTGTTGATCACTTTTTATTATTTCTTTTTCGCCGCGGCATTTGTAATATTTACTAGTGTAGCCCCGCGCTATGCGCGGACGCCGCTACGCAATATATTTTATCTTTTTCTGTATATAAATAAGAAAATTATATGGTACAGATATGTACAGATTTAAAAATTTGTTTACTTAAACCACACTTTCTAAAGCCACACTTCTCACTTAAAACCGTAGCTCTTCACAAAGAAAAACGTCACCTAATGGAAAAAAGTAAATTAGAAGATTTAAGAGAAGAAATAATTAAGTTATCAAAATTAATAGATAAAAAATTAATGATTTTAACTAATGTTAACTGTAATGACACCGAATTCTTAAAATCAATACAAAATGATTTCTCTCAAAATCTTTATTTTACTATAAGTTTTATTGAAGGACTTCAAAAACCTGAAAAAACTTATTTTTCACACGGAATTTCTAAGAAATGTTACCATGGAAATGATTCCCCACATCTTTATCATACTTTTAACCCACAATTAAATTCTATAGTAGATATGCTTGAAGAAATATTAGTATCTATAAAATTTCAAAGAAATAAGGAAAAAGAAAATCCCAAAGAAGAAAAATTTCAAAATATAATCAACATAACAGATTTAAAAGTAAAACCACCACTAAAATTATGAATATTGAAGAAAAATTAGAAGAAGTTACAATGCTTTTTAAACAATTAAAAATGGCTCAAGAAAATAATATTATGGAACAGGGATTTCAGATAGAAGAAGAATTAGTAAATTCTGAAAATATAGAAAATGAAGAACACATCCTAGATTATTCAAGTGACGAAGAACCAGCAATTCCAATACAAATAAAAAATGAAGCAGGAACATCTAGGGATAATCAATCTCAATTTAAATGGGAAACAGGTTTTGATAATTATGCTTTTAAAAAAGGATTTATAAATAAAGATTCAAAATATACAAAAACACCATCAAAATACGTTCCTAAAATCCAGGAAATGGAAGGAGAAAAAATGCTCGATTTAGACCGTAAAAAGAATGAAAAAGAAATTTTCGAAAACTGGTTGAATTCCTTCTTATTAGAAGCCTTTACTAATCCAAAACTTAATGAATTATCTGGAAGAAATATTTGGAATTACATAGGGTTTCATAATAAAGGAGCTATAAGAGATTATATGACATCAACAGAAAACCAAATAATAGAAGAATTAGCAACAAAAACAACAGCTTATGATAAGATATTATATAAAGAATTTTTTGGAAAAAATATTATAGATCATAAACAAGAAGTCTATAATAAAGAATATCAAGAAGCAAAAAATCATTTAGCTAACATTCAGATATATGATCTATGTAATGTGGAGTCTTATATATGTGAATATAGAATACATTATTACAAATTAAAAGAAGAAGATAAAAATCATTATCTTAGTATGTATATAACAAAACTTCCATATCCTGCTAATGAATTTATTATGGGAAAATTTATAAGAGAAATAAATAGAGGAACAATTGAAAATAATTTTGGTGGAGCAACCTCTGCAATAAGAGAGGAAATAAAAGAACGTTGTATGCAAGAAGCAACTCAAAAAAGATTTGCAAATATAATTAGAATTTGCTGTCAGGATAATGAAGAGATACCTAAAAAATATGGTCTTAATAAAAATTTTCAAAGAAAAAAAAATATCAATTTAGAAAAAGAAAATACTATCCAAACTGGAGAAAAAAGAGGTATTTTAGAAAAAGAAATAACAATAAAAACAAAAGACAAAAAAATGATTATTGCCCGAATAAAAAAAAAATTGTAAGTGTTGGTATTGCCAAGAAGAAGGACACTATGCAAATGAATGTCCGAAAAAGAAGGATAAAAAGGATCTTACTAAACAAATAGAAATTGTTAAGTCCTGTTTCATGGAACCATTAGAAGAATCTGATGATAACTTAGACTATATTTTTGAATATGTCTCGAAAACAGACTCAGAGACTGAGTAATAATGCTATATTTATTACTATAAAAATAACAGAAAAGTTTATAAATACTTTCATAGATTCTGGAGCAACGCAATGCTTTGCTAGTTCAAACATAAAACTTGATTGAAAAAAATTAAAGAAACCATTAAGAGTTAGAATAGCTGACAAATCAATACATAAAATTAACCAAAAAGCAGAGATGGTTGAAATTTTTATTCAAAATTATAGGTTCATTGTTCCATCTATATATATGTTAGACTCTGGAATGGATTTTATCATAGGAAATAATTTTTTAAAGCTATATCATCCATTCATTCAAGAATTAACATATATAGTTTTAAAAGCACCACACGATTCTTCAATAAATCAAAAATCAAAACGTATAAAAATACCAGCTACCACTATAGATAAGATCTTAAAATTTAAAATATTTTCTATATTAGAGACATGTTATTTAAATTTATACTTTCAGATAAATATCCCAAAAAATAGTCTTGAAATAAAGATAGAAGAACTTTTGGATGAAATTTGTGCTGAAAATCCTTTAGATGTTAAAAATACAAATAACGAATTAGTAAGTATTAAATTAAAAGATCCTACAAAAGAGATAAATGTTCCAAATAAAATTCCTTATTCCGCAAAAGATAGAGAAGAGTTTTCATTAGAATGTAGAGATCTTTTGGAAAAAGGAATTATAAGATTAAGTAAAAGTCCTCATGCGGCTCCAGCCTTTTATGTCGAAAACAATAATGAAATTAAAAGGGGAAAACGAAGAATGGTTATTAACTATAAGAAGATGAATGAAGCAACTATTGGTGATGCTCATAAACTTCCAAGAAAAGATTCTATTTTAGAAAAAAATCAAAGGAGCAACTTGGTTTTCATCTCTTGATGCAAAATCAGGATATTGGCAGCTTCGTTTAGACGAAGAAACAAAGAAATTAACTGCTTTTACTTGCCCAACAAAAGAATCAACAAGTGTGTTACTCTATGAATGGAATGTATTACCATTCGGATTAAAACAAGCCCCAGGTATTTACCAAAGATTTATGGAAGAAAATCTAAAAGAGTTAAATGAATTTGTTTTAGTGTATATTGATGATATACTAATTTTTACAAAACAGGATAGAGAAGATCATCTTCAAAAATTATTAATAGTTTTAGAAAGATGTAAAGAAAAAGGATTAGTTCTTAGCAAAAAGAAAGCAAGAATAGCAAAACAAGAAATAGAGTTTCTTGGATTAATTCTATCTACTCAAGGAAAGCTAAAACTTCAACCAAATGTCCTAGAAAAGGTAAATTTATTTCCTAATAAAATAGAAGATAGAAAACAATTACAAAGATTTTTAGGATGTATAAATTATATTTCTGATCAAGGATTTTTAAAGAATATAACAGAATACACTAAAAGTTTATTTCCAAAAATAAGTACTAAAAAAGAATGGAAATGGGATGAAAAAGATAGTATGCAAATTCAAAGGATTAAAGAATTATGTGAAAAACTTCCAGAACTTTATATTCCAGAAGAAAATGACTACTTAATAGTAGAAACAGATGCTTCAGACATAACCTGGTCAGGATGTCTAAAAGCTAAGAAAGCTATAAAAAGTTTGGAACAAGGAAAAGAATCACTAGATTCTAAAGATTCCCTAAAGGAATTACTTTGCAGGTATATTTCAGGGACTTTTACTCCAACAGAACAAAGATATACCACTCATGAAAAGGAAACTCTAGCAGCAATTAAATCTCTTAAGAAATGGAAAATTGATTTACTATCAAGAGAATTTACATTAAGGACAGATTCAAGCTACCTAACAGGTTTCATACGATATAATTTAAAAGTTGATTATAATCATGGACGATTGGTAAGATGGCAATTATTTTTGTTACAATATCCAATAAAAATTGAATATATTAAGGGTGTCAAAAATGTTATTGCAGATACATTAACAAGAGAATGGAGTTCGTCTACAACGCATTAGATCAAGAAATTCAAAAATATGAGCAAGAGCTCGAAAAATGCAAGCATTGTCAGCAAATAAGGACATAGATCCAATCCCTCAAGAAGGCCATCGAAGCAATGAAATCAACACAACAAGCAGAAACATCAGAGTTCAGCCAGCTAAGCATGGTGGACAAATCAGGTGAAGAAAAAATTTCAGAAAATAAAACAATTGCTGAAATCATTAAAAAATTCACCCAAGATAAAAAATATTATGTAATTTATAATGGCCCCATGAAAGGAGTATATGATGCCTGGGAAAAAGCAGCACCATTCACACACCAGTCAAAGATAATTCATAAAGGAGGGTTCCTAACACTAGAAGAGGCAAAGAAATCCTTCAAGGAATATGAAGCTCTCCATCCAGAGCAAACCCTAAAAAGAGCAGATAAAGCTCCAATTCAAACACAGAGAACAGGGATAATAAGAAACATTCCTACAAGGGCTGAAATCAAGGAAAAGAAAAAGGTCTGTAGATCTAATCTCAGAGAAATCCTTAACATAGTCCTGAATTGGACTGAAGAAAAAAGGGCAATTTTGGGATATTATCCTGTTGCCAAAGAACAGCTAACAAAGCTGGTTATATTTTCAGATGCTTCCCCATCTGACACCTATCAGTTTTTCCAGTATGGATTAATTGATACAATCTTAATTTTTAATGATCTAAAAATTATTAGTGAGTTTCCTGCAGGATTCGTTGATGCAGTAAAGAGATTTAAAAATATGATTAACAATGTAAATCTAAGGGATATATCCCTAAAATTTACAAACAGTCAACTTATTTTTAATGAAGAAGAAGAATGCTTGGTTCCAGCACACCAAGTAATATTCATGTCCGTCTTCCCAGGAAATTTTCAACCAATTGATCAAATTCAAGATTTAACAATTTACAGTCATGAAGGAAGGCTAGCCAGCACATTAGCAAGGGTCTTTGAAAGAACTCAAAAAATAACGAAGGAATCTCACACAAGGATTAATTATAAAAGTAGAAATACTCAGCTTGTGTCCAGTAAAAGAAATGAAATTGAAGAAAGAGAGATGAGACTCTTGGTAGAATTTGAATCAGCATTCTATAACTTATCTGGACTTTTAGAAAAGCTCCCTGAAGGGATAAAGAGGAATCTCTGCTATTTGATAAAAGACAGAGAAGACCACAAGTGCCAGCTATGTGCCTCAGAGTTATCTGAAGAAAGCAATAATGAAACGGAATCAACTCACATGATGAAGGAAGAAGACAATACATCTGACGGTCACATGATAAAAGAAGAGGACAGCACATCTGAAGCATCTCTCAACATTATTGCATAGTGACGTAAGCACTTAGGTCATAGAGCACCAACAATGTAGCTGGTGAAAGAGAACAAACAATGACGTAAGCAATGACGTCATAAGAAGGGTAAGGATGAGAATTGTCCATCAAACCCAACTATTATAAATAGGCTGCTTAGGCAATTGTAAAGGCATCAGACAATAGGAAGCAGGAGGCTAAGAGTACTCATATGCTAGAAGAGCAAGGAGGAAGCTGCCGAGGCGATTCTATAGTCTGAGGAAGAATCCCCTTAGGGAAAAATAGTTCTAAACTCCCCTCTGGAGTTAGTATCTACAATCTCCCCTCTGGAGATAAAAACCCCTTATGTAAAATATACTAAATAAAGGAAGTTTTTCTCCAGAAAGGTACATCTTCATTCTAGTCTTTCAATTATGAATTATTTAGAAAGTTTAGAATTAACAGAAGAATCTGATTATTATAGATTAACTGCTTTATTAGATAATGAAAAGCAGGCTGTTCTAAAAACAGAATTAAATCTCAAATCAAATGAAAATTTTAATAAACAAAATCTTTTAAAAGAAGTTTTTAACAGAAAAAATATAATATACTATGGAAAAATTCAACTTGAAGCTCCTATAAAAATAAAATCTGCCAATGGAGAACTTGAAATAGCTTTGATAAATAATGAAGAATTGAGTAAACAGATTGAGAAAATTAAGGATCAACAAAAAAGATCTAAAATTGGATGGATTCATATTAGTACTATACAAGTCTTAATTAAATCTACATATATGAAAGGAATTAATTCACCAATAAGTTTAGCAATCTGTGACAAAAGAATTACTGATGACCCAATAGATCAAATAATTGGAATTATTCATGGAAATTTGGCAAACGTAAATGTTAAATTTAATGCCCACCTTGGATATGCTATACCTTTATCAACTGAAAATCTTGGAAGATCTGTAAGTTTGGCTTATAAATTTCATAGAAAGAATCTAATGGAACAAGATGATGAACCATTTTCAATTACATATGCAATAAATTATGCTTTAACAAATAGCCATCATAGTATAATATTTAAAAACAGAGAAAGAATTTATGTCGATGAATTATTTCAGAAAATTGTAAAAACAGAAATACCAAAATATAAAGCTATTGAAAACTCAGTTCTATTATTAAAAGAACCATCAGGAAAATTGGTTTCATCAAATTTTCAAATAAGAGAATCTAAAATTAATAGTCCCTTAAATTTATCTAAGTTAAAGATTAAAGAAGAAGATTCTGAAATAAAAGAATTAACAAAAAAGGTCGAAAAATTAAATGAAACCCTAAATACTAAATTATGACAATAAATAAAGAAGAAATGTATGTAACTTATCAAGATAAGAAACAAGAGCTCTTTGAAAGAGAAAATCGTTTGAATTATTTGCAGTTCTCTGAAATAAATCAAAGAGCATTTAAAACTCTAAAAATAATCTATGACAAGTTAAAAAGAGAAGTTGAAGAGTTAGAAAAATTAATAGAATCTCTAGAAAAAAGTGATGAAGCAATGATAGAATTTGCAGAAATTCTAAAATAAATAATGAAGCATACAAAGATTGAAAGACCAGAAAATAAAATAAAAAGAAAAAGAGCGAAAAAATTAAAAAGTAAAATAAAGGAGTATAAAAAAGAATTAAATAATCTTCAGATCGAAATTGATGACCTTATAATAAAAAGGATAGAAATAAGAATAAATATAAACAAGTTGGAGTTAAACTTAAAAAATTTATAAATGCCTGGAAAACCATATTATGACTTAAAAGAATTAAAGCTGTTAAAAGAAAAAATGGAGAATGAGGTTGAAAAATTAAAAAGATATTTAGAAACAACGGAAAGTGTAGAAATAAAAGAAGTTTTTGAAGATTTGAAAAAATATATTAAAGAAAAAGACAAACAGATAAAAGATTTTATAAACAATAATCCATGCAAAAAAGAATATTATAAACTAAAACAAGATTAAAAAAACTATAAAAATCAGAATTATAAATACTAGTAATAATAGAAATTTTCAACATCTTCAAATCTATACACATTATAAACATAAAAGAGTTAAAAATTGGTATCAGAGCCGAGTTAACGATTAAGGGTAACACTTTCTCTTTAAGCAACACTTTTAGTGATACGCTTTTAAACCAAATAAAAACAAAAATCTGTAAATCTGTACCAAAATGCATCTGTACACTAGATGGACCCATATAAATATATACAGCTATGTTTAAAACTAATACTAAATTATAGTGCAAAATTTAATAATTTTTTTGAGATATAATAATATTAAATAAATTTTATGATTTGTCTACTGCATAAAAAAATGTGTGGCATAATAATCTAATTAAACATAAAAATTTATTAATAATTAATTATTCCTACTTACAATTTTATAATATTTATTATTATTAAAGATTTAGTTACATTTTAATGACTATTTATTTATTAATTTCGTATGCTATTTATTTCATAAGAATCTTGTTTGAATAATAATATGCTTAAAATGAATACTCATTTTAAAATTTTAGTTCCTAAAATATTGTTGGAAGAATTTAATTAATGGATATAGATATTAAAATATTAATGCTTGTTTATTTGTGCAAAATAGATATAAATTTTGTATAGAAGATAAAAAACGCTTCTCTATAAAGAAGTTCAAATTTTTGGTTAACTAAAAAAGAGTACGACTGAGCTCATTAAATGTGAATTTATGGAGATAGTATTATATATTAATTATGAATTGGCTGAACCCACCTACTTCACTTACTCAAAACTGTTGGCTGATAAAAATGTTCATCTTCCTTCATCTAAGTGGCAACGAAAAACGCCAAAAAAATGAAAAAGCTTTTTTATGACCATTTTTCAACTACTTCTAAATAGTTTCATATGTTACTCATGGGGATCTCTTAGAATGCATTGGTTATAGCTGCATACACGCGCAGGATGAATATTTATACATGTTTATATTTGTTTCCATTTGAAGTTTGAAACAGTAAACTATGTAATTGATAATTGTTGGTTGGTTTGTTAAATGAGTAGGTGACGAAATAAAATAATGTTGTAATAGAATAATCATCTGGATGAAAATGGCAATAATTTCTTCATTACTTGACTGGCTCTTTGTACAGAGTAGTATGTACAAACCTCTCTCTGAATTTATTTATTGAGAACAGTAACGATTGAGCTCATGGAGGTAGATCTTGGTTTTGATTTGGTTTATTTTTTCATGGTAATTAGGAAACAAAAACTGATGTGAGAATTGTACATTGTCTCCATGGAGATTATTTCGGTAACCACCAAGATTGGGGAATAACATTGTAACACCCTACCATACAGAGTCTTATGCTTAAGTCATAATTCAGAGATGGCAAGGTATTACGACCTCTAAAACAAAAATTCAGTACATATAGTAGTATGAATAATTGATTATAACTAGGAGCCTTTGTAGAAAAAGGGGGTAAACAAAAACCGTAATCTCGAACGCGCAACACTCCGATCGATAACGTAACGAGCAAAGGATAAGCTAACGCAAGATCATATTTATACAAAAGAGTGTCAAAAACAGGAATATCAAGACTCAAAATCCGGCCGCGAAGATAACCGGCCTGAGCATAGCAATATATACATATGTTAAAATAAGGAAACCCCAAAGGAAACCCAAAGGGACACAAATACAAAAACCTATTCTCCAAAACCCCCTATAAGAGGAGTCATCAAAATTTGTATTATTTAATGGAGATAAAAGTATCTAAACAAGATATATAAACCAAAACAGAGTTCCGAGAACAAAGGATCTTCGCTAATCCAGAAGTCTCCAGCATGCCTCAACGAGAAGCCTCGCGTCCTGCATCTGAAAACCACAAAATCCGCATGGGTGAGAACCAGAGGTCCCCATCACGGTAACAGCTTCCACATATATAATACATAATAATAGAGAAAAGCCGAAGGCAATCCTAGAACTTCCTCCAGATAATATCAAAGCTTATAAACAAGCTAAACCGTAAGTGGCAACTGACTAAAGATTCTTCAGTCTAACTAATACTTCCCTTTCCAATTCCTTCAGACCTCCCAACCACCAGCAGGAGTATAATATAGCAAACACAGTTATATCAGACAAGAGATTTATAAATAGGAACAGATAAGGCATTTAGGCAATTAGCAAGTAATATGCAGTCAAATAGGCAATCTCAAACAATTCATGTAGTATGCTTATGATGCATGCTTGTCCCTAGTGGCTGATGATATCATCTGTCGGTTATAGAGCCAACCCGACAAGTCCTGGTAGCTAGCCATTGGACTGTCCCTCTGTCGTGCATCCCCAACTCGAGTTATACTCATCATAAACTTGATCATAATCATGATCCATATCCATCACCCTCACTGGTGAATATTTATCCATCACCATCACTGGTGAATATTTATGGGGGCGAGCTCATCCGGGCCTTTCACAGTGCCCGGCCACACTTACGACATTGGGTTAATAGAGCTTCGAGTCTCAACCTGGAGCACATGGTGGCTAGCCATTGCTACTACCCAGGGAAACCCTCATCTCCAATGGTGGAAGTGCAAACATTCACAATTCATTCAACAGCATATATGCATTTATATTTAGCCATAAACATGGCTCCGCCGTCACACGGCATAATCCAGCCATCCGGCTCACGGTTAAATCCATAACCAGCCAATTTATTAACAATTATGGCCCTTCGGCCCATGGCATAACAAGCACTTCCACCGCCATTCTCCGCATCTCACATAATCATCTTTGATCATCAATGATCATTCATTTTTCCCCTTACTTCACTCGCAAGTTACCGCATTCACTAGCCCTTTTTCTCATGCTAGGCATATCATAATGATTTAAGACATAAGTGGTGAGATCAGAGGCTTAGAAGTATGAAATTTGGCTTTTAAAACTCAAAAATCAACTTTGGGATGAAAACAGGGCCACGCGTACGCGCACTCCACGCGCACGCGTGGATGGCCTTAAAACTCATCGACGCGCAAGCGTCATACGCGCGAACGCGTGGGTTGAAAAATATCCAAACGGCGCGCAAGCGTCAGCCACGCGTACGCGTGGGTGCTCTTACGCCCAGGCACAAAACTGGCACAATTCTGGCACAACTCTCTGGAAAATGGCTGGGCATATGGCGCAGCGCATCGACGCGCCCGCGCACACCACGCGCACGCGTGGATGGTGCTTCCTGGAAGAATGGCGCGCACGCGCCAAGTGCGCCTACGCGCGGAGGGTTATTCTGCTAAAAATTTTCTAAGTTAAAAGCTGCATAATTAACAGATTCAACCCCCAATCTTCCAACGGTCATAACTCTCTCATTTTAAATCATTTTTCACCCGTTCTTCGAACGGCATGGACATCCCGGATCCAATTTCATTTCTAAACAGATTTGGCACAAATCAGAGATCCGTAGTCCAAGTTATGTCCCATCAAAGTATGCCCAAAAACCATGTTTTCATACAAAACCACAAAGTGCCATTTTCAAAACAAGCCACTTTCAACTGTTTTCAAAAATCAATCAAAACATGCCAATTTCAACCCTTTTCTTTGAAATCATTCAAAATGTACCAAAATTAACAACAAGCCATCCTCAACTCACACATTGACACTCTACCAAATTTTCCAAAATCACATCCAACCATTTTAACACTTCTCAATCAAATGGCTAAAGGACAAACACAATATCATATCATACATCCTTCCTCATCCCAATTTCCAATAATACCATTTCCAATCAACCATCATTATACATAATCATCATCATACTCACCATCAACATGGTACCACCCACCAATTCAACCTCAATCATCCATCAAGCATATAGCACAACATGCATTTCTCATATATCACAAAATCAAGGCATCAATATTCATAATCACATATATGATCACATCATATATCTCAACCAATCAACAACATCATCAATTCAATGCTTATCTTAGGGCCTCTAGCCTAAGTATTTCCTACCACATTACATATTAGATACGAGAAACCGAAACCATACCTTAGCCGATTTCCCAAGCTCAACCGGAGTACTTCCAAACCACTTGTCCACAAGCTCTCAAGGTATCAACACCTCCAAGAACAGATTTTATCACACAAAACCCTCTTCCAAGCTTTCCAAAATCACCAATCAAGCTCCAATATTCACATATACACAACCTAAGCCACAATCATTGTACCCATACACAACATCTCAATACCCAAACATCATAGAACAATAATTTACACTAGGGTTGAGAATCTTACCACACCCAAGGTCCAAGGAGACAAGATTAACCTTCTCCTTCAAGAGAGTTGGGTCCTATAACATCAAAGAACCCAAAATCTCAACATTTTTGCTCATGAAACTCGAAATCAAGGGCTGGAATTTCGAACAGTAAAACGTGGCTTACCTCAAGATTAATTGTATGGGTTTTGTAGAGCTCTCCGCGGTGAACGCGTGGCCGCAAACGGAGCGGCAATCGGAGCTCTAGATCAAAAGTTATGGTGGTTTGAAGACCAAGTGAGAGATAGAACTTGAGAGAGTGTTCTTTCCTCCATGGCCTCCATTTCAGCGTGTTTAGTGTCTCAAATGAGGAGAGAGAGTGCTGAAAACTAGGGTTTTGGTTTAGTTTAGTTGGGCCAAGGGCCCACTTTGGGTCCGGTTGGCCCGGTTTGGCCCGTTCGGTCCAATCTTGGTCCGATTTCTATAAAATTGGTACCGAAATTCTCGTCTCAATTTCCTCTATCATATTAAGCCATAAAAATAACATTTTTGGCTTTCTAGAATAAATTCTCATTTATGGGTTAATTAGCCGTTAATTAACCGGATCTTACATTCTACCCACCTAATTGGGAATTTTGCCCACAAAATTCAAATTCAAAGTCAATTACCTGAGAATAAGTGCGGAAAATCCGTTCGCATCTCCGACTCAAGTTCCCAAGTGTGTTCCTCAACACCGCCTCGACTCCAAGCCACTTTGACTAATGAAACCTCTTTTCCACGCAACCGTTTGATACTAGTATCATCAATTCTGACTGGAGCCACTGGAAGCGTCAAATCTTCTCTTAACTGAACCGATTCAGGTTCTAACACATGGCTAGCATCAGGAGTGTACTTTTGAAGCTGCGACACGTGAGATACGTCGTGCAGGTTCAAAAGATGAGGTGGTAGAGCCATTCGATACGCCACCGGCCCAATCCTCTCCAGGATCTGAAATGGACCAATGTATCGAGGATTCAACTTCTTTGCTTTAATCGCTCTACCTACTCCTGTGGTCGGAGTAACCTTAAGGAAAACATGATCTCCTGCCTCAAATTCCAAGGGCTTCCGCCTCTGATCGGCGTAACTCTTCTGGCGACTCTGCGCCGTAAGCATCCTATCTCGGATTTTCTTGACTTGTTCAATGGTCTCAGCTATCATTTCCGGCCCCAACAAGCCTTTCTCTCCAGCTTCATACCAACATAGCGGAGATTGACATTTCCTCCCATACAATGCTTCATACGGAGCCATTCCGATGCTCGCATGGTAACTATTATTGTATGCAAACTCCACTAACGGCATATACCGATCCCAACTCGCCGGTTGGTCCAAAACACAAGCTCTCAACATATCCTCTAGTGTTTGGATCGTCCTCTCGGATTGACCATCTGTTTGAGGATGGTAAGCTGTACTCAAGCTTAATCGGGTTCCAAAAGCTTTCTGAAATGCACCCCAGAACCTCGAAGTGAAACGAGGATCTCTATTAGAGATTATAGTAGCAGGTACACCATGGAGTCTCACAATCTCCTTTATGTATAATCGAGCTAGCTCCGCAAGGGTGTAGGTCATCCGAATGGGCAAAAAGTGAGCTGACTTCGTCAGTCGGTCCACAATTACCCAGATAGCATCAAAACCAGTCCTAGTCCTTGGCAATCCCGACACAAAGTCCATTGCAATACTTTCCCACTTCCATTGCGGAACCTCTAAAGGTTGCAACATCCTGGAAGGTCTTTGATGTTCAATCTTTACCTTTTGACAAGTTAAGCACTTTGAAACATATTCTGCCACATCATTCTTCATACCCGGCCACCAAAACATCGCCTTTAAATCATGGTACATCTTAGTACTTCCCGGGTGAATGGAGAATCCGCTTTTGTGTGCCTCCTTTAAGATATCTTGCCTCAAAGTGCCAACATCCGGCACAATGATCCTACCCTTGAATCTCCATAACCCATCTTTTTCTTCCGACACTCTCCACTGTTTTCCTTGCTCGATAGCTGGTAACACCTTCCATAATGCTTCATCATTTTCATGAGCCTTTAGGAGTTCGGACTTAAAATCACTCGAGATTTCTAATCGGCTCAAACACAAGATTCCAGATACTTCTCGAACACCAATTTTTAGACTCTCGAATCCCTTGAGCAACTTCTCCTCTTGAAGCATCATCCAAGACGCATACAACGACTTCTAACTTAACGCATCCGCCACTATATTCGCCTTTCCAGGATGGTAATTCAACTCAAAGTCGTAGTCTTTCAACAATTCCATCCACCTCCTCTGCCTCATATTAAGCTCTTTCTGATCAAAGAGATATTTCAGGCTCTTGTGATCAGAGAAGACTTGGAACTTAACCCCATAGAGATAATGCCTCCACACCTTCTAGGCAAACACAACCGCAGCGAGTTCCAAATCGTGCGTAGGGTAACTAACTTCATGAGGTCTTAACTGTCGTGAGGCATACGCCACCACATTATGATGCTGCATCAGCACGCATCCTAGACCCTTTAGTGAGGCATCACAGTACACCTCAAATGGTTCGTTCGGCTCAGGTAACACCAACACAGGTGCAGTAGTCAGCTTTTTCTTCAATGCCTGAAAGCTCTCCTCGCACTCAGGAGTCCAAACAAACGGAGTGTCTTTGCGAGTTAACTTTGTCAACGGCAAAGCTAATTACGAAAAGCCTTTGATGAACCTTCGATAATAGCCATCTAAACTGAGAAAACTCCTTATCTCAGTTACTGTGGTTGGTTGCTTCCAATCCATCACAGCTTCTACCTTAGTTGGATCTACGGCTATTCCCTTCTTACTCACCACGTGACCCAAAAACTTCACCTCATCCTTCCAAAACTCACACTTAGACAGTTTCGCATAGAGTTTCTTCTCCTTTAAAATCTGCAACACGGTCCTCAAGTGTTCTGCATGCTCTTCTTCAGTCTTGGAGTAAATTAGTATGTCGTCAATGAAGACAACAACGAATTTATCCAGAAACAGACGGAATACTCTATTCATGTAATCCATGAATACTGCAGAAGCGTTCGTCAACCCAAAGGACATTACAGTATACTCGTAATGACCATAACGAGTCCTGAAAGCGGTCTTAGGGATATCCTCACCCCTCACCCTTATCTGGTGATAACCGGATCGCAAATCGATCTTAGAGAAAACCCCAGCTCCTTGTAACTAGTCGATGAGATCATCAATTCTCGGCAATGGGTATTTATTCTTTATGGTGACCTTGTTCAGCTGCCTGTAATCCACACAGAGCCGCATACTTCCATCTTTCTTCTTTACCAGTAACACTGGAGCACCCCACAGGGAAACACTTGGTCGGATAAAGTTCTTACCCAACAATTCCTCTAACTGAGACTTTAGCTCGGCCATCTCTAACGGTGACATCCTATAAGGAGCACTTGAGATTGGTCCCGCCCCAGGCACCAACTCAATAGCAAACTCGACCTCTCGGTTAGGTGGAAATTCCTCAATATCGTCGGAAAACACTTCCGGAAACTCACACACTACTGGAATCTGATCCAACCTTTGATCATCACCCGAAACACCCGCGGTTAACAACAAAATACCCTGACATTCGATTCCAGAACAGTTCACCATCATCGAATTCAAGTAATAATTATTTACCACGACCGGCCCTTCTGTATCCTCCGGCATAAAGTACACCGACTTGGTAGAACAATCAAGCAGGACATGGTTTTCGGATAACCAGTCCAATCCCAAGATAAGATCAAGACCGATCATCGGTAAGCAGATTAAATTATGGACAAAATCACGATGCTTGAACCTAAACGAAACTTTCGGGCATCCTAGCCTAGTTACCATGGCTTCATGGGTAGCATTATACACTTTTAAGTCATAACCTAAGGTTACGATCTTCAATCCTAATTCATGGGCTTTCTCAAATGCAATAAATGAATGCGATGCTCCCGAATCAAATAAAGCATTTAAAGTTTGACCAGCCATTTCACAGTTACCTCGAATGAGTGTCTCAGATCCTTCTGCACCCACAGCTGAGGTGGTGAACACCCGACCAGTTTGCTGTGCTTTCCCAGCACCTTGCTTTTGCTTCTCCGGACAACTTGCGGCTTTATGCCCCGCCTTTCCACAATTGTAGCACAAACCCCATCCGGCCTTGCATGGTACTCCCGGATGGTGACTCCCACACCTAGTACAAGCTTGATCATTCTGAGGCTGCTTCCCAAACCTTTTTCCTTGGGAGTAGTTGTTGTTGGGCCTCCTAAAAGAACCTCCCCTCTTGAAAGACGGGCCTCTAGGTGCAAAGCTCTTCCTTCGGTTATGTGGAAATGACCCTTTGTGACTTCCTTTCTCAGCGGCTGCCCTCTTCACACACTCTTCAGCAACCCTACACTTGTTCACCAACTCAGAGAAAGTCCTAATCTCCATTGGTCCCACTGAACTGAAAATATCGCTCCGGAGTCCTCCTTCGTACTTAACACACTTCCATTCCTCATATTCCACCGGAGTCCCTTGACACATACGAGAGAATCTGAACAGCTCCTCAAACTTGTCAGTATACTCAGATACGGACATAGTACCCTGCTTCAGCAGCAACATTCAAGTTCCTTGGCCGTCCTAGCAGAAGTCGGAAAGTACTTCTTATAGAACTCCTCTTGGAAGATATCCCAGGTAATATCATCATCACCCTGCTGCAGGAGACGTCGGATACCTTGCCACCAATGCGACGCTTCGCCAGTGAGCAAATAGGTAGCAAACTCAACACGCTGTCCTTCAGGCACCACCTGCGCTTGCAGTGCTCGTTCCATGGCCTGAAACCATGTATCGGCCTCAGTCGGGCTAGTAGTTTCCTTGAACTTCGGGGAATTAACCTTCAAAAAGTTCGCCAGTGTCATCGGGCCCTGAACTCCACCTCCGTCATTACCATGGTTGTTCATCTGTTGACCAAGAGCCTCAACAGTGGCTTGCATAGCAGCAACCATGTTCTCCAACGCAGTCATAAAGTTTACCGGGTCATTAGGGTTATTCACCGGCGCACGAGTATTCGTATGACCTCTCCCACGGCCTCTACCGCGTCCACGGGGCGCCATCTGGTTCCTATACACACCAAACAATCGATATTAAGATGATCAGTCTCAATATCGGAAGTTTAGTGCTTCAAAGTCCCAAATGCATGCTCATGAACGTTTATGCTAACTATATCAAGTAGATATACTAACAGCACATAACACACATACAGAGAATGCACAGAAGCATAGTCAGTCCATTCCTCAGGCTCTACAGGAATGAACTGCTCTGATACCATAATGTAACACCCTACCATACAGAGTCTTATGCTTAAGTCATAATTCAGAGATGGCAAGGTATTACGACCTCTAAAACAAAAATTTAGTACATATAGTAGTATGAATAATTGATTATAACTAGGAGCCTTTGTAGAAAAAGGGGGTAAACAAAAACCGTAATCTCGAACGCGCAACACTCCGATCGATAACGTAACGAGCAAAGGATAAGCTAACGCAAGATCATATTTATACAAAAGAGTGTCAAAAACAGGAATATCAAGACTCAAAATCCGGCCGCGAAGATAACCGGCCTGAGCATAGCAATATATACATATGTTAAAATAAGGAAACCCCAAAGGAAACCCAAAGGGACACAAATACAAAAACCTATTCTCCAAAACCCCCCTATAAGAGGAGTCATCAAAATTTGTATTATTTAATGGAGATAAAAGTATCTAAACAAGATATATAAACCAAAACAGAGTTCCGAGAACAAAGGATCTTCGCTAATCCAGAAGTCTCCAGCATGCCTCAACGAGAAGCCTCGCGTCCTGCATCTGAAAACCACAAAATCCGCATGGGTGAGAACCAGAGGTCCCCAGTACGGTAACAGCTTCCACATATATAATACATAATAATAGAGGAAAGCCGAAGGCAATCCTAGAACTTCCTCCAGATAATATCAAAGCTTATAAACAAGCTAAACCGTAAGTGGCAACTGACTAAAGATTCTTCAGTCTAACTAATACTTCCCTTTCCAATTCCTTCAGACCTCCCAACCACCAGCAGGAGTATAATATAGCAAACACAGTTATATAAGACAAGAGATTTACAAATAGGAACAGATAAGGCATTTAGGCAATTAGCAAGTAATATGTAGTCAAATAGGCAATCTCAAACAATTCATGTAGTATGCTTATGATGCATGCCTGTCCCTAGTGGCTGATGATATCATCTGTCGGTTATAGAGCCAACCCGACAAGTCCTGGTAGCTAGCCATTGGACTGTCCCTCTGTCGTGCATCCCCAACTCGAGTTATACTCATCATAAACTTGATCATAATCATGATCCATATCCATCACCCTCACTGGTGAATATTTATCCATCACCATCACTGGTGAATATTTATTTATGGGGGCGAGCTCATCCGGGCCTTTCACAGTGCCCGGCCACACTTACGACATTGGGTTAATAGAGCTTCGAGTCTCAACCTGGAGCACATGGTGGCTAGCCATTGCTACTACCCAGGGAAACCCTCATCTCCAATGGTGGAAGTGCAAACATTCACAATTCATTCAACAGCATATATGCATTTATATTTAGCCATAAACATGGCTCCGCCGTCACACGGCATAATCCAGCCATCCGGCTCACGGTTAAATCCATAACCAGCCAATTTATTAACAATTATGGCCCTTCGGCCCATGGCATAACAAGCACTTCCACCGCCATTCTCCGCATCTCACATAATCATCTTTGATCATCAATGATCATTCATTTTTCCCCTTACTTCACTCGCAAGTTACCGCATTCACTAGCCCTTTTTCTCATGCTAGGCATATCATAATGATTTAAGACATAAGTGGTGAGATCGGAGGCTTAGAAGTATGAAATTTGGCTTTTAAAACTCAAAAATCAACTTTGGGATGAAAACAGGGCCACGCGTACGTGCACTCCACGCGCACGCGTGGATGGCCTTAAAACTCATCGACGCGCAAGCGTCATACGCGCGAACGCGTGGGTTGAAAAATATCCAAACGGCGCGCAAGCGTCAGCCACGCGTACGCGTGGGTGCTCTTACGCCCAGGCACAAAACTGGCACAATTCTGGCACAACTCTCTGGAAAATGGCTGGGCATATGGCGCAGCGCATCGACGCGCCCGCGCACACCACGCGCACGCGTGGATGGTGCTTCCTGGAAGAATGGCGCGCACGCGCCAAGTGCGCCTACGCGCGGAGGGTTATTCTGCTAAAAATTTTCTAAGTTAAAAGCTGCATAATTAACAGATTCAACCCCCAATCTTCCGACGGTCATTAACTCTCTCATTTTAAATCATTTTTCACCCGTTCTTCGAACGGCATGGACATCCCGGATCCAATTTCATTTCTAAACAGATTTGGCACAAATCAGAGATCCGTAGTCCAAGTTATGTCCTGTCAAAGTATGCCCAAAAATCATGTTTTCATACAAAACCACAAAGTGCCATTTTCAAAACAAGCCACTTTCAACTCTTTTCAAAAATCAATCAAAACATGCCAATTTCAACCCTTTTCTTTGAAATCATTCAAAATGTACCAAAATTAACAACAAGCCATCCTCAACTCACACATTGACACTCTACCAAATTTTCCAAAATCACATCCAACCATTTTAACACTTCTCAATCAAATGGCTAAAGGACAAACACAATATCATATCATACATCCTTCCTCATCCCAATTTCCAATAATACCATTTCCAATCAACCATCATTATACATAATCATCATCATACTCACCATCAACATGGTACCACCCACCAATTCAACCTCAATCATCCATCAAGCATATAGCACAACATGCATTTCTCATATATCACAAAATCAAGGCATCAATATTCATAATCACATATATGATCACATCATATATCTCAACCAATCAACAACATCATCAATTCAATGCCTATCTTAGGGCCTCTAGCCTAAGTATTTCCTACCACATTACATATTAGATACGAGAAACCGAAACCATACCTTAGCCGATTTCCCAAGCTCAACCGGAGTACTTCCAAACCACTTGTCCACAAGCTCTCAAGGTATCAACACCTCCAAGAACAGATTTTATCACACAAAACCCTCTTCCAAGCTTTCCAAAATCACCAATCAAGCTCCAATATTCACATATACACAACCTAAGCCACAATCATTGTACCCATACACAACATCTCAATACCCAAATATCATAGAACAATAATTTACACTAGGGTTGAGAATCTTACCACACCCAAGGTCCAAGGAGACAAGATTAACCTTCTCCTTCAAGAGAGTTGGGTCCTATAACATCAAAGAACCCAAAATCTCAACATTTTTGCTCATGAAACTCGAAATCAAGGGCTGGAATTTCGAACAGTAAAACGTGGCTTACCTCAAGATTAATTGTATGGGTTTTGTAGAGCTCTCCGCGGTGAACGCGTGGCCGCAAACGGAGCGGCAATCGGAGCTCTAGATCAAAAGTTATGGTGGTTTGAAGACCAAATGAGAGATAGAACTTGAGAGAGTGTTCTTTCCTCCATGGCCTCCATTTCAGCGTATTTAGTGTCTCAAATGAGGAGAGAGAGTGCTGAAAACTAGGGTTTTGGTTTAGTTTAGTTGGGCCAAGGGCCCACTTTGGGTCCGGTTGGCCCGGTTTGGCCCGTTCGGTCCAATCTTGGTCCGATTTCTATAACATTGGTACCGAAATTCTCGTCTCAATTTCCTCTATCATATTAAGCCATAAAAATAACATTTTTGGCTTTCTAGAATAAATTCTCATTTATGGGTTAATTAGTCGTTAATTAACCGGATCTTACATTAATCATCGCCTATATTTCCTTTCTACCAATATTAATTTTATATTTTGTTAAAACAGAGTTAGATAATTGATTTAAGTTGTTTTGTCTTTCAGTACTTACAAATTGGCGCTTGGTTGTGATCCGGATTTGGAAAATTCCATTAATACTGAAATTGTTGATGATGGGTGTGATATAATATCTTTAATTATAAGTTGTCTACTCAATGGTAATGAGACTTCTTCCATGCTTTAGGTACTTGCTTACTCATTCATGTTTAACCAAAAATATCATAATATTCAACTACGTTGTATGCAAAATGTTAAATGAAGATTAATACTTATGACATGAAAATGAAATTGGGTGGATACAAAGTTGATTAGAGATGTTAATTATGTTTATATATAATTGGGTCACATCAAGAATTAGTAGAATCTTGTACAGTTTGTAGTTGTTCCATTAGTTGAAATATCACATAGAAGGTTTATGTTACAAATGAATTTTATGTTGGGAAAAGGTTGCTCAATTAGAACTAAATATATCATAATAATTAAATTATGCTAATTAAATTCATATTTAATCTGGTCTAAAAATAATCCGAAAAAAATTATCATGTAATGTGTAGTGGTTTCTATCCTTCTGTAGTCTTATTTTAGATTGTAAGTTTGATTGACCGTTTTCGAAGAAATATGACTGATAAAAATGTGTATTTTTTAACTGCTGTATGAAAAATATTTTCTCGTATAAAAAGAAAGGAATAAATAATAGAAACTCGTAATGAAAATACAAATCTCTTTGCGAAATAAAAAACAAAACACTGAATTGGCACCAAAAGTGTGAATGCTTTAAATTTTTTTAATAGAAAAGGTGGGCTATAATAGGAGAAATAATCCTAACACGTGTGCTAGCTTTTGGCTAGCAACTTGCGTTTCAAAAAAAATATATTAAACTGAGTTTAAAGGAAACCAGAATGTCCCATTGAGAATTAGATATTTTGAAAGTTAATCTTGACCTTAAAATCAATGGGATTGTCTTATTTGGTAGCAATACATGAAGAGTACAGTTTGTAAATAAGCTTTGTTCCCCAATTTGCTTATAATAAAAATTGAGCCACTTTTTGAAATGATAGCTTTTTCTTACTGTATGGCCAAACATTAAAACAAATGTGCTATCATAGATTCTCCAAAAATAATTAAGCAATATAATCCGCAAGACACGTGTTATAAATTAAAAAAAGCTAAACATTGTAAATTGCCTATTGCATATAAACTTGAATGATTAGATAAGAACATGTACCTAACACATTGTGCATCATCTTATAAATTACCTTGTATGTGTAATCATTGCTGGAGCACTGAATCCCTATTTTGAAATAAAGTTGTACAATTGTCTACCTGAAAAAATGAATGGACTTCAATGAGTGTTTAAATGAAGCATTTACAATCTTAAAAAGCTAGAATTAATTCATGAGTTAGGGTTAAAATTTTCAATCTTCTAAACAATAAGTTGTTGCGTAAAAGTAATTTACAGAATAAACAAGAAATTTTAATATAGTTTGTATTAATCGCAAAACTTAAAAAATGTCATTAAAACATGCCAAAGTTGTAAATATACATGTATATTGGGTTAGTCTTACCTCTGTGTCTTATGTGAAATAACTCTAGCTTAAATTCCTAAACACCTCCTTGTATACCACATTGTCTGTTTTCCTCTTCTCATGTTCATCATGACAAATCAGAATCTTGAGACCTCTCCTATGAGTGACCCTTGAAAGTACAACATAAAGTTGGCCATGCGTAAAAATAGGTTTTTTAAGAATCAACCCTATATTTGACAATGATTGACCTTGGCTTTTATTGATTGACATTGCATAGGATACCATTATTGGAAACTATTTGTGTTGAAATCTGAATGGTATTCTATGATTGGATGGAGTGAGGGTCATCCGTGCTATGAATACCTTATCACCGTTCCCACTGCCTAAAAAGCTTCTTGCTTCAATGATGTGTCTTCCGAGTTTAGAAACTACCAACCGTGTGCCATTACATGGTTCAGCTGAGTGGTCTATGTTCCTTAGTAACATTATCGGGGTCCCTAATTTTAATGTTAATTCATGGTTGGGAACACCTGAACATCTAATGCTCTTTAGAAACTCGGGTGTATGAACTGATGCCAATAAGTCATTGTGCGCTTCTGATTGACATGCGGTGTCCGAACTATAATAAGTTTTAGATTCTTCACTGTTCAAACTCATCATGAAGCTATTGATTTCATCAACCATATGTAGAGTTGGTGCAAGTATAGCTCTTTCCTTCAAATGTGATACACAATTTACCCCTAGAAACAATTCTGGGTATGTTGCCTTGCAAATGGATACTATAGGGTCATCCCATTAATCAATGAAAATATCATCAAGAATTCCTAGCTTGTCTATCCCATCAATAGGATCACCACACCGACCATCTCCAATTGACAAAATCCAATCAGCAAACTGTTTTACCTCATTATTCCTTTCATCAAGAGTGTCCGCCCGCAGCCGCATGTTCTGTGTTAGTGACAACAACTTGCAACTATCCCAAATATACGAAGAATTGATTATTGCATTGACAATATCTTGCTTGCTGCCCTTGGGTATGACAGGTAGTATTTGTCAAAAATCTCCACCAAATACAACAATCTTGCCTCCAAAAGGTTGTTGAAGACTATTAGCATTCTTGAACCTTAAGATGTCTCTCGTTGTTCTATTAAGTGCTTCGATGCAAAGTCTATTGACCATTGGAGCTTCGTCCCATATAATAAGCTTACATCAAATTATCAACTCTGCCAAAGGGCTGTTCTGATTAATGTTACATGTTGAAAACTCATCAAGGTTAATAGGGATTGCAAAATGCGAGTGTGCTGTCCTTCCACCAGGGAGCAAGAGAGATGCTATCCCACTCGAAGCAACCATCAAGACAATTTGATCTTTAGATCTAATTGTAACAGCTAATGTTTTCCAAACAAATGTCTTCCCTGTACCGCCATATCCATATAGAAAAAACACACCACCATCACCACTATTGATAGCTGCTAATATTTGTTTATACACTCTCTTCTGCTCATCTGTTAGCTTTTGTAATAAATCTGCATGTTCCACTACCAATTGTCGCCTATCATAACGAAGCTCGTCACAAATAAGCCTATTGACACCATTGGACATCAATTGTTGATAACACATGTCCATATTAGGGAATGGCATAGAAAGGATGTCTTTTAGGCTCTTATTGTATCCCTTTAATAAGTTCTCAATTTCAATAAGAGTCAAGTCTCTTATTTCTGTCTCTGTCATATGTAAATCTGAGGTATTAAAACAAAACTTTATTAGTCACACATATAAATATTAGATATCAAATTTAATATTCAAATTTTAATTTTTGATAAATAACAAATATAAAAAGGCAATTGATAAGAATGTAAAATTACTTACTACATATATGGACATGTAAAAACTAAAGATTTGAATACTTGTGCTCCCATGGTAATTCTAATTGGCCTAATGTGGGTTTAAAATCTACATATACTGAGATATAAAAAATCAAACATATAACAATCTTATATTGAAAATTATACCTTATGTATAAGTCTAATTCATATATGTGGAATTGCTATGAATATATGTATTAGTTATGAATCATTTGAAATTATGAGGCTAACTATATTCATACTATTATATTAGTGTACCATCCCACTCTAGTTCTGAAGTGATACTTCATGCATCAGTGTAACCAATCAACGAGTATTTTTTATAGATGTATATAATAATAGTTTTTTTTCCATGTGATTCAAATAAGATAGTAGTGTTCTCATCTACACTTATATATCAATATAAGTTTTTGAAAATATATATCGATTGCAAACTTGGAAACATAATAAAGAGTCGTAGAATGAAAATTGGTTTACTCCATGCTAATTAGATTGTATTTGACCAACATGCTATTACCCCAATTCAGTGTGTCATGTGCCTATAATTCGTGTTCTATGGCTGATATTTTGCTAAATCTATTCTTATACAGCAAATCTGATCGCAACAATGGAAAGGATACAATTTTCTTACTAAAGTGATGCAATCAATGATGGGTATTGAGAAAGAAGTGACATAATATAATTCTGCAGTTACACTAACAAAAGGCATGAAAAAAAACACATGTTTATTTATTAAACTACACGACATGTTTTGAATGTTATAATGAATTTGACATGCTTTTAAGGGAGACACCTGTTGATGGGAATAATGTCACTTTCTATTCATTTTAGTACAGATACGGTCATAAACAAAATTTTACCCTAAATAATAAAACCTATATTTGAATCTTACCAAATTTAGTTTAGAACATCACCTATATTGAGTCATTATACTAATCCTTTATATGGTGTTAATTACAAATTTTATTAGATGCGAAAACTACTATTAAACCATTGTACCAAAAATACTAAATTTTTTCATAATATCAAAGAAAACAAACCAATAAACTAATAAATTTTGTGGTAGTCAGTAATTATACCTTGGTTGTCAAGTAACCTCCTTTGTTTATGTAGGATATCATCCGAAAGTCATTTCCATGTGTTTTTCCATACATGTTCCGGTCTAGTTATGGTGTTTGAAAACAACAGTGTTGCAAATAGTTTCCTGAGATATTAACCTGACCCCCAAATACTTGCTTCCTCAGTAGCATCGATATATTCCTTGTCATCATCTAGAATACTTTGTGCATAACATGCATCTCTAAATGTAGGGTATAAAATACCGTCAATAGTTCTAATATCCTCATAGCTGGTTGGACCTCTCACAAAATTTAGGAGTAATCGAAGATAGTATATTTCTCCTGATCCTGGCGGCACAAAGAATATCCGTCCAATACCTGAATGAGACTTGCGTGGGAACCATTTCCTTAATAGTGGCTTCCACAGCAACTTGGATGGAAATTCTGAATATGTCAAACTCCGAGCCTCACTGTACTTCTTGTTTGCCTGGAACCATTCAAGAAACATAGATTCCTTCACAGAAGCCTTAGCAACATCTTCTAGATTTTCATGATCTTGAAAAACAACAGGTTGCTCACCTGGCAAGTGGAATCCCAAATGTACCACAGAAGGGTCTTTAAAGTGGATTCCGTACCAAAATATTCTCCAAGCTGCTTCACATGGAGATATATATCTATAGTCATAATACATGCTAACTTCATCACACTCATCATTCTCTGCATCGGCTGTGCCACTGCTGTAAAACGAAGCAGTTACTCGATCGTTTCCTTTATTAACATACTTGAATAAGTACTTGATTGATCTTGATTGGTTGCACCATTCAACCTTAATGTGTGCCCCATATCTCAAAAGAAGCTTCCTATTGTGTGGGACAACATAATGATTATCAAGTTCAACCCCACATTTGCTAATTGTCTTTCCATTATCTCTTCGCTTGTAAACAGGATATCCATCCTTGTCAATAGTAGTGTTGTTGACAAATTTCTTAGGAAAGTGTCTAACACACTTTCCATTCTCCATGCACGGTGAGTATTTCCTGATGTTCCCACATGGACCGTGCATCATGTGTTTTTCTACAGCTTCATAGTATAGTGGATCTCTGTCCTTATCTGGTATTTCAGCACTTATGGTTTGATCAATATCATCTGCAGTTGGATACTTGTCATCTCGATATAAGAAGACCAAGATGTGTGCATGGGGTAGACCACGCTTCTGGAATTTGATAGTATAGAACACTGAAACAATTAAACAAATTTAGTTCACAGAATAACCTTGAAAGTATGAAGTAATTTGATAGAGTGAAAGAGCATGTGGTTTTTAGATTATCCATCGGTCCTCGGTCCAAATTCTGTGTGTAATATAATTCTTATGCAATATTCTAAAGGTGAGTAGTTGAATTGACCATAAATAATTAAAATTAAAAACCATATCACATTGTACCGGGGAAAATAAGACACTACAACATTTAAGTAAACTTCAAAATATATTTTAGATTTACAAGTAATTTTACCTACAATGATCCTTCCAAATATATTGTTCTTTCTGATGTCTTGGATTAGACGATCCAATTTGACCTTAAAGGCTCAACATACCATATCAGGACGATCTTCAGCATTTAGATCCATATTCTTTAGAAAATCCTCAAGCTCAGGCCACTTAGGATTGCAAGTAAAGGTTAAGAAGAGGTCTGGGTATCCAACAACCCTACAAATTGTCATAGCATCTTGATAGTTCTGTATCATATATCTTGACTCTCTAGTGAAAGATGACAAAAGTATGATACGTTTATCCCTTGATGAAGGTGTTGTTTCACCCATCAATACAGCTTCACTTATTTCCTTGTACATCTCACACCTAAATTTGTCCTGGTCTAATCGAATATATGTTAGTCTAGAAGACTCAACCATAGAATATCCATCCACCAGAAATTGTTGGAATAATCTTCTTGAATACAGCAATGGGGAACCATCAGCTAACCTTTCTTGTATTCTAAATACAAAAAAGTCCTTCATCGTTACATCTTCGCGGCCCTTGGTCGAGTTAGTACATCTTTTGTTAAGATGTATATGCTCCTTGAAACCGTCCTCCCCATAAGGAAACAACAAAAGATACTGCAATCCTAAGTAGGAAGGATTAAGTTGATTTATTCTCTGAAGTCTTCCACTTCGAGTCTCGACAACAATATCTCTATCTATTTTTCGAGATCAAAGTCACCCATAATCAATGCTGCCACCTCGTTTGTTGATGGTAGGTTATACCTTCTACCATCGTTTCTGTAACACCCTACCATACAAAGTCTTATGCTTAAGTCATAATTCAGAGATGGCAAGGTATTACGACCTCTAAAACAAAAATTTAGTACGTATAGTAGTATGAATAATTGATTATAACTAGGAGCCTTTGTAGAAAAAGGGGGTAAACAAAAACCGTAACTCGAACGGGCAACACTCCGATCGACAACGTAACGAGCAAAGGATAAGCTAACGCAAGATCATATATATAAAGAGTGTCAAAAACGGGAATATCAAGACTCAAAATCCGGCTGCGAAGATAACCGGTCCGAGCATAATAATATATACATATAATAAAATAAGGAAACCCCAAAGGAAACCCAAAGGGACACAAATACATACAACCTATTCTCCAAAATCCCCTCTAGAAGGAGTCATCACAGTTTGTATTATTTAATGGAGATAAAAGTATCTAAACAAGATATATAAACCAAAACAGAGTCCCAAGAACAAAGGATCTTCGCTAATCCAGAAGTCTCCAGCATGCCTCAACGAGAAGCCTCGCGTCCTGCATCTGAAAACCACAAAATCCGCATGGGTGAGAACCAGAGGTCCCCAGCACGGTAACAGCTTCCACATATATAATACATAATAATAGAGGAAAGCCAAAGGCAATCCTAGAACTTCCTCCAGATAATATCAAAGCTTATAAACAAGCTAAACCATATAAGGGTATCTGACTAAAGATTCTTCAGTCTAACTAATACTTCCCTTTCCAATTCCTTCAAACCTCCCAACCACCAGCAGGAGTATATTATAGCAAACACAGTTATATCAGACAAAGAATATACAAATAGGAGCAGTTAAGACATTTAGACAATTAGCAAGTAATATGCAGTCAAATAGGCAATCTCAAACAATTCACATAGTATGCATATGATGAATGCCTGTCCCTAGTGGCTGATGATATCATCTGTCGGTTATAGAGCCAACCCGACAAGTCCTGGTAGCTAACCATTGGACTGTCCCTCTGTCGCGCATCCCCAACTCGAGTTATACTCGTTATAAACTTGATCATAAACATGATCCATATCCATCACCCTCACTGGTGAATATTTCGGGGGCGAGCTCATCCGGGTCTTTCACAGTGCCCGGCCACACTTACGACATAGGGTCAACAGAGTCTCGAGCCTCCACCTGGAGCACGTGGTGGCTAGCCACTGCTTCCTCCCAGGGATCTCGTGCCTCTGATAGTGGAAGTGCAAATCTCAATTATCAATAATTCAGCATAAGCATGCATGAATTCTCATCCATGGATCAACATCCATATCAGCCATCCGGCTCACGGTTCAGTCCAGAACCAGCAAATATTCATATTATACACAGCCTTTCCGGCTCACGGTTAAATCCATAACCAGCCGTTTCATTAGCAATTATAGCCTTTCGGCCCATGGCTTAACAAGCACTTCCACCACCATCCTCCGCATCTCACATAATCATCTTGATCCTCATTGATCATTCATTTTTCCCTTGCTTCACTCGCAAGTTACCTCATTCACTAGCCCCTTTTTAATAGCTAGGCATGTCATAATGATTTAAGACATAAATGGTGAGATCGGAGGCTTAGAAGTATGAGATTTGGCTTTTAAAACTCAAAAATCAACTTTGGGATGAAAACAGGGCCACGCGTACGCGCACTCCACGCGCACGCGTGGATGGCCTCAAAAACTCATCGACGCGCAAGCGTCATGCACGCTAACGCGTGGATTAAAGATTTGCCAATCGACGCGCACGCGCCAACCACGCGTACGCGTGGGTGTTCTCGTGCCCCAGGCACAACACTGGCACAGTTCTGGCATAACTCTCTGGAAAATGGCTGGGCATTGGGTGCAGCACAATCGGCGCGCCCGCGCACATCACGCGCACGCGTGGATGGCGCTTTCTGGAAGATCGGCGCGTACGCGCCAGGTGCGCCCACGCGCAAGGGGTCATTCTGCTAAAAATTTTCTAAGTTAAAAGCTGCAGAATTCACAGATTTAAACCCCAATCTTCCAACGGACATAACTTCCTCATTTTAAATCGTTTTTCACCCATTCTTTGAACGGCATGGACATCCCGGATCCAATTTCATTTCTAAACAGATTTGGTACAAAACGGAGATCCGTAGTCCAAGTTATGTCCCGCCAAAGTGTGCCCAAAAACCATATTTTCATACAAAACCACAAAGTGCCAATTTCAAAACAAGCCATTTCCAACTCTTTTCAAAACCAATCAAAACATGCTAGGTTCATCCCTTTTCTTTGAAATCAATCAAAATATATCAAATTCAACATCAAGCCTCCTCAACTCACACATTGACACACATTACCACAAATTACCAAAATCACTATCTCATCATTTTACCCCACTTCACCCAAGTGGCTCAAATTCAAACACATTGACATATCATATACTATTCCTCATGCCAATTCTCAACAACACCAATTCCAGTAAATTATTATTGTACACAATCAACATCATACTCACCATCAACATGGTTCAACCCACAATTCAACCATAACCAATCATCAAGTATATATCACAACATGCATATTTCTCATACATCATACCACTAAGGCCTTAATAATCATCATCACATATATGACCACATCATATATCTCAATCATTCAACAACATCAACAATTCAATGCCTATCTTAGGGCCTCTAGCCTAAGTATTTCCTACCACATTACATATTAGATACGGGAAACCGAAACCATACCTTAGCCGATTTTCCCAAGCTCCCCCGGAGCACTTCCAAACCAATTATCCACAAGCTCTCAAGGCCTCAACACCTCCAAGAACAGATTTTTCACCACCAAACCCTTTCCAAGCTTTTCAAAGTCACCAATCAAGCTCCAATATTCACATATACACAACCTAAGCCACAACCATCATACCCATACACAACATCTCAAAACCCAAACATCATAGAACAACAAAATCACACTAGGGTTGAGAATCTTACCATACCCAAGGTCCAAGGAGACAACATTAACCTTCTCCTTCAAGAGAGTTGGGTCCTATAACATCAAAGAACCCAAAATCTCAACATTTTACCCATGAAACTCGAAAATAAGGGCTGGAATTTCGAACAGAAACACGTGGCTTACCTCAAGATTAGTTGTATGGGTTTTGTAGAGCTCTCCGCGGTGAACGCGTGGCCGCAAACGGAGCGGCAATCGGAGCTCTAGATCAAAAGTTATGGTGGTTTGAAGATCAAGTGAGAGAAAGAACTTGAGAGAGTGTTCTTCCTCCCCTCTCTTCAATTTCAGCGTGTTTGAGTGTGTTGTGAGGAGAGAGAGTGCTGAAAACTAGGGTTTTGGTTTAGTTATGTTGGGCCAAGGGCCCACTTTGGGTCCGGTTGGCCCGGTTTGGCCCGTTCGGTCCAATCTTGGTCCGAATTCTATAAAATTGGTACCGAAATTCTCGTCTCAATTTCCTCTATCATATTAAGCCATAAAAATATCATTTTTGGCTTTCTAGAATAAATTCTCATATATGGGTTAATTAGCCGTTAATTAACCGGGTCTTACATTCTACCCACCTAATTGGGAATTTTGCCCACAAAATTCAAATTCAAATTCAATTACCTGAGAATAAGTGCGGATAATCCGTTCGCATCTCCGACTCAAGTTCCCAAGTGTGTTCCTCAACACCGCCTCGACTCCAAGCCACTTTGACTAATGAAACCTCTTTTCCACGCAACCGTTTGATACTAGTATCATCAATTCTGACTGGAGCCACTGGAAGCGTCAAATCTTCTCTTAACTGAACCGATTCGGGTTCTAACACATGGCTAGCATCAGGAGTGTACTTTCGAAGCTGCGACACGTGAAATACGTCGTGCAGGTTTGAAAGATGGGGTGGTAAAGCCACCCGATACGCCACTGGCCCAATCCTCTCCAAGGTCTGAAATGGACCAATGTATCGAGGATTCAACTTCTTTTCTTTAATCGCTCTACCTACTCCTGTGGTCGGAGTAACTTTCAGGAAAACATGATCTCCTGCCTCAAATTCTAAGGGCTTTCGCCTTTGATCGGCGTAACTCTTTTGACGACTCTGCGCCGTAAGCATCCTATCTCGGATCTTCTTGACTTGTTCAGTGGTCTCAGCTATCATTTCCGGCCCCAACAAGCCTTTCTCTCCAGCTTCATACCAACATAGTGGAGATTGACATTTTCTCCCATACAAAGCCTCATACGGAGCCATTCCGATGCTCGCATGGTAACTATTATTGTATGCAAACTCTACTAACGGCATATACCGATCCCAACTCGCTGGTTGGTCCAAAACACAAGCTCTCAACATATCCTCTAGTGTTTGGATCGTCCTCTCGGATTGACCATCTGTTTGAGGATGGTACGCTGTACTCAAGCTTAATCGAGTTCCAAAAGCTTTCTGAAATACACCCCAGAACCTCGAAGTGAAACGAGGATCTCTATCAGAGATTATAGTAGCAGGTACACCATGGAGTCTCACAATCTCCTTTATGTATAACCGAGCTAGCTCCTCAAGGGTGTAAGTCATCCGAACGGGTAAAAAGTGAGCTGACTTCGTCAGTCGGTCCAGATCACCCAGATAGCATCAAAACCAGTCCTAGTCCTTGGCAATCCCGACACAAAGTCCATTGCAATACTTTCCCACTTCCATTGCGGAACCTCTAAGGGTTGCAACATCCCGGAAGGTCTTTGATGTTCAATCTTTACCTTTTGACAAGTTAAGCACTTTGAAACATATTCCGCCACATCATTCTTCATACCCGGCCACCAAAACATCGCCTTTAAATCATGGTACATCTTAGTACTTCCCGGGTGAATGGAGAATCCGCTTTTGTGTGCCTCCTTTAAGATATCTTGCCTCAAAGTACCAACATCCAGCACAATGATCCTACCCTTGAATCTCCATAACCCATCTTTTTCTTCCGACACTCTCCACTGTTTTCCTTGTTCGATAGCCGGTAACACCTTCCATAATGCTTCATCATTTTAATGAGCCTTTAAGAGTTCGGACTTAAAGTCACTCGAGATTTTTAATCGGCCCAAACACAACGTTCCAGATACTTCTCGAGCACCAATTTTTAGACTCTCGAATCCCTTGAGCAACTTCTCCTCTTGAAGCATCATCCAAGACGCATATAACGACTTCCGACTTAACGCATCCGCCACTATATTCGCCTTTCCAGGATGGTAATTTAACTCAAAGTCGTAGTCCTTCAACAATTCCATCCATCTCCTTTGCCTCATGTTAAGCTCTTTTTGATCAAAGAGATATTTCAAGCTCTTGTGATCAGAGAAGACTTGGAACTTAACCCCATAGAGATAATGCCTCCACACCTTCAAGGCAAACACAACCGCAGCGAGTTCCAAATCGTGCGTAGGGTAACTAACTTCATGAGGTCTCAACTGTCGTGAGGCATACGCCACCACATTATGGTGCTGCATCAGCACGCACCCTAGGCCCTTTAACGATGCATCACAGTACACCTCAAAAGGCTCGTTCGGCTCAGGTAACACTAACACAGGTGCAGTGGTCAACTTTTTCTTCAATGTCTGAAAGCTCTCCTCGCACTCAGGAGTCCAAACAAACGGAGTGTCTTTGTGAGTTAACTTTGTCAACGGCAAAGCTAATTGCGAAAAGCCTTTGATGAACCTTCGGTAATAGCCAGCTAAACCCAGAAAACTCCTTATCTCAGTTACTGTGGTTGGTTGCTTCCAATCCATCACAGCTTCTACCTTGGTTGGATCTACGGCTATTCCCTTCTTACTCACCACGTGACCCAAAAACTTCACCTTATCCTTCCAAAACTCACACTTAGACAGTTTCGCATAGAGTTTCTTCTCCTTTAGAATCTGCAACACAGTCCTCAGGTGTTCCGCATGCTCTTCTTCAGTCTTGGAGTAAATCAGTATGTCGTCAATGAAGACAACAACGAATTTATCCAAAAACGGACGGAATACTCTATTCATGTAATCCATGAATACTGCAGGAGCGTTCGTCAACCCAAAAGACATCACAGTGTACTCGTAATGACCATAACGAGTCCTAAAAGCGGTCTTAGGGATATCCTCACCCCTCACCCTTATCTGGTGATAACCGGATCGCAAATCGATCTTAGAGAAAACCCCAGCTCCTTGTAACTGATCCATGAGATCATCAATTCTCGGCAACGGGTATTTATTCTTTATGGTGACCTTGTTCAGCTGCCTGTAATCCACATAGAGCCGCATACTTCCATCTTTCTTCTTTACCAGTAATACTGGAGCACCCCACGGGGAAACACTTGGTCGGATAAAGTTCTTACCCAACAATTCCTCTAACTGAGACTTTAGCTCGGCCATCTCTAATGGTGACATTCTATAAGGAGCACTTGAGATTGGTCCCGCCCCAGGCACCAATTCAATAGCAAACTCGACCTCTCGGTTAGGTGGAAATTCCTCAATATCATCGGGAAACACTTCCGAAAAATCACACACTACCGGAATCTGATCCAACTTTTGATTATCACCCGAAACACCAGCGGTTAACAACAGGATACCCTGACATTCGATTCCAGAACAGTTCACCATCATCGAATTCAAGTAATAATTATTCACCACGACCGGCCCTTCTGTATCTTCCTGCATAAAGTACACCGACTTTGTAGAACAATCAAGCAGGACATGGTTCTCAGATAACCAGTCCAATCCCAAGATAAGATCAAGACCGATCATCGGTAAGCAGATTAAATTATGGACAAAATCACGCTGCTTGAACCTGAACGAAACTTTCGGGCATCCTAGCCTAGTTACCATGGCTTCATGGGTAGCATTATGTACCTTTAGGTCATAACCTAAGGTTACGATCTTCAATCCTAACTCATGGGCTTTCTCAAATGCAATAAATGAATGCGATGCTCCCGAATCAAATAAAGCATTTAAAGTTTGACCAGCCATTTCACAGTTACCTCGAATGAGTGTCTCGGATCCCTCTGCACCCACAGCTGAGGTGGTGAACACCCGACCAGTCTGTTGTGCTTTCCCAGCACCTTGCTTTTGCTTCTCTGGATAACTTGCGGCTTTATGCCCCGCCTTTCCACAATTGTAGCACAAACCCCATCCGGCTTTGCATGGTGCTCCCGGATGGTGACTTCCACACCTAGTACAAGCTTGATCATTCTGAGGCTGCTTCCCAAACCTTTTCCATTGGGAGTTGTTGTTGTTGGGCCTCCTAAAAGAACCTCCCCTCTTGAAGGGCGGACCTCTAGGTGCAAAGCTCTTCCCTCGATTTTGTGAAAATGATCCTTTGTGACTCCCTTTCTCAGTGGCTGCCCTCTTCACACACTCTTCAGCAACCCTACACTTGTTCACCAACTCGGAGAAAGTCCTAATCTCCATTGACCCCACCGAACCGAAAATATCACTCCGGAGTCCTCCTTCGTACTTAACACACTTCCATTCCTCATATTCCACCGGAGTCCCTTGACACATACGAGAGAATCTGAACAGCTCCTCAAACTTGTCAGTATACTCAGATACGGACATAGTACCCTGCTTCAGCTACAATAATTCAAGCTCCTTGGCCGTCCTAGCAGAAGTCGGAAAGTACTTCTTATAGAACTCCTCTTGGAAGACATCCCAGATGATATAATCATCACCCTGCTGTAAGAGGCGTCGGATTCCTTGCCACCAATGCGACGCTCCACCAGTGAGCAAATAGGTAGCGAACTCCACACGCTGCCCTTCAGGTACCACCTGCGCTTGCAGTGCTCATTCCATAGCCTGAAACCACGTATCGGCTTCAGTCGGGCTAGTAGTTCCCTTGAACTTCGGTGGATTAACCTTCAAAAAGTTCGCCAGTGTCATCGGACCCTAAACTCCACCTCCGTCATTACCATGGTTATTCATCTGTTGACCAAGAGCCTCAGCAGTGGCTTGCATAGCAGCAGCCATGTTCTCTAACGCAGTCATAAAGTTCACCGGATCATTAGGGTTAGTCTCCGACACACGAGTATTAGTACGACCTCTCTCACGACCTCTACCGCGTCCACGAGGCGCCATTTGGTTCCTATACACACCAAACAATCGATATTAAGTTGATCAGTCTCAATATCGGAAGTTCAGTGCTTCAAAGTCCCAAATGCATGCTCATGAACGTTTATGCCAATTATATCAAGCAGATATACTAGTAGCACATAACACACACACAGAGAATGCACAGAAGCATAGTCAGTCCATTCCTCAGGCTCTACAGGAACGAACTGCTCTGATACCATAATGTAACACCCTACCATACAAAGTCTTATGCTTAAGTCATAATTCAGAGATGGCAAGGTATTACGACCTCTAAAACAAAAATTTAGTACGTATAGTAGTATGAATAATTGATTATAACTAGGAGCCTTTGTAGAAAAAGGGGGTAAACAAAAACCGTAACTCGAACGGGCAACACTCCGATCGACAACGTAACGAGCAAAGGATAAGCTAACGCAAGATCATATATATAAAGAGTGTCAAAAACGGGAATATCAAGACTCAAAATCCGGCTGCGAAGATAACCGGTCCGAGCATAATAATATATACATATAATAAAATAAGGAAACCCCAAAGGAAACCCAAAGGGACACAAATACATACAACCTATTCTCCAAAATCCCCTCTAGAAGGAGTCATCACAGTTTGTATTATTTAATGGAGATAAAAGTATCTAAACAAGATATATAAACCAAAACAGAGTCCCAAGAACAAAGGATCTTCGCTAATCCAGAAGTCTCCAGCATGCCTCAACGAGAAGCCTCGCGTCCTGCATCTGAAAACCACAAAATCCGCATGGGTGAGAACCAGAGGTCCCCAGCACGGTAACAGCTTCCACATATATAATACATAATAATAGAGGAAAGCCAAAGGCAATCCTAGAACTTCCTCCAGATAATATCAAAGCTTATAAACAAGCTAAACCATATAAGGGTATCTGACTAAAGATTCTTCAGTCTAACTAATACTTCCCTTTCCAATTCCTTCAAACCTCCCAACCACCAGCAGGAGTATATTATAGCAAACACAGTTATATCAGACAAAGAATATACAAATAGGAGCAGTTAAGACATTTAGACAATTAGCAAGTAATATGCAGTCAAATAGGCAATCTCAAACAATTCACATAGTATGCATATGATGAATGCCTGTCCCTAGTGGCTGATGATATCATCTGTCGGTTATAGAGCCAACCCGACAAGTCCTGGTAGCTAACCATTGGACTGTCCCTCTGTCGCGCATCCCCAACTCGAGTTATACTCGTTATAAACTTGATCATAAACATGATCCATATCCATCACCCTCACTGGTGAATATTTCGGGGGCGAGCTCATCCGGGTCTTTCACAGTGCCCGGCCACACTTACGACATAGGGTCAACAGAGTCTCGAGCCTCCACCTGGAGCACGTGGTGGCTAGCCACTGCTTCCTCCCAGGGATCTCGTGCCTCTGATAGTGGAAGTGCAAATCTCAATTATCAATAATTCAGCATAAGCATGCATGAATTCTCATCCATGGATCAACATCCATATCAGCCATCCGGCTCACGGTTCAGTCCAGAACCAGCAAATATTCATATTATACACAGCCTTTCCGGCTCACGGTTAAATCCATAACCAGCCGTTTCATTAGCAATTATAGCCTTTCGGCCCATGGCTTAACAAGCACTTCCACCACCATCCTCCGCATCTCACATAATCATCTTGATCCTCATTGATCATTCATTTTTCCCTTGCTTCACTCGCAAGTTACCTCATTCACTAGCCCCTTTTTAATAGCTAGGCATGTCATAATGATTTAAGACATAAATGGTGAGATCGGAGGCTTAGAAGTATGAGATTTGGCTTTTAAAACTCAAAAATCAACTTTGGGATGAAAACAGGGCCACGCGTACGCGCACTCCACGCGCACGCGTGGATGGCCTCAAAAACTCATCGACGCGCAAGCGTCATGCACGCTAACGCGTGGATTAAAGATTTGCCAATCGACGCGCACGCGCCAACCACGCGTACGCGTGGGTGTTCTCGTGCCCCAGGCACAACACTGGCACAGTTCTGGCATAACTCTCTGGAAAATGGCTGGGCATTGGGTGCAGCACAATCGGCGCGCCCGCGCACATCACGCGCACGCGTGGATGGCGCTTTCTGGAAGATCGGCGCGTACGCGCCAGGTGCGCCCACGCGCAAGGGGTCATTCTGCTAAAAATTTTCTAAGTTAAAAGCTGCAGAATTCACAGATTTAAACCCCAATCTTCCAACGGACATAACTTCCTCATTTTAAATCGTTTTTCACCCATTCTTTGAACGGCATGGACATCCCGGATCCAATTTCATTTCTAAACAGATTTGGTACAAAACGGAGATCCGTAGTCCAAGTTATGTCCCGCCAAAGTGTGCCCAAAAACCATATTTTCATACAAAACCACAAAGTGCCAATTTCAAAACAAGCCATTTCCAACTCTTTTCAAAACCAATCAAAACATGCTAGGTTCATCCCTTTTCTTTGAAATCAATCAAAATATATCAAATTCAACATCAAGCCTCCTCAACTCACACATTGACACACATTACCACAAATTACCAAAATCACTATCTCATCATTTTACCCCACTTCACCCAAGTGGCTCAAATTCAAACACATTGACATATCATATACTATTCCTCATGCCAATTCTCAACAACACCAATTCCAGTAAATTATTATTGTACACAATCAACATCATACTCACCATCAACATGGTTCAACCCACAATTCAACCATAACCAATCATCAAGTATATATCACAACATGCATATTTCTCATACATCATACCACTAAGGCCTTAATAATCATCATCACATATATGACCACATCATATATCTCAATCATTCAACAACATCAACAATTCAATGCCTATCTTAGGGCCTCTAGCCTAAGTATTTCCTACCACATTACATATTAGATACGGGAAACCGAAACCATACCTTAGCCGATTTTCCCAAGCTCCCCCGGAGCACTTCCAAACCAATTATCCACAAGCTCTCAAGGCCTCAACACCTCCAAGAACAGATTTTTCACCACCAAACCCTTTCCAAGCTTTTCAAAGTCACCAATCAAGCTCCAATATTCACATATACACAACCTAAGCCACAACCATCATACCCATACACAACATCTCAAAACCCAAACATCATAGAACAACAAAATCACACTAGGGTTGAGAATCTTACCACACCCAAGGTCCAAGGAGACAACATTAACCTTCTCCTTCAAGAGAGTTGGGTCCTATAACATCAAAGAACCCAAAATCTCAACATTTTACCCATGAAACTCGAAAATAAGGGCTGGAATTTCGAACAGAAACACGTGGCTTACCTCAAGATTAGTTGTATGGGTTTTGTAGAGCTCTCCGCGGTGAACGCGTGGCCGCAAACGGAGCGGCAATCGGAGCTCTAGATCAAAAGTTATGGTGGTTTGAAGATCAAGTGAGAGAAAGAACTTGAGAGAGTGTTCTTCCTCCCCTCTCTTCAATTTCAGCGTGTTTGAGTGTGTTGTGAGGAGAGAGAGTGCTGAAAACTAGGGTTTTGGTTTAGTTATGTTGGGCCAAGGGCCCACTTTGGGTCCGGTTGGCCCGGTTTGGCCCGTTCGGTCCAATCTTGGTCCGAATTCTATAAAATTGGTACCGAAATTCTCGTCTCAATTTCCTCTATCATATTAAGCCATAAAAATATCATTTTTGGCTTTCTAGAATAAATTCTCATATATGGGTTAATTAGCCGTTAATTAACCGGGTCTTACATTCTACCCACCTAATTGGGAATTTTGCCCACAAAATTCAAATTCAAATTCAATTACCTGAGAATAAGTGCGGATAATCCGTTCGCATCTCCGACTCAAGTTCCCAAGTGTGTTCCTCAACACCGCCTCGACTCCAAGCCACTTTGACTAATGAAACCTCTTTTCCACGCAACCGTTTGATACTAGTATCATCAATTCTGACTGGAGCCACTGGAAGCGTCAAATCTTCTCTTAACTGAACCGATTCGGGTTCTAACACATGGCTAGCATCAGGAGTGTACTTTCGAAGCTGCGACACGTGAAATACGTCGTGCAGGTTTGAAAGATGGGGTGGTAAAGCCACCCGATACGCCACTGGCCCAATCCTCTCCAAGGTCTGAAATGGACCAATGTATCGAGGATTCAACTTCTTTTCTTTAATCGCTCTACCTACTCCTGTGGTCGGAGTAACTTTCAGGAAAACATGATCTCCTGCCTCAAATTCTAAGGGCTTTCGCCTTTGATCGGCGTAACTCTTTTGACGACTCTGCGCCGTAAGCATCCTATCTCGGATCTTCTTGACTTGTTCAGTGGTCTCAGCTATCATTTCCGGCCCCAACAAGCCTTTCTCTCCAGCTTCATACCAACATAGTGGAGATTGACATTTTCTCCCATACAAAGCCTCATACGGAGCCATTCCGATGCTCGCATGGTAACTATTATTGTATGCAAACTCGTGACTGAGATAATCGGCTAACTTATAATACATTTATCTAAAGTAATTTTCAAATTATACCTTCATTTTGAAATGGGGGACAACTTGCATCGGTTAAGTTCTTGGTCCGAGGTCTACCAAATACAATAATAAAGAAATCAGATCCAAAGTCGACATATGAAGCCTAATGACTAAAGATTTGTACCTTGTTTGTTTGTTGTGTTGTGACTTTTTCTTGTACTGCCTAAAATCACATCCCTATCTCTTCTATTTTTTTTCCATTTTTATCTGGAACCTGATTGAGTGGGTTTATTAGATGGTTGCCTTCTGCCAGCAAGCTTAATAGCTATTTCTCTTCTATTCATTCTTGTGGCTGAATCAAAGAAATTTTCAAATACTCAAAAAATCATACTCTTTCAAACTGACAGATGTGAATAGAGTTTATAAATAGCTGTCATCTAAGACTATTGCCTTTACTCTAGCCATGGTGTATTTTGGCGAACCCATTGTTGGATCTTCCTATGCTTTTGAATTAACTATACATAATCCAATGACTAATTACTTCTATAAGACAATTGGATAGTGGGTTTATTCTTTAAATACATTTCACTGCACTCCATGTCCGTAATCTTTGTTAGGACATTGTCAGCAGCGAGGTTGTTTATATAACAAACTTAAAAACTTCAGCAAAATTACCAATCCTAAAAAATGAACCAAACATTAAAGCTTAGTGTGTGCATACCTTCATAATTACTCATTACATGTGGTCTATTCAGGGCCAAAAGTTGTAATGATCCAACTGTTGTTAACAATGGTGGTGAGGAAGTTGTGATTGATGGTTTAAAATGCACACTCCCAGAAACTTGCTGATTTTCCTTATTTTCACCCAATATTATTGATTGAGTCGATTTTAAGTTTTTCTTTGTGCCTAAAAAAATAATTACAATCAGATTTCATTATTAAGACTGCCCTTATTGTTAACATATAATCTGTGGTAGTATTCTGAATAACTTGCGCATGATACTAACCTTGCATCTCGAAATCTTTGATACATGTATCAGCTTTTCGTTTGTTTTTTAATACACCAGAACTTTCGTCATCTGAATAATAGCACCAAAAAATACTAATTAAGTAGTTTAAATAAATTACTTTCTCATATACTGCCTCACAAAAATAGATTGATATTTTTCAAGCTACTAAATGAAAACTTTATTAATAGTCATTAATTTACCTCGTCTAGGTGACCATGTGTTTAGACTGATATGCGTTAGCGGACTGGTTTGCAATGTTTCATTCTCTCCCTCCCTTCTAGAAGTTTGAAATTTCTTCTTCTTTTCATCTATAATACCCTTTCTTCTATTTCTAGCTATCAATGGAGTGTTGTTATCCATTTGAAATGCTTGTCATTTCCACTATTTCAACATCATTCTAGCATTAGGATTCTACAATATAAAAATATTCAAATACACCAAAGAAAACAAAAGTGAGTGAGTTTTGTTTGCTTTCTTGTGACAACACCTTCTATACTACAAAATTATAAGAATTTATTGATCTTTAAATTAGAGAAATTATTTAATTTTTTCAGGTTATTATATTTAGCATTGCTAATAAGCTATGAAGAATAAGTAAAATAAATACCTGGAAGCGTTAACCACGTAACTTATTTAGCATTGCATAATACTTCTTGCATTTGCATCCCTGCTTATGTGTTGATGTTGGAGTAAGATTCCAATATCATTTATGACTTTCAAGATCTTTCTTTATGAGCTGAATGTGAATGCTGAAAATAGAATGAAAACCAACCTAGATAAAATGCCTTACACTTATCTATGCTTTAACCACATTAACCATCTTGTGGGATGCTTTGGTAAGTAAGCCTGACCCAACTATGCTTGGGTGGAATTTCGATTTATGTGACCTTGGTGTTTAATTTATCTTGTGATAAAAACTGCTTATAATAAAAAATATATTACAGGACTTGTCAACTAAAAACATCTTTATTATATAATATATAGTATAAAATGATAAATTTGTTCCTATTATTATCCATTCGTAATTGATTCTTACTCCATTTAAAGTGGAACACTTATTTTTATTGACATGATTAAAGCTTAGTTTGGTAAAACTTTTCGAAGAGGTGCTTGTGTTTTTTAAAAGCTCAAGCTCCTCATTTTGTGTTTGGTAAATAAAAAAGAACATGTGCTTGTGCTTGCAGCTTTTAAAAGATCCGGATACTTTTGAAAGTACCTAAGATAGAGTTTTTTAAAATTGGCTTGTGCTTTTCAAAATTTAAAAGTCTAATATAATCTCATATGTTAAATAATTTTCAAATTTAATACTTGTTTTTATATCTATTATAGTATTTTTAAATTTTAAAAGCTATTTTACCAAACACAATTGTTGTTGCTTGTGTGTATTGAAAGCCATTTTTAATTTGATTTACCGAACATAAATGCTACAACTTTTAAAAAGCCATCTTTTAAAAATTAGCTTTTATAAGTTACTTTTGAAAAGTAAAAGCTAGGGGTGCACATGGGCCGGGTGAAGCCGGGTTTGATGTGACCCAGACCCGGCCCGAAATATACACCGGGTCTATTTATTAGACCCGAACCCGGTCCTAGACCCGATGAAACCAATACACTTTCGGGCCATAATTATACCGGGTGAAAACCGGATAAAAACCGGGCCGTTAACATTACATTACGTTGATACCTTCTTGTAAGCTAGCATGTAAAAAAATTCAAATTTTCAAGACTCCAACTATTAGTTAACATGGTAAAATTCACTTAGAAAAATATAACAAGAACCAACCCTTCTTCAAAATTAAAGCATAACCACAATCAATACTAAAGCATAACCACAATCAATACTAATATTGTCTAATAATACCAAATATTTAAATAAATACAAATAACACAATCTTATGTATTAGTCTAAAGTCTTATGCATTCTAAACATAAAACATTAATTTATAGTCTTATAATGACTAATAACACAAAATATTAAGATTTACAATACTTAAATTCCACATAAGAATAGTCATGATCTATCACTAATAACACAAAATATTAATTGTGTATAATGACCGGGCCACCGGGCCGACTTCGGGTGACCCGAACTATGGCCCGGACCCGACCCAAAATAATGATCGGGTCTATTTTTGAGACCCGCACCCGACCCTAGACCCGATGAAATCACACCAAATTAGTCCCTAAAGTATTCGGGACCGGGCCGGGCCTTCGGGCCGGGCCGGGTCTGTGCACCCCTAGTAAAAGCTTTACCAAACTAAGCCTAAGTGCTGAGTGAATGGCAACAATTGTTTCATAGGAACCAATGATGTAGATTAACACTTTGTTTGATTAATTTCTAAATCAAGTTATTCTGCCATTTAAGTATGCCAGTTTTGAATTAAACGTAGTTAATTAAAGTTTTTCAATGCAAATATCTATGAAATTTTTTCACCCTATTCTATGAATGGTTGAAAATATTCATTTAGTGGATTCTCTTGTCTTGTGAAGTGTATATTTTATACTGTTAATTTGGAAATATATATAATATTGTTATGGGTTATTGGCATTTTTAAATTAGTTTCTACTTTTTTTTCTTATCAAAACAATTTGCATATACGGGGATTGAAAGAATGATACATAAATACACCCTAATGCAAGTAGGATACATCATATACATATTTATTATATAATTAACTTATTTTTATATGTCACATTCTTTCTTTTTAACGACCACCTAAAATTGAAAGTCGGATACATGAGGTTGATGTTTATTTTAAGATTAAACTACCATGTGTAAGTTTGAACCTCTATTATTTCTACTACCAATTTCTGCATAATATGTTAAAATTAGTTGTGGAATAATAGTTTAAATATGAGTGGATAATCTCTAATTCCATATTACTTGTTAAACTTTGTAATAGATAGATCGATCCACACATGAGATCTGAATGATGACTTGATTTAAAAATAAGAAATAACAATAACATAAAACAAAGTAGCTTAGTACTAATAAATTTACACACATTTGAATGAACCATATAACAAATTAGAAAGGAACATACAACTCTAACACGTACACAACATAAGACAACTAAAGACATACTCCATACAATGGGGATACCCATCTGCCTTTGCTAACAACTAATGCCTAATGACTCTAAAGACATTAATGTAAACCATGATTTTATGCACTAAACCATAAACTAACAACTTAAGATCTAGAGACTACAACACAATCAGCATACTATTTAACTACTCTAGCCTTGACAAATCATCACACCATATAAAGATTGTCTGCGTGAAGCGTGACTGAGTTTACAGACACATGATCCTCCCAGCTCCAATGCATTAAATGCTCCCTCCTTACAAAGTGGCTCCTCAGTTTTGAAAGCAAGAGGTCTGTCTTTTTAGCATCATTTGCAAAACTTGTCCTAAATTCCATAACCGAAATGATATCCTTCTCAAGGAACATGGTGGGATTGTAAGGAACGCCAAGACCTGAAACCCTAAGTTTCCTTTCCCACCAAAGCTGATTCTAGGAATCTCTCTTAATAGACCATACTAACACAATTTTGTCATATCCAACTTTTTCAGTTGATATAAATCCAACACCGTCGTAAAAGTGTGTGAGTGCATGGTCCATGGACTTCGCCTCAACTGGGACTTCGGTTTGATAGAACACCCGTTGTTGCAGTGAGAACACTGCTATCACTGAAGGATCAGTGAAGTTAAGACCATTCCATCCAATCCAATATACAAATCCATCGACCACAATTGATTTGGGGCCCAGTTTCTCAACCTGGGTCTGAGCAATCCCAAAATGAGTCCAATCATTGTCATTTGAACTATAGAGACTCCATGACATGTTAGTATCTGAGTAGTGTTTCTTGTATACATGAACAATGCAATATTCCATTGAATGGTTCAGGAACCCAAATAAGAGAAACTACATGGTAACGGTGCTGCCTTGCCTCATTAGAAACGGTATGGAATTTTTGAATTAATGGATTCCAAATTAGGATACTGGAATCCAATCCTTCTTGAGAGAACCGTATACAGAGCACACCGTGGAAAGAACCAATAATTAAGTACCAACCGAATTGATTTATCACAACCGGAATGTTTAGAGGGATCTGCTGAGGATAATCGACATTGGTTCTTGTAAACCATATGGAATTTTCTTCCATAGATGGAAGACCAACTCCAATAATTATATTCTTATTCTTGTCTTTGTTCTCAAACCAATTCTGCTTGGCAAACATTGGGGTAGAAAGCCTACCATTCTATGTCTTGTTTAAGCATCTACATCTTTCCACTGTCTTTGGATCACTCTTGGTAAATATCTTCAAAAGTATATCCTGACCGAGATAAGGTAGTTGTGCTTTCTTCATTGTTGTGCCTTCCATTGTAGACAAACAACTTAAAATTTTGGTTGACATGTTATTAGGTAATGGTTAGGTTGTTGGTGCTTTGATACTATCCATGTTTGCCAAGTGTTATCGGTGGTGATTAATCAGGGAATAGCCAATGTGTGTGTTCACATTTGAAAGGGGTGAGTTAATGAGCAATAGTTTGTGAAGTACTCATTTTTTATATCACTACTATATAATAAAATATTCTTGTTAACACAATCCCTGGGTCACACATGATATAGTTTTGACAAAGATTTTTTTTGCAATACACAGTTTATTTGATTTTTTTGCATAATATTTTTCCTCTCACCTACCTGCCTTTCATCACAGTTTCCAAAGTTTCATGAATTGTATATCTTCTTGGTCAGTTTTTGTACTTTGTTAAAATAAGCTTTATAAACAATACATCTATTATTTTCTAGATATATATATATATATATATATATAAAATTTATTTATTGAGTCTTACTAAAAGTAATGAATGTGTGTTCCCTTTTATTTGGTTCGAAAATTGATGACATTTCTTTTTAAGTTATTTAGTATAATCCTCTATGTGCTGACAAAAAATATTGTTGTAATAGAAAAACCTGTATTCACTTATACTTTATTAGCATTCATTAGTCAAAATATCCACTTTCATAACTATAGTAATTTCAAAGGCATTAATTCTTTGCTTTTAAATTGCACCGTCTGGGATCGAGAAAAATAATAAATAATTCTATTGTTTAGCACCAATATGATAACCTTGATAACTACATCTCCTTTTGTAGACTCTTTTAGTATATATTTTGTTTGTAGGGAAACAAAGGCTATCATTCCAACTTCACTTAAGAAATACTCGAGACTCCCACCTTAATGATAATTTTTTAGGGAGGCTCATTGTATTTTTCTAGTATAAATATGTCGTATATATTTTATAAACTATTCATAAAAGGTTCTTATCTTTCTAACTTTCTTTGACTTGCTGAAAATTTTTTCCTATTCTAATTTTTTATTCTACTAAAGTTATTCCCTCTAATGCTTTACTAAAGCTACAAAAAATATGTCAGCATGAATCATAAAACATCCTATCAATATTTATGATTTAATAACTATATTCAACTATACACCTCAACATAATGAATTATTTAGTACTTTGCTTGGTTTGTGCCACTGCACCTGCTTAGTTTAGGCCTACTAAAAAATTTATATTCAACAATTGAGATGATATTTTTGACAAAGTTTTGAAACAATTTTGTTATTAATTTTTCTTAATTTATATTTAGAAATCACGAATTCAGCAAGTTACTTTATTCATTTATATTTATTAGTGAGGTCATACCCAAACTATATGAAAATCAGGTTCAGTATTCACCAGCTTGACTTTATCGTAGTTTCTTGAAAATTGCTTGCAGATCAAGTTCTGCAGCATCAGGCATCACCTATACTGATCAGTCCTTATGCAGCCTGCTCTACTTTCTGACTTATTAATCTCTCTATCTTTATATGCTATCCCTTAGTTAATTCTAAATTCATGGAAGCATTGAGTGATGGCTGTTTTGAAGAAATTTCTTCTATCAGGCAGAACACCATACAGATAGAGCCTCGGTTAGTGTTTCGCCTATAGTATGAATTTCTTAATTATCATCATATGTGTCCCTACAATATTGACAATGTGATTATAGCACTTTATTCCCATATTAGTAAGCTCTAACCCAAAATTCTTAAAAAATGGTTTTAGTATCCACAATGCCATCTTTATCCTAATTTCTTAAAAATTGGTTTAATATCACTTTCTGCAACATTGAGCCACACAATTCTGACCACTCCTTATGCAGCCTGGTCTAAATTTTGAATTATTACTGGTAATATGATATGTTTGGCATCCCTTAAAAACCTTAAACCTTGTGAAAGCATTGACTGATAGCCAATTTAGAGAAATTTCATTTGTCAGTCTGAACACCATACAGATAGAGCTTGAACTGGCGTTGTATCTAGACTCTGAATCCCTTCCTTGTTATGATATATGTTCTATGAATATTGACCATTTGATCAGAGTACTTATTTGTGAAGTTAATTTGATATCTTTGTTGGAAACATAGAAATCTTTCTCTGTTCTTTTAAAGAAGTAATATCAAATCATGCTTTTTCATGAAATGTTTTACCATGAATAAGAACCTGACTGAACACTCATCATGCAACTTGTTTCATTTGTCAAAATATTTTGATATCTTTGTGGGGAACATGAAAATCTTCTTCAATTTATAATCTTTACTCTTCAAAAATCTATTTTTCATAAAGTGCTTTACCAAAACTATGTTAAATTTTGTTGAATTATTGTTCTTGATTTTTTTTCATTATATCTTTTTTATATGTTTGTATTTTAGTTTGAAACTATCTATTTGGGACACTCATCATTCAAAAAAACCAAGTAAATTTGGGTAAGAAGAGCACAATAATTTTTTTAATGCGTTACTTGTCATGATGTGGAACCTTTTGCACGTTGAGTGTTTAGCATAATACTTGCTGACCAATATAACTACATCCACCAAAATTATCTTAGTTATAATCACCTAGTTTTGATAAAAATCCCCCCCCCCCAGACATTAAGAATCACAAATGTCCTTCTTAACACTATTTCTTGCTTCCTATACTAGTCAACTCTAACCCAATCATAAAAAATGGTTTTAGTATCCACAATGTTATCTTTATCCTAGTTTCTTGAAAACTGGTTTAATATCACCTTTTGCATCACTGAGCCACACAATTTTGACCACTCATTATGCAGTCTGGTCTAAATTCTGACTTATTACTGGTAATATGATATGTATGGCATTCCTTAAAAACCTTAAACCTCGTGAAAGCATTGACCGATTGCTAGTTTCGAGAAATTTCTTTTGTGAGTCTGAACAGCATACAAATAGAGCCTGGATTGGTGTTGTACCTAGACTCTGAATGTAGGGTATAGAATAAGACTTCATGATTACTTCAGACACCAATGATTTGCTTAATGCATTACTTGTGATGAGTTAGAACCTTTAGCATGGTGAGTGTGTAGCATAAGACTTCATGACCAATAAAACTACTAATTTATACAATGGTAGGACCTTAAATGCCTACTTTTGATAAAATCCCCTGTTAAGCTCGTTTCTTGATAGATGTATTAGTGAGGTGTAGCCCAAACTGGATGAAAAATCGGATTTGGTACACACGAGCTTATTTGTATCCTAATTTCTTCAAAACTGCTTTAAGATCACCTTATGCAGTATAGATCTATACATTAGCAGCATGTTCTAAATTTTGAATTATTACTCATAATATCATTAGTATGACATGGTTAAATTACTTTTTATTTCATCAAGGCTTTGACAATGTAGCCTCCATTATAGTATCACGCTAATAACTTTCTTCACTATTTAGGCATACTTATCTCCAGCATTGATAATCTGAGCAGGTTACTTTATTTCTTCTGTCCCAAACAATTAGACTTGACACACTTTTTGCTAAGTTGTTCAGATTTTGCACTACATGCAATATTGACAATGTGATCATGCGTACTTTATTTTCTCTCTCAACAAAAATTGGACTTGACACTCTTCATGCAAAGTATTTCAATTTTTTCCAACTTACTGTATTCATTCACTGTCATTAAGTTTTGGAATACCACATGAGACTTAAACAATTAATAATAAGAAGCATTTGTGAGTTCTGCCATGACTTTCTTCCTTGTTGTCAACAGTTAATAATCAGATCCAACTCCATGAGTTTTGGCTATCTAGTTTTAGTTAGATAAAAAACATTAAAATAATTATCTCATAGTTGGAATTTGGGAGTGCTATTATGTATTTTTTCTGATATATTCAATTTATGAAGGATTCTCCTAAATGTTACCATCTAATTTATTCACCATTTTATCCTGTTTATTCTTCTCCAATTACATCTTTATCTTATTAAAAATATAAATTTTAATTTTTGGGACTAAATATCAACTCATAGCGAACTCATAACTAAAGTGCATATTATTTTACTGTCAAATAGTAGATCAAATCAATAACTTAAATACATATTCATTAAATTCAGCTCAATGTGCATTATTCAATTGTGGCATTTGATTTTTAGTTCACACCTTTTTTCTAATTGTTTAAGTATATATATTGGAGGATGTTTTATTATACACTCACATAATAGATTTGATTTCATGATTTTTATAAGTTAAAGACTTGTCATAATACAAATGGTTAGGGGTTATTTTTTTTCATGGGATGTGCTCTATATGCCACAACTTCTAACATTTGGGATATTGTATTGAACTTTTTTTTTTCAACTTAGTTAAATTCACTATTGGATGCTATTCCTGTCTAACTTAGATTTGATTCTATTCTTTCATATTCAATTAGTTCATGTGTCATATCAATGTTAAATTATAAAAAATATTATGTCGATCAACTAATTCAAATTTAATTGCATGATAACAACAGCATATAGTTCACAAAACACAGATTCTAATATATAGTATCATACTCTGCTCATTACCGAACTGCATATAGTTCACAAAACACATGTTCTAATATATAGTATCATACTTTGCTCATCGCCAAACTTCTATTCTAGACAGAAATTCCAGTTCTATTAAGAGGGTTTAAGATATATGTCATAACAAAAAGGCAGATTAGCTATTACTAACAAAGTTATCTAATTTTATTAGACATCAGAATCACTAAACTGAGATTTCAGCTTCTTCGTCCCCTTGCTCCTGAGCTATTAGTAGAGTTTTGTCCTTCCTCCTCAATCAAGTTAATATTGATGTTGCCAATTTTTACACTGCTGGTAGTTCTCTTAGCTGGTGTTTTAAACTTGAGACTTGAAACACTTTCCTCAGCAGAATCCTTCACATAGAAAAAATTATATAAAGACCCACCACACTAAAAAATATGCACATTTCCTTCATCATATACAGGTATAATCACATTATCAAGTGTTTAGACTTTAGATAACTAATCATAGTAAGATGAGTATTAGTATCACTCGTAAGATTGACCACAATACCGAAATATCAACCAAGTTGCTGTAGTCATGGTCCTAAGAATAGACAAACCCTATTAAAAATTAGATAACACATTAAAGATTCACCAAAGTAAGAACAACAATGTGTGTGGGAACATGTAATTTGAGATAATTACATCTTCATTAGCAGCCAATTTATTGGGAAGGCTCTCTGGCATGTTTTTCATGATAATATCCTCATCGTCACAAATTTTCATCACTGTGTATACTGGATCATACTGTTTTATATTGGCAGACTTCACATTTAGTTTAAATAACACTCGTTTATCCATTATATTGTCCAGCGATTGTGGGTAATCATCTTCTCCAACTCCCTAACCAAGTACATAGATCAAAACAACTATTTCAGTGTTCTGGTTCCTAAATACACAACATAATTAAGTGTAATTTTAAAGGAATGTGAGTTTATAAACTCAGATTTTACTTACATTATCACAAATAATCTTGTCCACTGACTTTCCACACAACTGTGTGGTCTTCCTATCCCACAGGAGTAGTGACATGCTCCCTGTTCCATCGTGCACCGTTACCTCTAATTTTTACCTAAAAGCCGTTGTTCCGTGTGTGTGTCTGCACTTGCCACATTCATATCTGTTTCCAATGGGAGTTTCAACTTTTTTAGGGCACCTTCTGCAAGATTTGTAAAACCAATCATCATTTCCCACATTTATGGATACAATCGTCCCTAATATCTATATGGGACCTTCCTACAATGATGTGAAAATAATATAGAATATGAGTCATCAATGATTTTGAATTGGATTGGTTTTTTTATCAATTTACAGCAGTGTTATGCATCAGTATCAAAATTTATTGTGTAAAATTTAGCCACATTAGACCTCCATGGAATTGAGAGCTTCCTCTATTGTCTTGATAGCCACACTTCTGTGTTTTAACTCATCTAAGGCAGACCAAGCATTAGGAGATGACACCTGGCTGATCCTGGTCGAATTTGATGCGGCAGGACTACATAACCTACAATCATTAATGGTCACAAAATGTTAGATAAAACTAAAGTGTTTACCTTTTTGCTAAATCAAAACATATAGAAGATCTACAACACTAACTTGCTCTTGAATTGGATGATTTCTGTTAATTCGGGATTAATATGGACCTTCGAGATTTCAAAGTTGCTTTGCACCGATGTTTTTCCATTCCACCTTATTGCCTTAAAATATTGCAGCACAACAATAAGTGGTTCAGCTCTCTCCTCTTCAAGGTGCGGTAGGAGATGGTCAACCAAGTCACCAAACAAAATGCAATTAATCCTATTGTTTCTGAGTATAACACAACCAAGGATAAGGTTCTGTCACCATAACTTGTCAAGAAAACAATTTTAACTTAAACCTTTAAATGTATATATAATACATACTCGAGGTCTTGAAGGATGATAACCAATCGCTTAGTCTCCTTCCCTTTGCTAGTGATTAAGTCCCTAGGATCTTCCTTACAAATAACCTCTCCAATCAGATCTACACTTGTTAATAATGGTATTAGCTTCTGTGGAACATAAACCCAAACTTTTTTAAATGCATAATCTATGCTATAAGTATATATGATACTCACCAAACATTTCAGAATCTGGTAATTTGTCAGCAATTAGAAGATCCACATAGGACTTAAGGCAGAAAGCCTCAAGGGGAAAGCTTGGCTTCTTAACATGATTGACCAAAGTCCTCTGGAAGAATGTCAATACCATCCTACTCACACCATTCTTAAGGCAGAAATCCTCAAGGGGAAAGCTTGGCTTCTTAACATGATTGACCAAAGTCCTCTGGGAGAATATCAATACCATCCTACTCACACCATTCTTCTCCTTATACTTGTGGTCGAACACAATAAAATTAGTCATTGTGTACATCTGAAACTCAAAAATGGCACCACGCCATTTTTTTTACCAACCCCCGGGGAATAGTGCAATGGATTCTACCACTTTGTTTAGCATTACAAATAGATTTGTCTATTTCATGTATCACACTACTATAAAAATATCAACAGTAAATAGAAAGAATACATATTTCAGTGTGAGAATGATACTTTTGCATCTTGGAGAATCATTTCAATCGACCCAATCTCTTTCTCATTGTATTTGCTTGGAACCTCCCATATCCTAACAACATACACTTCGAAATGCCATTGAAGCTTTTTTGGATTCACATCAGTTACTAAATCAAATTTCTCTTCCATTTTTTTCAAGTTCTGCATGAAGTTGATGGGGAGAAAGTGATAAGGAGAGATAACTTTTATAAAATGCTTATTTCTCAATGTGTAGGACTAGCTATTTAAATAGTATCTTGAAAAAGTTGATGTGCCATTTTTTTTCTTTTATAAAATATTTACTTTGAATAATTTAAATAGGTTATACTCATTTTGCTTGTAAAATATTTACTATCCAAATACATGACTCTATTACTTGTTTTCTCTTGCTGTCATTTGGCAACTAAATAGCTATACACTTGTCATGTACAGAAGTTATACACTTGTCAAACAAAGAAACATGCACTAGTTGCTTATTATATATTAATAGATATTGTAATCCAGTTAGAGGTCATGGATTTGTTTAATAGAATTAGGAGAAATGTTAGAGAACACAAGAATTTATTATTTTTTATTATTATTTTTAGATATTAATTTATTTTTTTTAATTTAGTAATATAATAATATATTTTAATTTGTATTTTTTGATAATTGATGGTAAAAAAATAAATTGTAATGATTTTTTAGTATTTTTTTTTATAGAAAGTTAAAAATTTACTTTTGAGTTAAATATTTTTATTTTTATTAATGTGATAATATATTTATTATATTATGTTTTTTGCAAAATTTTATTATATGATAGAATAAAGAGTAATTATTTAAATCAGTGTAAAAAAATTTTAAATTGAATATTTTAGTTTCCAAAAAAATTAATAGAGAGATATTTTTAATGTTTGTCTCTATCAGACATAACAATTTTTTATCAATTTTTCGGCATGATTCACTAACGAAGAATGCTAAGTTGGCAGGTAATTAAATTCACACGGCCGTTAAGTGTCTACGTGTACATAAAGGACAAACTAGCCACTTAAACCATCACCACTGCTTCTACATCCTTTTCTCCGTCTTCTCGTCTTTTTTCTTCCTCCTCCTTTCTTCTTATTTTCCTTTCATAGTTAGACCCAGCCACACCACCATTACCGCCTCATTTTCCCTCATTATTCGCCTCTTCTACTGTGAAATCTCATATCTGACACCGTCATCATCACAACTCTTCCATAACACACAATAAGAACGCTTCTTCTGTCGCCCTCCTCTGTCACTCAACAACAACAGCTCCTTTGACATTCTATGTTCTGTCTTTTGTCAGCTCAATCACCAATCATGCCATAACGTATTCAGTCCAATGCCTTTTTCTTGCGATTCCGAGATAGCGCTTTGTGACAAAAATCTGTCAAGAGTATGGAACCATAGCGTAGGCGAAGCTGCTGCATGGAGAGAACATAGGGGTGCGTGAACGCCACGTGAAGTCGCGGAGGTTGAGGTGAAAGGTAGCAAAGGAAGGGGAAAGGTGGTCGCTAGGAAAGAGCGTATGCCAAAGAGGGATCCGCCAAGGACGTAAAGGTGGTGCCGGTGGGAGGGGCTGTCGCAAAGTTACAGAGACGATAAACCTAAGTGTTGTAGGACATGGGTGAAAGAGGGCGCCATGTGTGGTTCTTTGGGTTTAAGAAAAAGAGGGAAGCGATGGATAGGTCCTGCAAGAAGATGCAAAGGAGGTGGTTGTGGCGGTAGTGGAAGAGAGTAGAGAAAAAGATATTAAGGAGAGGAAACGGTTCCATGAGAGTTGAAGAAATGTTGCATTTTGCTCCGTGTTTCACCACTGCTCAAGGACTGTTTTGTCCTTCTCGCACACGTGAACCTTTAACTATCACGTGTGCGAGTTAATGTGCCAATTCAATAATTTCTATTAGCAAGTCATGCTGAAAATTGGACTAAAGTGACAATCGTTAGAAATTGATATATGTATTAATTTTTTTTTAAAGACTAAAATGTCCACTTTTATCATTTATATTCATAAATGTTCAGAATACTAACAAATCCACTTACAAAAAATAAAAAAGACTTTATATCTATAAAAAATAGATTTTGATAGACAAAAACTATCCAAACCTTAAAATTTTTTTCAAAATTCCTAAATTTTCCTTTCTAATTTAATTTATCACGCTCCAAATCCCAACCCTCAATCCTTCACCATTATACTAATTTACAACTTTTTACCACCACCATTCAAATCTTTTCCGTACGTCCAACACTCAACGCCAGCTAACGTCGTCGTTGTCGCCATCGCTGTCGCCACCCTCCACTACCGCCGCTGTGTTATTGATTACTCTGCACTCTCTAGATCCTTCCCTAGTAAACCAATTGCTCTTGTTGCGTTTTGCTATCCTTTTAGCGTTGGTGTTACTTAGGCATTTTCTAACCAAACGACAAAGAATGATGGAGGAGGACCTTGAATTCACTTTTCTCTTTCTCTTGAGTTTTAAGTTTGAATTTTTAATATATGTTTCTATGTTCTCCTATAAATTTGCTCGTAAAACTAATAGTCCTTTTAACCAATTTGTAAAATGAACTTGAAGGAGTTTCCTCCATGCTTGGTCAAACGCGGCAATGGATTACAAAGCAAATGTCGCAAACAACAAGAGTTATGTTTCATCATTTGGAAAATTGTCTCTCTCTTCTCTTGATTTACCAATGGAAGGTGGATATAAGCACAAAGAAGTGGGGTGAAAAAAGAGAGCTGATGGTAGTGGTCATGGTGACGACGGCGGTAGTGCGATAATAGTAGTGATAAAGGGTTGGAGATTGTGATAGTGTTGGTTTAGGAGAATTAGGAATAAGATAGAATAGGTTAAAAAGATACTTAAGGGATTTTGGATAATTTTATTGATTGAACTCATTGAAGTGAATTTTTTATGAATATAAAATTAATTTTGTTTTTCTATAGATAAATTTGTTAGATTTTGAATATTTATGATAAAAATGATAATTTATTCTCTATGGTAATATAAACTTTTTAAAATTAGAATTCTTCCATAATATTATGAATTTTATTTATTTATTTATTTTAAAGGTGAGTTTAGTAGCTATCAGTCTATTAATCTATTGAAGGTAGTATATTTTGGGATAAAAAATATTATTAGTCTATTAAAATTAGTTATTAAAATTAGTTATTATGTATTTATATACATATTTAATTTATTTTTTTATATATATTTTATATTAATAATTAATTTTAATAGTTAATTTAGATATACTCTTAAACATGATTGTTCGTGGAATTGGGGTAAGATATGTTAAGGTTAGTAACTGTAGGCGAAACAAGTGATGTTCATTATCCATGCTAGTTGGAATTGGTTGCTGCTGCTGTTCTTACATTGTGATTGTCCAACTAGGTTTAGAGCAAGATGGACCATCTAACTATTTCATGTTGGTGTGATTCAATTTATTTAAAAGCAAATGAATTCTTCTTCTCGTATTGAATCATGCGATATGTAAGCTATGAAGTTTAGCCATTGATAGTGGTGTATTTGTGGAGCTGAGCATTTCCGTTATTATTGAAAATTTGAAATTCCGTTGACTGAAATTGGTCTCTCATAATAGATGAGGAAAATCCTAAGCACATTCTTGGAAGGACATCAATATTTACTTGTAGGGATTTATGCTCAAGCACTAAGACGGTTTCAGAAGCTCCAGTTTGTGAATAACTTGCGTTGGTTTCGATAAGGATTACAGTCCTCCATATGAAAAGGGGACATTTATGAACCATTGACTGGAGATATCATTGCTTTCACTGATTTGGGGCCTGCATGCATAGATGATTTGAAGAGACCTGGAAAATCCTGTTATTGCTTTAAGTAGAAGGGCCAAACAAGACTGGTTTATTTTTGACTTTACAAATATCTTATCTACCTTTCAAGATTACTGTTTGTTGTATCTTGTATGATATTGAAAAATTGAATTAATACATTTACATGCTATTGTTATTGTTGCTGCTGCATCTTCTTAGACGTTGGAGAAAATTGTTTAGTGTTAGTCACTTTCTCTAGTGAAAGTTGCAGTATTGATGCATCAAATCTTGGTGCTGTCATCCGCTCTTTTGATTTGAATAAGTCACAAGAGGGAGTTTTAAGTTGTCTAGTTGCAAGGGAATGTTTTTGTGTGGAAATACAAAAATAGTTGGTTCATTATTATTTTCCCTCTTCAAACGGAAATGCAGAACGTTTATGCCAATTAGTGGTTAGTATAGTAGAGGGTTAAATAATAAGAGAATGACTCCTATCAAGATTAAAATCTATACCATTAGATTACCTTAATGCATGACAAACCAAGTTCAATCAAGTGCATCATAGCATTGTCCTCAATTATGTATGTCAATATATAAAATATGCAAGATTTTTTAAGTACGTGAGAATCAAAGCATTCCCATTTTCAGGATGATATAGTCATATTAATGTATACAAAATATAAATCTTTATGAAATTCAGCATGTTTGATCATTAAGTAATGTATAATGTCACATGATAGAATATTTGAATTGATAGTATTAAGAATGTACACACTATACAGAAATCATTCTTCGAACAACTAAATCCCTTCCATCTATATATTAAAGCAGTTTGGCAAAAATGGTCCATCACTACGATCTCAACAGCATAACATGCAAATTAGAGCTCTTTCGGCGCTACTCTACCTAGTCTATTCCTCTTGGTAGAAAAATAACAGATTCTATACGCATACAAGGTCACTCTGACAAGTCTTACACTTATTCTAATGCTGATATGAACTTCTGAATTTTGGTTTGTGCTCGTTCCTTCTCTTCTGGTCCATCAAGATCACCAATATTATCATGATATTCCTGAACCATGCAATTGAATTTTCAATCGATTAGAGCCTCAGCTATCTCATTTGAAGAATAATGGAGTTGTAGGGGTAATTTAAGGGATTATAGTATTCAAGCACATCATGAATAGGGATACTAAGCATGCTCAATTTTGGGAAAAGGGAACATAACTAAATTGCCAAAAGAACAGTGAAACTATGACAGCTTAAGTACATACAAAGACTCTTGAATCAAACTTTTTCTTAAAGGGAACACAAAAATATCATTTGGTTTTTAAAGTCACTAAATAAGAGATGCCCCAATACATAAAAAGACATAAATGGCAAGATATTAAAAGCTGATTTTATGCTTGGGCATAGGAACCCATTAATGTATGGTCACTATAGAAACCAAAACTTTTTTCAATAATAATAATAATAATAATAGTAATAACATAAAATAACTTCAAAATCAACATTTTAAAACATTATCAATAGAGGATAAATACCTGAAGTATATCCTTGAGATGGTTCTTACTAAGTTTGTTTTGCTTCAGTAGTAGTTCAATTCTTCCTCTCATTTGCGGGTGCCTGACCAGAAAGTATTTGATAGAGACAAGTCAGTTGAAAACATACATACCAGAGCTCATTAATATCCATTAATAAATCTAGGTGAAAATACTTACTCCGAGCACCAAATATGACCCAGAATGACAGCAATCAACTGCAGAATCACACAATCCTCTTGGTAAATTATTGCTACAGTTGTATGAGTACAAATAACAATCTCCAACCATGCTTGATATGAAGCCATAAGAAGACACTACTGCTTTATTAAGCAGTTGTGTAATGTGTATAAGTTGAAAAGACACCAAAATCTAGTGCTAAAATTCTACTGCTAAGTCTCTTATAAGGATATTAAGTGTATAAAAGTGAAACAAAATTTTACCTGAAGAGTATAAAGTCCAGCTTCCAGTTTACGATTGTATTTCTCGTCCTCATCCATCTATGAAACATAGGAAATAGGAATATTAAACTTCTAACCGAAACGGTTTCTTCAATACAGTATCCAGAAGTAGAGTAAACCAGTAACTACCTCCAAGTCATCAAGCTCAACTTCATTCAACCGTTCAGATTCTGCTTTGACTCTATCTGAATATCTGATGGGAAAAATAAAGCCAGGATGCTCAAATGAAAATATAAATTATTAAGACAACCAGCACAACTGTTACAGCTGTATATTGAAAAGATGTGTACTAACTTCAAGCCTGATTACTAGCATAAAACAATGGGCATAAAGTTTGATAATCTTGAAGTTGACAAACAGAAGAGGACATGTCCACCCTACCTCATGTATAGTTCCATTAGCCTGTCTATCTTCTCACACTCATTTTCAACAAATTTACTTAACAATCTTTCTCTCCTAGAACCCCTTAAGATCCCACCTAGCAAAAAATAGAGAGTATTGAAAGTTCAATATCACAAAAGGCAAAGTCCAGTATACATATAACATGCATGTATGAAATTAACTGTTCTACTAAAAATGTAAAAATCTGGTGTCTATTTAATATGCAAAATTGCAAATAACATGGAACAGACTACAATACTAAGGCAACAATGCGGGAGTGGGACATTCAACAATTAACAACTAGGCTTTATCTCATTCGGTAAGACTGGGAACTTCTACACGAGTCAATCAATGCAATTGAGGAAGATTAAAAATTAAACTGTCGATTAAACAATTGATCTGATAACACTCCTCTTTCTTTTTGACATTGATCATGTCAAGGAAAAATGCATAATGCACAGGCATTGCAAAACAGCAGGACAATGGTGTAATTTGACCATTACAGATTTCAAAACCTCAGATAAATTACATGCAAAATGGAAAAGCTATTCACTCCTATATCAAACATCCTAAGTGAACTCCATAGAAACCTCACTTGCCTGCTTACCAAATAATGAAGAAATCAGTGACACAATGCGCTCCTCCAATTCCTCTTGGTACCTTTCTTTCTTGTTCTTTTTATTGACAGGAATCTGAACAACAAAGCACACAACCTGAATTTCAGTCCCATGGACCCCATATTTTACCCATAAGGTAAGCGCAAGAAAGTCAAGTACTAATAAAGTCACAAATTAAAAATGCTATGGTTCTGCAAACAATCAACAGTGGGGAAGGCAATGTAGCACTTGCCTTACCCATAAAAGCTGCAAACGCCGTTTTCAACCCCAAGACATCCACAAACCGTTCACAAGCTGGAGGGTACTTGGTCATTGCAAAATCAAGCGCCCTTATGGCCGACCCATAAGCCAGTTTCTTCTGCTTCATGATGATGATCATCAACTCCACTCCTTCAGCCTTAACAAAACGCTCCTTGTTCTCCAATGGCATCAACAGGCAGCACAAGCAGTCAAACAGATTCTCCAGCATCTCCTCTTCATCAGAGCTCTTGGGGTCCCTGCTCTTGTACATTGCCACCGCCTGCAGCACCACATCCACCCCATTCATTTGCCCCAGCCTCTTTTGGTTTGCCGTGCTGCTCTGCAGCAGAATCGCCAGAATCTCCGATGCATACTGCTTATTCCCATCGAATTCCCTAACCTTACAACATAAACAACCGTTGGAGTTGGCTACAGGGTCGGTTATAGTGTCAATTACGGAGCTCGTGTTAATTTAATTTCACTGTAATAATCATACCTTAATCTTCCCAAGCAGCCACTTCATCAGCTTCGTCTTCTCGCAAACTAACTCTGCCACTGCCGGCTTCACTTCGATCAGATTCTCTATCGTTGCGAGCGTCGCGTAAACTGCGGCAGAATCGTCGGGATCAGAATCGTTGAGCCGATGGAGATTCTGCACCAGGAGCTCGAGAACACTGTTCTCTATCAAAGCATCAACTAAAACCTTAGCCGGTTCATCGTTGTCATCGAGGACATCCTCGTCAGTGAGGTCCTGGAGGAGCTGAACGACGTCGATGGCGATGTCAGTGTTGTCATGGTTGAGGAGGTCGACGATGGAGGGGACGACGTTGAGCGCGACAAGGTCAGGGTAGAGCTCAGGGGCTCCGGCGAGGATCTTCAGTTTCTGAAGCTCCTCGTGGAGGTCCAGTTCCGAATCGGCGAATCGGTCTGGTTGATTCGAGTACTTGAGGCGGGCCTCGATGTTCTCCTTGAGGCGGCGCTCGAAGGCGAGGACAAGCTTCTTTAGGGTTCGGAGGTCGAGGGCTTCCACGGCGTTCTGCGATTTCTCTATTGCTTCGAGAAGGGAGAGATCGACGTTGTTGTCAGCGACAGTGCCGTTGGACGTTAACGCGGGTGGTGGTTGTGGCGGTGAAATGGCGTCGTCGTACTTGCGTTTGGAGGAGTGGTTGCGCGTGTTTGCTGGCTCCATTGTTGTTTACGGAGCTGAGGTATGGGACTGTGAACTGAAAAGGTGAAAACTGAAAACCCTAACCTTATGCAAGTAATGGTCCTAAGCTTGGTCTGCAAACAATTGTTGCAAAAAGAAATAAAACGTGAACGGCAGGATTCGAACCTGCGCGGGCAAAGCCCACATGATTTCTAGTCATGCCCGATAACCACTCCGGCACGTTCACTTTGTTATTTAATCAAAAGAAACATTTTTATTATCTAACATTAAAAACCCTAATGATTTCTGATAAATAATTTTAATACAGCCAAAGACAAGAAGATGCGGCTGCAAATTCAGATAAGTCCAGAGATTTCGAATCTGTTTTACATGTGGTGATATCCACACCGTTTACTCGATCTGTTGATATCCATTTGTCCCACTCCATGTGCATATATCTCAGGTCGCAACAATCTTATTAGATTAAGTTTACAGAAAAGAGTCCCTTCATAATTTATAAACCTCAATTTGTTTACTTCACTTAATTAGTTTAATTTTCACCTTGATGAATTTCTATTGACAATCTATCATCACCTGATGGATAATAATATAAATTATTTTTATTTTTTGACATTTTTGAAATGATCCATTTGTCAATTTAATATTTTAAAAACATTTTTAACATTTTTAGTTTTGCTGGCACCGCTAGCTAAAAACGTGGACCCTTGAAATTATCGGCCAAATCGTGCGTTCTATCAGTTTCGAGTCGAGTTTCAACTCAAGCATATATAAAAGCAGCACATACAAAGCATGACACTCTCCAAACTCCAAAGCTTGAAGCTTTACTCAAAATATTATATACTGTCTGGTCTGTAGCTCTTATCTGATTAGCAGGCATGGCTTCCAAACGGGTTCTGCTGCTTTGTGGTGACTACATGGAAGACTATGAAGTAAGCTTCTTATCATCGTCATCTTCCTTCACTCACTTACGTGTCATTCTCAGTTCTTTATGAATGCAGGCCATGGTCCCCTTCCAAGCGCTGCAAGCCTATGGTCTAACCGTCGACGCCGTTTGTCCTGGCAAGAAAGCCGGAGATGTTTGCCGGACCGCAGTTCACCAGCTCTCCGGTCACCAGGTCTCTCTCTATCTCTCTTGCTATTTATGTTCTTGCGTCCTGTTTCACTTCAAAAATATGTGATTGGGGTTTCTGTTTGGATTTGATTTGGGATTCAACTCTTATGATTAGAATTTATTGCTGATGATTAAGGTTCTAGTTTTAATTGATTGCCTATTAAGCTGCCGTGTTTAGGAGAGGCGAAGGGATGAGTTTATAAGAATGAGATTGCAGCTTAGAATACCCGCAACTGAAAGGGGTTTTTTTGCATGTGAAGATTCTGTACAGTATTTTGAAAATGGATTTCATATTCTTTATGTTTAGATGCAAAGAGGTTTTGTTTATGAATCCAATTATTGAGCTTTGCATGTAGAGTTTTCATGTTGTTGAGGGTGTTACATATTGGCTGGTTTCAGACTTATTCTGAGACACGTGGTCACAATTTCGCCCTCAATGCAACGTTTGCTGAAATTGATGCTGCAAACTATGACGGGCTGCTGTTACCGGGTGGAAGAGCGCCAGAGTATCTTGCTCATGATCCTCTTGTTGTAGCACTGGTGATCAAGTTTTTCAGTTCTGGAAAAGCACTTGCTTCCATTTGCCACGGACAGTTGATTCTGGCGGCTGCAGGTGTAGCTAAAGATCGCAAGTGCACCGCTTTTCCTCCTGTTAAACCGGCATTGGTTGCCTCCGGTGCTCATTGGGTTGAACCAGACACCATGGCAGCAACAGTGGTGGATGGTAATCTCATTACTGCCGCCACGTATGAAGGGCACCCTGAATTTATTCAGCACTTTGTGAAGGCACTAGGAGGCAACATAAGTGGCTCCAACAAAAAAATCCTCTTTCTTTGTGGGGTACGTTCAAATGATTTTCAGGCACACAACTAACAGGGACTTAGTACTAAGGGTTTTAGGTCTTCGTGTTTCATACAGTAAACATTTCATCTTTATTTGTAATATTGATGAAGATATGTTTTAACAATTCTAAATTTCTAATTGCAGGATTACATGGAGGATTATGAGGTGACTGTTCCTTTTCAGTCGCTTCAGGCATTAGGGTGCCAAGTTGATGCAGTTTGCCCCAAAAAGAAGACCGGTGAAACTTGCCCAACAGCTATTCATGATTTTGAAGGTGATCAAACTTACAGTGAGAAGCCAGGACATGATTTTGCTTTGAATGCAACCTATGATGATGTGAATGCTTCAAGCTATGATGCTCTAGTCATTCCTGGAGGTCGTGCACCTGAGTATTTGGCACTTAATGAATCTGTCATTGCATTAGTGAAGCATTTTATGGAAAGCAAGAAGCCAGTGGCATCCATCTGCCATGGCCAACAGATTTTAGCTGCTGCAGATGTGCTCAAGGTACTCTCAGATCATGTTTGATATATTTCACACTTGTTTCTCAACGAGCTGTGTAGGCGAAACTTGTGCAGTGTCTACATTGATTTTATTTTCTCAAATTAGCATGATGTAAACTGTTCACATTAATTTGTTGACGCTTTAAACACAATTAAAGTTGGGGAGATAACCTTTTTGCAACTTGTGTGAATAGGTCTTTGTGTGTGCTTAGTGGCATGTATATTGATTTTTAGCAATTCACAATCATGGCACAGCTTGGTTGCACTTCATTTCTGTGTGCTTTTCTCCTTTTTGTGAAAGTCATAACTACGGTTCTCTTTAGTGGATGAGCTACTTCTGAATTTGTTCATATTGGAGGCAGGACTGGATACACTGAGTCACTGATCAATTAGTTACTAAGGTTGCGTTGTGTTTGGTGTAAAAGGTACTAGACTGAGTCATCAGTATTATGTTTAATTTAAAATAAATATGGAGATTGGAGGATAGATTCGGAATTTGAAAAGTTAAATTAAGATATTTTTTAGAAGAAATATTATTAAAGTTTCAATCTCTATCTCCAAAATTTCAGTCCTCTGTGTCCCCACTTTCTGGAAATACTGAAAGGACTGACATTTTGGAAACGGAGATTAAAATTTTAGTCCCAGTCTTTGGCCACCAAACACAATATTGAGTCTCAGTCCTCCAGTCTCAATCTCAGTCCCTCTAACCAAATGCTACCTAATGTACCATTAAAGAAATTAGATGTTAAATAGTAAATACGTAGGGCACTGAACAGATATGTTAACCCAAACAAAGTCTCAGGAAATTGCTTCTTTTGGCTAGTCTCTTGTGATCTACCTATTAACAAATTGGCAAAATCTTTGCTCTCTAGATGCACAAGTAATGGCCTTGTTGGAATGTATTCTACTTCTGCAGAACTTCCACAAAAAAAAAAAGGAAGAAAAAATACCCATTGCTATTATTTTCAAATTTTGCTGGTTAATTTAACCCTGTCTTTATGTGATGCCATTGTATATGGGGTGCATGCCACAAGTTAACAATGAGGGTTTCTGTTGATGCGACAGGGAAGGAGATGCACTGCATATCCGGCAGTGAAGCTGAATGTGGTGCTGGGAGGAGCAATATGGCTGGAGCCTAACCCCATAAGCCGCTGCTTCACCGATGGAAATCTGGTTACCGGGGCAGCATGGCCAGGCCACCCTGAGTTCATTGCTAAGTTGATGGCACTACTTGGTATTCATGTCACTTTCTAATGTGATGTGATCTTTGAAGCTTTGCATATGCACTTCTTGTGTATTAAGGTATTGTATATGATGTGACTTATATGAGGGACTTGTACAAGGCTGGCTGAGAATGAGATCTCGTGTATCTGAATAAAAGTCTATCTTTTATGTGTAGATTTTATTAATATATCTTTGAGCAGGATATCTCCGGTGACAACCATGCAACGATTTCCTGCTACATCTTTCAGTACCAACATGTCTTGTTTTGCAACGATTGTTTCACATGTAAACTAACAGTTTTACCATTTTCTTCTAAATATGACAAATATTTCAATGTGCATAATGTGACCTCAACAATTAGATGGAAATTTTAACAATTTCCAACAATAATGAAATGTCATTTTACCCGACTCATTTTAAAAATGAGAAATACTCTATAGTGTATACATTTTTTTCTAGAGAAATGACATTTATATCATCATTCTTGGTGTATTTTTTCCCATCTATCACTTTAGAGAAAATAAAATAAAATTGTTATGAAATTCCAATTTTGCGAATGTCAGTTTTTTAAGAGTGATATGTATAACAAAAATGTATAAAAAATTGTGTAAATATAATAAAATATAATATAATATTAAGAGAAAAAAAATCCTAAATGGTCCCTAACAATAACATCAAAAAACAAGGCCTCTAGAGAAAAAAAAGCCCTTTTTTGGTTTCTATCTTTTAACTCCGTTAGACAAGTTAGCCCCTCCATTAATAATTTTTCGCTAGAGTTAACTAACTATGAATACGTGGCACGATAAGTTAATGATGTGTCAGTTAAATGCCAACTTGGATGGGTAGATTAATGGGCCATCCAACCTGCCCCCTAAGAATTGTACTAAAAAGAGAAGATTCACTCCTGATGACATAAAAGTCCTCTTTCACTCTCTGGAATTACAGAAAATTCTAATCCTCTGTCTCAAAAAATTCGTTGACGACGCTTCACTTGGAGGAAGAAGTTGGTTCCGATGGAACTATTGACGGCGCCGTAATGGAAGAACTGACTGTTGAGGTAAGCTTCGTTACTCTCTCTGCCAATGCATGTGTATGATCAAATTGAATATATTTTTATTCACATTCTCTGCCATTGAATATGTTTTGAAACCTATGATTTGGAGTATAATTTATATTTAAATTTTGCATGATGGGCTGAATTTATATTTATATTTATATATATATATATGCTCTGTATATTTTGACCTTAAAGCTTATGTGTTTTGTTGATGCTTCCATTTTTTATTATTCATAAATTTGCATTTTATTCTACTGCAATGCAATATTGCATTTTATCCATAAGTTTGCTTATTTCTTATTATTCATAAGCTTATTGTGTTTGTTTTGAATCTTATTTGCAATGCAATATTGTGTTTATTTCACCACACACTAGCTAGCACACAAAAATGTTCCATTGGTCATAGATTTTCATTAACTTATTGCATAGTTTTATTTAAATTTTTGCAAGAGTTTAAACATGTATACCTTAAAATCATTTGGTGAATTTTAGATAAGTTGATATATAATTCACATTGACCTGCTTAATTAGACATGACTATTGTTACCTAGATTATTTTTTTATCAATAATAGGCTTACCATTGTAATTATTTTTTTAGTGGGAGTACATAAAGAGTACATAGTATATAAGGTGTAATAACTCAACAAATGTTTTCTAAGGGGATTTTTCATTCTCTTCAACAATGAGAAGAACTTATTTCTCTCCCTCTCTTAATCCCTTCTGGTTCATCAAACCATCAACATCACAGCTTGAACAGTTTAGGGCATAAGATTTTCTTCATGGTGCGGTGAGCGTAGAGAGCAACCAAGTTGTGAATCAATTAAAAAAAACAGAAAAGCTCTGCATACAAGCCCTAATGACTTGTATGGTTTACAAGTTCATTAACAAATAAAACCCCAAAACGCGCTCCAAGGGTTACGTTGTATACACGCGCTATATAGAGATCCCGCGTATATCTAACTACCAAATTTAAAAGATTTGTTTCCTTCTTCGTTTTCGTTATTTGCAGATTTGCTCGTTCTTCTTCTCGCGAAGCTTTCCCTGGTTTCTTCGATCGTTCTTTTCCCCTCCTTTCTCACTCGTTTCTTCTTCCTCATTTACGTTAGTTCCTCTCTCTGTAACTCCAGCTTCGTTTTCTATTTGATTTTTTGTTTTCTGAAATCAAAGTTTGAACTCGTTTTGAAGATAATGGATGATTCAACCTCAGATTGTCAGCTGAATCCAGGCGAAGTGGATTATGAATTTGAATTTAACAAAGTTCTTGAGGTTTGATTTACATAGGATTACTATGAATTTTGTTGCAGTAATTTGTATAGCATTGTGTAGGTGAATAATTCGTGAACATTGAATGTCAAAATAATGCATGAAGATAAATCTGTGGATTGAATGTAATGTATTAGTTTTGATTAATTATCTGGAATTTATAGCAGACGATCAGGTGTAGATCAGAACTTTTTTGGGTGTATTTACAGTTTACTGCTTTTTATGTTATTTTAACTGAGTTGTTGTTGTTCGGGTGTATTATATCAGACATGATTGGGTGTGTTTTTAGTTTTTGACATGGTGTATTCTGCAGCCTGTGTATTTACAATTTATGGCTTTTATTGTCATTTTAGTTGAGTTGTTGCGGTTCGGGTGTATTATATCAGACATGATTGGGTGTATTTTTAGTTTTTGACATGGTGTATTCTGCAGCCTCTCTCTGTTGTTGATGACCAGTTTGTTCCGAAGGTTGGAATGACCTTTACCACCCTTGAAGATGCTGGAAAATTTTACAGGAACTACGCCAAGGCTGCAGGTTTTTCTACAAGAGTTCGGAGCACAAATAGGAAGGGAAACGAGATTAAGAATCAATTGATTACATGTAGCAGAGAGGGAAAATAGAAATCTAAAATATCTCCGATCGAGAAGACTAATCCGACAGCCGGTTTAAACTGTCCTGCAAAAATTTATATACACACATTGAAGGATGTTGGTGCTTGGATCATTTCAAAGGTTGTGTTGGATCATTCACATCCCTGCTGTCCAAGTAAAGCAGAGATGCTCAAACAGCACAGAAAACTAACAATGTCCATTCGTCGTACAATAGAGAATAACGAGGAGGCCGGTATCAGACCAAGCAAAACCTACCAATCATTTGTTGCGGCTACCGGGGGTCACCGCGAGTTAAATTTTATCGAAAAGGATGTGAGGAATTACATTACCAGGGAAGTGCGGAATGTTTCCGAACAAGAAGATGCAAAGGAATTCGGGAAATATTTGTTAAGAATGAAAGAGAAGAATCAGAATTTCTTTTTTGAGCTTGAACTCGAGGAGGATCAATCGATTAAGCTGGCTTTTTGGGCCGATACAAGAAGTAGAGCTGCCTTTGAGTATTTCGGAGACGTTATTTCATTTGACACCACCTACAATACAAACAGGTAACAAACTGCCCCTGTTTATGATGCTAAATTAATGTATTTTTATGAATCCGCAGCAGAGGTGTATATTGACTATTTTTTGGGTGTATACGAAGCATTTGTTGGGTGTATCTAATGATTTTGCATTCTGCACTATGGTAATTTGTTTCAGGTATAATTTGGTTTATGGTTCTTTTGTCGGGGTGAATCACCATGGTCAGTCAACACTTCTCGGATGCTCTTTGATGAAAAACGAAGAAATTGAATCACTCAAATGGTTATTTCAATGTTGGCTTCGTTGCATGGGAGGAAACGCTCCGAAAGGGTTTCTCACCGATCAATGCGCATCAATGAAAAGGGCTTTAGAGGCCTGTATGCCAACAACAATTCACCGTTGGTGTATTTGGCACATCATGAAGAAGATACCAAGCAAATTAAACGGGTACAAGGGACATGTAGATATTGAACAAGAAATGAGCCAAGTTGTTTGGAACTCTCATAGCAAAGACTCATTCGATAGGAATTGGAATGATTTTCTGCTGAATTTTGGTCTTGTGGACAACAAGTGGCTTTCAGGTAATGTTTGTTAAAAATCTGCAGTAGAGATGTAAATTGCATGTTTTTTCGGGTGTATTTTATAGTCTGTGTTTGGGTGTATTCTGCAGATCTGTATGAAGACCGTCATATATGGGTTCCTATCTATCTGGATCACCACTTCTGGGCAGGGATGAGAAGCACACAAAGGAGCGAGAGCATGCATTCATTTTTTAACAAGTTTATCACCCGGAACAGCTCGCTTATTCAGTTCGTCAAACAATACGATAATTGCCTCGGAAGCCAGGAGCAAGCAGAGAGAGAATCAGATGCTGCAGATTTTTATACGGTCATACCGTGTGCAACCAAATCCTCCATTGAAGCTCAGTTTCAAGATGTGTACACTCATCAAAAGTTTAGGGAAGTCCAAGCGCAATTCAGAGGAAAGGCGAATTGCATTACCAGATTAACGAATTCCGCTCTAGGCTATTCAGTATACGAAGTCGGAGAACAAGTTTCCAGCTCAATATTCAACAAGTTTGTGGTTACTTACGACTCAGTTGCAGCCGAGGTAAAATGCCAATGCTTATTATTCGAGTCGAGAGGGATACTGTGTCGTCACACACTAAGCGTGTTAAGCTTTGAACAAGTAAGCCAAGTGTCACCGAGATATATACTGGAACGATGGAGCAATAAGGTAAAGAGGCGACACACACACATCAAGAGCAGCCACGACGAGCCACTGTTGGAGCCAAGAAGCAAGAGGTTTGACCAATTTGTTTTTCGTTCGCAAAATATTTGCGAATTTTTATCCGAATCAGAGGAGCTGACTGCAATTCTGCACCGTGCGTATGATAACGTCATGGCTGAGATGGAATCATTAAAAGCCAAAAGGAAGGGGACATCTTCTTTATCCCACGAAGACGCCAACTTGGAATCCGTTAACGAGCTTCAAAGCCTGCCAAGGATTCGAACAAGAGGACGTCCAAAAAATAGGCTAGGTTCAAAGTTGGACAAACAGATTGCAAATGCCACAAAGAAGAAGAAAACGAAAGTTTTAAGCGAGGTAAAAGTAATGTTCTTTAAATTTGTGGTGATTGAGTTTATTTTTCTCATTAATAGTTTAGCTAATATGTGAGTTTCTTATATTCAGATAAACTTGTTTGATGCTGCATCAGTGGTGCATTCAACTTCCAGCCAATATCAAGGACATGTTATGAATTATCAGTTCAGGGTACCAGGAGCAGGGGATAACTCTTTGGGTGTATAGTTACTGAATATGGGTGTAAAAGCACTGTTCTTTTGGGTGTATTTTTGTGAATTTTCTTGTGATTCACATTCTACATATAGATACATATATATAATATTAGGGTTCAGGGTTTTAGGGTTTACAGGTTAGGGGTAAGGGTTTATGTTTTAAGTGTTTAGGGTTCAGGGATTTAGGCTCAAAGCATCAGGGGGGATAGATTTCAGGGTGTATATTCAACTTTGTTTGGGTGTAAAAAATCGCAGGTTATGGGTGTATATTTGATTTGATATTTTTCTTCATATTATAGTACCTGTAATTCATATATTTTGAATACAGCACAGACAGTTTAACAGCACAGACAGTTTGGGTGTATATTTAAGCAATCTTGGGTGTATATTAAACTTCCGTTGGGTGTAAAAGTTTAGAATTTGTGTTTAGATCTGCCTTGATGTTTTCCTTCATATTTTACCACCTGTAATACAGAGCTTTTGAATACAGCACAGACAGTTTAACTATGGAAAAAAATTTCATTGAATAGAAGTTGTTTATAAATGGCAAATTTTACAGCATTTGTTCAATTTACAAACTAGCTAGCAGTTAGATTACTTAGTTTCTATATCAGTAGAATTTATTTGACAAAATGGACTCAATAATACTGAGGATGGCTTGGACAGTCTTATTGCATTACTCGCTTTAATTGCTTGATCTCTCTCTTTATTCATTTCACTTAACAGTATCTACGAAGCATATTCTACTCTATAGTGGTCCACCTCGTCCTACAATTAAAAAGTATATTCTGTTTAAACAACAATATTAATTCAGTAAAGTAATACAGAGTTATATAGTTTTAAAGACAGTTACCTGTGGCCAATTATCCCATTCATACTTCGCCCTTTTAATGTTTTCGGGCTCAATTAACTCAAGCCACTTCATAACGTAAATAGCACAGTCATAGCTGAAAACGAAGAAAATAAATTACAAATCTCATTTAGGAAAGTTTAATGTTCAGAGTCACAAATTTATACCTTGATTTTTGGCCTGAGATATTAACGTATGTTGGTTTAATTTCCAACTCATTCTCCTTTTTCTTCAGAGGTGCCCCGCCGGCATATGCTCTCATTCTTGAAATTACATATCCCTTAAAAAATAAAATAAATCAGTAATACACCCGAATGAAATACACCCAAAAGAGAATACTTACACCCAAAGCAAAACATACATACACTTTATATTGAATTGAAATACACCTATCTATTAAAATAAAGAACACAGAGCCAACTTACAGTGAATTTATTAAGCTGCTTTCTCTCATTGCTTGGAGCTTTCTTGTGTAGCGGGTCAAGTATATAAAATCTTCGCTTTGTTGTATCAATCACCCATAACCACCAATGGCCTGAGTAGCAAAAGGTGCAAAAATATGAAGGATTGACACATTTCAACAGTGTGTTATTTTATTTGGCATATAAGTAAAGAACGGTACTAACAAATTTTACAAATGAAAACTTACATATCGATGCGAAGTTAATTTATTTTGCATCTATGAAGGGAATAAACATTGGGTAGTCTTCCACCTTGAATTCTTTATTGGTTTAGGTGATATGAATTCCCCGTTTGGGTGCTTCGAAATGACCATGCTCTGCAACAATTGTGAAACAACAAATGAAATACTGAAAATACACCCAAGTGAATACTTTAAATAAATCCAAATGACTACACAACTTACACCCAATTGAACGTAAAAAATACACCCAAATGAATACAAAAACAGACCCGTTGATCAGAGAATATACACCCTAAGGAATACAGAAAATACAGCCAAAATTCGTAGAAGTAACACTTACCACAATATCAGGGGGGAGACAGTATACTTGTTCTTGAAACCTTTTATCATTTTTCTGGTTGAGGATGAGGCACATGGCAGATACAATCTAGAAATATATGCCGAAATCAATTTACATTAATAAACATTGCAGTTAACTTTGGTGTTAAAACATTAATGTTATTCTAATATTACCTCAGATTCTATATAACTTCTTGCCTGGAGCGATGCAAGGTGCATTCTATTCAAAATGTATTTATCTTGGGCAATCAGAGTGCACACGTTGTCAAACTCGTTAGTACTGCCATCTGCGTATGTCTTCACTCGCGTCCCCCAGATGTAGCACTTCTCTTTCATATCACCCGTATTCTGATTTATTCCCACAGGAGTTTCAAACTTCCCAGAACTTTCTCCGCCAGTCTCCTTTTGAATTTGTGGACTTTTACTTTCTTCTTTCGCCGCACTGCTTGCTATTTTTTGTACCAAATCCTCTAATTGTTCTAGCAAATTTGCAGTTTCTGGAGTTTTTGCCCTGTCTGCCTCCTGCGTTGACGCTCCCTCCTGCGTTGCTGCTTCTTCTTGGCTTGAATCAGTGAAGCCAAGGCTGAATGATGGCATTGGATCTGTTTTAGGAACATACGATGCTGTCCGTGCCATCATCATCAGGGCAGCAGCATCTTTTGCGGCTGGATAACTGCATGATCATGTATAACGTATTATAAGAGTAAGAATATACGGATGATAAGCAAAGATTGATTTTAGTCTGATGAACTTACCTTTTAGATGGAGCTGGGGGAAGCGTGGGTGTGCTTTCTTCAAGTTTTTGGGGGGGGGGGGTTCAGGAGTGCTGCACGGCACATAAAATTAATCATGACATAAAAAAAACTATTCAGGAACAATATACACCCAAACTGTAACCCAATATACACCCATACATTGATTTTACTCTAATGAACTTACCTTTTAGATGGAGCTGGGGGAAATGTGGCTGTGCTTTCTTCAAGTTATTGGGGGGTTCAGGAGTGCTGCATGGCACATCAAATTAATCACGACGAAAAAAAACTATTCAGGAACAATATATACCCAAACTGTAACCCAATATACACCCGAACTGTAACCCAATATACACCCAAACTCAAAACAAATATACACCCAATACTATTTCTTACGTTTTTGTAGTTCCTTCAATTTGTAGCAGAGGGGTTGGTTGAAATTCTGTCTCAGGTGTTTCTTCAAATTCCGGCACGGTGGTTGTTTGGGACACTGGCACGAAAACTTGAATCGGAACTCTAAACAAGAAGAAAAATGAAAGGTTAACAACGCCTTTGAAAATAATAAGGTTATAAGATTGAAATATTCTTGAAAAACTCACATTGCAAGCGCTTCCGACGGTGTCTCTTCCCTCACAATCATTATATTCGAATCAGCCGGCTCACTGGCTGACTCTTGAACCAGACTCAACCTAAAATACACCCAAAGAGAGTCAAAAAATACACCCGAACAATTCAAAAGGAAGACAGGCTTTGTTTTTTAAGAACTTACATACTTGCAGTTTTTGCTTTTTTTTCCTGCCTTTTTTTTCTCGAATAAAATAATAAAGGGCTTTTTTTCTAAAAAAATATATACAGAATTAGAAGTAGAAGGTAATAAAAGAACAGAAGTAACGGTTATTTGAAAGAGAAATTACATGCTCTCTGCAGGCCTATTTACACTACTTTGTTCTGTGTGTCCTTGAGAGGAAGGATCATCACTTCCCAAGTTCACGTCCGGTATTCTAAATAGATTTCATGTTATTCAGACAAAATATGATACACGTAAATCATGATAAAAAGATTTTATTAAATAAAGCTTCTTACGTTTCAGAGGAGACATAGTGACCTTCTGTCGATCGCATGTCAGCTTCCTTCTCCCTGCGAAACAAGAAACAATTATTAGCAAAGAAAACACACTAAAATCTGAAATATACACCCCAACAAGACATACCGCTCTGCAGCAGATTTTTCATTGTTTTCTCTTAACAATTCATCTAGATCTTCACTTCCTATTTCATATCTCTCACTGCATTCATAAAAGAAGATGTTAACAAAAATAATTATGATGATAGATGGTAATATAGCTTACGAAGTACTGTACCCATCATAGGATTGATCTTCTTCAAGAGATGAATGCTCAATAACAACCTTTTTCTTTTTGGATTGTGTTCTGGGTGGAAAAAATAAGTATGAATCAGAAATAAAAAATTAATTTTATCACAGAATATTATCCAAAGAAGTGCTTACTTTTTTGGTGTTCTTTGTGTCTTTTTCTTTTTTTTTTTTTGCTTCTTCACCGGTGATGATTCTTCGCTTCTATACGTTAATAAGAGACACTTCAGTTAATACACGAAATCTTGATAATTAAGCCAAGAGAAAGGAGTAATAATTTTAGAACATTACTCATCAGTTGATTCAGATTCTGAATCAGAATCAAAATCCTCTTGACTCTTCTTCCTTTTTTTGGAGACCATTCTGGAAGGCAAACAATCATTATTTAGAACATACTAAAGATATAAAATACACCCAAATGAATGCACAAGATACAACCAACTGAATGGACAATATACACCCAACACAAAAAATGAAATACACTCAACTTAATAAACAACATACACCCAAGTTGATAAACAAAATACACCCAAATGGTTTCACAAAATACACCCAACTCGATAAAGAAAATACACCCAAGTATGGTACTTACTTTTTTCCTTTTTTGCTGGGTTGTTTTCTTGGTGAATCCTCTGAATCTTCTTGAGTCTCAGACTCAGAGGTAGAACTGTCACTATCAGTTGTTTCTGTCTCCGAAGACGATGTTGAACTTGCCTTCCTTTTTTTATTTTTTTTATTTCTTTTTTTTTCTCTATTTTTTTCATTTTCTCACTTGTTTGCGCCATCTTTACAATCCCCTGAAACATTAGAAATTTTAGTTAGCAGCATTCAGGTAAATAAAATACACCCAACATATTATGTTCACTTACCAAATTTTCCTCTATTTCCGCACTCATTCTTTCGTCCAACTGCTCCTTACTCTAGTTGGCAATCCAGGGTTTTGGCGGTCTTTCAGCCCTCTTCTTGCCTTTATTTTTAGAAAGATGAAAATAAATTATCATCAGGGCAAAGAGGCAGCCATCAATTGCCTTTTTCTTTTTCTCCTTGTAGTCGGTTATGCCCTTGACGATAAAACTCAAAACATGCCCTCCCCAGTTTCTCTCTGTTATGGTGTCCATCTCAAAAATTGGGGCCAGGTGCACAGGCGAGATTTTGTTTATTGTCGTTGGTAAAAGGAACGCCATCTGTATATAGAGGATGAAAATCCTCTTGAACATTAGGCGATCCTGTTCGTTACCAGCGCCAATATCCATTATCTCATCTGTAAGACTTTTGAGGGTCTTACCCTGGAATCTTCTAAAAATTTCTTTGTCATCCTCAGAAAGTTCCTTATAATTGACTTTCTGAGGAAATAGATCTCCTACAAAAAGAAAAACAACAAAGTATGAATATCAGTTCAAATACACCCAAGCATCAACTAAAATACACCCAAGCGTCAGTTAATATACACCTATAATTTTTAGCGAGTTACCTGTTGCGTTGATGCCAAGCGCATCACCTATTTTTTTGGTGTTATTTTAAAAGAACCGTATCCGGTTTCCAGTCTGTTCTCCCCTAATTTGAAGTTGTTAGCCAGCTCCCTTAACACTTGGTGATGCACCCTTAGTGGTGGGATGTGCATCAAGCCACCGAATCCCAAATCCCTCACAATCGTTTTCTTCTCCTCACTCATGTTTCTAAATTTATCATTTAACAAATGTGTTGCACACTTAAGGTCTTTGGTTTGCTGTAAACAAAAATAAAATTATAGTCAAATATGTTTCTATTATATAAAACTGATTTTATCTAAGACATATATTTGTTCTTACATTTCTTCCAGGTTGGTTTCTCGCTGCCATTTTTTCTGAAATGAAAAATACACCCAAAGTTATCAGTAAGATACACCCATATATATGAGTCAGATACACCCATAGATATCAGTAAGATACACCCATAGATATGAGTCAGATACACCCATAGATATCAGTAAGATACACCTATAGATATAATTCAAATACACCCATATATATCAGTCAGATATCACTCAAACATGCATCAATATACAAGGTCAAGCAACATTACAAGGTCAAGCAATATACACCCATGGACAAGCAAATATAAGAACAGTTGCAACTGCTGACTATTACAGTATATCAGTTCAGAAAAATACACCCAACAATTTATGCCATATACACCCAAAAAATTACCTCATATACACCCACCAAACTACGAAATATACCCCCAAAAATTAGTTACCAGAAGAACTAGAACAATAAGAACAGTAACACCTAGAAGAACTAAGAAGAACATTGTAACATAGAACCAAGAATAATAGTAAAACCTAGAACAAGTAGAACATCATAAACTGTAAAATGAGACGTAGAGCAAGAAGAACAGTAAAACGTAAAACAACGTAGAAGAACAGTAAAACCTAGTTCTTCAATTTCGAAATGTGGAAAATATACAGGAATGGTAATGTAACGTACCTTGAGTATGATAGCTTTGTTTTCTCTGGAGATTCTTGATCGAGAGTTCTATGTTGTGTTGATGGAATTTTTGAATATTAGCGACGAGTTGTATATTTTCAGTATCGAATGATGCTCGAAAATGGAACGTTTGCTTTTTCTCTGAATGGCTTTGAGAAGTGGAAGAAGTGGAAGAGTCTGCCATTAAGGGGCGGTTTACGCGAAGCGTAACCGTTTGAGTGGAGCGCGTGTAAATGACACCCCATTCAATGCTCTTCTCTGCGCGTGTGGAATGTTTGTGGGCTGGGGGCTTGGATAACTTGTAAGGCCTTTTTGCTTGTATGTGTAGCAGGCCCGTAAAAAAAATTGTGAATTGAGATCAATCCAATTTTGCCATTTTCTTTCTATCCCTAATTTTTCTTTTGACATTTTCTTTCTCCATTCTTATCTCTTCCTTTGAACTCATCCAATAGAGTTTGATGAAAGGCTATTTTGCAAGATTCTTTCTTGGTGAACATAGTTGTTCCGATCAACGAGTTGGAAAGTAGAAGATCTGAATCCCTATTACTCTGTGACTCATTGATTTCTCAAAATGGTGAACATGGTAAACAGATCCTCCCATTGTAGAGGTCGTGGAGCTACATTGGCTTGCTCTCATTGCAACAAGCAAGGCCACACAGAAGATGTATGCTATAAGAAGCATGGGTACTCCTCCCATTTCTATCAACGGCAGCAACATAACACCACCATCAATCACGTGATCACTGAGAGGCATGATGATATACTCAGTGACAAACAATTCCAGCTCAATTGTCTCCAAGAGAACACTGGAATATCAAGATCTGGGTTCACTCCAGAGCAAAGATTTGCCTTGTTAGAGTTGATCAAAGACAAAAGTGTGCAGCAACAACCTCATAATGCAAAACAAATTTTGACTAATTCTATTCAAACTTCCATTCCAGGTAAAACCATTGCATTGCATTTTAATGCGAAAATTATGAGTATTATCACTCCAAAATCTGCACTATGGGTCATTGATTCCAGTGCAACAGATCATGTGACTTTTGACTTAAAAGATTTTGCAAGTTTTCAAAATATTGCTCCAATCAATATGATATTGCCAAATGGGACCAAAACTGTTAGCACCATCATTGGCACAATCACATTCTCTAAAAAAATTTTTCTCAAAAATGTTTTATACATTCCTTCTTTTGATTTTAAACTGATATCTGTGTCAAAGTTAACCTCAAACTTACATTGTCAACTGTTAATCAATGATAAGTGTTGTGAGATATAAGATAGATCCACATCAAAGATGATTGGCATTGCTGAGTGTATAGAAGGGTTATATACAATGAGTAGAGAACCAGAATTCTCTCACTTTTCCTCTCTTCCAACAAAGCAAGCTTCATTGGCGGCAACTACGACTACTACTCATCCCACCACACCTTCACACAGTGAGCACAACAACATTTGGCATCTTAGATTAGGACACATACCCATGCATAAATTGATTTTTCTGAAGAAGTATTATCCTTTTATAGATTGTATTGCTTTAAAACTTCCTTGTGATTCATGTCATTTTGCAAAACAAAAGAAATTATCTTTTAATCTTAGTACAACTAAAATAAAAGATTGTTTTGACTTAGTTCATATGGATATTTGGGGTCCTATTTCTGTCCCTTCCAATGAAGGACATAGGTATTTTTTTTACTATGGTGGATGGCAAGAGCAAATTCACTTGGATTTTTTTTTATGAAAACCAAATCTGAAGCATCACAATTGATTATTAATTTTGTGAATTTTGTCAGAGTACAATTTAAAAAACAAGTTAAGTATATAAGGACTGACAATGGGCCAGAGTTTACTCTAAAATCTTTTTTTTGCATCAACTGCAATTTTACACTAAACTTCTTGTGTAGAAATACCAGAGCAAAACGGGATTGTAGAGAGAAAACACCAGCATATTTTAGGTGTTGCTAGAGCACTGCTATTTCAATCAGGAATTCTACATTGTTTTTAGCAATACGCAGTTGCTCATGCCATTCACCTAATTAATAGGATGCCCAACACTAACCTGGATAATGCTAGTCATTACAAGCTTTTGTATGGTAACTTACCTGACCTTTCATATTTAAGAGTATTTGGTTCTCTTACATATGCCTCCACATTAACAAATTCAAGAACAAAATTAGACCCAAGAGCTAGAAAAACAGCTTTTCTTGGTTTTAAATTAGGAACAAAGGGTTTTCGACTTATTGATTTAAAATCAAAGGAAATTTTCATATCCAGAAATGTAACTTTTTATGAAACTCATTTTCATTTTTACATTCCACTAGCACTGACATTTTTGTGGTATCCATTCGTACTCCACAATGCATTGATCTTTTTCAATATGATACATCATCCACACATCATTTGCAATCACCCACACATACCACACTCACATATTCAAATGAACATTTCTCAAGCTCAATGCACTCACCAATTTCCTCACACACCATTGCATCCATTACCACACCACACACTAACAATGCACCTGTATCACAACACTCTGACATCACACATGACTGTATTACTAGAAAGTCTAAAAGAGTTAAGAAACCGCCTGCTTATTTGAAGGACTATCATTGTATGACAACCCACAGCTCACTCTAACAACTTTGCCAACTCTAACTCTTTATATCGTATCTCACAACACTTGTCATATGATAAACTAACCCCAAAATATAAGTCGCTTTCTCTAGCCATTACCTCAAATCAAGAACCTAGCACTTATGAGGAAGCGGCTGCACATGAATGTTGGAGAAAGGCAATACAAGATGAATTGACAGCTCTAGATCAGAACAGAACTTGGTGTCTCACTAAACTCCCAAAAGACAAGAAGGCTGTGGGTTGCAAATGGATTTTTCGGGTAAAATTCAATCCCGATGGCACCATAGAGAGGCACAAAGCGAGACTAGTTGCAAAAGGATTCACTCAAGTGTAAGGAGTAGATTATGGTGATACTTTTAGTCCAGTTGTCAAAATGACTACCCTACGAGTAATGTTAGCATTAGCAGCGGCAAAGAAATGGCATTTGAAACAGCTGGACGTCAACACTGCCTTCCTTCATGGATATTTGGACAAGGAAGTTTATATGAAGATTCCACCCGGTTTGCCTGTGTCACAACCAGGTTTGGTTTGTAAATTGTAAAAATCTCTATATGGGCTTAAGCAAGCAAGCAGGCAATGGAACATTAAGCTCACTCAGACTCTTGTGGATGCTGGTTATAAGCAGTTTTTTTTATGATCATTCACTCTTCATCAAGAAACAATCTGAAAGCTTCACTGCCATTCTAGTATATGTTGATGACTTGGTTTTAACCGGGAATGACATTGGTGAAATCAATTTCATCAAGCAAAATTTGGATGACAAATTCAAAATAAAGAATCTTGGTGATCTCAAATACTTCTTGGGAATGGAAGTAGCACGCTCTAACTCTGGAATTCACATTTATTAGCGGAAGTACACCATGGACCTTCTCAGAGATTTTGGTTATCTAGATTGCAAGCCTCTCTCTACCCCATTTGATTAGTCAGAAACTCTCAAAGGAATCAGGTACCATTTTAACAGACAACACTGTTTACAGACAGCTCATCGGCCGACTCCTTTACCTCACAAACACTAGACCCGATATCTCTTATGCTGTGGGACGTTTGAGCCAATTTTTGGACTGTGCAACCACTTCTCACCTACAGACTGCTTTTCACATACTCCGATATTTAAAAGGCCGACCTGCAACTGGTCTCTTCTTCTCCTCTTCTTCTAATCTGCATCTCACTAGATTTGCCGACGCTGACTGGGCTACCTGTGCTGATACTCGTCGCTGATGCGTGAGCATCCTTCCTATCTTTTCCTAGTGAATTTGCATTTAATTTGTTGAGTTTAATCAAGAATTAATTATCTTTTAGCCACTACGGATGCTACTTTAAGTCGTGTACAATTCTGTTTATTTTAGGTAGCATTTGGTTGGATTTGATAGAGCTTCTGCAGAAAAAGAGAAGAAGGCTATATAGGACAGGAATGGCTTAAAGGATGGAGAAGAAGCTTGCACAAATGGAATCAGCACAAGAATTAAAGGAGATGACAGCGAGGAGAGACGCGTGCGCGTACCTGACGCGTGCGCGTGATTTGGAGATTTGCTCAGCGACGCGTGCGCGTATCTGATGTGTACGCGTGACACGCGAAGAAGACCATCGATGCGTACGCGTGACATACGCCACGTGCAGAAAATGCAGAAAACGTTGATTATTTAATTAATTCTGATTTAAACTTTATTTTATTTTTAAAATAGGAAAAGATGTTATTTTAGTTTTAGAAAATAGATTTTAAATTAATTAGGATTAGATATAAAAGAGAAAAGAAACTTCTCTTCTGGGGATCCCAACATTAGTTAACTTTTTATTCCACCTCAACCCAATTTACAATCCTAGTTTTTCACTCTGAACCATGAGCAACTAAACTTCCACTGTTAAGGTTAGGAGCTCTGTCTATTGTATGGATTGATACTATTATTTTTCTATTTTAATTCACGTACTGATTTATATTTCAAGAATTGTTTTCGTTCTTTATCTTATGAATTTGGGTGGAACGGAAGTATGACCCTCTTTCTAATTGAGTTCTTGTATAACTTGGAAAAGCTCTTTACTTGAACAACAGCTTGAAAATAATTTCTCCTAAATTCTAATTATCTGGACTTAACGGGATACGTGACATATAATCCTCTTATATTTGGGTAATTAGGATTTTTGTGGCATAATAACTAGAATTAAACTTCACCCCCTAATTGGAATTAATTGACCAAGGAATTGGCGGTTGATGAATTTTAGAGGAGACTAGAAAGGTCTAAGGAATTAGGGTCTAGTCACATATAGTTTGCCATGAATTAAATCTTGCATGATTAGAATAAATTAATAAGAAAAGTCAATCCGAAAAATAGATAACTCTGAAGCCTTAACTGCCTTCTCCATATTTTATTCACAACTTGTTTACTGCTTGCTTTATTAATTTTTTGAATTTACTGTTTAATGCTTTTGAACTCTCAAACACTATTTTCTTCTTGTCTAACTAATTAAATCACTTAACCGTTGTTGCTTAATCCATCAATCCTCGTGGAATCGACCCTCACTCACTTGAGGTATTACTTGGTACGACCCGGTGCACTTGTCGGTTAGTTTGTGGTTATAAATTCTGCACCATTCGCTCTGTTTTTGGTTATTGTTTCATGCTTGGGAACTCTCTCATTAGCTGGAACAGTAAGAAGCAAACCACAGTTGCCAAGTCCTCTGCAGAAGCTGAATATAGGTCTCTTGCTTTTGCCACTTGTGAAGCTATTTAGTTATCTTTCTTAATGGATTTCATTGGTTTGTCGCTTCAAAAGTCTATCATTTTATTCTGTGACAACCAGTCAGCCATTCACATTGCCAATAATTCCATCTTTCATGAAAGAACCAAACACATTGAAGTGGACTGCCATATTGTTCGTGAAAAGTATTTGTTTGGTCTCATTCATCTTATGCTAGTTCGTTCCAATGATCAACTTGCTGATTTTCTTACCAAAGCTCTGCCACCGGGTCCTTTTCTTGCTAATGTTTCCAAGCTAGAATTGTTAGATTTACACAATTCTAGCTTGCGGGAGGGTGTTACCTAGATTATTTCTTTATCAATAATAGGCTTACCATTGTAATTATTTTTTTAGTGAGAGTACATAAAGAGTACATAGTATATAAGGTGTAATAACTCAACAATGAGAAGAACTTATTTCTCTCCCTCTCTTAATCCCTTCTGGTTCATCAAATCATCAACATCACAGCTTGAACAGCTTAAGGCATGAGATTTTCTTCAACTATCAATCATTAAAATTATTAAATAATCTACATTACTTTCAAATATATCTATCTATTAACTATTGTTATTGCTGCTAAATTTGTCTTTTGTTGGTGTTGCAAATGTCTAACTTTGCAGTACCTGTATTTAACTATGGTGGGAGGCTTGGGAAGGATAGTAATGGGGTGTTGCAGTATGTGGATGAAAAGGTACATAAATTTCTTCTAACAAACTTAGATTTAGTGAACTTTTTTTATCTGAAAGAACTACTAAAGAGTTTAGGCTATGCTGATTATGCTGCAATATACTGGTTAGAACCCACAACTCGAAATTTAAAATTTGGACTTCATGTGATTAAGGGAGATTCTGAGATAAATAATTTGAAAAACAGTTTCTTGGCAAGTGACTGTCTGGATTTTAATTTATACTTTAAATACCCAGTTGGTGAGTTTTGCTATGTTAACAAGGATTTAGGTCAAGCTGCCGGTCAACTTAATGATTCTTCTTCCTCATCCTCGTCTGGTGAAGATGACGAGAGTTCCGAGGATGAGGCATACAATCCTCCTTCAGATGCATGCGATGAGAGTAGTGACACTAATAGTGACGAAGATAGAATAAAGTTGAGGACGTCTATTAAAAAGAAGGTTGATGATGGGAAAGATGATTGTGGTAATGGGAAGGGTGGTGCTGACGAGAAGGCTGCTGGAAATGTGAACATAGACAAGAAGAAGGCCAATTCAAATAAATATGCTGGGAAGAGAAAGAAACATGCTAGGCCCAATTTTAGTCATAGTAGAAAGGGTAATGTTGGAGTTGGTTCAGGGGGCAATATAGGCGGACAACATACTGGGCTTAGTAGTTCTAAGGCCCAACCTAATTCTAGATAAGATAAAAGTGTGTCAAGTCACACTAAGGGTGTTGAGCCCATTATAGAAGAGGTTGATTCTGAAGAAGAGAAGGAGTATGTTTATGAGAGTAAAGCATTTGTCTCCCCTATTTCATTAGATGATGAGAGAGGTAATAAACACAAATGGCCAGAGCACAAAACCAGTTATGGCTATGGAAAAGTGTACTTTGAGTTGGGTATGGAGTTTGACACAATGGCTGAGTTCAAGGAGTGCTTGAAGGATTACTTTGTTTATGAGGGAAAGGAATGCCGATATATTAAGAACGAACGAGAAAGAATTAGGGTGACGTGTGCTGAAGAAGGATGTCCATGGTTAATCTATACCTTATATAATTCTAGAGATGGTTCAAAACTTTTGTAAATAACCATACGTGTGGGAGGGATTTTGGTTCTAATCTGGCTTACCGCAAGTGGGCTGCAAGCAAGTTGGTTAAGGTTTTGGAAACTCGACCGGACTTGACACCAAAAGAGGCTAAGGTGCACATGGTTGAAGAGTATAATGTGCAATTGCATGACAAGATGATTGCAAGAGCCTTGAAGGCTGCAAGGGAACAAGTAATTGGAAAAGAAGGAGGACCAATACGGTAAAATACAAGACTACTTGAGTGAGCTGTTAAGGAACAACCCAGGTTCCACTGCAATAATGTGGACAATACCTCAACCAGAGGGTCTGCCACTGTTTGATAGGCTTTACATCTCGCTTGAGGCTTGCAAGCTTGGGTTCAAGGCTGGTTGCTGGCGGTTGATTGGCCTTGATGGATGCTTTCTGAAAAGATATTATGGTGGACAACTCCTATCTGCAATAGCACAAGATGAAAATAATCATTTCTTTATTATATCTTATGCAGTGGTGGACAGTGAAAACACTGAAACATGGAAGTGATTTTCTAACAAGGTTGAAAGAAGACTTGGTTGATGTTTTCAATGAAGAACTGAATTTCATCTCGGACCAATAGAAGATAAGCATTCTATAACATGCTAAAGAGTATTATTAGTGAACTTTATTAGTGAAGTTTATTTATGATGCTTATGGTGTTTTGAATTCTGTTATAATATGTTTTAAATTTTGTTATCAGAGTATGATTCGTGAAGTTTATTTATAATGTTTATGATTTTGCTTAATTCTGTTATAAGAGTTTATTAGTGAAGTTTATTTAATTGTGTTTATAAGAGTATAATTAGTGAAGGTTAGTTATAATTCTGTTATAATGTGTTTTGAATTTTGTTATAAGAGTATGATTAGTGAAGTTTAGTTATGATGTTATGGTTTTGCTGAGTTCTGTTATAGGATTTTATTAGTGAAGTTTATTTATGGTGTTGCTGAATTCTGTTATAGGATTTTATTAGTGAAGTTTATTAGTGGAGTTGTGAGGAATTGAGATGCTATATTATGTGAAAAATGGCCAATCACAAGAGAAAACTAGCTAAATACAATGGTAAATTGACTTCTGTGCAACATATTAAGCTGGAACAGATTATTATGTCTGAAAGCAACAAGTGAAATGCAGTATGGAGTAGAGATAATGACAAAATTATCTATAAAGTTCAAAGAAATTCCCACAAGCTTTGTGTAAATCTCAAAGAGCACACTTGCACATGCAATGTGTGGCAGCTCACAGGTAATTCATGTATACTATGCTATCATTAGTTATATTAACTATATATATACCTATTCATTATGGTCTTTGATTTGTTAAAAATGTATGTAGGACATCCATGCAAGCATGCAGTTGCTACAATTTCTAGATTGAAAAACATGGGATACAAATCAGAAGACCTTGTCGATAAGTCACTGACAATGGATGCTGTCCAAGCAGCATACTCTTGTGTCATCCAACCAGTAAACAGTGAGAAATATTGAATCCCCAGTCCCCACAGATTGTCAATAAATCCTCCCTTCCCCAATCGTACGTCCAGCTGGCCGGCCAAAACTTAGGAGGATGGAATCTCTTATCGAAATGGTGATTGGAAATAAAGTTAAAAGATCGTGCTAAATAACTTGTAGTAAGTGTGAAGAGAAAGGTCATTATCACAAGACTTGCAAAGGTGCACCTAAGGATCCAAATTGGCAGTCAAAGGCTAAAAGAACAAAGAAGGCAAGCAAGACTCAATCAGGAACTTCCGTTGGAGCTACAACAAACAAGCAAGGACAACAACATAATTCGATGGTTGCATTTGTTATTTTTTGTATTCTATTTTTTTAATTGTGTTAATTCTGCTAGATCTGTTATGTGTTGTTGATTGCAAATTGCTAAATCTATATATTATATTTGCATCATCATTTTCAGGCAAAGGCAAAAAAGAATAAGAAAAAGATATCAAAAGTGACAGCCTCGCCCAATGCAGATTTTGTTGAAGAGATTGATTTATCTCAATTTGCATCCCATAATGATGGACCTGTGAGTATGTTGTTGTATCGGGAATGGATCCTCTCAATTGTTAAAAAAAATTGAGAGTGTAAAGTGTGATCTCTAACCCTTTATTGTTCTCTCTCTCATATTTATTTTTGGTCCCACTTATAAAATTATTGGTGGAAGATCACACTTTACTCCCTCAATTGTTAAAAAAAATTGAGAGGATCCATTCCCGTCCCTTGTTGTATCTGGTGACTTTAGTATTGCTCATTTTTTATGCTGAAAATGGTTATTTTATCTTGTGCAGGCTACTCAGCAAATTTTCAAACCTCCTGTTGGGTTCCGAATAAAACAAACCATTGTGAAGCCTCCAATACCACCCCCTCAAAACCATCTAGAGCCACTTGGAGCAGCTACCTCAAGAACATCCGGCAGCTTGTTTACCTTTATGTCAACACCTGGTTTTAGGCCTCCAACTCACACTTGAGGAGATTTATTAATGGATTGCAAGCACCAAGTGAAGACTCATATGTATTTTGCTGGTCTATAAGTCAAGTCATATGTAACTTATGAACTCAATTAATTATCTTTTGGTTCATTAATAGTTGTAAACTTATTCGCTGGTATATAAGTTAGACAACCAGTAATTTAGAGACATTATTTTGCTACTGCACAAACAATCATACTTTGGTGCTGAGTTTATTATAACAGATTATGAAACTATTTTAAATTGTGCTTATAGTTCCATCTTTACTATCATATAGCACATATGAAAATCATATTGTAGAGACTTTTTTTAGATTGATGAAACATATATTTTAGATTTAGCTTACAATGATTGTATATCCAAATTTTTATATATTCATCCATCAAAATATGTGATTACACATTTGTAGTATAATCTAATTTCTTTCAATAAATATCATTTCAGATTAAAGTGATAGCAAATTCATTAACATAAAATATAATCTTACACAGGTTTAGTTACATCTTAAAAGCATTACAAAACAACATAATTATCACAAAATGTCACAACTAAGGTTATGACAATTACTTAGAACATGTCCTAAAGACTAAAGCAATTATGATATCAATTATACCCAAAATTATAAGCCTAAAATATTTGAAGTAATATCATTCTATGTTCTACCTCCTTCATCCTACTACCTTGAGATCCAATTTTGATTTTTCAAATTCAATTTCATCTCTAACTCCTTCATTCTATGTTCTACCTCCTTCAATCTCCTTTTTATTAAAATAGCATTTTTAGAAGTAATATTCTCATCAATATTTTCTTGAACTAATATATTTAGCCACTTGAAATACTTGCAATGTGGGATGAGTGCTTGAAAAATTAAAATTTTCAATTGTAAAAATACAAAAATTATATAAAATTTTTAAACGTAAAAAATATACAAAAAAAAAGTATAACTTCATGCAAAAATTATAAATCAATACTTACATTGTAATTAGGGCATCTCAAGAAAAACCTATCTGGATTAAGTTTTGTACAAGATTGGAAGAGAATCGCATCAGTGTCACAGTGACATTTTGGAGGCATAAATTTCTTCTTTCTTGGCTGCCCAACACTTCCAGAAGAAAAGGTGCAGCTCCTACTCTCTTCGCCAACACTATAACCACACAGCGTGCGACTCCTAGTTTCTGAAGAATAATCTCCATGGCTCATGGTGGTAGCACAGTTAGGGTTCTACATAAGGAGGAATGAGGACGAAGCACTTAGGGTTGCTCATGTTCTACGCAAATAAAACACGAAGTTCTATTTTAAAAAATTGTCAGAGAATGGGTTGGGTGATTTATTAATATGTCAATATAGGCTGGCACTTAATAGACATATCACCATCTTAACGTGCCACGTATTCACGTTTCATTAACTCCAAAGATAGATTATTGACGTAGGGGCTAATTTGTCTCACGAAAAAATTTACCAGGGACAAAAAGTGGTTTATTTTTTTCTAAAAATCCGTTGTTCTTCGAAAAAATTGTCAAATACCAAATTGGGTATTCACTCTAATATTAATTTTGTAATTGAAAAAAAATAGTATATATATTTTTTCCTCACAAAAAAGTAATAAAACTTTATTTTATGAGTAAATATGTAAATTGATCCAAAAAATTTTAGATTAGATATTTTAGACCTCAATAAATTTTTATTTTCTAAAAATTCTTAAAAGTTACTATCCGTAGTGTCTCCCTTCACTTTTAATCAATTATATGCATATTGAACAAATAAAATTTTAATAAATTTATTATAAGATAATTAGATCCTTAAAAAAATATAATCCAAGACAAATTAATTTTTTTTAAACGATCCAAAAATCATTCTGTAGAATAAAAATTTGTTAGTGGCGATAGGCCAAAGATTAACAAGTTACTACATGTAAACAAGATTCACATATTCAAGATTTGTTTAAACAGATTAGTGAACTAACTACTAAATTAACTCAATTTAATTATAAAATATAAAATTTCTTAAAATTAATTTGGATATTTATTTATTATTTATTTATTGCCCATCAATTCATAGTAGAAAATCATTAACAAGCCCACCAACCACAGCTCCACTTTCCGCCTCAACATTGTCTTACTACCATCACCCCGATAGCCTCGTGTTTTTCAAGAAAATAAAAAATAAACAAAAAAATAAAAAAAATTTCTGAATTATTCATTCTCAGCAGTCAGCACAAAATAATTAACGAATTATTGGAGAGAAACGAGGAAAAAAAAATCTCAAGTCTCAACACGAATTAGAAAATCCCATATCTGTATAAATGTTTTGTTTTGTTAGATAAAGATTGGGCACTGGAGATAGTGGGCCAGAATAATTGAATGGGGGTTGATAGAGTGGGCTATGCACGTTGAGTAGAGTGGGCTTCAAGAGTAGGTAATCTCTTCTCGATGAATGGATAGATGAATGACACGTAAGCATTTCTTCTTACCACTTCCCTTCCAACACGCTTCTCTCTCTCCTCTTCTCTCCTCTCCTCTTCCTTCATTCCCTTCTTTGCCCTAATCAACAATCTCAATTCTCAGATCTCTTCCCTCCATTTCCAGTAAGCTTTCTCTCTCTCTGTCTTTTTTATCTCTCTAACTTCTTGGCTGAGTTTTCTTTGCGCTCCTAAATGCTTACTTTAATTTCTCGTTAGTTCTTTCTAAATTGCCCTTATTCGCTTCTTGTTTGTTTTCTTCAACTGTTGCTCCTCTTATTATGATCTATAATATAAGATAATCTATTTTTTATTTATTTGTTAGTCTTTTCTGTTGGAAAAAATTATGTATTTTGGATTTTAGCTTTCTTTATTGGGGTTTCCTTTTTGGACTATGCTAGTGCTGTTGCAACATTGATGTTTAATAGTCCTAAGTTATTCTTACTTACCCTTCCCTGTTGAAGTGATACTATTTTAGGGTTAAGCTGGGAGTTTTTTATATTAAACCGTTGCTGCTTTCTGTGATGTAGAGAAAATAAATTGACTCTATTTTGGGGTTTTGCATACTGGATTTGATGTGCATAGTAAGATGTTTGAAGAGTCATGTGAATATGCAGTGTTTTCTATTGAATAGCTGAACCTGAAACGCCTTTTACCCGCCTCGAAGCCTCCACAACTTGTAATCAACCTACATACTTATGTGCTTTAGATATCAGCGAAACGTACTTTTAGGAGCCATAGGTTTTATGAGTTTTCTTCCTAGAAAGTTTTGTTGATGTCACACTTGAAATGGGCCATGATTTATTCTGGAACTCTGATCTGATGTGGACTTTCACAAAGTCTTGGTTGATACAAGGGTATATGCTTGTAAATATTGATAAGGTACACACTGCTTCCAGTTGTTAAATTGGAATGATTCTTTTAAGTATTTAAATTGCTGAGAATTTATGCTTCAATTTTTTTGTTGAAAGGGGTATCTTCTTATGAAAGCAAAAGAATATGTATGTGGTTTTCTTTATTTTAATTTATTTTTATTCTTAAATTATTGATTACTTATCTACACCTGAGGTTTTGTTGATGTGGTGTTTTTTTGGTGTAGTATGTGATCCTTTGGTAGATTTTGTTGATAATTTTATTGTGAATATCAATACAACAACAACAAAGCCTTATCCCACTGGGTGGGTCCTGCAAACACATGAATAGAAGCTTCTCTGATTTATCAGAGCCAGGTTTCAATGAAGGCTTCTTGGTTGCCCTGGCTCACTTTGGAGCTATGCAAATTGCAAACATGCTTTTGAGAACCACTGGCACACACCCACAGAAAAAATGTTTCCTAGAATTAGGTTTGGCTTACTGATTAATCTTTAATGGCTATATTTTCGAAGCGAAGTTTTGTCTGGTTACTTTTGGGGTGTTACGAGTATATGTTCTGGCTAAGCATACTATGGAGCTGATTTTAGATTGGATTAAATTTCATTTACAATTCTAATGGCAATGTTCTCTATATTAGGTTTTTTTTTTTTTTTTGGGGGGGGGGGGGGGGGGATCACTTTATTCCTTTAAATAACTTTTCCTGGATGTTGAATTTCATCAAACCATTGAATTGGAAGGTCTGACTACTTAGATCAGGTTAAAAGTTCATAGAATTTCAAAAAGGTTATGATTCTTGGTTATTTGGCTATAATAATGTTTTTAAAAATTGAAATAAATGTCAAATATTAGATTATATATCTTTCAGTGTCCTTTTCTAAAATTTTTGCAGTATGCTTGATCTTCAAGATAATATCACATGACTTAGCAGTTATCTTTCTCGGCTTCAATGTTTTTAAAACTTTTTAAACAAAATAAGTGTACAAGAGCTACTCTTGGATTAAATAAATCCCTTCCCTTCAGCACGCATTGAACATCTGTTCTCTAATCTGAATTCTGACTGCTGTTATGTTGGGATGTTATAATTTGACTTCTTCCTGTTGTCTTTTGTGGGAGATGCATATCTTAGCTTCTGTTTGAGTTAATGGTTGTTCTTTTTTCTTTTTTTGGTTCCCACGGGGGGCTAAGCCTTCTGCTTTAGTTTCTCTCTTATAATTATGAAATTCTCTTTACCTTTTCTCTTTTGAGTTAAAAGATAAGAACCTGGAGCATAAACAGTCATTCTTAGATTTTAGAAGTTCATTCTAATAATGCCATGGACCTTTACAGGTGCATCGCATCTTAGCTTTTTGACGTCACAAATTGTAGATACTTTGATACTCAATATGGAGCTGAGTACTATTAAAGATGCATTTGATCGTGTCACAAAGAAGCAAAAGTTATCTAGTGCGAAGACTCAGGAAATGCTTGATCAAATCAGACAGGAAATTGAGAGTGCTTTAGACAAGATGCAGTCAGCCAATAACTCGGACCCTGAGCACAATTATAAAGCTGTCCTCAATGAGCTCAAGGCCAATTTGCTTAAAATTGCTCCCCTTAGCCAAATGGAAGGCACACAAAAAGAGCTAAATGTAGCACTCAGCAAGTATGGGAAGCTACTTGAGAAATATTTCAATCCTGATATATCAAAGGCTTATAGAAATATTGATGTTGATACACATACGTTAAACCAAATAATTGCCAACCATTTTTATCGCCAGGAACTTTTTGATATTGGTGATCATTTTGTGAGTGTGGCTGGAGAACCAGAATCTGCTTCCACTATGAAAGCTCCATTCCTAGAAATGTATCAAATACTTGAAGCCATTAAGAACCAGAACCTGGAGCCAGCCCTAAACTGGGCTTCAATGAACTCTGACAAACTTGCTCAAAGTGGATCTGATATTGTGTTGAAGCTTCACTCTATGCAATTTGTAAAAATACTTCAAAATGGAACTAGAGATGAAGCTCTTCATTACGCCCGAACTCACCTGTCTCCTTTTGCTTCCAGTCACATGGCTGAAATCCAGAAGCTCATGGCCTCCCTCCTGTGGACCGGAAAACTTGATCGGTCTCCATACCATGCATTATTATCTGGATCTAACTGGGACAAGTTGGCCGAGGAACTTAAACGGGAGTTCTGCAATCTCTTGGGGCAGTCATACAACAGTCCATTGAGTGTGACTGTAGCAGCAGGGGTTCAGGTTTTGCCGCCTCTCCTTAAATTTATGAATGTCATGGCAGGGAAGAAGCAGGAATGGCAGACAATGAATCAGTTGCCTGTGCCAGTTGAGTTGGACCGGGAATTCCAGTTCCATTCTATTTTTGTTTGTCCTGTCTCAAAGGAACAAGCAACCGAGGATAATCCGCCAATGTTGATGTCCTGCGGCCATGTCCTTTGTAAGCAGTCTATCTTGAAGATGTCGAAGAATCACACAAAGATGTTTAAGTGCCCTTACTGTCCCTTTGATATTGATGCTGTACAATGCAGGCAGCTATATTTCTGATGTTGAATAATTTGTATGAAACTCTGTTGTACAACTGAATCCACGTGTTGTTGAATAGTTCCGTTAAAGCATGGGCATTGGCATGCCAGTGTTTGGTGACTGCAAAATGCCATGCCAAATTGTGATGTCTGTATGTCTGTATGTCGAATAACATTTGTTGTAAATAGAAATTCTTTCAAGTTGGTTATGTCCTGCAAGTTCTTAATTTGAAGTCACCTCTCTCATATGGTAAAGCATTGATACCCATAAATTTGACTTTCCTATGGTTGGACGGTCATTTTATGTGTTCAATAAAATACCATAACGGGAAAATCTCACACACCCTAGATAGGTGATTTGTGCTTGATATACGTTAATTATTTTTACCAAATCCACTCAAGAATGTAGTGGATTAAGCCTAATAATTTTGAGCAACTTGTGAGGGATAACACAATTGAAGTTTATCTTTCTGTTAATCTGTCTTTTACTTTAATATAATATATGTCAGCTAAAGTTTACAAAATATTTTTCCTCTGTTAGGCGTTAAAATATCCTTTTTGCAATGATTCATGAGGCCAATGCAATACAGATGGAACATGATCTTGAAAATAATGTTGAAATCCACGTCAAAGAATAGCATAAAAAATTAAGTATACAGTGTAATGACTACATAGCTTACTCATATGCTAATTTTATGTTTAAAACAAGACAGCTATCCAACGTTCTCAACATTTTCCTTGATGCAAATTCAGTCTAACTTCTGTGGTTCACTAACAGGCTGGCTGGGCTAGATTAGTTTGACTAGTTAATTGACCTGATTAATATATCAGTTCTTTTTTATTTGTACGGACAGCACATCCATCTATGCTTAGATAGAAGAAGTATAAGCTAAGAGTGCACCTTTATTGGGATTTACATGATAGAAAATACTCCTTTGAGATGCACAAATGAAAGTAAATGCAACAACTCAGGAGGGCCATTTTATAGCGTAAACAAAATTAAAGAACTTTATAGAGCCATGAGTGGTTCCAACTTTAATTTATTGTGCCCATGATATAATGGGATCCTCATCTCAATTAATACAAACATGTAATGCTGTTGTCAATTCTTTAATATCTTATTTTCTTTTCTTTTCCCTTTTGATTCTTTATAAGATTTTCCGAGTACTATAATAGGGGAGTGGATCCTCTCCAGTGAATAAAAAACTGGATGGTGTGCAGTGTTTAATCTAACTATTCACCACATTCTTTCTCTTATTTATTTCTGGTCCTACTATTAAAATCAAAGGTGAGAGATTGCACTATATTTTGTGAAGTGTTGAAAAAACTGGAGATGATCCATTTCCCTATAATAGTTTATGAGTAATGCGAAACAAGAATGATGATGGGATGTTGAACAGTTCGGAGACAAGGAAGCGAAGATGATGTTATAGTGCTAGCAAAATAATATCTAAAATTATTTTATATATCATAATATTTATTATTTTATATATAATATTTGTAATTAAATGTTTATTATATCTAAATTATATAATTATTTTAGTAATAATTAATAAATATTAAATAAAATAATTTTAAATCGTTTGAATTAATTTTTTATTGTCTTTTAAATATTATCGTTATAATAATATAATTACATGCCATGAGGAATGAGGTGGGATTTTGATTTGAGATAAGGATGCTGGTGTTGATATTCGTGTTTTTTTTTAAAGCGTATGAAAAAGTAAATACCTTTTGAAATACAATGATTAGCACCATATTAACTTATTAAGAATCCAAGGGACCAATAACTATAGATGTGGATGTGGGTGTTTAATATTTACAAGATATACCTAAGCGCAATACATCTAAGTGAGAAATTCAAGAGTTTTTTACTATCACATAAGTGTAATTTTTAATATCGGAAATGTTTGGTAATGAAAAAGAATTAGTCAAAAATAGTAAAAATTTATTTTATTTAATATTTATTAATTATTATAAAATTAATAAATATTAAATAAGATAAATTTTGATTTTTTTTTGTCTTTTTAATATTATTGTTTTTAATACTAATGAAAAAGTTCTTAATCTATAAGATTATTTTAGAACCAGAATATGAATTAAACTATTTTTTTTAATTTTAAAAAAATTATTGTAAATAAATATTATGTTAAGTGTATATCAAAATTAATTATTAGTATAAAATAAATATTAAAATATAAAATACATATTAAAAATAAATTAAATTATAATGTAGCTATAAAAAATATATATAATGACTAATTTTAGTATACACAATATTTTTGTTAAATCTTGTTAGCATGTATTTTAAGAATATATTTTAAAAATATTATAAAAAAAAAACAATTTACTAAAAGTAATTAAAAAAGAAATTTTTTTCAATTTTCAATTTATTGAATGCATTAAAATAAATAATATATTACTATTAAAGTACACCTTTTAAATACATGATAACTAAATCCTAATTTGATATATCATTTTTTACTTTTACATGCTTCCATAGTTCCATCATCTCGTCTTTTTTGCTTTGCCTGAGATCCGTGTCACAAGTCGGATCCCAAAATTTTCCCATCAACATATGTCTTACTGTCAAAAACTCCGTTGGTGACGGAAAGCAAAACAAAGGGAACGCGTTATCGACATTGATGATTTGTCGCACAATGTAGTACCCTTTTGCTCCTTTTCTTTGTAAAGGGTCCACACGTGACACCGTCAAAACTTCATGACCAGATAAGATAAGTACTTCCAATAAAGGTAAATATACTATACCAATGAAATACAATTTGGCACAAAATCGACATACTCAATAGAAGGAGAATGATTAAACGAATCGAAGGGACATACTTGGTGGCATGCATGCATCTTATCTTCATACATAACCTTGTATTTTCGTTTATGAAAGAAAGAATGAATCTCTTCTCGTTAGTGGAGGATGTACGTTCTCCTTTAATTTCCATAATTCCATCACATATAGTTTTAGTTGCTTGCCATAATTTTGTATTTTTATCAAGTAATTCTGTAATTGTTAGGCACGAAGGAAGCAAATAAAACCGCACTACTGCACTAGCTTATAGTGTGCTATAAGCCACAAAACATGGATATAGCACTAAGAAAAATCAAGATGACAAGATCTTTACATCTGTACTTTCAGTATACGATGCAGATTCGGTTTCAAACAAAATCTCAAATTCAATGGGCTTAGATAAGAAAAATAATTTAAAAAATTCCTATGCCAAATTTCTTAAAAGGAAAACAACATCAATTCTGAATTGTTCACTCCGTAAAGTGCCAAAGTACTTGACATTATTCTTTGTCCGTATGTGAAACGAGACACACCACCTTGCTTTGAACCCACCAGACACAAACAAAAGAACTTAATGGCTCATCGTGCAGACGTACGAAATTGCTAAAGCAAATTATATCATTCTCCTTCTTCAGAGATCAGACCCAAACGGCAGTTGCAATTTCACGATAGCGAAAATACATAACATGAAAACAATGGCTACAAAACTTTAACCTAAAATCAAATAGTCTCATTTCTTTTTCTGAATTTACTCCATACCCAATCACTCGAAGTGCTTCACTCTACAATGATTTCTGACCCCCTTCTATATAGAAAAAAAAAAGGGTCACCAAAAAAAAAAAAAAAGGGCCTAGCCGTTTGCTACTACTTATCCCTATTATTATGTTGTGGCTCTTGCTCCATCTCCACCACCGTGACTACAACTATACCATTTATTTATTTATTTACATACAAAAACTATATATAACTTCTATATTATATTTTTTTCGGAAACAAATGAAAATTACATTTAAAATCTGGCATTCTCAAATCCGTGCAGGTCACTGACTCTATTCATGGACTTTCTCATCTTAGCCAATTTTGCAAGTCGCTCTGCGGCACGCCAAGCTGACATTGGTGTAAACGGCTCCAGCTTCTCTTCCAAGCAATTGTTTGCACACGACTTTTGACTCTGAATTTGGCGCTTCAGCTGGCCTTGTTCAGCTTCAAGCCATTGCAGGAACTCATTGTCTTTGGGGCAATTTGATTCACGGCTTGGCTGAATCAGCAGGGTTTGAGCTGATGAGAGCAAGCGAACGGCTCCAGCCAAGTCATTTTTAGCCGACAATTGTCTTGACTCGGCTACAGCTCGACTGCTGATGTGGAGACTTCTCAGCCGTTCTATTGTTGTATCCGAAGATCCAACGGCATGAGGACGCGGAACCCTGACGGCACGCTCCTTTGAATGAACAAGCTCTTGGGTGAAGGGGTCGCGGTGTGAGCAACGTACGGAAATGATGTGGTGGTAGGTCCCACGGGCGATGGTTCCGGCTGGGACTCTAAACTCCACCACTAACTCCCTCTCTTCTTCGGCGTGGAGATCTCCAATGACGACGGAATCCGGTGAGAGAACGAGAACACCCGCAGAAACAGAATACACGGCAGCAATCTCCGTTGGCGATGAACGCGACGACACTCTCAATTCGAGTTTAAGGTCCTGAGCTGCCAAATTCAACACATTCCCTACTCGCTGAGCCAGCGCGCTATCCTGCCAACACGCGCAGTTGCGATCTGCTATTTCAAGATGAGAGAAACTCGTGGCAGATAACAGGCGGTCCTCACTATCGTTCGAGATGAGCACGATCTTTCCAACGGGATTCTTCTCCCTCCGGTCTTCCAGAACCTTTGCGGCCTTCTTCAGGGCGTCGTTCCTCGACGGAGCTCGGCCGCGGCTCCGCTCTACTGCAGCAAGAGCATCCACGACTCGGCGCGCGGCCCTCTGGCCCTTTCCGGCCATCCTCCGCAATGGAAACAGCCGCTTGGATCCGCCGGAGAACGCCACGACAGAGAGACGGTCGGTGGAGCCGAGCGACGATATCACGACTCGCATCGCACGCTTGAGCGCTCGAAGGTCCTCGGCGGACGAGACCCCGCCGACGTCGATCACCGCTACCAGATCAATCGGCTGACGAGGTGCCGCCGAATCACACGCCGGAGCCTTCACCTTGAGAACAGCGACGTAGGTATCATAGCTTCTGTTAGAGGCAACAATAGCAGCTTCCGGTGAGAAGCACACTTCAACCGTTCTTCTGGTTTTCAACGGCGAAGATGGGGACACATGGAAGCCTGGGAAATGCGTTGATATTTGATTTTCTTCGCCTTCGTTTTCTTCTCCGGATTCAGGTATGGGGACGAAGGCCGAAACAGAGGTTGGAGAGGCAAGGGGCTCGTCGTCGTTGTAGAGCTTAACGGACGGCGTCGTTTTGGCGTGTTGGTTGTGGTGCGGCGGGGTGTTTTCATCTGCTACGGTAAGCTGCTTCCAGGTGGCACTGCATACGGGACACGTGAGGAGCTGGCGCATCCTCACGTGAGCAGCGATGCATGGGAAGTGAAAGGTGTGAGAGCACTCCGCTGTGAAAATTGCGGTTCCTTGTCCAGCTTTGACCCCCTGCGTACATATTCCACATCGGTTCTGAAAAATAACAACAGAACGTTAGAATTATACTAAAATAGTAATAAATAATGAAGCGTGAATGTGGTGTGTTATTAAATTGGTACCTTGGAAAGGCGTAAGGTGGATTTGAGAAGGTATGAGAAAGTTGAGGGAGTAAGTGTAAGAGTGGTGTTGTTGGTCAATTGAAGTTGACTGGGGCTGTTGGGAAGGGAGCAAGTGGTTCGGCATTCAAGTTTGGGGCTGTAAGAATCTGAGTTTGGAGTTGATGGGTTGGAATAAAAAGTGAGGTTGGGATCGTGCTTGTGGGTTAATGCATTGGCTTTGGGCATGGATGTGCAAAACGTCTTTCTCCACCCTGTTACCATTCTTCTTCAGACTCAGCTGGATGACTAGACTCAGACAACACTTTTCTTCTTTTATCTCCCTATTTTTCTTTTCTTTTTCTCTTCTCTATGCCTTCCTATACTTCCCTACCGTCCTCTATTTATATAATCATCTTATTCAAGTCTTTATTTTCAAACTTTCAAGTTTCAACAAACCAAAATAAATAAACAAAATAAGTAAAATAAAATTAAAAAGAGCCCATTTGCTCACTATGTTTGGTTTAAAAAAAAAGGACTAGGGTCAGCAACTTTGTTAAATTTTGGCCAGCATGTAACCAATAAAAAAAAGTGAGCTATTGAATGAAATCTCACACCATTAAAACCATCATTGATGGCTATTTGATGGTTACAAATCACAAAAATTGATGGCCCTAATATTTCTCTTAAAAAAAATAAGAGGAAGAAAAAAAAATGAAAGAAAAATTAATAATTTTTTTTGTTTGGATGCTAAAAAAAATGAAAAAGAAAAAAAATTTTATGTAAGTCCTACTAAAAATTTTTTTTATCCATTATAAGTAAGAAAATAAGAAAAGAACAATTATCTTTTATGTATTTATAATGTTACCTATATTATATTATTATTAATAGTTATCAATATAAATTTAGTTTTAATAATTTTAATATATTATTATAATAGAGATTTATATTTAAATATTATATATGTATTAGATAAATAATTTAAATCAAATATAAATAAATGAAAATATTTATATTTTATTTTATTATAAAGATATTAATGTAATTTTATACTATTATGATTTTTTTTTTATTTTTTTTATTTAAACAAAAAAAATTTTTTTCTATTTTTTTTTATTCATTTTCTCTTCATCTAAATCACACACAAATAATTTTATTTTTCTTTTTATTTTCTCTCTTCTCATTTTTTTCTTCTTATTTTCTTTCCTATATCCAAACAAAATCGCATTTCACTTCATAATATCCTTTATTTTCCGCTTATCAATACTATAGAAAATCAACAAAATATTAGGTAATCTAGTTAAGCTGAATCAGTTTATAATATAATTCGTTTTCAAAGATCGGTTGAACTTAGCTAATGAGTTATAACTCAAATGGCATAGACTCTCCATACTCAATTAAGAGGTCACGAGTTCGAGTCATATATCGTTCGAGTCTTCATATCTTTGGTAAAAAAAAAAATCGGTTGAACTTTTATTTGAACTAAGAAAACAATCGATATTGATTAGTAAAATTAAAATTAATTTACACGAAATTTTTTTATTTTATTTTATTTTGTTTTGTTTATTTGGGTAGTATGCATAACTGCCACTATACAAGTTAAAATGACACGCATTGATTAGTGAAAGCTCAGTGTTATGGTTTCATGCCTTCATCCCCTTACAAAAGTTTCTCTGATAATAAAGAATAACAAATAAAACAGTTGAATTAAAACCATTTGTTAAAAATATTTTAAAAAGTACTCAATTAAGGTTTTCAAGAGGAACAAATAAAAAAGAAATCGGAGTATATTTAAATAAAAAAATACATTAAAAATTTAAATTTTTTATAATTTTTAATAAACTTTTTTTTTAATTTATAATCTTAATACGTATACTTAGAACACAAGTTAAATAAATCTAATAATAATTAATATATTAAACCATTCTTTGATTTTGTTATGTTAAGTTTACCATAAATTTAAAAACTAAAAGACAATATTTTGAAAAGAAAAAAGTACTAATATAAATCCTGTTTAACAAAATTCTTATACTAATGCTATACAAATCTGTCTTAATAATTGTTTGTGATTAGCTTTAAATTTAACTAAATGGCTGGCTACCCTTCGATCCTAGTAAATCAGTTTAGGATATATAAATTGATTTATATAAAATAAAACATCTTATTAAATCAGTTTAACATAAATTAAATTATAATAAAATATTATTTTTTACTAAATCAATTTAATTTAAAACAATTTACATGATAAGAGTAAATCAATTTAACTGAAAATAATTTACCATAAATATATACTAAATTAGTTTAAATTGGATTAATTTTTATAAAAATAATTTCTAAACAAAAATAAAATCAGGATAATTGAATAATATTAAATATCAAACAATTTAAAATAGTGATTTACTAAAATTAACCAATTACCCATTATAAAGTTTAGAAACACGTGCCCTAACGTGAGTAGTACTATATTGGAGGTAAGAGTAAAACGGAGACCAGTGCATTGGTATTAACATGGCAACTGTAAAGTGAGGGTTAATTAAGTACCTAAGTTACATGTAAGAGAAGATTTTGAATATCCAAATACTAATATTTTATGTGAAGAACATTCATTTTATACATTATTTTTAAATTTAAGTATATAGATGTTATTATATAAAAGTAAAACTTTTATCTTCTCCTTATAAACATTCATAATATTTAAAAAATAAATAAATATATATTCAATCTAACCTATAAAGTACGACGCTTTGCTTTGCTGAGTTATTGTATTTACATATCGGACACATTTTAGACAATACTTTTTGACATTTGTCCAATACGCGTGTCTACTGTAGCCAATTGTATCTTAATAAAAAATAAAAAACTCTTCTTCAAATATTTTTGAACACACTTAAATACTATCACGTATTTACGTGTCAATCTAATTTTATTATTAACACATATTTTTAAAATAAATTAAAAAATTAATTTATATTTTAATAAATATAAAAAATTAAAATATCATTAAAATTTATCTAAAAAATACTTTATATGTATTCGTGTTATTATACCTTATCAGATTTTTAAATTTCTGTGTTAACACTTAACGTGTTCTTTATATATTGTCTATCTTTATATAAATTATGTAATTATCAATAAAAAATATCTCAATTTTTTTATAAATATATACTTATCTTTCTTAACTCAAAATTATGCCATTTGGAGCGATCAAATAACCCAAACTTTTGACAACAAAACAGTTTGATTTAGATTAAAAACAACACATGTATATATCAGCATATAAATAATTAAATGCTATTTTATCATTTATTTTGGTTAAGAGTTATATGGTCATAGACAGAAACCAAAATTAGGAATTATTTTAAGAAAAAACACTGAATAAAGTCAACGTGCCCTCCTTGGAATTATGGATTTTGGCAACAATAGGGCTGTGAGTTAGATAGTAATTAATCTAATTTCGATTTTCTCATCTTTATATACATTATTCCTCAACGTTATCTAATAATTTCTGTATAGCTGGGTTCTTTATAGAGTATAGAATTAAATAACTCCCTTAGTACTCTTCGTGAAAATTAGTAAAATTAATTTTAGAAAATAAATAAATAAATAAATAAATAATTAAATAAAATAAAAGATAATAAACAATTCTAGTTTATAATTTTAGAATTTTAATGGTTGAAAAAAAGAAGAATTATATACTTCTAATTGACGGATGGTTCATATTGAAGAGAATCACCTATAAATTGAGTTTTTCTTTAATTCATTTCAATCAAGTCATTCAAATAGAATAACATAATATTTTTTTGAGTAATTTTCTCCTATATATGATAGAGAGAAGTGTGTTCTCCTTTTATCAAGAGAGAGTGTTATTGTAATCTCCTTCTGATAGAAAGAAGTTGTAATTTTCAAAGAAAGTTATTCAATTGTTTCTATATTTTATACAAATTTCTAATTTTTACATCTCTATATTTTACTGTGTCATTTGTCTGGTACCTAACAGTGGTATCAGAGCCAAAGGTTGCTGATTAATATTTTTTTTGCTGCGAGTTACCGTCTAAAAAAAATGGCAGCAAAGTATGAAATTCCAAAATTCAGTGGGAGTAATTTTTTCATATGGAAATTGAAGAATAAAGCTATTATGAGAAAAGACAATTGCGTTACAGCAATTGAAGGTAGACCCACTGGAATTACAAATGAAAAATGGAAGGAGATGGACAATAATGCTTTGCAAACTTACACTTGGTACTAGCTGACTCAGTTTTATCAAGTGTAGCAGAGAAAAAGACAGCAAAAGAAATTTGGGATACTCTCACCAAATTATATGAAGTCAAGTCACTTCACAACAAGATATTCTTGAAGAGAAGACTTTATACTCTTCGAATGAGTGAGTCCACATCGGCAACGGATCACATCAACAATCTAAATACGCTATTTTCTCAACTCTCATCGTTGGAATATACCATAGCGGAAAACGAACGTGCAGAGCTCTTACTTCAAAGTCTACCAAATTCATATGATCAGCTTATCATTAACTTAACTAATAATGTTTTGACTGATTATCTTTCTTTTGATAACATGGCTGCTGCGGTTCTTGAACAAGAATCTAGGCGCAAGAATAAGGAAGATAGATTAGAGAGCTCAAAACAAGCAGAGGCTTTGTTGATGAAAAGAGGAAGATCAATGGAGCGTAGTTCCAGTGGGAGTCAAAGTAAGAAGTAGGTCAAATGCTACAATTGTGGTAAGAGATGGCACTTCAAGAAAGATTGTTGGAATAAGAAGAGTATAGAGAAGGTTCCAGAAGGATCAAGTTCTCAAGGATGTGTTGCGAGCACCTCTGATGATGGAGAAATCCTGTATGGCGAAGCAACAATTGGTTCTAAAGGCAGTAAACAGCTCACTGATGTTTGGATTGTTGATTCAGGAGCAACATGGCACATGACTCCTCATCGTGATTGGTTTTGTACATATGAACCAGTCTTGGAAGGATTGGTATTTATGGGAAACGATCATGCCTTAGAAATTGTTGGAATGTGTACTGTCAAAATAAAAATGTTTGATGGTTCTATTCGTTCACTTCAAGGGATAAGACACGTGAAAGGCTTAAAGAAGAATTTGTTGTCGATTGGGCAATTGGATGAACTTGGTTACAAGACCTATATTAAAGGTGGGATCTTGAAAGTTGTTAAAGGAGCTCTTGTCGTAATAAAAGCAGAAAAGATTGCAGCAAATCTATACATGCTTGTGGGAGATACTTTGCAAGAGGCAGAGGCATCAGTTGCTTCAACAAGCCAAGAAGAAATGACAATGATATGGCATTGCAAACTAGGCCACATGTCAGAACGAGGCTTGAAGATTCTTGTAGAACGTAATCTCATTCCCGGGCTCAAATTGGTAAACTTACCATTTTGTAAGCACTGCGTTATAAGCAAACAACATAGATTGACATTTGGTGGATCAACTGCTCGGAGCAAGCACATATTGGAGTTGATTCATTCTGATGTATGGGAATCGCCAGAAATGTCCCTAGGAGGAGTAAAATATCTTATATCATTTATTGATGATTACTCTAGGAGGCTATGGGTGTACCCGATCAAGAAGAAGTCAGACATATTTGCGATGTTCAAAGAGTTCAAAGCAAAGTTAGAACTTGAATCTGGAAAGAAGATCAAGTGTTTAAGGACAAATAATTGAGTAGAATATGTCAATGGTAATTTTCTAACATTTTGCAAGTAAGCAGGTATTCAACGACAATTCACAGTTGCATATACGCCTCAGCAAAATGGTGTAGCAGAGCGAATGAATAGGACTCTCTTAGAAAGAGCACGAGCTATGTTGCAAACTGCAGGCTTAGCCAAGTCTTTTTGGGTAGAACTGTTAAAACTATCTGTTATGTGATAACTCGGTCACCACCAACTGCAATTGGGTTGAAGACACCAATGGAGATGTGGCAAGGTAAGCTACCTAATTATTCTTCTTTACATATATTTGGTTGTCCTGTGTACGTGATGTACAATTCCCAGGAAAGAACAAAGTTGGACCCAAAGTCTAGAAAATGTATATTCTTGGGTTATACTGACGGAGTTAAGGGGTATCGCCTGTGGGACCCCACTGCCCGCAAGGTAGTTGTCAGTAGAGATGTGATATTTGCAAAAGATGAATTGCAAAAAGAACAAGAAAATGAAAGCACTGTTAAAGAGATAACCACTATTCAAATAGATGAAAAATGCAGAGAAGATGATCTTTCTGAAGTAGAACCACAGCACGAAGAACAAGAAGCAGAGGCCAATGACATAGAAGTTCGTCGATCCACTCGACAAAGAAGAACACCATCATGACACTCAAATTATGTTTTGACAAACCATGATGCATATTGTCTTTTGACAGAAGATAGAGAGCCAACAAATTTTGTGGAGGCTATTTGCAATCCAGACGCTTCTATGTGGATGACAGCAATGCAAGAAGAAATTGAGGCATTACATAGAAACCATACTTGGAAACTTGTTGAACTTCCATCAGGTCGAAAAGCCATTGGTAACAAATGGGTTTACAAGATCAAACGAGATAGTAATGATCAGGTGGAACGATATTGTGCAAGATTAGTTGTCAAGGGATATGCTCAGAAAGAAGGTGTTGACTTCAATGAAATATTTTCTCTAGTGGTGAGACTAACTACTATTAGAGTAGTTTTGGCTATGTGTGCTGTATTTGATTTATATCTAGAGCAATTAGATGTAAAGACTGCTTTTCTTCATGGATAACTTGAAGAAGAGATATATATGCTGCAACCAGAAGGTTTTGAAGAACAAGGAAAAGAAAACTTAGTTTGCAGGTTAACTAAATCTTTGTACGGTCTAAAGCAGGCGCCAAGGTGTTGGTACAAGAGATTTGATTCTTTCATTATTAGCCTTGGATACAACAGACTTAGTTCAGATCATTATACCTATTATAAGAGGTCTGGTGATAATGATTTCATCATTCTGCTGTTGTATGTAGATGACATGTTGGTGGTAGGTCCCAACAAAGATCAAATCCAAGAATTGAAGGCACAGTTAGCTAGGGAGTTTGATATGAAAGACTTGGAACCAGAAAACAAGATTTTAGGGATGCAAATTCACCGAGGCAAAAAAGATAGGAAGATTTAGCTATCGCAAAAGAATTATTTGAAAAAGATCTTGCAATGCTTTAACATGCAAGAATGTAAGCCAATTTCAACCCCACTTCCTATGAATTTTAAAAAATTATCCTCAAGTATGTGCCCTAGTAGTGAACTAGAGATGATGGACATGTCTCGAGTGCCGTATGCATCAGCAGTGGGAAGCCTTATGTATGCCATGATCTATTGATGAGCGGATAATTTATACGCTTTTTGGCATTATTTTTAGTATGTTTTTAGTAGGATCTAGTTACTTTTAGGGATGTTTTCATACATTTCTGGACTTTACTATGAGTTTGTGTATTTTTTTGTGATTTCAGGTATTTTCTGGCTGAAATTGAGGGACTTGAGCAAAAATCAGATTCAGAGGTTGAAGAAGGACTGCTGATGCTGTTGGATTCTGACCTCCCTGCACTCAAAGTGGATTTTTTGGAGCTACAGAACTCGAAATGGCGCGCTTCAAATTGCGTTGGAAAGTAGACATCCAGGGCTTTCCAGAAATGTATAATAGTCTATACTTTGCCCAAGTTTAGATGACGCAAACTGGCGTTCAACGCCAGCTCTCTGCCCAATTCTGGCGTCCAGCGCCAGAAACAAGTTGCAAAGTGGAGTTCAACGCCCAAAATGACACAAAAGGTGGCGTTCAACTCCAGGAATGACCTCTACACGTGTAACACTCAAGCTCAGCCCAAGCACACACCAAGTGGGCCCCGGAAGTGGATTTATGCATCAATTACTTACTTCTGTAAACCCTAGTAACTAGTTTATTACAAATAGGACTCTTTACTATTGTATTAGACATCTTTTGATCATTTTTAGATCTCTAGACCTCCATGGGAGGCTGGCCACTCGGCCATGCTTACCCTCTATTCACTTATGTATTTTTAACGGTAGAGTTTCTACACTCCATATATTAAGGTGTGGAGCTCTGCTGTTCTTCAAAGATTAATGCAAAGTACTACTGTTTTCTATTCAATTCATCTTATTTTGCTTCTAAGATATTCATTCGCACTTCAACCTGAATGTGATGAACGTGACAATCATCATCATTCCCTACGAACGCGTGCCTGACAACCACTTCCGTTCTGCATTAGATTGAATGAGTATCTCTTAGATCTCTTAATCAGAATCTTCGTGGTATAAGCTAGATTGATGGCGGCATTCATGAGAGTCCGGAAAGTCTAAACCTTGTCCGTGGTATTTCGAGTAGGACTCTGGGATTGAATGACTGTGACAAACTCAAAACTCGCGAGTGCTGGGCGTAGTGACAGACGCAAAAGGATAGTAAATCCTATTCCAGTATGATCGAGAACCTCCAAGATGATTAGCCATGCAGTGACAGCGCATTGGACCATTTTCACAGAGAGGAATAGGATGCAACCAACGACAAGGGTGATGCCTCCAGACGATTAGCCGTGCTGTGACAGAGCATTTGGACCATTTTCCCGAGAGAGATCAAAAGTAGCCATTGACACCGGTGACATCCTTACAAACAGCCAGCCATAGAAAGGAGTAAGACGGATTGGATGAAGACAGCAGGAAAGCAGAGGTTCAAAGGAACAAATGCATCTCCATACGCTTATCTGAAATCCTCACCAATAATTTACATAAGTATTTCTATCCTTCTTTTATTAATTAATTTCGAAAACCCCATTACTATTTTATATCCACCTGACTGAGATTTACAAGGTGACCATAGCTTGCTTCATACCAACAATCTCCGTGGGATTCGACCCTTACTCACGTAAGTTATTACTTGGACGACCCAGTGCACTTGCTGATTAGTTGTGCGAAGTTGTGAACCATGGTATTGGCATCATGTTTTTGGCGCCATTACCAGGGAAAGAAAGAGCAATGAATTTTACATAATCAAAGTGTAATCACAATTTCTGCGCACCAAGTTTTTGGCGCCGTTGCCGGAGATTGTTTGAGTTTGAACAACTGACGGTTCATCCTGTTGCTCAGATTAGGTGATTTTCTTTTTGTTTTATTTTCAAAAATTTTTCAAAAATCTTTCAAAAAATTTTCCCTTGTTTTCGAAAAAAATTTTTAAAATAAAAATGTTTTCAAAAATATATTTTTATTCAAAATTTTTAAGAATGAATTCTAGTGTTTCATGAAGCATGTGAAGCCTGGCTGGCTGTAAAGCCATGTCTAAATTCATTTGGACTAAGGCTTCCAATTTGTTATCAAGAGCAAGCTAGTTGGTGCTAATCCACCTACTGCTGTTCATGATCTACCTGTTACATGCTAAAGCTTGGCTGGCTATTAAGCCATGCCTGACCCTTTGATTGGAGCTTTAGACTAAAGAGCATAAGATTCCTGGAATTCATATTAAAAATTTTGGAATCCTTATTTTTGTTTTTCAAATAATTTTCGAAAAAAATACAAAAAATTAGAAAATCATAAAAATCAAAAATATTTTTGTGTTTCTTGTTTGAGTCTTGAGTCATGTTATAAGTTTGGTGTCAACTGCATGTGCATCTTGCATTTTTCGAAAAAAATCATGCATTCATAGTGTTCTTCATGATCTTCAAGTTGTTCTTGGTAAGTCTTCTTGTTTGATCTTTGCATTTACATGTTTTGTGTCTTTTCTTGTTTTTCATATGCATTCTTGAATTCTTAGTGCCTAAGCATTAAAGATTTCTAAGTTTGGTGTCTTGCATGTTTTCTTTGCATTAAAAATTTTTCAAAAATGTGTTCTTGATGTTCATCATGATCTTCATAGTGTTCTTGGTGTTCATCTTGACATTCATAGCATTCTTGCATGCATTCATTGTTTTGATCCATAACTTTCATGCATTGCATCATTTTTCTTGTTTTTCCCTCTCATCATAAAAATTCAAAAATAAAAAAAAATATCTTTCCCTTTTTCTCTCTTAAAATTTCAAAAATTAGATTTGACTTTTTCAAAAATTTTTAAAATCTAGTTGTTTTTATGAGTCAAATCAAATTTTCAATTTAAAAAAATTTTATCTTTTTCAAAATCTTTTTCAAAAATCAAATCTTTTTTCAATTTTTTTAGTTATTTTCGAAAATTTCAAAAATATTTTTCAAAAATCTTTTTCTTAATTTTACATCATATTTTCGAAAATAACATCATCAATTAATGTTTTGATTCAAAAATTTTAAGTTTGTTACTTACTTGTTAAGAAAGATTCAAACTTTAAGTTCTAGAATCATATCTTGTGATTTCTTGTGAATCAAGTCATTAATTGAGATTTTAAAAATCTAACCTTTTTCAAAAACTAATTTCGAAAATCACTAACTCTTTTTCAAAAATTATTTTCGAAAATTCTCTCCTCCTCTCATCCCCTTCTATTTATTTATTCATCTACTAACACTTCTCTTCATCTCACATCACTGCTCCTATCCTCACCCTTGTGTTTGGATTCTTCATTCTTCTTCACCCCTATTCCTTTTCTTCTTCTACTAACAATAAGGAACCTCTTTACTGTGACATAGAGGATTCCTCTTCTTTTCTTTTTCTCTTCTCTTTCTTATGAGCAGGGACAAAGAAAAAGGCATTCTTGTTGAAGCTGATCCAGAACATGAAAGGACTCTGAAGAGGAAACTAAGAGAAGCTAAATTACAACAATTCAGCAAGGACATTTCAGAAATTTTCGAACAAGAAGAGGAGATGGCAGCCGAAAATAATAATAATGCAAGGAGGATGCTTGGTGACTTTACTGCACCTAATTCCAATTTACATGGAAGAAGCATCTCCATTCTTGCCATTGGAGCAAACAATTTTGAGCTGAAACCTCAATTAGTTTCTCTGATGCAACAGAACTGCAAGTTTTATGGACTTCCATCTGAAGATCCTTTTCAGTTCTTAACTGAATTCTTACAGATATGTGATACTGTTAAGACTAATGGAGTAAATCCTGAAGTCTACAGGCTCATGCTTTTCCCTTTTGCTGTAAGAGACAGAGCTAGAATATGGTTGGACTCTCAACCTAAGGATAGCCTGAACTCTTGGGATAAGCTGGTCACGGCTTTCTTAGCCAAGTTCTTTCCTCCTCAAAAGCTGAGCAAGCTTAGAGCGGATGTTCAGACCTTCAAACAGAAAGAAGGAGAATCCCTCTATGAAGCTTGGGAAAGATACAAGCAGCTGACCAAAAAGTGTCCTTCTGACATGCTTTCAGAATGGACCATCCTGGATATATTCTATGATGGTTTATCTGAGCTATCAAAGATGTCATTGGATACTTCTGCAGGTGGATCCATTCACCTAAAGAAAATGCCTGCAGAGGCTCAAGAACTCATTGACATGGTTGCTAATAACCAGTTCATGTACACTTCTGAGAGGAATCCTGTGAATAATGGGACACCTATGAAGAAGGGAGTTCTTGAAATTGATACTCTGAATGCCATATTGGCTCAGAACAAAATATTGACTCATCAAGTCAATATGATTTCTCAGAGTCTGACTGGAATGCAAGCTGCATCCAACAGTACTCAAGAGGCTTCTTATGAAGAAGAAGCTTATGATCCTGAGAACCCTGCAATAGCAGAGGTAAATTACATGGGTGAACCTTATGGAAACACCTATAATCCATCAAGGAGAAATCATCCAAATTCTCTTGGAAGGATCAAAAGCCTCAACAAGGCTTTAATAATGGTGGAAGAAACAGGTTTAGCAATAGCAAGCCTTTTCCATCATCCACTCAGCAACAGACAGAGAATTTTGAGCAGAATTCATCTAGCTTAGCAAACTTAGTCTCTGATCTATCCAAGGCCACTGTAAGTTTCATGAATGAAACAAGGTCTTCCATTAGAAATTTGGAAGCACAAGTGGGCCAGCTGAGTAAAAGGATCACTGAAATCCCTCCTAGTACTCTCCCAAGCAATACAGAAGAGAATCCAAAAGGAGAGTGCAAGGCCATTGACATAAGCACCATGGCCGAACCTGTAAGGGAAGGAGAGGACGTGAATCCCAAGGAGAAAGACCTCCTGGGACGTCCAGTGATCAATAAGGAGCTTCTCTCTGAAGAACCAAAGGACTCTGAGGCTCATCTAGAGACCATAGAGATCCCATTGAACCTCCTTATGCCATTCATGAGCTCTGATGAGTATTCCTCTTCTGAAGAGAATGAGGATGTTACTGAAGAGCAAGCTGCCAAGTTCCTTGGTGCAATCATGAAGCTAAATGCCAAATTATTTGGCATTGATACTTGGGAAGATGAACCTCCCTTGTTTACCAATGAACTAAGTAATCTGGATCAACTGACATTGCCTCAGAAGAGACAGGATCCTGGAAAGTTCATAATACCTTGTACTATAGGCACCATGATCTTTAAGGCTCTATGTGACCTTGGTTCAGGAATAAACCTCATGCCCCTCTCTGTAATAGAGAAACTGAGAATCTATGGGGTGCAAGCTGCTATAATCTCATTAGAGATGGCAGACAATTTAAGAAAACAGGCTTATGGACAAGTAGAGGACGTGTTAGTAAAGGTTGAAGGCCTTTACATCCCTACTGATTTCATAGTCCTGGATACTGGAAAGGAAGAGGATGAATCCATCATCCTAGGAAGACCTTTCCTGGCAACAGCAAGAGCTGTGATTGATGTTGACAGAGGTGAATTAGTCCTTCAATTGAATGAGGACTCCCTTGCGTTTACAACTCAAGGTTACCCTTCTGTAAACATGGAGAGGAAGCATAAAAAGCTTCTCTCAAAACAGAGTCAACCAAAGCCCCCACAGTCAAACTCTAAGTTTGGTGTTGAGAGACCATAACCAAACTCTAAGTTTGGTGTTGAACTCCCATATCCAAACTCTAAGTTTGGTGTTGGAGAGTCTCAACAAAGCTCTGCACATCTCTGAGGCTCCATGAGAGCCCACTGTCAAGCTATTGACATTAAAGAAGCGCTTGTTGGGAGGCAACCCAATCTTTATCTAATTTCTATTTTTATTATTTTTCATGTTTTATTAGGTTCATGATCATGTAGAGTCACAAAATAAGTATAAAAATTGAAAACGGAATCAAAAACAGCAGAAGAAAAATCACACCCTGGAGGAAGGCCTTACTGGCGTTTAAACGCCAGTAAGAAGCATGTTTTGGGCGTTCAACGCCAGAACAGAGCATGGTTCTGGCGCTGAATGCCATAAATGGGCAGCATCTGGGCGTTTGAACACCAGAAATGCACCCTGGAAAAGAGCTGGCGCTGAACGCCCAGAGTTGTGTGCAAGGGCATTTTGCATGCCTAATTTGGTGCAAGGTTGTAAATCCTTGAACACCTTAGGATCTGTGGACCCCAAAGGATCACCTCAGGATCTGTGGACTCCACAGGATCCCCACCTACCTCCACTCACTCTCTTCTCTCTTCTCAATCATTCTCTCTTCCCAATAAACACTCTTCCCCAAAACCCTTCACCAATCACCTCAATCTCTCTTCCCCATCACCTCTTCACCACTCACATCCATCCACTCTTTCCCATAAACCTACCTCATAAACTCCACCTACCTTCAAAATTCAAAATCAATTTCCCACCCATACCCACCCTAAATGGCCGAACCTTCACCCCCCTCCCAACCCTATATATAACCCTCTATTCTTCCTCATTTTCACACAACACAACCCTCTCTTCTCTTCTTGGCCGAAACACAACCCTTCTTCCTCTCCTCCATTTCTTCTTCTTCTTCTTCTATTCTTTCTTCTCTTGCTCGAGGGCGAGCAAAATTCTAAGTTTGGTGTGGTAAAAGCATAAGCTTTTTGTTTTTCCATTACCATTGATGGCACCTAAGACCGGAGAATCCTCTAGAAAAGGAAAAGGGAAGAAAAAAGCTTCCACCTCCGAGTCATGGGAGATGGAAAGGTTCATCTCCAAAGCCCATCAAGACCACTTCTATGATGTTGTGGCCAAGAAGAAGGTGATCCCTGAGGTCCCTTTCAAACTCAAAAGAAATGAGTATCCGGAGATCCGACATGAAATTCAAAGAAGAGGTTGGAAAGTTCTAACAAACCCCATCCAACAAGTCGGCATCCTAATGGTTCAAGAGTTCTATGCTAATGCATGGATCACCAAGAACCATGATCAAAGTAAGAACCCGGATCCAAAGAACTATGTTACAATGGTTCGGGGGAAATACTTAGATTTTAGTCCGGAAAATGTGAGGTTGGCGTTCAACTTGCCAAACATGGAAGAGAACGCACGCCCCTACACAAGGAGAGTCAACTTTGATCAAAGGTTGGACCAAGTCCTTATGGACATATGTGTAGAAGGAGCTCAATGGAAAATTGACTCAAAAGGCAAACCGGTTCAACTAAGAAGACTGGACCTTAAGCCTGTGGCTAGAGGATGGTTGGAGTTCATTCAACGCTCAATCATTCCCACTAGCAACCGGTCTGAAGTTACTATAGACCGGGCCATCATGATCCATAGCATCATGATTGGAGAAGAGGTGGAAGTTCATGAGATTATACCTCAAGAACTCTACAAGGTGGCTGACAAGTCCTCCACTATGGCAATGTTAGCCTTTCCTCACCTCATTTGCCACCTATGCAATTTGGCTGGGATTGACATAGAGGGAGATATCCTCATTAAAGAGGACAAGCCCATCACTAAGAAAAAGATGGAGCAAGCAAGAGAGCCCATTCATGGAGCTCAAGAGGCGTATGAAGCTCATCACCATGAGATCCCGGAGATGCCTCAAATGCATTTTCCTCCACAAAACTATTGGGAGCAAATCAACACCTCCCTAGGAGAATTAAGTTCCAACATGGGACAATTAAGGGTGGAACATCAAGAGCACTCCATCATCCTTCATGAAATTAGAAGAAGATCAAAAAGCAATGAGGGAGGAGCAACAAAGACAAGGAAGAGACATAGAAGAGCTCAAGGACATCATTGGTTCCTCAAGAAGGAAACGCCACCATCACTAAGGTGGACTCATTCCTTGTTCTTACTTTCTCTGTTTTTCGTTTTCTATATTATGTGCTTATCTATGTTTGTGTCTTCATTACATGATCATTAGTAGTTAGTAACTTTGTCTTAAAGTTATGAATGTCCTATGAATCCATCACCTCTCTTAAATGAAAAATGTTTTAATTCAAAAGAACAAGAAGTACATGAGTTTTGAATTTATCCTTGAACTTAGCTTAATTATATTGATGTGGTGACAATGCTTCTTGTTTTCTGAATGTATGCTTGAACAGTGCATATGTCTTTTGAAGTTGTTGTTTAAGAATGTTAAATATGTTGGCTCTTGAAAGAATGATGACTAGGAGACATGTTATTTGATAATCTGAAAAATCATAAAAATGATTCTTGAAGCAAGAAAAAGCAGCAAAGAAATAAGCTTGCAGAAAAAAAAATAGGCGAAAAAAAAAGAAAGAAAAAAAAAGAAAAAGCAAGCAGAAAAAGCCGATAACCCTTAAAACCAAAAGGCAAAGGCAAATAAAAAGGATCCCAAGGCTTTGAGCATCAGTGGATAGGAGGGCCTAAAGGAATAAAATCCTGGTCTAAGCGGCTAAATCAAGCTGTCCCTAACCATGTGCTTGTGGCGTGTAGGTGTCAAGTGAAAATTTGAGACTGAGCGGTTAAAGTCAAGGTCCAAAGCAAAAAAAGAGTGTGCTTAAGAACCCTGGACACCTCTAATTGGGGAGTTTAGCAAAGCTGAGTCACAATCTGAAAAGGTTCACCCAATTATGTGTCTGTGGCATTTATGTATCCGGTGGTAATACTGGAAAACAAAGTGCTTAGGGCCACGGCCAAGACTCATAAAATAGCTGTGTTCAAGAATCATCATACTGAAATAGGAGAATCAATAACACTATCTAAACTCTGAGTTCCTATAGATGCCAATCATTCTGAACCTCAATGGATAAAGTGAGATGCCAAAACTATTCAAGAGGCAAAAAGCTATAAGTCCCGCTCATTTGATTGGAGCTATGTTTCATTGATAATTTGGAATTTATAGTATATTCTCTTCTTTTTATCCTATTTGATTTTTAGTTGCTTGGGGACAAGCAACAATTTAAGTTTGGTGTTGTGACGAGCGGATAATTTATACGCTTTTTGGCATTGTTTTTAGTATGTTTTTAGTAGGATCTAGTTACTTTTAGGGATGTTTTCATTAGTTTTTATGTTAAATTCACATTTCTGGACTTTACTATGAGTTTGTGTATTTTTCTGTAATTTCAGGTATTTTCTGGCTGAAATTGAGGGACTTGAGCAAAAATCAGATTCAGAGGTTGAAGAAGGACTGCTGATGTTGTTGGATTCTGACCTCCCTGCACTCAAAGTAGATTTTCTGGAGCTACAAAACTCGAAATGGCGCGCTTCCAATTGCGTTGGAAAGTAGACATCCACGTCTTTCCAGCAATGTATAATAGTCCATACTTTGCCTAAGTTTAGATGATGCAAAATGGCGTTCAACGCCAGATCTCTGCCCAATTCTGGCGTCCCGCGCCAGAAACAAGTTGCAAAGTGGAGTTCAACGCCCAAATGGCACAAAAGGTGGCGTTCAACTCCAAGAATGACCTCTACACGTGTAACACTCAAGCTCAGCCCAAGCACACACCAAGTGGGCCCCGGAAGTGGATTTATGCATCAATTACTTACTTCAGTAAACCCTAGTAACTAGTTTATTATAAATAGGACTCTTTACTATTGTATTAGACATCTTTTGATCATTTTTAGATCTCTAGACCTCCATGGGAGGCTGGCCACTCGGCCATGCTTACCCTCTATTCACTTATGTATTTTTAACGGTAGAGTTTCTACACTCCATAGATTAAGGTGTGGAGCTCTGCTGTTCTTCAAAGATTAATGCAAAGTACTACTGTTTTCTATTCAATTCATCTTATTTCGCTTCTAAGATATTCATTCGCACTTCAACCTGAATGTGATGAACATGACAATCATCATCATTCCCTACGAACGCGTTCCTGACAACCACTTCCGTTCTGCATTAGATTGAATGAGTATCTCTTAGATCTCTTAATCAGAATCTTCGTGGTATAAGCTAGATTGATGGCGGCATTCATGAGAGTCCGGAAAGTCTAAACCTTGTCCGTGATATTCCGAGTAGGACTCTGGGATTGAATGACTGTGACAAACTCAAAACTCGCGAGTGCTGGGCGTAGTGACAGACGCAAAAGGATAGTAAATCCTATTCCAGTATGATCGAGAACCTCCAAGATGATTAGCCATGTAGTGACAGCGCATTGGACCATTTTCACAGAGAGGAATAGGATGCAACCAACGACAAGGGTGATGCCTCCAGACGATTAGCCGTGCTGTGACAGAGCATTTGGACCATTTTCCCGAGAGAGATCGAAAGTAGCCATTGACACCGGTGACATCCTTACAAACAGCCAGCCATAGAAAGGAGTAAGACGGATTAGATGAAGACAGCAGGAAAGCAGAGGTTCAGAGGAACAAATGCATCTCCATACGCTTATCTGAAATCCTCACCAATAATTTACATAAGTATTTCTATCCTTCTTTTATTAATTAATTTCGAAAACCCCATTACTATTTTATATCCACCTGATTGAGATTTACAAGGTGTCCATAGCTTGCTTCATACCAACAATCTCCGTGGGATTCGACCCTTACTTACGTAAGGTATTACTTGGACGACCCAGTGCACTTGCTGGTTAGTTGTGCAAAGTTGTGAACCATGGTATTGGCATCATGTTTTTGGCGCCATTACCAGGGAAAGAAAGAGCAATGAATTTTACATAATCAAAGTGTAATCACAATTTCTGCGCACCATCTATACAAGGCCAGATATTGCTCAGGCAGTTGCGGTGGTAAATCGATTTATGGCAAATCCAGGTAAAGAGCATTGGAATGTTGTTAAGAAGATCTTGAGATAATCAAAGGGACCTCGAATGTTGCATTATGTTTTGGAGGATCGGAATTCATTGTCAATGGATATGTCGACTCAGACTTTGCAGGTGATCTTGATAAATGAAAATCTACTACAGGCTATGTGTTTACACTTGCAGGAGGAGCTATGAGTTGGCTATCTAAATTACAGACTATTGTAGCTTTATCTACTACAGAAGCTGAATATATGGCAGCTACACAAGCATGCAAGGAAGCTATTTGGATCCAAAGGTTGATGGAAGAACTCGGGCACAAACAACAAAAGATTTCTGTGTATTGTGACAGTTAGAGTGCCTTGCACATTGCAAGAAATCCTGCCTTTCATTCAAGAACAAAACACATTGGAGTACAATATTACTTTATTTGAGAAGTAGTAGAAGAAAAAAGTGTTAATATGCAGAAGATTCACACTAAAGATAACCTAGCAGATGCCATGACAAAACCAATCAACACAGAAAAGTTTGAATGGTGTAGATCCTCATACGGCCTATGGAATACATGAGCAACATGAATTTTAAAAATTTAGTAAAATCAGCTTTAAGTGGGAGATTGTGAAAATTAGTAAAGCTAATTTTAGAAAATAAATAAATAAATAATAATTAAATAAAATGAAAGATAATAAACAATCCTAGTTTATAACCTTAGAATTTTAATGGTTGAAAAAGAGAAGAATTATATACCTCTAATTGACGGATGGTTCATATTGAAGAGAATCACCTATAAATTGAATTTTTCTTTAATTCATTTCAATCAAGTCATCCAGATAGAATAACACAATATTTCTTTGAGTAATTTTCTCCTATATATGATAGAGAGAAGTGCGTTCTCCTTTTGTCAAGAGATAGTGTTATTGTAATCTCCTTGTGATAGAGAGAAGTTGTAATTCTCAAAGAAAGTTATTCAATTGTTTCCATATTTTATACAAATTTCTAATTTTTACATCTCTATATTTTGCTGTGTCATTTGTCTGATACCTAACATGATATAGTGCCTCTTTTACCTGTTCTGGTTGTTAATATCAATTCATCTTTCAACGATTGCATGAAAATGTTAATCCCAAAGATAGATAGATAAATAAATAAATAGAGAGACAAAACAGACTAAAAGAGAGTAAATTGAATGAATGGGTTGTTTCATTTTATTTATTTATTTGTTTTTTTTTATTTATTAAAAATAATTTATCTCATAAAATCATTTCGAAATAAATTTTAAACTAATTCCTGAACTTCCAATCAAACTTTGAATTCGTTCTTAAACTTAAAATTGTCTCAAATTTGTTTCAGAATTTAATAACGGTCGTTTTCTAAAGTATTTTCTGGCGATAAATTAATGACATGGTTGGATGAAAATTACGCTGGACTTATAAACATTGTCGCTTCCTTTCTAGTCTCCAAATACAACTGAAACGATGAGTTTTGAGAGGAGCTTAATGCGTTAGTGTTAGTGTGTCTCTGTCCCTCATGAAGTCTCTTCCCCAATTCACAAAATTTATGTACCATAATTCTTGTAGCTCTAGGTACCCTAATGAAATCTGATAACACATATTCACTTCCATCACTACCACCATCAATTTTAATATACTTCCCATCAACCTCTTGGCAAGCATACAACACATCCTTAACTAAAATCTCTTGAAAACTTATTCTCTTCTCTAATTAAATTAGAAAAATCTATAAATGCAAACTTGTTCCTATTCTCGGGATCTTTTGGAACTAATAGAACCTCGTTAACCTAACTTATTATCGAAATTTTGCACCTTTGCAATCTTCGGAAGTGATCTTGACAAGATAGATGACGGTCCATTTATTGTTGATGCTACTAGAGCTGGTATTGGAGGAGAATTTGGCAAAGAGATTGGCAAATGAGAGAGCGAGAGAGGAGATTTTGTGGAGGCAAGGTGGCACTTGACGGAGTCAACAATGGTAGTGGCCTAGAATCAGAAACGACGGATAGAATGAGGCGGCTACAAAAGATGCGTTGGGCATAATAGAAGGAGTTGATGAAGTGAGGGTAGTTAAGGTTGGGTTTGAAGTTGGTAGTGGTGGAGCCGTCATCATTGGAGGTGGAGAGGAGGTGTATTACGATATTCCGCACTAAATCTGAAATATTCAGTTGGATTTGAGCGCTAAAAATGAAACGACGACGTTTACATATACAAGTTCATGTGGCTTTCATCCAACCATGTCATCAATCCATTGCCAGAAAATATCTGAGAGACAATGACCGTTATTAAGTTCAAGGATAAATTTGGATTAATTTTAAGTTCAATGACGAGTTTGAGACTCGATTACAAGTTCAGGAACTATTTTAAAATTTAATTCAACCATCTCTCTTAAAAACTTAACCTATAAAAATAGAAATACATAAATTTAAAATGTTTCATCTAAAAAACTTTGATATCATCTTTTAAAATTATCTTTATTAGTTATTGATGTATGTACGAATATTAAAAAAGAAAAACCCCAAAATTCAAAAACAAAACACAGAGAAGCTAAGGAAAGTTCATTTAGTTAATAATATAATTTTCTATTGAGCATTATTATTGGAAATAAGATGGAGTTATATATAGGTGCATGCATGTATAATAAAAATATTATTTATACATTAATTAAAATTAATTATTATGTATTTATGTATAAATATATCTTATTTAATTTATTTTTAATATATATTTTATATTAGTAACTGATTTTGGTAGTTAATTTTAATATATATCTAATATAATTATATTTATATAGAGATGTATAAAAAAAAACACGGATCGAAAACATAATCTATGGTTGCACTTAAACGAAATTTAATTTATACGGAAATTGTTGCCCATTTATATCTAAACCAATCAATATGCGTCATACTATTCAATACACAACATGTTTGTGTGCGCACTAGCTGATGTTACTTCCACCCCTTTCATTTGTAGCTTAAAATTAAAAGCTAAAAACCTAAGGACCCAAAAAAAAGAGGGGGGGGGGGGGTGTGGAAGTAACAGTATTAATTAGCTCTCTGCAGTTATAGCCACAATGGATCATGGATGAATATTTTGATTTTGATTTGATCACTTCGATCCAATCACGTACCGAGAAATTTAAGTGAAGTTATCTTTAATGTGTCTAGATTAGAATTTGAGTCAACCATAAAAACTTATACGGTTTAGATAATTTGGTACTACTTCTTTACCTCCTAAAAGATATCGGATTTTAGGGTTAAGTGTTGTAAAAAACACTTTTTTTATGTGTTATAACAAGGTGGATTGATTTAATTCAAGTGATCATGAGGATAGATTTTTTAGATATATCTCGTCTCGTGTAATAAATTTTTTGTTGTCCAATTTTTAAGTATCACTCGAGTATTTTAAAGAGCACATAATAGGTAGAATTTCTGTCAATACAAAGACACTTCAACGTTGAAGGCAATATGTATTTAAATGAGGAATAATAATGTAACATGGAAATTCATTCACACATATCTTTTTCCTTTTTTAATTTGATGTTTTATAGTTTTATTGGTGTTGTATATGTTGGTTGGTTACAATTGCAATAATAACATAGAACAAAAATGTTAACGTTATAAAAATATAAATCAATAGCTAAAGCAGAGTTATAACAGGTTGATGATAGCCTCTAAACTTGACTTGAGAAGATTTTTAATAAAGCAAGTTAAAGCTTTTAATCATCTGACATATAACTTAGTTGTTTTTAGGAGGAATTACAAGTCATATTCGTCGAGAGAAAATATAAATTCCATTGATAATAATTCAAATCAAAAGATTAATTAGTTACGATAAAAGTTTTTATTTTCTTTTTTCCCTTAAAAGAATAATTAATATAATGCATTAATGCCTGGGAAACTTAGTTGAACATGATGTATAATGGTGTGAGAGAAAGGGTTTGATGATTATAAAGAGGCAAGAGGGGTCAACACTCAACACTCTTAATATAAGATATCTTAATTAATAGAATTATTCAATTCTAATCAAAACGACAAAAGTGAATGCCTTATCGCTGTAAGCCTAGTCCTTCAATAATTAGTATCATTGTGGTAGGGCAATCCTATTCAAAGAATTAACTATACTTCATTCTAAGCAATGCAAGCTACCATTTCTTTTCTATGCATTCTTAACAATTGCGTTGTCCGATCCCGATCTCGGTCTCATTGGTTGAATTTTGTTATAATGACTAATGACACGGTACAATTCTGTTATTTGTACAAAATTATTATTCGATGTATATATTAAATGAAATGTAAGATTAATTTGATATACAATTTTTTTTTTGAAACAAAGAAAGCTCAACACATTAGAGTGGAACAGAAAAGAAACATAATATAAATAAAATAGAACACACATGAATGAATCTCGGTCATCTCCAGCAGAGCCATCAACAACGAAAAGGATCAGTACCAGACCACTCTTTGTAGCTCAAAAACGTCCTTCCTTGGATGTCCTCAACACTTGCTTCTCTGTTGTTGAATATTCTGTCATTTCTCTCCATCCAGATATTCCAAATCACTGCAAAGAAACTGACCAATAACGTCCGCTCCTCCTGCTTTATGTTATACTTGCCTATCCAACTCTCAAACAATCCTTTCATGGTTCCTGGGACCGCCCACTGTCTATCAAAGTATCTGAGCCAAGCGCTCCATACTTGCCACGTTAAATCGCATACAAGAAACAAATGATGAACAGATTCCGTTTCCTTTTTACACAGGGCACACAAGCTATCATTTTGATGAAGCACGCCTATTCTGCTCAATCTTTCTTTAGTGTTTACCCTGCCAATCAGAACGAACCAGCCAAACAGCTCAATTCTCGAAGGTACCAACCCTCCCCAAATTGATCTAGTAAAACTGTAGCTCGTAATCTCTCCCGTGAGAGTCTCCGATTACAACACCTGCAGAAAAGAGTTAGTAGAAAAATCTCTTTATTATCAAATTTCCACACAATGTTATCCTCTCTGCCAATTGAAAGTCTTACTGGCCTTAATCTCTCATGAAGCTGATTAACTAATTGCAGCTCCCATTAGAACAACTCTCTCCTCCAATGGAAGTCCCAGATCCAACCTATCCCATCCCAGAACCCACAGTCCCCTATCACTGATCCTTGCTGGTTTGAAATAGAGAAGAGCCTTGGAAAACTCACTTTAAGAGGACCACCTTACACCCAATTATCTTTCCAAAACTGCGTCCGTCTTCCATTCCCTACTTCCATCGCCAGACCACTAATCAGTTTTTCTTTCACCTGTTGTTCTGCTATATTCAACTGACAGATGTCTTTCCATGGACCCCCCTTCACTGGAAGAGATTGAGTAGATAGCATAGCATTAGGGGTCAAATTATTACATGAACACATAACCTTCTTCCACAGTGGGCAATCCTCCTTTGAGAAATGCCACCACCATTTGAACAACAGCGCTGAGTTTCTGAGTACTGCATCTCCTACCCCCAATCCTCCGGCCTTTTTTGGGGCCTGGACCACTTCCCACTTCACTAGAGGCATACCATAGTTACCGTCATCCTTACACCACAAAAAACTTCTCTGGAGTGCAATGAGCTTGTTAGCCACTGCCTTTGGCATCTTGTACAGACTGAGGTAATAAACCGGTAAGCTATTCAAGACCGATTTAATGAGAACTAGTTTACCTGCTTTATTTAAAACCTTTGCTTTCCACAAGCTAAACTTCTCTTCCACCTTGTCTATGATCGGCTTCCAAGTCTTTACCAACCGAATGTTCGCCCCTAGAGAGATACCGAGATACCTAATATGTAACGCCGCTTGTTTACACCCCAGAATACCACACACATGCTCTACCCACTCCTGCTCACAATTAACCAGGATCAAACTCGACTTATCAAAATTGATGCTCAACCCAGACATCAGCTCAAAACAGCGCAGCAGCCTCTTATAGTTCGCGATTATTTCTGTCTCCGCAGGGTAAAACAAGATAGTATCATATGCGAACTGTAGATGAGACAATTCAATATGATCTCTCCCGACCAGCAACGGAGCAATGCGCGCATTCCTCACAGCTTCCTCTAACATTCTATGCAATACATCAACCACTAGCACAAATAGCAGAGGAGAGAGTGTATCCCCTTGTCTTAAGCCCCGCTCCATCTTAAACGCCTTGGAAGGTGAACCATTCACCAGGACAGACATAGAGGCCGTACTGACACACACTTTCACCCAATTCCTCCATCTTTGTCCGAACCCCATCTTCTGAAGCACAAGATCCACAAAGCTCCATCTAACTCTATCGTAGGCTTTCTGAAAGTCGAGTTTAATGATTACCACTTGCTTCTGCCTCGTCTTGAGCCATTGAACCGTCTCATAAGCAATGAGGGCGTCGTCATGTATCTTCCTTTCCTTAACAAAAGCACTCTATGTCTCTCCTACCAAATCCGGCATTACTGTTCGCATTCGCCGCACTAATACCTTGGAGATCACTTTATACACGCAACCCACCATACTAATAGGTCTGAAGTCCTTTATCTCTTTAGCACCCACAAACTTCGGAGCTAGTGCCACCCATGTTACATTTGCATCATTCGGTAGCTTAGCAATTTGGAAGAAGTCCATCACTACTGCAGTGAACTCCTGACCATTATCCTCCCAGCATCGTTTGATGAAGTTCATATTGTAGCCATCACTACCCGGGGCTTTAGAGGATTCACAGTCTCACACGGCCTGTCTAATTTCCTCCACGGATGGCATCACCTCCAAAGCTACGGCCTCCGCTCCATCAATCTGCCTTACCAACCCATCCCGAAAATCAATCCTCGGAACATACTCCTGCCGATACAGGTCCTTGTAAAACCCTCTAATTGCGACCTTTATGCGTGTTGGATTCCGCACTAATCGTCAATGAATCATCAGAGCATCAATCATGTTATTTCGTCTTCTAGCCGAGGCAATGTTATGGAAGTATCTAGTATTTTTATCCATGTACTTAGCATGCTGTGACCTCGACATCTGCTTCCAGTGTACCTCCTTCCTATCATACCACTTCTCGCAATAACGCACCAACGCCTTCCTTCTAGCCTCCATCGTACCATCATAAACACCTTCACTAACCATATCATCAAGTTTCTTAATTTCCTCCTCAAGCGACTTCAGTCTCTTATCCATGTCCCCGAAGTTGTTCTTGTGCCATAGGCGTAGGGGACCCGTCAAAGCCTTCAACTTACTCGTGAACTGAGCCTCTCCCAAATTTCTCCATTCATTTTTAACCATACTCAGGAAGCCCTCATGCGTAAACCAGGAATCCAGACTTCTAAACTGTCGTGGCCCCTCACCAACTCTCTTATCCTCCATAATCAACAGACAATGGTCTGACAGCCCTCTAGGCCCACCTTTTAGTCTAACATCAGGGAATTTCTCAACCCATTCTATGTTGACCAAAACCCTATCAATCCGACTGCACGATCGACCCCTGAACCATGTAAACTTTCTATCATTCAGAGGCAAATCCACCAACTGCATATCCTGTACCCAATTTTTAAACTCATCCGCTGACCCCGGAACACTAGTAGCTCCTTTCCGCTCTTCGAGATGAATAATCTCATTAAAGTCCCCAAAGAAACAGAATGGCACCTGACACAGACCCGGAATATAACTCAGCTCCTCCCATACCCCTCGCTTCTCCTCCCTCTCATGCGCCCCATACACCAAACAAAAAGCACATTTAAAATTATTTTTCATCATCACTCCTTCAACACATAACCATCTCTCCCCCTTATAACAGTTGTTGGCTTTGAACAGATCATTATCCCAAATGAGCAACAAACCTCCAGAGGCCCCTGCCGACTCCACATACTCCCATCCCACAGAACTATAACCCCAAATTCTTGCAACATCAAATTTAGTAACAACCTGCCTCTTAGTTTCAATCAACCCTAACAAGTTTAGCTTAAAACGGTTCTTCAAAGATTTTATCATACTCAATTTGTCGTCCCCCTCAACCCCCTCATATTCCAACAGCTAAAAATCATTTAACAACATTTTTACTCACCTTATTTTGATATTTAGGCCGACTTCTCCGTGCCTTTTCTTTTTATTTTGCCATCTTTCTCTTCACCGTTAATTCTTCATTCTGCGCTTGCAAGATTGCCATAGTATCCACCTCTTCATCATATAAAATAGCACTGGACTCCACTGCTAATGCCCATGTTTCCTCATTTTCTTTCATCTGATCTAGCACCACAATTCTGCCTTCAACCGTCCCCTGCCCTACCTCTGTCCCTGTCTCGGATTCCACATTAGCCCCCACACTTCTCTCCCCATTAGGCACCTCTTTCCCCGCATCGTTCCGTGTAGCTAGTCCCGATGCATTCGGATCCTCGTACACCTTATCCGGGTTTGAAAGTTGGTTGCCAGAATCGATCCCAGGCCGTCCATCTCCGTCCAGTTCCATAAGCGTCCCTGCCCTCGTCACCAGCGGCGACTCCACCTGATCTCCTTCGCTGGCACCAACACTCCCTGGATCGCAGCACTCCGCCTCGGCCATGGCGTCTCATGCGTCAGCCATCCAAGGACCCAGTTTGACCAGCGCATCCCTCCTCGCAGCCGCAGCCTCCAAACTGGGCGCTCCTGGGCAGTGTCGCATGGAGTGCGAAACCTGCACCCCTACCTGCCTCGTACCCGCGTCAGCATTCTTGTTGACCATCGATACTCCAACCCGACCCGGTATTGCACTCCGCCCAGCCCACCTTAACCCCGTGGAACCTCTAACACACCCTGAGTCCATGAATCCATCCGCAGTAGGCCCTTCATTTTCCACCCAACTCCTTTTTTGGTTGACCCTATATGCTTGGCCTTTGGTACTTGGGCCACTTAACACCAAGCCCAGATCACTCTCATCCGCCTTTCCTTCCTTAGTTTGGGCCTTATATGGGAAATCCAAAGCATTCACACCACCTAGCCTTGTATCCACACGCATCACCCCTCCTTCACAGCCGTCCAAAGCCTGTGTAACCGTTCTCTCCGAACTCTCCTCCACAGACAAACCGAATCCCCCAAAATCTTCCTTTCCATTACACTCAGTGCAGCTATCCAATCAATTACGTTCAATGCTTTATTCAAATTCTGATATTTGAAATTTAAATCGTTAAAAAGCACCTCATCAATGACCATTCAACCCTCCTCACCGCCGATGATGTTATCCTTGAAAACCTTCAGGTCTGCGCCGGATCCCACGTCCCCACTTTGTTCAACTGACTATTACCACCATCAATAGATTTCTTGATCCCAGCCCATTCAACTTGGTCCTGCATCATGCTTTTTGCATCACAAGCCTCATAATCCACTTCTTTAACATAAACATCAAACCCACTAGCACCGATTGAGAGGTGGATCCATTCTTGTATGACGTTAAAGGTGCGTGTGTCAACTTGAATCCGGCCAGCTCTAAATGATGATCCTACTCCTGAGCTTATCTCACATCTAATCACGTCCCCCCAAAGTCCACCCATGGCTTTAAATGTTTCTGATGACCACACGTGTACCGGCACCCCATAACATTCCAACCAAACCCTTCTTGTCTCACAACGATCCGACTCCTCCCATCTCCAAACTTTATGAAAAAATTGTAACAGCCTATCCAACTTGAACGTGAACATCTTGTCTGCATGCTCCACAGAATCAAACGTAATTAAAATCTTACAAGCACCTAACTCGCTTACTTCCACAACATGAGGCACATTTTTGCATATTGCTCTTCTCAACGATTTATGGTCAAGAGGTTTCAAAGTGGTTCCTACTAAGCTCCGCACTAGCCAGTCCATATTTTCTGCCGCTATCGACACTTCAGTCCTCTTCATCCGTCCATTCGAATGTTGGTCAGAGACGTGCTTATCATCCGTCGTCACCTCCAAATGTGGTACTCTAGCCACCTCTTTTCCACCACGACATTCTGTAGGCTCCTCCTCCTGCTGAACTCTTCGCTCCACCTGCACCCGCCGGCCCCGCACCTGATGTTGCCTGCGAAACCTAGCTTCACTGATAGATACGATCTTCCCTCGTAGTCTCATATTATTCATCTCCGTAATCGCCTTTAGCGCACCGCCCTTCATGGTGTATCGGATAAAAGCAAACAGATACACCGCTTCTAGTTTACGTTTACGGGCAAGATAAATATCGTTAATTCTTTCCGTCCAACAGAACAAATGATATAATTTCTTCTTTAAAATATCCTCCGATAGGTTATCCACAAACACAAAAAAAGACTCGTTTTTCAGGCAATAGTATTCTTCTCGATTCCAAACCTTAGGATCTCTTCCGCGTGTCCCACCCCTCCCGGTGTTTCCCCCTCTCATTCTCTCGCTCTCTCATCCCTAACCGTTTCACATTTTAATTTGTTTGCATAACAAGTTTTGAGTTGGTATATGCAACTTTGTCATCATGGAATGAGAATGAAAATTCTGATATACAACTTTTATAATTAAGTATCAATCGACGTAGAATTTTACTGTATACACTTCAAGATTTTGTGAAATGTCATTCATCAACGCTTAGTCAGATTAGGGACATTTTGAATGAGATCGATTTATTATGCTAAACATTGCTAACTTAATTAACCTGAATCTCTCACCAAAGCAAATAGTTAATGATATATTGATGATCACCTTAAAAAGTAAAGAATGAACTTTCAAATTGATAATATTAGAGAGATAAAAAGAATTGTCTTATTTAGTATTTATTATTAATTTTAATAATAATTAATAAATATTAAATAAAATAAATTTTAATTATTTTTTACTAATTTTTTTATTATTAAATCAGTAAATAATTAAATTAGTCTCTGAAAGATTCTTTAAATTGGTTTTCGAAATTTTGTTTGATTAAATTTGTCCTTTAAAGATTTTAAATTAGTCATGCTAGTCCTTCTGTTACTTCTATTACTAATAGCGTCAGAATTTGTTGATGTAGTACATTGAGTAACCTCACAGGACACACCTAATAATCCTAGCTAATTGATTATTAACATTATTAATTTATGAAATTAGATAAAGCAATTCTAAATAGAGAAATTTAAATGCCTCAGCAAAAAAAAAGTGAAAAAAGAACTAACATAATTAATTTAAAATCTTTAAAAATAAATTTATTTAAAAAAATTAAAAATTAATTTAAAAATAAATATTTTTTATGGACTAATTTGACTATTCACGCAACTTCGCCTTTATATATATCCTTATCCTTTAGCCTAATTAACGTAACTCTTACAGATTAAGGCATGAAGAAGCTTCCTAGTTAACTATTATCAGCATGTTCGGTGACTTCATAAATCAATTAACTGGAAACAAATTAAATTAACACTTCCCAGCCCTACTTATTACCAAGGATGTGATGCCAAACCCACCATCATTATGTTTTTCTCATTACTCTCTCTCAAACAAGAGAAATAACCTTTGACATCTAAATCCTCTAATTAATACTTTGTTGACATTGACAGATTGACTTCACTTCACTGTTTTTTTAATATTGTCTGATTTCTACACTAGCAACTGAATTCTTATCACCATATCTAGTTTCAATTGTGTTATGATGGATAAAAATTGGTGTCTAATTATTTAAAAAATTAAATACTTCATATTTAATTTAAAAATATAAAGATTAATAAAATCTAAATATTTAAAATTATTATTAAAAATTAATTAAATAAAAGTTAAATACTAAATAAAAAAACACTATAAAATTGGCCATAATTTTAAATAAGCGTTTGAAAACTGTATGTGATTTGGATGGTTCCACCTACTTTGGATGGCAATGTGGCAAATAAACCACACTCCACAAAGGTGGAGATCCCATTAAATTTGTCAACATTTAAATTATTAAAAAGAACAAATATATATAAACAAAAAATGAAATTAAAGAAAGAAAAAGAGAGGACCGACCTCTCTTCTTCCATATAAAATTTGAACCGTTTTTCAGATGATGACTGCGATATTAAAAATTGCAAGTTGTGCGCAGCAAATGGAATTGGAAATCTTTCATTAGATTTGAATAAGATAAAAACTCAAGTGCAGTCGACTTCATGTGAAGTTGATACTTGAGAGTCTGTTAGATGATTTAACTAAATTTTTATATAACGGCTCTCAGGTATCAACTTCAAGTGAAATCGACTTCACCTGAGTTTTCACCTTTCAATAAAAGCCAGCAAGTAATATTATTGCCATCCTCTCTCAGCAAGGATCTTATGTTTCATTCACAAAACATAAATTGATTATAAGATCACATGTACATTACATCATATAAATTATAGGCTTCAACTACGAGACCTAATTAATATATTATTTCCAAATGAAAAAAGCATAAATTAAAAGTCCACATCTAAGTCAATTTGATTAGCTCCAAATTCTATAATTGTCGAATTGTATATATCATTTATATTGTATAATTTGTCCTTAAACATATATGTAGTTTTTGACCTAATTAATATAGTAATAATAGATATTTTAATTTTTACTCCACTAATAAAAGTTTTTTTTTTTAGAATATAGATGTGTAATGTCTAAGTCTCAATTCAATACTTTTTTACAACTACAACGAATAATAATAACAAATAATAATTAGAGATTTATTGTGACAAAATCTTTTCCCAATTGGCCATTTCTTTTGTACTCATAATAGGATAGTGTACATGATTGGCCTTTAGAAATTGGGGATATCAATTAATTATGTAACTTATATTCATCACACGAGAAGCAAGATGAAGAAGCATTGAGGATATTAATTAGTTCCACAAATCTAGTGTATTTCGGACCAATAATAATCATTCAATAATATTATATTCTAAAAAATGAGAGAGATCAGAGGCTTTTTCTCAAGGTTGGAGAATCATGATTGTGTGGCTGCAATAATTGGGCCACATGCATTCATCCCATAAATATAAGCTACAATCCCCACCAACCACAATTATATATAATTAATTTCTCAGATATATTACACATGCACTAACCTATAAAGCACCCCCACGTAATTATTTGAATCATGAAATTCTATGGACTATATGGAAACTTGTTTAAATAAAACCAATCATGACTTAGGTTCCTCATCTTAAGTCTTAACCCTTTAATATAGAAGACAAAAACTGAAACATTTTATCTCAGCAGAAAATTCCAAAAATCAGGTACAATATTATGGTTAGATCTCATCCTTTCATCATCAATATATATTATACATTACATGTATTCCTTTTCAATGAGTATGAATTCATGTCGTATTCATTTTGGTTAAAGGGAGTTGATACTAGAATAGTTTCAATAAATAATTGCCGTACCACAAACAACAAACGGTCCAACCATAATAAATTCTGCCACAACAAAACCATTATAGTAGATAGAACCATTAAGTTGGTAACCTTATTGAATTAGAATATATATAGCGTTGATGGAATCAAACTAAACCAACAATAATATTTAATATTGAGAAAATGACGAGAGTGCTGCACGAGTGGTGACATTGATATGCAAACATATGACATTTCCGAATTGGCGTGGCTGCAGAAGAAACGCGTGGTTTCGTTTCTTTAATAACACGAAACAAAGTATAGATCGGAGGAGGAAGCTAAGGTTTGTAGCCTTATACGTATATGGCTTTGTATTGAGCAATGTGGCAGCATGCAACACATAGATATATCAACCATCCTATGGTGTACTTATATGTATGGTTTCAATTCACATCGATCTAAATATCTTGATTCATCAAGTGCATGCGTATGCATATATGTGCTCTATTTTGTTGTTCAATTGCCATAAAAAAACGAGGAGATAGAACACTCTAGAAATTGATTGATGGTGAAACCAAACACAATCTCAACTATTTCAAAATCTCTTCATTATTGCTGTTTTAGTGTGGCTTCACTAGTGTCACATGAGTTAAAACTTAAAACATGTGCGCAAAAAAAAAAATTGGAAGCAGTGAAAAAATTGGAAGAAGGACAATTTGAGAATCGGTACTTCAAAAGGTGATTAATTAGAGTGTTGGATTCATGTGTCCTGTCTCAAACACGTGACACTAGATGTTACTGAATCAATATCATACTTGCAGAATTTTTATGAGGTTACAAATTGGTTGGCGTGGCAAGATTATTCAGACAAGAAAATCTTTTACACCAGCGTATGGTGGTACTCTTATTAAATTATATCAAACATTAATAATTATTTATGATGCAAGAACCATTAAGTCTTCTGTTAAGTACATACATTTTTTGAGTCTTGATTCACATTGAATTAATTTCTATGGCTCTTATTTGTATTATACATCTCAGAAGTCGTAGCACGTGAATTTTGTTAAATTAAGCATCTTGAAACTGCAATTGACAAATTTAATGTACATAGTGAAAAAATTAAAATTAAAATTAAAATTGAATTTCGTACCGAGGAAAAAGTGTAGATTATTTGTGGAGTCCAAAATATTCAAAATGTCTATGGCTTTAGACTAATTGATTCAAATTTAGGTTCTTTTAACTTAAAAGATAACATGATTTTGTGCTGCAATATAATTAATTATCCAAAAAAAAAAAAAAAACTAGTCAGTACCGCTTTAATTTTCTCCACTAATGAAGTAATGATTACAAATAAATCTTACCAGCACACAATTAAGCTCTTCCTTTAAGATTGTGGTTATATCCAAAGAGCATGTGAAAAAGGGGAATTGAGTCACATCAGCAGGAATGGAAATAAAGTTCATGTAATATTCAAAAACAATTCGTCCAATGCACTCTCTCCAAAAGTTTCAAAAATAAATAAATGAATAAATTACTATTTGTATCCATAAAGATACAAATGCTGATAAATATATCCATATAATAATTGTATCCGCGGAAGATAACTTCTGTGTGCCAAGAATACCCTAACGGACCAATTGTGTAACCAACGTCCGGGTACTCTTGGCAGACGGAAGCCAATCTTCCGTGGTCATAATTGTGTCATTTTATTCTTGTATGGGTACATTTGTCAGCATGTATCTTAATGGTAATTTATTCTTAAATAAATAAATTAGAAAGAAAGAAAGAAGTAATGTCTAATGTCATTTCCTGTGAAAAAAGAAAAGAAAACTATGCGCCTATTGAGCCATCATGCTCCTAGCTGTTAAATAATGACCCTTCAGAGCAACACTTGCCATATAAAGTGAATAACGGACTTTCTCTAATCTTTAAACAAGTCAACCATGTAACAATGAACTGTTTTGTGAAAAATTATCAGCGTTAAAAATAAATACATATACTATCAACTGTTCATATAATCATATATATTTCATTATTCGTGATTTTAGGAGCTATGACCAAAGTAAAATATATTTTGAATTTCACAACCCTATATTTTATTTTCTTTTTTGTGCAATTCTCTGGTTCAAAGCACTAAGTGGTACAACATTCATGTGTAAAACAAGTATTGTCCATTTTGACATGTATCTAACAATACAATATAAGAAATTAATATTAGAGCAATGGTAACAGTATTATTCTTACTCCAATTCTACTTCCACATTGGATAATATAAATTTATTTATTTATTTATTTTTGGAAAAAAAGGGAAGAACAAATTAAAAGCCCAGCCCCTAGTGCCTTATGTATATCTTTGATTTTTAACCAAACTATAAACCCTACGATTGATGAGTATTTAATACTTGATTTTCAAGGAACATAATTAAATAGATGCAGTCATACACCCGGTGGAGGGATCCAAGATACCTTGATATTAACACCCATATAACTGAATAACAAGTGAAAGTAAATCTTTACTTAATATTAATATAAGGAGTATATTAATATTGGGTTCAACCGTTCAAGGAATGGGTCCTAACACAGGAATTAAGAAGTGGGCATGAAAGGATGCCCTTCATAAACAGAAGGAAAAACAGTGGAATAATAACAAATCACTTAATATATTTAAGAACAATATGGTGGCTGTAACACACATTCAAATCATCCAAACAAACAGGCTCCTATAACACAATTACAGACTTCATAAATACTAACCTTCAAGGTAAGCTTCATAAGGTATTAGTTAATGACAATATATAACACTAATAATAAGTAATGAAGAAGAACACATGGTTCATGGAATTAATAAACAAACATAGATGTAGATGACAGCTGAAGCAAGTTTAACCATCAAAACCAGGGCATTCAGTCATTTATACCACACAAATCTCAAATCCAGCATTTAATTATATATGAAATGCAGTCAAAGTAGTCCAAATACCACCTAGCTCCTGCTCCTGGATTTTTCCACAGCCCTGGGAGCTGCATAGTAAAGAAATATTACTTAGCCAAACTTCATAGCACATTAATTGGTGTATAAACCACATTACTAACTGTGTAATATTATCTAAGAGTTAAAATATTGACTGATATTATCAGTGTCATATCCATAGTACTCAACTGCAGTCTGCAGACATAGATCAGTTAACTCTTTCAGACATGTTTTCCTTGTGTTACAATGAAACTCTATCAACTGCAGTGTTAAATTCGGTTTCTTGAAATAAAATTGTGGTCAACTTAGTACTATGTAAAATAAATAAATAAATAACTTAGGCTTGCTAGCTAGAGCTATTTACTGGTGTATATTGACTAGCTGTGTTTTTTCCCAAAATAAAAATAATAAGAGAATAAAAAGAAAACAAAAGACTAGCAGAAGATGTATATCTATCTTTTCTTTTTTTCTAACACTAGTTTGATGATTATTGACAAATCACAGCACAAACTACTAATAGTTTCACACTTCAGTGATCATAAGAAAAATTTGTTCTCCAACATATATTATCAATACATTCAAATTAACCATCTAAGTAAATACCACCTATTGGGCTATAATCACTGACTTAGCTTCAGTTGCCTCACTTAAACGCATCAGAATCATAAGGTATTGCACGAAATTAATCCTTAAATAGGGCTACTGTCACATGCAAAGAGAAGCTCACACTCGACCAATTTATATGATAGTTTTACTGATATGTATAATGACTGTAAGATGAAGCAGAACCAAGAAAACATACCTAAGCCAATGGCATCAGAACCCTTCATGATTTTCAGCCTCTTGCATGTGTCAATGAACATCCTGCAGGATTATCACAGTTAGGAATGAAGGCAAAACATTGCTCAAAAATGTGTTCCAATGGTCTTCTATAGCTGCCACTTTCTTAACACAAACAGCAGTAAAGCATCAAACTTCATGCATGGCTGCATGGGAATGCATAAGAACATTACACATTCCCATAGGAAGCACTCAAAAACAACAGTCAACAGACATACACAAATGAGAAAGATTATGAAGAGACATATAAAGGCTGAGCACAGAATATAAGAGAGACACAACAGAATAAAAGATTGAAAACAATGTCTGGCTTGGCATTGAAGATAGAAGCAAAACAGCAGAAACAAAAATATTTAAGGTGCAGAACAGTAAGCTTCCCTATTTAGAAGAAGCCCTGTGCAGTAAAAATGCAGTAATCTGCTCATGAGATGATATCAAAAAGGAGCAAGCATGATGTAACACAGAGAACTTAAACTAAATTTGCAGGTTGGAATTGCTTGATGATATTGTTGGCAGTATATTTCATATCTCACTGATTCAACTATAATTATGACTCTGCATAATTTCTAAAGCACATTACCTTATCATCTTAGATCTTAAAAATAGATGCAATCACTGCTACAAGAAAAAAAAGCATAACGGCAACATACAAAACAAGTTCGGTAGGTTTAGAAACACTTACTCCCAAGGCACATCTCCTACGAGCATCCAGTCGCCATCTTTGTCTTCATAAGTAAGTACATATTCTGAACCATGCAGGAGATCCTTCAGCTTGCTCTCACTCATCATTTCTCTTCCTGGAGCCCCATGTGAACCACACTGACCTGAAATGGTCAATATGCGTAGCAAATCCATGTCAAAGTTCAACTTCAGAATCAAATATAAAAGCCATCACAAAATTCATTGAAAGAATCCCTAACAAGAAATAATTTGCTTAAATAATTCAATATTGCAGCAGCTCACCTAAGATAAAACAGCTGAACATCTTCTCAAGGGCAGAAGACAGTTCCTGGTATGTCGTATAATTCCTCAGATCAACCTTCCTCAGATATGGAGCACCATCCATGCTCACCTTCACGAAGAGCACCGCCGGGCTTGGTTTTCCATCTACTTCATCATTGTTCTTTGAAGTGGTAGCCAACGAGTTTTTCCTAAATGATCTAATAGGAGGCCAACCAACAACCTGTGCCCTGCCAAAGATAAGAAGCAATGAGCACAACAAGAAACCACAGAACAACCACTTTAAGATCTTTGTTCGACTTCTAAACTATGTTGAAAATTAGGGATCCTTCATCTAGCAAGTTACACCTACTTAGAAGCCGGTGAACTGCCACTGACAGCACCTCCTGTTCCACTGACTGCGCCGGTCTGTCCTTGTAATACCTTGCTTGGTATTTCCTTCTTTGCAGTTGGCTGCAGTCCAGCAGGTCTGGGTGATAGCATCACATTTATCGCTGCAGTACCAGTAAACTTTCCCTGCAACACAGATTGTAGGGAATCAGACTTAGAAACAGCACATAACATTCATTTACCCTCAATAAAATAATAGCATTTTTACCTCAGAGAATCCATCCATTGCATCAGCAAAACCCCTTTTGTTTCCCGAAACTACAGTCTTTTGAGTTGATGAGCAGATTCCATCTTTCGTAGGGAGCGGGAGCAATGGGAACAGTGGTTTCTCATCAAGCTTTGTTGAGCTCAATGAGAAGATGTCTGGACCCCTTTCAGGAGATTGGGATCCAGGAAGGCCGAGCCTCAACTCGGTGGCCTTCAAATTCAGATTGTCCTTTTTCTCATCAGACATGCCTGGCGCAGCTGAACTGTCTACCGATGAGCAATCAGACAAACCCAAGTAGTTGCGTTCTTTCAAGGAAACCCCTCCATTTTGGGAGAAGCAGTCCAAGGATTGTGGCGAAGATGCAGACGCTACAGTTGAAGCGTTGCTCAGCCCTTCCTCCCTGGTAACCAGCAGGGGCGGAGCCATCAAACTCCAAATTCACAAACTGCCTTACACAAAACCAAAGCAGAACTCACTCAACATTGTGCCATAAATAATACAAGATCAACAAAAGATGAAAAGAAAATGTGTTCTAAACTTCTATAGGAAACGGATTCTAAAGAATCAATCAATCAGAATTAACTAGAAGTCATCTATACTCTATGAACAAAAATGTTCCGGGAGAATAGTTATCACAGTAATAGCAGGCAATTTAAACAACATGGATCAAAAGAAATTGCTCAACAGTAAAGAAAAAATATTTCCGAATAAGGGACACAAGCAAAACAGTATTATGACAACATGCAACCCTCAAAAATAAAATAAAAATATTGTGACTCTGTAACCAGTGGCTCAGTGGCAGTTATCATATGGCACTTGCAGTAGCTGAATCAAGGCCCCAAAAATGATCAAGTTAACAAAATACCCAAAGAAAAAGGAAAAACCATGATTATCTCAGCAATATTCATTAGCACCCGATTATGCAATAAATGAATAGGAAAAAATGTTAGAAGAATTGCAGCCAATTGATCACAATAGCATGCCTTCTTCTTCTCCCCCCCCCCCCCTTCTCCATACCAGGTTTAACCTTTCCTTTTGCTCCTTCTTTACTAACCTGTGTGGGATTCTTAGTCATATATACCACTTGAGCTCGGTTTTCTTTCTCCCAATGAAAAATACCCAAAAGAGAAAAATAAAAATAAAAACTAAAAGAAACCAAATTGCAAGGATGATGAACACGCCACAGCACAACAGATCCACACTTAACCATACCAACCATTTTTCTACTGTGTAATAAAAAAGAAAATCAAAAGGTAAATAGGTATTCCCAAACAACCCCTCCCCTAACCCCAAAAAAAAAATGAAAAAGAAAAAAAATTTAGAACAGCAAGCGTGCAAAGTTGAGAAATTTAAAACAAAAAAATATTTAAGGGGAAAAAAAAAAGACCAAAGCATGAGGGGTACATTCCATTTGTAAAAGTGAAACACACAAGGAATAAATCCAGCAGAATAGAAAGAAGAGCTGAAATAATAATAAAATAATAATAAAGTGCATTTTGAGAGGAAATAAGAGTGACGGACCTGTGGGTTAATGTCTGGCAGAGATGACAGAGAAGAAGAAGAAGGAAGAAGAAGAAGAAGAAGAAGAGAGATTATTCTCTCAAATTTCTATTTTCTTATATTCCTGTTGGTTTTGCAGTCCAGAAAGAAAGCCACAAAAATGCAAAAAGAAACTAGTAACAGAGTGTTAGTGTTCTTCTGCTGAGTGATTGAAAGGGGGTGAATGAAGAACAGAGCAGAGAGAGAGAGAGGAAGCTCAAGGGCCTTCCATTAAGCACAAAGCAACAAAAGCTTTCAGGTTTGTGCAGAGAACACATAAACACAAACTCAATAAATGAACCCCTTTTCTCTCCTAACACTGTTACTATTACTGCTATTACTGCATCAAATTTAAATTTAAATTAAATAAACCACATCAGAAAGGGGCAAAACAAAACTCATAATATCGCTCATGTTTTATTTGGATAAAGAAAAAATAAATAAAAAAAAATTTTATTTAGATAAAAAATTATAATAAAAAAATTATATTAATAATTTTATGTTTTTGTTTTTTTAATTGATCAAAAAGTGAATTAATAAATTTATACTCATTTACACATTTTTTTTATTTTCATCTCATTTTTGAAAAAAAAAAATATTTTGATGGCTCTCACACTATTTTTTTTATTATATTTTTTTTCACATTTAAATAATAAAAAATTTATATTTCCATCTTTTTTTTTTTCTTAATCAAAATAAAGTGTAAATGGTATGTCTCATTGGTTACACATTTATTAAGTTGCTAAAAACGTGTAATTGTCTCTATTATGTAGAGAAGTATTTTTTTTTTTTTTAATTTGTCAATGTATTATTGTATGTTGAGATTTCAATTTTGATTTCTAATTCTTATTTAAGTAGACTAATAAACTAATATAGTATTAAATCAACCGAAATATATTAGAAGAATTATTTTACTTGTAGATTATGACAAGGACACTGGTTAAAAAATAAAAACAATAAAAAATTAAATATTTATAAAAAAATTAAATTGTGATATTTTTAATATAATAATATTTTATAATTAATAAAATTTATTATTTTTAACAAATATTTAATCAATACTTTTTTTAAATAAATTTAATAATATAAAAATAAAATATTACAAAAAATATTGATTAATATTAATAAAATTATTGTTTCCTAACAATTTTTTTAATATACTAAATACATTAAAAGTTTTAAAAGTCATTATTTCTCTCTATTTAATTTTCTTACCTTATTATACGTACCAGCTTATGAACTCATGATAAATTAATAAAAATTTCTCGGTTTTGAAATTTATTATTTATTATATATTACTAATTTTATAACTAAAATATATTATATATCATTTTTTTATTGTAATTGAAATTAAATATTGTTTTAAAATTAAAGAGTTCTTTTTCTCTTTTTTTTCTTTATCTTTCTCACTCTTTTATCCATTATATCTCTTATATATTATGATTAATGATTAATTATAATTTTAATAATCAAACTATAGAATATGACATTTTCTAATTCTAATTAAAATTAAAATGGTAAAAGTAAAATTGAAATATAACTATATTATATTATTAATTTAACAACTAAAATTTGTTACATAACACTTTTTCATTAAAAATTAAGATAAAATTTTTATTTAATTTCAAATTTGTCCCCTTATCTTTCTAATCTATATTTTTACTTCTTTTTCTTTCAAATATTTATTACATATAATTTGAAAAAAATCACTAATGCTGTGAATAGTAAAAATTAGAATCAAGAATCAATTATTTCAAAAAAAATTAATTTTAAATTAATTTTATAACTATCAAATAAATTTTTTTATACTAACATTTAATAATATTTTTATATATATAAAGAAAAAAATATCATTTTTAAATAATAAATATTAAAGTTAGTTATTTTTATTTGTGCAATAGACTTAATACCTAATCAAATATAAAAATATACACATTAAATTTTTCAAGTTTTAGATAATAAATATTAAAATTAATTATTAATAAAAAAATAAAGTCTTTCACATGAAAATAATAACTAAAAAGCTTATTATTTAATTTTTTTTATTTACAGAAACTTTGATCTTCTTAGTCGATGAAAAATTTGGTCCGTACGACCTTTTATAAAAATAGTTTAATTTTATAAATTTTTTGTGTCATAATCTATAATATTAGGACAAAATCAACATAATTTTAAATTATTTATATTCTCGTATTGTTATTATGGACAAAAGTATTAATAATTCTCTATTTTTAAATATCAACATAAATTAAGAAATAACTAAAATATATTACGATTACAAATGTCATAAAGTTGTTTTATAAAATTATCTTTAATTATTCTTAATTTATTTTCTCTTCTATTATCGTATTAATAACTCCTTTATACACTTACTCAATACAATAAGAGTACGATTGAAGGGGGAATAATATTTAAAAGATATTCAATTATTTAATATAACAGGAATTTTAGAGGGTGAATAAATATTTTTTTGTCAAAAGTTCCTTGATAATTTAATTTAAGAGTAAAGTATTATTTTTATCCCCAACGTTTGAAGTAAGTTCTAAAGTTGTCCTTAAGATTTTAATGTCTTATTTAAGTCTCTAACATTTTAAAATTATCTCAATGTTGTCCTGCCATTAGAGATCCGTTAACAGAATTGACGGCAGGACAAAATTGAGACGATTTTGAAACGTTAGGAACTTAAGTAAAACGAAAATGTTGAAGACAAAAACGATACATAGAAACAAATTTTAATTTTATCCTTCAATAATATCAATTTTTTACTGTACATAATATTCAATTATTTTTAATTACATCTAAGTAAATTACACTTAATCACATTACTTTCATTCTAAATAATTTTTTTTATATTTTTATATTAACTTATAACTTTAAATGTAAAATTATAAAAAAAAAACAAAATTATTTAAAATGAAAGTAATGTGATTAAAAAATAATTGAATACTATGTACAGTAAAAAATTGATATTATTGAAGGATAAAACTAAAATTTATTTCTATGTATCGTTTTTGTCCCCAATGTTTTCGTCTTATTTAAGTCCCTAACGTTTCAAAATCGTCTCAATTTTTGTTCTGTCGTTAATTCTGTTAACGAATCCCTAATGGCAGGATAATATTGAGTCAATTTTAAAACGTTAAGGACTTAAATAGGACGATTGAAACGTTAGAGACAACTTTAAAATTTATCCAAAACGTTAGGGATAAAAATAATACTTTACTCTTTAATTTAATATACTAAAATTTTGACTTTTTATCGGTTTTTGCACATCAACGTACATATACTAATCAGCATTAAGAAAAATATATGAACCAACTCTAAATCAGCCAAGAATGAAACCACTTAATTAATTATAAATATAGTAATTAGTTTTATTTATTTATGATTTAAAATATTGGTTATTAAATGTTTCACCACATTCAAATTAGGAGGAGATACGTTCAGTATCATTGCAACGTGAATCACAGAAATTGATTCAATTAGCTTCCGTCTCTTCACCCCTCCTTCCCTCTCTAAATGCCTAAAATATGATAAATCAAAAAACAGATTTAGAACCATCCAATTTACAAAGAAAAGAAATATCCTAATGACTAGCATAAACACCATCTACGTAGAAGTTTTAAATTTATCCATAAACATTTGAGTGGTTTTTGGTTGAAACCATCTTAATTTCTAGCATTGTTGTAATCATTATTACTTATAAATCTACAGATACAAATTGATAGATAATATATACACATAAATATTTGTATTTTACACTGTTATGAATGTTGATTATATGTCAAGGAAGAAAACACCGAAAAAGAGAAAGTTGGGAGCTAACATTTTTAGTATTAAAAAAAAAGTTAGTTAATATTAGTTAAAAAATAAGAAGAAGAACCAATAATTTAATTAAAAAAAAAGCTAATTATTTGGGGAATGGCCTCAGGAAAATAGAAGTAAATATCTTGTGGCTCAAAACGTGCCAGAGATAAAGTCAACTCTTATAAATTCTGTTGTGTCATTGTGTGAGATCAAAGGGGACAAGGGAGAAGAAAATAAAGAAATCTGTGAGCAGATGAATAATGAGACAAAGAGAGAATTATGAAAACGAACTTTATTGAATTTGAGCTAAGAACTACAATGGCAAATTCTCCCTATACTTCTCCAATTATTACAAAATTATACTGTGTTCACCCAAAATAACAACTAATCTAACGGAGAGAACACCCTAACTATCTAGCTACTAAGTTAGCATAAATAACTAACTACATATATTTGAAATAGAAACTCAACAAACTTACTTATCAGAGTTAGCAAAATAATATAATCAACTTAAAGGTTAATAGTTAAATTAGTTTCTGAAAAATAAGATATTTTTTAAATTTGTTTTTAAAAGATTTTTTCAATAAAATTAGTTTTTTAAAGATTACGAATTAATCATATACGTCCTTCAATTACTCCACTCACAATTTCGTCAACAATTGATAATGTGAAATGTTAACTGATAGCATACATGACACATAATATGTTCAATTAGACGTTGACTAAATATGTTTACGAAAATCTATCAATTTAGTTACTAGGTCATATTAGGACTACGATTTTTTTAATTGGAGAAAATGACTAAATTAATAAATTTTCATAAATACATTCGGTCAATATCCAATTAAACATGTTAGGTATTATATATGTTATCAATTAACGTTTTACAATATCAATCTTTAAAAAAAATTATTAACGGAATGAATGGAGGACAAATATAATTAATTCGTAATCTTTGAAAGACCAATTCAATTAAAAAAATATTTCAAAGATGAATTTAAAAAATATCTTATTTTTTAGAAACTAATTTAATTATCTATTAACTCATTAACTTAATTTATTGCATAAACCCCATGTGTTACATTTTCCATACTTTGTTTTAACGTGCACTTTTTTACCATCAAACTATTATATATATTAATGTATCTTTTTCTATTTGGTTAAACTCTTTTAGAAGAAGTGATTTTATGACGTAATATAAGAACTTTTTATTAATAGCATAGATATTGGAACAAAAATTTCTGATTTTATGAGTAACTTATTTGTTTCAAACATTTACGTTCTTGTATAAAAACAATATGGATAATCTACTGAAGTTACAAAATTAGGAAGCAGAGTTGGCATGGATGCATGGTTGTGATTGAAAAGCAGAGATTGTGAATGAGAGACAAAATAAAAGAAAAGAGAAGTAAATATGTTGTCGTTATTAGCAGGTGCTATAAATGATGAGCAGAGCCTGGCCTATATTTTAATTTTGTCTTTTGTTTCATCGATTAAATTTAAATATGGTGTGTTCTATAGCGTTTAAATTTTACTCGTATAATTCAAAAATAAAAAAATGAGTCCCGCTTGTGTTTATCTTTATTTTTAGACAAATTAGGACACAATTTTCATAAACACCAAAAAGGTAAACTAATTAATTAATGAAAAAAGAAAATACATAAAAGCAAAGCATGATATTAGAAGGAAGATAGCTATGATGATTTCCAGATGAGGACAACATATGATGAACTACAATTATGGTACTCAAACTTTATAGCGTGACATGCATGATTATTTAATTTAATTTAATTTACGTTTAATTTCACCCCTGCCATATTTTGTGCAACATTCATGATGAATGATGGCAAGGAATTATGTTTGAGGGACGGTGGAAGCTAAGATGTATGGTAAAAATAAAAGGGACAAAGAGAACATTGAGAAAGATACTTCCATTCATTCACATGATGTCTATCTAAAAAGGTTAAATAAATAAAATGAGAAAGAAACGCTTCATTTTGTACGTCCCTTTTCTTTGCTAGCTCAAAATATCATGATGAAAGACACCATTCAATGTTTCTTCGATGTTGACACAGGCCAAGAAATAGCTAGAATTATACTCATTTACCTTGGAATCAAATTCAATTCAGCCATCATATCAAAAGAAAATTCAATTCACTTCAGCAACCTCTGATCCCTTTCTCTTTATTTATTATCTTTTACTATAAGTGACTGTTTAAAATTTTTTGTGGCTCAATTATTTAATGTAACTTGAAACTGAAAAAATCAGTTTATAAAGAGGTGAATTTTATAGTGTTTATAATTTACTGCACAATTTATTTTTTATGATAAATTTTGAATATTTAATGATTATTTATTTTTATATTTTTAAAATTAAATATTAAATTTTAACATTTTTTAGTAAGTTATACAAATACTTTTAAGCATCATAGTATTCATTTTATAAAAATGTGGATAATAAAATATTTTTTTAATATCAGTTAATTACATTATTTTTGTGTAACTTTAAAGTCACGATTTAAGTTATGAAAACAGTCACTAATATATAATTATCAGGTTAGATTATATACATTACATTTTTTGAGTGTGGTTCTTTCTCAAACCTTACATTAATACATGCGGGACACTTATGTATCGGATTGTTTTTTGTTATATTATTCATGTCACTCAACATATACCATCATACAAAACATACTCAAAAGAAACAAAAATGCTATATATACAAAAAAAAAATTAATCATTATTATTTATTTATTTTTAATTTATATTTTATATTCTAAAATATATTCTATATAGAAATTACTAATTTAATAACTAATTTTAAATATATATATATATATATATATATATATATTAATTTGTTTGGCAGTTATATTTTTTTGTTTTTGTCACAAAAATTTAAATTTTTAGATAAAAAAATATTAAGATTTGTAATATTAAAAAAAATATCTACGATTTTTAAAGGAAAATTCAAAATTTTTGCGGTACTTTGTATTGAAATTAGCGACAATTTTAAAATCGTTGAAAATAAGTTTGTAAATATCCTAAAATTGCGGCGGTTTATATTTGTCAGTAAACATGTGCAAAACCCTGACATTTGTATATCACAGCGGTTATAAACTGCCACCAAATTATCTACCACAACATATTAATTTAGCTGCGATTATACCAGCAGTGGCTAGAAACTGCTGTAAAAACAACTGTCCGCATCACTGACCAAGGCAAATCATTCAACTGCTAGTATTGATTTTTGCGACAATTTTAAACTGCTGCTAATCACAGAAAAAACTGTCATAAATCTCTGCTATTCTTGTAATGTATGTAACAAAGTTAAAAAAAAAAATAAATTCAAACATTTTCATTGTCAAATCAATCCTATCTTTTGTACTTAGATGTATTTTATCCAAATGCATTAAGTTTTGGATAAAAAGAGAAGAGTACAATAGAGAATTAATTTAAAATAAGAAAAAATATATTTATACAGTTATATTAAAAAATAATTTAAAATTATTTTATTTAATTAAATATTTATAATTTATATATATGATATTTATAATTATATATTTATTCATTTAATATTAATATATTATTAGATTATTCCAGTAATAATTAAAGAAAACAAAATAAAATAAAAAAAATTATTTCCTATTGTGGCGGAAACATTTTTGTTTAAGTAAACTGATGATTTATTTTTGTATTGGAAATTTCAGATTATCATCAAATTATCGATACCACAATTTTAGTCATTATTATCAGTATTGTTAGTGATTGAACTTATGTATGTATATAGACATAAATACAAAATTAATGATTAAAACTGTAATATTTATGGTTTAACCCTAACATTTATATAAGTTGAATGAAGCAACAAGCATGAATTATTATTATTTGTGAGAGTAGCGAGTGGCCATACCACCGCGGAGCTTAGGTACAAATGATAAGGACAGAAATAATGATATGTTCTAAAGCAACACGCAAGAGAATCGTTATTGTTTGTCTTTCTTGGGAGAGAATTAATTGAAAGAGAGAAGGTGGTGGTTGTGGAGGAGAAGGCATGCAATGTTATGGCAGCAAAACCAGTGGGCAATAGAACACATACTCACATATATAGCAGAGCAGTTTTAATTTTACTGACATATATGTATGTGAATAATGATGATCGAGTGAGCGACTATCATAGTACAAATTCAAGGGGTAAAGAAGGAAATAAAAATAATGCATTGCATTTTGTTTTGTCAACTCATCAACCGTTGCTAGTGTTTGAAAAAAAAAACATCATTATCCTTACCGAATACTTAAAACATATGAGACAAAAATGTTTCCAAAGGAGATATTTGAGTATCTGAAATTGTGAAAACCAGCGGCACTAGACAGCAAAAGCAATATTATTATTACCTTTGCTTGGCAGAAGAAATGATGAGCTCATGCAATGCATGTCTCATGGATCATTTACCTACCTCTAACTAAAAATAAATGATACTAATTAGGGCAGGAAATTGTGCACAACATATTAAGTTTCAAATGAGATATGTATGACTACACTGACTGTAATAATTATGTATATACATATATATTTGGCTAAGATCAGTGTTTTTCATATCCTTGAATTCTTTTTTGGAAAAGTCTAGGGGCCAACAATTTTTGTGTTTTGTGGCTAGCACTTAACCATCAAGAGAAAAGTTAGTGATCTCCCACTATTGAATGTAATCTCACACTATTAAAAAGACTATTGATGGCCAATTGATGATTACAAAACACAAAAATTGCTGGCCCTAGCACTCATCTTCTTTTTTTAACTAATAAAAGAAGAAAGAAATGAGACACACTAGGGAAGATTATTAAGACAGGAATTCAATCACTTTAACTGTTTTGTTTTTTATATGGTCACTTTTTTTATTTAAAATGCTAAAAATTATATGTTATTTAAAAATATATAATGGACGAAAAATGAATAATTTTAAAATTTAGCTTTTTTTTCCCTCTTAATAAACTATTGGTAAGCTTATCAAATTTACAGCAACAATAACTTTATTATTAGTACATTAAAAAAGAAATGTATCTAAACACATTTTTGTAAGCCATAATCAATTTGAAATTGAGGAAATAAAGTATGAGTTAATCATATGATAATCGAGTTATGAATAATTAATTTAGAACAAGGAAAAAAAATGCTTCCTCATTCTATATATAACAATAAGAATCTCTTTTAGTGTTTTTATTTTTTGTAAAATTGTGTTGCTTTCAAATTTAATAACTCATTAGTAAATTTATACTTATAATATTGTTCAACTATTTATTGAAAAAGAAAATAATAAAAATTACGACGATAAAAATAGGAAATGTATTATGATTAATAAATAATATTTTGTTTAAATTGTAGCAATTTAATAGAATTTTGTAATTATTTTAATAATTATGTACAATTAAAATGAGAGACAATTAATACACCTGAACTTATTATACATAAGTTTCTGTAAATATATGATTATTTTGTAACTAATACTTGGAATTAAAAGTGAGACGTAACCCTAAAAGAAAGATGTGAATAGTAGTTTAGTTAAAAGAAAAATGATAAAAGAAAGTTAAGGGAGGGGCGTGGGAGAGGTGAGAAGGAAAAAAGGCGACAAAAAAGGTTGGGGAGAGTTGGGTCAAAATGAAGAAGAAACCATGGAAGAAAGAGAATAAGGGTGTTGTTAGTGTGATTGGGAGACAAGAAAGTGGCAATAGTTGTGCCTTTGCCGGGTGCTGACCAAGACAGGGGCCTCTTCCCATCACTACTTATTAATAACCTTTTCCTTTTCCTTTTCCCTTTCCCCATCATTACTCTTTCTCTCTCTCTCTCTTCCTACACACACTTGCCCTCTTTTTATTTGCCCTACTTCATTTTCAATTCTTTCCTGCCACTATTCACTACCTAATATATTTAATAGGATTTTTTTGAGCATTTCTTAAGATGATCTATTTCCCAATATTAGAAAATATAATCAATAATATGTAATCATTTATTCATTTACAAGACTTTTTAGTAACAAAAACGTAGAGCATAAACTAAATCTATAATACAAAAAAAAGTGTAGGTAATTAACACTTTTTTCAATAAATTTTTATAATAAAAAATCTAAAACCAAATAAAAAAATATTCAAAACTTACAAAAAAATAAAATATTAAAAGAAAATATATAGAATCTAACAAAAAATATTTAAAATCATTGCAAAAGAATATTAGAATACGTGAGAAGCTTCGATTAGAGGCAATTACAGCGTATTCGACAACGAAGAATGTGTTTTGCGCTGCGACAGTAACATTATTTTGGGATTGAACGACGATACAGAAGGAGAAATAGCAACTCTAGACGAGAAATAAAAAAACCTCACAAAAAATAAACATTCAAAACCTGACTAAAAGAATATCCAAAACCATTTTAAAATAGAACATCCAAATTTAAGAAAAAGTATTCAAAATCTAAAAAAAATATCTAAAATCTAAAAAAAAAAAAAAACCGAACGTCTAAAATCCAATTAAAAAACATCTAAAATATAACAAAAAATCATCACAAACATAACAAACAGATGAAAAAAAAAAAGAAAAAAAAAGGATGAATGAGAATAATGAGAAAAAGAAGAAAAAAAAACAATAACAACAGAAAGATAAAAAAAAGAAAAATATGATGGTGAAAATTTAATTGTAGTATGATGATAGAAATAATCGTGTAGAAGAGTGTTGTCATTAGAAGAAATCACGAGGGAAAAAAAATATTTTAGTTATTTTTTATTGTAAAAATAAAAATAAAATAAATTTAAAAAATTTAAAATTTTATTTTTTATGATAATTTAAAAAAAATATTCAAATTAACTGATATTCTAATTGACTATCTAAAAAGAGTGTAAGTAATTGTAGTTAGCTCACATCCTAATTATGTAAAATAAATAAATAAATAAATAAAGATGGCAACAATAAAAGGAGTGAAGGGACGGGAGTAGTATTATTACGTGGTTTCTCTCTCCTATTAATTGTGCTGTAAATCGGTTCTAGCACGCTTGTACTATATATGTATCATCCTTAGTTAATTGCTCATGCACGCCAACATAATGCCCCTATCGTTAATCCTAATTAGTAATTACCATATCTCGCTTTAAGCACATATTTGATTTTTTCCCTTTATATATAATTGTTATTCGTTACGCCTTGTATGTGCAGTTGCACCGTTATCCGTTACTATTTGATTTTCTATTATTAGAAGAAATGCAAGGAGCATCCTGCATACCTAGACTGATGTTCAAATTAATAAATGAAACCCTCTCACGAAGTAAGTAATTTTATAATCGGGTGAAGAATGACACATCAATTGAATTAGAGTACTAGATGTCCAGATCTTTCATGTGAAAATTCCACGTATAAATACCTTGGAAACTTTTATTGTAAATTTGTTTGGGTTCTAGATTATTATTAGACTAGAACTTAGAAGTGGACATAACTGAATTGACAGGTTAGTAATAATAAACGTGTATATCCACTATAAAACATACGACCTTATTGTGTTATGTGGAATTAATGAAACCAAATAAATGTGTGATGAATACGGCAGCCGGCAGGGATGGTTGGTTGAGATGAGAATAATATATTGGCAATATTTTAATCTATGGTTATAGCTAGATACTCATGCCTATACATTATTAAAACAGAGGTACTATTCTAAGAAAAAAGAATCAGTCCAAATAATTAAAATTTATTTTATTTAACATTTATTAATTATTGTTAAAATTAATAAATATTAAATAAAATAATTAATAAATATTAAATAAGATAAGTTTTGATTATTTTAATTAATTTTTATTATTTTTTAAGCATTACTTATTCTAAAATTAATCATTTCATCCAATAATATATCTATTTTACAGATTTTTATATTTTATATTTAATTATTTTTTTGGTCCTTATAGTTTTGCGAAATTTTCAATTTAGATCCTTATATTTTTTTTTAATTGATTTTTTGCACCAAATTTTATTTTTAAGCGGGTCCATATACTTTTTTTTTCTTTTTATTTGGGTCTTGCACTAATTTTTTTTTCAATTAGGTCCCTATATAATTAAACCAATTACTGTTAAGAGGAATCTAATTGAAAAAAAAATTGGTGCAGGGACCAATTAAAAAAATATATATAAAGACCTAATTAAAAATTTCACAAAATTATAAAATCCAACAGAATAATTAAACATATATTTAATATCAAAATTAGTTATTTAACAGTGATCAAAGAAAATATTATGGTAGTTTGACAATATCAACATAAACTTTTAGTTCAAGATATATTATCTGAAAATAGAACTAACTTTTCTTTGAAGTACCAATTTTAAAGTATATAAAAATCTTTTGTTTGGTAATAAAAAAGATAACAATGACAAATAAAATACTTGACAGAATCATAAACATGCATACAAAATAAACATAGCACGAATAATAAGCAAATATAACTTGTAAATGATATAAATAAATATAACACTTCTCAAAAAACCAAAGTGTTCGATGAAAAAAACTAAGTCTTCACAGAATTTCGAAAAAAACCATACTTGACAAAAAAAAAAAAAAAAAGAATTTGCTTACAAGAATAAAATGAAACTAACTTGCAGAAAGGAAGATTACATAAACTAACTTGCAGAAAAAAATATTACATGAACTCAAAGAAAATAAAGATAAAATAGAAGGAAATTTACAAAAAAATTAACTTAGACATATAACAAAAAATCGTTAGGATGTGTGTGGGGGAATAAATGTATTTTTCCGAAGAGAATTTTTAATAATTTGTTCTTTGGTCGTCTCTCTATTTATAGACACATTCGACCAATTTTTTGTTAACATGTCACGGTATATAGTTATCTCGTCAAGCACAAAACATTCTACTTTTTGCGATATTGATCTTCTCTTCAACCATATCCGTTAAATATGCCACAATTCATTATTGATGAGAGGCTTTAATACCAAAATATTCAAGCTCTTTGACGCTTCACATATGTCTTCGATCAAATCTTTTTTGTCAATATCAACACAAAATGTTCCCACTGTATCAAACTTTTCTTGTCGACGTGGACACAAAATAGCTTTGACATAAAGTGATTTGACTGATTTCAACTCAAATTTTGTTGAATAACACTATCCTATAACTAAGAAATGAATTAAAAATGTAAGTTAGGTTTTGTTGGAGATGACTCGGCCCCGAGTTTGGTTTCATTTAGGGGTGTTTATAGATCGGATCTGATCCGCATATTCACAGTATTTATCTGAATTCGATTCGAAAATTGTGAATATTGATCCGATCCGCACACTAATAGAATCAGATTATTGCAGATTTCATGTAGGTATCCACATATTTGATCCTCATATTTGCGAATCTGCAAAAATGAATAAATAAATAAGTAACTATTATTTTTATGTTTTATTTTAACTAATAATTATTATATATGTTATATTATTTTATTTTTATTATTTAAAAATATATATTTAATAATATTTTAAGAATAAATATATTTAAAAAAATAAAAAAATTTATTTATATTTTTTAAATAAAAATAAGTTTTTTAAAATATTTTATATTTTATGGATATATCTGATATCTGATCCGATCCGCAAATGTGCAGATCAAATCGGATATAAACTTCAAAAAATACAAATATTAAATCTAATCGAATAATTTTAGTGCGAATAAAATTAAAATTTTGATCATATTCAATCCGATATGATATCCATTCACCTTAGTTTCATTGCATTCAAGTTTATTGTTTAGCAGGTACGATATTATTTATTGGCACGTGGATGGCGTGTGCCGTAGTTGTGTCTGACATGGCTTAGTATTTACTATTTAGTATTTTCGGCTCATTCAATTCAAGAGTGGCCCCCTCATCCTAATACCAAACAATACCACTCACGTGTGAAGCTGACATGCAGTTTATCTCTTAAAAATTAAATAAGTAAACGATACATATATTCTTTGAAAAACATGGTTTACTGTTTTGAAAATAATTTGCCTAAGTTGTTAACTTGATAACTTCAAAGTTCAAACTATATCATCCTTTATGTATCAAAAGAAATAGTATTTATTAAAAAATTATATGATTTCTAAAAAAAATATGCTATTACCCAACTGAGTTGTTGCTTATTAGTAAAAGTGAGTGTACCACCCTTTTTTTTTTTAGAATTTTTTTGAGACCTTACTTAAAATAAGACAAATTCCTTCATTAAGTGTACCACCCTTTTTTTTTTATTTATTTTACCGAGCTTTGTTTTTAGAATTTTTTTGAGACCTTACTTCAAATAAGACAAATTCTTTCATTTTTATACTTTTTTTTGTTGAAAAAATTTTACTCTTTAAATATTATCTTTTATTTGATTTTTAAATTTAATATTTTATTACTTTAATTTTTTAATTAATTATATTTTCTATTTTTAAAAAATAATATTATTTTTATTTAATTTATTATTATATTTGTTACAGTAAAACTTGTAATCACTTTCTACTGTACCAATTTTTTATAAACCACACCATAAAATTTGTAACTACTTTTTTTGGCATTAATTTTTTAAAAATCACATAAATTTTTAAAATAAATTATAAATAAGACACGCTAAATATTATAACAACACATCTAAAATTCATGTCAAAAAACTTATATACAAACTTAGAATCATAAACAACATAAACACATCCAAAACTAAATGAATAAAATAAACACATTTAAAATTATAAGAATGCACACTAAATTCGCGCCACTTCTCCCTTGATGTTGCGTCTTCTTCTTTTTCTTTTTCTTTTTTTATTATCGTTATCACTAATAACACTAACATTTTGTAAACATTTTTATTAATTCTGATTTTTTTTATGCCATCATTAAAAAATTTTGATTCATTTCTCAATTTATTTCGGTTCATTTGTGTGTTAATTGAGGTTCATTTGATGTTGCTACTAAGTATTGACCAAATTTTTTCTTCCTTAAGTAATTTTGGTTCATTTCTTAGTTTAATTGAGGTTCATTTAGAATCTGAACTAAATTCAGTTTATTTATGTGCTAATTGAGGTTCACTTGATGTTACTAATAAGTATTGATCAAATTTTTTATTCCTTAAATAATTTCGGTTCATTCCTTAGTTTAGGAGGTTCATTTGGATCCAGAAATGAATTTGATGTATTTTTGTTGATGATTGAATTTTTTTTTACTGCTTGTTCAAATCTAAACTAATTGAATAGAATGAAGTGGGATCTAATGCAACTGAATAAAGTGATAATGAATAATTTCATTATTCTTTGCTAAAAAATTTGGTCAATACTTATCAGCAGCATCAAGTGAACCTCAATTAACACAAACATATCGAATTCATTTATGAATACAAATGAACCTCAAATAAACTAAGAAATGAACCGAAATTACTTAAGGAATAAAAAATTTGGTCAATACTTATTAGCAGTATCAGGTGAACCTCAATTTAACACACAAATGAACTGAAAATAGTTTAGTTTACTCAATCATCAATAAAAATACATCAAATTTATTTCTGGATCCAAATGAAGCGAAATTACTTAAGGAATAAAAAAATTGGTCAATACTTATCAGCAGCATTAAGTGAACCTCAATTAGCACACAAATGAATCAAAATTTGTTCAGATTTTAACAATCTGTCAAAAAGACTCAATCATTAAAAAAAACCTATTCGAATTCGTTTTTGGATCCAAGTGAACCTCAATTAAAAGGAGGAAAAGAAAAAATGCAGCAACAACAGCAATAAAAGAATGACGATTGAGAGAAAACACGCAAAGAAGAAGAAGGAGGAAGGTGAAGAAGAAGAAAGAAGGCGAAAAAGAAGAAGAAGGAATGCGAAGACGAAGAAGGAGGAAAGCGAAGAAGAAGAAGAAGGAAGAACGCAAAAAAGAACGAACGCGAAGACGAAGAAGGACATGTTTTGCGTGATTGAAACGCGCGTGTGTATACGCTAGTGTGATGAAAGTAGTTTTTGTTGAGTTTGGAGCAACTTGATTAGATTTGATTGACAAAAATACTTAAATATATAGTTAGACTAAAATTTAAAAGATTTTTTTTTTTTGGATATCTTTTAATTTAAAAGATATCTAGTTAAATTGTATCATTGTCCTTTTTGGACAAAATTGGTAACATCATCCTTCACGGATTTATATGAATTAAATGGCCTAAGACTTGGGCCTAAATTATGGATTACACCTTAAGGCCTTCCTTTCCTTGGAAAAGCCCAATTGTTGAGTCCATAATAAGCCCACGTTCCTCTGAGCAAAACCAGAAGAAAAAAAATTAAATCAACAGTCCGTCACCCTCATATGGCAAAAAGGAAAACAAAGAGAACAACATAATTTCGTCCCAGGGGATTCTGAATTTGCCCCTGAATTCTTTAAAATAACAAAAAGTAAAAAAAGTGAATTTGCTTCCGAAAAATTCAAAAAATTATAAAAAAATTTAATTGTCCTAATTATATATTTAGAACTCTCCTTTGACTATTTTCATAGGAGCCATATTCGAAAAATTCACCTAACTAAAGATGCAGCGTAATACATACAAAAAAAAAAAAAAAGGAAGAAAGGGTGCAGCAAAATTCAAAAGGGGCATGAATTGAAGATTTATGAAGGTGAGCTACCAAACTAATAATGCGTATGAGCGTATGTATTTATGTATACATATTGCCAAATGCCAAACTTGCCCACCACAGCCCCTTCATCAATCATTATCATCCGATCCTCTTTGAGCTGGTTTTAAACTTTTAATTTGTTCTAACACGTGCACGCATTCATACCTAAATACTATTTGTTACGAAAGCAATAGAAATAAAATAAGATGCAAGGAAGTCTAATTATTTCTTTGGTTGGAGTCATCAATCAACATGCATGCTAAGTATGTAGTGAATATAAATAGCTAGTTAAAAGCGCGATACATGAATATCCAAAGTTCTGATTCCATACGGCATTGTTCAATTCTTCCTAACTTTATTGCCTAATGCATGCAGCGTGCGTGCATTCTGTGGACACAGTTAGTTCACGGTCAACATCCTCGGCTAGCCTCAATGAGAACACACACAGTTTCATATCCATGTTTTCTTCTTTCAAGTCAACTACTGTCTCCTACTACATAAATGAAGGATAGACCACCGAGATAATTAAATGATGGACTCAAGAACTTCATTCTTGATTGCTTGTCATTTATTTAGGTTTACTGAAATCTCCGTAGAGTAATTAATAATAAATTAGCGACTGGTTGTTGTGTAAAAGAAAATTAAGTAGGAGGAATGTACAAGATGTTATTCGTACGGATTGTGAGAGGGGTCACTGATAGGTTTTGATGGTGACGGGTTGGATTCTTGGAACAATAGGAATAGTAATTGTAAAGATACCCCGACACTCAATTCAAAATATATTCAAGAGATAGGTGAGAGTTATGGATATGTGTCTCGTATCTGAGAGAGTTCTTGACTCTTTTTATATAGTTTGCGATGATTATCTTATTTTATCTTATTAGTTAAGATAAAAAAAAGTATTTAAATTTGAATATCAATTAGATGGTCATGTTTAATGGACCGATTTGGACGGCAGTTATGGCATGGACTCGGATATTCGGGTTGTTGCTGATTCCAGGGGAACTCGAAAACCGGGTCCAAAACAGGAAAGAAAAAAGGGACACATGTCAACATACAATTGTTCAAAGAATCACTGATACCAGGTAAGTAAAACACAAGAACTTTCTCCAAGTCCACATTTCCTAGTAACGCTGGAATGAAGTTGCTTGGGAGTGATATATTTTTTTAACAAATAATAATGTGGAATTCATCTATATAGTTTCATTATTGTCACTATCTTACTCGGGGAGGCAAGCTAATGGCTGACAATTACAGTAGTACTAATTAAATTAAAGGCACCCATATATATACAATTAACAAGTTAGTTAAATCCTAAAAAAATTAGGAGAAGATAAGTTTACAGGGTTCTTGATGTGGCGTATTCCACAGACCACAGCCATGGGAACGGGAATAGATATTTTATTTCAAATTGCAGTGCTCTTTACTGATAATAATAATTTAAATAAAAGCCTTCAATAACCAAATATTAATTTTAATGTTGCAAAAAAATGCACATACCATATGCATATAGTAACAATTTGGTCATGTGAGCTAGCTGCTGTTTATTAGTGGTAAAGTTTTTATTAGCATCATTATTTGTTTTTTTTTTAACTAAAAATAAGAAAACTCTAACTTGTAACCTTTAAATAAATATAAAAAATTATGTCATTTAAATTATAACTCATTGGCATTAGCATCATTATTTGTTATCATAAGGATAGTTTGTATACGCAATGCAAAAATACATCATATGCTATATATGTATATTAAAATTAACTATTAAAATAAATTATTAATATAAAATATATATTAAAATATAAATATACATTAAAAATAAATTAAATTATACATATATTTATACATAATATATTAGTGACTAATTTTAATATATAAATATCATTTTTGATAAAAAGAAGGAACTTTTCAAATATAATTAATTGTAGCAGAAAAAACTAAAAAAAGGCTTCAAATTGAAGCAAGTTTTTGGTTTACACACGGCAACCTCCATATGGATGTGACCGGCTCCTTTATGGTCAAATGTCAACAGCACCAACTTTCACCAACAAACATCAAATGATATATTACACTAGATTGTCCTACCAATTTTTTTGTGTCCGTGTTACATTCTTCTCCAATTGCAGACTTCTTTAATTATATTTCCTTTTTCTTTTCTGAACAGGAGGTGATTAATTTTGAACTATGAATTCCTACCATGGTTCTTAAAATCGGCCCCGAGATAGATGGAGTTCAAAATAAATTTTTAGCAGTAAGTGAATTGATCAAAACCTAAGAACTCAAAAATGTCTTAGGGGCATAAAATATCTAAATTAGGCGTCCTCCTAAAATAAAACAAGTTAGCATCTTAGTAATTAACTAGTTATGTTGAAATTTTGACTGATAGATGCGCTTAAATATCAGACAACAATACAACATATACAATTTATATAACATAATGGTTACCTGTGAGATTTAATTTAAATAAATAGTACAGGTCTTTTTCAAATTTATTAGTCCAGACAATAAGGTAGCCAACCGAAGCACGATTCAATTCATTATTACTCTGTGACATAGTATAATACTGTTTGTTAAGAATCGAGATCGCAAATAAACGTGTCATTGACTTTGAGACTTCAGCAAGGGGAAATAGTGATATATATAGTATTAAATTACTCTTTCACCTTAGTCCATGACAACAATAAAGAAGTCTTGTGGCTCACAAATTCAGCCTAATAGAATACATAAATTCAATTACAATTTTAGTCTTTATTATCTTATCTTGTCCTATCTTTATCTTATCTTTAGTTGTTCTTATCTTATCTTTATTTGCTTTTATCTTTCATAGGGCAATGCTCTATATATATTTAGTTTTACCTCATAGTTTACACTTCACTTCAATTCAATCAATAAACAAAGTAAAAAAGGCTCACTAGTCTCTCTTCCAAGTTCTAATTATTGTTACAATTACAAAAACCCTAATTAAGCTGATTTTGATTTTTGAATATCAACCACCAGCCATGAGCGTAGAAATCATAGACGGCACCACCATCACCAGCTTCGTGGAAGACGAGGAGGCCTTCTCCGCGTCAGTGAGCGATCTCTTCGCTGAACTGGATGCGGACAAAGACGGCCTCCTATCTTACATGGAGATGGTGAAGGAGCTCCAGAGGCTGAGGGTGATGGAGACGCACTTCGGCGTGGACGTGAAGCGCGATCCCGAGGAGGTGGCGCGTGTGTACGAGTCGCTGTTCGTGCAGTTTGACCACGACATGAATGGGAGAGTGGATGAGGATGAGTTCAAGAAGGAAACAAAGAAGATGCTTCTGGCCATAGCGAATGGGCTTGGATCGTTGCCGGTTCAGATGGCACTTGAACATGATAGTCTACTCTTGAAGGCGGTCAAACATGAATATTCTTGTGCTGCTGCTTCTGCTAATAATAATCTTCTTGCTAATGCTGCTTAGTTTAATTAATTAAAACACTTGTTTTTGTTATTATTCTTCATTATTAATCTAGCTTAGTGTCTTGTTCTTCTATCAGGTGTTTTTGTGATTTTATTATTATTCTTGTTCAATTTTTGTGCTTCTAATAGTGCACGTGACTACTCCTTCGTATAATGTTACATATATATAAAGAAATACAAAATATAATATTCTTCTTCTCTTATTTTCTTATTCTTTCACAATTTTATCATGGTATCAGAGCCTTGGTATCCTCTTTGAAAAGGATACATAAGCTATTATCTTTCTGGTGATAAATCACTCTACTTCTTTTTCAACCTCCTCCCACAATAAATAATCAATCTTCCAATTTAACTTAGAATCCAACCAATCTCTATTACACCCATCCAAGTAAAAATCCAACATCAGTCTCGGTTATCCCTGTTCTAACAAGAAACAACTATCATTCATGGAATAGTCATTATGGCCTGTCTGCACCTTCTTCCTTCTTCCGGTAGTTTTATCTGTGCCTTCTTCCGACAGTTATGTCTGCATTCTATTTCAGCAGTTTAATCTGTATTCTGTTTTAGCAGTTCCATCTACACTCTTATCGCGCTCTACGCGCCCTCTCTTATAGCGCTTTACGCGCCCTCTTTTGTTGCACTCTATGCGCCCTCTGAAGACCACTCTTATTGCGTCATACGCGCCATCTAAAGATCAATCTTATTGCGCTCTACGCGCTTATTTTTTCATTTTTCTTTTTCGCTGCTCAAGCGCAGCATCTCCTTTTATATTTTTTTTTTGCCGTCGGCAGCTCAAGCTCTGCCGCACGCATTTTTTGAAGATTGCTGCTCAAGCACAGAATCTGCTTTTATATTTTTGCCACCGGCAGCTCAAGCTCCGCCGCACGCATTTTTTTAAGATCGCTTCTCAAGCACAGCATCTTCTTTTATATTTTTGCTATCGGCAGCTCAAGCTTCGCCACACGCATCTTCCTCAGCGTTATCCCGTCAGACGCGTCTTCCTCAACAATTTCATCGGAACTTATCCAAGCTGTTGATTATTGACATCTACCATCCATCAGCTTGCGGGAACGTATTAAACTACTCTTCCACCTTAGCCCATGACAACAATAAAGAAGTCTCGTGGCCCACAAATTCAGCCCAACAGAATACATAAATTCAATTACAATTTTAGTCTTTATTATCTTATCTTTAGTTGTTCTTATCTTATCTTTATTTGCTTTTATCTTTCATAGGACAATGCTATATATATATATATATATATATATATATATATATATATATATATATATATATATATATATATATATATATATATATATATATATATATATATATATTTAGTTTTACCCTCATAGTTTACACTTCACTTCAATTCAATTCAATCAATAAACAAAGCAAAAAAGACCCACTAGTCTCTCTTCCAAGTTCTAATTATTGTTACAATTACAAAAACCCTAATTAAGCTGATTTTGATTTTTGAATATCAACCACCAGCCATGAGCGTAGAAATCATAGACGGCACCACCATCACCAGCTTCATGGAAGACGAGGAGGTCTTCTCCACGTCAGTGAGCGACCTCTTCGCTGAACTGGATGCGGACAAAGACGGCCTCCTATCTTACACGGAGATGGTGAAGGAGCTCCAGAGGCTGAGGGTGATGGAGACGCACTTCGGCGTGGACGTGAAGCACGATCCCGAGGAGGTGGCGCGTGTGTACGAGTCGCTGTTCGTACAATTTGACCACGACATGAATGGGAGAGTGGATGAGGATGAGTTCAAGAAGGAAACAAAGAAGATGCTTCTGGCCATGGCGAATGGGCTTGGATCGTTGTCGGTTCAGATGGCACTTGAACATGACAGTCTACTCTTGAAGGCTGTCAAACGTGAATATTCCTGTGCTGCTGCTTCTGCTAATAATAATTTTCTTGCTAATGCTGCTTAGTTTAATTAATTAAAACACTTGTTTTTGTTATTATTCTTCATTATTAATCTAGCTTAGTGTCTTGTTCTTCTATTAGGTGTTTTTGTGATTTCATTATTATTTTTGTTCAATTTTTGTGCTTCTAATAATGCACGTGGCTACTCCTTCGTATAATATTACATATATACAAAGAAATACAAAGTATAATATTCTTCCTCTCTTCTTTTCTTATTCTTTCACAATTACAATTTTATGATATAGTAAAATTCTTAAGCAATTAAATACATAATTCAACCCAATCTGATTTTCATTATTTTATTTTAAAGAAATAGTCTCCCAACATTTTTTTATCTTCTTTTCCTTTTTTTTTTTTTTGAGATGAATAATCTCTAGTTAAGAAATTGATATTCCTATTATCTCAATCACCTGTGTTTAAAAATTTAAGACAAAGAAGGAAAATTTAAAAAAATTTATTAAAAATATAATTATTCATGTGTTGTCTTCTTAAGTTTTTAAAATAAGTGATATAATTATGACATACTATTAAGATTTTTATAATCTAAAGATTTAGAATTCAATCATTATTATTTAAAAAAAAAATTTTATGTGTCTCTTTTCATTGGATTAAATTTTTTAGAAACAATATTTCATGACAAAATTTAATTTATATTTAGCTTTAAGAGAGAGACGAAAATTGTCTGGAATTTGAAATAACTATATATATATAGTTCGATTTATTATATTGTATATTTTTAGAAAATCAAACAGAATATATATAGTAAAAACGCAAAGAGATAAGATCTATTACGTTACGTTGATTTTGAACATAAATAATATAATCCAAATCCAAGAGATTGGAAAATACAGTTGGGAAGGGAGGGAGGGAGGGAAAAGGCAGCCCCACCCCCAAAATGGAACAAAAGTAGCCTTTCGTGGGTGCCAATAGCCGTTTTATATATTTGATGATCCCACAATTCCCACTCCACTATTTCTTCCTTCTCTTCATTTTCTTTTCTTTTCCCACTTTGTCTTGTGACAATTTCCATTTCCACGCAAGTCTACACTTGCAAATTTCTATTTTCTACTAAAAGTTCGTTGGACGACCCAACTTAATTTTTTGGAATTTTACACTACAAAAAACATTAAACACTGTTAGATTTATCAGCGAAATAAATTTGACAGTATAAATTTTGTTGATATAAATTTTGTTGACAAATTTATCACTAATGTCTGACGCTAAATTTAATAGTATTGAACATTTATTTTATAGTGTCAAGTAATCCACACTACAACTCGATCTCAAAAAAACTTTTTTGAATTCAAACTTTTGAGTTTCATTCGTTGGAATCATTATTTCATTTTTTCTTGAAGTTATATTATTATCTATTAGAGCCTTATCAGATCTAACATAACTCAATTAAGTACGGTTAAAAAAAGAAGAAAAATTTTGAATACAAAAATAAAATATGTAAGTCATTTTATTATATTTTTAAAAATTTATTTGTATAAATAAAAACGAGAGTCTCACTAAAATAGAAATTTATATATCTTATTTTTTGAAAGTTTAAACACTTCAATGTAATAAAATTTGTGGAGGACGAAAATGTTCAGCACAAAATTCTTTAAGAATTTATTTGGATATATATTTATTAAAATATTGAGTTAATAGTTAAATTAATTCTTAAAAGATGACTCATTTTCCATTAACAATGTTCATTAATGATTGACGATATAAAATATTAATTGACAGCATGCATGACATCTAATATGTTCAGTTGGACGTGAATAAATATATTTACAAAAATTTATCAATTTAGTCGCTAAATCATATTGAGATTAGGATTTACGTAATTGAAAAAAAGATGCTAAATTGATAGAGTTTCATAAATGTATCTAGTTAAGGTCAAATTAGATATGTTAGGTGTCATATATGTTATCAGTTAATATTTTACATTATTATTAATTGTTGATAAAAATTGTTAATGAAGTGATGAAAGAAGAAAAACAATTAACCCTATATTTTATTATTAATTTTTAAATATAATTAAATTAGTGAATTACAAATATATTCAAATAAGATGAGACTCAATACAAGAATAAGATCAAATTTATTGCTCATCATGTATGTTTATCATACTTTATACCTAAGCATAGTATTTGAAATATAATGCGATTAGACAGAAATACAATTGTGAAACCTTTATCTCATTTGTATTATCTTCACATTTTGAGAGGAAACTTTTGTTTGGAGCTAGGGAATCAGATTATTAATTGTAGTTTGAAGTAGTAGACATGTTTTGATGGTGGAAAAATGAAATGGTATCACATGAGTCAAGTGATATAATGGCTTTCGAGATTCAGCTTTGTATTGAGAGATCGTTGACATCCTAATTATATTATAAGCATTATTGGAATTTAAAAAATGACACTAAATTAATTTTTATTCTTTTTGTGTCAAGTTATTTCTCATACTGAAGGTAACTTCACATATTTTTTTTATATTGGACTAAAAAAAAATAAGTTACTTTAGTTTTAGTGCTAAATACCTGATGAAATTACGTTGATTCATATTAATAATTATACAGTCACAAAAAAAAATATTAATAATATACATTTTTTTATATCTAATCCAATGTAAAAGAGTACATGTGAGATCATTCAAGGCATGACAATTAATTCGACAAAAAAGATGTGATTACCAAAATTTTAAAATCTTAGATACCTTTTTAAACGCAAATGACCAAATTTAAAAAATTATTTATACTGTTTGTTTCTGAAAATATGATAAAATAATATATTAAAAATAAGACTTAAAAAATAGAGACGTAAAAATTAATATTTTTATATTTTATTTGATGATAAAATAAAATAAATTATAAAAATTTATTTTTTTAATTTAAAAATATAATTATAAAAAATTAATAAAAATAATTAAAAAATAAAAAATAAAATATATTTTTTTATTAGTGTCCTTTTATTCTTTTTATTAAGATAAATATAAAACACACTAATTCAATATTTTTAAATATAATATTTTTGTTTATATCTCTAGTTTGTAAAACACTCAGAATTTCGTAGAGGAAGAATGTTAGGGGGACAACAACTTTTGTGATTTGTAGTCATCAAATAGCCATTAATGATGGTTTTAATAGTATAAGATTAATGTGAAATTTCATCTAATGGTTCACTTTTCTTTGCTGGTTACATACTGGCTAAAATTTAACAAAGTTGCTTCCACTAGACTTTTCCTTCGTAGAGCCCACTTAAGTTCCGTACTGTGAGGCTGAGGGTGCGGGGGAGGTTAATATAAATTGGTTGAGATGGCATGATAGATCACTACACTGAAGTCTGAAGAGCAAGTTGAATTATGGAAGGGCAAGATCTGTCGCCACCACAAGTGGACGCATCTCGACCGTCGCTGGGTTTCCCTCTAGGCACTGCCCTCCTTCTGATCATCATATTCACCCTCAGCGGCGTCTTCTCCTGCTGCTACCATTGGGATAAGTTCCGCTCCTTCCGTCAATCCCAATTCCCTTCCTCTCCTACCAAATCCAACCTCAACGTAAGTATATCTATTCATTACCATTATTCCCTCTCTCTCTCTCTCTCTCTCTCTCTCCTTATTTTGTTTCTTTTGATAGCAGGAACCGAAGAAGCAAAACAGGGAAGAAAGCTTGCCGGTGTTGATGCCAGGGGACCAGCTTCCCAAGTTCATTGCGATGCCTTGCCCCTGCCAGCCGCCGCGGACTCACAAGGAGCACGAAGACAACACCGTCATTGTGAGGGTGGAGAAGCCACTGCAGCTGCCGGCCATCCCTTTATATTTGTGAGCTAGATAGCTAGCTAGTTAGAGTTATAATTCACATACCTTCAATACATATATGTATGTACAAGTATAAGATCGGTAGAGTTGGTAGAATCTGGTGACTATTCTATTTCATTCAATCATTGTACCATACGCCATGTAGCTGCTCTCCATCTAAATGCTTTTTTCTTTTTCTAATTTCGCTTTCTCTTCCCATCCACTTCAATATGCCTTCAATCACAAACAAAATTATTACATCTACGTTGCTTAATATAATTCTTGCGGATTAGAAATTTACAAGAGCATGTACACAAGTAAACAAATAGCTTAACCAATAGACTCAAATTATTTTGGAATAAGAATAGGAGTGTGCACGCATGCACCCCCATGAGTCAGTCAAATCATTATCTCATTAAGAAGCACCACGCCAATAACTCAAAAAATAGAATTGAATTCATTTCTCATTAGTTTCACTCAATGGTGATCAATCAGCATTGATAATAGAACAGAAAAAACCTGAAAAGAAGGGCATGAAACGTGTAAGAATAGGATTTATAACGATAATGAGGGGGTGACAAAGTCCACTATGTTGTCACGAATTTTCAAGCTTTGTAAAGTAGGAAAACATAGTGACCCACAGAATAATGTTGCAAATAATGGGGGACCCCAAACTCTCTTCTCATGACCTAATTTCACTGTGGACTCATCATCAACCTTTAATTTATCTTTGTTAGGAATAGCCAAGACACATTCCACTTATTCTTGTTTCTGCAGTACCATAAATGTGTACCCTTCCGTCACTGCTGCCAGTACATATCACCTTTTCTATATTTTTTCCTAATAAAATAAATCACAACGATCACCTCTTATCAATCCGACAAATAAGTACTAGGTAAATGTCATTTTATCCTTTTTTCTAACAATTTTGAATTATTTGAATTCTAATAATACAAGGAAAAAAATTATTCCAAAGAAGATATTATTTTATATTGATTATAATAAAATCTAGATACCATTTAGAAAGACTAAAAGTTTTTGGAGCCATGGAGGGTGTATAGGAAACGTGCCCCCACCATCCACATTCCATAACCTTCACTTTCATTATAGTTTATAGATCATGCGCCCTTAGGAAAGATCTCGTGGAAATTGGGGAATAATATCTAATTCTCTCCATGATTCATATTTGTTTTTAGTATTGATGAAACCAACAAAATTTAAGCGAAATACGGTATGTATTTTGTTCCCTTATCCTAGTTAGTTGGTAGATAGGTAGTTAGTTACACGGTAGCGAACGTGAAGTTCATCAATTAGCAATCAGCATATCCGATTTTAATTAATGTTAGATCTTTTTAGAAAAAGTATAGGATACTAATATATTATCTGTCAATTTATTATTAATAATAATTAATTCTTATATTTTAAACACATATATAAATAGATACATTTAAAAAATATATTTATAAAGACATTTCTATTAAACACAGTCATAAAAAATATATTTTTATTAGACACATCTACAAAGACACTTCTATTAAATACAGTTATAAATAAGAGTTGATAGAAGTTGACAGAAATACTGTTTGTAACGTAACGGAATTGATCTTTTTATTACAAAATAAATAAATATATAGGCTTCTGTACTATCATATATTACAAAATAATAGCCATTAAAATATAACAACGAAAAGAGTTGGCTAAACCAAGATTTATTGAAGACGCTCAGGACGACAGAAAGCAAGCATTTGCCCCTCGTTATTTTGAGAATAATCCTATACATCTAAATTTTTTTATGAACTAAATTTAATTAAATTAAATAATAAAATTTAAAATAATATTAATTATAATATTTTTGTTATATTAGACTAATTAATTAAACTTTGATTAATAAAAAAGTGTGGATGTACATCATTATTTTTATTTTAGTTTCCAATTTCATGACTTATGAGTTACGTTGACGAGTAGTTCCTTGGTTTTATTTTTCTCAATTGCTTAATAATGACATAAGACAAGGTCAAAATTAATAAAACAAATGAAAACATAGAATATTTTAAATAAAAACATAAATGAAGAGATAATAGTGAACTTACTATAAAAAAAAAGAAGAATCCTAGGAGGACAATAATTTTGTTGAACAATATGAACAACTACCAATTAAATAAAAACACACTACAACTCTCATTTAATCCTCTAAATTTTAATATTAAAATAACCATCCGTACACTAGTAAAATAAACATCCGATATATATATTGTTTACATTATTTAATATTTTCATTGTTTACCTATACTTTTCCATAAAAAAAACTAGCTAGTTACCAACTAAATTTAATCTTAACATTAAATGATAATTTCATATTATTCTTAATACAAACTACTAAACTCAGTTCTTAAATAACAAATATTCTACTACATGTCGCTAATAATAATAATAATAATAATAATAATAATTTAAACATTAACAATGTTAACAACGTTGTTAACAAATATGCTAAATATCGAATCAGGCATTATTCTTAGTTACCAAATGTAGAAGCATGGGCGTAATTATAATTTATAATAACGTTTATATTCAATCTAATAGATCTGTGTCAATCTCTCTCATATACGATGGATTCCACTTTTGCTTAATATGTCTTCATCATAAAGTGCCACTCAAGGGGAAATTTGATTTTAGGTCGTACGGATATATAATGAGGTAATATATCTAATCAAGTAGCATAATGGCCCCTTCTAGCCACCTTAGTGGGCTCTTATTATTTTGCAGTGCTTCATGATATGATATAAATGTCATTATATATACATATATCATATTCTTTCCCTTCTTGAGATTTTAACCCTGCTCTGCATTGCTAAGTTAACTAATTAAAAACATTAAAGAATATTTAACATAATAAAAATATTTGGTAATCAAAGAAAATCAACCAAAAACAGTCATAACTTGCCTTATTTAACATTCATTAATTGTTGCGATAATTAATTAATGCTAAATAAAACAAATTCTGACTATTTTTTTTGTCTACCTAACATTACCCATTCTATAATATCCTAACATGAGTGGCGTATCTTTCATGATTCATGCACACCCGGATTAATAGTAAAGTTAATCAAGCAAGAATTATTAATTACACTAGTCGTTTAATGAATATGACAATTTCAGAGTTATAGTAGACAACCGAACGTGAAAGAAGTCCAAATAAGACAGAAGAGTAATTTATTATGAAAACTTAGCATATACCTTCTATAATTCTATTCTACAGAATAAGCGGAACATATTCCTATCAAACAATATACTTGAAGAAAAAATAGGATACTACACATCTATGTAATTATGTAATCAACTTGGTCCAAATTCAAAATAATTCACGCGCTTCCAATCTCATTAAATAAACGTGACTTCCATACGTCTTATACACACGAAATTACTGTCTTCATTTGCGCTTCATTATGAAAAAACGTTACTTTATCTTCAAAATGCATGAAATTGCTCATTCTCTTTGAATCTCTCTCAAAATCACTCAAACTTTTGTCACGTTCTCTGTGAAAACCACTACTGCAGAAGAATCGCAAGAAGATTTGACAAGAAACAACCACAAACGAACGAAAACAGCAACACAAACTATCAAAGGTATGAGAAAAACTAATGTTCATTTGAAATCTTGCAATGTCGCGTTTCTACTAGTTGTATTTCAGGTTTATTGGATTGATTTGCTTGTTTAGTAGATCGAACTATTGTGAATGCAATTTTACAGTATAACTGTTAGGTACCAGACAAATGACACGACAAAATATAGAGATGAAAAATTAGAAATTTGTATAAAATATGGAAACAATTGAATAACTTTCTTTGAGAATTACAACTTCTCTCTATCACAAGGAGACTACAATAACAATCTCTCTTAACAAAAGAAGAACACTCTTCTCTCTATCGTATATAGGAGAAAACTACTCAAAGAAATATTATGTTATTCTATCTGGATGACTTGATTGAAATGAATTAAAGAAAAACTCAATTTATAGGTGAGTCTCTTTAGTATGAACCATCCATCAATTAGAGGTATATAATTCTTCTCTTTTTCAACTATTAAAATCCTAAGGTTATAAACTAGGATTGTTTATTACCTTTTATTTTATTTAGTTATTATTTATTTATTTATTTATTTTCTAAAATTAGCTTTACTAATTTTCACAATCTCCCACTTAAAGCTAATTTTGATAAATTTTCAAAATTCATGTTGCTCATATATTCCATAGGTCGTATGAGGATCTACACCATTCAAACTTTTCTGTGTTGATTGGTTTTGTCATGGCATCTGCTAGGTTGTCTTTAGTGTGAATCTTCTGCATATCAACACTTCCTTCTTCTACTACTTCCCGAACAAAGTGATATTGTACTCCAATGTGTTTTGTTCTTGAATGAAAGGCAGGATTCCTTGCAATGTGCAAGGTACTCTGAGTGTCACAATACACAGAAATCTTCTGTTGTTTGTGCCCGAGTTCTTCTATCAACCTTTGGATCAAAATAGCTTCCTTGCATGCTTGTGTAGCTGCCATATATTCAGCTTTTGTAGTAGATAAAGCTACAACAATCTGTAATTTAGATAGCCAGCTTATAGCTCCTCCTGCAAGTGTAAACACATAGCCTGTAGTAGATTTTCGTTTATCAAGATCACCTGCAAAGTCTGAGTCGACATATCCATTGACAATGAATTCTGATCCTCCAAAACATAATGCAACATTCGAGGTCCCTTTGATGTACCTCAAGATCCTCTTAACAACATTCCAATGCTCTTTACCCGGATCTGCCATAAATCGACTTACCACCGCAACTGCTTGAGCAATATCTAGCCTTGTACAGATCATGGCATACATAAGACTTCCCACTGCTGATGCATCAGCACTCGAGACATTTCCATCCTATCTGCTTCACTACTAGGGCACATGCTTGAGGATAATTTAAAATTCATAGGAAGTGGGGTTGAAATTGGCTTACATTCTTGCATGTTGAAGTGTTGCAAGATCTTTTTCAAATAATTCTTTTGTGATAGCCAAATCTTCCTATCCTTTTTGTCTCGGTGAATTTGCATCCCTAAAATCTTGTTTGCTGGTCCCAAGTCTTTCATATCAAATTCTCTAGCCAACTGTGCCTTCAATTCTTGGATTTGATCTTTGTTGGGACCTACCACCAACATGTCATCCACATACAATAGCAGAATGATGAAATTATTATCACCAGACCTCTTGTAATAGGTACAATGATCTGAACTAAGTCTGTTGCATCCAAGGCTAATAATGAAAGAATCAAATCTCTTGTACCAATACCTTGGCGCCTGCTTTAGACCGTACAGAGATTTAGTTAACCTGCAAATCAAGTTTTCTTTTCCTTGTTCTTCAAAACCTTCTGGTTGGAGCATATATATCTCTTCTTCAAGTTCTCCGTGAAGAAAAGCAGTATTTACATCTAATTGCTCTAGATGTAAATCAAATACAGCACACATAGCCAAAACTACTATAATAGTAGTTAGTCTCACCATTGGAGAAAATATTTCATTGAAGTCAACACCTTCTTTCTGAGCATATCCCTTGACAACCAATCTTGCACGATATCGTTCCACCTGATTATTACTATCTCGTTTGATCTTGTAAACCCATTTGTTACCAATGGCTTTCCGACCTGCTGGAAGTTCAACAAGTTTCCAAGTATGGTTTCTATGTAATGCCTCAATTTCTTCTTGTATTGTTGTCATCTACATAGAAACGTCTGGATTGGGAATAGCCTCCATAAAATTTGTTGGCTCTCCATCTTCTGTCAAAAGACAATATGCATCATGGTTTGTCAAAATATAATTTGAGTGCCATGATTGTGTTCTTCTTTGTCAAGTGGATCGACGAACTTCTATGTCATTGGCCTCTGCTTTTTGTTCTTCGTGCTGTGGTTCTACTTCAGAAAGATCATCTTCTCTGTATTTTTCATCTATTTGAACAGTGGTTATCTCTTTAACAGTGCTGTCATTTTCTTGTTCTTTTTACAATTCATCTTCTGTAAATATCACATCTCTACTGACAACTACCTTACGAGCAGTGAGATCCCACAGGAGATACCCCTTAACTCCGTCAGCATAACCCAAGAATATACATTTTCTAGACCTTGGGTTTAACTTTGTTCTTTCCTGGGAATTGTACATCACATACACAGGACAACCAAATATATGTAAAGAAGAATAATTAGGTGGCTTACCTTGCCACATCTCCATTGGTATCTTCAACCCAATTGCAATTGATGGTGATCGATTTATCACATAACAGGCGATTTTAACAGCTTCTGCCCAAAAATACTTGGCTAAATTTGTAGTTTGCAACATAGCTCGTGTTCTTTCTAGGAGAGTCCTATTTATTCGCTCTGCTACACTATTTTGTTGAGGCGTATATGCAACTATGAATTGCCGTTGAATACCTGCTTGCTTGCAAAATGTTAGAAAATCACCATCGACATATTCTCCTCCATTATCTGTCGTTAAACACTTGATCTTCTTTCCAGATTTAAGTTCTAACTTTGCTTTGAACTCTTTGAACATCGCAAACACGTCTGACTTCTTCTTGATCGGGTACACCCATAGCCTCCTAGAGTAATAATCAATAAATGATACAAGATATTTTGCTCCTCCTAGGGACATCTCCGGCGATTCCCACACATCAGAATGAATCAACTCCAATATGTGCTTGCTCCGAGCAGTTGATCTACCAAACGTCAATCTATGTTGTTTGCTTGTAATGCAGTACTTACAAAACGGTAAGTTTACCGATTTGAGCCCAGGAATGAGATTACATTCTACAAGAATCTTCAAGCCTCGTTCTGACATGTGGCCTAGTTTGCAATGCCATATCATTGTCATTTCTTCTTGGCTTGATGAAGCAACTAATGCCTCTGCCTCTTGTAAAGTATCTCCCACAAGCATGTATAGATTTGCTGTAATCTTTTCTGCTTTTATTACCACAAGAGCTCCTTTAACAACTTTCAAGATCCTACCTTCAATATGGGTCTTACAACCAAGTTCATCCAATTGTCCAATCGACAACGAATTCTTCTTCAAGCCTTTCACGTGTCTTACCCCTTGAAGTGAACGAATAGAACCATTAAATATTTTTATTTTGACAGTACCCATTCCAATAATTTCTAAGGTATGATCGTTTCCCATAAACACCGATCCTTCCAAGACAGGTTCATATGTATAAAACCAATCACGATGAGGAGTCATGTGCCATGTTGCTTCTGAATCAACAATCCAAACATCAGTGAGCTGTTTGCTGCCTTTAGAACCAATTGTTGCTTCTCCATACATGATTTCTCCATCATCAGAGGTGCTCACAACACATCCTTTGAGAACTTGATCCTTCTGGAACCTTCTCTATACTCTTCTTATTCCAACAATCTTTCTTGAAGTGCCTTTTCTTACCACAATTGTAGCATTTGACCTGCTTCTTACTTTGTGACTTTGGTCTACTTTGACTCCCACTGAAACCACGCTTCATTGATCTTCCTTTTGTCATCAACAAAGCCTCTGCTTGTTTTGAGCTCTCTAATCTATCTTCCTTATTCTTGCGCCTAGATTCTTCTTCAAGAACCGCAGCAGCCATGTCATCAAAAGAAAGATAATCAGTCAAAACATTATTAGTTAAGTTAATGATAAGTTGATCATATGAATCTCGTAGACTTTGAAGTAAGAGCTCTGCACGTTCATTTTTCGCTATGGTATATTCCAACGATGAGAGTTAGGAAAATAGCGTATTTAGATTGTTGATGTGATCCGTTGCCGATGTGGACTCACTCATTCGAAGAGTATACAGTCTTCTCTTCAAGAATATCTTGTTGTGAAGTGACTTGACTTCATATAATTTGGTGAGAGCATCCCAAATTTCCTTTGCTGTCTTTTTCTCTGCTACACTTGATAAAACTGAGTCAGCTAATGCCAAGTATAAGTTTGCAACAATATTGTTGTCTATCTCCTTTCATTTTTTATCTGTAATTCTAGTGGGTCTACCTTCAATTGCTGTCACGCAATTGTCTTTTCTCATAATGGCTTTTATCTTCAATTTCCATATGAAAAAATTACTCCCACTGAATTTTGGAAGTTCATACTTTGCTGCCATTTTTTTTAGACGGTAATAACTCGTAGCGGAAAAAAAATATATTAATCCGCAACATTTGGCTCTGATACCACTGTTAGGTACTAGACAAATGACACGGCAAAATATAGAGATGAAAAATTAGAAATTTGTATAAAATATAGAAATAATTGAATAACTTTCTTTGAGAATTACAACTTCTCTCTATCACAAGGAGACAACAATAACACCCTCTCTTGACAAAAGGAGAACACTCTTCTCTCTATCATATATAGAAGAAAACTACTCAAAGAAATATTATGTTATTCTATCTGGATGACTTGATTGAAATGAATTAAAGAAAAACTCAATTTATAGGTGAGTCTCTTCAATATGAACCATCTATCAATTAGAGGTATATAATTCTTCTCTTTTTCAACCATTAAAATCCTAAGGTTATAAACTATGATTGTTTATTACCTTTCATTTTATTTAGTTATTATTTATTTATTTATTTATTTATTTTTTAAAATTAGCTTTACTAATTTTCACAATAACTAGGGTTTGGAATGAAATTTGTTATTATTTTTATTCAGTTCAGTGGATAGTATAACTAGGGCTTTGAAATTGGTTGTTATTCTGTTCAGTACTTCTTTTGCATGGAGAAATACTATTCTTGATGATTAGAAGTTGAAAATGATTTATTTCTCACATGAACATTGTTCAGTTCGGTGGCATTCTTTTTCTTTGTTCAGGGTTTAGGATTACTATGATTGAATTTTTACAGTATAACTAGGGCTTTGAATGAAATTTGTTATTATTTTCATTCAGTTAAGTGGATAGTTTAACTAAGGCTTTGAAATTAGTTGTTACTCTATTCAATACTTCTTTTGCATGGGGAAATACTATTCTTGTTGATTGAAAGTAGATCACCATTTATTCATCACATGAATGTTATTCGGTTCGGTGGCCTTTGTGATTTTTATTCACCAAATAAATGTTGTTCGGCTCAGTGTCCTCCTTTTATTTTGTTCAGTGCTTAACATTATTGTAATAGCATGCAAGAATTATTTCCTAGTATTTTCATTATTTATGATGTTTGATTCTGTGCATGAATGAGTTTCGGTTCGGTGGCCTGTGGCATTTTAATAGACTTGATTAAGATATACATGCTTGTGCTTATCGGTGTATTGAGTGAAGTATTGATCAAATTTTTTCAGTGTTTAAGATTATTGTGATAGCATACAACAATCATTTCCTAGTCATTTCATTATTCATCATGTTTCATTCTGTGCATGAATGAATTTCGGTTCGGTGGCCTGTGAAATTTTAATTAACTTGATTAAGATATACATGCTTGTGCTTATCGCTGTATTGAGTGAAGTATTGACAAAATTTTTTCATTACAGCAAAACAGAACAAGACAATGGTGACAATGAAGGAGAAGTCGCACTATAACGTAAGCACATTAACTAATTCGGGAATCTGAAACAATAAGACTCTCGAAGCCATCTGCTGCCCTCTCCAGCCCTTATTGTAAATTCTCATCTCGAAATTTAGATAGTAAATAGGATATACTATGATTAACTGATTGTAATTAACAATATTTTGCTTAACTTGTTTAAAAAATCAAATAATGCTTCTTTCAAATGTATATATGTCAATATTAATGTAAATGTTAATGTATATATCTATTCTTAATATCAATGTATATATCAAATGTTAGTATTTATATCTGATTCAAGATGGATTACTTCTTATCCTGTCTGTTGGAACTGTCTGGCTGCTATTTTGTTCCAGGTTCTCTAGTGATTGGAATCAGTATATTTACCAATACATTAAGAACACCAAAAAACACAGTGAACCGAAATTAATACACTGGCCGAACTGAAAATGACAAACATACTGTACAGAAATTTAGAGAGCTAATTATAAAAAAAATGTTTCTATCAGTATCCAGTTTCAGAAACACCTAAACTCTATGACATAACACAATAAAAAGAATTGACTTTTGGAATAAAAAATTTCACAAAAAAGTGACTATTCATTAAAGACTAATAACAGTCAGAAATTAACCACCTATAACCTCGGTGAATCGAAATTAATACACTTGTCGAACCAGAATGTGCTCATGGGCGAACAGAAATATTAATAAAAATTAAAACTCGTATAATCATCTCTTGGATAATTCATATCTGGTGCATTGTAAAGACTGGAACCTGACTGAATCGATGATCCAACGTCTAAAAGGTTCAACTACAAAAAAGACATAATTAATTGTATATTAGCAAAATGCACAACTAAATTTTTACCTAATCGAAAGCAAGTCAATTTTATCTCGCTTGGAGCTGTCTTTTTCTTTTTCTTCATGGCATTTGAGATATTTTTTTCCAAGTTTGATCCAAGTCTGTTCTTGGGCTGACCTCTTGTTTTGACGCGTGGCGGGCTTTGAAGGTCGTTCACATCGCTCAACGTCGCTTCTTCGTGGGATAACACACTTTTTTCTCTAATTTTTTTACAGACTTCTTTTTGCATACCGAACTGAACACATGCTCATGGTTAAACAACTCTATAATACTTACCAAACCGAACAGTTACTCACATTGAATAAAAGATAATCCATTATACAAAACCAAATTCGAAACTACTCTGTCTACAATTTAGATATTATCAATTCAATTCAGATTCAGATCACCTCCGTCCATTCAATTCAATTAAAATAAAATTAGCAATTGCATTTCATTGAATTCGATTCAAAATTCAATAATCCAAACCTCATCAAATTGATGCGTTTCGGATGAATAATCCAGATCGCACTCATTCTACTGGTTTGAAGTTGATTCATTCATTGTTTCAATTGAGAAGTCCAGATCGAAAAAGAAAACGAAGAAGAAGAAGAAAAACGCGAACAGAGGAGAACAACGAATTTTATTAGGTTGAGAAGAAGAAGAAGAAGAAGAAGAAGAAGAAGAAGAAGAAGAAGAAGAAGAAGAAGAAGAAGAAGAAGAAGAAGAAAGAAAACGCGAGAGGAAAACAAGGTTTACGTTGAGAAAGGTTTATCATGCAGTAAAAGGTTGACTCTGGGGTAGAGGAAGGCGCGTGTGGAGGAAGTTACTTGGATAACATCCATGTATTTTTACATGAATGTAGAACTTTTCTCAACAAAAAAATAAATAAATATAAAAAGAAGTAAATTCACATTAGAATGCTATGCACTTATGTAGAAAGTGTTATAGAATAGTCCTAGTCTATATACATTAAAAATTAGCTATAAAATTAGTTATATATATAAAAAGTATGTATTAAAATATAAAATATATATTTAATATGTATATATATTATTTTATAAAATACATAATATCTAATTTAATAATTAATTTTTAAAATATACATAACATTTTTTTATTATTACCAATTTATAACTCGAACCAATTAGGTTTTGATATATTAATTCTGATTATATTAAATTATATTTAAATATTAAACAAGTAAACAAATAATCTGCATCCATCTATTTTTAAAACATCTGATGAGTAAGAAATTAGAAAAGGACTACTAGTTTTTTTAAAAGATAAATTTGTTAGGTATTTACTATTTAGGAGAAAAAAAGATAGGGAAAAAAAAGATGATAAGGCAATTGATGACGACAAAACAAAAAAGTTTTAACATTTTGTACGGTACAACAACCTCCATTTAAATTTTAAATAATTTTTGGTGATAATAAGTCATGAACGTAAAGAGACAAGGAGCTGTTAGTTCGATTGTGCAACTACTATAGTACTCCATCAACCATCTAAAAATATAAACTATTTTACATAATCAAATATAATTGACTAATTGTTTGATAGCTAAAATTAGATGTATATAAAACATTTTTGAATTAACATACTAAATAAATAGTTAGGTCAATTGTCCAAGTGAAATGATTCGATCGAGAAATAAGATGAATAATCGAGCCCCAATATTATCAGAGAGCGTTGCACGATTTGATTTGTTGTCTTGAACTCTTAAAAGTATTGCCTGTATTGGCATATACCTATAATATATGCATCATAGATGCAACACATGTCTCGTTAACTTTGGTAACTTCCCTTTGGATAATTAGACGTTTACTTTTTTTTTTTTTTTCTATATATGCGTATTACGATCTACTAATTACATGGCTGAAATTCTTCCAAAAAGTTAAGTACAAATCATAGCATATCATACAATCATAGATTCATAGTACGCATAATCCTTTTTTTTTTTTAAATTCAATTTTGGTAGATCATATTATATTACTGTTACGGTGGGTAACCGGAGATTAGTGGGCCGGATGACGTTGGTTGACCCAAACGTGTGAGGGAGGTGGCCAGCTGGTGCACCTGAAACTCGGTGTTCCTCCGTTCGACTTGTGCGTCTGGAAGAATGGGGGGTGGTACCTGCAATGACACTCCAATGCCTAAGTTAGCAAGAGTGTGAGCAAGTTGAGAATGTATTGGGACTTAGTGATACCTGAGGGATGTCAGGGTATTTATAGTGGTGAACCAATAACCACCGCTGAAGTAGTGCCACCTTTTTACGTGGATAACCGTTCCCATATCTTAGGGAGGTTAAGATATGGCTCTATGAAGTGGTTAGAGAGTTTCTAGGGGCGGTTACTCATTCGAATGAGTGTTATCTGCCAGCTAACCCTCGTATCCGACTTCTTTGGAGTAGGTCGTGTTCAGTACCGACTTCTGGGGATGAAGGCCGGTACTGGGGGAGGGCCAACCCCTTTGGGTTGGGCTTCTTTGCTTGGATCCTGGGTCCTATTTATTGGGCCAGGGTATGAACAGTGCCCCTACTCGAGCCCAATTTATTTTTAAGAGTTGGGTTCGAGTATTCAACTCGGGGTCGTAGCCGATTTGTGAGAGGACCGACGTGATGGTTTGAGAACCGACGTGATTTTTCGTGACCTTTTGGTTCTGACAGTTACGTCTAATCAAGCGTCGTGTCCGTTAGGGGTGTGCGTAGGGATTTAATAGCCTTGGTAACGGTGCATCCTCATTAATGATTGCCCTGATTTTACCGTTATGCCCCTAACGTTCTTATAAATATTTTCCCTCTCTTTCGTTGTTTCGTTTCTGCGATCTTTCAAATTTTCCTTGCCTTCGTTCGTGCTGCGTTCTTGCGTCTTCAAAGGCTTTTTGCTTCCAACCCTTATTTCCGGATAAAGGTTAGTTCTTTAATATGCCTTTGTAGATAAATTTGATTTGTAGACTTTAGTTTCGCATCCTCCTCCCTTTAGAGACCGTGTTGGTGACATTTCTTTTCCCCTTGTAGGTTTGTTACCCCCATTTTTTATAAAAAGAAATGGCTTCTGTAGATGCTCTCTCTCACTGGGTTGATGTCACGGTCTTAGGGGAGGAGCCCTCAGTCGATTCTGAGTTCATTACCAACCTTCGCACTCATCACAGAATTTGTACTTATGAGGATGACGAACCAAAATACGAATTGGTAGTCCCGGGTCCTGAAGACCGGGTTTGTTTTGGAAGAGTCGATGAGGCGGCCCCTCATTTTTTCTTTATGTATGAGTGCATGATCACCCGTTTGGGTGTTTTTCTTCCTTTTTCGAATTTTGAGATATCTGTTTTGCGTCACTGTCGAGTAGCTCCCACCCAGCTTCACCCCAACTCTTGGGGTTTTTTGAAAATTTATCAATTTGTCAGCCAGGCTTTAGAGTTCCCGACTTCTTTAAAGATTTTCTTCCATCTTTTCCATATGACAAAACCCTTCAGTGGGCTAAACAATAAACAACAGTGGGTGTCGTTCCGAGCCATACAAGGTCGGAGACTTTTTACCCTTTTTGACGAGTCATTTCATGACTTCAAGAACTACTTTTTCAAAGTGCAAGCTGTAGAGGGTCACCACCCCTTTTTCCTGGATGATCATTCTTCTCCCCGATTTCCTTTATATTGGCTGGAGGCCTCCCCTTGCGAGAAATATGGTCTGGATGATTTAACTGAGGTAGAAGCAGCCATTGTGGGGTTCCTCCGAGAAGCGTGGGGGAGGGCCCCATACTTGGATACTAAAAAATTTCTCCAGGGGTCGCCGTCCTTTGTCCAGTCACAATTAGGTAGCTTTTTGCGTTTCTTGCTTGTTTCCGACTTGCAATTTCTTTTACCGACTTTGTCTGATTTTGGCTACCAATTTGTTTTTTGTAGAGATGGCAAAGAAAAACGCTCAAGAGTTTTACCAGAGGGTTCAGGAAGCCAAGGCAAAGTCTCGAGCCAGGTCTGGAGGTGTTAGGATGGTTGTCTCTCCTCCTCCTCCTCCTCGGAACGTTGGGACTCCTTCTCAGCCTATTGTAATTTCTTCCTCTGCTTCCTCTCTGCCACCCCCTTCCGTCCGACCTACTCCCGAACCAGAGCCAAAGAAGCGCAAGACCTTAGAGTCTGGCGCTTCTGGTGAGGCGGACGCTCTTGCGTTCGTCCGAAAGAACATCTATCCTCATGCTCGTATGAGTATGGATGATGTTTCTGTTCGGCACTACCTCACTACTGTGGTTGAGGAGAGTCTCAAGACGGCGGGGGTTTGTGGCAAACTCTTGGATATATTTGAGAAGACTCCCATCAGCTCTTTAGGGACGACCTCGAGGGTCGAGGAGCTGGAGGGTAGGCTCCGTATATATCAGGAGCATGAGAAGGAGTTGGAGGGGAAAGTCGCCAAACTGGAGGGGGAGAGGAACAGCCTCCGAGAGAAGGGGCAGAAGTTGCAAGCCCAATGCAACATGGAGGTGGAGTTGAGGAAGGCAGCGCAAGCCAGCTACAATAGTTTATTTGCTGATCTTGTGTCTGTAAAGAACGACTTACTGAACGCTCGGAAGGCCTACACCGAGTTGGAGGACTCTATTGCGGATGGTGCTGATGAAGCCTGGAGGATTTTCAAGGAACAGGTCGGGGTTATTGCTCCTGACTTGGACCTTTCTCCTTTGGACCCTGATAAGGTTGTTATTGATGGTGCCATCGTGGATCCTCCTGTCCCCATAGTGGAATCTGAGTCTGATTTAAAGACTCGGGGGCAGAGGATCGTAGAGTCCCCTCCTCGCTCTAAGGACGCTCCGAGTTCTTCTACCGTTCCTCCGACTTCCTCTTCAACTCCTACCCCTGGCGTTCCCCCTGATCCTGCTGGTGGTGATCTAAAAAAGTGATTTTGGCTATCGGGGCCCGGCTTGTGGGCCCCTCTTTTTTGAACTCTTTATATTTATTTGTTGGTGTTTTGAACAATTTTGGCCTTTTAAGGCCGTAAACAAAACAGTGATGCCCCTTTTTAATAGGGGTTTAATTTAGCGTTAAATAAATGCCCTTTTTGGATAAGGATTTTGAGTTACCTTATGCGCACATGCTTTTCGTGGTTTATTTGACTCTTTGATCTTTTGTGGAGAAAACCTTTTCTTTGGGACTTGCTTGCTTTTCTGAATTTCCTTGATTCTCAAAGCAGCCTTTTTCTTAGTTTTTCCTTATCTCTTTTGGTATTCCTAGTACTCAATTTTGTTTTATTGAGTTTTTCGTGACTTAGGCTACTTTTGCGATTCATTTTAATTGTACTCGGTTTCGCATTCCGCCCTGTGAGTCGGACCGATCCCGAGTTTATCATGATCGACTTCTATAGCCTCTTTACACCGACTTGTACCTCGTCGTTTTATCCTGACGACCATCTAGGTCGGTTCATGGGATTTTTACGTTTTGTCGAGCTTAAATCGGCGCGTTTCGTAGAAAGAAAATTTAAAAGGGAATTTTGAAAGAGATATTTAAAATGAAAGAGTTCTTTATTAATTGAGGAGGTACCTTATTGCTACTAAGGGCTTTTGCTAATTTATTTCCCTTAGCCCCTACTGTGATGCCTCGTTAAAAACCCTTCTTCAGAAAAAACCCTTTGATTCTGGGAAAAAATCATGAAGCTGGGAAAAGAGTACATCAGGGAGTAGGGTTTGCTTTTAACTGTAGTACCTTTTCATATTACAAGCATGCCATGACCTTGGTAACTCGGTGCCGCCTAAGTCGGTCACCTTATAATAGCCTTTTCCTAAGACCTCCTTGATTTTGTATGGTACTTTCCAATTGGCGGCGAGCTTTCCCTCCCCAGATTTGTTGACCCCAATGTCGTTTCTGATTAAGACTAAGTCATCTGGGGTGAAACTCCTTCGAATGACTTTTTTGTTGTACCTTGTAGTCATCCTTTGTTTCAATGCTGCTTCTCTTATCTGAGCTTCTTCTCGGACTTCAGGGAGCAAGTCGAGTTCTTCTTTATGTCCCTGTATATTCCTGATCTCATCGTGGAAAATCACTCTTGGGCTTTGCTCATTGACCTCTATTGGGATCATGGCTTCTACGCCAAAGACTAGTCGGAAGGGTGTTTCTCCAGTGGCGGATTGGGGAGTTGTTCTGTAAGCCCATAGTACTTGTTGGAGCTCTTCAGCCCAAGCCCCTTTCGCGTCTTGTAACCTTTTCTTCAGCCCTGCCAGAATGACTTTGTTGGCTGCTTCGGCTTGCCCATTGGCTTGTGGGTGTTCCACCGAGGTGAACTGGTGTTTAATTTTCATACTGGCTACCAGGCTTCTAAAGGTGGAGTCGGTGAACTAGGTTCCGTTATCTGTGGTAATGGAATAAGGTATCCCATACCTTGTGATTATATTTTTGTAGAGGAACCTCCGACTCCTCTGTGCAGTGATGGTGGCCAGTGGTTCTGCTTCTATCCACTTTGTGAAGTAATCTATTCCCACTATTAGGTATTTAACTTGTCCTGGCGCTTGGAGAAAAGGACCTAACAAATCCATTCCCCATTTTGCAAAGGGCCATGGAGAAGTGATACTAATGAGCTCTTCTGGGGGAGCCACGTGGAAATTTGCATGCATTTGGCATGGCTGGCACTTTTTCACAAATTCTGTGGCATCTTTCTGTAAGGTTGGCCAGTAAAATCCAGCTCGGATTACTTTCCTGGCCAATGACCTGGCTCCGAGATGGTTCCCGCAGATTCCGCTATGTACCTCCTCCAACACCTCGGTGGTTTTTAAGGTCGGTACACACTTTAACAATGGTGTTGATATCCCCCTTCTGTAGAGAACATTTTTCACCAAAGTATAATGTTGTGCTTCCCTTCGGATTTTCTGGGCTTCTTTTTCCTCCTTAGGGAGGATGTCGAATTTTAGGTATTCGACTAAGGGGTTCATCCATCCGAGGTTTAATCCGACCACTTCAAAGACTTCTAGTGTGTCTTCTGTTTTTACCACTGAGGGTTCCTGGAGGGTCTCTTGAATCAAGCTTCTGTTATTTCCTCCTGGCTTGGTACTTGCTAGCTTGGATAGGGCGTCTGCTCTGCTGTTTAGATCCCGAGTTATGTGCTTCACCTCGGTTTCTGCAAAGCGCCCCAAGAGCTCCGAGGCTTTCTCCAAGTACCTTTTCATAGTTGGGTCTTTTGCCTGGTACTCCCCACTTATTTGAGAGGTCACCACCTGGGAGTCGCTGTATACCATCACTTTCGTAGCACCGACTTCTTCAGCCAGCTTCAATCCTGCGATCAAGGCTTCGTATTCTGCCTGATTATTTGAAGCTGGGAATTCGAACTTGAGAGAAACTTCTATCTGGGTTCCCCTTTCATCTACCAATATTATGCCTGCGCCGCTTCCTGTTTTATTGGAGGATCCATCCACGTAGAGTTCCCAGGTAGTCGGTTTGTCCTCTTGATCCCCTGCATATTCAGCAACGAAGTCGGCGAGGCACTGGGCTTTAATCGCCGTCCGAGTTTCATACTTTAAGTCGAACTCGGAGAGCTCTATTGCCCATTGTACCATTCTTCCTGCAATATCCGTTTTTGGAGGATCTGCTTCATGGGTTGGTTCGTGCGGACTCTTATTGTGTGAGCCTGAAAGTAAGGCCGTAGCCTTCGAGAGGCTATTACTAAGGAGTAGGCAAACTTTTCTAATTTGTGGTACCTTAGCTCAGGGCCCTGTAGAACTTTACTGATGAAGTAGATTGGGTGTTGCCTGACCTCCTCTTCTCTTATCAAGGCTGCTGAGACAGCCCTTTCTGCCACGGAGAGGTATAGGATGAGGTCTTTTCCGGCTATAGGTCGGGTCAAGATAGGAGGCTGGCTCAAAAACTTTTTGAACTCCTGGAACGCCTCCTCGCATTCGGGGGTCCACTCAAACTGGTGCCCCTTTTTTAGTAGGGAGAATAGTGGAAGGGATCTTAATGCTGATCCTGCCAAAAATCTGGAGAGAGTTGCTAGTCGGCCATTCAGCTGTTGGACTTCTCTCAAACAAGTCGGGCTTTTCATCTCTAGGATAGCTCTACACTTGTCGGGATTGGTTTCGATCCCTCTTTGTGTTAGCATGAATCCTAGAAATTTTCCTGCCTCCACTGCGAAGGCGCACTTTGCAGGGTTTAGTCTCATCCCGTGCAACCTTATGGTATCAAAGACTTGTGAGAGGTCGGATAGGAGGTCCACTTCTTCCTTGGTTTTTACCAGCATATCGTCGACATAGGCTTCCATTAAGCTCCCTAAGTGGGGGGCAAACACCTTATTCATCAGCCTCTGGTATGTGGCCCCTGCATTTTTCAATCCAAATGGCATGACCACGTAGCAATAGTTGGCTCTGGGCGTGATGAATGATGTTTTTTCCTGGTCTGGTTCGTACATCGGGATTTGGTTATACCCTGAGTAGGCGTCCATGAATGACAGGTATTGATACCCCGAGCTAGAGTCCACTAGGGCGTCAATGCTTGGTAGTGGATAGGGGTCCTTGGGACATGCCTTATTTAAGTCGGTGTAGTCGACGCACATTCTCCATTTACCATTTTGTTTTTTGACTAGCACTACATTGGCTAGCCATGTTGGGTATTTGACTTCTCTGATGAAGCCGGCTTCTAGGAGCGCCTGCACTTGTTCTTCTACTACTAGGGCTCGCTCTGGGCCGAGCTTGCGTCTTCTTTGTTGTACAGGTCGAGACCCTGAGTAGACCGAGAGCTTGTGAGACATGAGCTCGGGATCTATCCCAGGCATGTCGGAGGCCTTCCAGGCGAAGAGATCGGAGTTATCTCTTAGGAGCCTAGTCAACCCTTGTCTTAGGGTTTCCCCTAGGTTGGCTCCTATGTGAGTGTTTTTTCTTTCCTCTTCGCCGACCTGAATTTCCTCAGTTTTTCCCCCGGGCTGTGGTCGTAGCTCTTCTTTAACCCTTGCTCCCCCGAGTTCTATTGTGTGGACTTCTCTGCCTTTTCCTCTCAGGTTTAGGCTTTCATTGTAGCACTTCCTTGCCAGCTTCTGATCTCCCCTCACCGTCGCTATTCCTGACGAGGTCGGGAACTTCATGCATAGGTGGGGCGTCGATACCACCGCTCCAAGTCGATTAAGGGTAGCCCTGCCGATTAAAGCATTATAAGCCGACCCCACGTCGATGACTATGAAGTCTATACTCAGAGTCTTTGATTTTTTCCCCTTTCCAAAGGTGGTGTGGAGGGGTAAAAATCCTAGTGGCTTTATCGGCGTGTCACCTAATCCGTATAAGGTGTCGGGGTAGGCTCTTAACTCTTTCTCATCTAAACCTAGCTTGTCGAAAGCGGGCTTAAAGAGGATGTCTGCTGAGCTTCCTTGGTCTACTAGGGTTCTGTGTAGATGGGCATTTGCCAGGATCATAGTAATTACCACTGGGTCATCGTGCCCAGGGATTACTCCTCGCCCGTCTTCCTTTGTGAATGAAATGGTCGGAAGATCGGGGGACCCCTCTTCGACCTGGTAGACTCTCTTGAGGTGTCTTTTTCGGGAGGATTTTGTGAGTCCCCCTCCCGCAAATCCTCCTGAGATCATATGGATATGTCTCTCCGGAGTTTGTGGTGGTGGATCTCTTCTATCCGCATCTTCTCGCTTTCTTTTTCCATGACCGTCCGACCTTTCTATGAGATATCTGTCAAGCAGACCTTCTCTGGCTAGCTTTTCTATCACATTTTTAAGGTCGTAACAGTTGTTTGTGGAGTGTCCATATATCTTATGGTACTCGCAGTAATCACTGCGGCTCCCCCCTTTTTTATTCTTGATGGGTCTGGGGGGAGGCAGCCTTTCAGTATTGCAAATTTCTCTGTATACGTCCACTACAGGAACTTTCAATGGAGTATAAGAGTGATATTTTCTTGGCCTATCAAGGCCGAGCTCTTCCTTCTTCTTCGCTTCCCTCTCCCTTTCTTTCGTTGAGGGAGGGGGCCCGATTCGCAAACTCGGGTCTCTTAGCCTAGCGTTTTCTTCCATATTGATGTACTTTTCAGCTCTTTCCTGTACATCATTTAAAGGGGCGGGGTGTCTTTTTGATATGGACTGTGAGAAGGGACCTTCTCTAAGACCATTGACTAGCCCCATGATGACCGCTTCGGTGGGCAGGTCTTGAATCTCCAAACATGCTTTGTTGAATCTTTCCATATAGGCCCGTAAGGACTCCCCGACCTCCTGTTTTATTCCCAGGAGGCTTGGTGCATGTTTTACTTTGTCCTTCTGGATGGAGAACCTCATCAAGAATTTTCTTGAGAGGTCTTCAAAACTGGTAATTGACCTCGGAGGGAGACTGTCGAACCACTTCATCGCTGCTTTGGACAAGGTTGTCGGGAAAGCTTTGCATCGCGTAGCGTCTGAAGCGTCGGTCAGATACATCCGACTTTTAAAGTTGCTCAGATGATGCTTTGGATCGGTGGTTCCATCGTAGAGGTCCATATCGGGGCTTCTAAAGTTTCTCGGAACTTTTGCCCTCATTATGTCCTCGCTAAACGGATCTTTCTCTCCTAGGGGAGAATCTTCTCTATCGCCTTGGGAATTCCGACCCTTGAGGGAGGATTCTAACTTTAAGAGTTTTCTTTCTAACTCTTTTCGTCGCTCCATCTCCTCTTTTAGGTTCTTTTCAGCTTCCCTTTGTCGTTCCCGCTCCTGCTCTAGCTGCTCGAGGCGGCTATGAATTAGCCCCATAAGCTCACTAGCGAGAGGGGGTCCTTCTTTTTCTGACTCGCGCCCCTCCGAGGAGTTTGCCTTCGGATTTTTGATTCCGGAAGTACCTTCCTTATTTTGATCATTAGCTTCCTGGTGGAGGTTCTGATCTGCTTCATTGTTTTCGGTGTTCAAATTCTCTTGATCAGAATCTGTCTCCACATGACCTTCTTCAGGGGATCTTTCCGCCATCACTGGTCAATCTCTCGGGTCCCCGGCAACGGCGCCAATGTTACGGTGGGTAACCGGAGATTAGTGGGCCGGATGACGTTGGTTGACCCAAACGTGTGAGGGAGGTGGCCAGCTGGTGCACCTGAAACTCGGTGTTCCTCCGTTCGACTTGTGCGTCTGGAAGAATGGGGGGTGGTACCTGCAATGACACTCTAATGCCTAAGTTAGCAAGAGTGTGAGCAAGTTGAGAATGTATTGGGACTTAGTGATACCTGAGGGATGTCAGGGTATTTATAGTGGTGAACCAATAACCACCGCTGAAGTAGTGCCACCTTTTTAGGTGGATAACCGTTCCCATATCTTAGGGAGGTTAAGATATGACTCTATGAAGTGGTTAGAGAGTTTCTAGGGGCGGTTACTCATTCGAATGAGTGTTATCTGCCAGCTAACCCTCGTATCCGACTTCTTTGGAGTAGGTCGTGTTCAGTACCGACTTCTGGGGATGAAGGCCGGTACTGGAGGAGGGCCAACCCCTTTGGGTTGGGCTTCTTTGCTTGGATCTTGGGTCCTATTTATTGGGCCAGGGTATGAACAATTACCCTTTTGAAAAATTTTTAAATATATTGATACACTAATGTTTTAATAAATTTAAACCGCTAATTTTAATGATATATTTTATATATTTTTTATAATTAAGTTCAACTATTAAAAAATATTAAAATTCTAATATATCGATACATCTAAAAATTTTCCTACCCTTTTAAGTTTTTCTCACCTTTTTCCTAGCCATCATTCATAGGCAACACCCCACCTTAATTTCTATGTTCACATTTCTCCCAATATATTATTTGAGCCCGCAAACAGACAAATAAAAACTTGTTTCCTTTTAAACGGAGTGATGGACCACAGTAGGATCTGTTGATTCACGGGTTTTGATCGAACCATCGGTTTTGAATGAATTTGATTCGAATTATTAATTTTAGACGATCCAATTATAAATTTGATCCATCCTGTGTTTAAATTGATTAAGGTGAAAATTCAGGTGTAATTTATTTTACATGAAATTAATAACTTTCAGTTATTATATAAAAATTTAGTCAAATAAATTAAATTATTTAATTACTCTTATTTTCAACTTCATATAAAATCGATTACAAGTTAAACTTTTACCATTAATTAAAGTATTAGTTCATTGAGTTTTTGGTTGAAACAATTGGTTTGATTCGATTCTGATAATTTTTTTTTGGTTTACTGATAACTTTGCTTTTAATAGACCAATTAAGAATTTCATAATCATAATGATAATTTAGACAACAGCATCTAAAGATAAGATTTTGTTCAGAATATAATTCAGGATTGTTAAAACAACTCCACTCCCGAGGGGAGGTTTTCTTTTCAATAATTATAAACTATCTTATTGTTATTAAAGTTCACACCTTTTCCCCTTTAAGACTAGGTGAAAATAGATGCCGAAATACTCAAATGTTAGTATAGTAAAAAATACTCAAAACTTCTAGTACATTCGAATAAATAAATATATAAAATCAATTCTTTATCCAGAAGTATTATGCTGGCAAAGTATGCAGCATGCCTGCGAAAATTTACACGTGTTTGGGGGAAGAGGGGGGGGGGAGGCATATAGCTAATGGCTAATAGCTATAGTTGTATTTATTTTAATATCTAAATTTATCCTAAAAATATATTTTTTATAATGATCATATTTTTGGGTTTTTTTTTTGGGTCAAGTTATACCTTAAAACACACGCTCATTTCTCTTTCTCATAAATTTTATCAGAAGTATATTAGATGATGATTATAGAGAGATCTTCAAATCCCAACTTATCTCTGATGTATAATCTTTTTTTTTTTTGGACTTCTAGGTCCCGTTTTAATACAAAAAAAGATAGTTAGAATTTAACTCTAATGCACTTTTTACTTTTTAGCAAGGTGTACAATTATACATGTATGTCACTAGTAGAGGCCTTGTAACGCTGGGTATGTTAATTATCATCCGGTTATAGGGAGGCTGCTGGTATAGATGTCTAAATTTTATTTTGCTGGCAAAGATTTTTTTTTTTTTCCTGTAGTAAAACTCATGTTGACTTGATTAAGTCAGCCCAATAGTCAATAGGTGAATTTGGTCAATAAAATTGAGTTTTTGCTATAATTGGCACTCACTCTAACCTTTCACAGCCCAGATTAGCCTAAATAAGGAGCGTACAATAGAAATTTAAATTTATACACTACATATTTTTCTCCCTAAATTTTATTAATTAAATATTTATTAAGTTTAGGTCTTCTATGTATTCAGATTTAATTTTAAGTTAACTTGGCATTGATAAGATTTAAGTCAATTTTATTCTTTTAAGAGAATTTCTTTTTCTCTTTTTTTTTTTTGGTAACATCTTGAAAAGGGCATATTTATGATCTACAAAGTGCAGGGAACATATTTTCTTTTTGGATTAGAATCACAACATAATGTTCCGGGCCCAATACTGAGATTTCAGGCCCATCTAGGCAGAATTTGTCACGACAAAAAAATGCAGTAATTTGGTTTGTATAAGAACCACCCCGGTCCTGTCGAAAAAAAAAAAAAAAACAGAACCACCCGAGCAAGCAGAAAATATATATATATATATATATATATAGTGATTCTCCACGTGGCATTGAAGTTGAAACTTGAAAGTGGTGATAAGATGTGAAAGTCAACAAGTTTTACTTATATCTAATTGAGTATTACCTTTTGACCACCATATTCTTGATTCATCACAAAGTCATTTGATCACGGGTTTTCTCTATGATTCAATTAGGTTCGATACTTGTTCAAGACATGTTCTGTTGGCAGATAAGTTTAGCACTTGAAAGTTGAAAAGGCATAATGCTGTTGGTTTTTCTTCTCTAAGCTTTTCATGTTGTGACAAATCATCCCCACCCCGAGAAAAAGCTTAAATGGTTAATTATAGAGACATTTATAATTTTATATTTAATCCATCTTTTCACACAAGAATCTCTTCATCAAGTTAAAGCATGGGTAATACATTGACTTGTCTTACCTTGTGTTAAACTGTTGATATTCAAATTTTACTCAGAAAATGAGATCAACTAGAAGCTTTGCTGTCATTTTACTATCTAGAAAACTTTTTGTACAGAAACACGAAAATGATTTTGTATCTAATCATCGACATTAAAAAGGATAAATAATCAATTCCAACAGTTGTGATGTAATGATGTAAAAGGAAAGAGCTGATGTATACAACATAACAATTAACAAGGATGATTGAGAGTGAGCTACTTGATCTTTCAATTATTGAGGATCATGGAGGAACAAGCCTATGACTCATGTAATGGTTGTTAATCACTTCACCTATCAATTAACAACCTCATAACTCCAAAAAAGAAAAATGTTAGATGCCTGACCAACACCAGAAACCTTAAAAAAGAAATGGTACATCTAGTGGTTGGTGACAACAGGACACAGATGACACATAATTATTGTATATGGTCCTATAAATGAAACTTTGAAGCAGATGACACATTCAGTATTCTATAAGAAATATGTTTAATTCCACTTATGGCTTAGCAATGATTCTCCATTATAAATTACTCCTGACAAAATTGACTTGTCAGAAGGTGAAATTGAAACTTGCACTAAAGATACCCCAAAAACTATGTTAAAACATAGGGCAAGGATGTAAGCTGGAAAATCATTAATGAAAGCCAAGCTTATTCTGAATCTCATTAAAACTTCTACCTCCTAAATTCCTTGGATTACATACTAAAGAGGGGAAAATTGCTTCTTTTACACAATTCTGCAAATTGTTACAGAAACTTCCCATCTTTGTCCTAAAGACTAGAGGCATCTCCCACCATAGCCTGCATTTCTGAATAGTGCTTGCTTTATCTCTTCAGGGTCAACACAATTTCTCTGCTCAGCTACCTATGACCATGAAAACAATAAAATTTATGAGTAACTCGATATATTAGATTTTGCAAGCCTGGAAACACATTGAGATCAATCAAGGAGGGTGAAGGGGGGTTATGATATGAACCTCTGAGCAAGATGCTTGCATTGAGAAATCATTGAAGCTACTTATAACACATTGCTGAATCTCAAGGCCTAATGCTTCCAATGTATTCACTGTTGACAATAATAATCCTGGCTTTGTGGCACAACAGATGCTGATCCTGGTGTCCTTGTCTCTCCTCTCAACATCGAACTGCACAAACGTTATTGAGTCACATACATTCATCATTCACAAAATTGGGGAAAATCAAGCTAGGAATTTGAGTAACTAGTGCAAAATCCATTACCTTGGGTGAATTTCTAACCATCGCTTCATTTGGCTTGAGTTCCTTAGAAACCCCCAAGAGATTTTGCTGACTTGTGCCCTCCTCCACTTCTTCCTCTTGCAACTTGTTAATCCTCTCCAAAAGCTCTTTCATGTAGTCTATGGTATCTCCAAGAATGGAAGTTCTGTCCATCTGTTGAGTATGACATTCATCATGTTATAGTGTGAAATTACCAAGATTTGAGAACAAACCAAGCAAAAAGAAAAAAAAAAAAATATAGGTTGTGCCTGGATTTAAGTGTAATAATCATGAATAGACCACAAAAATAAAAAGGGGAAAACAGAAAGAAAAAAGAAAATTCTAATTTCATTTCTAATGATTGAGACATTAATACAAACACATGGCATGATAAAGTCTGAGGTTAAAAAAAAAGTGAACTTTTTGGGTTGGGGGGAATGGGATGACCTTGCTGATCTTGGGGACAATTGATCTTAGCATAGAGAGACGGTCATTGAGGCGCTTCCTTCTCCTTCTTTCAGCCATAAGATTCTTTGATGGCTGGCCTTCAAGCTTCTTGGACTTGTTCTTCTTCTCCCCTATCCCACACATGCCCATGTTGAAGACCACAGGAACATGAACCTGAACATCCACGACAGCTTGTTCCTCAACCTTGCAGCCAAGATATCCAGCATCTTCATCCTCCAACACTGAAGGGTTATTATTATTGTTGTTGTTGTCATTATCGTCATCAACATCTTGATGGTTGTGTGGGAGTGGGGGTGGTGGTGCATCATCATATTCATACTTGGTGGTGTAGGAAGAGTCAAGGTCAGGCATTGTGAAGGCATCATCGGGAAAAGGGTATGAGGTGGTGAAGGGGCAGTCAATGATGAATCTTTGGTCTGGTGGTGGTGGTGAGAATGCAGAAGGAGGAAAGGAAGAAGAAGAAGGGGTATCAAGAAAAGGGTCAAAGTAGTTCCAGGAAGAAGGTGAGAAGACATCATTACTAGTACTACTAGTCCATGTGTCTTTTCTTGGAGCAAGCATAAGTTCCTCAAGGAAACCAAGTTGAGATAGCTCCATAACTATCTAACTTTCCACTTCACTCTCTCTGTTTTCTTCTCTTTGTTCTTGTGTGCTGAGACTTGAGACTTGAGACTGTGACTTAACCACACACACACCGGGTGCTCAACTTCCCCACCATTTTCTTTAAATAATTCTAGGTAATACCCTCCCTTCCCCTTGCCTTACACATGCCTTTTTCTTTTTTATCATTTTCTAATTATTATTTAACCTTTCATACAATATATAATATTCAATAGTATAAGTATAATGTTATATTAGTAATTAATTAATTTTTAAGTTTATTATTAAAATATTATTTAAAATTTGATTAAATAATTGTATAAATTTTTTTACGAAAATATTATTTATATACTAAAATCAGTCACTAAAATCAGCTATTAATAAATTTGTGTATAAATACATGTGTGATTTAATTTATTTTCAATATATATTTGTATTCTAACATATATTTTATACTGATAACTAAATTTATTAACTAATTTTAATATACACATAATATAATATAATTTTTTATATTATTATTAATGAATCAAAATTAAACTCTTCAAATATCAATTCATTACTTGTAAATTTCTTTTTATAAGTAGTTAATCTTTTCAATGAAAATAATATATATATATTCTTTTCGAGTTTAAGTTTCATATATGGTCATTTAATCGAATTTGTTCATTTAAATGATTATGGCATAATCAATGGTTATTTTATTGACATGCTGTAAAAAATATATTTGTAAATTATCTTTATATTGAGAATATTTTTTTTTCAACTTATAGATTTTAGCACAAGAAAAAACTACTTATAATTGGAGAAAAAAAGTTAATAGATAAATTAGTCAATTGAAAGATAAAATTTTTTTAAAAGATTTTTTCAATTAAATTGATCCTTCAAAGATTACGAATTAATCATATATATTTTTTAGTTATTCTGTTCACAATTTTCGTCAATAATTGATGATGTGAAATGTTAACTGATACATGACATATAACATGTTCAATTAGACGTTGACTAAATATATTTACGAAAATCTATTAATTTAGTCATTAGGTTATATTAGGAATATGATTTTTATAATTGAAGAAAATGACTAAATTAATAAATTTTCATAAACATATTTAGTCAATATCTAGTTAGACATATCAGATATTATATATGTTAATATGTTATCAATTAATATTTTATAATATTAATTTTTTAAGACTAATTTAACTATTAACGCTAGAAAAAAAAAAGAGAATTCAAAAAAAATAAAAAAATATATATGGAGAGAGAATAATGAGACAAGATAAACATATAAGAGCATTTAACAAGTAATTAAAAAGATGAGGTAGCCTAAGTAAACTTTAATGAAGTTCAATATGATGTAAAATAAAATAGAGGTGTCGGTAAAGGCTTTCTTGAATGTTATTCTTATACTATAATACTATCAGGGTTCAATAATCCCTTCATCGAAGTTTTGATCATTACAGAATGTATTACAGTTGAAAAGTGCATTGTAATAGCACCCAGAGAAAGATTTAATTAAGATTGAAATGGAATCTCAATCTCAATCTCAAGGTGAATTACAGAATTAATGTCCTTTTCATTAAACTAATTACATACGCAGACAGAATTTGTATTTAATTCCCTCTTCGATTCCTTGACAAATTTCTTTGACCTTTTTGTCTTCTTGTATGTTCTTTTACTCATTACTCCCCGACCTTTTCGTTGGATTTTCAAATGAAAGATCATTTTATTTTGTTAAATTGTATTTTTGTCTTTACCTGTGTATTTATGTCATTTGATGCCCGTACCTATATTTTTTATTTAATTAGTTCCGAGCACAAAATTGGCAATACTTAAAAAAAATAAAAAAACAGAATTTATTTTATTTAATATTTATTAATTATTGCGAAGATTTGATTAGTAAATTTATACAATATATATGTAGGTTGTATTGGATAAGTGATGGATGATAAAGTGAATAAGAATATAGCATGCATTATTGTAATATATGATTATTTTGAGGCACTCCCGAGGCAGAGTTGAAGTGTGTGATGGATCACATTGATTGAGGTAATATAATACTATACTACTATTATGCGACAACATGTAGCACATGCATGCAATGCAAGAACCCTAAATTAAATAAAATTGAGGCCAAGAACATACAACATCAATACACAGTTGATTGAAGACCGACCTATGGCTGATTCAGCGTTGTAGCCGGGGAACATGAAAATGAACAAAACCATAGTCACGAGCTCTTTCAAATTCTTTATATGTCCTTAATCCTTATAACAAGAACCACGAGACCCTCTTATGGGACAAGCTTCTACAGTATGTATACTTAGTAGTGAACGCATGTGAATGTGTGATCAATGTAATTTCCTCTCTTAATTCAATTACATACATGTTAATATACAAAAAGTTTATATATTAATGTGTCTTTACTCTTTACCAAATAATCTAAATTTGTTAAGGAGAAATTCATAACATAGTAATCAATTATTATAATGTTTAAAATAGAATTGACACTAGGCCCACACACCACTGGTTTATATATATAGTGAAAATTTATTGGTTGAGTTGGCTACAATAAGTGAATTATTCGTTAGGGAAATAAATTAAAAGTATATAAAATGGTGGAAAAATGAGGAAGATTGGGTGGAATAATGTCTGATATGTCCATTTAATGCTCACATAATTGATACCTCTCATTTTGCCATGACAATAACAACGAATTATTAACCAACTTAGTTCGTCAAGTGGTGAGCTCACTCAACCACTTAAACAAGTGTTGAGGTTTCGTTTTGTATATGCAAAAATTTATTGACTATCGATAAATTTTTTAGATAAAACGCGTTCAGATTCGCAACGGATTAACTCTTAACCTACCAGGTTGAAAAATATCGCAAAAAAAAAAAAAACAAAAAAAAAACAATGAATTATTCAAGAAGAGAATCTGCATTGTTCACTGATATGATGAAGAATGGGTGTATGATGTATGTATAGTTGTGCTTCTGAATTTCTGATTTACATACGGATTCATCATAATCATGCCCTTTCGGAATAACCTCATTTTATTTTGTTTGTAAGGTAAGGACATTGTTGACGGGTTCTTTCAAGTCACAGTTCCAATATTCTTTGTTGGAAATAAAATCAAATTGAGTAGCTAGCGACATATTATACTAAGAGAGGGACAAACAACTGAAACAAGCAGGAAAATTAGTAGTAGTAATGAACACTATTTTTCACGTGCTAATTCATGGTTTGTAAATTAATTAAGACATTCTCTCTCTAGATATATATACAATACGCATAATTAATTAAAATTGTAACATTTTCTTTCATTCCGTCATTACTCTATCTTATTTCTTTCCTCTACTTAATTTTCCTTCTCTTATTTAATTTGAATTTTGAACATATGCGTGATGCATGTATGTGATGCACCACTTCAAAATATAAGAATACATTTTTCCTGAAACCCATCTTTTTAATAGCTTATTAGTGATTAGCCAATGAAGTTTGGTTCAATTAATTGCAGTGTCCACTAATTAAAATACATAATTAATAACACTCTCACTTACAGACTTTTCATATTTTTACTTATCGATTATTATAAAATAAAAAATAAAATATAAAATATAAAAATATAAAACAATTTTAATATTATTTTTATCTGATCATATTAGAATTAACTAATAAAGTATATAGAACAATTAAAAATAATGGATAATACTAGATATAATAAATGTGTAATTATAAATGTTATATGCATGTGACATTATCAATATTAAAATAATATTGTTATACACTTTGCAAATAATATGTTGCATGGAATTATTATATATAATATGTATAAATATGGATGTTATTAACGATATTTTTTCAACAACTTCCATTATATAACTTATGATTGTGTACTAAAAATATAAACTTTTTTTTTGTATATAATTAATTTTTATAATGACCTACAAACATGGTCAAAAAAGAGTTAAGTTCCTCCTAAAAGTATTGGGCTAAAAGAATGGAACCCAAAAGAACACCTTGAGGAGTTGAATTTCTCTTCAGTGAGAACTATATTGGTAGAAATGGATTGGTTGGATTTGCAGTGTAAAGGTGTCATCTAGTTGAAAGAAAACCAAACTAGATGTCTCTTCACTAATGTCACATGTCAAGAGCTTTAGTTTAACGTGTGGGAATCAACTTTCTACCTTTTCAGTTGACAAGACTTGAGGTAACACAAATACCTAAAGATATTTTGAAAAAAGCAGTAAACCAAATGTCAGACTAAAACCATTGGACAATAGATTTTCTCTTCATCATAATTTTACACTATAAAAAAGAACTCAAGTCACCTCTGTAAAGCATCCTTCACTTTCACTTTTTCACCTTCACCTTCATCCTCTTCTGAAAGCTTCTTTTCTTCATCCTCTTCTGAGAGCTTCTTTTCTAGAACATTCACCTTCACCTTCACCTTTTTCTAGACCTTTCTTATTCCTGAAGTTGAAAAGTTAGAAAACCCATCTTTTCCTCTCCCAAAATTTCTCTCATCGTTCTTCATTTTATTTATTCCTTTCATGAGTGAAAACTGGCATTCGGGTGTTCCACCAGAACACTCGACAACCATTAACCAGCCCCTGTCCACTTTAAACAAAGCTCATTCATCTTCTTGTGACATTAGTGGAGGTCTCAATACTTGTTCTCCACCTCTATTTTTCATCATTAGTTCTTGTATTGCTTATTCGTTATTAATAGAAGTGTTTCCCTCACAAGTATACTTACCCTAAATCTCTCATCTTAACTATTATTTTTCACTTAATCTATTTTTTACAAAACTCCCCTGAATCAACTTATTATTTACATAGATGGTTATAAGTAAAAAATAAAATGTAGAAGAAAATTATGAAACAAATCTTAAAATAAATATTGAAAAAAAATAGAAAAAGAAAAGAATATAAAAAATACATCAAAGATTAAACACTTACGAGATTAAAATGAATGATAAATATTTTCTACTGATTATTGGGCGATTTTATGTTTTGGTGCTTGTGTTTTGTTGACATATTAGCCTTTATATAATATAATGAAAGAGAATAGAAGAGAAATATTGATCAAAACAATGAAAAAAAGAGAGAATTAGTCCGATATTTTAGACTTATTATTATTATTATTATTGTTATTACATTATTTCAGCAAATTATGTTATTATTATTATTATTATTATTTTATTATTTTATCTACGGTATTTTTTAGTCCGACAGGCTAAGGACTAATTCGTTGCGAATTTAAATTTCATTCAAGGATTTTATCGCTGACCAATAAATTATTGTATACACAAGACGATATTCGAACATCCCACACTTACTTAAGCTAATGAGTAAGCTGACTATTCGACCAAGGTAAGTTAGTTTCATTATTTTATTTTATTACTATTAATGCATATAAAAAGCATTATGATACATATCACCATTCATATCACATGGAGTGTTGAATTGAAGCTCTAGCGCGTAAGAAGAAGAAAGTTAAGAAAGATGTTATTTAATTAATGAATGTAAAAAAGGAATTTTTGGGTTGTTTTGGGCTGTTATTTGTTGTATCTTAAATATTTCTGCTATAATTATAAGGAATAGAACAAGTTGCAATTTGATGCGTGTGAAGAAGAATTAATTAAGCATAGACAAATAAAAACAGAAGCAGCTATGCTACACGCCGAAAGAGTTAAGTTAATTATAGTTATAGATTTAGAGCACGTTAGAAAAAATTGGAATTAGGCGTAGGGATGAGTCATGTATGATGTTCCATAAATAAATCATAATAATTTTGCTGGCTCCCATGCGTCAAATAATATTCCAATGAATAATGTTGTCTTGTTTACTCAAACTAGCAAATTAGCAACGAGCGTCTACGCTTTCACATGTCATCTATTCTATTTCCAATCACTTCTTCTACGTAACACAAAAATTCATAAATATGAAAGGAGAATAAGAATATATCTCTGTCTCGATTTTTCTTTTTTTTTCTTTCTTTAGCTTAACAAGCAATCATTAAATTAAAGAATTCTATGATAATAACAAGTGAGATAGAAGATAAGCTAATAAGTACTTTTTTTTTTCTAGAAATGAAATGATTATGAGTATGACACGAAAAGGACGAGAAAGGGGCACATGTGTTGTGTGTATGGTAGAAGAAATGAGATTTGCTGAGGTGAAGAGAGAAGAAGAAGAAGAAGAAGAAGTCACAAATCAGGAGGAAGCGCCCACGATATATATCCAAAACCGCTTTTGGGTTTTAACTTTTTTGTCTATTTCGTCTCTGTTTTTTTCTGCTTGGTTTATTTAATTTATTTTCCTTTCTTTCTATTTTACTACTTTCGGTCCCACTCTCCCCTTCTATAGTCTTCTAGATCATATACCACTTGAATCAAATTTGGTTATCCTTCGGTTCAAACAACAATCTTTCATTTTTGTGCTTAGATTTATAAGCATGATCGATTATTGTGGTTATTAATTGATTAAAAAAAATGACTAATTAACAAGTGTAAAATGAATGATGAATAATAAATAAGATGAGAGGAGGGGGCCGGGGGAAGAAGTGGAAGAAAGATAGAGATTGCATGCAAGTGAGGGTAATGTGGTGAAAGTACAATGAGTGTGATGATTCATGATTCCATGTATGTCAGATAATTTGATTGCATTGCATGTGTTATACTCAATGATATAAAAATCACATAAGTGTTGCCTGTTGGGGATGCAAGGTTTGGTCACCAATTAACGTCAGAAGCGCCCCTTACCTTTGGTATTTTGGATCAATCTACCTGAGATACATATATGTGTCAAGTGGGGTACCATGGTGGTTGTCATACATCATCACTCTTATGTATATGGGGTCATCACTCATATCCCTTCCTCATAGCCTCATACCCATCATTCCATTTCACGCCACAGTATATTATTGCTATATGGAAGATTTTCAAATGTACCATCTTACCGGTATGCTAGTAATTTTTAACTATTAATTTTAATTATATATATTATATATATTTTTTATAATTAAGATCAACGGTTAAAAATCACTGAAACATCAGTACGACGGCACACTTAAAAATTTTTCTATATTATTATATAGAAAATTTTACTAAATTAATTGATAAAAGACATGTACATTACATGTGATTTTTTTTGTTATTCAAAAACACTTTTTACTGCAATATTGGGTCGATTTTTTTTATTTAACCTATCTTTTTAATAAATTGGTATATGGAAGGTTACATGTGATTTATTTTGTTAATTTAATATTTTAATTTGACTTTTAAAAATATCAATGTGAGTTAAATTGATCATTTTGATAATTTTCTGTTTCGTATTATATAATTAAATATCACGTGACATGCAGTGACGAATTCAGAAAATTGGATAAAATAATAAAATAATAATTCAAAATAATAACAAATAATTTAGAATTCCATTCTTCTAGGTTTCATATTTTAAAAAAATTGAATAATCTTTTCATTGTCAATACAATCAAATGTCTCTCTTTCTATGTATGTCACTAAACAATCATTTAAAAATTTATCTCCCATACGGTTACGAAGTCGACTCTTTATGATGTTCATAGCAGAAAAAGTTCTTTCAACTGATGCAGTTGCTACAGGCAAAACTAAAGCTAACTTTAAAAGAAGAAACACTAATGGATAAACAATATTCTTTCGAGTCTCAACCAACTTCTGAGAAAGAGTACCAATTCCATTTAAGTCCGAGAATTGATCATCAGAATGCACATCTAGTATGAAGTTCTCAAGTTGACTGTCAAGTACCAAAAGTTGAGTGGAAGAAAATTCTAATGGATAAAATTGAGCTAACTGGATCAACTTCTCCTTATCAAATGCAAAAAATGAGTGTCTTGGATTCAAACAAGCTATGCAAAGAAGCAATTCAGTATTCACCTCTGTAAAACGATTATTGAATTCTTGAAGTTGTCTATCAACTACTTGATAGAATATCTCAACTTGAAAATGATGCAAATTTGATATCTTTTGAGCTTTGCGTCTTGATCTTTCTTGTGACACAAATATATCATCTATGATTGGAACAGTAATATCATGTTTGTCACAAAACAGTGAGACTTCATCAAGTAAAAGAGACCAACCATCATCTCTTATATTTTGCAATCGTTGCTTAGACACTTTGACTAATGCCATAGCATTTACAATATCTTGATTATTCCTTTGTAAGACCTGAGATAACTCATTAGTAACTCCCAAGATATTTTTCATCAAGTGCAAGTTGAAAATGAATTCAAAGGATTGAATGACATTCAATAAATGACATGCTTCAACTCTTTGTTCTGAATTATTTCCATCTTCCTCAACATATTCAAGAACATTAACCACAGAAGGAAATAAAGAAATTAATCTAAGTATAGTTCCATAGTGTGAACCCCATCTAGTGTCTCCAGCTCTTTTTAAAGCTGTTTCTTGATTCAAACCACGCCCACTAGAAATTTCTCCACTTTTTAGTACTTCAATTGTCTTAGTCATCTGACTATCACAAAGCATATCTTTTCGTTTACACGAAACTCCAACAACATTGCACAAATTGGTTAACAAATTAAAAAGCAAAGCAATTTCAACTTGTTTTTTTGCAACCATTATAAGAGCTAAATGAAGTTGGTGGGCAAAGCAATGTACATAGAAAGCATAAGAATTTTCTTTCAATATCAAAGTTTTCAAACCATTAAATTCTCCTTGCATGTTACTTGCACCATCATATCCTTGTCCACGTACTATTGATAAACTTAAATTATATGTTTCTAATAATGACTCCAATGCTAATTTTAGAGATAAAGCATTAGTATTAGAAACATGAACAAGACCAAGAAAATGTTCCCTAACTTGTCCTTCTTTGTTCACATATCTTAAGCAAACTGACATTTGCTCCTTAATAGAAATGTCGCGGGCTTTATCAACCAATACAGCAAATAATTCATCACCAAGATCATCAACAATAACTTTTGTCGTTTCCCTTGCAGCAGCTCTTACAATGTCTTTTTGGATTGAGGGTGCTATTAGTTTAAGAGTTCCATGAGCATTTTTGAAAGCACGATAAATCTCTTCATTATGTGCGCATGAAAGTTTAGAAGTTCCAAAAAATTTCCTTGGTTAACAGAATCATCCGTCTCATCATTACCACGAAAGGCCAATCCTTGTCGCAAAAGAAATCTAATACAATCAATTGTTGCTATCAAGTGAATTTGATAATTCTTTTTAACTTGCTCAGATTGTTTTTCAATAGCAGCAGTGATGTATTGTTTTGGTCTCATAAGTGCTTCACATTTTCTCCAAACTTGATTATGAGTGCCATCATGAATCCCAACATGAATTTGTAGTCTCTCCTTTTTTTTTTCAATTTGAAAAGCTATTAGTTACAAAAGCATCACCACCTTCAGTCTCGGGTTTCATAAGATAACAACAAAGACAAAAAACAACATCTTTTGATATACTATACTCTAACCAGTTGCCATAGTCATCAAACCAATTAGGATTAAATCTTCGAAAAGTAGAACCACAAGCAGTTTGTGGAAAATCATGATTCTTTGGTTGACAAAGACCTTTTTGCAAATATGCACATCTAACTTTGTCTCTGTCATTCGGGTGATAACTTGAAATCTTTGGTCGTTGTCCTGGATCTGCTATAAGACTCTCTACTTCAAATTCTAAAAACCTCCTTTTATTAGAAGAGATCAATAAATTATTTTGAGATCCAATCTCCAATGATGAGGTTCTTTTGAAATATTTCTCCATTACTAATAAGATAAAATTATATATCTAAGTTAATTAATTAATAAAAAAGTTCACAATTCTACACAAATTAAAAACTATAAATACAAAATTGATATACATATGTCATTTAAATAAATTTCCAACAAAAACAACAACAACTAATATCCCAATCTATTCTAAGCTCTTGCGGTGCTGATGCACACCTGATGATGAGACAGAATTGCTATAAGCCTATAAGTCAATGAGGTAATATTACTCATCGAGTCATTGTTCAACATTAGTAGAATAGTAGTCTAGACTCCAAAAACAGAAATTGAGCATATAAACTTATTTCAAAGACCCTGTAATGAAATTTAAACAATACCATATAAACTTATTTCAAAACTCATATAAATAATACCGTACCATATAATGAGTCTTTACATATCAGATATTAGTCTCCATTTTTCCCATCTTAAGCAAGTAGGAAAGACGCAATCTTTATATATCAAAGAAGAAAAAAAGGAGTACAGTCTAAGTGAATAAAATCCAATCACAATTCACAAATTAACAAACAAATTAATCCAAGAAGTGAATAAGTGAATTAACAAACAAATTAATCAAACTAAACTTGCAAAGTTGTAATTACATCAGAACAAATTCAATCACAAATTCACAATTAACAAACCAACTAAATCAATTATCAAACAAATTAATCCAATTAGCAAATAAGTGAATAAACAGAATTGCAGATCGCTGAATCATGATTCATGAATGTACCAAGAAATAGAATAATCTAAGACTGAATCTGAACAGCTAAACTCTAGGAACTAGGAAGCAAAAATGCAGAACCCAATAGGCAGTAGCGGTGCGGGCGTGCAGCGTTCAGCGGCAGCAGGACGAAGGCGAAAGGTAGGCGTTCTCTGCTGAAGTCTGAAGAATAAAAAGTGAAAACCAAAGAGAGAAGAGGAACGCAGATTCGCAGATTCGCAGTATTCGAAGAAGAAGAAGAAGAAGAAGAAGAAGAAGAAGAAGAAGAAGGCACAAGGCAGAAGCCAGAAGGGGATGCGGAGACGCGGCACGGCAGCAGTGACTCTGGACTCTTGAGACAGGAGGGCGGAGACGTTAGCAAGGAGAGAACCGTGACACTGTCTGAAACGCGGAGTGGTGGCACGCGACACGACAATAGCAAGCCAGTAATGGACTAATGGCTCTTAGCCTCTTAGTGCGGACTGCGAAGGCTGGAGCTTGGAGGGAGGGCTGGAGCAGATGAAGAAGATTGGAGAAAAAGAAGGGTTAGGGATTTAGTTTGGGGTGGGTCTGAGCCCTGAGGTCAAAATTAATTATATAATGAGAGCAATTAAGACATTTCACTAAAAACTACTAAGTTATTTTTGGAATTTCACTGGGGCAGTTGCCCCCACTCCCCAATAAATACATCTGTCCTACTGACATGTGACAAATTTTATCTTTAAGTTAAATTAATCATTTTGATTTACCTTATACATACACCAGCATAAATTAATGGTGTGATAAATTTATCTCATGGAAATGTTGATTCTTTTTTGAGAAAAACCAAATCAGCCCCTGACAATTATCTCGAAAGACAACGAGGTCCCTGACAAAAAAAAAATCCCAACCCGGCCCCTGACAAAAAAATAAAACCCAACCCGGCCTCTAACAATTACTTCGAAAGGACAACGAGGCCCCTGTGCCAAAAAAAAATAATGTTATTTTTTTTGGCACAGGGACTAATCAGTCCAAAAAAAAAATTATCAGGGGTCGGATTGTGTGTTTTTTTTTCTTGGGAGCCTCGTTGTCCTTTCGAGATAATTGTCAGGGGTTGGATGGGGTATTCACTCTTTTTTTTTTAAATATAGGAGTGAGATTCGAACTCGAAATTTTTAGGTGAGGATGAGAAGATTATGTCATTTAATTTATAATTTATTGGTGAAAATGTTGATATCTTTTTTTTTACTAAATATAGGAAGATTCGAGACTCCTTAATTGAATATAGGGAGACTATACCATTTGAATTATAATTTATTGAAAAAAATGTTGATATCTTGTATACACCAATACTTAACGATGATATCAATCATCACTAATATATATATATATATATCGCCAAAGAGAACTCTAAACAGAAGCTAGCTACCTATGTATGTGGGTAGCAATAATACCCCAAATAATGATGCCATAAAAGTCCCATAAAATAGGTGAATGTAACGAACATAGATGTAGCTAGGGACACCTGCTCCATTTTCACTTATTATTATTATTATTATTATTATTATTATTATTATTATTATTATTATTATTTTCAATGCCACATTTGATGACATATATAGCTAACTATTTTGTATTGTACCGTGCTATAGCTAGCTCTCTATAGTCTACTCCAATCCCCCAGTCCCATCAATAATTTCTTTCAAGCAACCATGCAAAGTTTAATGTACTCTAATATAGGTTGAAATTTTTGTATATTCGTTAATGAAATGGTGACAATGATGATTAATTTGACTTTGGTCCTTTTTGGTAAACTGAAAATTGGAGATAACATATGTATGACAAATTGGTTGATGATATTATATTTGCTTGAGATGCAAGTCACTTCCCTTGTTCTTCCGTTTTGAGTTTTGACCCTTTCCTTGGTTCTTAGCAAAAATTGCGGTCTATAAGGAACGGAATTAATAATAGTATGAGACAGAATCTATAAAAGTTTTGGGTCAGGAATGGATATATGCTATAGCTAGCTATGATATTCTTAGATATATAGTAACAACAAACACATGAAGACAAGTATATATGTCTATTCTATTTTTTGCTCGGCTGAATTCCCGGGTAAATCAGTTTATAGATTTCATATGCTTCTTACGTTGCTCTGCAAGTAAAATCCACCAGTGTCTCGACAATCCTATTTCTTGGATTTTACATACAACACACCACCTTCTTATACGCCAAATATTGTCTCTCTCTCTCTCTCTCTCTCTCAATTCACTTTAATTTGTCAACGTAACAAATTAATAGATCCTAGTGTTGGTTATTGTATCCCTCTTCAATATTGGGTTTGGTTAAGATGTGGGCATATCTTAAAAAAATAAAAAATGTAACTTTTTCATATTTTTATACACTTTTGAAATATTAAATACATAAAATATATATCAAAAGTTATTATTTTTAGAGAAATGTTAGGAACCAATACTTTTTATCAATATTAATCAACACTTTGAGTCAATACCTTAGTTTTATATATATATTATTAGAATTTAGAATTTAATATTTAAAATTTAGAATTGATTAAAAATAATAAATTTTATTAGTTATATAATATTGTTTTTATTTTTAATGTCCATATCACGTGTTCTATAAACATGTATTAACTAATTTCTAATTATATTCTATGTTTTCACTCAATTACAAAAATATATACGCACATATATATACAGGGCAATTTCATGTGCTAGAATTGAACAATAAGTCCTTTAGCTTTCACTGAATGAGAAATGATAGGGACAAGAGCGAAAAAATGAAAAATTAACTAGTATTTTTTCAAATATAAAATAAATATAAAATAAAAATACTAGTCGCTTAATATTTGTCATATATAATCAAGTGAATATGAGTACGTCACATACATTACAAGAAATAAAAATGAATGAATAATTATTATATATATTACTAAAGGCGCAAATAATAATACTTTATACAAATATATATATCAAATTTATAATTATATGGTTGCTAATTAATATAGCTTATAGCTAGTTATAGATAAGAACCCATACACGAGACATATAGGCACTAAATAATTTATCGCTTATTAGCTTGCAATGCAACTTGTACATTCGCAATAACGGATGTAGAATTTGGAAACCCACCTTGCAATTGAAGTCAGATAGATATATATTTATAGATGGGACATTAAGACAGAAAACACAATGGGAAATAGCTATCATGTTTATCTGGAAAATCTTTGATGGTAGTAATGATAATGTCTAAGGTGATGATTGCATCCATATCGCTTGGATTTAGTTAGGACTTTAATGCTGATCCAAAAAGGTGAATCTCTCAATCATATATAAATATTCTAATTCACAAAGTGACTTTTTTCGTTTGCTAAAACTCCAACTTAGATTTTGTATTTTGGTATCATTTCCGTTTTGTTTCTTGGGCTAAATTGTGGTACCACAAACCACAACTTCCAAAAAATTTCCAACCGTTAGAAACTTTATCTACTATAGTAATTATTAAACCTAGCACTGCATGTGGAGCCATACTCCCAACTGCTTCAATATATATATCAACAAGTTTCCATGTCTTTTTATGTGTATTGTTGCTTACATTTTCTTTTTCATGCCACTATAATTAATTCTGACATTATACCTTAATCATCATTACTGCTGCTAACTTTGTCAAAATTCACACGATAAAGTCTCGATGGGATTTTTTTTATTACAGAAAATTTTCCAAATTAGATCATTACAACAAAAAGCTAACAAAGAGAAACTCTAAATTAGGTGATCACCATATATATATAATAATAAAAAATTAATCATAGGGATATGTGCAGTATAATGGTGATCTTGAGTCTTATTTGGTGTATTCTTGTATGAAATAGAGTAATAATTAATGTTTTGGGTAACATTCGAATTAAATTCGACCACTCCAAAAATAATATTTTCTCTTAATTTTTTTTTAACATACACACAATCTGATATGATGAAAAAAAGAATATTAAGAACATGTATATGATTAATAATCGTCCAAACTCTGATTCAATATTAAATTTGGTTGGTTATTATATTATTGTTTATGCTAGACTGTTAATTATTCGATAATAATTTCGTCAAGTGAGTAGTATCTGGCACTTCAATTAGACTCTGATTGACTATTGGTCAGATTGGGTCAAGATTCCTTGCAGCAACAGCAACAGCATGCAATGCAAGTAGCATAAACTATGAAAATTTCCAGTACGAATATACATTAAGCTAATCAAAATTTATTCATAAGTTATGCTTATCGGATTGGTATTCTATATTAATTAAAGATAATAATTGTAGGTATCCAGATTAGGGGAGAATGTCGTTTCCATATATAATTTTTCTAGGATCAAGATTGTTGTGCTCATTCCAGTCCATCAAACAATTTTATTTAGTTGTTCTAGAAAATTGTGAGGGGAATATGCCAAAAATACTCTCTTCGTTTTTTTTTTGTCGGTGGATTGAATAACTCTCAATCCTAGGTACACCATATACACCCACACACTCCTCACATATTTAGCAATTTTTTTTTTCTCGATTGCAGCTGGTAGGACTCGAATCCGAGACCTTTGATACGGGAGGGGGCAGAATGTCGTATAAGTTATGGCTCATTGGCCTCTCTTCGTCCAATCAAGGCTAGAAAATAGAACCCTATGCATCCATGCGACACAATCCAATTGCTTTTTCTTTTTCTTGTTTTGGGTCAACAATCTGAATATGGTTTCACTCCAGTGTATGGCCCTAATTAAATGGGCCACAAGTTCTGTCCAATGATTGTGAAACTGATTGCAATGCCCAAATAGATTTTTTTTTTGTTTTCTGGGTTTGAAAGTTCAAAACTTGAAATCTTGCAATGCCCTGGTAGTATTAGGTATATGATTGGTCTAGGGTTCAAACCTTAGAGAATGCAATTGAGAAAAAATGTGATAACATACGTGAGGAGTGTGTGGGTGTGTTGTGTATCTAGGATTGGGGTTGTTCATCCACTGACCAAAAAAAAAAAAGGTATATGATTGGTCAAATAGTCAACTCACTCATCTACTTAAGCAAATGTTAGTGTTTTAAATTTGCTTTGTGTATGTACCAATTTATTAATTAGTGGTAGACCCCTTAAATGAAGTTCAGATCAAATTGCCTGTGGAATGGGAGATACCGTTGGCAACCAAACAAATTAAATCTGTTTGTGAGTGAGAAAGGTCACGGGCAGAGTAGTATGTTGTGGATTGGAATGAAAATGAGCATAGTGAAGTAAAAGTAAAAGTAATGAAACATTGAGAAAAAGCAAAGAATAATAATGTGCAAGTTGGTGTGGTTCATCATCCTTGTTCTTCTCTTTGATCACTTGACTTCAGAATCAGAGAGTGTTGAATTCGCATGCAAGCCACCACGCCATAGCACCTACCCTTTCTGCAACACCTCCCTCACCATCTCAGGCAGAGCTCAATCCCTTATCTCACTCCTCACACTCTCCGAGAAGCTTCAGCGCCTCACTACCAACTCCTCATCCATTCCCAGGCTCGGCATTCCTCCCTACCAGTGGCGTAACCACGCTCTCCATGGCGTTGCAGCCACCACTGTTGCTTCCGCAACAAGCTTCCCTCAGGTGATACTCACAGCGGCTTCATTCAATAGGACGCTTTGGTATTTGATTGGTTCTGCCATTGGCGTGGAGGGAAGGGCTTTGTACAATGCTGGACTAGCTGGTTTGACTTTTTGGTCTCCAAATGTCAACGTTTTTAGGGACCCTCGGTGGGGGAGGGGACAAGAGACCCCTGGTGAGGATCCTATGCTTTGTTCTGCCTATGCTTCTGAGTTTGTGAGGGGCCTCCAGGGTGGTCCTCATGATCATGGACTCTTTGTCTCTGCTTGTTGCAAACATTTTACAGCTTATGATTTGGACAAGTGGGCCAATTTCACCAAGTATAACTTCAATGCTCTTGTAAGCTTTTACTTTCCTCTCAGGTACAAATATATTCATATTCAAAACTAGTTTAAGCTGTTAGGTAGAGAGTAGAGACACATGAATGGTTATATTAACTGGCATATTCGATTGTTAGCTCAAAACATATAGCTATTATTTGATTGCTTGTGTTATAGGTAACACAGCAAGATTTGGAGGACACTTATCTGCCCCCATTTCGTAGTTGCATTCAACAAGGCGGAGCAAGCTGTTTGATGTGTTCTTTCAACCAAGTTAATGGTGTTCCAGCTTGTGCCAATGAGGATCTACTTGGACTAGCTAGAACCAAGTGGGGCTTTCAAGGGTAACAACCTTTCTCAAAAGAACAGGATTTTGATTGAAAATGGAAAAATAACTGTCATTGCTTGTTCTGAGTGTAGGTATATCACCTCAGACTGTGATGCAGTGGCCAACGTTTATGAATATCACAAGTATGCAAAATCAGCAGAAGATGCTGTTGCTGATGTTCTCAGAGCAGGTGTTTTATTTCCCATTTTCATTTCAAGTGGATGAATGGTTTCACTGGATTCAATACACAATTTTTGTTATTGGTTTATTTTTAGGTGTGGACATTAATTGTGGAACATACATGCTTAGACATACTCAATCTGCTATCAAACAAGGGAAGGTAGAAGAAGAGGAGCTAGATAGAGCTCTTTTCAACCTATTCTCAGTTCAACTTCGCCTAGGAATGTTTGATGGCGACCCCAGAAAGGGGCAATTTGGGAAATTGGGGCCATGGAATGTTTGTAGCACAGAGCACAGAACCCTGGCACTTGAGGCTGCAAGGCAAGGGATTGTGCTGCTGAAGAATGAGAATAAGATCCTTCCATTGGATAGAGATTTTATTACCTCTTTAGCTGTAATTGGTCCAATGGCAACAGAAACTAAATTAGGTGGTGACTACTCAGGTATGTTATGATTGTTTTTTGCTATCAAACACGGACACACCAATGATGACACGTTATTAGTTCTATACATCTGACTTTGTAGTAAATACTAAATAATAATGGTTAGGAATAGCCTGCTCCTCAAGAAGCATATATGAGGAACTCCAAGAGTTTACAAAGGGATTCTTATCGATTTCATATGCTTCTGGTTGCCATGACATAGCATGCCAATCAGTTGAAGGTTTCAATGAAGCCATTGAAACTGCTAAAGAAGCTGACTATGTTATCATAGTTGCTGGAATTGACACAACACAAGAGGGAGAGGATCTTGACAGAGATAGTCTTGTATTACCTGGTGAACAGATGGTACTTATATCCGCCATAGCCGATGCTAGTAAACGTCCAGTGATTCTAGTACTCACTGGTGGAGGGCCCCTTGATGTTTTGTCTGCTGATAGAAACCCTCTCATTTCAAGTATTCTGTGGGTCGGGTACCCTGGTGAGGCTGGTGCAAAAGCATTGGCTGAGATTATATTTGGACTCGTTAATCCAGGTTTGAATGAATGCAGTAATCTTATTACCTCTGAAAATTTGATGACTTAATTACCTTAAGAGTTGGTATTTTTGCTGCAGCTGGAAGGCTTCCAATGACATGGTATCCAGAGTCATTTACCAATGTGCCCATGAGTGACATGAACATGAGGGCTGATCCATCTCGTGGCTATCCAGGAAGAACATACCGATTCTACACTGGCACTAGAATTTACGGATTTGGACATGGCCTGAGTTACAGTGCTTTCTCATACAAGTTCTTATCATCATCACCAACTAAAATTAGTTTGTACAAAAGTCTAAAGGCAGAGAGATTAGAAGGTGTTGATGAGGTTCTAGTTGATGACATGCAAGATTGCAGCAAGTTGAGATTTGGAATGCAAGTTTCTGTGATGAACCTTGGTGACTTGGATGGAAGCCATGTTGTGATGTTGTTCTCTAGGTGGCCTAAAGTTCTACAAGGTTCTCCAACAACACAGCTGGTTGGTTTCAGCAGTGTGCACACTGTTTCTTATGAATCTATTGAAACAAGCATTTTGGTAGATCCTTGTCAACACTTGAGCCTTGCTTATGAGAGTGGAAAGAGGATATTACCCTTAGGCAGTTACACATTCAGTGTAGGGGATACACACCATATACTTTCACTTCAAATTTATTGATTGCATATTTTTCTGTTTCTTTTCAAGGCAAATTACATGTCTCGCACTTCTCATATTCTAATACCCTTATTAGACAACATGCATGCATGTACTTGTTACACTATGAATTAATAAATGCCATGAAAAATTTCTATTCCAAATTTTCTGTTGACATGACCAAAAAGTTCGAGTAGACAAATTCAACTAGGCTATATTTGATTGACTTTTTAATTAATCAAATTTTAATTACATGCTTGCTTACTCTCTAGATAATTCCTTGAGAAAAAACTAAAAAGTCTTCTGCTATAGATTTATGCCAATTGCCCCTCTCATGATTATTTGTTTATCAAAGATAATGGAGGTCAAGTTTTCCCTCATAAACTTTTTCCTTTTTCTATTTTTTTTTGACAAAGATCTAAAGGGAATATTCCAATAAATTAAATATAAACGAGGCATCAAATTCACTTTGTCGCGTATAGGCAGACCAACTTTAATAGCCTCAGTTTATCATCATAAACTAATGATTAATTAGTAGTGAAAGCAGTAAGGAACGTCTTTAGAGATAGTAGTTATAACAATATATTATACAGGCTAGTAACAACTCTTAGCTATACCAAAGAGCCTTATTTATCAAGATTAATTTTATTATTATTTCAACTTTTTCTCTTTCATGCATGCTGAATTTTAAGGCTTGATTAGAGTAGGGGAGGCATGATCGGTGATCCTAATTAAACTACTAAGTCATGTCTCTATTTAATTAATGATTTGAAACGTTCTGGCTTTGAAAATACCGACAGTATTATGCAACTTCTTATCAAATCTTTTTTTTTTTTTTCTTTAATTAGGAGTGAGACTCGAACTCAAGACTTTTAGATGAGAATGGAAGACTTTTAGATGAGAATGGAGAAATTATACTCGTTGGCAACTTCTTATCAAACTTACTAAAATTAATTAAAATTATTTTATTCGTTTAATAATTCAAATGTGTTGTATACTGTGAATTGAAAATGGACCAAGTAAAAAGTTGTGTGCCACAGCCCACAGTGCCAGAAATATCAAAATTCCAAAATAAATGTAATTTGGCGAGCCAACATGTAATATAGATTCTTATTTCATAGATATCTGATGCTTTATAGCTATAAAATATAACATTCATACGAAACACCACACAATACAAAATACATAAACACATTAATTTTAATCGAGTAAAATATCGTTTTTGTCTCCAACGTTTGGGGTAAATACTATTTGTGTCCTTAATGTTTAAATCGTCCTATTTGTATCCCTAACGTTTGTAAAAGTGATTCAATGTTATCCTACCGTCAATTACACATCATGAGCGCTTTAGTTTGAGTTTTAAAATTTTTTTCTTGAAGTAAGAATACAAATGTCTGGGATAGAATCGATGATTCACTCCCAAAAATAGCTCATCAAATGTTGAAACTAATTCCTACAACATTTACATAATTCACTTTTTTAGGGACATAATTGAATTTAAACACATGGGTATAATATTAAAATCGAAAACATCTAAGTAAGACCTAATTGAGAATGAATACATCCAAGTGAGATTGATTGAAAAATATAATCTGATTTGTTAGTATAATTGATAGTAGGATAACATTGAATCACTTTTATAAACATTAAGGATACAAATAGGACGATTTAAACGTTAGGGATACAAATAGGACTTACTCCAAACGTTGGGGACAAAAACGATACTTTACTCATTTTAATTTCTTGTGAGACAAAAAAATAACGTATATAGATAAATTATAATAATATCTTGATGTTCTATTGATATTAAAATAAAAATTATTATTTTTAATAGTATTTTAATTAGATAAAATATTTTAAATATTTTTTATTTAATAAATAATAATATATATTATTTTTAAATTTTTTTAAAAAATAAATATTAAAAATAAATTTAAACACATTAAAATTTGATAATATTTAAGTATGTTAAAATATGTCAAAAAATGATATTTTTTTATTTAATTAAAATCTAGTTAAAAACATGATGAGAAGTGCTAGGGGACAGCATTTTTGTTAAATTTTGGCCAGCATTTAACCATCAAAAGAAAATTGAATGATTTTACACTATTAGATGCAATCTCACACCAGTAAAAATATCATTGATAGCTAATTGATGGCTAAAAATCACAAAATTTGCTGGTCTTCTAGACTTTCTCAAACAGGATATGGATAAATGTTAGAGTGTTAGATGAATATGTATTCAAGATACGTTTGACACATAGAAGTATTATGCTTCATAACTTTTTTTTTTTTAGTTACTAGATACTTGATAAGATTTATTTTAAGAGTGAAAAGTCAAAACTATACTAAAATACCATAAGGTAAATGTTATATATTACCATTGTTCCTTCACTTCTATAGACAATAACCCACCGAAATGCATGCGTCTCAGTAAATTGAGAGAATGTGGTGGTGGCAGCGTAATCGTGTACGTAGAAGAATACGACACTTTGTTAATACTTTAGTGCACCTCAAAATAACAATAAGAAATCAACTGAGAATGCCGTTTCCAATTAGAAATGGAATTTGTGATGATCTCAGGTTGATGAATATGTATATAACAAATGTTACATTGCCCAACTTTAATTACTTGCAAGTTTAGAATAACGGAAGCTAGGGACAAGTTTTGATGAAGCTCAAAGTATAGCGTCTTCGTTTTAATTTTTAGACCAATTATATACTATACAAAAATACTAACGTAGCTCTTTTTTTTTTTTAAGTTTTATTTACTGGTAACTCCTACTGTCCAAGTCAATGGGGGGTGCATGCTCTTTCTGCCTCTGATTGAGCCACTTCTGATCATCGTGTTGATTTCTCATCAGTTTCAAAGTTGAAAATCTGAAAGGGAATTACTGTTAAGCATAATATAAGGATAGTTGCATTGACACTCTTGACAATACAATTATTTATTCATTTTATATTATTTAACTCTATCTCCACAAAAATACGTACAGAAGAAATAGTTCCTTTTTTTTTGTCTTATGTTTAATATCTTATTTTCAATCATGTTGCATCCATCGTTAGAGTGAAAGGGAGGGGGGAATGAAGGAAGAACAGGACCAATCAAGGACATTAATTACTCTCTCTAATTATATTAAATCACATAATCAAGTAAAGCAACAACAATTAATAAATATGAACCGAAGAAAACATATTTAACTAAGGATTTTGTACATAGTGCAAGCTCCCTAGCTAGCTAACTCCTCTTCTATCTCCTTGTTAGGAAGTTCCTACACGTTTCAAGTCAAACCCTTTATTCTTAATATCCATTCGAGTTCTATGATCTTCCATCTAACATTTGGATAAGTAATGATTTCAAATTCTTCCAATAGAAGAATTTTTATTGAGGTTCATGGTAGTAGTATACTGTAGGGTTGACCAAGGTGCCTTAGTTTTTGTTATCTGAATTAATAGTAGGACTAGTGAGTGTTGGTTGCATAAGGCAGAGAAAGAAGTGAGAAATTCAAGAGATTTGTATAGTGGCATGGCTTCATGTTTAGCAACCCCATGGGGTAACCTATAATGATGGAGAAATCAGATAATTTGGTATTATTAAGACAGGTTGTGCCATATGTCTTATGTTTGTGCATATTTATCAGATCAGCTTCTGCAAGTGAAGGTTAGTATTACACTATGGTCATTATTACTAATGTGGAAAAACAAATCTTGTTTAATAGTTGCATATTTTACCATCCTTAAAATTTTAACAATATCATTTGATAGTTTTAGTCTGATTTTGCTTAAATAATTAGTCTTAAGGGGAAGGGTCAGGTTTGGATAAGATTGTATGATATGCAGTTTTTTTCTCTGCAGGATTTGAGAGCATAGCATGCTGTGCTGATTCAAACTATAAAGATCCATTGACCAACTTAGATTACAAAACAGATTATGCTTGGTTCTCTGATACAAGAAGTTGCAGGCCAATAACTAGTGTGTTAAAACATTCAGCCTATGGAAGATTAAGAGTGTTTGACATAGAAAAGGGAAAGAGATGTTACAATTTGGCCACAACTAAGGATCAAGTGTATCTGATAAGGGGCACATTTCCATCTGAAAATGAACCAGGTAAAGGTTCCTTTGGTGTTTCTATAGGGGTAACAGTGTTAGGTACAGTGAGATCATCATCGCAGGACTTGAGAATTGAAGGAGTTTTCAGAGCCACAAAGAACAACACAGACTTTTGCCTAGTGACAGAAGAGGGTAACCCTTATATATCTCAGCTTGAGCTAAGATCAGTGTCTGAAGAGTATCTGCAGGGTTTGAATTCTAGTGTCCTGAAGCTGATCAACAGAAGTAATCTTGGGGGAAAAGAAGATGACATAAGGTACATAAATCTCTTGAGAATCCTAGGTTTAGGGGGCACTAGGTGGCGTCGCCTACATGGATTAACATTGATTTTTATAGAGAATAAATACATCAGTAGTTGTAATTAGTGTTGTGTCCTACCAGGCTTTAGACCAATTCGATCTAAGTAACTTGATGCATGAACCTATAAAACATGACACAGATTACATGCATCATTTATGATATACATATTTAATGTATTAATATTAAGTGATTTGTGCAATTTATAGTCTGTATCCTTATTTTGTTGCTCTTATGCTGTGAAATCTACAAGGACAAGAAAGACTTAATAATCTTATAATATGGGCCCATACTGGTTTTAGGTACCCAATTGATCAAAGTGATAGAATCTGGAAAAGAACTACTACAAGTCCATACACTCCTATATCATTCAATATTAGCATTTTGGACCACAAATCTAATGTGACACCTCCTCTGAAAGTTCTACAAACAGCTTTGACTCACCCTGAAAGGTTGGAATTCAATCACAATGGCCTTGAGGTTAAGGAGGATTACGAGTACCTTGTGTTTCTCTACTTCCTTGAATTGAATAACAGTGTTAGAGAAGGCCTAAGAGTGTTTGACATCTATGTTAACAGTGAGATTAAGAAGGCTAGTTTTGATGTATTAAGTGAAGGGTCAAATTATAGACACATTGTGTTGAATGCTTCTTCAGCAAATGGATCACTTAATCTAACATTGGTCAAGGCATCTGGATCTGTGTTTGGACCCTCTTGTAATGCTTATGAGATCATGCAGGTGCGACCATGGAAGCAAGAAACCAACCAAACAGATTGTAAGTATCATTGAAGGAATCATACAATGGCAATGATGACTTTAAATGTAAAAAAGAGAAATGCTTTCTAAACATAGATTTAAGTAACAATACTGATTCACTAATGGTTAGCATCATATTGTTCCTTTATATAATTCCACTTAGGTAACTAAAATCTATACTTATTTGTGTATGGTTCACTAGTGGTGGCGATTTTGAAGATAAGAGAAGAACTAATCACTGAAAACCATGATAACAAAGTCCTACAAAGCTGGACCGGTGACCCATGCATGCTTTTTGCATGGCAAGGAATATCATGTGATTTTTCCAATGATGCACCTGTTATCATTAAGCTGTAAGTCCTTTTATTCTTCTTGAAAATATGTTGCTAAGTTCATCAAACTGAGAGCAAGAATTACATCACTGAACTGTGGTTCTTAATGATTTGATAACCGCATAAGATGTATATTATTGTTGGTTTTGCAGGGATCTTTCCTTAAGTAATCTGAAAGGACCACTTCCATCCAGTGTCACAGAGTTGACTAACTTACAAATAATGTATTGCTTCCTTATAATAAGCCTTTGTTCAGTTGCTAGCATGTGTTTGTATTTTGGGACTCATTCCATTGGTGCATGTGCAGGAACCTTAGCCACAACAACTTCAATGGCCATATCCCCTCATTTCCAAGTTCCTCAATGCTCACTTCACTGTAATGACTCTTTCCTCGATGAATTTTAACACCCAATTTTAGTTTTGTTTGCTCTTACCTCTTATTAGATATCGATACTTCAATAGACACCTACTTTCAAATGTTGAAAAATAACTTTTTTTTTTTTGCTAAGAAAATAGTACTTACTTCCTCATCATAGAGCAATGTGCTATTTGAAATTTTTCCAAATATTGATTAATTAGACTTTTTTTTGGATCAGAGATCTGAGATACAATGATCTTATGGGGTCACTTCCACCGTCATATAACTCACTGCCACATTTAAAGTCAATGTAAGTTTTAGATTTTGCATTGTATTTCATCTTATATATTAAGATGTTGCTTCAGAATTCTAATCACTGTAAGTATGTTTGAGCAAACTCCATTATCTTGTATTCTATTATTACTTTGCAGATATTATGGCTGCAATGATCGCATGGACCATAAGCTTTCAGGAAACTTGAACATTTCAATCAATACAGAGTAAGAAGTATCTTCCTAAACAGGAAAAAAAGAGTAGTTTTGAGACAAAGGAAATAAAATTGATTGTGCTGCATTGATGTTTCAGTAATGGAAGTTGTCAGAAAGGGAATGATTTTCCACAACAAGTAGCAATTATTTCAGCCGTTGCATGTGGCTCTTTCTTGATTGCTATGGCTGTTGGAACAATTTTCATTTATCGTTATAGACAGAGATTAAATCCATTGGAAGCATTTGGAAGAAAAAGCAACCCAATGATAACAAGTAGGCATTAATTATTCTCATATCCCCTAATGTTTGGTGTTCTTGGTCTTTTTGTATTATATACAAAATCAAGATTATAATTCATCTCATCATTTTTAAACTATCTCATAATGTTACTTAGAGTGTTCATTATATCAAAGAACATTGCTATCATCATATGATTTATTCTGTGTAGCATACCATATATTTTGGTCCAAGATTCCAATCCAAACTGCAGGATTTATTCTGACATGTATTTCCACAAACAAAATGCAGATGTGATATTCTCATTGAACAGCATAGACGATTTCTTGATAAAATCTATTTCAATTCAAGCATTCACTTTGGAATATATAGAGGTTGCAACCGAAAAGTACAACATTTTGATAGGTGAAGGAGGCTTTGGTTCTGTCTACCGTGGCACCCTAGAAAATGGTCAAGTTGTGGCTGTGAAGGTTCGGTCAGCCACATCAACGCAAGGCACTCGAGAATTTGATAATGAGGTGCACAAAACTTTTGTTTCAAATTTAATTGCTATATCAAAGTTCCAATAGCATTGTTTAATGATGTATAATAAAGTGACAGTGACAGATAAAAGAAAACGAATGGAGTAGTTTTTAGATAGCATAAAATAATGCATATGCCAATGATGAAATTTTGCTACTAGTCAATGATTTCTAACCAAAATAAAATTTGATACTAGTGGTATCTACACAGTGCCATCTAACTAGTCTATGATGGTACTTGCAGCTAAACCTGCTTTCTGCAATAAGGCATGAGAACCTGGTGCCTCTTCTTGGTTATTGTAATGAAAATGACCAACAAATTCTGGTTTATCCTTTTATGTCCAATGGCTCTCTGCAAGATAGACTATATGGTAAGTACCCAATGATCATTTAAGCTGAAATGTTTTGATGGATGGGTTATGTTTCTAAAATTTCACTTGACAACAGGAGAACCTGCAAAGAGAAAAATACTAGACTGGCCAACCAGACTGTCTATTGCTCTTGGTGCCGCCCGAGGCAAGTAAATTTGATGTTGTATTTTTTACCAAGTGGTTCCAGATGCAAATATATAAAATCCATGCATCAGATTCTTACCTAACTGACTACACTACAAATTCATATACAAGATGTTGGGACCACAGGAATATTTACTAGATTTCTGGTTGAACAGGTTTGGCATATTTGCACTCGTTCCCTGAGCGATCTGTAATTCACAGGGATGTGAAATCAAGCAATATACTTTTGGATCACAGCATGTGTGCTAAGGTTGCAGATTTTGGTTTTTCAAAATATGCTCCACAGGAAGGAGACAGTGCTGTTTCGCTTGAAGTAAGAGGAACTGCAGGATATCTTGATCCTGAGTAAGTGCACTTCTAGGATTTTGCCTTAATTTATTCTACTGATCTCTTAGTAACTTTGGGAACAAAATATTTATTTCTGCAGCATTCTGTGTTTATTCATGAAAGTTAAGGTCATCACAAATCTTCCTGTGCAGGTACTACACAACCCAGCAATTATCTGCAAAGAGTGATGTCTTCAGCTTTGGTGTGGTTCTTCTTGAAATTGTGAGTGGCCGGGAGCCTCTCAACATCCATAGACCGCGGAATGAGTGGAGTTTGGTTGAATGGGTACGGAACAACTCCAAAAGCATGAGACTAGTTTCACCTTATTGCACCTACAAATGCATTCCATTTTTGCTTAGACTTTTTCAATTCTGTGATTTTCTAATCATAGAACTTCGTGTGCAGGCTAAACCGTACATAAGGGCATCAAAGATTGAGGAAATTGTGGATCCTGGCATCAAGGGAGGGTACCATGCAGAAGCAATGTGGAGAGTGTTGGAAGTAGCACTGCAATGTGTTGAACCTTTCTCAACAAATAGACCGGCCATGGATGACGTCATGCGCGAGTTGGAGGATGCTCTGATCATAGAAAACAATGCATCGGAGTACATGAAGTCCATAGAGAGCCTTGGATCCAACCGTTACTCTATTGTCATAGAGAAAAGGGTGCCACCCTCGACCTCGTCAATGGTAGAATCAACCATCATACCTCAATCCTTGAACCATCCGCAGCCGAGGTAGTATAAGGAAAAAACACTTGAGATGCACTTTCAGGGACTCCATAACGCATCTGGAAACTAAAATAATAGTTGTCTAGGACACTGGCATTCAAAGCTCCAGTTTTATTGTGACTCAATGTTTTCATCAATGCATTCAAATGGATAAACAAGTGGTAGGGTTGCCACATACAACTAGGAAAAGATGCACCAACTTGCAAGTTTGACAACAGAATGCTCACTGTTTAACACAACTGCATTGACACCCCCTTCGTCAATTGTTTATGGGAGAGTACTAGTAGCAATATAGTTTGTTGAATTGAGCTAAAAGTTCAGACTCGAATTGTTTTCTTACACTTAGAATAGAGGCTGGTATACCCTTAAGTAAATCACGTTCTTGGGTATTGAATTTTTATTTGATCTGAGTAGTAAATAATTGTATGGTAGGTGAATACAGATTAAAAATATGACTAATTTTTTTATATAGATTAAATATGCATTTAATACATTGTTATTAGAAGTGTGGGTGTTTTTCTTTGATATGGAGTTTTTTTTTAATTGATATTAATAAAATCGATTAAAATCTTTTATTTTTGAAAACAAAAATCAGAAAATCTAATTTCAATGTTAAAAATTTTTTAATTTTCAAAAACGTAAATCGCACAGTCCTGATTTGTGATTCTTTTAAAAAAAGGTTAAACAACATAAATCCATAGATACGATTTTTTGAATACCACTGTACAACCGAAAGATTAAACAACATAAATCCATAGATACGATTTTTGAATACCACTGTACAACCAAAAAAGAAATCAGAGGCACCGATTTCTTTAATCCCATAGCATTGCAATCATATCTTGTGTCTCATCTTTTTGTCATACACACTCACATGCAACATAGAAAAAATAATAAGCGTTAAAAATGTACCATGTGACATGTCTGAAAATCAGGTGGTGATTTTAAAGAGTGAAAAATGCTGTTCCTGTTTTTTTTTTTTTTTTTTTTCCGATTTTTATCAATGACAATTGGACTTTTTTATTGATGTTTTCTGATAGATTAAGGAAAGTAAAGGTTACTTTTTGTTCAGTTGCACAGATTTGATATGGCAGTGTGAAACAAGCCATCTCCAAATCTCATGTATTGGTGATAAAATAACATGATGTTCTGCCTCGGATCTTCACCAAACATTAGATACTATACTCAAGCTGCAGCTGACACTAGGCCATTGTGCCTGAGCAATGCATCCGGTGTTGGTTCTCGCCCCCGGAATTGCACAAACACCTGAATACAGCAGCCAGACACGTTTCAGACATGAGATATGGATAAACATCAAGACAAGTGGATATCGAAGATACGTTCAGATGTGTTATCTGACCTCTAGGGGTGCCTTGCCGCCTCCAAGAGCAAGAATCGTCTCGCGGAACTTGCACCCTGTTTCTTTAACAGCCTGTGTAAAGAAGCATCAATCATGTAACTAGCAAAGTAGCATATTCTAACTAAACAAACAGTGAATACCAGATTATAACGGAGAAAAACATTTCATAGGTTTGAAAAAAAAAAAATAGCGTAACTTGCAAGTCAATAGGTAATATAAGAAGAATACTGTTTATAATATTATATGTAAATAACAGGAGATTGGATATTTTGAAATTGACAATTGTTTTGCCATCAAATATACCTTGATGTCATCTAACCCAGCATCCTCAAATGCAGAGAAAGCATCTGCAGACAACACCTCAGCCCACTGCATCAAAGTCAAATTTACAAGAGTTTAGAATGTTTAGTGTTAAAAAACACATAAGTGAACTATATTGGCACCTCAAGATTTGAGAAATGTTGTTTAGTATTAAATCAACATATAAATACCTTGTAACTGTAATATCCAGCTGCATATCCACCTAAAAAATACAAAAGCAGACATAGAATTAACAAGAACTTTTGTAAGATAACTGAGTGATTTCAATAAATACAAGCAGCATGGCAAACCTGCAAATATGTGGCTAAAACTGCAAAGAAACCTGTCCTCTGGCAGTGGAGGAATCACTTGTGTTTTCTCAGAAACTCTCCGGTCAACATCATAGATAGATTCTGGTCCTCCAGGAACATATTTTGTATGAAGCTCTAGATCTACAGTTGCAAATCTTAACTGCAAATACAAAATTGGATATACATTAACAAACATATATAGGATTAATCAGGTAAGACTAGTGTAAGATCAGAATCAGCATAAAATATATATTGGAGTTACATTGACCCATGAAAATAGTTTTGTTAAATGTAATTAATTCTTTGAAAAAAATAACTAAAATAAGTATTTTGCAAAAAAGTTTCACGCTGCAAATAAAGTATGTATTTCTATTAAAAATCTATTCCAACTGGGGTGTGTTTTAACAGTCTTGATCCAACGATGAAAATCCAAGACAACAATCACAAGATGCCATCAAAAAGAGACAACAAATTTCTAAAATAATGAGCAGAAATAAGACGATTAAGTGTTAAATTTTACCAACCTGCCGAAGACTTAGAGACCCAGCACGATAAGTCCTAGCTGCCACAAGCTTCAAGTATACATCTTCGGGAAGAGACTCCCCAGTTTCAAAGTGCTTTGCAATACCCATTAGAGTCTCTCTGAAACAAGAGACGACGTATCAAAATACATAATAGCAGTTAGAAAACCATTTTTTATAAACCAAAAGGCAATGTGAAACAGATGACATATGAATGGTTAAAGATGGCTCCACTGAATAGAACAGTTGAACCAACCTGTCAACGAGCACAATAATTTGGGTGCCCCGTAGATAACAATGAAATGAGAAGAAACGGATGTCAATTCAAGAACATACTTTACAATACCCCAAAACAATGGTAGCAAGGAAAAGATGCACCAGATAATTAATTATATAAAGGGTTTCACATATAAAGTTCACTCTATTTTACTCTAATTTTGCCAAAAGGAAGGCTTAAGCAACACCCATGTACACAAAGACCACAAAGGTATAAAAACCAGTAAACCACACACCGCATAATTCTTACCTATGATAGCACCAATTTTCCATGAACTGAGAAGGTAGCTCAACAGCATCCCACTCTATCCCTCGAATACCAGCAACCAAACCCTCATCCTGCTTGGTAAGCATGTGTTGTAGTGCATGACCAAATTCATGGAAGACGGTCTCAACCTGAGAAAAAGGCAAGTAAAAAGATTTGTTTGTTAGTGTTGTATTAAATGAAAAAGGTAGATTTGAACCTACATGTTATGCCCAATAGTTAAAAATCAATTTTAAACATAATGAGATTACAGTATTACACTTAAAATATGACCAAGAGTACATAGTCAATTGTAAAGATAGTGAGATTACATGTATGTTCAAACCAAAGCTTAAAGGTCAGAGCCAATCAATAAATGTCAATCTATTACAAACTTCTTATAGTCTGGCCCTTGACAGAGTCTAAAATTTGTGAGAACAACATGACTAGATACTCCCAGTTACCATTGCCTAATTGGTTTGTTCCATTGTTTCACATATAATGATCACCGGTTCAAAAATATAACATGGATAAATATGTTAAGTACAGCTGACTTTACCTCACGGAATGTCATTAGGCTAGGCTTGTCCCCTACTGGTGGTGTTTGATTGCACACCATGTGGGCAACAGGTAACCTTGGCGAGATACCATCATGTGATAATACACGACTACGAGCAACAACTTCATCCATCCATGCACCTTGTTTTTTTTCAGAGGGACGACTGTATGGATCAAAATAGAAGTATGCAATTGGACTACCTAAAGAATCTTTAACACGGAAGAACCTGACATCCTTATTCCAAACCTAAATATGAAAAAGAACAATCTTGCATGAGTAAAATTAAAATACATTGACACCTAATATAAGAACCAAAACTGAATAAAAACAATTTAAGTTACCGGGGCTAGGCCATCAGCTGCCTCAATTTCAATACCAAAAAGAGTTTTTGCAAGGTTAAAGAGCCCATCAATAACCTTTGGGAGAGAGAAAAATGGGCGTAATTCTTCCTAAAAGACACAACAACAAAGATCAGAGAATTCCGAGGAATATTTAATAAATTAAATAAAAAAACACAATTAAAACTTAAAAGCAATGGAAACTTGAACGGTCATTTTATCATTCAATTGAAACAAAAGACCAGAAGCTCATATACGGTTGATATTAATAAAAAGGATGTGTATGAGCATATCAGAATTTGAAAAGAACAACAGACCAAAATATAAACTTATCGTATGATCTATATTATGTCAACATATGCTTATTATATAGGAAAATGCCAGAGGGCCAATACTTTTAGTGGAAGAAAATGGAGAGTTGGCCAGTGCTGGCTGAAATGCAAGGCAATGTAAGGAAAAAATGTTGGTCACCTAACATTTCTCAAATATACATCAGAAGACAGAAGTATAATTTTATTTGATTTTATTTTTTATGTTAAAATCACCAGAAGCATAAAATCAACAAAATACGAGTGTGTTCTTGATATATGATATCTCAAATTTAAATAATCTAACAAATTTTAGAATCAATTTTAACTGCAAGGGAATAAAGGTTCCATATACTGAATGGCAATAAGCAAAAGCCAATTGAAGATTTTTGGAGCTTCTTTGGAAAGCCTTGGTACATCAATAAGGTTGATTATGATGCTGTAGTTATGTATGTCTTTTTTCAATATAAATGATTAAACTTTTGGCCTTCCATTTTTTCTTTAAGAAAATAGGCAACGTTTATATCCAAGTAAAAAGGTTTTGCAGTTCATCCAACACTTCCTTTTTTTTTTTTTCGGGTTTTGGGGGGGGGGGGGGGGGAGTGTGTGTGTGTGTGAGAGAGAGAGAGACAGAGAACTACCTCATTAATATCATACTTTGATTCACGTAGCCTCTCACTCCAAAAGTTGATGTCCCAATGTGTCAAATCGTCAGCTTCAGCTGCACCTTGACTTTTGGCAAATGTCTTAAGATCTTCAATATCTGTAAGGAAAAAAGAAAGAATGGAACAGGTACCAATTTTCAAAATGCAACGAGTTACAGGACAATATTTAGAACTTAGTGTTATGCTTTGAATTCCTGCAAGAAGACACCTATGCCTTTTCTTTCTTGGAATATTAAATAAACAATATTGAATGGCTCATCCATTTAGATAAGTAGCCAACAAGCCTATAAAGGATGCCATTTTCCCAGCAAAACTAATGAAGCAACCAGTAAGTAACAACATAAAATTTAAATACCGACATAAGTACTAAATCTGAAGTGCAACAGATAGAATACCTTGCACGGCAGCATCCCAGGAAGCTTTGCGAAGCTTTTCCAGAAGTTCTTCTGCTTTATCAACAGTTGCCATTTTGGTAGCCATGCTAACCTGTGATGGATTACATATCAGCAAGCAACCTACAACAGGACTATATCCTTAATATGAAAATAATATATATACTCATACCTCAGCATAGTTGTTGTAATTGAGAAGCTTGGCCTTTTCCAACCTAAGCTTTAAAATTTGATTAATTATGTCTGTATTATCCAAATCTCCACTTGAAGCACGCGTAACATATGCACGGTAGACTTCCTCACGCAAAGAACGATTACGAGCATGTTGCATTACAGCAATAAAACATGGAGCATCCAATGTGATAACCCATGGTCCATTCTCAGCAGAAGCATTTTCATGTCCCTGCATGTTTCCGACAAGTAAACAACAAACAAAAGAAAGAAGAAAGATAAATGTGAGATAAACATAATGCATGTGAACAAATAATGAGTAATAAATGCTGTTTTGATTCCTTGACCTCTACCCCCTTAAGAACATATGTTAACAAAACCATAATTATCAAAATGATATACCTTAGACACTGCACTTTGAGCTGCCAACCCAAGAGCAGTAGCAGGTAATCCTTCAATCTCTTTCTTATCAGTGATTTGCTTTTCAAACTTTTTTGTTGCATCCAAAACATTCTCCTCAAATTTTTGTGATAACCTTTCTAGTTCCTGTGAATGGAATCATGATAACCAAAATCAATTAAAAAAACCATCACCAGAATCTTCGGGTCTGAATGTCAATCACTTCCGTCAGAATTTGAGAAGCAAACAAAAAAAGAAGAAAAAAAAAACAGAAAAAAGAGGAAGTAGCATCATTAAATTCTAATCACTAGCGAAGCCTCCATTGGAATTGATATTGTTAAAGAATTTAGGAGTTCAAGCTTCCATGTATTGACCCTTTCCTATTAACAATTTTGGAAAAAGTACAGAAGTATTAGCAGTCAATGCAACTTTATCTAGATTATTTTTATGTCAAGCATACTCATAAGTTGAGATTTCAAATTCTGGCTAATCACAAACAAAGCCTTGATTTCATTTTCCCACATCATTTGACAAAGGAACGGTCAACATACCTGTTCAATTTTGTTAAATTGCTCTCTTTTGTCATCTTCAAGAGAAACTCCATTAAGAACCGCCTCCCTTATTTGTGCTGCAAAGGCACAAGCAGTAAAGTGTAAAATGTGATAAAACGGAACTCATTCGACAAGACTGAAGTCAAATGCACGTGCATTATCAAATGAATCTTTCTCATCTAAATTTTAACACCAATAAATTAAGTCAACTTAGTATCAGAACTCACATAGAGAGACAGAACAAAACAACATACTTCAATCACTTACTTTCAACTATACGCTTGCGAGCATCACTTAATGTGTTCCAATCAGGAGACTCCTGAATGGCTCGGAAGGCATTGTAAATGGGCTTGCTTTGCCCTAATCTAAGCTGGAACTTAACCTTCTCCGGCTGCAAACATAACGATAAAACATAAAGCTTAGCTAAAATACCAACAACGACTCTGAATTAGTGAAGTCTGAACTCACACTACAATCAGAGACAGATTTTTGAGAGAAAGCGTTCGGATTTAACCAGTAACGCGTACACATTTGATCAAATTAGAAAATTTACCAACCAAACCAATACGTAATTAGTATAAATGTAAGAATGCGTATCACTCTGAATTAGATGATAAATTGAGCATTTTTTGGAAGATGAAAAGAGTACCTGAACATCTTCAATGGCGGAACGGAGGTCGGAATTATCCTTAACGGACTTGAGGTGGTTGACGATGCCCCAGACAACGGAGAGGCGATCGACAATCTTTTCCAAGGGTTCAACAAGTTTGGGCCAGGAGGGCTCAACAGTGCGTTCAAGTTCGTCCAAGTCAGCTTCCAGCTTCGTGAGGAGGCCGCGGATCCCCGGGCGCACGTGCTTCGCTTCCACCGCATCGAAAGGAGGGAACTCGAATTCCTTCAGGAGTGGGTTATCGTCCTGTGTAGTTGCCGCCATTGTTGAATAAAGGAAATGAGAGTGTGCGTGAAAGAGTGAAAGAATGAGAGTTTTGTAACAAGCATAGAACCGAAGAAGAGAATTGATTCGATGAGTGTTTAAACTTTAAATTGAACTATTTTTTAAGGAGAAAGTATTGGGAACAATATTAAATGTGTACGATGTGTACAATGAATTAAAAAAAAAGTAAAATTAAAATTAGTATTTAAATTCATTCACACTATCTACGGTTATTTCTAATTTTATTGTAATATCTAATACACGTCCAAAACTCACCGTCATCTTTTCCGGTTCTCACGCGTCACTGAATTTTTCGTCGGCCATACCGAGGTCATCGCATCCTCCCACCGACTCCGTCCTCACCTCTGCCGGTCAGCCCGATGCGCTTGGCCCTCCCACGCTCAGCCTAACGTGTTGCTGCTACTGTTTTCGTGCCCTCTCTTCCGAATCAACTTCACTTTTTCTCATTCCTTCAAGCCTCTTCTCACTGAAGATATTACCATGCTCTTCTTCTTTGGATCCAAGCATGATTAGTTTCTTTCATGATTTGAGTCCTATGCTTCACAACAGTGCGGTTTTTGTCCTTTAAAATTATGTTTCACCACAATAATAGTTTCTTATGTTTATTCATCTTCTTCTTCTATTTTAATGGTCAATTTAGGATGATCATTTTAGTAGGTATGCGGATGATTATTTTATTTTTATTTAGATGATTATTTTGATTGGATTGAGTTTAGTTATATATAATTAAAATATGTTACATGTTCAATTCATTAGGTATGCAGATGATTATTTTTATCCTTAAGTGGATGGTTATTTTTATTAAGGGTGAGTGGCGTGTGGCAAGCCAAGTAGCGACCGTGAAATGGGATGATTATTCATGAAGGTGCGGTGGTCGCCGGTTGAAAAAGAAGAGAGTATTGGAAGATTTCAGATAGTTATTTTTTTGAAATAACTAACTGAATTTTTTAAAAATTTAAAATTTGAAATTTGAGAATTTGAAATTTAAAATTTGATGGGGAATAACTGAATAAGAGTTTTTAAATTTATTATTTCGTGGGTAATTTTTATTTTTAACTCATATTGGGCTAAATAATAGCCTATTGTACACATTGTACAAATACCCCATTGGCTTTCTAGCGGAACTCTTTTTTAAAATAAGTTTTCCGCTAGGGAGCCAATGAGATATTTGTATAATGTATACAATGGGCTGCTTATTTATTCCAATATGAGTTAAAAATAAAAATTATTCACGAAATAATAAATTTAAAAACTCTTATTCAGTTATTTCACATCAAATTTCAAATTTTAAATTCTCCAATTTCAAATTTTAAATTTTTAAAAAATTCAGTTAGTTATTTCAAAAAAATAACTATCTGAAATCCTCCAATACTCTCTTCATTTTCAACCGGCGACCACCGCACCTTCTTCAATAATCATATCATTTCACCGTCGCTACTTGGCTTGCCACACGCCACTCACCCTTAATAAAAATAACCATCCACTTAAAGATAAAAATAATCATCCGCATACCTAATGAATTGAACATCTAACATATTTTAATTATATATAACTAAACTCAATCCAATCAAAATAATCATCTACATAAAAATAAAATAACCATCCGCATACCTACTAAAATGACCATTCTAAATTGACCATTAAAATAAAAGAAGAAGACGAATAAACAGAAGAAATTATTATTGTGGTGAAACGTAATTTTGAAGAACTAGTCATGACAAAAGCGGCACTGCTATGAAGCATAAGGCTCAAATCATGAAAGAAGCTAACCATGCTTGGATCCGAAGAAGAAGAGGAGCATGGTGGTATCATCGGTGAGAAGAGGCTTGAAGGAATGGGAGAAAGCGAAGCCGGTTCGGAAGAGAGGCACGAAAACAGCGGCAGCAACGTTAGGCTAAGCGTTAGGGGCAAGGCGCATCGGACCGACCGGCGGAGGTGAGGACGGTGTCGGTGGGAAAATGCGGCGGCCTCGGTATGACCGGCGAAAAATTTAATAACGCGAGGTGAGAACTAGAGAGAAGATGACGGTGAGTTTAGATGTATATTGGAGGTTACGGTAAGATTAGAAATAACCGTATATAGTGTGAATAGATTTAAATACTAATCTTAATTTTTAATTTTTAATTTTAATTTTACCTTTTTTTTAATTCATTGTACACAACTAATATTAGTTTCAATATTTTTTTATTATTATTATTTTTGACAAATTTATAATTATGTTGATTCTTTTAATAATTGTTTGACCCTAATTTTGAAATTGAACGGAACCACCTCCTTGAGCTAATTTAATGTTAAATTATCCATGCTTTTAGACAGCTGAACTACTGAACCCTAAACCAAAAATCTTGCTGCTTCAGTTTTCAATTCAATTGTTTAAAAAATTAAAACATCAATAAACTTATACATTTAAGTAAGGGTGTAGATGGGCCGGGTCACATCGGATTTAGCTTAACTCAGATCCGATTCAAAATATAGATCGGGTATAATTTTTAGACTCTAACTCGATCCTAAACTCGATAAAACCTACGCATCTTCGGGTCGGGTAAAAATCGGGTAAAAACCAAGTCTTTAGCATGTAAAAATCACCTAATCTCCAACAATTATTTCACAATTCACATAGTAAAATTCACTTAAAAAAATATAACAAGAACCAACCATTCTCTAAAATTAAAGCATAACCATAATCAATACCAATATTGTCTAATAATACCAAATATTTAAATCAATACAAATAACACAATATTATGCATTAGTCTAAAGTCTTATGCATTTTAAACTTAAAACATTAACTTATAATCTTATAATGACTAATAACACAAAATATTAAGGTTTACTATATTTAAATTCCACATAAGAATAGTCATCATCCATCACTAATAATACAAAATATTAATTGTGTATGATGAACGGGCCATCGGGCTGAGTTCGGGTGACCCGAGCTATGCGGACCCAATCCGAAATAATGACTGGATCTATTTTTGAAACCCTTACCCGGCCCTAGACCCGATTAAATCACATTAAATTAGCCCCTAAAGTGTTTGGGGTCGGACCGAATCTTCGAACCGGATTATGTACGCCCCTACATTTACACTTTGTTTGGATTTGATGAATTTGGACGGAAAGAAAATAGAAGAGGAGAAAATGGATAGAAAATATGATTTTTCTTCATTTGGATCAAAGGTGAAATTGGATGGAAAATGCAAAAGTGCATGTGGGGCCAACTTAAAGTTTTCTCCTCAAAGTAGCGAAGAAAACTAATATTGGAATGGTAACTTAAGTAAAAATACAAATTTACCCTTTCAATATAATTAAAAATACATTAAAAAAATTTGTCCTTTAAAATACATAAAAAAAAAATAAATTAAAAAAATATTATTAACAAAAATAATACATTAAAATTCTGAAATACAATTAGAATAATTTTTTTTGTTAAAAAATAATTTAAATACATTAATATATTATAATTTATATATAAAATAGATAAGGATGTTAATGTAATTTCACATTTTTTCTCTTTTTACTTTTTCTTCCATCCAAATAAAAAAAAAAATTCACTAACTTTCTTTTTATTCATTTTCTCTCCATTCAAACAACATAAAAAAAAATCAACTTTTCTTTTTATTTTCTTTTCTCTCATTTTTTTTCTTCCTATTTTCTTTCCTTTCATTTTCTATCTTCCATCCAAACAAAGTGTTAAGTGTGCGATATGTTTCCTTTTTACAACTATGCTCAACTACCTGTATACAATTTTTTTATGTACTCATATCAGTTTTGTTCTTCCTAAGGTGGAAATGAATGATTCTTTGCTTGTTCAAGTTAAAAAGAACAAACAGCATCGTTGTCAATGCTCCAAAAGATAAGGATTCTATTCCTATGTCTAAGAAAGATCGATTTTTTATTAGAAAATTTACAACGAAAAAGGTTGAAGCTTTGCCCAAGAATCATGCGAGAACATTCCTTTTCCATCAAACACACTGATTTTAACCGGCTAAAAAAAAAAAAGAAAAAGGTAGTAATACCATTGAGGTTTAAGAATTTATATCAGCACTATTTTAGTGTCAGTGAAAGAGATTTGTCTATCTATTTTTATATAAATACATAAGTTTACTCATGTTACTTTTAAATTATTTCTTTTCTATTAACGCTATGTCAGCAACATCACTTATTTGACAAAATTTTAGAATTAATCACTCAATCTTTGTCAAATTATCTATTATTTTCAAATCAGCAAAAAAATAAAATATACAAAAAATAATACAATAATTACCAATGACAATAATTAAAAATTAATAATGTCTAACCAAATTTATAACTTACAAAAACATTAAATTCATATTCCTATATTTATTATATCTTACCGTTGTAAACAATACAACAAATTTATAACTCCAATAATTAATTTATTAATTTCTATAAATAATTCATTCAATGTAATAAACATTCATATCACAAATGTCATAATAATATTATTAATCATAATAAATTTTACGTTACAAATATTCAAATTCCATACTATTTGAACTACTTATATAAGTTTTTTTTATCACTATTCCTTCAAATTACATCAAATTTAGCACAAAAAATTTAGGGTTTTTTACTTAAATAAATGGGTTTTTTTATTTAAATAAATTATTTGCAACCCTATTTTACGTGAATCCCCTAAATGGTTTTCTTGAACGTGAATCCCCTAAACCATATAATATATAAATCGTCCTAGGCTGGTGTGTGTTAATTAATATATAAAACATTGTACCCTGGGACGATTTATGCATGAATTGCATAGGTGAATAGAGCATAAATCGTCCCACGCTAATGTGTTTTCGAAGTCACACATAAATCGTCCTAGCCTAGTGGGTTTTATGTGTTTTCACCTAAAACTCACTACCCTGCCACGATTTACATGCATCTATGTAACCCTCAACCCCCTAGCACGATTTACGTGCAAATCCCTAACCCCCAACCCCCTAAGACGATTTATGTGCAAATCTTTATCCCTCAATACCCTAGAACGAATTATGTGTTATATGATAAGACACGTTAGTATGAGACGATTTACGTGTAAAAACACAATACCAAATACCATGAAACGATTTATGTGCTTGAAGAGCCTATAAATACAGGAGGAACATCAATGTCGAGCCATATTTCCACTGAGGGTTGTGAGAAGATGGCTGAGAGTGTGTTCTTGTTAGTTCATCATCGGGGAAAGATCGATGAAAACACAAGTGAGGGTGTAACGTTCAGTAGCAAGAAACAGATTGGAGTGTTCATAAATCCATCAACGAATTTAGATGATTTACGAAATAGCATATTACAAAAGTTAGGTAAGTGCGGTAAAAGGCTTGTCAAGCAGATGTTCTTCAGGATCCCTATCTCACTCAGGCAGGGTTACGTGAAGTTTGGAAAATATGAGATGTTAGGTGATGATGACATTTGCGTTATATTTCACAGTCAAGCCAGGTTTCCAGATCTGGGAGCTATGGAGTTGTTCACGAAAATGGCTGATGTGGAGGGTAGCTCCGGTGGATCTGCTCCAAATCCGCCCACAATCGGGGTAGATGGTGCTTCAAGTGCCATTCCAATTCGTCACGACGTCACCGCCCACGTTTCATCTCCGTCATTTGCAGCCGATCTGGCTGTTCATGCCGAAGATGGGGATTGCATGGGTGATGTACGAACCTTCGGGGAGCTTGCAGCGGCAATCAGAGAGGGACCTGTGTTGGATGGTGCAACTACGTTTATGGAGGTCAGAGATGGGGATCCAGCTGCTGAGGCCATTGGTGCTGATGATTCAGATTCGGAACCACCCGTTATCGATGATGAATCTGACGATGAGGATGACACAAGACCAGTTGCACCATCGCAAGGCCAAACAAGTTCTCAGACACAACAGTACCCTCCACACTTCTCTACATTGGATCTTGAGGCGATGAATCAACCAGCATTTCCAGGTCGACAAATGTCAAGTATTCACAGAGACGAGCACGGTATGCATGGGGCAGAGGAGTTTGAGGTCGGGCAGCGGTTCCAGAGCAAGGAGGAGGCAGTGTTGATGGTGAAGAATTATAATATCCGTCGTGGTGTTCAGTATAAGGTGTTTGAGTCGGACCAGTTGAAGTATCACGGGAAGTGCGTCCAGTTTGGGAATGGGTGTAATTGGCTGATACGCGTGACGATGCGGCAGCGAAAAGGATACTGGGAAGTCCGGAAGTACAATGGGCCTCACACATGTCTTGCAACCGAGTTGTCCACCGACCACAGGCAGCTTGATTATCATGTGATATGTGCGTCAATTCTATCGCTGGTCAGGGCGGATGCGGCAATCTCGGTGAAAGTATTGCAGAATGCGGTGTCAACGACATATGGTTTCAAGCCCAGCTACCGGAAGGTCTGGATGGCTAAGCAGAAGGCGATTGCACAAATTTATGGTGATTGGGAGGAATCTTACAACATAATTCCGAGGTGGATAATTGGGGTTCAGATGTACATGCCCGGCAGTATTGCAGTATTGCGTACTTCACCTGTAAGGTCTGGTAATGCGGTTGATGAGTCGAGGGTGTTTTTTCATCGATTGTTTTGGACGTTTCCGCCATGCGTTGAGGCATTCAAGCATTGCAAGCCACTGATATCCATAGATGGTACCCATCTGTATGGCAAGTACGGCGGAACATTACTCATGACGATTGCACAAGATGGAAACTCGAACATACTCCCAGAAGCGTTTGGACTAGTCGAGAGTGAGAACACTGAGTCATGGAAGTTCTTTCTTACTCACCTTCGCCAACATGTGACCCCGCAGCCGGGCATTCTTGTTATATCTGACCACCACAATGCAATCAAGGCCGCGTTAGTTGCAGAGGACGGTGGGTGGCTCCCACCGGCCGCCTATCGTGCATATTGTGCCAGGCACATAGCTGCTAATTTTGCGCTTAATTTTAAATCCAAGGATGCACGGAAGATTCTGGTGAACGCAGCCTACGCAAAGTCTGAACAGGAGCATCAATATTACATGGAGATCCTGAGGTCCGAAGACCCGACTATGGTTGAGTGGTGTAACCGGATTGGGTTAGGGTTATGGACCCAATATCGGGATGGTGGGCGCCGGTACGGTCACATGACAACCAACATATCTGAGTGTATCAATGCCGTCTTGAAGTGTACACGGAACTTACCGGTGGGGTCACTTGTGAAGTCAACATATGGGCGATTGGCTGAGCTCTTTGTTAGGAAAGGAAAGGAAGCGGAGATGCAACTCGGGGCAAGGCAGGAATTTTCGCAGATGCTTATGAGGGCGATTGAGAAGAACCAACAGGCCTCCAGAAACATGCGGGTTGAGCTATATGATAGAGGGAACACAGAGTTTGTTGTGGACGAGATTGCTCCGACGGGAGGGAGAATCGCTCTGACTGCATGTAGGGTATCGCTATCGGCCCGGACATGTGACTGTGGCTATTTTCAGGCCCTCCATTACCCATGTCGTCATGTGCTTGCAGCTTGTTCGTATTGCAGACTGGATTGGAGGACTTACGTGGATGACGTGTATCGCTTGACAACCATCTTCAATGTTTATAAGATGGGTTTCTCCCCTCCAATGGCAGATGACTTGCTTCCCTTGTACGAGGGTCCTCAAGTTATCCCAGACCCCGGCGTGATGCGAGCGACCGTGGGTCGTCCTAGAACTACACGGATAAGAAACAGTATGGATGAGCCCGAACCGGACAGGACGAAGAGATGTGGTATGTGTAGGGTTCCAGGTCATACTAGGAGACAGTGTCCCCTTCGCGCAGGTGCATCCGGTCATCATGAAGGGAGTAATGCGTAGGCCCTCTAGCACCGTTATAGTTTATGTTATTTTTTTTGCCTTAGCATAGTTAGATTATTGCTTGATGTTGTCCTTTACACTTTGCATTTAATGTTGTTCTTTGTCGTTCACTTCTCTTATTGTTAAATAACTCGTGTTAGTCGGTTTAAATTTCACTTTTGGTTTACTTGCAAAATAGTCCTTTAATATTACCATAGTAGTAGATAATAGCATAACAATAACGAAACGGCAAATGTGTTTAATAACAACATAACAATATCGAAACCACAACAATACTAAATAACAACATAACATCAACCACAGTGAGAAGTACTAGATGAATACCATAACAACATAGTAGTAGATAACAACATAACAATACCCCACTAGCTAACACATATGTGACCCGATGCCACACTTGGCTGGCCTGATGATGCGCTTCCTCCTCTAAGTGACCGGTACATATGTCTCAGGTGGATGAACCTCCATACCAGAAGCACGATCGGGCTCGTCAGGCAACTGTGTGTGTGTGTGTCCCTGCACGGCAGATGTCGGAGTACCACCCATGGCAAACGGATCTCCCTGATAAGTAGTCGGCGATTCATTCAGATCGACGTTAAGATCCACTGCCCCTCCCTCAAACTGAGGCCTATAATCACCATCTGTGCTGGCAAACTCCCGTATCTCAGCAAAAAAATCACTCCCCGCACCAAAAACCTGCTCCATCTGGTTCGGACTGCAGAAGTCAGCGAACAGTGTCGTGGTCTCAACCCCCCCTCCGAAACCCCCACCTCCGAACCCACTAGGTAGCGAACCACAACCCCATCCAGACCCACCTGCACCACCCCCCCTACTAGACCCTCCAGCCGCCCAACTCCCCCAGCCAGATCCAGCTGCACCCCCTCCCCGGCCAGACCCTCCCGCACCACCCCCCAACCAAACCCCGATCCACCACCTCGACCAGAGCCTCCAGACTGACTGCCCCAGCCAGAGGGACCTGCACCACCCCCTCGACCAGACCATCCACCACCACCACCCCAACCCCAGCCGGATCCCCCATAGTCTTCATCACCACCATGTGTCTCATCCAACTCCAAGGCATCGTCGCCCCCCTGGCGCAGTGGCTGGCTATATCGCGTACCAACCCACTCACGCGTAGCCCTCCTATGGTTGTCCGGGAAGTTTGGTCCCTGCTGTCTAGCGGGCACAGCGATATTACCTCGAACTGGAACATCTGCAGGGACCCCGGCCTGGCGAGGGTCAACTAATTCCCGGTCATGCGACAGAAATCTACGGGCTACCCGATACCACCAATCAAGATACTCAACCGATGGTCTTGGATCTGGTACCAACTGAAACGTCAACACGCTCTGATGCCTCTGATCCCAACACTCATGCCATGTGGCAAAGACCTCAGGAAACCAGTGGGTAGGTCCCCGCCCATCCTTCGATAACAGAAATCAATGTTGATTGCTGGTTCAGGTATGTGCTGAACTCCTCCTAGCTGGGACAGGACTCGGTCAACCTGGTGCCACTCGATGGAGGAAAAGTAAATCAATGCAGTTGTCGACTTCCATAAATGCATGTGCTCAGGTCTAAGGATATCAGGATGGATAACTTGAATAACCTCCAGTGCCGAGTATGGCATCCAAATAAACTGCAATATGTAGAGTCGTTATGTCAGAAGATACTACGTGATGCATACACCTAACCATCTAAAACGTGAAACTTTAACAAATATCATGGGAGATTATACTTACATCATCTACTCTCAACCTGTCTAATCTGTGACGGGTAACAATGACCCGAGGACCCTTCTCATCTGATGACGGCATGTATCTACCCCACCTGCAATATTCAACGGCACCATTAGACATACGGTAAAAGTGATTCAGTCATTAATAATATACGTTATGTTTAGAGCTAAATTATATCAGACTAAATAATAAGCATTACACTCACCTCGATGCAAGTGGCCAGAGAATGACATCAAACCCTCTCGGCCTGAATGTGGGGAACCTCCAGAATATCCAGGACTGCAGCAATGCTAGTGGCCCAGCTAAGTTTTTTACATTCCAATTGGCCACTCTGCAGAGACACCTATATAACCAAGATAACGTGGCCGAACCCCAGCTATACTTTTCGAGTCCATCGAGATCCGCAACATACGAGAGCCAGCGTAAGTGCACTCTGGCCCCAGACTTGTCGCCAAAAAGCATCGTGGACAACAACATCATGATTTAACCACGAGCATAGACCTGTACCGTGGGCTCTGTAGCATCATTCGGCATTACTCTGAACCTGTTTTGGAACCACCCATATGACACGGTGAACTCATCAATACAGTCCTCAGGAGGAAGTTCACCGAACAACTCTTCAAACCACTGCCACGCAGGCTTACCACCTTCCATCAACTGCTCAAAGTCACTGAGACAACCACTAACTGGAAATCCATCAACAGGGAGGCCGAATTGATATGCCACATCCTGTAAAGTGACAGTGCACTCTCCAAATGGCATATGAAAAGTGTGTGTCTCTGGACGCCATCGCTCAACAAAGGCACTAATCAGTGGCTCATCCAGCTTAAACCAATAATCATTCAGCCTAGCAACATGCAGCAGTCCGGCGCTATCTAAGTAAGGCATAATACGGTCATGCAATATCATCTTTTATTGCCTGCGGATAGTCCGTACACACCGGATTGGTTGATAACAGAATAACAAGCACAGTTACAACTCAACATCACACAACAACCAAAAATATGTATCAAAAATCAACCTCACTCCTAAACCAAACATGACCCTAACCTATCCTAAACATGTTAACCTTAACGTTTCACAAATTTCTAACACAACAACCACTTTTTTTTCCAAATGAATCACATTCTTATAACTAAACACATCAACGACATTGACTATATCAGTTGTAAACCAAATTAATTACTAACCTCTTCGTCGATAAAATCTGCCACGTGCACGATGCCGTTCAATCGGTACATGTCGTTCCTCGCCATCTTGCACCGCCACCCAAAGCCACCAAATCAGCCTCCTACCGCCGCCAACACAACCTTCAGAAGCCACCCTCAGCCGCCGTCAACGCCGTCCACCGGAGGCCACCTCCTCCGACGCCTTAGCAATCCTCCACTGCCGCCGCCCACTACCCTTCCTTGAATTTTTTCCCGATGCTCTCCTCCCCTCCGCTGCCCCTCCTCGCCGCTAATGGAGTCTCTCACAAATGAGACTTTACTCGTGGAAGGTAAGTAGGGTTTTGGTCTTAACACATGAATCGTTCTAGGCTGATGAGGGGTATTTATGCACGTAAATCGTGCTAGGTTGGTGTGGGTTAGGTTTGCACATAAATCGTGCTAGGTTGGTGGGGGTTAGGGATTTGCACGTAAATCGTGCTAGGGGGTTGAGGGTTACATAGATGCATGTAAATCGTGGCAGGGTAGTGAGTTTTAGGTGAAAACACATAAAACCCACTAGGCTAGGACGATTTATGCTCTATTCACCTATGCAATTCATGCATAAATCGTCCCAGGGTACAATATTTTATATATTAATTAACACACACCAGCCTAGGACGATTTATATATTATATGGTTTAGGGGATTCACGTTCAAGAAAACCATTTAGGGGATTCACGTAAAATAGGGTTGCAAATAATTTATTTAAATAAAAAACCCTAAATAAATTGTATGCGTTTCAAAATTACCTGATTCCCCTTAAACAGATTCTGCAACGTGATTATCCTTTTTGTATTATTATATAAATCGTCCTAGGCTGCAAAGGGTTATATAAAACATGAATCATCTCACCCTAGGACGATTAATGCATGAACTTGTGAGGCAAATTAAGAGTAAATCGTGGCAGGGCTTCTTGGGTTATAAGTAGAGTATAAATCGTCCCAGGGTAGTAGGTTTTATGTGTTCATGGGCTAAACCAAACTGGGCTGCCATGATTTATGTGTTATTGGGACCCTCTTCAGCCTGGGACGATTTATGTGTTACTTTGTAACACTCACAGGGCTGGGACGATTTATGCCCAAGTTATAACCTTAAGGACTCAAGCACAATTTATGCAGGCAGAAACTCTATAAATAAACGAGTTTCAAACAGACGAGCCACATAAAACATATGTTGAGGGTGTGAGAGATGGCGGAGAGTATTTTCCTATTAGTGCATCACCAGGGAAAAATAGATGAAAACACAAGTGAGGGTGTAACTTTTTCTAGCAAAAAGCAGATAGGTGTGTTTATAACTCCGTCAACGACGTTGATGGATTTGCACAGTAGTATATTAGAGAAGGCTGGAAAGTGTGGTAAAAAAACGCGTGAAGCAATTATTTTTTCGCCTCCTTGATAACCAGTCGGCACTTCATTCAAGTCGACGTTGAGATCCACCGCAACACCATCAAACTGTGGCCTGTAATCACCAGCTGGGCTCCCAAACTGGGCAAAATCTGCAAAAAACTCTGAACCAGCACCGAATACCTACTCCATCTGGTTTGGGCTGCCGAAGTCGGAGAACAGCGTGGCCGCATCAGCCTGTACACCCCCACTCCCACCCTCAGTAGTACAATGGAATAAACTGCCCTCAACCCCTACAACATCTGCATCAACTTGATGCCCAGTAACATGCCCTCTGGAGGTACTACCACATCCCCGTGCTGATCCACCTACTCCTCCACTGCGTCCTCCCCCACTACCACCACCCCAACCCCAACCAGATCCGCTAGCACCCCCACCCCAACTACCCCCACCACCACCGCCACCCCACCCAGATCCACTCGCACCCCTTCCCCAACCAGAACCCCCACCGCCGCCTCCTCCCCAACCATCTCCACCACCCCAACCCCAACCAGACCCGCCCCCACCATGCCCCCAACCCCCTCGACGACCCTGGTGGCCAGTCCCACCATCATCTCCCCCGTCATCGCCACCGTCATCTCCACCCCCGCCATCATCATCGTGATGCTCTGGATCATTATCCATCCCAATAGCATCCTCGTGTCTTGCCCCAACAGGCTGGCTGTATCGAATCCCCACACGCGCACGGGTCGCTCTCTGCCTATTGTCAGGCACATTTGGTCCTTGCTGCCTAGCAGGTGCAGCAACATGACCCCGAACTGGAGCATCTATGGGAACTCCACCCGCCCGAGGATCCATCAGTAGATGATCATGTGAAAGGAACCTACGTGCTACACGGAACCACTAGTCAAGATACTCAGCAGAGGGACGGGGATCTGGAACCAACTGAAAGGAAAGCACGCTTTGACGTCTCTCATCCCAACACTGATGCCATGTGGCGAACACCTCAGGAAACAACCTAGTGGGTCCTCTACCATCCTTCGATAACAAGAAGTCGATGTTGATGGGTGGCTTCGGGATGTGCTGAACTCCCCCGAGCTGAGATAAAACCCTATCTACTTGATGCCACTCTATTGACGCAAAGTATATCAATGTAGTGGTCGACTTCCATAAAAGCGTGTGGTCAGGCCGGAGTATGTCAGGATGGACTACTTGGATCACCTCAAGACTGCTGTATGGCATCCAGATGAACTGCAACATGGAAATCAGTCAATATTACCAACCGAGTATATGAAAATAGAAATACAAAAAATAGCATTATAGACATTCAAACTTACATCATCGCCAGTCAGCCTATCTAATCTGTGTCGGGTAGCAATCACACGGGGTCCCTTCTCATCCGACGACGGAAGAAACCGACCCCACCTGATCCATTACAAAGCGACCAGAAGTGAGCTTATAAAATACGATACAAACATGTGCATGACAATGATTATGCATCAAAATGATATACCTCGCAGCAAGCAGCCAGAGAATAGCATCAAACCCTCTAGGCCTGAATGCCGGGAAACGCCAAAATATCCAAGACTGTAGTAGCGACAGCGGTCCAGCGAGGTTCTTTACATTCCGATTCGCAACCCTACAGAGACACATGTACAACCAAGACAAGGTGGCCGAAGCCCACCTGTACTTGCCGAGTCCATTGAGGTCTGCAACATACGGGAGCCACCGTAAGTGTACCCTGGCACCAGACTTATCCGTGAATAGCGCGGCGGACAACAACATCATAATGTAACCCCGTGCATAGATCTGTACCGTCTCCTCTGATGCATGAGCGGGCAATACTCTAAACTTGTTCTGGAACCAAGAAAAAGAAACTGTGAAGTCATCGATGCAGTCCTCCGGTGTTCACCAAATAACTCTCCAAACCACACCCATGCAGGCTTGCCACCCTCCATCAACTGCTCGAAGTCACTGAGGCACCCACTCACTGCATGACCGTCAATTGGAAGGCCAAACTGGTATGCCACATCTTGTAGTGTTATGGTACACTCCCCAAATGGCATGTGGAATGTATGTGTCTCGGGACGCCATCTCTCCACAAAAGCACTGATCAGCGGCTCATCAAACTTGAACCAATAATCATTCAACCGAGCAACATGTAATAGGTTCGCACGATCTAAGTACGGGAGTATACGATCATGCAGTATCATCTTCTGTTGCCGATGCACGCTCCTAACGCACCGGGTTGGCTGAAAATACGCAAGCATAACCACATCATTATTTCGGGTCCTTATACACACACACATAGAAAATAACTTAGTCCATGACAAATATCCAACTCACAGATGCCATCAAAATGGATATGTTCATAATAACATTTCATGTTCAAATCGACATTACCAATATAATGTAAGAACCATAAAAGTCGCAACCGAACCGATCAAGTCAACGGGTTAATGGTTCAACCGAAAATTCACCGGTTGAACCGATTGACCCGGTCCTATATAATTAAAAAATAAAATATATAAAAAATTCTCAAATTTAAAATGTAAATACATATTTTCAGTAATAATCCAACTTCAACATTTTTAAAAAATTTGAAACTCAAGCGGTTTGGTCGAACCGGTCTTACCGAGTGATATCAGTTTAAACCATTTTATTCCGGATTTGACCACACACAACCGGTTCGTTTTCTCATCCGGTCAGATCATCAGATTGGATCGGCTCAGGATCCCATTGCCCGATTTTTTCCTCGAACCGATTCGGTTTGGTCCAGTCCGGTCCGGTCCGGTCCGAACTCAATAGTAGAATCAGCAAATTTCATGGGATTCTACCGTCAGAACCATCACCCTATCATGAGCGAATTCCATAATCTATTAAGAACACTGATTTCTAACGTCTTATACTAAACCAAAAACTAACTAAATCACTATACATGGTATCCGGCAACGTCTTAATCAAAAAATATTCTACCATGTCATATTCACCCTATACAATATCATCCAACATACTATATCATCCAAAATTTAAAAACTTACCTCTTGATCGATAAATCCGGCAACATGCGCAATGCCGTTCAGGCGGTACATATCTCCTTGGTTTGCGGCCATTACCACCACCAGAGAGATTCCCCAACTCCACCAGCCGGCCACCGGCGGCCCACTGCCACCACCCCCGGTGCCACTCAGACGCCTCTGCCCACCACCAGTTGCACCTCCGCCACCGGCTGGTCCCACACCCAAAAACACTTCTCCCCCCAAACTTCCTCTCCGGTCAACAATGGTGGCTCCAAGACCTCCCTAAACCCTTTACGCCGCAGCAACAACAAAGATGACTCGTGCTTGAGTCCTTAGGGTTATAACTTGGGCATAAATCGTCCCAGCCCTGTGAGTGTTACAAAGTAACACATAAATTGTCCCAGGCTGAAGAGGGTCCCAATAACACATAAATCGTGGCAGTCCAGTTTGGTTTAGCCCATGAACACGTAAAACCTACTACCCTGGGACGATTTATACTCTACTTGTAACCCAAGAGGCCCTGCCACGATTTACTCTTAATTTGCCTCACAAGTTCATGCATTAATCGTCCTAGGGTGAGATGATTCATGTTTTATATAACCCTTTGCAGCCTAGGACAATTTATATAATAATACAAAAAGGATAATCACGTTGCAGAATCTGTTTCAAGGGAATCAGGTAATTTTGAAACGCATACAATTTATTTAAGTAAAAAACCCAAAAATGGATTTTCGAACTACACAACATCTCAAACTTACTCAATGGAGATAAATGTGTTGAATGTGAAAAGTGTATGGAAAAAGCATATGAAAAATGAGATAACTACATTTGTGGCACATATAATCAAACACCACAATATCCAACAATAGGCTGCGTTTGTTTGTGAGAACAGGACATGACAAGGCACTGAGAACAGGACAGAACAAGACACTAAGGTAGCGTTTATTTTGAGGTATTGAGACAGAGACTGGGAGACTGAGACTCAGTATCATGTTTATTGGTTGAGAGACTGGTACTAAAATTTCTGTCTCTGTCTCCAAAATTTTAGTATTTCAGTACCTCCAAAAAGTGGAGACACAGGGAACTAAAATTTTTAAAGATGGAGACTGAAACTTTAATAACATTTTATCCTTAAAATACCTTCATTTCAATTAATTATTCCAATTTTACCCTTTGTACAAATTAAATTAGAATTTCATTCTTATTTCAATTTCTGTCTCCCACTTTGCACCAAACAGAATACTGAAATTTATTTTAATCTTTGTCTCTTAGTCTCTGTCTCTCAGTCTCAGTCTTTCCGTCTCTGTCTCTCCACCAAACGCTACCTAATGGACAAAGACACAAAATTTTGTGTTCTTGTATTCTGTTTGGTGATAAACTATAACAAATTATGAAAATATAATTTATTCTCATTTTTTTTCATTCAAAATATTTGAAATAAAAAATATAATAATAAAAAATATAATTATGAAAAATTAACAAGAATAATGAAAGAAAAAATGAAAAATAAGTTGTGTCTCTTGTTAGTGTCTCTGTGTCCTTCCTGTCAGGATGGACACAAAATACACTAATTCAGTGTCTCTGGACACATTGTCTCTGTCCATGTCTCCTCTGCCAAACATGATTTTATGTCTTTGTGTCCCTATCTCAGTGTCCTGTCTTTATAAACAAAGGCAGCTTAAGGTAACTCTATATACTTTTCATAATCCAATCTATCAAATTATTAGTTACTAACACAATACTTATATTAGGTTCAAAATTCAATTAAAGGTTTCAGATCAAAGTGGTACAACAACTTTTGTACTATTTGATGGCGAAGCAAAAAAATTGTTGGGTACAACTGCTTTAAATCTAATGGCACTCCAGAAAAGTAATGACATTGAAACACCACCCCAATTGAAAAATTTGTACAACCTCATTTATATTTGAAGTCAATGTAAATGATTTGAATCTTAAAGAAAATTCTCAACAATATACTATTACCAAGACATTTGTTTCAACAAAAAACATTAAATTTCAACACCCATTTGTTACCAAGACATTTGTTCCAACAAAAAAACTAAATTTCAACACCCATTACAACAAATAAAACAGGTAATACTAAAAAAAATCACTTATTTTAGTTATTTTAGACATCATTTTTATTTCTAATTTAAATTATTCATTGATTATAGGAACCAACTTAGCCAGCACTAATATCATCAGACGAAGATCACATACCCATCAAGAGATTAAGGAGAAAGAAAACTATCAAATTCAAGACACATTTTCAAAAGAAGAACATACTCGCAAATATGGAACAAACAACACAATAGAAAGTGCATATAACTCAATAATTCATAAAGAACATGCTTTCACAAGAACTTACACAAAAAAAAGAAAGTAACAACTCTAACAAAAGGAGGACGAGCGCCACATAAGAAGACTAAGGGCTCGTTTAGATAGCTTCGTAAGTGACTTTTTTTAACTTTTAACTTATGAAAATGTGTAGTATTAATGTCTGGTACAATTTTCAAAACAAAATAGTAACTTTCTAAAAAGTTATTTTGGTGATTAAGGAGAAGTTAAAAAAAATGACTTTTCTCATAATAAAAAGCTTTTTATCACTTTTCTCTTAAAATAAGTACTTTTAGAACTAAAAAACCAAATACAAAATAACTTATTTATAAGCTACTTTTAATATAAACATTTATTATTTAAGTTATTTCTTCAAAAGTAACTTAATTAAGTTGTTTACCCAAATTGGGCCTAAGTTTATCAACTAAAATAAATGCAAAAATCAAACCACGAAATAAAAATGTTATTTTGTACATACAACTCTAATATCCAAATCTTTTGTACTACAAATTATTTTAAATAAAATACCTTTTAAATTTAACTTTAGTTTACACATTTAATTTAATTCTACAAAACATAACAATTTTTAATATTTATATATATTATCATTAATTTACTAACCCGCGCATCGGGCGGGTCTCATTCTAGTTTGATTTATAAGAGATATATTTATTTCCTGCAATCGTATTGTAATCACGTAAAATGAGGAGGGAGGTGTCAACAAGCATCTATTCTGGAAATTTTGTAGTTGAAGCCTTTATTACATATGATATGCATTGATACATTAAGAAGATAATGATCAAGTTTTTCTAGATTCATACGTAGACTAAATTTTTATAAGTTATCCTCTTATCGTCCTGTAACATGAATCAAGAACCTGATCATCTTGAATTGCATGCCAATAAGACCACGGTGTGACCTGTCACAATGCAAACTGAACCCGTGAGAGAAATTTCAACAAGGATTTTGAATGTGCCAGTTTAAGAAACTTGATCTTCAGTTAGAAATGTCAAATGCAAGATTTCTTTATCTTGAAGAACTAAAATACAGTACGAAATCATCAAGGAACTAGAATGCCTGAAAACATGGTTACATCGTCAAAAATGCATACCTATTGGAACATCTTCTCTCCTCAATCTTTGTATTTCATGGTTGCTTTATCGAAACCAATGGTTGGAAATTGCTTTGCATACTCCTCAACATCGTGGCGGAGCTTTGCAATCTCTGACTGAAAGGTTGAAGATGACTCGATTGTGGCCATAAAGTCCTTCAATTTCGTTCCTGATAAAAATATTCAACAACAAACCACAAGTTAGCTTAATTAAGCAGCTGCAATCTCTCAGCAACAAGTTAAAATTTAAACCAGAATTTTCTGAATAGAAAACAATTATGCATATTGAAAGTTTTAAGAACCTTCGCTCTCTGCCTTTATCTTCACAGCCAATTTTACTGCTGCATCAAAAAACTCTGCTACCTTGACAAAATCCTCCTCAACAAATCCCCTAGAAGTAAGGGCAGGCGTTCCTGAAATCAACAAGAGCTATCAAGTTAATGACAAAAGACATTGAAATCTCAATATAAGCAATTGAAGAGTCTGTACCCATCCTGATGCCACCAGGAACCATAGCAGAGACATCTCCAGGAACAGTGTTTTTATTTGCTGCAATATGAACAGCTTCCAACACCTTCTCAACTCTGGAGCCATCAATTCCCTGCACAAATATTTGGGAAAGGCATTGGTCTCACTTTAACATTACTTGATAAGATTATTTAGGATAAAATGCAGTCACAGCTCTAGTTTTTGGATCTGGCATAATATAGGCCTTTTTCAAGGGGATACAAAATGTTCCAGAATTAAAGCACAAGCAAAGCTAGTAACTTCGTGTTTGTGTGGTATTACTATGGGTGTGTACTTGTTTGATAAAAGAAGTGACTCTTTTTGAAAAAATAGGTAGGAGTTTCCTCCCATAAGGTCAATTCTGAATAGTCTCACTTTCTCAAAAGCTTACCAAGTGATATCTAATAACACAAGCAACTAGCATTAGATGCGATAATTATTGTGTTCAAAGTACACCCATCTAAGCTTCTATGAAAGCAAGCCAGATGTGTGCATTACCTTGTTCTTAAGATTCACCAAAACAAGATGATTCTCAGTTCCACCGGAAACCAGCTCATAGCCCCTCTCGCTAAGAGCCTGCAAAATGCCAAAGATTCCATCAGTACATAACAAAGGCTATATATTTGGAACACTTTGTGGTATAGAATCCAATTAGACACAACAAGAAATATTTGTCATTTGTAATGCACCTGTGCAAATTTTGAACAATTGCTGAGAACTTGCTCTTGATATGCTCTATACTCTGGAGTTGTAGCCTGCATTCACACGAGAAATGAATTATAAATACTGCACACAGAGCACATCTGAACATTCTTGCAATAGCAATATTTTACAAAGTTAAAATAATAAAGAACTCAGTATGGATTCAGACAATTTGGTTTCAAGAGTATCATCTAAAGATTTTGAAACTTACTCCTCCCACCCATTTGCATTATCCAATTGATATCATTCAAATTAGGTCAATCTCCAAATCCACCCCCAAGAAACCTTCATATTATGCTAAGATGAAAAAGCAGGCTACTACAAATCCAATTTATTGTCTCTGGCACTTGCAAATATATACATAAACGGCGAACCATAATAATATAATATGAATAAAAATAGACCCTTTCCATCAGAATCTGTCACAACTGAAAAAATATGAATCAAGAAACAAATAGCATACCTGCTTCAATGCAACAGCCAAACCAGTAATGGTGTGGTTGTGTGGACCACCTTGCAGTCCTGGGAAGACAGCTTGGTTGATTCGGTCCTCATAGTCATACAACACCTGAAAAGAAAAAAGGAATTACTGTATCGATGTTTGGCCAATGTCATGAATTTAAAACAGCATAAACCGGACCTATAAATAAAAGTGAAATTTCAGATTGAGAAAAGAACAAAACAAAGTTAAATGCATCTAAGCAATTTACCTCCTGTCCTTGTTTGTTAGTTTCTTTAACTCCCTTCCTGAAGAATATCATAGCTCCACGGGGGCCACGAAGTGACTTGTGAGTGGTGGTAGTCACTACATCTGCATAATCAAAAGGTGATGGGATAACACCAGCTGCAACCAATCCACTGATGTGTGCCATATCTGCCAACAGTATAGCTTTCTGTTTGTCGCACACCTACAACATGCTCATGAATTCAACCTTGGGCCTTCCTGAAAATCATTTAATGTACAACATAAAATCTACAAAAACTAACATACAATATGTTACCTTGCGTACACGTGCATAATCATACAGGCGTGCATAAGCACTAGCTCCAGCAACAATTAATTTTGGCCTGAAGAGTTTAGCCATGTTTTCCATCTGCATTTTGAGATTTTCATATCACAACGATGATAAGATTACACAAAAGGGTACAAAAAATATCGGATTAGCTAGAGTTTGATTTTAAGAGGTTCAAACAATTATTTACGATGAAGTAAAATTGTTTGATTTTTAATTTATATGCATGCAGTCTGTAACTAAACTTGCTATATGTATATCAGATGAATACTTTAATTCGTGGCAGTTGAAATAAATATGATCAAGCTAATTATGCAAATAGCAATAATCTGTTATTAAGGAAGTAGCCAAATCAATACCTGGTCATAGTCAATGTATCCTGTGCTTTCATTCAATCTATATGGCATTGTCTCAAAAAAAATCGAGACTGCAGAAATCTTTTTGGTGTCAGTCTGCATCGTAACAACAGCAACAACGTTAGTCTATCATATATATAATTAAACAGAAGGCAGAACAAATTAATGAAGAGACCTTCTTGGATAGAGAAGAAACAAAGAAAGTTTGTTCACACATGTAAAGAATCTTAATTTACTGTCACAATCACACTAAGCAATGCCAATAGTAAACACAAAGTCTCAACTAATAAGAATTATACATAAATAGATATGTAATAAAAGCATTAAATTTTTATGAATAACTACAAAGTGATTTCTATCTAATCCTTGAAGAAATTGCCAAAAGAAATTACCAATAACCCATGAACGTGATAGATTTCATTATCACAGGAAATGGTGGATGATGGAAGTTGAAAATACCTGGTATCCATGAGAAAGATGTCCACCATGAGGAAGATCAAGTGCCATGATTCTGTCATGAGGTTTTAGCAATGCAGTATAAACTTGAAAATTTGAAGGAGACCCAGATAGAGGCTGAACGTTCACTGCAGTTTATGGGTAATAACATATGAGAAAAATTGACACCTAAATATTTTAAAAGAATCTACTGAATATCAAGAAAGCTCATGAGCATTCATTTTGAAATGTAACCAGCAAAAAGTCTACAAGAGAATTCAACCTAAATGCTACTTCTGAATTCTGAACAAAAACTCGTGTGCCTCAAGTGGTAGAAGAAGAAACGGGAAAAAAATAAAAAAAAGGTAATCACAAAGAATAGATCATGTCCACCTGCAAGCTTAGAACAATTAGAACAACAGGCCAATGACCAACAAGATGAAATAATGTGCAATCAACAAAGCCAAATAAAAGGGTATACCAATATAGTTATTGTGCAGTTACCTCCCCATTTAGCTGGATCCAACCTGAATGCCTCGAGGGCACGCTTCTGACATAGTCTTTCTGCCATATCAATGTACCTTGAGGAAGAAAGGCAACAATTTTTTAATTGGACTAGAAGCAGGAGTCCAATAATAAAATCCAAAAATGCTAGCCACTGTATATTATTGTGTTTGTTGTATTATCAAGAGGTGAACGAACACAAAGAAGAAAAGTGAGTGACATACTCATTTCCACCATAATATCTTGCACCAGGATATCCTTCACTGTACTTGTTTGTCATGACTGAGCCAACAGCTTGCATTACAGAGACTGAAGTGAAATTCTCTGACGGTATCAGTTCAAGTCCCTTCACCCCAAAACAGTGATATTCAGATAAGTCATTCTAATAAGTACAAGCTACTGAAAAAAGAAAAAAAAAATCGAGTTCCATTCCTTATGTAATGTTCTCCCTAGGTGCGGTAATTTTGAACAGAACCACGATTAAAACAGAAATAATTTTGTTGTTCCATGGTCTCTGCAATCACATTGCACGCAACAATTGTGGCTGCATAAATGAAGAGTCTCATGACCAATAACATGTATGTAAATAAAATTACCTTCCATTGCCTAGCTTTTTCGAGCTCAATTATATCAGCAATCTGAGGATCAACAAGCTCAAGCGGGGCATTCAATTGCTTTGGCCACTGAAAATCCCAACAATTTGAAATCGAAACCATCACACTACAACCACAATTAACCTTCTTTTTTTCCTATAGTAGAAATGAATTGAAGTGATATCTTACTGTAACTCCTGGTCTCTCTTTGTCGTATACAGCTTCATCAGGCAACGATGACTACAACAACCAATTTTGGAAAAGAAATAAAAGAAAGAAAGGAAATTAGTGAATAAAAAGGGTAGCAACTAGAGAGAGAGAAAGAACAGACCTTGTAGCAAACGGAAGTGGCATTGAAGAGAGGGCGGAGAGGTTTGTCCATGGAAGATGAGAGCCTCCGAAGCGCCATTGCCATCGCCATCTCTCTCTCTCGGACAGAGAGTGTATTTGTGTGATAGTTAGTTGTTATTGTTATCCGTCTTCAGAGTGCCTGTGTGACTCAGTAAGGAGAGCCATGGCGCCACGGTTTGGGAATTGGGACCCACCCTTCACACGTGCACTTCAATCATTCGCTCTATTTATAATATCATTATGTTTAAGTATTCAGATCTTGCTGATAAATTTTAATTCATTAACTATCACATTTTTTTACGTTTATATCCATCATATTTCGTGGACATAAAAAAATTAATTATTATATAAATTATATACTAAAAATATATATACAAATAAATATATAATAATTTATTTTTTATGTATACATAATATTTTTGTATTGATATATAGTTTGCTTTTTAGTATTATGATCTTCTGAGAAAAACGAAAGTTTTTATTCTATTTTATTTATGTTATACGTTAGTAATTCTAACATTTAAATTTTGAATACTGATTTTTAAATAATAAAAAATAATTTACATTACTAATATATATAAGATGAATAAAATAGGGAGAAAAAAGACTTTAGCTTAGACTTGAGACACCTAATTCTCTGGTACCTGCATTTACAGGAGCATGCATGTTAGCATGTATGTATGTGCAACTCATTGTCATTCATATTGATTATTTTCATTATTTTGTGTGAAAATAAAATGAACATAACTTGAAAATTGAGATATTTATGCACACACATTGGAAAGTAAAAGAGGCCATGAAAGGCCTATCCACAATGGCATAATCCTCGCTTCTTGGCCACAACTTGATTAAGTCTGTCTGGGTGCGTTCAAAAGGCGGATTGGGTGTTCAAAATTCTTGAAAGTGATGCTGCCACTTGCCACAAATCCATTCAAATTCTTCACGAGTCATAACAAAGCATAGATAATCCCAAACTCAAGCATGGTTGTTTTCTTGTTTCCCTGAATTCAATATACACCTTCAAACCAAATTGATACTTTAGCTAAGAGGTTAATGTTTTCAAGAGTATAAAATAGTAGACCTTGTAATGCATTAAAAAGTCTCAAAAAAAAATAAGTAACTGATTCTTCTATAATTATAAAACATTACAGTATAAACAATATTTTCAGTACAAAGCTTAACCATTTGTTTTTAACTTTTTTTTTTTTCAATACAAGACAGAACACACACACACCCACACTCCACTCACACACCCATTAGATACTCCTTTTTTTTTAGCAAAAGTGATAACTGGTGTCTTTTTTTTCTTTTTAAGGGTGGACATTCTTTTTGCTTTTCCGTTATTTGGTCTAAGCCCAATAAGATCTATAATATGTTAAATTGGACTAAAACCACAAGCCCACAACATAGCAAACGAAATACATTTCTCGACGACTAAAAGTAAAAAATATCGCTAGAAGGAGGGCTTGAACCTCCGACCTTGTGGTTAACAGCCACACGCTCTAACCAACTGAGCTATTCCAGCTTTTAATATTATTTATAAATAAAACTAATATAATCTTATGAAATACAAAATAAAACATTACACTCCAAAATTTTTCACTCCTAACATTTCATTTGTTTCAATTTTTCATAATATTTAAAATAAATTTTAATTTCTTTATAATAATTAGAATTTTTTTTCCAAATTCCCCCGAAGCAACCTCCTTATAACTCTCTCACCAGTGATGGATCTAAAAAATTTTAATAATAGAGACAAAATATACATAATATAATAATAATTTTTATAATTATGTTATGTTGTTGTAAAATATAATTAGTCTTTGAATTATCTAATTAACAAATTAAAATGATAAAATAATAATTTAAAACCTTTTTGGTCTCTAAGATATAAGCTGAAAATTTTTTTCGTCCCTAATTTTTTTTATATAAAATCATCCCTAAAGTTTAAAACCAAGTTTTAAAATTGTTCTTTTTACTTAAATCTTAAAATTTTAGACCAAATTACCTATAACAAAAAAATTATAAAATTAAAAAAAAAGAAAAATAAGAGAATGAGAGTATTTCTAGTCCTGCGAAGGGAGAAGGAAAGAAGAAGGAGGAAGGGAAGAAGAAGAGGAAGCTGTCTACGATCCACCTCTGTCTCCACTTCTGTCGCCAAAATTTTAAAATCAAGTCAAATCTTAGGGACATTTTTAAAACCAAGTTAAACTTTAGGGACCATTTTGTATGAAAAAAATTTTCGGCCTATACATTAGAGACCAAAATGGTACTTAACCCTAATTTAAAATAATAACAAATAATTTAAAATTTATTCTTTCGAATTTTATATTTTCAAAAATTAAATAATTTTTTTATTGTCAATACAATCAAATATCTCTTTTCATATATGTTACTAAATATTCATTTAAAAATTTATCTCCCATATAATTATGAAGCCAACTTTTTATGATGTTCATAATAGAGATAGTTCTTTGACTTCTTTCAATTGATGCAGTTACTACGAGCAAAATTAAAACTAACTTCAAAAGAAAAATACTAATAAATAAACAATATTTTTTCGAGTCTCAACTAATTTTTGAAAAATAAACACCAATTCTTTTTAAATTTAAAAATTGATCGTCAAAATGCACATTTAATATGAAATTCTCAAGTTGACTATCAAATGTCAAAAGTTAAATGAAAAAAAAATTAATAGATAAAATAGAACATCAATCAAAAGTTAGGGACTTGGAGAGTTAAGATAATTAGAGTAATTATAAAGCTATAATTTATTTTGACTTCTAATTTTTTATGTTTTTATTATTATTTTTTTAAATTTAATATTAAAATAAGTTTAATAAGATAACTTTTTTAATTTGGGATTAATTAACACAATAAATTTATATATTAGTAGAGTTAAATTTAATAAAATAATTTTTATAATAATTTAATATAATGGGATCAATATTAATAATATAGTGGGGACAAAAAATTTTTTTTACTAAGAATTATTCAAACAAATTTAAAATTCCACCGAAAGCATTTGCCCCACTCCCTTGTGAATGAATCCGTCCCTGCGGCTCCCACACACTCTCTAAATCTCTCCCTTTCACTCTCTCTCAACGCATATCAGCACCACCACTACCACCCTCGCGCCTCTGTCATGTTTACTTCATCCTCCTCCTCATATTAATATTCCTTTCACCGCATCTTTCCTCTACGCATCATAATTGTCATCGTTTTTTTCTGTTACCGTTTTTCTTTTCCCTCACTTTGTCATCAGCCTTAGCTTTGTATCTTTGAGGTCGATGACGGTTGTTGGAAGGACAGAATCGAAGAGCGCATACCCCCTATCCATTGTTCTTTTGCTTCTCAAAGTCGTTGTCCATGTCACCTCCACATCTATCATGTTTCTTTATTTTTCACCTTTTTATCTCTACTTTTACTTTTATATTTCTGTCTCTCTTCTAAATGCTATCTAATATGACTTCTATATGATTGGGTTAGAATGGTGACAGCAAAATGTGGGATAAGATGGGAATGAAATAAGGTTGCTAGTAGTGTTGGGATTGTTAGTAATGAGAGAATTGGCATGCTATGACTGAATTTTAAATTGAGGTTAGAGTTTTGAGTTAGGATTGAAATTGGGGTTAAGTTAGAATTATGAATAGAGTTGAATTTGCAGTTAAAGTAAAAAAAAAAAAAACAATTTAATTAAAATTGTTTTTGATAAAAATTTAATAATAAAGATAAAATTAAAATTATTTTAAATATTTAAAAAAATCAAATTATATATTAAAGATAATTTTAAAAAGTACATTTTAAAAGTGTTAGGTCCAATAACTTAGTAATACAAGATTTTTAGATTATTGTTAATTATCACATCAATAATGTTACATTATTTCTATGTCATATTTTTTTTAAATTGTACATAGTATTTTTTAATTTAGTAAGTCAATAATTAATTTATTATATATTAAAATTTTATTTAAAAATTTATTATTAATCAATAAATTATTACATATATAAAACAAAATTTAAACTCTGATAACTTTGATACATGTAGCTGCAATAGTGCTTGATTTTTGGGGTAATAAAATGGCTTTAGGGTGAAAATTGAAGAGAATTAAGTTAGCCGAATTTGCTGTTACCGGCTGGCTAGTTTGCAATTTTGCATGCATGTGGGGCAAACACTTGAGCCATCCCTACTCCCTCAACTCAACATGTGCATTGTACATTGCCCAAGTCAAACCCTTATCTACCCACTTAGCTTGCATTATTATTCGTCATGATGTATCATGCATGTCCATTGCAAAATAGATATACAAACCTAAAATCTCAAACACACAGTACCAATAGCTATTCGATAATGCTAAGTAGATAAAATAAATTTTAATTATTTTTATTAATTTGTTTTGTTATCAAATATTTTTTATGTTTATTTTCAAATTATTACGTTACTACTTATTCAATTAAGATAGACCATCCAACAGCCGAATTTGGATACACAAATTAAATAAAAGTTATCTAAAATATTAAGAGAATATTAATTGAGATCAATATTTATAAATAAAAATAAAAAAATTAGTATTGAATAAAATAATATAAAATATTAATTATTTATAATATTTTGATATGAATAAATATAGAAAATTAATTTTAATAATTAACTAATATTAATTAATTTTTTAATTATAAAATTATTTTTTTTATTTTAATTTTTTTTGGAGAAGTTGGTACTTAGAATTAGAATTTAGAGTTTATAATCTAAAATTTAAGACTTTAAAATTTAAAATAAAAAATTTAAAAAATTAATTAATATAACTAAAAAATTGACTTCTGTTGTCCTTAATTAAACTTATTTTTTGAACAAAAAAGCTCCACACAATAAGTGGAGTAAGAACAATAAGTAAATAGAAAAATAAAAAAAGAACAAAAAAAAAAAAAAAAAACAAAAGAAATAATCGCAAACAAGCTCATTAGCTATTTTTTGTCTTTCTCTTTCCTATAGTATGCTCTTAATTTTTTACTCCTAATTTTGTACTCGTAGAAACATTTCCAACCATAGTTGTCAAAACCGAACCGATCAAGCTACTGGTTCACTGATTTATTAGTTCAACCGATAAATCATTGTTGAACCAATAAAACGGATCTCACGTAAATATAAAATATAAAATAGTTAAAAACTTAAAATTAAAATTTGAAATATATATATATATTTTCACTAACATTTTATGAAGAATCAAGTCTCAACTTCTAAAAATAACTAATATAAAAAAACCATAAAATTTATCAGTAATACTACAATAGTATCTTAATTTGACACAATAAAAAAATTAATTAATTCACAAATCTTATCATCTAACTATAATATTAGTAGATTTTAACACTAATATCAAAACAAATAACCTTAATCACAATACTAACATTGAAATAGATCAAGTAAATTAATAAATTTTTAGTGAAATTTATATTTATATTAATAATGGTATATAATTAAAATATAATTAATTTGAAAAATAGAAAAAACAAAAATTAAATTAAATTAGATATTTATGTATACTATATAATTAATATTTGTCACATATAGTAAAAAGAAGAGCACTGACCGAGTGGCAAGTGGAGGCTGCTTTTGCTCAGAGGTTCTTGGTTCGGACTTGGTGGAGACATTTTAAAAAATTTTTCAAGCAAATCGGTTCGGTTAGACCGGTTTGTACTGGTTCTCGTCGGTTTTGACCGGTTTGATTCGGTTCTTATCGGTTCACACCGATTTTCTTCCTTACACGGTCCAAGGAGTAAACCGAACTGGATTAGAATCTGGTTCACCAGTTTTTCGGTCAAATCGAACAGTCCGGTTCGGTTTTTATAACTATGTCTCCAACTACTCCAAACTTACTAAAACTTTGTCAATCCGACTGCAAGATCGACTTCTGAACCATGTAAACTTTCGATATCTAAACAGAAGTCTACCAGTTGCATATCTTCTTGTATCCAATTTTTAGAATCGTACGGAAGTCCACCAGTTGCATATCTTCTTGTATCCAATTCTTAGAATCGTCTAGTCGCTGTTAATCTGACAGTATCCTATCTCTCATCCACCTGTACAATCTCATTGAAGTCTCCCATAGAGATTAACATAACCCTGTAATATAACTCAATTCTTCCCACACAGTAAATTTCTCTTCTCTTATATGAGCCACATACACCAAAGTAAGCACAATTGAAATTATTTTTAATAAAACTCCTTCAACACACAATCAGCGTATGACAACGACTCATTTTAAACATTATTTCATCTCAAATTAAATCATCATAAGCACCCTTTGACCCAACATATTCCCATCCCCAGCATCATTCCCCAAATTCTTATTACATCAAACTTTGTCATTACCTGCCTCTTAGTTTCAAACAAGCCTAACATATTCAATTTAAATTTTTTTCTTGAGGTTTTTGACCATGCTCAATATTCTATCACCGTTCAACCCATAACATTCCAAGAACAAAATTATTTTAATAAATTATTACACACCTTTAGTTTTATTTTCGGGTCTGTAGCGTCATACTTTCTCTTTATGTTTTGCCAATATTCTTTTTTGAGCAATTTTATCATTCTGTGCTTGGAGAATAGACATGATATCATCTTCTTCATTGTATAAAATTGCACCTAATTCCAAGGCAAAGTCTCAAATTTTTCTATTTTCAAGCATCTGGTCTTCCAAAATACTATCTCTATTTTCTTTACTTCCTTCATTCTTATCCAAACCACCATCATCAACAACCCTCTTCCTAGCTACTTATTCATCGTGTTCCGAAAGCTCCCCCTCTCCCTTTGTTAATGTTTTTCTCTTTGTACTGGAACTCATGCCACTATCATTCATAATGTCATCCCTATCACCCGTTGCTTCATCAACGTCTTTCGCACCATCATCATCAACATACACACCCAACCCACCAATCCCTCCATTCAATGTCACCGTTGGGAGAGCAGCGGCTTGTTTCTCCACCACCAACTCCTCCTCGATTTCACGAACCAACATAGGCGACGTCAGGGTTGCGCATCTCCCTTGCTACGTTGAGCCTCCTCTGCCGCGTCCAGCCTTCAGTTTCCCTCCTTCAACATCGATTTGTTCTCCCTAGGTCACCTCCGCGCCGGTCTCCAACGCAAGTGTCGCAGATGCAGCTTCTTGCACACTTGCCGTAGACCTTTCTCTAGCGTGCCCATCTCTATCGTGAAAACCGTGCTCCATTTTCATCAAGCCTAACCTGAGTTCTAGACCCAATTCCAACATCATCGAACCGGTTGATTGAGGAAACCCGGCCCAAGGATCCTTCCCTATTTTTTTTTTGACATCCTTAAATTGTTAGGTCTAGCACCAAACCTACAAAGAACCTTCTTTTTCTTATTCCTTTTGCCCATCTTTTTCATCCCATTAAAGTTACCTTCATAAACTTATGTAACTGTATTTTCAAACTCAGCTTCATAATTAATATAACCAAATCCCACACAATCCGCTCTCCCTTCCATTCCTTCATAAATTGGTTGATATGTTATCGTTTATACCTGATTTTGTTTTGAATGATTATTAATCCACTCATTCAAAATAATTTCAGGAATTATCAATCTGCGCTTATCTTTTTTGTCTTCCTTCAGCTCCCCCATCACCACATTGGCTGCCTAATCGTTGAAAACCGTCAATTTTGTAGCCCGTGTACTCTTTAAGCTCGTACTCACACACGCACACACACAGTCTTTTTTTCATTAGCTTCTTCATAACAATTTAATCCAAAAGTCTCTCGTACCACTTCTTTCACTAGCACATCGAATCCACTGATGCCTACTGTGATATGGACCCATTCATTAATCATATCTATGATACAAGTATCAATTTGTACTCGTCCAACACTAAAAGACATGTACGATTCTGTCACTTTATCACCGACTATTTCCCCTCATTGGCTTTCTAACATACTAAAGGTATCCACTGACTACGCATGTAACGGAACTCTGTAGCATTTTAACCACACTGTTCGAGTTTCACATCACTCCATCTCATCCCGTCTCCATATACTATGGAAGAATTGCAAGAGACTATTCATTTTAAACGCATATGCTTCTTCTGCATTCAATACAGAATCAAAAGTCAAAAGAACTTTATACACTCCCAGTTCTCGTACTTGGACAACTTGAGACAGATTTTTTTCCAATCATCTCCTTCCACGAACTAAAATCAATTGCCTTCGTCGTACCGCCGACCAGACTTCTCTGTAGCTAGTTCAGATTCTCTTTCATCATCAATACTTCCACTTTCTTCGTCCACCCATTTCCATGCGTGTCTGGTTCTTTTTGGTGCCTCGTTAGTTTTTCTACCTGCCTTTGGTTATCTCCTCTATGAGGTTGAGAATTTGCCTTATTCCGACTATCACTTCCTTCCTAAATTGTCTTTCGGACTTTTGTCTCAGTTGTCCTTCTATACTTCGATTCTCTCACGTACACAACTTTCCCTCTCAATCTCATACGATTCATTTTTGTTATAGCCTTCAGAGCCCCACTTTTCATTGTGTATCGGATGAATGCAAAAATAATATTACCACCTTTTTATTTTCGTGATAGATAGATCAAATATCGTTAATGCGTCCAATCCAATTAAACAGATGAAATAATTCATTCTTCGAAATGTCTTCAGAAAGATTATCAACAAAAATAGAAAAAAAAAACTCATTTTTCAACCATTGATACTGTTTTCGATTCCAAATTTTAGAATCTTTTGCATGTTTTCTAATTAAACTATTTTCATAAATAAATACGTCGATGGAATGCAATGCAAGCCTCACATGCAGCAAATGGTGGAAATGTATATGGAGCTCGTGACTGATTGCACCAAAATCATATACATATATCCCATTACCACCTACAAATATTGTTCTCTCTTAGTCTCTTTTTTTGTTTAATTTATTTGTGATGTTTAATTCCTTGAAAGGTGTAGCTTCCACGCATTTTATTATGCCCATGGTTTGACTTTGAATATAAAATTTACGTTCAATTTTCACTCTATTATTCACAATGTTTTTTTTTCTTTCTTTTTGGTGTCTTATTGACAATGGTCTTTGCAAGTAGTAAATGAATGCTTTTCGATTCTTTGAATTTTTATTCCATGAATTGCTCTTTTTTTGACCGTTACTCACTTTCTACTTTTTTTTTTGTCGTAATATGCTCAGTCAAATCTCCTACTTAATTCCATTAATTAGTTGGCCAAGATTGTCTTCGAACCTTTTTATTTTATTATTGGGTTATGAAACACATATTTTAGTTTTGTGTGATATACTGATATATCTTGCATTTTGAAATAAAGTGGTTTTTTCTCTCTTTGTCCGATTTTTTTTTTTTTTTTTGGTGACTGAAATAAATTAAACAAAGAAAAACAAAAGAAACAAAACAAGAAACTGCTTAAATAGAGGGACAGTCCCGTTTAAGACTACTCTTAAACTCCTCCCAAGGTGAAAGAAGCTCCACATGCGAAAGTTGTAACTTCATCGCCATCTTTGCCATAGTATCTGCCACCGTGTTTGCATCTCTCATAATCAAACGAAAGTCAACACGCCAATTCCAATGCATGATATCTCTTATTTTGAGCACCAGTGGATCAATAAACCCAAAACCATCTTGAGTAACAAGATTAAATGCTTCCACACAATCTGTCTCACAAATAACATCTCGTTGACCCACATCCCAAGCTAAGAGATATCCTCTCCAAATAGCAAACAATTCTCCTTGAAGAATACTATTACTCTCAATCATTCCCAAACACCCCCTTTGCCAGCTCCCATTACAATCTCTAATAACACAAGCAAAACCAACACTATCACCCGAACCAAAATAACTAGCATCACAATTAATCTTAAAAGTACCAATGGATGGGGGATTCCAAAAACCATTTAGAGTAGAGGGAAGGGACATACGTTGTAATTCAAAAATATTTCTAAGCTCCTTTTCTGAAGTTAATGCCAGACAAATGACTTTTTCCAGAGGCCAAGTTTCGTGGGGATTAAAGATGTCGTTATTCCTTGCTCGCCATATCCACCAAAGTCCCGAAAAGAACTTGAACGGGTGCTCTCTGCTATGATACAATAACCAGTTCTTCAAATCCAAAGGATGACAAGGAATATCCAACCTTTGCCAGACAAGCTGAGCTTTTGGACAATCCCGAATACAATGTATAACCGATTCCTGGCTAGAAAGACATCTTGGACACCTATCCGATGACGACATCCCTCTTCTAAAGCGAAAACTTGCAGTAGGAAGAGCCTCCTTAAGACACAACCAAGCCAAAAACTTATGCTTTTCCGGAACAAGCTGACGCCAAAGCCAAAGCCAATTCTCCCTCTCCTCCCAACCAAACAGCTGCTTACACAACCACAAGTAACCATTGCGTGAGTCATAGACTTTGGCAGCAGACCCACTCCAATACCAACCCACTTCCGGACCTGCTTGTTCATCTGGATTGTAAGAGAGAATATTATCTTTCAGATTTTGAGATAAAGGAGAATAAAGAGTATCCAAATGCCACCTACCAACCGACCAAATATCCTGTATCCGGAGATTCGAATCAGAAATGTGGACATAATCCATCTCATTAGATAACCGTCCTTCTCTCCTCCAGCTAGAAAACCAAAAATTCTTGTTCAAATCTCCAATACACCAAGCAAACCCATCCTTCAACACTTTCCAAGCCTTGCAAAGACACCTCCAAATGGGAGAGTCCTTGTTCTTAGGATAACTAAAACAGTCATATAGAGATGATCGGTATTTGGCATTCAATAATTGGACCCATAGCTTGTTTGGCTGCTGGAAAAAAGTCCAAACTAGCTTCCCAAGAAGAGCAATATTTACACAATAAGGATCTCTAATCCCCAAACCTCCATATTTTTTTGGAGTAACCAGTACCTTCCAACTAACAAGATTCAATCCTCTTCCATCAACTTGTCCTTTCCAAAGAAAATTCCTCATCATAGACTCCAATTTACTAATGATTCCTTTGGAAAAAATAGAGACCTGCATCTGGTACGTGGGAATAGCAGCGGCAACAGAATTAACCAAGCAGAGTCTACCAGCCCGATTGAGTAAACTCCCTTTCCAGCTTGCTAGCCTACTCCGAATCTTATCCAGGACACCATTGAAAGCTGAACGAGTCACCCTAGAATGGCTAAGGGTAACTCCAAGATACTTGCCCAAATCCTGGACAAATCTGATAGAGGATACCCCAGTGAAAATCTCTTTCCTTGTTGCAGAGACATTCTTGGAGCAAAGCGCTTTAGACTTCTCCACATTAATCTTCATCCCAGATGCTTTGCAAAAAGTCTCTAAAACCAACATCACATTTTGCACTTGTCTCTTTGTAGCTTTACAGAATAGAAGCAAGTCATCCGCAAACATTAAATGGGATATTCTTGGTCCCCCTCTAGAAATAGCAACCGGCTCCCACAAGCCCAAATCAACCTGATGACTAATAAAGCATGCCAGTCGCTCCATACACAACACAAAAAGATAGGGTGACATAGGGTCTCCTTGTCTAAGACCTCGGCTAGGAGTAAAGCCATTCAGACGACTCCCATTCCAAAGAATAGATAAGGAAGAAGCAGTGACACAATTCATAATCAAATTAAGTGTAGGAATAGGAAAACCAAAGCTCTTAAGGGTATGAGCTAAAAACCTCCAGTCAACTCTGTCATAAGCTTTCTCCAGATCAATCTTAAAGGCCAGTGTGCCTTTCTTTGATTTAGTCTTCTTCATAAAGTGGAGGACTTCTTGAGCAATAATGATGTTGTCAGGAGTTCCTCGTCCCGGAATAAATCCTCCTTGAAGCGGGCCAACAATCTCCGCAAGATGAGGACGAAGCCTATTAACAAGGACCTTTGTGATGATCTTGTAAACTACATTGCAGAGACTAATCGGCCTGAAATCTTTCATAGATACCGGTGATTCAACCTTTGGAATGAGAACCAGTAAAGTCTCCAACATTCTCGAATCAAGAGTAACACCGGAGAATGCCTGCTTAACCATCTTCCAAACATCAAGACCAATGATCTCCCAATATTCTTTGAAGAAGAAAGCTTGAAACCCATCCGGACCTGGAGCTTTAAAAGAGTTCATGTGAAAAACAGCTGTTTTGACTTCCTCCATAGTAACTGGTGCTGTAAGATTATTGCAAGCTTCCTCATTCAGAGAAGGAAGAGGCACATCACCAAGGCAACCCAAATCAACATCATCCAAATGACAGAATAAGCTTTTATAGAAAGACTCTGCTTCTTGACTCAGAACCTCTGGATCAGTTTCCCACACTCCATCCTTGAGAAAAAGGCCATGAATCTTATTATGCTTCCTTCGCGCAAGAGTTTGAATATGAAAGAATCTTGTATTCCTATCCCCGAACCTTACCCACTGCTCTCTGGACTTTTGGAACCATAGGAGCTCTTCTTGCACTAGAGTATTATTATAATCATCAAACAACTGTTGCTCTTTCTGACGCAAATAAATACTATCCACCACTTCCAAACGCTTTTGTAAATAATTAATCTGCTGCTCTAATTCACATTTCTTAACAAAAATGTTACCAAATACCTTCGAGTTAAACTCTAGTGAATTCTTCTGTACTTCTGAAAGCTTGCCATGAATTCCTCTATTACCAGACCACCATGACTGGTTCACAATATCTTTATACCCAGGATGAGTAGCCCAAGCAGCAACAAATCGGAAAGGTCGATTCCCTTTAGGCTGAGGACGACCTTTACAACGCACCAGAATAGGGCAATGATCAGACTGAAGCCTATTTAAAACTTCTGCATAAGCCTCTGGAAAGATAGATAACCAACTACTATTTATACAGACTCAATCAAGCTTTTTTGCCACATCAACATAATTTTTCACCCTCCTGTACCAAGAAAACTGCCTCCCAATAGTCTTCAGATCAAACAAACCACTATCCCCTAATGAAGTAGCAAACATGTCTGCTCTTTGATGAGAAAATTGACAGCCCTTAGATTCATGAGAAAATTTGACTTCATTAAAATCACCAAGAACAATCCAAGGTCCTTGAAAAACCATGGATTGTGCAACAAGATAATCCCAAAGGAGAACCCTTTTATTAAATTGAGGACTGCCATAAATACCACTACACCTCCAAATTAAATTATCAAAGTGAACCTCAACAGTAACACCTTGATCAAAAGCATCAATGAACTTACAACAAACACCCTTCATAGAGGATAGAAACCAAATACCTCCCTTATGCCCCTCTGCCTCCACTATACCAACAGAGTGATACCCCAACCTTTCCCAAAATAATTTTAAATGCTGAAAAGGGGAGTGAGTTTCAACCACAATAAAGAAAACAGGTCTAAATTTCCTAACAAGTTCCTTACAATGCACCCGGGCTAACTTATTAGAAGCACCCCTAATATTCCAAACAATCATATTTAAACTATCCATAAATAATAGGGACAGAATAAATAAGAACATAAACTCTAAACAGAATCACCAACCTCAATAGGTGGTTTGTCCTGCGGTACTGGCACACTCTGATCCTCAATAATTGCCACCTTTGGACCCCCTGACACTGCACTTGCCATGCTTCCATCTACTAAGGTTTCCTCCGTTGTGCCACCATTTTTATCAACTGGCGAGTTCTGCAAGGAGGAAGGCCGAGGACGCTTCCGTAGAGAAATTCCACGACGTGCAGGAGTTCTGCGCGATGGAGATGGCGCAATTTCATATTTTTCTTGCTTCCCCATCCTAATGCCAGTTGATTTGCCTCCATCACCATGCAAATTGGGCCTTGGAACCCTTCTCGAACCAAACTTGTGCTGCTTTCCATCTTGGTCCTTCAAACCTGATGACTGGCCCATTGTAAATTTTTTCTTACGCAGCACTTGTTGCCAGCCCTCTTCATCATCCATGCATGCCTCATTAACAAGACCATCAGGCACGTGAGGAGCCAATGATTCCGTAACCACATCCTTCCCTTTAACAACTCCTAATTTCTCACCCAAATCACGAGCTTCTGATTCAGCCTCTTTTTGAATCTCATGATTGTTGTGTGGCACTAGTGTTGGGGCTTCATTATTTTTTCCATCACCAAAGGAATTTATGTTTCCTTCCAAGGACTCCTTCTCCATGCACAACGATTTATCATGCCCATACCGTGCACAAGTAGCACAAATCAACTGTAAACTCTCGTACTCCACTTCATAAGTCACACCCTCCACTATAATATGTTTGATTACAGGCAACTCAAGATTAATTTGAACACAAGCTCGGGCATATTTTCCTCTTTCTGCAAGCTTAGTAGCCAAATCTACTTTCACCGGAATCCCAATTGCAGAAGCAATTCGCAGCATTGCTTGTTCCTAGTAGCACCAAATTGGAAGTCCCGAGACTCGAATCCATACCAGCGTTGATCCAAAGGATTTTTCGCATGGCCTAAAATTCACATCCCATGGCTTTACTGCAACATAGTGACCATCTATCAACCACGGGCCACCAAGAATGACTTTCTCACGATCCCCAGCAATATCAAATTTAACCAAAAAATATCCAAATCCCACATCCAACAAATCAAACCCTCCTTTGATGCGCCATACTATCCGGAGCTTATGCATGAGAGCCGTGTAGCCATAATACTTATCCAGCACCTTGATCACGATGGCTTCCTTATAAGGTTCAGCTAGACAGCTCTTTGCCTCCTTGGTAAAACTGACACTTGGTGGACGAGAATCACCCTGCTTACCTGTCACCGTCGCGATACCATCCTCAGATAAAGACCCTACTAATGCAAAGGCCTTAGACTTTTCTGCACCAATGACTTTATCTCTAAAGGAGACCTTGGATGGCTTTCCTAACCCCTCTCGAGAAGAACCTTCCTTAACACCGGATGCACACCCACCCACGCTCTCCCCCTTATCTCTTCCGATGGCATGGCCATCTTCCTCACTGTGTTTCACCCTCAACCGCTCGCCTCCGCTTTCTCTTTCTCTCATTCTCTTTGAGTACGGAGTACGTACTCTTTCTCTGCTCTTTGTCCGATTTTATTAATATGCAAGAAATATTTTTGTTTTGTTTAATGAGTTTAATTTTATTGTACTATTTTATACAATTATGTAATTACATCCGTTCTTTTAGATAATTATTCACGTGGTCAATGTGAAATATAGTAGCATTATATAATTGAACGTACGTATAAAACTATTTTGATTAATATCTTGTACTTTTTTTTTTTTTTGAATTTGATCAACATTTATTTGATGAATGTGATTTTTTTTTCCTTTATTATGTAGTTAGGGCTGGCAACGGGTAGGGTAGGGTAATCCTACTCGCGAGTTGAAAATTTTATTAAAATTCTACCCTACCCTACTCGCGGGTTGAGAATCTCTCAATCCTAACCCTACCCGTACCCTAAAATTCTAAACCCTACCCTACCCGCAGAAATATCAAATATTTTCAAAGTAAATATAAAATTCAATCATTTCGAATTTTATACATATTAATAACATAAAAAATAAAAAATTAATGCTCAAAATTACTAAATTAACTAACTAGTTTTAGTGGTTGTTCATTTATTGTAAGTCATTACATAAGGGAAGTTGTGGGTTCAACTCTCACTTCCTTTACTATATACCTAATTTTTATAAAATATGTGTTATATATGAGGTGCGGGTAGGGTAAAATAGAGTACACTCTAAACCCGCATCCTACCCTACCCGAACGGGTTGGACTGGGTTGGATATCCACGAGTAGGGTATGAATTGCCAGCCCTATATGTAGTTATATAGATGGTCAGCATCTATGACTCTGTTTTAGTAAGCTCACTTAAATAAAATGCATGAATGTAAAAATAGAAATAAAACCAAATTTTCTTTTAAAAATATTTGTGAGAAAATAAAAAATAATCTAGAACAATTTAAAATCATTCTATTTTGTATTTGTTAATTACTGTTCATCTTATTTTTATATTTTTAATTATCATTAAAATAATTGAATAATGTTTACATGTAAATATGTGTAATTACGAATATATCAGGTGCGGGTAGGGTAAGGTAGGGTACACTCTAAACCCGTACCCTATCCTACCCGCAGCGGGTCGGATAGCCTACTCTATCCGAACGGGTTTGATTGGGTTGGGTATTTGCGGATAGGGTATGAATTGCCAACCCTATATGTAGTTATATAGATGGTGATCAACATTTATGACTCTGTTTTAGTAAGCTCACTTAAATAAAATGCATGGATGTGAAAATAGAAATAAAACCAAATTTTCTTATAAAAATATTTGTGAGAAAATAAAAAACAATATAGAACAATTTAAAATTATTCTATTTTGTATTTGTTAATTACTGTTCATCTTATTTTTATATTTTTTAATTATCATTAAAATAATTGAATAATATTTACATGTAAATATGTGTAATTACGAATATATATACATAAAATTATAAATATTAAATTAAATAAGATAATTTTAAGTTATTGTCTCTCTAATATTATTGTTTTAATAATAATAATAATAATAATAATTATTATTATTATAATAATAATAATAAGGGTTAAGTACTTTTTTCGTCCTTAACGTCTTGGGTGAAAATCAAAATCATTTCTGACCTTTTTTTATTATTAAAATCATCCTCAACGTTACAAAACATTATAAAATTATCCTTTTGTCCATAATAATTTTTAAAATGATATAAAAATCCTTTCCCCCACAGTACCCCATCCATTACCTCCACCCCCATTATCCCCACCCCTTTCCACCTACAACAGAAAAACCAAAATGAAACCAAAATGAAGAAAAGGAACAAAAGAGGGAGAAGAAAGAAAAGGAAGGGAAGAAGAGGGAGGTAACGGCAAGGAAGAGGGTGGCGCCGCCGTCGCATTGTGGCTGTAGGACTTGTCGCGATGGATTTATCATTCTTCATCTCTCTTTCTGCTGGGGCTTGTCGCGCCACCGTCGCTGGTGTTTTCCACCACCGCCGTCACCGGGGTTCAGCCGCTCCGTCGCTGCTAGGCCAATCCTTTGCTGCTCCCCTCATCTTCTCAATGTATCCGCGGGCTTTCTTTTCGTCGTCGTGAGGTTTGAGCTCTGGTTCCTCTCCCGTCACGCTATGTTCTGCTGGGCCGCTATCGTTAGAGTTTCAACCACTCCATCGTCGCTGGGCAAGGGTTTTGTTACTCCCTCATCATTGCTGTACACCTGCTCTGTCTCTACTGTCGCTAGCAAGAGTTTCGTTCTTCCTTTTCTAATGTTTTTTTTTTTTAATTTTTGAAGAACATAAACATCGTTTCTTTCTTTCTAATTTTTTTAATTTCCGTTGTTGCTGATTTTTTTATTTGAAATTACAGTTGATGATTGTTGAATTATTTTTTAATTTGAAATTTTTGATAAACTTGTTTTGTTGATGATTGCGGTTGATATTTTTGTTAAATTGTTGAATTGTTGCACAAAAAAAGGGTTTAGGTGGAAAGAAAAGAGTTGGGGGTAGTGAGTGGATGGTAGTGATTTAGGATGATGAATTGGTAATAGAGAGAAAGGTGTGATAGTTATGATGCTAATGGTGATGGTTATGGTGGCAGTGGTGGTGGCCGTAAGAAAAGAGAGAAAGAGATGCATAGCATTGGTGATGATGATGCAAAGGTTAGTGGTGAGGGTAGAGATGGTTTTTCAATTTTTGTTTAAGGGTAAAATTGTCTAAAAAATATTGTTTATGAACAAAAGGATGATTTTATAATGTTTTATAACGTTGAGAATGATTTTAATAACAAAAAAAGTCAAAGACAATTTTAATTTTTACCCAAAACATTAAGAGCGAAAAAAGTACTTAATCCTAATAATAATACCAAAAACTTGGATCCAGTATAATTTCTTTTGCTATACTTTCTCTTTCTTTTGTTGATAATGTAAGAAGTTATTAACACTATCTCTTTGCTTGAACAACACAATGCACATAAAATATAAAAGAAAAAAACACGATGAACCAACTTTTAGTTGTTTAGGTTTAAAATTTATAATTTTAATTTTGAATTAAAAATTTATGATTTATGACATAAAATTTTAAATAAATAAAATAAATTAAAAATAATTGACTAGTATTATTGATTAAAAAATTCGCTCTCTACTGTCTCTAGCATTACTCATAAAAGAAATAGAGATATTTATTCTCTGTTTTTTTTTTTTGGACGTGGCCTTGGACCAGCCAAACAACCCGGCCCAAGGCACCTGAAGCTAAGAGACCCGTAACCCACCCAAACTCGTGCCCGACCCGGATACAATCTGACCCTCAACGCCTCAGCCTGGTCTTCTCCCTCCTTCACTACGAGCTATCCAGCGTTGTGTTCTCCTCCTCCAGCGATTGTGCATGTTCATGATTCCGGGCTCTTCCTCTCCCATTGCCTCTATCGTCTCTAATCTTGAAGGTTTCGTGCTGAAGTAGGCCGTTGCTGCGCCTCACGACGGGTTTTTCCTCCTGATCTGCGTCCCTTTGCCTCCTTCCAAACCCCATTTCACGCGCTGCTCCTCTATCCTTAGCCTTCAATCGGATCTGCCTTGCAACATCCGTCGGATCCTTGGGTTGAAGATTGCTACCCACTCTCCGGCATACCTCCTTCTGAATCTCTGCCCGATCGACTGCGCCTCCTCCTCTGTCCTTATCTGCTCTATCAGAGACTATCTTGTGGCTGTCATTGGTGGATAGGTGCATTGCTTTGAGGCGATGGTGCTCCTTGATTATCGCTGATGGCTTGTCTCGGGTTTCCGTTTTCACCCCTCCAGGTAACGTCTCTTCAATTTGCAATTCTTGATGCAATTCTTGATGGGTGATTGAATCGGAATTGTTGTTGGCTGGATTCTGTATATCTTGAATATGCTGAATTGTTGCGAGACTTGCTTCTGATCTGATTGTATTCCTTAATTGAGTAGGTGGGTTCATTGTCCATTGTCTCCCAAGATTATTCCCCGCTGCCATCGCTGCCAGTTGGTGAGCTAATTTGTTGCCACCCCTTGGAGTCCAGGTAACTCCCACATCTGGAGCCTCTTCCAGCAGTTGGAGAATATCTCGAATGATAGCATCTGCTTTCGCTATAAGCGTTCTAGCCTTGATTGCCTGAACCAGAGGTAAGCTGTCAGTTTCAATTATGCAATTGGGTATCTGAAGATTCTTAATAAGTACGAGTGCTTCTCTGTATGCTTGAGCTTCCGCAATTAATGGTGATATTGTCTTGAATGTTGCTGTTGTCCCAGTTATGACTTTTCCTTGCCAGTCCCTTACTTTTGCTGCTAGAGCTGCTGTACCGGTATCCTGGTAGAAAGCTGCGTCTGTGTTCACTTTCAACCTATTCTTTGGCGGCGGTCTCCAGGTAATTCTTTTTCTCACACCGCCCCTGCCTGTATCTGGAATGTTTGCTTTACTGGATTCCTGTGTTGCCTTATGAAATTCTGCTGTTAGATATTCTGATTGAGTTATTACCTTTTGTGGGATGATTTCTGTTTGCTGGAATATATGATGGTTCCTTGCTTTCCATATGCACCAACAAACACATCCTAGCTTGCATAAAGTTTTCTCTTGTTCACTCCCTGATTCAGTCTTTATTCTTTTGATTTTATCCATTATCCATTCTCTAAAAGATCTTACATTATAGGCCGTAGGAACAATTTGAATACTGGATTCGAACCACACTGCTCTAGTCCACGGACACAATAATAGCGCATGTTCAATTGTTTCATTCTCTTTCTGGCATATGCTGCATGTGGGCGTCATTGTAATTCTCCGCTGGTGCAGATTCGTGTTTACTGGCAAAATTCTATGCACTGTTTTCCATAGAAACATTCTAACTTTTTGAGGCACCGGTAATCTCCAAATAGCTTCCCAGATCTCCCTCCAATCCTGACTAGTCGAAGCCTTGCAGATTCTTCCCTCTTCCTTCGAATCCTTCTCCTCCTTAGCGACATGATAACCGGTTCTCACAGTGTACTGTCCATCCTTTCTGTGCTGCCAAACAAAGTGATCCTTCTTGTTGATCAGGCTAATAGGAGTCTTAGTTATTAGTTCAGCTACACTTCCATGAAATATTTCTTTAATCTTGTTCCTATCCCAACCCTCCCCTTCTCTAATCAGCTCACTCACTTTTCTAATACCTATTGCTCCGCCTCTTCCCAATTTTCCTATCCCTAGCGCCCAATTGTCTTCCCAAATATCTACCTCCGCTCCATTCCCTATACTCCAACTTCCTTTCCTTCTAAGGAAATCCCTTCCCTCTAGCAAGCTCTCCCATATCCATGAAGCGTTCCTACCTACTCCCACCTCCCATAGGCTGCAATTCGGGTAATAAATGGCCTTTAGAGTCTGAACCCATATAGCATCCTCCTCTTTTAACAACCTCCAAGCTTGTTTAGCTAGGTGTGCTATGTTCTGGCATTCTAAATCCTTGAATCCCAAACCTCCATTTATTTTGCTCCTTGTCATTTTTACCCAACTCTTCCAGTGAATGCTTCTTTCCTTACCATTGCTTCTCCACCAGAATCTGGCTATTGCTGCTTCAATTCTCTTACAAAAGGATTTGGGAAATTTAATGATATTCATAGCATAGACAGGAATCGCCTGTATTACTGCTTTTATCAAAACCTCATTTCCGGCTTGATTTAATAGCTTCTCTTTCCATCCTTGCACTTGTCCAGCATCTTCTCCTGTATCCACTCCAATGCCTTATTCTTGGATCTTCCCTATCTTGCTGGTAGCCCTAGATATCTTCTCAGATCATCCCATGATGCCATTCCAGTGATCTCCTCAATGTTCACCCTCCTTTGTATTGATACCTGCCTTCCAAATATCAGCCCGGACTTGTCAGTGTTAATTCTCTGTCCTAATGCCTCTGTATATTTATTTATAATTTGGATAAGTTGATAAATCTCATCTTCTTGTGCCCCTTCAAAAATAATACAATCATCAGCAAAAAGTAGATGAGTAATGACCGGTGCTGTTGGAGCAAGCCTAATTCCAGATATAAGATTTTCCTTCCTCGCCTTATCCATGAGAATAGTAAAACTCTCAGCAGCCAAAATAAATAAATAGGGCGATAGGGGATCTCCCTGTCTGAGACCTCTCTGTGGAATGATCTTGGTTGATAGCTTGCCATTTATTTTGAATCTATAACTCGCACTCTTCACACAACTCATCATCAATTTGACCCAATCTTTGCTAAAACCAAACTCTTCCATTACCCTTTGTAGAAAATTCCATTCCAGCCTGTCATATGCCTTGTTCATATCCAATTTGATGGCTATGTCATTGCTTTCATGATTTCCTTTTTGGTTTAACTTATGAAAAGCTTCCTGCACAATTACTATATTGTCCTGTATAAGTCTTCTTTTTAGAAAGGCACTTTGGACTGGAGATATAATAGCATCTAAAACTCTCCTTAACCTCCCCACCAAGACCCTCGTCACTATCTTGTACACGAAGTTGCAACAGCTTATGGGTCTAAGTTGATTCAGGCTTTCTAGTTGACTCGTTTTAGGAATCAACACAACAGTTGTTTCTCCCAAGTCCTCCGGTACGCTGCCTTCCCTAAAAATCTGTTTGACTACTCCACACACTGCTTTATCAAAATATCCCAGTGTTGTTGAAAAATAATTCATTTAGTCCATCTGGGCCTGGAGCTTTTAAGCATCCCATGATAAACACCGCTTCCTTTATTTCCTCATCAGTGATGTTCGCCATTAACTCCTCATTCATCTCTCTTGTGACTCTCTTAGGAATTTCTGTTACACACTCCTCCAGGTTCCTATTTCCTTCCGACGTAAACAGCTTAGTGAAATGTCTTTCTACCAATCTCATGATATTTGCTTCCCCTATAATCCACTGTCCTGTCTCATCTCTCAATTTGTCAATTCTATTCCTAATTCTTCTCTGAATAGTTGTCGCATGAAAGAAGGCTGTATTTTTATCGCCCCACTTTAACTATTTTAGCCTTGATCTTTGCCCCCAATATTTCTCTTCTTGTTTTCATAGCTCTGATATTTGCTTCTTTAATTCTCTCTCCCTTCTTTGCTCCTCTTCTGTCATACCTGCCTCTTGAATTTGATGTAGTTCTATTTTCTTCCTTTCTATCTTTTTATCTGCTCTTTTGAACTTCCTACTGCTCCATTCCATTAACTCCCTAATGCATCTGTTCCTCTTTTTTGTGAATTGATTCCAACAGTTTCTACTACCATCTTCCCATTTCCAGCTCCTTTGGATGACCTCTTTACACTCCTCATGTTCTACCCAATAGGCCTCGAACTTGAAATCCTTTTTTATCCGAACTCGCTGCTGTGTATCCAGAATTAAAGCACAATGATCCGAAGTAACGGCTGGAGAGGCTCTTAAATTGACATTCTGATATATTTGCAACCACTTCCAATTCACTAACACTCTATCTAGTCTTTTCCTAGTGATAACATTATTTCTTGGATTACTAAACCATGTGTACTTATTGCCTTTAAGATCAATATCTATTAAATCATTATCATCTACAAACCTTCTAAACGTTTCTAAATAAATTCTAGGTTGTGGATGAATGCCTACCTTCTCATATTGATTTAAAATATCATTGAAATCCCCCAAATAAGCTTGAGGTACTTCCTTACTCATGTTGCTTACCGTAAGCTCATGCCATAGTCTCCTTCGCTTTTGAAAAACTGGATTCCCATACACGAAAATACCCTGCCAATTCAAATCATTGTTAATGTTAATATTTGCTTTAATGTAATTATCACACAACTCATAAACATTAATATTAGTATTAGATTTCCATAACAAACTTAGACCGCCGGACAAGCCCCGGGGTTCCACGCAAAACATATAGTCAAACTTAAGCTTTCTTCTAACCCTATCCATTTTTTCCTTTCTAGCCCTAGTTTCCATTAAAAACACTATTAGCGGCCTTACTTTTTTACATATCTCATATAACTCAGAAATTGTCGGGGCAGCCGCTATTCCCCGACAATTCTAACTTATAATACTCATGGCTGAGGTTGGGGCATGTTAAGGCCCGCCTCCTCAGCCATATGTGTTCCCCTACTCTGCCTAGACACATGCATAGCTAACTCAAACTCCCCTGTATCCACAGCTGTATTGCCATTCTTCATTTCCTTGAGCTCCTTGTCCTCTTGTTCCTCCTTCCTGTCCTTGTATGTGAGCATTGGCACCTACCAGTTCTCTCTTTTCCTTTTCAGACTCAACTTCAATTCCAATTTCTTGGCTAACTGTGCTTTCCACTCAGCTTGTTCTTCAACTGCTTTGTCTTCATCTTCATCACTTGCTAATTCCACAAAGTAGACATTTTCACCCTGATTAACATGTTGACTAACCAAATCCAGCTCTCTGTTCTTTGCCTCCTTAGATGGCTTGCTCAGTTCATCATTTTGCATTCCTCTTCTCCTCACTTCCTGGTGATTCATACTCTCCATTCTACCTTTACTAACCTGCTCATCCTTCTTCCTTCCTAACATGAGTCTTTTTAATTCCTGACCTATGATTTTTTTTCTCTTTTATTCTCCTGGCCCAACTTCCAGTTTTCAATTTTGTAGCTGTTCACCTCCATTTCTTCTCTTGGGTTTTTATTCAGCCCACTCCCTTCAATATTCTCTGCTTTCAAAGGATTTAAGTCTAGGATGGACCCAAAATCCTTCCTTAGTCCATTTCCACTTGACTTCTGGGCCTCTTTCCCCTTATGTCCCTTCTGGGCCTTTGTGTTGCTGGCTCATTCATTCTTTCTTTCTCTTATATCCATAATAAGATTTTTAAATTTAAACGCTGCTCCTAGGTCAAACAGCATATCCCTATCATCCTGAAATTCGGGGATTTTCGATACTCCCTCTACCTGCTCTCCTGCTTCTGCCATTTCTTCCTCTCTCCTTGTTTGGTTTTCCTATACGCTTTCTTCCCTGATTTTCTGCTGCGGTGCCTGCTTAGCCCTTATCCTACTCTCCTCAGAGCTTTGTTCATCACCACTCTCCCGTCTAGGGCCCATTTGCTCACACGCCTGTTCCTCCTCTGCCTCCTTCCCTCCCTATTGTTTTGAAGTTCCTCCTCTCATGGTTGGACTTGGTCTAAATTGGGTTACTCCCAATCCTGGTGAGTACTTCTTCTTGGATGGGTCCCAGCAAGCCATTGCTGTTGGGTTTTTGCACGATTTCTTCTCGTGTCCTAATATACCACAATTGAAACAGTAGCTATCTGGTAGCCTTTCATACTTGAAGAAGACCCACAGTGGTGGCATTTTCTCTCTGTCGAGCTAGAATCCTGTTGGCAGAGCCTTGGTTATGTTGATGCTAACCCTTATCCTCAGATATGATCTCCTAAGAACGCCATCGACTTTTGGATCTTCTGCCTCAGCCAAAACCCCCAGCATCTCTCCGATAACAATGTCTGTCTCCTTTTCCATGAGGTCATGTGGGATACCATGCACTTGGATCCAAAATTCCATGAAGTCATGATCCACTTCAAACACCGATTCCCCCTCCCTCCATAATCTGAGGTTGACCATGTTTCCTTTGACATTCCAAGGGCCATTCTGCATAATCTGCAGTCCTCTCTTCCTGTCCTTGAAACTGAATAACAACTTTTTTGATCCAATATCAATAACTGCCACTTCTTGTGGGTTTTCCTACATTTTCAGTAGCGCATTCTTGTATGTTTTGAAATTTATCTCTTTCTCACTTATTACCTTCCTTACTACATTTAAGCAATTTTTCTTGTACCCTAGCTCTCTAGGTTTGTTGAACTTGATGACTTTTCTTTCAATGCTGTTCATATTGTGATTTTTTGAGTAAAATGACTGTCTATTTCAGGTTTCTCAGCGTTGTAGAAGGTTCAGATTTAATGCTATATTTGTGAGGATATGACTGTGTGTATTGAGAGAAGAAAGACTCTCTATTAAAGAAGAACCTAAAAGTTTACAGAAAATTCTCCTAATGAGAGAAGAGAAGCTCTCCTATTGAGAGAATCCTTGAGTTGTCTATATTTATTCTCTGTTTAATAAATAATGAAGTGGTAGATTGACGTGAATAACTCATCATTATTGGCTGTACCATATTTTTTTTCTCGCGATCTTAGATGCCTTCACATATAAATTATCAATAATTGACTACTCAATCATAACGAAATATGCATAAGTACATAACACATGGGCAAGTGAGACTGGCAGGACCCTTGTCCCTCATTTATTTTAGTGTGGTCCATACATACATATAAGATGAATATGGTCCTAAATACTTGAGTTTGTTATTATTATAAGCTTAATTTTAACCACAAAAGTGTCAAGTGACAAACTATTGTTTTTAATTAACGAGACAAAATATCCGAATATGGCAAACAATTAATACATGTTCAATGTTCAGATTATGAAAAAGAAAAAAAGCTTCATAAAATAGTTATTTATTTCTAACTAATACATATGTATAGTACTAAGAATCTAAATATAAATGGTAATAAATTAATCCTCAGTCCAATTCAATAAGAAACTAAAAAAAAAAAAAAGAGAAGATGGAATAAAAAAAATCATACATATAAACCCACCTTAAAAACAAAGAGTGAATAATTTCGAACAAAAAACATAAGAGAAAGCTAAAATGGAAAAGGATGTCATAGCATCAAAGAGAGGTTCGTACTTAGGGTGCATGTTGTCACCGGCATGTTTTCCAGTGCACGATGAATTTCAGTACTCAAGAATCCACCATAAAAGCAACAAAACAACCAGCAACAAGATTAGAGGAAGAAGGTGGAGGAGAATCCTTAGGAGGTTCATGAAGGAGAGCAAGAAGACAAGCATGTGCATTAGTGGATGTGGATCCAATAATAATAATAATAACAATAAAGCTCTGTCGTTTCAGTATGATCCTATCAGCTACGCTCAGAATTTTGATGAGGAAGCTAGAAGGCTTTCCCATGTCTTCCAAGATTTTAGAGGTGGGATTATTAATTAATTAGTACTACTTATATATACATATTCCTTGTTAGCTTCAATTCCTTGTGATACTGTAATTAAACTTTTGTTTAATTAATTTTGACTATCTAAGAAGGACAACTTGTATTCCCTTTTCCTTCTTATCAAGTACCAAATTAAAGGATCTGAGGGTATATATGTACAAATCTATATATCTTAAAGGTTGTAAATTAAATTATATTTCTATAAATTAAGAATTTCAACGGTTTTATAAACTGGATCTACACCATTATTATCATGATCCAGATTTTTTTTTTCTTTTTTTTTGTTATTTATTTGAACTTGTAAATCGCTTCATTCAAACATATCATTTATGTTTTTATGTTATAATATGCTCCCTAGTGTTTGAGAGATTCAATTATTTGATAAATGATCTATAAATATATTTGTAATTGTTCATTAAGCAAGCTTGAGATACGTTATGAAGTGTATTTAATTTGTTCATTGAGCTTGAAAGTATCCTACGGTTATTTTGCTGCAATTAGCACTAATTGGAGCTTGAAGTTAACTGTGTTATTGGTGACTGGTGAGCTAATTGTTTACAAATCCAACCGAACATTTTTTTTTCCTTCTTCTTCTGTCTTTTTTTTTCTTTGAAAAAAGAAAATGAAAAATGAAATAATTTATCTACACATAGTACATGCTTTTTTTTTTTAAAATTAGATGAATTGGACAATCTTCAATCTTAAATATTACAACATCACAACATACTCACATTATACATTCATTCATATAACACTAAAGAATTGATATTCAATATTTGACGTATTCACCAAAGTTTAAATTCAAATATAACAGATTAAGGGGCATATAATTTATCTGTAGAGTTATGCCTCAACTGCATAGTACAGGTTTATACTGCTATTGTATTTAAGTGTTTTCAATATTGAAATAATCTTTAGCCCATTTTTATAGTATATAGCCCAAGTTACCAAATAGGAAACAAGATGGGTTAGAGGAAAAAAAATATACCTGCTCTCCCCAAAAATAAATTGGACAAATGCTAAGACAAAGTTAGACTCAAAGCCCAATGTCCAAATAAAAAAGCTAATCTAAAAACCTCAATCTTGTGGTCGAGGCCTTTTGTACAATGATAATTAATTTGTCCAGTGAATAACCAGATCATCCAAAATCAAAATCTAACTGAGATCGTACACCACAAAAAAAAAAAAAAAAAATCCTAACTGAGAAATAGTAAATAGAAACTTTTAAAATATAATGCGTATGAGTGTATATAAGACTATAATGTGACTGAATTTGTGATATTATAGTGCCTAAAGTTAGAAGTTGTCAAACACATTTGAAAAAAAATAAATAAATTATTAATGTTTAAAAAAAAAAGTGTATTAGTGAATTATATGCTTTGAGTTTTTATTTTTATTTTATCTAAATACTAACAATAAATTATCTTTTCAGAATTCAAAATAATAAAGACACTTTTCAAGATTTTTAACGAGTGTGAATATTATATTTATATACTGTAAAAAAAATTATCTTTATATAAAATGCAGGCCGAGCAGCAAGTCGGCAACTCTACCTGATGGTGTTTATTGATATAAGTAATAATTTATAACCTTGATTAGAAAGTGACTTAAAATTTATAGCGATTATGTTACGTGTACATCAAAATCAGCTACTAGTATAAAATATATATTGAAATATAAATATACATTAAAAATAAATTAAACCACACATATATTTATACACAAATACGTTGATAGCTGATTTTAGTTGATCATTTTAGTGTATGAATAGTATTTTTGGATTTTTAAGTCAGATTATGACTTTTTCATGATGTTACTCTTAGCAGTCTGTTTCTCAACAATTTCCTTGCATCTTCAAATGTTAACTGTTGCAAACCAAGTATAATCTACCAGAAAATTAAACTACAACTTTGAGAAAACGCAGAATTGTTTCCTTGCTACTAATTAATATTTCATTAATGTTGACTGTATATAAAATATATAGTGCCAGCTAAAAAAATCATCTTCATATAATCTTTTTATATTATCAGGGTACCTGTGATAATGATCATATAAGTTGTCCTTGTGAAAAAATAATATTAATTCCCTTTCATTGCTCTCAATTAGTATTAGTATATAAATATGTTTTATAATTTGAATTTTTTCTGAACTATAGGGATTAACATTTTATTACTAGATGATTACAATTTTATCAAAAAGATAAATTATTCCAAATAAAATTTATTCCTTTATTTATTTATTTAATTTCGAGAATTTAATGCAGCTCATAGTCAACCTCTGCCGGATCTTCTTATTTTCTTCGAAGTTAGTTCCTTTATATATATTTCCAGGCACAAACGTTGACAAAACTATAATTGACTTATTCCATTAGTTGTTGTTTCTTTATGTTTTGTTGTGATTTTAGTTTTATCTCCAAGTTCTTTAAGACATCATTAAAAATATTATCTCATTGTGCAGTGCACGGTTCATGTTGTAACCCTTCACTTAAAGCTAAATTTTAAAGTGTGTCCAAAGAAAACTAATTTACTACATTAGTATAATGTAACCTCGTCAAATCTATCGCAAGTATCATCTATCATTCTATTGTCTTTTTTGTTTGTTATAAGATTGTTTAATTTATCTGTAAAGACTCAGCATTGTCTTGTTCGTATGTCCAAACTCAACCTTTCTGATCTCCTTGAAACTCAGGGAACTAATGCATGGCTTCCACTTTCCACCATCATCATCCACATACCCTTATTCCACTAATCATCTTATACTCCATTTTCTTCTCTTTTCATCCTGCTTACTCAATTCAATTCCAAATCCCTGTTTTCAATCCTGGTGATGCCAACATACTCTACCTAGGATCTGCAGCAACAAGGGATGGTTCTGCTGATTTCAATGTGAATGACTTATACACTTGCCAAGTTGGATGGACCATTTACTCCAAGAAGGTGTTACTGTGGGACTCAAGAACTGGTAAACTAACTGATTTCACAACTCACTATACATTCATCATTGACACAGGAAATAAAACCACCTATGGCCATGGTCTTGCATTCTTCCTTGCCCCTGTTGATTTTGAAATCCCACCCAATTCCTCTGGTGGATTTCTTGGATTATTCAACACCACAACAAAGGATTCAGCACAGAATCAAATTGTCCTGGTTGAGTTTGACTCTTACCCAAACTCTGAATGGGGTGAAACTGTGCAGCATGTTGGGATCAACAACAATTCAATTGTTTCAACAAAGTGGACCCCTTGGAATACTAGTTTACACAGTGGAGATACTGCTGATGTTTGGATTAGTTACAACTCCACAACTAAGAACTTGAGTGTATCTTGGAAGTACCAAAACTCATATGATCCTGAAGAACACACTAGTCTCTCTCTTGCAATTGATTTGACAAGGGTCGTACCTGAGTGGGTTACAATTGGATTTTCTGCTGCAACAGGTTACTTTGGAGAGACTCACACTCTTCTGTCATGGGAGTTCAACTCAACTTTGGACAGAGCTGAAGAAAACAATTCAAAGAAGACAAGGTTAGTAGTGATTCTAACTGTTTCTTGTAGTGCTCTAGCAGTGGGAGCAATTGCAGCATTTGGAGTACTTTGGAATAGGAGGAAGAAGAAAAGCAAGAAAGATCAATTAGAGGCTATGAATTTAACCTCAATGAATGATGACCTTGAAAGAGGAGCAGGACCAAGAAGGTTCTCGTACAAAGAACTTGCTTTGGTTACCAACAACTTCTCCAAAGACAGGTTGTTGGGTAAAGGAGGGTTTGGATCTGTCTACAGAGGTTACTTTGCAAATCAAGACTTATCAGTTGCTGTGAAGAAGATATCAAGGGGATCTAGACAAGGGAAGAAAGAGTATGTAACTGAGGTCAAAGTCATTAGCCAACTTAGACACAGGAACCTTGTGCAACTCTTGGGTTGGTGCCATGACAAAGGTGAGTTCTTGCATACAACTTGACTCTCAAAGAAAGAAAGTAGCAAATGTTAACATCAAGATTCAGAAACCCAATTTAAAAACTAAAACTCTAAACTTAAAACATCCTCTTAATTATGAGAATTGTTAAACTAGCTTCTAATAACTTCAGGGGAGTTCTTGCTTGTTTACGAGTTCATGCCGAATGGAAGTCTTGACTCTCACCTATTTGGTAGCAAAAAGTCACCAATCCCATGGAATGTGAGGCACAAGATAGGGCTTGGATTAGCATCTGCAGTGCTATATCTTCATGAAGAATGGGAGAGGTGTGTGGTGCATAGGGACATCAAATCAAGCAATGTCATGCTGGATTCCACCTTCAATGTGAAGCTAGGTGACTTTGGACTAGCCAAGCTCATGGACCATGAACTTGGTCCCCAAACAACAGGGATAGCTGGAACATTAGGGTACCTAGCACCAGAATATGTGAGCACAGGAAGGGCAAGTAAAGAATCTGATGTGTACAGCTTTGGTGTGGTGTCATTGGAGATAGCCACAGGGAAGAAAGCCCTTGATGTGATGGAAGATTGTGATGGTGAAAAGGGGTTGGTTGAGTGGGTTTGGGACCATTATGGAAGAGGAGAACTGGTTGTGGCAGTCGATGAGAGGTTGGGGAAAGATTTTGATGAAAGGGAAGCAGAGTGCTTGATGATTGTGGGGCTATGGTGTGCTCACCCTGATGCAACTATGAGACCGTCAATAAGACAAGCAGTTCATGTGCTTAATTTTGAAGCTGCCATGCCAATCAACCTTCCAACAAAGAGGCCTGTTGCAACATACCATGATCCTACTATTACACCAACACCAACACCAACACCATCAGTGCAAGATTCTATAACCACGAGCCTTCACACTGGCCGTTGATTTTGTCTACACTTGTTCATCATGTAACTAATGTCTTCACTTGTTAAACAATGAACAATAATATTTGCAATTTGCAAACATAAACTATAATTTTTATTTTTTATTTTCTATTTACAAAGAACACTACACATTGTTTAGTAAAAAGAATAAGCGTGTAAGTTGTAATATAATTGATGTCGATGTTCTAGTTGGCTTTATCTATCTAATATCTATCTCCGATTCATAGAAAATATCTACGTTTCTATTGTTCCATGCATATGAGACAAGCAAGCTAATACCTTGGTTAAATTGAATTCTGATCCAAAGAAGTAGCAGGACTAGAGTTTTGCTTACTCAATACGTGCTCTATAATTTTTCCGACATTGGGCTGTGTAAGTTGATGTCTGGTTTTGTTTAATTTGTTCTTACTTTTTTGTTCACAAGCTTTTAATTTTATCGTAGTAAATAACATTAACAATTCCGAAATTCCAAGTTTTAGCTGTAATTAACAAGGGCGCACCTCCCTAATTTTGGCGCAATTGGATGCATTTATAGATTTTGTCTTGCAATGTACAACAAAAAATGGAAGATGTTAGCCACGTCGCTCCGATCCACAAGATCACAATAATTCATTGTAGGATAAATTGTTGAAATTAACTAGGAGACCGGTGCAAATTAAAAATAGTCGAAAATTCTGTATCTTAAACCTTCAATCTAACGATTTAATTATCCTTTTTATCCACTAATCTAATATTTTGACCAAATTGATTATAATTTGGATTTTAATAACTATAATCCCAAACTACATTTAGAAACTGTCTTTAAAACAAAAATACAGAAACGAATGCATGTTCAATTCTCTCCTTAGCTGTGTCTCACATAATTTCAAAGGGTTATGGTACGTGTACATGTTAGAATATAAATACACATTGAAAATAAATTAAACTATAAATATATTTATACATAAATACATTAGTGATTGATTTTGGTGGCTAATTTTGGTGTTCAAATAGTATTTTTCTTTTTGAAAATTAATAAGTAAGCTAGTAACCCTATACAAAAATATTATTTATACATTAAAATTAGCCACTAATGTATTTGTATATAAATATATATGTGTTTTAGTTTATTTTCAATATATATTTATATTTTAGTATATATTATATACTGATAACTGATTTTGATGACTGATTTTGGCGTACATCATAACTCAACCTTATATTATACCTGCTCTCAACATGCACCATTATCATTGAACCAAAGAAACCACCATTTAAAAAAAAAGACATGGCTGTAAGTCCCATCTCGGCCGTTTCGTTCATCTTAATCCTCTCCTTTGTGATCAATGTGAAATCATCATCATCAGCATTTGACGTGTCTTTCAACTTCCCCCGTTTTACCCCAGATGATTTCATAGGTTTCGCCAACGATGGCACTATAAAACACGGTGTCATCAAACTCACAAAGAAGAACAAAACTGGATTCCCTCTCCAACACAGTGTTGGCCAAGCAGCATTCCTCCAACTTATCCGCATTTACGACAAACCCAACCGCAAAGTCGCAAACTTCACCACAGAGTTCACCTTTCTCGTCAACAGGAATAGCGCAACAAACTACGGCGATGGTCTCGCCTTCTTCCTCATGCCACCGGATTTCAAACTCCCAGATAGAAAAGATTCCAGTGGTGGATTCCTAGGAATCTTCACTCATCAAAACGCCCTAATAAATAATGACAATAATGGTCATAATAAGATCGTGCTTGTTGAGTTTGACAGCTTCAACAACGAGTGGGACCCGATTGAAGCGTACCAGATATCTCATATGGGAATCGATGTTGGGTCCATTAAGTCGGTGGCTACTGCGCCATGGTTAATTGAATTTGAGCCTGATGGAACCAAGGTGACTGCACGCATAAGCTATGATTCTAGGGCTAAGCGATTGAGCGTGAACGTGTTTTTTCATGATAAGGTAGCGGATTCGAGTTTGGTGCATGATATTGACTTGACTAAGGTTTTGCCAGAAGAAGTTTTTGTTGGATTCACTGCTGCCACTGGTGACTTGGTTGAGACACATGACATACTTTCTTGGTCCTTCCATTCTAAATTCTAGCTAGCTAGGGACATATATATGCATGCATGGAAATTGAAAGACACAACAATATATTGTTGATTGCATGCTTTAATTTGCTTTCTCTCATACACCATCATTCAATAGCTAAGGCCTTGATGGTTCTTATCTTATATCAGTGTCATGTATAACAAAATAATCATCATATCCTTTCTCAAGGATAAGAATAAAGTGAGTAGTGTGGTGCATATAAGCGACCTGCTGCACACATCTGTATGAACTGTAAGCTCTACTCATTAATAATGGAAAAATAACAATGCTTAAAAAAATGATATATATTAATATATCCATACTATTTTTTTATTAACTTTTTTAATATACAAAGACAAAAATTTTATCTACTTTCGCTCTGTATAAATTATTTTTAATACTATTTATATAACGTATTTTAATTTTCACTTGCTTTGATTAATAAAGTACTTACGCATATATGTATTTTTAAAAATGTTTAATAATTGATATTTAGGGTAAAGTACTAAATTAATTCTCTACGTTTTTGCGTAATCCTGTTTTGGTCATTAAGGTTTAAAGTATCCTATTTGAATCCAAAAAAGTTTTATTTAGTTTCAATTTAGTCCCACCGTGAGGTCAAAGATAAATAATTAACAAAATATCCTACATGACAGTAGTATAAGAACAAAATCGATAATTTGGAGAATAAGTACAAGTTCTAGAGGCACAAAATCAACCGTGGATGCATCAATACATGTATTTAACATTTTTTTTTAGTTTTATAGAAAATATTTCATTTTAATTATAAGAAAAATGGTAAATAAATGTATTGATGCATCACAGTTAATTTTATGCCTTTGGAGCTTGTATTTATTCTCTAAATTATCGACCTTGTTCTTATACTGTTGTCATGTAGGACATTTCGTTAATTATTTATCTTTGTCCTCCGATGAGACTAAATTGAAGCTAAATAAAATTTTTTTTGATTCAAATAGGACACTTTAAACCTTAAGAATTAAAACAGAATTACGTTACCAATTTAATACTTTACTCTTGATATTTAATATGCAAGTTTTATATAAAAGAAATTTAAAATATTTTTTTCAACTTATAATTATTTAGGTGCCTACAAACTAATGAAAAATTAGTTATTATATTTAATGATAAATACTTAATTGATAGATCAAACAAAATATAAAATCTGAAATATATACTTGCAAATAATTAATATAATGTATAATTAACAACTCTCTAATAAAAAGATAAGGGAGAATACTAATGTAATGATATTTTCACATAAAAATGACATGGTGAATTTTTAAATAATTTATTAAATATATTTAATTAAATATATAAAGCTATCTAACGATCGATAATGCTATATATCTTTATATGTAAAGATGTCAACCTTATGAGAGTATCTACCAGAGATAAAACCACCTAAACAAAAAAAAAAAATGTTATTAAAATCAAAAGTATTTAATTCGAGCCTTGGAAAAAGGAAATAGAAAAGCACATATTAATTCACCCCAAGTTTTAACTAGTCTCAATATACGGGATAACATTTTTTGCAACGAAAAAGTTGTTGCAATTTGCAAACAATAACTTTGCTTGCAATTGAATACTTTTGCAGCAAAAAATGTTGCTACACATACACGTTGCTGCATTGGCTAGAATTTGTTCCTAAAGATCATTTTAACCACATTTTGATTCGCTGCCAAAAGATATAAATTTTCAGCTTCATTTCTAATCTATACTCATTGCTACAATTTTTTTTTTTTTTGCTATAGTATAGTGAATTTTATTTAGCAGCCATGTTTTGTTGCTGAATAAAGTAGAATATAAAAAAACCCTACTTAACTACTATAACATCTTTAGCAGCCACAAAATGTCTCTACAAAATGTTATAGCCCACTACAAGAGTGTACCAATTTGACAGAGACTCTTCTATCTAGTATACATGATTCGATGAAAATTGTAATCTTTTGTCTTTGCATTGATAATATAGCCTTGTAATGGCAATGCGAATTTGGTTGTATCTATTCGACATTCCTCATCTTTCTGTTGTTAGTGTCCAAGGAGACATGTACTATAGGACAAGTGACACTCAAGATCCTTGCATTATTATTTTGTTAACAGTCGGTGTTTCCAATAATTTTCCATTCATTCAATTCAAAATCTTTCCTTGAATTTCCACCCAGGTTAAGTTGCTTCGTTGTGATAATGTTGAGTTAAAATTTACCAAAAATTAAAAGGGCCTATTATTTTTCAAAAAAGAAACTACATAATATACTCTTTACGACTATATTGTAAATAAAAATATTATGCGTGTAGTTTAACTTATTTTTAATGTGTATTTTATATTTTAATATATATTTTATATTAATAATTAATTTTAGCGTATGTTTAGCATACTTATTGTATATCAAAAATGTTATTTACATATTATTAAAATCAGCTATAAATTTTAACTACTATATATTTATATATAAATATATAAATAATTTAACTCATTTTAATGTATATTTTGTATTTTAATATATATTTTATATTAATTTTAATATGCACTTAACATTATTATATATATATATATATATATATAGCATATTTTAATTAGATGTTTAGTTTTAGTTTGAGTTAATTTAATTCAATAAGAGTTAATATCTTAACTAAAGTAGAGTAACTTTGTAATTAAATATTTTTATAAGAGGGAAGAATATATAATTTCTATAAACATTAAAAAGTAAAGTTATATTTCTTATCATTGTTCAGAAGCTCAATGCCCCTTTGCCCCATTCCTCTCTGAAATTGAAAGAAAAAATAACTCAACCTGTACCCACCCGGCCCATTGACCCAGCCTCGCAGGCCCGCAGCCCGCAGCCACGCCAACCACTGCAGCCACCTCAACCCCGCAGCTCCGTCGCATGTACAGGCATCGTGTGTGGAAGGTCGGCGCCATCGCAGGAGCTTGAAGTCGTCTCCTCTGTTCGAGAGCGCTATCTCTGTGTTCACCGTGCCTCCGTCACCGTCATTGTAACCGTCACTGTCAAGAATTTCTTCGTGCTTCTCTCGCCGCCTGACATCTCTGTTCGTTCTGTCTTCATCCGTTAGCTGGAACCTTCCCTCGCCGTTGACATCTCTGTTCGCTCTGTTTGTGCTTCAGGTAGGTCTTCTCCTTTTCTCCATTTTGTAGTATTCATTTATTTGTGTATTTTAGCCTGAGTTTTGCGCTGTTCATTCTTGTGATTACTGATTCTGAAATTTCTAAGTTGTTCATGATTTTTAGTTTTGAATATCTTATCTTCTGTGACTAGGAAATAGGAGTCATTTATTTTGGTTAATTACTTAATTTTGTTCATGATTTTTGTTAGCTGGATTTTGAATTTTGTTTGCCGTGACTTGGAATCATTTTATAATATTTATTTGTGTATTCCAGCATGAGTTTTGTGCTGTTCATTCCTGTGATTACTGTTTCTGAAATTTCTGATTTGTTCATGATTTTTAGTTCTGAATATCTTATATTCTGTGACTAGGAATCATTTAATTTGGTTAATTACTTAATTTTATTCCTGATTTGTGTTAGCTGGATTTTAAATTTTGTTTATTGTAACTTAGAATTATTTTGTTTGAAATAAAAAACCCCAAGCCTTAGAGGGTAGAGAAAGAAGAAGAGGAATTGAAGGAGAGATACGTTGAATCAATCAAAATGAGATGATGCTGTTATGACATGAGGTGAAAGCTAAGTGAATTACAATGAGAAAGGAAATTACTATTATAAACTAACTAACAAAAGTTGTTAGCATGTACTCCTTCTTACTAATCTCTAGCTTTAACTAAGCTAATTATAACTAATTTGTGCTGACTCATTACTAATTATAATTAAGTAAGTCCTTACTAATATATATACATACCATAACTCCTATCATTATCTCTAATTTTCTTAGTTTTTAAGCGGTTTCTTTTTTCTTTGATCTTCATCATCTCTAAATTATACTTTCTTGAAGACTGCTGTTGCTATGCTGATTTGACCTTGATCACTAATGCTAAGTTTGTCTCTGAAGTGTAGAAAGTTTTATGAGTGTATAACCTTTGTGAAAATATCAGCCACTTGCACAATTTTTGAAATGTGGTTTATTCCGATTTCTTTGTTGTTTACATGATTTCTAAAATAATACAAGTATATCTTAAAATATTTGGACTTAGAATGTAAAATAAGATTGACAGCTAATAATACTGTACTGAAGTTATCATAGTATATTATTAGAACTTCTATTAAAGAGAATTTTAACTCACTCATCATAGTTTTTAATCAGATCAATTATTCTACTATATCTACTATACTCCTATAGTATCCTTTTATACTTGACCTAGTCACAGTCGTTAATTTGTTGATGCCTAAGACACCAAATTCGAATCAAGAAATACACATTATTTACTAATAGACTTTTTATCATTAAAATCCTTAACCTAATTTGAATCACAATAAAAAATAACTGCTATAAAATTATTTCTTTTTAAATATAAATGATAGCTTATTGTACCATTTAAGTATTTCAATACCCGTTTCAACAATTTTTAATAAGAATCTAAATTAAAGGAAGTTGGATAAATTGAGAAAACTTGTACACACTATAAGAGATTTTAGGTTTGGTCACTATTAGATATTGTAAGTTGCCAATTACTTATCTAAATAGTTTTGGATCACCAAAGCTTGAACTTCCAAAAGTCGTGTTAACATTAGACCTCCATCAACATTAGTGTAAATCTCCCATATTCTTCATAGCAAACTTAGCCTTCAGTTTCTCTCTGACATCTCTGTTCGTTCTGTCTTCATCCGTTAGCTGAAACCTTCCCTCGCCGCTGACATCTCTGTTCGTTCTGTTCGTACTTCAGGTAGGTCTTCTCCTTTTCTCCATTTTATAGTATTTATTTATTTGTGTATTCTAGCTTGAGTTTTGCGCTGTTCATTCTTGTGATTACTGATTCTGAAATTTTTAAGTTCATGATTTTTAGTTCTGAATATCTTATCTTCTGTGACTGGGAAATAGGAATAATTTATTTTGGTTAATTACTTAATTTTGTTCATAATTTTTGTTAGCTGGAATTTGAATTTTGTTTGCTGTGACTTGGAATCATTTTGTAGTATTTATTTGTGTATTCTAGCCTGAGTTTTGTGCTGTTCATTGTTTGCTTGATGTCCCTTAATTTTGTTCTGAACTGAGTTAATTGGAATTGAAGTAGGTAATTGGAATAAGAGTAGATTTAATTTTGATCAGAAACACCTTGGATGTTGTTGTGTTATTTTTTCGAACCTTTCATCTTGTTATAGTTGCTGATGTTGTGTTGTTGTTGGTGTTTTGTTTTGTTTTTTTAATTTATCTTCTTGCAATTAATTAGTGATTAAAAGAGTAAGCGTGGTGTACCAAATATTTAAAGATGATTATATGGAATTATGGAGGGCATTTGTCAGGGAGTGGCTGAATAGAAAAAAGAAAAGTAGGTAAGCAATGGTTACTTTGTTGAATTGGGACCTTGCCCAAGTAGATAGAATTTGACTTCGAAACAGTGAAATTAATATAATCCACTTATAGTAATTATATCCCAAGGACTTGGGATGATCCCCTCTGTTTGCTTGTGTTCTTCTGTTACTTGAGGATATAGCCATTTTTTGCATTTGTTTTTAGTTAATTAATTCAAAATAGCCAACATAACCCTTCAGAGAAATTGTCACTGGAGTTAATGTTGCATTCGGTCCTGCTGCATTTTGGCCTTCTTGAAAGAGATAACCTTCATGTTTAATTTTCTGAACAATTATAGGCTTCTGTTTTTCCCTCAAGTGATTTTATCGAAGCAATGAATGATGTTGTCAACACAATTACAAAACTCCAAAAGCGAGGTGAAAATCCACGCAACGGTAATTTAGACGATGACTACTTTGTTGACCCATTGGTGGTGAAGAGTAAGGGAGCTCCCAAGAAAAACTCAAAATTTAAGCAACGTAGAAGGTGTTCAAACTGCGGTGTGACAGGGCACTACAACAAAAATTGTCCTAATGTTCCTGGTAGAATCCCAAAGGAGCCGGTAGACGATGATACAAAAAAGAATATCAGCAGCCATCTTGACATCCTCACTAAGATATCTCATACTATAACTATGTTTAGAATTTCGTTGTATGGTGATTCGGCATATTGTGTTTTGGATTTATAAACTATGTTATTTTTATGCTTTTGTAACGGAAGATGACGTTTGGTTTGTGATCAACACAAAAGACATGACAGTATGAAAAATCTGCAGAAGATGGAAAAAGATAGGAACATTGGTGGTGGAACAACACCAACCTCAGCAGCTAAATCGGCTTTTACTGATCAAGTGAAAACATCAAGTCCTGGTCCCGATATCCTGGTTTGTGCATCTACAAGTAACGAAGAGTCCGGGATGAATTCCAGAACAACTGAGTCTCCTGTTGTGGCCCCTGAAACTGGAATGGCAGATTGAAGATGATTCAAATTTTAGGATGATTGGTAATTTTGTACCATTTACTAATTACCTTTGTTTTGTATAGTTTGCATTCATTAATTGATTTGACATTTATTGAACTAAGAAGATTATGTCATTTTACTCATTTACTATTAAATTTTTTAAATTTCTTTTCTTTTATGTTATCACCTTTTTCGTTTACTAAAATAGGACAACATAAGACATAGAATAAAAATACGATGTTTAAAATGTAACTGAAAAACTTGTCACGTACACTACCAAAAAATAGAGTTTAGCCACCAAATTTTAACTACGAACGCTAAATCGTGTATTCTATTTATCACCAAATTGGCTCACATTGACGTGCCATAACCGACCTGTCTTTAATAGATTTATTAAGCTATAATATTATTTCTTAAAAATATTCTAACATTAACATAAATTTTTAAAATTAAATCTAAAAATATAAAAAATTAAATTTAGATAAAATTAAAAATTATAAAGATAATTTAAATATTCTAATACTTGAGCTACTTAAAAAGATAAAATTTATTTAGCTAAAATAATATAATTTGAATAAATAATAAAAAGTTTAGTAATTTTTAAGTAAAAAAATTTTTAATAAATCTTTTAATAAAAATAAATTGGTTTATTATTTGTTAGATTTTAAAAATGACAATAAGTTAAAAAAATAATCTTTATTTATATGATTTAGTACTCACTACGCATCTTTGTGAGTACTGTACTCTTAATATATACATAATTATCTTTTTTAAAAATTATTTTGCGAAATTATAAATTAAATTTTTATTTATACAATTATTCAATTGGTATATATTATTAATTAATTATCTATTAACTATTTTAAGTCATAAGAAAATTAATACTAATTAATTTATGAGTAATTACTCAACTTTTACTTCTTATATTCAACATATAATCAGCGACCCAATATTAAAAAAAAAGTCATAACAAATTCAGACATACATTATATCCAACAAACTAGCCAAATACATCTGTTTTAAAACAATATGCTTTCATTCTCACAATTAGTCATGAAAATTACATTGATCAAAAGATTGATGAAAAAATAAAACCAATTTAATAAAGAACAAGAACAAAACAGATAATAGAACATGAGAGAAGCAAGCCCTCCTAACATTTTAATTTGTACTTTGGATATCCATCCCATGAACCAGCTAACACGTTTTGAGATTATCTCACCCTACAACCATTGAAATAAAGTACTAAACACTGTTTCAAGTTTTAACTCCTTGAAGCTAAACAAAGATGCTGCATATCATCGCAGAGACAAATTCAATGGATGCCTCTCATAGCTTCTGATTCTATGGCCCCAAGTACCAAACATCACAGCTCAAGATATCAATAATTACAGCTTACTGAATGATTACCTGACAATGCATGAAAACTAGAAATTCTAAAATAAAAATACAAAAAAATTGAAAGATTTGTTACTTGTGACTATTTCAAAATGCATCTATAAAATTTTATTGTACTTGATGGCTATTGGGAAAAATGTGCATCCAAGTTTGAATGCACCCTAGGAATTATTAAAATTAATAATCTTCCATTAAAGCTTTTGGCATACAGGAATTAGAATGCAAGTCAATGGAATTAGAATATAAGGGTTTGTACTAGTATTATGACTATTATGTATGTTTTGATGCACAATTTTATAGCTTTGTAAAAGAGGAACATTATCAATAGCTTGTAAAAGCTAATTGATATTATTACAGATCCAATTATACTGCAAAATACAAACAAGAAAAAATTTAAAGCAAATAAATAATTAAGCAAACTAACGTAATCAACTATGAGTTTGATGAATAAAATAATGATAAAATATAAGAACTCATTGTATAACGTCGTGGAGGGTACAAATTGATCCACTTATGTCTATTATAACAAGTATGAGTACGTTAGAGAGCAAATTATTGATTTATTATTGATTTTTTTTTAGTTTGGTATAAGAGTCTACTCGATTTCAACTATTTTGATTTGAGGTACAATTCATTTTGAGATAAATCTATTTGAAATATGTTTTTCTTCATTATATTTTTCCATCACTAAGACTCAAGAATGATTTAAACTAACAAAACAAATGACACAAAGCAATTTCCTTACTCATATGCATTAGTATATTTGTTATTCCATGTCAAAATTGAACAAATGGTACCTTCTAATGTGCAGAGTATCACCAAAGAACACAACTTTTGTAGCAGTCACAATAACAATTGAGAGTGGCTAGAATGTTAGCTACATACACAAAGTGCAATTCCCAGCATTGCTCATGAGCTTTCCGAATATTTCCTAATATAATTTTATCATTCCACCAATAGATTAAATCCAGGCATAGTTAAGTTAGAGTAAAATACCTATTTGATGCTTAATTAAAACCTTCATAATTTAGCTCCAAAAGACATTATATTTTCATATGCTATCTGAATAAGAATTTAATAAGCACCGAAAGAACTCTAGAAGAAACAATGCAAGATGGATTCCTGTTATTGGCTCAAAATTCTAAACCACTAATACTAGCTTCTTTATTTAGATTATATCTCAAAATTCAAAACTACTAATACGGTCAAAGAAACTCATTAAGTCCTTAACTTATACACTATTAAAGGCATTAAAATTAAAAATAAAAAATAAGGCCAAAAGCTAATAAGAAAAATTAAGGCATGTAAAGCACGTTCCATAAAAAAACTATATACTAGTATTACTCTTTGAGACTGATCATATGCCAACTGCAATAAAAAATATATAAAATTAGGTGCACAATATGTTCTTTTATTGTAGATTATCATAGAAATTCAATATTAGACACTTAAGGTCATTCTTCACAATTACCTTGCTTGAAAGATATCGGATTTAGAATCATAGGTAAACAAGACATATAAATTGTGGAGCCCTGCAAGAGAATAATGCATAACAATGTGTTCCTTATTTGTTTTTGGTTAACTTGTTTGTTTGTTGTATTAATATAATGTACTCGATACATAATTCAGCCGAATTTAAGAGTCTAATAAATTCTTATAGGATAAAAAAAAGTTCTCCACATATTATTAATAAAAAATCAATTAAATTGTGACTCATGTTTTTAATAATTTATGACATAAATTTTCCTATTTTATTTTTTCAATTCAATTAAATGCCAAACCAATTGCCATCGTAAGGATTCAGGAGCATTAGTTTCATACTTTCATTTCATGTGTCCAGCCGTCCAGTTGTTCTTTTGATAATTTTTTTTCTTTTAATAAAAAATACTTTTATATAATTAATTAATTATAGAAGTATTTGAATATAATTTGTAAAACAAGTATTTATTAAAAAGTAATTATTCATATCAACATAATTAATGTGATACTGAGAAAATCTTCTTTTTAAACAAATTATCATTTTTTAATTGAGTGATCTTTTCTATTTATATAATAAAATAGAACAAATTAATGGCATCTTAAAATTAATTAAAGATAGCCTTTTAATTCATTTACATCCCAACAACCATGATCGATAATTCGATATAGCTAAAACAATAAAAAAGCTAAGGTAGAAACACAACTCAAAAACTGACTAATTGAATAGAGTTCATTATTAAAATCATAGAAAATCACAGAAAATCAAAAACATAAAAGAAATCATCATCCAAAAAGTAGTGCTCTTCCCATTGGATTGGAACAAGAAGGCATGCAGAAGTTTACTATGTTGACATCATAATCTATACATAAGATAGATTAGAGATTTTAAGAAAACTGGCTAGCATAGTTGTCCTTGACATGAATCTATACAATATTCCAAACTAACAATCAAATCACCAGGAAGAACCTTCCTCTATTCATGAATTGAAACAAGAATGACATGCATTGACAAACTTACTCACATCAACATGAGACAACAACAAATAACAAAGCTACTTTACTTTAAGGTACATAAGACAATGATGACAAAAAACAGAGAGACAAACATTACCTTTGAAGCAAGCAAGCATGTTTGGAACTCAAATTTGGTTGCATTTTCTTTTTCCTTCCCTTGGGACCTTGTATGCAATGGCTTTGTTGCAGGGGATGCCAGGAAAAAGAGAGACCCTAAACCAATCATCGAAGCCACGATTTATGCTGTACATGTTCATGCTAAGGACCTTCCAATCTAAGAAATCACACTCCATTGGGGACCTCACAGATCTATGCGGGATCCGGGAGGGATGGGATACAACCTTCTTCACAATGACTTGAAGAACCAACACGCACAGGACTGGGTCCTGTCTTCGTTCCTTTGCAAAGCCAGGTAACATAACGAGAAATGTGCCTTTGCCATCAAGATCAACAAGCACAGACCTTTCCTCATGATTGAAGGATGGCATTCTATCTAAGCAGCCTTAAAGTCTTTGGAAGATAACAGACACCCAATTCATCCACCTGGAAAGCACACATCAAGTATTTTTCTCCAATGTATTTGCATGAAAGTGCCAGGTATTTTCCAGGATAAAACAAGTCTGTAACAATAGCAATACCAATACGAATAATAATACTCAGGAGTAAACAACATGAAGATGCAGGAAATTACCTGATACCTGGAGTACACATACTTGGAAGAAAGGACCGACGCTGGCCACCCACTTGGACACAAAAAAGAACGCGTAAAATTATTGCCACCCTCACTGGTCCAATGTGAGTTATAGGTGTCATAAGAGTAGATGAAAACTCTTCCATCTTCAAAACAGATTTGGAGGTATAGCTTACCATAGAAATACATGTGATCAAGTAAGGAATGTGAGTGTTGGTCAGGATGATCAGGGGCCCAAACCTTGGTCGCAGCGCATAAAACCCAAAAATTCGGAGGACTAGCCTTATGTACGAGATGATCGAGACCACACATCCTTATAAAATAACAAACACTTCAGATTTTGTGAAGAGCATAGAACCCGGTATCAATAACTTTGAAAAATCATCTATTGGATTCGACTCCTCCACCTCCTTGTCAAGGTCTAGTTCGTAGACTTTTTTGGAAGGATAGCAAGGATCATCACAATAATAATCAAGTACGGACAAATATTTGAAACTTCCAACGAGATGAATCTTGGAATCCAACTCCAAAGCGTGCATGCGACCCAGTGGAAGATCCACGCTGAAATTAAAGGAAACAGAGACAGATTTTCCCAAACCACAGCCTCCTCCTCCACCTTCTTGGGTTGATGCTGCAGATCTTTGTATGCATTAGTACCATAAGGCATCGTTGATTCTTTCCCGCCGCTATACCTTCCTTCTCAATCAACGCAATTAACTGCCTCAAAAAAGGAGACAAACGAACAAAACTTAGTTGACACTCAATTAACAAGGCACTACAATGAAAATTAAAATTGAGAATTCATAAGAATGTGCAAAGGTAACGTCGTTTTGTAGGACGGAGACGGCACGACAGACGGAGAGAATGGGGCACCCAATGAGGCGGTTATACTCGGGTGGTGACGACGGCGACGGAACGGGTGAGGAGATGCAGAAAATTATGGTTCATTTTCTGGGAGCATGATTTGGGGAAGAAACAAAAATTGGGTTTTTAATAGTTTAGTAAATTATATAATTACTCACTTTGGGTTATAATTTAATTACCAATAATTTAACTATAGTTAACATAACTACTAATTAAAGAGTAACACGTCATAGAAGGTAATGTACATGTTATTATAGGAAGGAGAGTAGAATTTACGATATATATAATCAACTGCTAAATAACTCCCAATCGAATTAACACACTAATATTTCTAATTCATTTTCCTATTTAGTTTCCACACAACCAGCGTGGAGTGTAATGAATTGTTAATTTCTTTCCGCGCTCATAGAAAATGTAAATGCTTTTTCTCCTATGAGAAACAAGACAATGGAAGCTTTATGCAAAAGTCAAAATGACATTGTTGAAGTCACCATTATTTATCCAACGTTATTATTACTAGGTCAAGTGGTCAACTACTAAGCGTTCATTTGGCTTCGTCTAGTCTATTGAATTAGAAACAAAAACTCTATAAATATATATAGTGGGTATAACACTTTGACATTATCCAAATATCGATTATCTTAATTAGCATGTTTATTGAAGCCATGTCCTTATACAAATCAAAGCCCGTTTTCTTGATCCTCATTCCTCTTCTCATGCTGCACCGCAATTTAAGGACTAGTTTCGAATTCTCAGACTTTTCTAGTCCATACAGAAACGAACTCTTCATCTTCCAAGGTGATGCCTCTGCATCATCCAACGGTTCCATTCAACTCACGAAGATCGAAAACGGTAAACCAATCCCTAACAGTGTTGGTAGAGTCTCTTATGGCCTACCAGTGCGCCTCTGGGACTTGAAAACCCAGAAGCTAGCAAGCTTCACCACTAGCTTCTCTTTTCTTGTGTCACCAAATGGCGGAGACGGAATCTCATTCTTCATGGCACCTTTTCATTCTCCAATCCCCAAAGATTCACAAGGTGGATACCTTGGTCTCTTCAATCCCGACGCTTCACTAGCTCCCTTCTTCAGAGATCCTACGGTTGCTGTAGAATTCGACACGTTTTCCAATCCATGGGATCCTGCGTTTGCGCACATCGGCATTGATGTGAACTCCATTGTTTCCGTAACTAGTGTGCCATGGCTGAATGGGGTTGAGGGTTTGAACACTACAGTATTTGCCACTGTAAGCTATGAGGCAGTAACACAAAATTTAAGCGTGGTGGTGAGTTACTACAGTGGAAGCGTTCTTGGTGGGACTACGGTGAACGCCTCACTGTCGCATGTGATTGATTTGAGGAACGTTCTGCCGGAAAGGGTAAGCGTTGGATTCTCCGGTGCCACGGGACAGTTTGTTGAAGTAAACAATATTCTTTCTTGGAGTTTCAGTTCTGCCTTCTATTAGGCAATAATAATAAAACAAATAAGTTAATCAAATTGTGTTAAGGAATTAGTTAATAAACAAATAATGTAAAAATGTTGTCATTATATATTTGTATATATATAACTCATTTTTAATATATATTTTATATTTTTATACTAGTAACTAATTTTAATATAAGTCTAACATAATTGTAAATAAAAGGTTAATTGAATGTGAGGTAGTGACTACACAGCACGCAACGATAAACTTGAGTGCAAAACAGCTAATGAGCGAGCGAGATTAGAGATACGAGTGAGTGCAACAACAACACCAGTCATGAAAGAGGTGAGAGAGCTTGAGTTTGAGAGAGAGAGAGTAAAAAAAAAGACAATGACAATGAAAGGGGAGAACTAAGCCAGCAAGGAAAAGCAAAAGAAGTCCACTGCAAAAACAAAAAAAACGGGGAAGAAATAGAGGAAGGGGAGCAAGCAGGCAACGAAAACAGTATCCTCTACGAGATCACGAACACAGAAAAGGAAGACAAAGCAAGCTTGGGAAGGAAATGGAAAAAACAGGCCAGAACCGGGACGGGTAAAATAGAGCCAAAGAAAGAAATAGAGAATAGAGCCCAGAAAAGAAAGATAAGCATGATGGAGGACATGGAGATAGAAGACGAAGCATCACTGCAAAAGAAGAAAACAACAACAAGCAACCAGGGAACGGCAGAGGCTGCTGAGCAGCCCTGCCGAGATCCATGAGGATGTTAAGTTGGAATTGCCGTGGGCTTGGGAACCCATGGGCAATGAGAGCTCTTACCAAGCTCATCCAACAAAAAGCTCCCAACCTTGTTTTTCTGATGGAAACAAGGAAGAAGGCAGATGAGATTATGAGACTGAGACACAAAGGAGGTCTACAAAATGTGATTGGAGTTGATTGTAGCGGTGAAGGAAGACAAAGAGGGGGTGGGCTTGCTGTTTTGTGGGAAAGCTCAATTGAGGTAAAGCTTCTATCAATGTCAACAAACCATATAGATATGGAAGTGAAGAGGGAAGGGGAGACAAACTGCTGGAGGGCAACTGGCTTCTATGGTTGGCCGGAGATCCAAAATAAAAAATTAAGTTGGGACCTCCTTAATGATCTGGGACAAAATTCAAACACTCCATGGGTAGTGTTTGGTGACTTTAACCAGGTGTTATGCCAAAAAGAAAAGCAAGGTGGAAATCCAATTACTCTGTCTCAGATCAAAGACTTTCAAGAGGCTGTCCAATCTAGTGAACTCCTGGACCTGGGCTACATGGGACACCCCTTTACCTGGTCAAATGGACAAGCAGGGCAGAGAAACATTCAAGAACGTTTAGACAGAGCAATGGCAAATCTGGATTGGAAAGAGAAGTTTCCAAAAACAACAGTCCAACACCTTCCAAGATACAAATCCGATCATAGCCCCATTCTCATAGACCTAAATGGGGAGGTGGGGAAAAGGCGAAAACAACACCGTAAATTCAAATTTGAAGAATTATGGTTAACAAATGAAGATTGCGGGAACATCATAGAAGAAGCCTGGAAAAATAGCAATGGGGGGATTCAAGGAAAACTAAAGGTTTGCGCTGAAAAGCTGGAAATCTGGGGGAGAGAAACTTTTGGAGATATCCCAAAACGGATACGAAAAGCACAAGAAGAAATAAACAGCATCAATGAATCACCACAAACTGATGAAGTAGTAAAGAGAGGCAGGGAATTGGAATCAGAATTAGATGAGCTTCTGAGGATAGACGAGATCCGATGGTGCCAAAGGTCCCGGGTGAGCTGGCTAAAATATGGAGACAAGAATACTAGTTTCTTCCACCAAAAAGTCACCCAACGGAAGAAGAGGAACCGGATTGACTCAATTGTAGATGATCGAGGAGTTAAACATGAAGATGAGGAGCAGATTGAGGAGATCATGAGAGGTTTTTTCGAGACCCTTTTCACCTCGGAAGAAACTAGAGATATCAAAGAAACGGTAGAAGTGGTCAAAGGGAGGATTAAGGAAGACATGTTCGAATTTCTCAATGCTGATTTTTCTAGAGAAGAAGTCTATCAAGCTCTCCAACAAATGCACCCTACAAAAGCTCCTGGCCCAGACGGAATGCTCGCAATCTTTTACCAAAAGATGTGGAAGAAGGTGGGGGAGGAAGTAACCGATGCTGTCCTAAAAATTCTGAATGAAGAAGGAGACCCAACACCGATAAACCAAACCTACATTTGCATGATTCCAAAAGTAGCGAAGCCCAGGCACACAAGAGATTTCCGGCCTATATCCCTATGCAATGTCATCCTCAAGCTTGTGACCAAGACGATGGCTAATAGATTAAAAGCAATCCTCCCCCAAATTGTCGGGGAAAACCAAAGTGCTTTCGTCCCCGGGAGACTCATAACTGACAATGGCTTGATTGCCTTTGAAATTTTTCATTACATGAAAAAGAAAACAGTGGGAAAGAGAGGTTATGTGGGGTTAAAGCTCGACATGGAGAAAGCATATGACCGGGTGGAGTGGAATTTCCTTAGAGAAGTCCTCATTTCTATGGGATTCCCAAGTAGATGGACGAATACGATTTGGAATTGCATCAGTTCAACATCCTTCTCCATCCTCCTCAACGGTATTCCCACTAAATCTTTCACTCCGACTAGAGGCTTGAGGCAAGGGGATCCACTATCCCCGTACCTTTTCATTCTTTGCGCTGAAGTACTTTCCGGATTACTTAGTACAGCTCAGAACAGAAGTTTGATACATGGGATCAGAATTTCGAGGAATGGGCTAGAGATTAATCACTTATTCTTCGCGGATGACAGCATACTATTTACTAGAGCCTCGGACCAGGACATCCAGGAAACAAAAGATGCTTTGACTACATACCAACAAGCTTCAGGGCAACGCATAAACTTGGCAAAATCCGAGTTTTCTTTTAGCCAAAACGTACCAACAACCAGACAAAGGCTTATCCAAGAACGGATGGGAATAAAGGCTGTGGAAAGACACTCGAAGTACTTGGGGCTTCCAACATTTGTGGGGAGATCCAAAAAACAAGTGTTTGAGTTTGTCCAAGAAAGGGTGTGGAAAAAGCTAAAAGGGTGGAAGGAGAGATTCTTGTCCAAGGCAGGAAAGGAGGTGCTAATAAAAGCTGTAGTCCAATCTATTCCTACCTACATCATGGGGTGCTTTAGGCTACCAAATAGCCTATGCCATCATATAGAGTCAATGATAAACAGATTTTATTGGGGTGCTAAAAATGGAGAGAGAAAAATTCATTGGGTGAAATGGGACAAACTCTGTCAACCAAAACAGAATGGGGGACTGGGTTTCAGGGACATAGAAGCATTTAACTCAGCCCTCCTGGCAAAGCAAGGTTGGAGACTTATGAAGAGCCCAGAATCACTAGCAGCCAGGACAATCGGCAGCAGGTACTTCAATAGGAGGAATTTTCTGAATGCAGGAGTTGGGTTCTCCCCCAGTTTTACATGGCGAAGCATCTGGCAAGCAAAGGGTGTTGTGGAGATAGGAGGCTGTTGGAGAACTGGAGACGGAAAAATGATCAAGATTTGGAAGGATCCCTGGCTCCCCAAACAGAACGGTTCCAGAATATGGTCTCCCCCAAAAATTTTAGACCCTAACGCTACTGTAGAGACACTGATAAGGGAAGAAGAAAAGGCCTGGAATACAGATCTTATTAACCAGATCTTTGCCCCATTTGAAGCCAGACAAATTCAAGAAATTCCAATCCCAAGATCAAAGCAGACAGATACTTTTATATGGAAAAAGGCAAGAGACGGAATGTTCAGAGTCAAATTAGCCTACCACCAAATTAAAGCTCAAAACAGACACCAATCTAGCAACAACTATGAAGAACAGAGAGAGGACAATACCTGGAAGGAGTTATGGAAGACCAAGGCACATCCAAGGACACTCAACTTTATCTGGAGGCTGCTACATAAGTCCCTGCCAACTAAGAAGAATCTGAGCAGAAAGGGGGCTAGGTGCATACCCACTTGCATGCGCTGTTGGGAAAGTGAGGAAACCGAAGAGCATCTGATCAGGCAATGCGACTTTGCGAGAAGATTCTGGTTTGCCTCACCCCTAAATCTGAGAACTGAGCAAGAAGAGGGTTTAACACTAAGAAAATGGTTTCTTGATATTCTAGGAAAACTCCAACTGAAAGAGAAGGGATTTTTCTGTACCTTAATTCACCAATTATGGAAAGCCAGGAACCAACTCGTGTTTGAAAACAAAGAGCGGCCAATTATAGAGGAAATTGAAACTGCAACCAGAGTGTTCAAAGAGCACTGGAAGGCACAGAAGAAAGAAGAAGAATTCCGCACTGCTCAGGTAGATAATCGACCTCATCAACAAATTTGGGAAGCACCTCCTAATTCGATGGTGAAGATTAATGTGGATGCTGCAAAAGACAGGGACAATAAAGGAGGGGTAGGTGTGGTTGCTAGAAATTGTTGGGGCCAAATAATGGCAGCGGCAACCTGGTCTTTACCTTTTCCTTTGGAAGCCCACGAAGCAGAGGCATATGCAGTTCAATGGGGGATAAATTTTGCTTCAGAGTGTTGTTTCACGGAGATTATTGTTGAAAGTGACAATTTAGAGGTTGTGAAAGCGTTAAAACATGGAAGAATCTCAGACTCTTATTTTGGATCATTCATTACTGATGCCTTGGATTTATGCAAGAAATTTAGATTAGTTTCCTTTAGTCATGTGAAAAGAAATGGAAATAAAGTAGCCCATGAGTTAGCCCAATTGGCAATTACCACTCCAAATTATGTATGGATGGAGGAGGCCCCAGGTCATGTAACAAATTTGGCCATGTGCGACATACTGGCTCCAATTGAATGAACATTTCCATTTCCAGTAAAAAAAAAACTAATTTTAATATAAGTCTAACATAATTGTAAATAAAAGGTTAATTGAATGTGAGGTAGTGACTACACAGCACGCAACGACAAACTTGAGTGCAAAACAGCTAATGAGCGAGCGAGATTAGAGATACGAGTGAGTGCAACAACAACACCAGTCATGAAAGAGGTGAGAGAGCTTGAGTTTGAGAGAGAGAGTAAAAAAAAAGAGACTCAAGAGAAGAGGGACATCGAGAGTAAATTAGAGCATTAGAGGAAAGTTGTGACATGCGGTTTTTGAATTTTTTTTATATTTTGTTTAAATTTGAACAATGACTAAGAGAAGGGGGTTAAATCTAAACTACTTTTTTTGCAGAGATATTTTTATTTTTGTCTCATAACAAGTTAAGATATATTTTTTATTTTGTTTCCTGAGAACTAGAATCAGAAAAGAAGCAGAGAAGAAGAATTGATACCAGATATATTCTGGTTCAACTACTAGGCGCAATGTAGCTTACATTCAGTCTCCATCATAACAGTGATAGAATTTCACTATCTTTTTCAAGATTACAAACACCAATGCTTTCCTAGGATCTACCCAATCTTATTTGGGACAAATTTATATTCTAACCTCAATATGAATTTGACTTGGACTCAAACTAAGCTTTCAACAACAAAATGCTAACCCAACTTGTAAGGGAATCTCCACAGATCATGACACACAACAGAAAGATGTACAAAGAAACTTTGAGACATCTATGGCTTTTTCTCTAATATTGCTTACTGTCTTTTACCTCTCACTGGCTTTTTCTTACAAATCTCACCATGTTTGTCTTTTACCATGAGACTCATACAACAATACTAAGAAAAAGAAACTAAATGAACTTCATTGAAGGAGAAGAACTCAGGAAGCTTTAGGGTAGCTATGAGAACTCTGTGCTTTTTCACTTTTTCTCCTTAATCTCAACCTTTGGTCGTTCACCCTTAATATATAAGGGGAAGCTTCCAAGGTTGAAACCGGTTCAACCAACCCAACAACTTATTCTCCAACCTTAGAGTAGCAGCGATTCGAATAGAGAGGAGAGAGAGGGAAACCAAACCTGCTTGCATGTACCTCTCTCATCCTTTTTCATGCATCTTCTTCAATCTTGGTCATTGATCTTGACTTTGGCCCCAAAAATTAATTCTCAGCGTTGATGAACATCTGACCCAGGACAACTTCATGATTTTCATTTTTGCTTCTTCCTTCTTGATACTCAGAGGCTATCTTCTTCTTTGTGGCACTAAAACGGAAATAAGCTTTTTACAAAGATAGATTTGCTTCCTGACCGAGGCCGATCTTTTTCTTTTTTGGAAACAAATCTTTAAACTTTTTTTCAAATCTTTCCTTCTGTGATAAAGATCTTTCTTAACCTTTTTTCATAGACTTTTCTTCTGAGACTTCATTTTTCTTCTATCTTCTTCTTGAGTGATAGATGTGACCGAAAGCAAGAGAGAAGAGAAAGAAGAAAGAGAAAAGAAAAGCTCTCGGTGAAAGCTTTCAATACAAATTAAATTGAATTGAATTGGGAGTTTCTGTTACCAAGGAGTGTAGTGACGTGTGAAGTTTTTAATGTAATTAAATCAAATTGAATTTTATCTTTCAGTTATCAAGACATGCAGTCACTTCTTAGACTTTTGGTTACTTGAGAAAGTTTCTTGTGATCACCGAATGGTTTATGAACGTTTTGGGCCACTTTGAGTTTTTTTGCCTTTTAATTGTTTAGCCACTTGAAGTGAATAATTATTATTGGGCTAAACTTGTTTAGTAATCAAACTGAACTTTCATCACTTGGGTCAAGAAACAATTTTATTTTTCTTCCTGCACACTAATGAAAATATCAAACAAACTATTGGAAGCATTTTGAACATTTAATAATATTTTAATAATTTCTTAATTTATATTTTAATAATATTTTATCATCATTTCAGTTTTTCAAACTCAACAATCTCTCTCTTGATGGCAAACATTATTAAACTGAGCTGAAAGAGTTAGGGTAAAAAATTTTCCTTTGAAGATGTGCCGAAATCTCCCATTTTTTTGTTCAATGTGCTCCCTTTTAATGTGTGCCTAATTTACAAAAATATTCACAGAAACGACACCCTGTATGCAAGCTCTAAAGAATTTCTAATATAAAGATTTTAAAAAAAATAGAACCTTTAGGATAGTGCCAGATTTTCATCAAGAAAAATTTAGCAAACACCTTAATAAAATTCTACAATCCAGACAGTACATATACACTTAAGTAAATAAGTTTATCAATAAAAATCAAGGTTCAAGTTGAAATTAATCCTCTAACATAAAAATGTTCAAAATAGTGAGCCAAATTAGAGTACAAAATAGAACACAAATATGAATCAGAGTGCTCAAAGTATATCAAAACAAGGCAGTTAAATTGCTGAAACAAAACAGTTTTAATTTAGTCCTTTTTTTTCTCTTTTTTTTTTTTATTTTTCTCCTCTTTTTGTCATCAAGAAGGAATCTACAAGCACAAAAGATTAAATAATACAATCCATAATGATTCATGCATAAAACAGACAGTATCAAATTTAAGTTTAGTATAGTCATCCAAGTCAAATGAAAAATAGTTTAGTTAAGTCAAAAAGAGCAAACTAAAGAAGTATTCAGCAGCGCAACAAGAAACAAACTTAGGCATAAAAAGATTCAGTATCAGATTCTATAATATCTTTTTTCTTTCTCGAAATGAGCTATGTCCTCATCAAAAGAGTCCAAATACTTAAGAAGCAAATTTACCTTTTCATAAAATTTTACCAAAGTCTTTTCATTTTTCAATGTACCTTCCTAACGTCTTTGTAGGATTTCACCACCAGTTTGGATATGGTTGAAAACTCTAAAAAAATATTTTTGGTAAATAGTTGAGAGAGGATAATAAAAGTTATTTTTTGTTATAGAAGTGAAAGGTTTTAGTATATACATGTGTGTGCGCGCATGTGAATCTGTGTATTAGTGATTTGTATAGACTATAGAGTGAAAAATGTATATAATAGTAAATTATTCATCTTTAGTGTATTTTGTAATGTTTATTGTCAAAAATATAACTTGAGTAGACTTTTTAGTAGCTAAATTTATTGCATATTTATAAATAGAAATTAGGAATCCTACCTGACATAGTTAGTTAGAGAGTATGATTAGGTGAATAAGTTAGTGACTCTGAATTATTACATATAGCTTCTATATAAACATCTTGTAAAACTAATGCACTCACTAGTTGAGTATTTTTCAATTTTCGTATACTCCTATTTCTCTCATTCTCTCTCAACACATTCTCTCTCATCTTGTTTCATCATAGATGAAGCTTGATGCTTTCTCTCTAATTTTTACACCCTTTATTTTTGGATTTGTAATAGAACTTGATGAGAGAATGATCTTCTCTCTAGTGTGTTTTTATAATTATCAAAATTCAAGAGATCTAATTAAAAAAATAAAAATTAGTGCAAAGATTTAATTAAAAAATATAAAAATTTAATTAAAAATTTAATAAAATTATAGGATCGAATTAGTAGAATAATTAAACTTTTTAAATTTATTTATTATAAAATGTAATTTGACAAAAATTACTCATTTTAAAATCTAAAAACTACACATCCAACTAACCATTAAATGATGTGATTGTTATAACTTATAAGACATCTTATTACTTACTGTGTTAATCATATGTTCTAAAATAAACTTTGGTCAAACAAAAATTATCTTTAATTCATGACGTCATATGTCTATATATTCAATCAATTTTAACTTTTATATTGCCAAGCTTGATTGTAGGCAATAAGAATATGATGCTAATTAATATTGCCAAAATCTCATTGTTTTGATCACCCTTTACATTTTTGTCTAAGCGCTAACTACCGCCTCATGTGCTCTATGCAAGTCATTTGGCTTCTTCATATAACATTTGATTTTTCTTTATTTATTTATTTTTGGCAGGCTTTGAGAGTTGAGAGCTCCTTATATATACCTTAGTAATACATTGCTATTATCACAAATCCACAACAATAACAAACTCAATTAGAATAATTAATCATATATAACCATGGCCATTATTACCCACATTAATTCATGGATTCAAATAATGACCATTGCATTCCTTATGCTAATCCACAATGTGAATTCAGCATCATTCACATTCCCAAACTTTTGGTCACCCACAAAGGACATTGTCTTCGAGGGTGATGCCGATTACTCAAACGGCGGTTTAACTCTCACAAAGATTGTAAACAGTGCTCCCATTGGCAACAGTGCCGGCCGAGCCTCCTATTCTTCCCCCGTGCGCCTCTGGGACGCCAACACCGGCAACCTCGCCGCTTTCACCACCACCTTCTCCTTCACCGTGGAACCATTCCTCTATAAACCCTTCGGTGATGGCATCGCCTTCTTCATTGCGCCCTTCGTATCAGAGCTGCCCAAAAATTCAAGTGGCGGATACCTAGGGCTCTTTAACGCCGACACTGCTTTGAATTCCTACAAAAATCAAATAGTTGGTGTTGAGTTTGATTCGTTTAGCAATGCATGGGACCCTAACACTGCTCATATTGGGATTGATGTGAATTCCATTGCTTCAGTAACAACAACGCCATGGCAACCGGGGAATGTTGCATCTGCCACAATTGATTATGAGCCTGTAAGCACAAACTTAAGCGTTTCTGTGAGATATTTGAATGGGAGTTCGAGTAGTATTTCGTTTGTGATTGATTTGAGGACTGTGCTGCCTGAATGGGTTAAGGTTGGATTCTCTGGTTCAACTGGACAAGTTGTTGAAGTACACAGGATTCTTTCCTGGTCTTTCAATTCAACTTTCTACTAGCTGCCTTTGAAGCATCATCTTTTCTATCTTTTGTTATTATTGTTTGTGGTCTTTATTTATGTCTTCACTATCATTCAATGTTGAAAGTAAGTCTATTAAACTTGGCATTTCTACTTCTATCAAATTGAATGACATTGCTGTAATGCCCTGAAAAGTAGGACTGTGAATCGTTATAATTGCACGTCGCGTGCTTATATTAGCTTCTTCTTCATCATTTATAATTCTTCACATTTAACCAGTTCTGCAATAAAAAAGAAATAAAAGAGTTGGGTACGTGAAGAATTGAAGATAGTTAAGCTATTGAAACACTTCATGATATATAGTGAGGTGATGATCAACATTTACTATTATATTTGTCTTATACCTAAATTTAATATAATTCATTTTCTATTTTTTTTTAAACTGAAAATGTTGGCTTCTTTTATTCCTATTATTCTCTTACGATTTCAACTTGTTAAAAAGTTTCAACGTAACTAGGTTATGTGTTAATTGGTTCGCATATCCGCCTAATAAGCTTTCGTTTTTTAGGGGGGAAAAAAAACTTATAGTTTGGTAATATTAGTGGTGTCAAAAATCTCCCGTAAGCGGGGATTTTCGCGGAGACCGTCTCGAATGGGGTTCCAATGGTGGAAAAAATTTTTTCACAGGAATAGAGATGAGGAGCAAAATTTCTCCAAGACAGGTGTAAAGACCTGAGTGGGGATTTCTGCCCATCCCCGATAATTTTTCAAATGTTTGAAATTTCTTAAATAACATTACTTTATTTTTAATATAGAAAATCTTTTTAGTAATTTCACCAATTAAAAAATCCTAACCCTATTATTCAGTCTTCCCTATTTACTGTGTTGTTTGCTGCGCCATCTACTTTCTATTCCCAGTCCCAACTCTCTTCCATCTCCACTTTATTCAAACTGCAAAGTTCCCACAGCACCATACGCCGTTCTCTCCCACAGTCCCAACTCTCTTCAGTCTCCACTTGGTCTCACAGCATCAAATTTTTACTTAATGTGTAAAATTCTTATTTATGATGTATGTTAACATATTTATATTTGTGTTATTTTAACAGAGAACATGGAGATATTTGTTGGAAGCTATATAGAGTATGCTGGCCATCAAAGAATACTTGATGTTAAAGACTATATCTTTTTGTTTTTTTAGAATGAAAGTTATATTTTAAAATTTTATTTTATGGACTATAATTTGCTATGTTGTATTTCTGGACTTATAATCTTGGATAAGATATGTTTGTGTGTTTGTAATAGTATTTTGTAGTTTATTTTTTATTTTTTTGATATTTTTTACTATAATTTTCATATGAATAATAAATATAAGGGGATGGAAAATGGGGACCCGCGAGAAACACGGCGAACACAGAGAATTGGAATGGGGACAATTATCCCCCTATGACGGGAATTGGGGATTAATTTTGGGGGCGGGAACGGGACGGGGAGGCATCCCCGCCCCGCCTCCCGCCCCCGCCCCGCCCCGCCTCATTGACATCTCTAGGTAATATATAACAGAATTCACTATTCGAAAAATTCCGGGGTTGACAAAAATTTTTTTTTAAATATTATTAATAAAATAATTTTTAAATAATTTAAAAATATGATAAAAAAATTAATAAATATTATATTTCTTATAAATGACAAAAATTTTTATATTTAACAAATAACTTATCCATTCGATCTAAATTGTTGTGACAATATTTAAATAAATATTAATTAATTTTTATTTTATAGTAATTTAGAATTTAACATTAAGCGTTTATGATTTAAAAATCTAAAATTTAAGATAAATAAAATAATTTTATAAGATTCGCTGAACAAAGCTCCTTAACAATTAACATTACCTTTTTTATATGAACTTACCTTTTTAAATTTTTAATCCAATTAAATTATTTAATTTTTTCTTGAAGCTAAGTAATAATTAATATTTATAATATCTCACATGGTCTAAAATAAAAATTTGATCATTTTCATCTCTTAAATTAGTTTTAAAATTGAATTAAATCCACTTAATTTCTTATATATGAATATCTTGTTTAGTTTACGAGTATGTTACAAGGTTCCGTTAGAGACGCCTGCTTTTCTTTTAGGTCTAAAAGATTAGACTTAAAAGGTTGCATAAAAACCTGCAACTTAAAAAAACCATTTTAGGTTTTTTTTTTTTTTTGGGTCAACTCATCAGGCAAACCATTTAAATCTCGGAGGATGTTAACGATTTAAGAGATGTGAAAGGTAATTATTGGCATAATGAAGAGTTCAACACAGACACTACAAATATCATTCTCTAATGCAAACTCCAAACGATTCCAAGTTAATTAAATACTAAAGTTGTCAAGGTAAAGCTAAGTAATATATTCACAAGAACTGCATGCTAGTACTCTGAATAGCATTAGTTATCACAATTAAGACTGCTTTTTTTTTTTTCAATATGATTAAATAAAATGGTTGAGAAGTCATTTAGAAAAAAAAGAGATTATTAAGAAGGGGATAGAAATTGCCGGCATATCCTCCAAGAGAAATATATATTAAAAAAAAAAAAAAGACGCCGGCATCGGCATATAGTTGTTTCTTTTGTAACCACGTACCATACATGATGACTTGGTGAGCTCATCACTTGTATCTTCCCGTTGCCTGAGTTACTTAGTTTCTTAATTTCATGACTATACGTTTGGCCAACATATGCTTGTCCTATTCAATATTCTCATCCTCATGTCTTCACAAACAAAGTGCAGGCCGTAAAGTTTGTTGATCAGGTCAAGCTATGTTTAAAATTAATCGAGAGAGAGTATCTCTTCCAATAAACAAACAAAACTAAAGAAAAGAACCCTCAAGATTCGAAATATTGTTATAATTATTAGTTGGCTAAATAACCAACTTTGCTTCTGTCACTCTCCGTGTTTATAAACACTACCTGGGGTTTGGGGTTGGGTTGTCGCTAGTGATCAAGTACTAGGGACATTTCAACATATGACAATCATAATTTAATACTACTAATTGAAGCAATTTAATTATTCATCTTTGAATTCCATGTTGCATATAGTTGAGGCAACTACTGTCTTGGGAAACTTCACCACCATTATTATTCTCTGCTTCTCGCCTTACAAAACGTAACATATGCCTTTCTTCTTGTGTCCTTCATAACTCAAATGGCCTTGTTTTCTATGTTTATGATCTTCACTTGGTTGATTTTTCTCTATAACACCAAAACTGTAGAGTCTGTTTCATTCAACTTGGATAATTTCATGCCAAATCTATACCTAATTAAATTCGAGGGCGATGCATTTGTGTCGGAAAAAGTTTTACAGCTGACAAAGAACAGAATCGACGGCCCTATTACAAAAAGCGTGGGCCGCGCCTCGTTTGATCAACCGGTGAAGCTTTGGGATAAAGGAACAAGACAGCTCACTGATTTCACCACACATTTCTCTTTTATTATGAAAGCTATCAATCCCAACATGTTCGGTGATGGATTATCATTCTACATTGCACCTTTTGAATCAACCATCCCAAACAATTCAGTTGGAGGGTTCCTTGGGCTCTTCAGCGGGGAATCTGCATTCAACACCACTGCCAATCAAATAGTCGCTGTCGAGTTTGACAGCTTTGAGAATCCATGGGATCCAAACCCTAATCATGTTGGGATCAATGTTAATTCTATAATATCTGTTGCAAACGTGAGTTGGAATAGGAACATGAAGAATGGATCCGTTGCTAATGCTTGGGTTTCATACAACTCCACCACCAAGAATCTCTCCGTGTTCCTTACTTATGCAGATAATCCAACATTCAACGGCAGTTTTAGTCTCTCACATGTCATTGATCTCAGGGAATTCTTGCCGGAATTTGTTAGGATTGGATTCTCCGCCGCCACCGGTGATTGGATCGAAATACACAACGTTCTGTCTTGGTCATTCAATTCAACCTTGGACTCGAGCACGGGGAAAAGCAAGGTTGGTTTGGCCAGTGGTTTGAGTGTTGGATTCGGTACTCTAGCATGTTTAATAGGTGTTATTTGTTTTGTATTTTGGAGGAAGAAAAGAAACCGAGCCAAGAAAGACGACGACGATACGGGGTTCGATGCTTCTATAGAAGATGAATTCGAAAGAGGAACGGGTCCGAAGCGGTTCACTCAGAAGGAGCTAAGCCAAGCGACGAACGGGTTCGCGGAAGAAGGAAAGCTGGGAGAAGGAGGATTTGGAGGTGTGTACAAAGGAGCAGTAGGGAATCCAAGAATGGAAGTTGCGGTGAAGAGAGTATCGAAAGGATCAAAACAGGGGAAAAAGGAGTACATATCAGAAGTAAGAGTAATAAGCAGGCTGAGGCACAGGAATTTGGTTCAACTCATAGGCTGGTGCCATGAGAAAGGTGAGTTTCTTCTTGTTTATGAGTACATGCCTAATGGTAGCCTTGACTCTCATTTGTTTGGAAAAGGAGTCATGCTTTCTTGGGCTGTAAGGTACAAGATTGCATTGGGTTTGGCATCTGCACTTGTTTATCTTCATGAAGAATGGGAACAATGTGTGGTGCATAGGGATATTAAGTCAAGTAATGTCATGTTAGATGCCAATTTCAATGCCAAACTCGGCGATTTCGGTCTAGCAAGGTTGGTGGACCATGAACTGGGGACTCAAACCACGGTTTTGGCCGGCACCATGGGATACCTAGCCCCGGAGTGTGTCACCACTGGGAAATCAAGTAAGGAATCTGATGTGTATAGCTTTGGCGCCGTGGCGCTCGAGATAGCGTGCGGGCGAAGGCCGGTTCAAGTTAAAGAAGAGCCCGGCAAAGTGAGGCTGATAGAATGGGTGTGGAACTTGTATGGACAGGGGAAGCTTCTAGAAGCCGCTGATTGGAGGTTAGATTTGGAATTTGATGTGAAGCAAATGGAGTGCTTGATGACCGTTGGATTGTGGTGTTGTCACCCTGATTATACTATGAGGCCTTCTATAAAGCAAGTCATAAATGTGCTTAATTTTGAAGCTCCTTTGCCAACACTTCCATCACAGTTACCTGTGCCTATGTACTTCGCACCTCCCATGGACATGTGCAAATTCACCTACACTTCTTCTGGAACCACAGCCACATCTAAAGACTCCTCAAACTACTCATCCATGTCAGCAGGGTCCAGAAAATCTCTATTATAGCTTGCAAATATGTATCGTGTATTTTTGTATCATGGCGAACGAAACAAGTTCGTTGTTTTTGTGTAAGTGATGATTGTCAACACTCAGCAGATGTAGTTCTTCATATTTTGTATATGGTTTTTTGTTTTGCTTTGGGGTTCTGAATTTGGCCTGATTGCCTCAATAATTAAGATATCCATACCACTTGTGCTAATTAAACGCAATCTTATATATTATTAATACGCTTTCTGCTATGATTACCACATTGCAATGGACAAAAAGTTGAGTGTGGTGAAACTCGACTAAATTAAGTTTTTATATTATGTTTAGTATAAAAAATATAAAATTAAATTATGTCTTAATATTTTATTTGATTCATAATAAATATAAAAATAAAATAAAAATATTTATTAAAATATTTTTATTATTAAAAAATGTCAGTCTTTTGTATTTTGAAAATTATTTTTGGTCAAGAAGATTATTTTTTATTTTTATTATATTTTTCTTTCTTCTTGGGTCCTATTGGATCTTACTGACGAATTGTACATAGTTTAAGTATTCTGAACCAGAAAATTGCTGAATTGTTTTGCAGAGCCCAATCTAAAGGAGTATTCTACCAGTACCAACCTTGACTGCTAAAAAAATAGTAAAATACCATGAGATCAAATTTTTAAATTGACACATTCTTAGACCAAAGAGAAAAAAAAAACAATAACCAAAATAAACAAATAAAATAATGTAACAAGACTAATTAATTTAGATTGATCAACTAATTAGTTTACTCATTTGTTTAAATAAGTGTTAGAATTTAAATTTCACATTATGCATCTAACAACCTAAAAAGATGGATATTCTCGTAAATATATTTTCACATAAAGATGATAGAGAAAAGCTCCGCATACAAGTCATTAGGACTTGTATGCTTTACAAGTTAATTAACGAATAAACCCCCCAAAACGCGATGCAAGGTACGTTCTTCTTCTTCTTCTTCTTCTTCTTCTTCTTCTTCTTCTTCTTCTTCTTCTTCTTCTTCTTCTTCTTCTTCTTCTTCTCTTTCGTTTCTTGCTTTCTCTTTCTCGTTCTTCTTCTTCTTGCATGTTCTTCTTCCTCTTCCTCTTCTTCTTCTTTTCTTTCGTTTCTTTCCTTCTGTTTCTCCTTCTTCTTCTTCTTGCTGCACGTTCGTCTTTCTCTTTCTGTTCTTCTTCTTCATTTACGTGCTTTTCTCTCTGTTTTCTTTCTTCGTTATTCTCGATTTCCATTGTTTTTTTACATCAAGCTCTGAAATCGTTTTTGAAGAAGAAGAAGCAGCAGAAGATGAGGAGGAGAAAGAGAAAAAGTTCTGAAATATGCATGAGGTGTACTTCAACGAATTTTGGGTGTATTTCTGTAATCGTTTGGGTGAATTCATGTAACCATTTGGGTGTATTTCTGTAATCGTTTGGGTGTATTACAGAAAGGATTACAGAAATACACCCAAACGGTTACAGAAATACACCCAAAGGATTACAGAAATACACCCAAAGGATTTAAGAAATACACCCAAAATAGGGGGAGACAGTATATTTCTTCTTGAAATCTTTTAATGTTTTGCTGGTTAAGGATGAGGCATATGACAGAGACAATCTAGAAGAAAAACCTAGAAGAACAGTAAAACAGTACCTTGAATAATGTTTCTTCCTTTTTTCTGGTAATTTTTTATGGAGATTTGTATCTTTTCTTCTTGATTTCTTCTACTCTTCGCGAAGAGTTGGAACGTTTCTGCATAATCGTAGTAGTTTGTTTTGAATCTTGATGGTTTGCGTTTTGATTGAGGAAGAAGAGGAAGAGTGAACGTGGGTGGAAAGAGAGCGTGTTTTTTTCTTGATGGTTTGCGTTTTGATTGAGGAAGAAGACGAAGAGTAAATGTGTTGTTGAAGGAGCGCGTGTTTTTTTCTTAGACTTGGAGCAACTTATATAACTTGTAAGCCAAAAAGGCTTGTATGTGTAGCAGGCCTCAAGATGATATTACAAACTATTAGATCGTTTGACATGTGAATAGATATTTATGGAAGCATTTACCATCAAAAGAATATGCTAAAATATAAAATGAGTCAGCAAAATATTTTTAAAGGAAAAAAACCATTAATAATATTTTTATACCAATAGCTAGATAATTCAATTAGATTTTTTTTTTCCAGATTGGTTGTTAGTTGTTACACACTCGATCTAAGCGGAGAGAGTTAAACAAGACATCATACAAAAATTAGTTACTCCCCTTTAGCATTGCCATTAGAGAGAACGTTCCCGATGAATTTTAAAATAATCTACCTGCAGTAGTATATGTATACATTCTCCTATTGCAATTTATCTCAATGCTATTATGTAATAAATCACTATTCTACTACTAAAACACCTACTCCATGATAACCATCTAATGTACATACATAACCCGACCACCAGGACGCATCACTTTAATAATGAAGTAAGCAATACATTATATTATATTCTTAAAGCTCATTCTTGACACCAATATGTCCACTAAGTGTTGTTGTTCACGGTCATTTGATTCATGCTTGTCTTATTTAGGTCCAGTTTGGATAAACAGTTTAATTAAATCTTTTTTGAAAAAATAATTTAAACAATAAATAGCTAGATTAAAAGTAGCTTATAAATAAGTTATTTTGTGTTTGGATTTTTAACTTTAAAAGTGCTTATTTCATAGAAATGTGATAAAAAATAGTTATATTATGAGAGAAGTCATTTTTTTAACGTCTCTATAGGCTTCTAAATAGTTTCTTAGAAAGCCGCGATTCAATTTTAAAAATTGCACCAGACATTAATACTACTACTTTTCATAAGTCAAAAGCTCAAAAAAAAATTACTTTTAAAGCTTCCAAAACGAACCTTTAGTATTTGCTCTCATCCTTATGTATCAGATCACCTCCGTATTTTGAAACAAGTGGTTCAAATTTTTGTGTTTTATTCCTTAAGAATCTTGATTTTCAATTTATTTCCTCCTCCCCTTCAATCCAATCGACAATATCTTTTTGGCTTACCACCATTGTAATATCTTCCTCAACAACACTAATTTCTTTCGGTAAAAATTGAATTACCACTTGTAACTTTTTAAGTAATGCCTCTCCCGCAGTATCTTCCTTCATTATGTTACCCATAAACCACCTCATTTCACTATCATTAGTTGTCAAGTACCTACCTACCACAAAGCTATTTATTTTCGATAAAAATATACACATTGCCACCAAACTTAACATGTTCTTTTTTTATCTTGTCTTCTATTTTTTTGGTATTGTCATTGCCTTTTATTTTGTAACACACCATTGATCAACACAATTTTTTATTTGCTCTCACCCACTATTTCATGTTGTCATTTTATTTTCAAATACTTTTACATTACGACTCTTCCACACTATCCATATAACTGCAAAGAAATGAATACTTCATCTCCTTTTTTTGAGTTTGTGAGTCTCTTGATTCATCCAACTCTCAAACCATAACCTCATATTATTATATCCTACTTACCATACATTTTTCCAACATAAAGACAGCCACAACAATTTACTCACAAAACGACGATGTATACAAAAATGATTTACCGTCTCATCTTTGGTATCACACGTGACACATTTTTCTTCTTCCGATTGTATAATATTTTTCTCAACAAGGTATCTTTTGTATTAGTCTCCCTGTTAAGGCGAACCATGCAAGCATTTTCACTCTTGACGGCACTAATCCACACCAAATATCATCAAAATATGCTTCATTGTAGATATCTCAAACTCTTTTTCTGTTGCCATAGTATTAAAGGATTCTCTTGACTACTTTCCATCTGCATTGAACGTCCATACCAAACTATCCTGCACACAAAAAAAATAGAATCCAACATTTTTTGTAACTCACTAGCAAGTGTTTTTTCTCTCTTAAAGAACTCTCTCCACCGTTGAAGGTTCTAGGCCCAACTAGTACCAATCCACACACCACACTCGCTGATGTAGCTATCTTTTAGATTTGAGATGTTAAAGAGTTTAGGAAACTTTTCTTCCAACGTTTTGTCCCCCATCCATACATCTTTTCAAAATCTCACTTTTTTACCATCACCAACACATTTTCTCCTATGATATTATTTTTGGTTATCATTCCCGCAATTTCCTTCCAAAGTCCATTAGATCCACGGAAGTTCTGATCCCCCACAAACGTATTTGTATCAATATTATAGCATGAGCTTACTACTTTCTTTCATAATGGCTCATATTCATCGGAGAATCTCCACTACCACTTAAACAACGCTGCATTTTTCATCTCCAAACTGTCCACCCCTAATCCCCCCGTGTTCCTTAGGCTTATGGATGGTGCTCTACTTAATGGTCGGCATAACTCTCTTTTCTCTATTACTCCCCAAAAGAACTTAGTTTGCAGAGAGATCATATTCTTTTTTACTTGAACCGACATTTTAAACAATCCCAAATAGTACATCGAAAGACTGCTTAATCGACTTAATAATTACCACCCTCCCTGCTTTTGTCAGTAGGCTAGCCTTCTACGCTCCCAATCTCTTCTCAATATTATCAAGTAATGGTTTCCACGTGCTCACCTTCTTTGGATTTGCTCCTTGGGCGATACCAAAGTAAGTTATTGGTAATGAACCCACACTACATCGCATTGCGCTACTCAACCTGATTACCAGCTAAGGTTCACAGTTCACCGGATGACAATTGATTTCTCAAAATTAATTTCTAACCCCGACATCATGCCAAAACACTGTAGAATGCGCTTATAGCATATCAAAACCGCTGGATCAGCTGGGCAAAATAGAACTGTGTCATTCGCAAATTGGAGATGCGTTAATGACACTTTTTTCTTACCCACTTCTAGTCCTTGAACCAACTGTTTCCCACTACTCGCTGAATCATCTTATTTAAGGCTTTTGCTACTAACACAAATAGGAAAGGTGATATTATTGGATCACCTTGCCTAAGTCCTCTCTCCATTGCAAATGACTTTGTTGGAGAGCCATTTATTAAGACCGACATCATTACTGTTTCTAACATTCCATGTGTCCACCATTTTCATCTAGGACATGATCAATGAAGCACCACTTTATCGAGTCAAAGGCCTTTCTAAAATCTAGTTTTACAAGCACCCTTTCCTTTCTTGTCTTTTTAAGCCACGCTAATGTCTCACATGCGATTAGGGCTCCATCCAAAATTTGTCGACTCTGCACAAACGTTATTTGGGTATCTCCAACTAATCCACTTATTAGAGGTCTCAGCCTTGCAACCAGAACTTTAGATACCACTTTATAAATACTTCCCACTATACTGATGGGCCTTAAATCCTTGATTTCTCTACCCTCACCCGATTTCGTCGCCAACGCAACCCATGTCATGTTAGACTAATCAGCAATGCTACCAAAGACACATGTTTTTCTTAATTTAAATGATCTCTTACGCCTTATTGTAGAACAGGGTTAAGTACGATTTTGGTCCTTAAGGTATAGGTCGAAAGTTTTTTTCGTCTTCAACTTTTTTTTTGCATACAAAATCATCCATAAAGTTTAAAATCAAGTTTTAAAAATTCGTCATTTTTACTTAAATATTAAAATTTTGGACTAAATTATCCATAATAAAAAAATTTATAAAATAAAAAAATAAGAAAAAGAGAGTATTTTTGCTCCTGCGAACGGAGAAGGAAAGAAAAAGAAGGAAAAAAGAAAGAAAAAGTTGTCTATGATCTACCTCCACCTCTGCTTCTGCTGCCACTTCTATACGATTTTGGTCCTTAAGGTAAGAACGATTTTAAAATCAAATTAAATCTTAGGACGATTTTATATGTAAAAAAAAATTAAAAATAAAAAGAATTTCGACTTATACCAACCCTTATTGAACATTATCAGTTTGCTTGAATTTGAAATCTTAGTTAAGGGGAATAAAGCAATTTACGAATTCAACAATTTATTGTTGGTTGCATGACTTCATCTTTCACAGGCCACAAGTGACCAATGCAAAGGGATTATTTTTTGGAAAAGTATAAGTAATCAACAAAATTTTTGAACAATGTGTAAACAATGTGAATTAATAGGATTAAAAGAGTAAATTTAATTAATAACATTAAATTAGAATGTAATATATTTTCATTTGATTGGTAATTATTTATGTTGTTCAAAATTTTTATTGTTTTCCTAGCACTTCCCTTATTTTTTACCTTATTTTCTTGTGTTTGGCCTTTCGGTTGAGCAGACAATAATTGTTGTCAAAGTTTAATGGTAGAATATTCTCATTCACGGAACATTACAGATTCAACTAATTGAATAAATTAACGACCAACTTTGTTAAATGCAGAGACCTGGTGAGTCATCCTTGCTATAGGGTCCGTGGATAATCCTCTAATAAGTGCACCTGGCTTAAGTCCATTGAGCCATTGTCTTTAGAGAAGATAAATAATTATCGTCGCTAAACTTTCTAGAATCTAGACCGCACCAAATGTCCTTGCCAGGTGCAATCTATCTATTATAATAATATTTCTCACGTTTTATTTAATCTCTTTGGTTTTTGGTTCTAGTTAACAGGTTGTGTCACTTATATATATATATATATATATATATATACACAAGCCTAGCTTGTGCTGTGATTAAGTGGTCGACTAATTATTTCTTATGTTTATCTTTTAATAATCGATAACAAAGAGTATCATTTATTTATACAAAGCTTTTATGATGTATAGTTAGCTAGTCATGATTTGTGAATAATAAAATTATAATTTGATAGATATAAAAGTTGAGATACTTACTACAACACAAATCATACTTAATTTTAATAGCACAAATTAGTTGAAAACTGGTTATATACAATTTTTTTGCTAGGCCAACCCCACTTTTAATTTTATTTTTTAAATAAAAATGGAAAATAAAGTTTAAAAAATTCAAATTAGTGTTACATAGTATCCAATATTTTTATTAAAACGTATTAATTATATAATCCATCCAATGGTGACCAAAGCTTCCACAATTGGGCCGAAAAAAGTATTAATTAGCATAATTAAATGTTGTTGTCCCCCTTACCAAAAAATAAAAAAAAATAAATGTTGTTGTCCCACTTTTCTAATCTGCGGTCCTGTTCTCTAGATATTGTACTTTACCATGAAACATCCCAGGCTAAAACAGAAGTGCCCCACATAAACAAAAAAGTAGTGGTTCAGACTTCAGAGGCTTTTTCCGCCCTCTCTCCATCTCAAAGGTCTCGGATTCGAGTCCTACCAGTTGCAACCGAGAAGAATGAAAATTATTTAATTTATTGGGGTACTTAGAATTGGGAGTTGTCTAATCTACCCATAAAAAAAAAAATTTCAGAAGCTTTTAGAGTTTATAAAGTGAAAAGAAATCTTCTAAAATAAAAATAGTAATAAAATATTATTATTACATTTATAATTTTTATAATTTTTATTATTTTAATTCTATAGTAAGTACCTATTATTTTTTATTTCATCAATTTTTTTTACTTTCAAAACAAATTAAAGAATAATTAAAAATTTTAATTTATTTTTTAATTTTTTTAAAATTTTTAAATAAATAAAATTTTAAAGCTTTATCCTTTTTATATTAAGAAATATTAAAAGATCAATCATTTTTATCAATATTATCCAACACTTTCCTAATATTTTATTTTTATATTATTAAAATCTAAAATTTAAAATTTTAGTACATAATATCATTCTTTTATATTTTTAAGAAATAATATATATTTAAATTTTATTTTTTTATATATTAAAAGGATCATTAATATGATGAGTTAGAAACTCGGAATTATTTTCAATCATTATTCTTACAATCGTACAAATGATCTAAGCAAAGGTCTCACGGGAGTTACTTTTGCCCTTAAACCACGTCCAACAAGGAATAGTGGGTGCCATATTCACACATACACAGAAATATGCCTTTTTTTTAGTTGCTTACATTATCTCCTTGTCCAAATAACAAGGACTAACCAGTTGGATTGTGTTTGTTTTTAAGAATAGGATAGGATAAGATACTGAGAACAGGATAGTATAGGGCAAAACATTGATAAAGAGAGACACAAAATATTTTGTGTTCTTATATTTTGTTTGGTGATAAACTAAAACAAATTATGAAAATTCAATTTATTCTCATTTTTTCATTCAAAAAATTTTGAGATGAAAAATATAACAATAAAAAATATAATTATGAAAAATTAACAAGAATAATGAAAGAAAAAATAAAAAATAAGTTGTGTTCTTTGTTAGTGTCTCCGTGTCCTTCCTATTAGGATGGACACAAAATACACTAATTTAATGTCTCTGGACACATTGTCTCTGTCCATGTCTCTTCTGCCAAACACGATTTTGTGTCTCAGTGTCCCTATCTCAATGTCTCTCTGTAAACAAACAAACACATCTTTACTGATATGAATTTTATTTAAACGATTGTTATTAGTCAATAAATTATTATATGTACAAGACAAAATTCAAATCCAACATTTATTTAAACAAATGAATAAACTAATTACTGGATCAACTTAAGTTAGTTTATAACCTTATGCTTATGGAGCGTCAACTCACACCAATGTTGGATTTATTTGGTTGTCAATAACTTTGTCAATTGTTATAGGTGGCGGTTCCAATAACGATATTAATTTTTCTCCATTTTGGGGTGGTGTTGACGAAATAATATTGAATTCGAGGCTATTCTTTTCTTACCTATTCTCTTTATGGTTCGGGCCTAGATAATAGATATGATATTAAAAAAAATGTATTAAGTAAAACAGAACTATAATATACTTTGTATGCATGTTAGGCAATTTTTTATCAAATGATCATAACTAAATGTCATGGTTTTCTAACAAGAAGGATTAGGTATATACCAACGCCTCCATTATTTTACCAAGTACCATTTATAATTAGAAGACTAGACTAGAAGTTATTCGGGGCAAGTATTATATCAATTTTACCACCAGTCACGTCTCTTATTTCGTCAACCTTTTGGTATAACGCCACAAAACAACTTCATTAACATAAGCTTATATATTTTTTTTTATTAAAAGAAAAAACTATTGGTCAACAATTTGCTTTATTCAGAATTAATTATTGTTGATTTTCTCAGTAAACACAGAGAAATTAATCATTATTACTACATTTTCTTTTGAGATTCTTACCTTATTCTACGTCTCCACCTAACCACACCATATATGAGGGGCTGCAAATGATTTTCTGAAACTCGAAGAGTATTTGTAAAAGACCGATATGACCCTGAAGAGTGGACAATGTCCTACGCTGAAGGGAAGACTTCCTTAATGTGAAATCATAGAAAAAATAGAGGTAGCTGTATGTGGCTTCCCAACCCATTTAGGCAAAGTAAAAAAGATAAATTAAATAATAGAATATATAGCCGAAAAAATATAATGTAGTAGCATGAAAGAAAAGGCAGAGTTGTTTACTTGTTTTGGTGATTGAGTTTCCAGTTATATATATATATACAGGCCAATCACTTGCCATTATGTTAATGTCAGCACGTTTTTTTAAGCTGCGAATTATTAAGGTTCCAAAGAGAACTTAAAGTAACGAAGAGAGTTATAGAAAGAGAGAGAGAGAGAGAACACAAAACAATTGTTATATTTCCCATACCCTGTTTCTGTTGTTGCTCATTCACCTTCATCTTCTTCAACTGAAAAACAAACACTTTTTCCTAAAGGTTCGTCCATGTCTTTTACAAAACTCTCTGTTTATTCTTAAATTCCATTTAATTTAATTAATTATCAACATATGCTAAGGTAGTTTCACAGTGCTCTTTACTTTTCCAACCATTCAAACAGCATTTTCTTGGTTCATTATGCCATTTTGTAATCTCTGTATCTCTCGAATGAAGCTTGTTAATATTAATATTATTGTTTTTTCTTTTTAATTAATTAATATGTATGGTTTTTTAAAGGGTAATAACATTGAGGAAACAAGGTTTCTTGTTGTGGTGGTTTGGAATGACTATGCAACTCTGCTTCTTCTTCTTCTTCTTGTTGTTGCTTGGTGCCTCCTCTTCTGATAAGACAACATTAAGGTAATTGTATCATCAATTCATCTCTCAACTTTTGGCTTATATAGCATTTTTTGCATTTTAATTTGGTGCTTAATAATCTTTACGTGTGTCAGAGAGAACATAAAAAGGAAAAAGAAAATAAAACAAGGTGGAGAGGAGTATGTATGAATGTTTTTTAAAATGAAGACATTCTATGTTGATGATGTTGTTTTTATTCTTTCCATGACAACTATAGGTTATAAGCAAACAATAAAAAAAACTTATAAGCAAAATAAAAAAGGTCACGGTTTCTTTGTCTTTTTTGTAACCATTTCTTTTCTTCTCACATGACAACTTTTTAGGACTTCCATCTCCTGAATTCTTTTTTGTTTTTCCCTCTTTAAAAAAGTTATTTATATTTATTGTTTTAATCACGAATATAATAGTACATAAAATATATGTAATAAAATATAAAACAAATAAGTTAACAAGTACTATATTAGGAATGATTTTTCAATATTTTTACGAGAAAATAGTCAAATTCGTCTTTATCTTCAAATAATTTTTTAATTATATTCGTTTAAATTAGTCACATCAATTTTTTTTTTTAACAATTTTGTTGACACTACAACTGACACTTTTCATGAGTCATTAACATAATAAGTTTATAAATTTAGATAAAATTAACGATAATACTAGAGATACAAAAAATAGTCTAAATTTATCCTATTTAATATTCATTAATTGTTGCAACAATTAATGAATCTTAAATAAGATAAGTTATAACTATTTTTGGCTAATTTTTTTTATTACTAAATATGTCTATAAAATTAATACTAAAATGAGAGACTTTAATATTTATAATCTCTCATCATTTAATCTAATTTCATAAATTTATTATATTAGTAATCAATTAAAATAATAAGGTGTATATTGTAATAAATATGATATTACTTAAAATGTTATATCATTAAATTAAATTTTGACACGTAAGCAATGAAAGTCAAATAATATTTAATTGAAGGGCATTGAAGGATATATGGAAATGAACATCTTCAAATAATCTACGCATTGATAACTTACCAATCATATTTTTTTCTCTAAAAAACTTTTAATTACTAATCAACAAAATACTTAATTCGTTCATGCATTATAACTTTTAGTAAGTCTGTTACATTTATTTAATCAAAAAATTTTTGTTACATGTAGGTCCAGTTTAAGAAAATGGTATAATTAATTAAAAAAAATAACTTAAATAACAAATATTTATATAAAAGTAGTTTATAAATAAGATATTTTGTATTTAATTTTTTAATTCTAAAAATATTTATTTTAAAAGAAATGTGATAATAAATTTTTTATTACGAAAGAAGTCATATTTTTTAATTTTTGCATAAGTATTTAAATAGTTTCTTACAAAACTACAATTTAATTTTAAAAATTACATCAAAAATTAATATTATAATTTTTCATAAATTAAAAATAAAAAAAGTTATTTATGACCCATCCAAACATATCCTTAAATTATGTTATTAATCTCTTGAAGGAATGTTACATATGAATATAGCATGAGAACATATATTTGACCAATATACATGCCAATTCTCTAAAACTGATTTTTATTTTTATGTTTATAGAGATGTTCTACTATCATTTAATCCAAATTCAATAACTATTCTTCGAACAAAAAAAATCCAATAATTATTCATGACTGATAGTATCTTAAAAAATATTCATATGATGACATTTTTATACAAATATAATATTATAAATTAATAAATAATTTAAATTAATAAATTTAATTAAATATATTAAATCATCTAATAATTTACCATATTATTTTTATACGATGACGTCACCACAACAATATCTATCTAATTCCTTTTCTGAAATAGAAATTTTGTTTGTGGTGTCTTCATTACTTTTACCGTAATCACAATTGAAAAGCTACTTTGCAAGTTAGTGATTCTCTTGGGGCCATGAAAAGAAAGGAACCTATATATTATATTACACATCTTCCCCTGCACTTTCTGACACTTCTGCTGTCACGTGCTGCACATATAATTTCTATCTAGAAAATGCAATTAACTAACTATTACGTTCCTGAATTAAAATAAAATTCAGTATACTGCATTCTCAATTCTCATCGATGGCAATTGTTCTAAGGAGCTATATATCTACGAAAAAATCTAGGAGACTAACAGATTTTGTAATTTTTAGTCATCAATTAATTATTAATGATGTTTTTAATAGTGTGAAATTGTATCTAATGATATAAAATCATTCAATTTCTTTTTAATAGTTAAATATTAACCAGAATTTAACAAAAGTACTAACCCCTAACACTCCTCATCTATCAATTTTAGAAGGAATCTTATAGTTTCTTCTATTATCTATCAATTCTACATTACGAATCTTATCATTAAAATAAGACTTTTATGATTTGTAAATACCTTCTTACTAAGCTTTTGAAACTGCAATAAAATTAAGAGGTACAACTTTTGTTTTAAACATGAATTGATTTCAAGTAAAAGGTTACCTAATTTTATGAAGATTATCAACCAATAATTTATAGAAAAGAATATACTTTCAAAATTAAAAAAGAAAAATAGAGGTTTAAAATTTATGTTGTGTGTTTGTTATTATTTCTTTAGATTTATGGTATATCTAAACTTATTCTATGTAATGTGGGATATTGCAATATAAAAAGTTAGCAACATAGCATAACATAATCATTTCTCATAATTCAACTGTGAAAGTGAAATTACACTAGCCAATTCCCATATTGGTTAGGATATATAGTATCTACTATCTAGGAATAGGAATAGAAATTAGCAGCTAGCTACGTGCATTCAATAACAGAGACTACATTTTCTCCCATTAACTAACTATAGTAGCAACAATAATACAAGTTACAAGAAGCAATCTTTTGAAAAAAGAAAATGATGGGCACTTTGACCATAACTGGAATATGTATTGCTATTCAATTGGCCGTCATCAAATTCTTTAATTTCTCTTATTTTCTTTTGCCCTGTTGAAAACGCAAGCCAATGCTATATAATGTTATTGCTTTCACTTTTATTATTATTATTGTTATAACATTTTTTTTTCTAATGTCCTGTACTTATTTCATTTTAGAAAAGGTTTAAGGGGGAGAAACAGCATGCAGACACCATCATCTTCCGATTTTGCAGTCAAGCTTAATGAAAAAAGCCATCAGCAGGTGAATTAATAATAAACTAAATTAATTAATTAGTTAAGTTTTATTTTTATAAAAAAAAGCTAAAAAATACTTAATTAATTGATGTGTTGACTTTAACATAACTGAATTTGAATTTTACTTATTTTCAGTTGGTGGTTGATAATGGCATTGTTTCGGTAACTTTGTCAATACCGGAAGGCTATATCATTGGTATATCTTATAACGGAATTGAGAATGTACTTGAACCTCAAAATGAAGACCAAGATAGAGGGTATCTAATCAAATCTAAGCAAGCTATTTACTTCAAATCAAATAAACAAATATAATGTCTTTATATTTTCAGGTACTTCGATGTTGTTTGGAATGAACCAGGAAAACCCAGTACCTTTCAAAGGTAAAAATATGTTCATATTAATTTATTTTTGTGCACATTATTTATTTATTTTTTTAGTATGAACACAAAGTCATCTTTAAATAATTATTTTTAATTGATTATATTATATAAAAATATAGTATTTTTTATAAAATAAAATAACGTATGAGAAGAGAGTAGTATTTGGTCACTGTCTATACCTACAAATCTATGTTTATGACTCAAATTTAAAAAGATATACTACATACAAAATACATATATTTAGTATTGTACTGAAAAATTAGAACTCACATATTAGACATGAAACAAAAAAAAAAAATTCAAAATCTATGTCTTTGTATTTATGTTTTCATTATTCTGAAACAATAAACAAACACATCATAATTAAAATTGAGTAAAACATGTTGATGCATGCATAGTGCAGAATCCACGGAACAAATTTTTCGGTTATAGCTTCTGACGAGAATACGGTGGAGCTTTCATTTTTAAGGACATGGACAACTTCGATGGAGGGCTCAAATGTCCCCATTAATATAGACATAAGGTATCTATACTGTGAGTTAATAATGTTGTGAATGAATGAATGAAGTAGTAGTAGTAATATTTACATATACAGGTACATTTTGCGAAGAGGTGATTCAGGATTTTATTCATATGCAATATTTGATCGGCCTGATGAAGGATTTCCAGGTGTTGAGGTTGATCAAATTAGATTTGTTTATAAGCTCCTGAAAGATAGGTTCAGCTATATGGCTCTATCTAGTACAAGACAAAGAACCATGCCAACAATGAGAGACAGAGAAATGGGACAAACTCTGGCTTACCCTGAAGCTGTTCTCTTAACGAAACCAAGCAACCCTCAATTTAGAGGAGAGGTACTTAAAAAGGACCCGTGAATGTGTAAATGATTTGATTTGTTTTGTTGTGTAATTATTTGTGTTGGTTTCAGGTGGATGACAAATACCAATACTCATGTGAGAACAGTGAAAACAACGTTCATGGATGGATTAGCCTTCAACCTGATGAATCCGTGGGTTTCTGGATGATTACTCCTTCCAATGAGTTCCGCAATGGTGGCCCCATCAAACAAGACCTCACTTCTCACGTTGGCCCCTTCACTCTTTCCATGTTTGTCAGCACTCACTATGCCGGCAAAGAAGTAACCATGTCTTTCCAACAAGGCGACACTTATAAAAAGGTTTTTGGACCTGTTTTTCTCTATCTTAACTCTGCTTCAATCTCCGATGATCCCTTGTCTCTCTGGTCAGATGCTATTAACCAGGTTTCTCTCTTAAGTCTTACCTATTAATTATTATTTGAGGGTGAAAATAATTTCAATAATTAATAATTTGTCTTTTTATTATTAGCTCTCCAAAGAAGTCAAAGCCTGGCCTTACGATTTTCCACTATCACCAGATTACTTTCCACCCGATCAACGAGGAACAGTGTTAGGAAGATTGTTAGTCCAAGATTGGTACAACAATTTGATACAATGTTTTTCATATGTTTATTTTCCTATTTAATTTCACACCATAACTTATATAAAATGTAGCAGGTGTGTTAAGGGTGGGAGATTGCAGTATGCTAACAATGCTTATGTTGGCCTAGCATTACCTGGAGATGCAGGATCATGGCAGAAAGAGAGCAAGGTACATTTCCATTATTCGAATTTTATTTCTTGAATGAATAAATATGTCATTCAATTATCACATGCAGGGTTACCAATTTTGGACTCAAGCTGACTCCAAAGGATACTTTGCAATTAAAAATGTTGTACCTGGGGATTATAACTTGTATGCTTGGGTACCTGGCTTTCTTGGTGATTACAAATATAATTCTACAATCATAATAACACCAGGTACAATTAAATTATCTTATTACATTATCATCATGTATATTATGATGATTACCTCAACTAGAAATTAGAATTGATCTTTTGAACATTTAGGAGGAGTCATCAAATTGGATCAACTTGTATATAGTCCTCCTAGAAATGGACCAACCATATGGGAAATTGGTATCCCAGATAGAACAGCCGTAGAGTTCTACGTACCAGATCCTTACCCTACTCTCATGAACAAATTATACACTGAACAACGCAAAGACAAGTTAGTTCATAACATGCTCAAAATATATATATTCTGGACATTCTTTTTTCTCTCCATTTAAGTGTCTGTTTTTTTGGCAGGTTTAGGCAATATGGGTTGTGGGAACGTTATTCTGACATGTATCCAAATGAAGATCTTGTTTTCACTGTTGGTGTCAACAAGTACAATAGAGATTGGTTTTATGCCCATGTTACAAGGTAATAATTAATTAAGTTCTGTCCATAACTATATAGATTATAGCGAATAATACTGATGTGACGATGAATGCAGGAATATGGGGAATAAGACATACGAACCAACAACGTGGCAAATTATATTTGAACATCGCAATGACATAATAGAAGGGAACTACACACTACAATTAGCCCTAGCATCTGCTGCTGATGCTGAACTTCAGGTACATGGTTTTCTGTGACCAAATTATGGCTCTGTTTTATGCTATGCACACTATTAGTAATGTGTTTTTTTATGTTTGATGATCAGGTTCGGTTCAATGATCCAAGTGTTTATCCTGCCCACTTTGGAACAGGGCCAATAGGAGGAGACAATGCCATAGCAAGACATGGAATCCATGGATTGCATAGGCTGTATAGTATTGATGTGCCTAGTCATCATTTTGTGAAAGGAAAGAATATCATTTATCTAAGACAATCTAGAGCTATAAACCAATTTCAAGGAGTTATGTATGATTATATCCGTTTAGAAAGACCACCAAATCCAACCAATTGATTTATTGTGTCTCCACCTTTTTGTGGACACAGTAAATGGAGCTTTGTAATTAATTAGACTTTAGCATTGCAATTAATTTGTACAATAGAATAATAAAAATGTCGATTTTTAATTTTCAACTTAGTTTTAACTGTCAATACAGAATTGTTATCTTGTGATAATTATAACTTACTTGATACAACACGAAGAATTTCAGGAACCATAATAATATAGGCTTCCAATACTATTTCTTTTTAAATATATTTATCAAACTTAATAAAAAAAATAGTTGAAACTCAATATAAGGTCTCAAATTTGGGCGTAATTTTCTTATCAATTCATACTTTTATATTATTCCGAAGTTGATTATTCCTTCTCCATGTTCCATTGCTTTTCCAAAATTTCACTCTATTAAAGCCAATGGAGAAGGAACAATCAACTTTGCAATAATATAAAAGTACGAATTGGAGCATAAAAAAGTGGTCTGCTCCCCACCACGATAACACGATTCTTCTGGCTTATGAGGTGTTCTACACTTGTACTGGTGAATGCTAGCCTACACCTGTCCAATTGAGGTGGTTGGCACGCCTGCCACCGGCTGGCACATGCTTGTGACTTTTATGTTGCTTTTTGATTTAACCCCTATACGTTTCTTTTATTTTATTATGACCAGCATAGTTAGTATTAGTAACACTACAAAAACTCCCCAAATAAAATGAGATTTTCTGTTTTGATCATTTGGTCCTGTTTGCTTTGAAGCTTTGATACACATGAAATTACTTTTTTTTTGTCTGGACAATGTCCAGGCTGGGCAGCCCAACCTTCCGCAATCTTCATCTTCTTTGTCGTAGTTCCAACTTCTTATCCCCTTTTAACGCCTAATAATTCACGGCTAATTGACACGGTACTTATCACTTTATTGTATGAATAGATTGAGTCCCAAAAGAGTGGGTGCTCTGTCAAAATACTTCAAAGATCTTCTCATCCGGGATCTGGCCTGGACGCAGCGCCATGATTTCAAAATTTAATTCAAATGTTGCAATAGCGTTTCTTCAAACTATTTTCCACAATACACAACCCAACATATTGGCCCATTAACAATCCCAGCCGAGTGGCCCAGTATTAATAAAAAATATATGTTCTCATTTATTTCCACTTTTGCCATAGTGCCATACATAACAAGGTGGAAACTCAAGTGCAGTCAACTTCACGTAAATTGATAGCTGAGGACCGTTAGATGAAAATTTAGTCAAATCAATCAAATCATCTAACGGCTCTCAACTATCCACCTCATGTGAAGTCGACTGCACCTGAGTTTTCATCACATAACAATTCCCCCACAAGGAATGCATAAAATGATAATATGTGCTGGGGGCGAAACAGCAAAAAGTGGCAGGCGTACCATCCACCTCAATTGGACAGGTGTAGGCTAGCATTCACCATGTTGTGTAGAAACTAGAAAGAGCTAATAAATTTGTGTTGCTCTTTCGCTTTCGCATCAAAGTGAATCCTCGAGAACCAACATACATATTAAACAAGCAAGGTGTTTCTGGTTCAGACAGAAATGGAGCATCCAAGAAAGGCTTTTGGTTGGGCAGCTAGGGACGCATCTGGCATTCTCTCCCCCTTCAACTTCTCAAGAAGGTACTATTCTGTGGCTTTTATGTTCATTTCACGGTAACATGCCTGCTAACACACTCTACTCTCTGCAGGGAAACTGGAGACAAAGATGTTACTTTCAAAGTGCTCTACTGTGGGATATGCCACTCAGATCTCCACATGCTCAAGAACGAATGGGGCAACTCAACTTACCCCTTAGTACCTGGGTATCTATCTACGAATAAATAAAACAAATAATATTGGATTATTGTAATTCTAATTTGAGTATCAAATTATATATAGGCATGAGATTGTGGGGATAGTAACAGAGGTGGGAAGTAAGGTAGAAAAGTTAAGGTTGGAGACAAGGTGGGAGTTGGGTGCATGGTCCAATCTTGCCGCAACTGCCAAAACTGCGCACACGATCTTGAAAACTACTGTCCACAAATGGTCCTCACGTACGGCGCCAAGAACGTTGATGACACCATCACCTATGGAGGTTACTCAGATTTCATGGTTGCCGACGAACACTTTGTGATCCGAATTCCGGATGCCATGCCTCTTGATGGCGCCGCTCCTCTCCTCTGTGCCGGCATCACTGTGTACAGCCCCATGATATATTTTGGGCTCAACAAGCCCGGTTTGCATTTGGGCGTGGTTGGGCTGGGCGGGTTAGGCCATATGGCCGTGAAGTTCGCTAAAGCCTTTGGGATGGAGGTGAGTGTGATTAGCACTTCTCCCGGTAAGAAAAATGAAGCCGTTGAACATCTTGGAGCCGATTCGTTTCTGCTTAGCACTGACCAACATTAGATGAAGGTAAATAACTAACTAACTAACTAAACTCTTTGAAACGTGATTTATTGTGAATAAGTAATAGATGGAACTTTTGTTCTGTGTATCCACCAGGCTGCAATGGGCACCTTGGATGGTATTATTGATACAGTTTCTGTGATTCACCCTTTGGTTCCTTTGATTGGTCTGTTGAATTCTCATGGGAAGATTATCATGGTTGGTGCACTAGAGAAGCCTCTAGAGCTACCCGTCTTTCCTTTAATTATGGGTAAGTCTATCATAGTACAATCATAATCATGCCTACTATCTCTAATATTCAAAGCCGGTAAAATTAAAACTTCAAAAATTTATAATTTTGACTGAGGTTAATCAAAATATGAAAATATATAATAAAAATTAAATAATGAATTAGTTAACATGTATTTTTAAGATCACTGCTTAAAATTATTAATTGAAATTTTTTTATAAAAAATATATAAAATTTAATTTTTAAATATATTTATTATGTATTTTTTTATATAAAAAAACTATATTAACATTAATTATATATATTTCTGAGACACATATTAGTTAAATTTTAAAATAATATATTTATATAAAATATATAAATTTTTAAAGATTTTTTTGTTTTATAAAATTTTTTAAATTAGTCAACTATATAAAGGGTTCAAATAAGAGTATATGGTCAAATTAGTCTCTGAAAGATTATTCATTCTTCAAATTGGTCTCCGAAAGATTTTTTTAATCAAATTCGTCCTTTAAAGATTTTAAATTAGTCATATTAATTCTTCCGTCACTTTGTTTATCGATGGAGTCAAAATTTGCTAATGTGACACATTAAATGATATTCCAACACACACCTAGAAATCTTACTTGACTATTAACATATTCACTTTATGAAATTAGATCAAATCAAAACCTAATTATAGAGAGAACTTGAAGGATTGGAATCCCTCAATTTGGAGTTGATTTTATCTAATTTTATAAACTAATCATGTTAATAGTCAATTAAGATTTCTAGGTGTGTATTAAAGTGTTACTTAACGTGCCACATTAATTAGTAAATTTTAACACCATCAACAAACAAAGTAACGAAATGACTAACATGACTAATTTAAAATCTTTAAAAGATGAATTTGATTAAAAAAATCTTTTAGAGACTATTTGGAGAACAAGTGATTTTTCAGGGACTAATTTGCTCATTTACTCGTTCAAATAATTTACAGATCATGTCATATTTTTAATTCTTGACTAATTTTTTACTTTTTTAGCAATTGAATTTTAACCAACTTCTACACAAATAAATGACAAAATTTCAATCACGTCAGTTTTGTTAGCCTATCCATCCAGTTCTCAGAACATTGGATTTCATGATTATTAAAATGACGATGTATGTTAATTACAAATGTTATATGTGTTTTTGTAGGGAGAAAGTTAGTAGCTGGGAGTTGCATTGGAGGGATTAAAGAGACACAAGAGATGATTGATTTTGCTGCCAAATATGGTGTTAAACCTCACATTGAGGTTATCCCTGTCGATTATGTGAACGCAGCAATGGAGCGTCTCCTCCAAGCGGATGTGAAGTATAGATTTGTCATTGACATTTGTTGAGTCTGTAGCGAAATTTTGACTTCTAATAGCTACAAAAGTAATATGAAATTGAACACTACTCACAATAATGTACTCGCTATATAATTACTAAAGAGAAAAGGAAATAAAATAAAATAATAATAATAATATGAAAAGAAGATGTGAATGTAGTTGTTATTGTTGATGATTATTGAATTGAAATTCTACAAACGTTTATATAGTGGTTATATACTATAATTTCAACGGATAGAAATAAAATTTTCCTATAATAACTCTTAGCCTTCCTTTTCTTAGCCTTCCTTTTCTTTCTCTCTCCCTCACAATTCTCCACCTCGTTCACAATTTGAAATCTACGCAAATTTTGGACGATCAAAGAATGGTATTCGTATTCGGTTGCATCATTTGACAATGACTGCCTAACATGGAACAATATTGAGCAATTTCAAACAGTGTTGGAACTTGCTTCCTGACACCACTTTAGTCAACATGTCAGCGGAATTTTCATCTGTGTGTACTTTTACAAGAGAAATGTCACATTTCTCCATAACATCACACACGAAGTGATATCTAACATCAATATGCTTGGTACGAGCATGATGAACCTGATTTTTAGCCAAATGAATTGCACTTTGACTATCACAATTCAGATCCACGCAATCTTGCTTCAGCCCTAAATCATCTAGAAGACCCCTTAGCCACAGTGCTTCTTTCACCTCTTCTGCTACTGCCATGTACTCAGCCTCTGTAGTAGATAGTGCTACTGTAGCTTGTAACATCGATCGCCAACTAACCGGAGCACCATGTATTTTATATACATAACCAGTCGTAGAACGTCTTCTATCTAGATCACCAGCATAATCAGAATCAACAAAGCCGCTGATTTGACATGATTTTCCACTAAAGCATAAACATGTGTCAATGGTGCCCTTCAAGTATCTTAATATCCACTTGACTGCTTCCCAGTGTGCCTTACCCGGGTTTGCCATGAACCTGCTAACAACACTTACTGCATGTGAAATATCTGGGCGTGTACATACCATAGCATACATTAGGCTACCGACTGCACTAGCATAAGGTACATTTTCCATGTAAGCCTTATCCTCTGCTGTTGTGGGAGATTGTTTACCAGAGAGCCTAAAATGTGGAGCCAACGGCGTTACCACCGATTTAGCATTTTTCATTTCAAACATTTCAATGACATGCTCAATGTATCCTCTTTGGCTCAAGAACAATTTTTGGCTTGATCTCTCTCTTTTAATTTCCGTGCCTAATATTTTTCGTGCAGCACCCAAGTCTTTTGTTTCAAATTCTTTACCAAGTTGAACCTTTAACATATCTATCTCTACCTTGCTCTTAGAGGCAATAAGCATGTCATCCACATACAATAGAAGATAGATATAATCACCTCCAGGAAGCTTACGAATGTATACACAACAATCATAATTACTTCTGAAAAAACCTTGTTTTAACATAAAGGAGTCAAATCGCTTATACCATTGTCGAGGAGATTGTTTTAATCCATATAGCGATTTCCTCAAGCGACATACCTGACTTTCTTTACCCTCAACCTTGAAACCCTTAGGTTGATACATGTAGATTTCTTTCTCTAAGTCACCGTGCAAGAATGCAGTCTTCACGTCTAGTTGTTCCAACTCAAAATTACCATGAGCGACAAGACTTAAAAGCACCCGTATGGAAGTGTGTTTCACCACAGGAGAAAATATCTCATTGTAATCAACACCTTCTTTCTGTGCAAATCCCTTTGCTACTAACCTAGCTTTGAATCTTGTACCATCTGACTTAGTAGGATCTTCTTTTCTTTTATACACCCACTTACAACCAATTGCAGTCTTTCCCACGGGCAATGGGACCACATCCCATGTCTTGTTCTTATGAAGAGATTGCATCTCTTCCTCCATAGCGACAAAATAACTCTCTATCTTTGTCTTTGATAGCATGTTTGAAGGTGACCGGCTCATCATCCTCCACTGAGAGTGCATAATCTACCAAGTTTACCTGCCCATAATGTCTCAAAGGCTTGTCTGACCCGAACTTTTGAATAAATTTATAATTCCTCTTTGGCCTAGTAGATGCCAAAGAATCCTGCTGCTGCTGTTGTAATGCATGTGCATTTTCTCGCTGAATTTTCTCATGATCAAGTTCATCCTCTGCGTCATCTCGAGTAGCATTAGGATGCTCCACCTGAACATTACTAGAGTCTATTTGTTGGTATTTAGACTCTATCTCCACCACTTGAGTATTTGAAGTTTTTCCAACATCACCATCATCTGGCACCATATCTTTAGACAAAGTTATCATAGATCGTTCATCAAAGGTAACATCCCTGCTAATTACAAACTTAGAATCATTTACACTCCAAAGGCGATAGCCTTGAACCCCTCTTGGATACCCCAAAAAGATTGCCTTCTTAGCTCTATCATCAAGCTTATTATCTTTGACATGATAATAGGCTGTGCATCTAAAGACTCTGAGTTTCTCGTAATCTGCATGTTCCCCTGACCACACCTTATAAGGTGTGTTTCCATCTAGAGAAGAATGTGGGGATCGATTTACTATGTAGCAAGCTGTAGCAACCGATTCTGCCCACCATTCTCTGCCTAACCCGGAATTAGAGCGCATACACCTTGCCTTCTCAAGTAGCGTACGATTCAGTCGTTCGGCGACTCCATTCTGTTGTGGTGTTTCTCTAACTGTCCAGTGTCTTGTAATGCCTTCTCGGTCACAGAACTCCTTGAAAGCTCCATCCGTGTACTCTGTGCCATTATCAGATCGTAGAGTTTTCAGCTTCCTACCTGTTCGGTTTTCAACCATTGCTCTCCACTGCTTAAAAGTATCGAATACCTCATTCTTATGTTTGAGGAAGTAAATCCAAACATACCTGGAATAATCATCAACAAAAGTAACAAAATACCTGGAACCACCCTTGGAAGTAACTTTAGCCGGGCCCTAAACATCAGTATGCATGTAGTCTAACAACCTCTGCTTTTATGCTTGCTTGTAGAAAACTTCACCCTATGTGCCTTTCCATACACACAATGCTCACAAAATTCCATTTGTAGTTTCTTCATATTTTTCAGCAAACCTTGTCCACAAAGTAATGATAGACCTTTCTCTGACATATGTCCAAGCCGCATGTGCCATATTTTTGTGCAATTTGTTTGATCTCTATTTCCACCGATTCCAACTGCTAATTCACCTGTGACTGTTGTCCCCAAAAGAGAATAAAGATTACCGTGATGAACTTCCTTCATCACTACCAAAGAACCACGAACAACTTTTAGTACCCCATTTTTCGCAACTATTTTGCAGCCATTTTTCTCCAACAAACCTATGAAGATACGATTTTTACGCAAGTCTGGAATATGCTTCACATCCTTTAAGGTTCTTACTCCTCCATCATGCATCTTGATTTTTATAGTACCCAACCCTACAATTTTACAAGCATGATCATTGCCCATTAAAACTGTGCCACCATTTATGCTTTCATAGGTAGTAAACCACTTCCTATTTGGACACATATGGTGAGAGGCTCCTGAATCAAGAATCCACTTATCGGAGATTTCATAAGATTGTTCTGTTACAGAGTAACAATCCTCCTCATCATTTGAGACGTAGCTTGCTTCTTGCTTTTCTTTTGGGTTGTCGTTGTTCTGTTTCTTGAAAGTTATCTTCTTATTTGGACAATTTGCTTTGAAATGTCAAGCCTCACCACATTTAAAGCATGTTCTCTCCGTGTGAGGTCTAGATTTTGGCCTAGACTTTCCACGCTTATTACCTTTTCCTCTTTCATTAGTCCTTCCTCTAGCCGTGAACAATCCTTGTGCTTGATCATTATACTCTCTTCCATTTGAAGATGACATTACACTTGTAGCAACCTTACGTAGATCATCTGCTAAAAGTGATGCCCTCGTCTCATCCATGGTCAAAGTGTCACCCACCAGCATCAATGTCTGCACCAGATTTTTATAGGACTTCGGTAATGAAAGTAACAATATGAGTGCATGGTCTTCATCATCAACCTTCACATCTATATCCTTTAATTTTGATATGATCCTTTCAAACTTATTGATATATTCTCGGATTGAGGTGCCTTCTTCCATCTTGCATGTATACAATTTGGATTTTAAGTAGATCCTGTTAGTTAGAGTCTTTGTCATGAAGTTACTTTCTAACTTTAACCAGACGCCTGCTGCAGTTGCTTCTTCGTTCACCAGGAAAGCAACATCCCTCTCAAGGCATAAGATTATTGCAGCCCGTGCCTCAAGATCTAATTCTTCCCAATCCTCATCTTCCATTCCTTCCGGCTTTTTCTCTTTTCCCGCTAGTGCCTTGTGTAACTTTTGTGATATAAGCAGATTTTTCATCTGCATCCTCCAATAGGAAAAATCATTTTTTTCATTGAACTTCTCGATTTCATATTTGCCTACTTTGACATTACTACTAGTAGAAGCCATTATATTCAAAATTGAATTTTACCACTCAAATAATGAATAATATAACGTTAGCTCTTGATACCAATTGTTGAGTCTGCAGCGGAATTTTGACTTCTAATAGCTACAAAGTAATATGAAATTGAACACTACTCACAATAATGCACTCGCTATATAATTACTAAAGAGAAAAGAAAATAAAATATAATAATAATAATAATATGAAAAGAAGATGTGAATGTAGTTGTTATTGTTGATGATTATTGAATTGAAATTCTACAAACGTTTATATAGTGGTTATATGCTATAATTTCAACGGATAAAAATAAAACTTTCCTATAATAACTCTTAGCCTTCCTTTTCTTAGCCTTCTTTTTCTTTCTCTCTCCCTCACAACATTGGAAACACATTGAAGCCAAGTTCTTAATAAATTTACGTGATTCATGTATCAAAGAGTGAACTTAGGAGAATTATTTTCTTAATTATGCATCATAAAGTATTAAAATAAATAAAACCAGTGGTCCATGAGTTTTAAAATGAAGAAATTTATTTTTGCATTAATAAAAATGTTTGTTATATTACTAAGTTATCTTTTTCTTTATTATTCATTTTCTTTTTCATCCACCTTTAATTCTTTATAAACATATAATTTTAAGTTACCTTTATTATTTATTACTGATACAAAATTTATATTATAAAAATATGTAATACTATCATAATTGAATAAACATGACAAATCTTGCCTATCATATATGAAGAATTAATTTGAGTTAAGAATTTCAAAAATTACAACACAAATTATACTATCATTGGAAATTAAAGACTCACCAAATAGCCAATATTTACTAAAAAACTGAAAGATTAAGATTTGATTCGATATCTGTATTTAAAAAATATAAAAAGATAACAAAATAAATTTTATAACTAAATAAATAAACAATACATCTATACTCCACAAAGTTGTATATTAAAATTTAATAACTAGTTCAGTATACAAAGAGTTCTTAGATTCGAATTTAATTTAATATTATATATTGGACGGCTTCATCTTTATTATTGGTAGTCCTTTTTTTAGTGTGATATAGTAGATTAACAGCGTGTAACCTATACATTTGGCTAGTATCATCTCTAACTGAAATAACCACACACATCTACCGCTAACGTCACTGTAATTAGCTATGATTTTTTAATTAGAATCTCTCAAACCATTCAAAACATAGGTATTATTCAAGGGTGATTTTCTGGTGGCCAAGTAAATGTGGCTAAGACGGCTAAATTTCAAAAACGAATCAAATTTAGACACGTGACCATATGTGGAGTTACAAAAATCATACTTAACAAGAGTAGTCAACAATTTATTTGAACCCATTGACAAATCATCAGAGACACATTTGTAAATTTTTAACATCCAAACTGAGAAAGATTGGACATCATCGATACAGCAATAAATCGAAAAAATGAAAAATTTTCGAATTCAACACTAAAATTTGCAACGGCTTAAAACCGTTCTCTTAGATAATTTTAGACAACGATTTTTTATAATGTTACTGTTGAAATTTAATTTTTTATTATTTTATAGCAACAAAATAAAATCGTTCTCTTTGACTATTTTAAAGAACAGTTTTATAATTGTTACAAGGATTTGTTTTAAGCAACGGTTTGTAAATGTTATTTAAATAATTGTACAAATGACACGCTTAAAAACCGTTGCCTAAATTGCTACACTTTAAAATCGTTCTATTAGATAGTCTTAGACAACAGTTTTTATAGTGTTGCAGTTGAAGTTCAATTTTTCATTACGTTATAACAACAAAATAAAACCGTTCTCTTAGACTATTTTAAAAAACGATTTTATAAACATTACAATAATTTTTTTATCAAATAACAATTTTAATATTTAAATAATTATATAAATTAAAAAATACATATAAAAATGGTTTATTGTACTTATTCAAAATTGTATTTTCAAAATTTTTTATATTAATTAAATATTTTTTATTTATAAAAATTTTACTAATTGAAAAATAATAAAAATTTTATATACTTTAATTTAAATAATTAAATTTTAAATTGTATTTATAATTTAAAAAAATTAATCTAATTATCTCTAATTATTAAATTAGTGTATTTAATTAAAAATAATTTATAAATTAACAATTAAATAATATTTTTATAAATATTATTGTTAAATAAAAAATTAATTTTTAATTTCTAAATTATTCCTATTTTTATTAAAAATACCTACTAATTCTAACACTTTTCTCCCAAAACAAAACCCTAATTGACACTAACTCTAACTCACACTCACCCTCCCTCCCTCCTCACATTGCTGCCACACTCCTCACACACACAACACAACACACATGGCAACACACCCACGAAAGAAAGAAAAGAAAGAGAGAAGGGAGAAGAGGGGAGGGAGCCGTGCCGCCACCGCACCCCGTCGCGCCCAGCTCGCCGCTGCGTCCTGCTGCAGCCGTCACCCGTGTCATCGTTGAGGAGAGAAATGTGTCGCGCGAGGAAGACGGAGTTGCTGCTGCGTGTTGTCGCCGTCGTCGTTATTGCCCTGGCCGTCGATGCTTTTCGCCGTCGTTTGTGGGTTGTCACCTCTTCTGCTTCTGCTTTGCTGCTTTTGCAGTCACGCCGTCGTCTGCTGTCCTACATTTTCGAAGACCCGTTTCTTTCATGCAGAGTGAGTTTCTTTTTCTTCTAATTCTTCTCTCTGTTGCTTAGTACAGTTATTCATGTGTCCATTTTTTACTTTGTAACCGTATTTTCTGCAAGTCCCTTTCTTACTCATGCTACACTAGCTGCTTTTTTTTCAATTCAAAAAGGAAAATTGATTAGGTGTTGTGACATTGGATCGAATATTGTTCAAATTATTGTCTAAACATAAACGGTAGTCTATGATTTTTGTTAGGATTAGTTGGATTATTTGATAGAATGTAATCCCCTAACAAGGTACTAGAAAAAAACATCATTGTATCCAGAATATGGTTCATTGAAGTTAGTTGTAGTTGTCTGCAGTTTAGTTCAGGGGTATGTTGTGCAATTGTGCTGTTCCTACTTTTTTTACTCAAGGGATGCTATTTTACTACAGAACCATCACTTGTTTGAATTGCTAGAATTTGATTGGGCGTGCGGTTAGGTATACAATATGTTCATTTAATTGAATGAATTGAGAAATAACAGCACCATTAAAGTGAAACAACCATTTCCCGGTATTTCTAGCTTCTCCCCACGTATTGATGAAAGTAGCAACTTTAGTGGATAGAAGTTATGTGTAGTTTATGTGGATATTTCAATAGTTATGTTCATTGTATTGTGGCTTTTAATCTGTATTATATTTTTTTGGTTGTGTTTCATGCTTGATTTGGCTTCAAGTATTTCTCTTTGGGGGCATTACAATCTGCATGTCGCTGCTTCTGAATCGTGCCGTGTCACTGGTTCTCTGCCTCCTCATTGTGGCTCAACCTCTGTTTAGGTAACATAAGTGTCTCTTGTTCTATTATTTTAATTGATTTAGTTTCTGTTTTTATTTGAATATTGATTTGGTATAATACTGCATGTTTTGGTCACTGGTTCTCTGGCTAGAAGTGCATTTTCTGTTTTGGTCACTGATTCTCTGGCTGGAATGCATTTTCTATTTTGGTCACTGCTCTGTTTTGGTCATTGATTCAAAATAGGAAAAATATTAATTCTGTTTTGGCTGGAACTGTTCAATGCAAATAAAATTGATTGTGGGTCGCCTGCCTGCATCAATAAGCATCAGGTATAGCTTTTTTTAGTTATTCAGCTATTGAGTTATAATTTGATTAAGTGAGTAATTGGTTAATGATACTGCTAGGAATGGTGAATTGAGGTGAGAAATATGGTGAGTTTTATTCATTGTTCCTTATTTTTTTTCCTGTTTTCTCTGCATAGTTATATCTTTTTTTCTTGATCCTTGTAAATTAATCATTATATGTTTTAGGGTGCTACTACTCTAAATTATTGGAAGCTGGTCATCACTGTTTGAAAAAAACAATGCATCACAATTGCCCTGTTTGTTTTGAGGTATAAACTATAAAGACTATTCTTCTATTATGGTAAAATCTTTTGGGAAGAACCCCATGATTTCATTTTGTTTGGTTTATGAATTGGTTTCGCTTATTATGAATTTTGTTGGTTGTTGCTATGATGATGTTGGTTTATTCTGCCATTAGTTACTTTGTTGATTGAATTTTTTTTCTTTAATGAGATTTTGTTCTGAGCAATGTTAGGAGAAAATAGTTCTGCGTCGTCATCGGTTCCTACTTTGTCATCCACTGCTATTCCGTGCTCTCCTCTCTGCTTGCGTCCACTGCACTGTCCCCCACTTGGTCCGCTGAGGTTTGGTGTGTTTGGATTAAGCTTATTTTCTATTATAAATCAAAGAGTCATTTAGCTGAATATGTTCTCTCTATGTAAAAAGTTAAGCATAGAAGTTTTGTTTGAATTCAATTTAGTTTTGGATTAAGCTTATTTTCTATTATTAATGGTTGTTTTTTAATTGCTGGTTGGTTTATCTTGTTAGCATGTAAAGTGGCTGAGAATTTCGAGTTGATTCTCTCAATGGATGTCTTAGTGTTTCACAAATGAGTGTTTAAATTATGGTAATATTCAGGGAATAAATTTGTTTGATGACTCAGCTGAGGACATTCTCGGTGGCAGCAGACTTGGAAACAAATTTCGCGGCTTGTCTAAGATCCAAATCCTTAGGAGTTCCTCATCAGATAAAGAGAGAGCAAACAATGTTGCTAAGATCAAAGTTGTGATATGCTTTGTGTTGCATGTTTCTCTTCTATGCTTCTTGTAGTTTGCATTATGTTTGATGCTAATCAATGTTCTTTTAGTTACTTTAGCAGTTACATGTTGATTGAGAATGCTACTTGCTACATCAAGTTCTTAATCGGTAATGGCTTGGCTAGTGTCAACATGTATAGATTATAAACTTTGAAGTTTTTTGAGTGTGCAATCAATGAATTAATTGATTCTAATTTGGATTTGAATTTTGTTTGGTGTATTTTAAGTTGTAAAATGATGCAAAGCAATGAGTACTACTTTTCTTTATTATGTATTTTTTTCTTTAGTGATTTGATTTAAATAGTTAAGCTTATTTATTGACACTAAATTAAAAAAATAGTTGGAACTAATTTCAATGCAACATGAGAAAACTATTGTAAATAAAGAATTATATCATTACAAAAATCCGTTGTCAAAAGTCACAAAAAAAAAAACGGTGTTAAAACTGTTGTCTTAAGACGACTATAAAATGACAATGGTATTAAAACCGTACCGTTGCCAAAAAACGACATCAATGATAACGTTTTAAAACCGTTGCCAAAAAATGACACCAATGATAACGCTTTAAAACCGTTGGCTTTGTGAATAATAAAATTACAACAGTTTAAAACCGTTGTCTATCCAGTTATAGTTTTAAACTGTTGGATCATGAAAGAGAACGGTTTAAAACCGTTGCTTATCGAGTAACAGTTCAAAACCGTTGTTTAAAATGTTTAAAATTTTCTTTCAAAACCGTTGTCTATTCCAGTAATTATGGCAACGGTTTTTCGGTTGTCATTGCCTATGAGCATTGGCAACGGCCGCATATACCACAGGTCAAAAACCGTTGCCGCCTAAAGTTTTAGAAACGGTTTTTCATTCTACGGTAACAATTTTTGACTGTTGCAAAAACCCTTATTTGTTGTAGTACAATATCGTAAAGAGTCGTATTATGAAGACATAGACCATGGTGATTGCATGATTGGAGAGGCTTCAGGAGAGAACATTAACCCTCTTCCATTGCTGATGCTACCACCGACATAGATACCAATGCCATATGGATTGTGATGCTGCATCTGCTGTTGGAGGAATAATTGTTCTTGGTAGCTTTGAATGGGGTTATGGATTGCTTGCGGAGAACACTGCCCTTGATGTTCTTCTTTTTTATCATCCCAATCGAAACTTCAAGCCTTAGTGATAAATATGTATATGAAATTTGAGATGCTGACAGAGAGGAAGTGATGAGGTTGAAATTTCAGAAATTTGAAGACAGTTTTCTTTTTCTCTTGATAATGTTTTTTGTTTTATAAGAAGAAGAGGGGAAAAAAAATATCTGAAACCAACTTACCAGGTGCCGTTTATTTAGTGAATGGTCAACTCTTAAGTCTTAGCCACACTTAACCACAACAATGTTAGCCACAAGAGACTCACCCATTATTCAATATTTACAGAACAAGCAAGATTAGAAAAAAGAATTGTTGGTTATTTTATCTAGCATAAAAAAGAAACGATCATCTTTATTATTTTTAAAATATTTGTAAAATTTAAAGTAAATTGTAATCATTTTAATTAAAAAAAAAGAAGACACGAAGAACATTAGACTATTCTAATGTTATTTGTAGATGCAGTGATAATATGAATAATACCATTATGATTTCAATTCACTCCAGTGTTAGAATTCTTTTTTATACTTAAGTAGTAAAAAGTAACGCAAATTTGATTTATAGTAAGAATTCAATTTTTATGATTTAATTTAAATCAAATCACACAAAAAGTAGTCTAATTTTCAATTGTATTCTCATGAGCTATGATATTACCAAAATTATCCTTACTAAAGAGTTAGTGGTAATAGTTAAAAGGACAAAATAATTATTTCAAACACACTCTACATGTTTTATTTCAATTATATTCTTTTGGTTCCTAATCAAAGAATTCTCTCCATAACTAATTCAATTCTCTCAAACATTTTATTAAACTCTAACTTATTTAAAACTTTCAAACACCCTCAAAATTAACTCCATTCTTTCAACATTGTTGTTTAACATACTCTTCCGTGTAGTCACTTTGTAAGTTGGAAACAAAAGAACATAATTCATGGAATATAAAATTGGGCAATGCTACGTAACCAAAATATTATAGATAATAAATAAAGGTATATGACTAATAGTATTTGCGTTTATAAGAGAGTGTGAATCACTCTCCTAATTTAATTGATGCAATTAATTTCTTTCTATCATTAATTATCTTTCCTTATTTAATTATACTAAAAGTTAATTCTAAATTTAATGTGAATCAGATTGCGAAAATTTCTCCTTCATTATTATTACATGTATTTATAATTGTATAATTTTTTTCTTCCAAATAAAAATTTCAAATTCTTATATTTTTAATTAAAAAAAAACTCAAATCACCTCAACACATTTTATAAAAAATAAAATATTTTAAATTTGATCAATTTTTATTTATTGAAAATTAAAAATATCTAAAATTGTTGGTTCATGACCTGCAAAATAAAATAATAAATTAGCACCGATTTATTGATTATGGATATTATATATATAAAATTATAAATATTATACGTATAAAAATATGGATGTTAAATTAGAGAATTTAACAACTTCTGGTATACAACTCATATTTTACATATAGGCTATTATAAAATAAAAAAATTAAAATTAAAAAATAAAATTTAAAAAATAATTATTAATTCGTCGTATTAAAATCAATAAATAAGTATACATATGAATAGTAAATAAAAAATATTAAAATTATAACCCTTTGGTGTACATGTAAGATAATTTGAAATATATAACAAGACACATAATTTAAAATTTGGTAATATTAATTGTAAAAATTTGTTAATTATAAATATTATATGTATGAAATTATGAATGTTATGAGTATGAAATTATGGATGTTATTAATATAAAATTTTGGATGTTATGTGTATCTTACTTAATTATGGATGTTATGTGTATGAACTTGTGGATGTTATGAATAAATTTGTCAATTGAATAAATTAATTTAGGTATTTGACATTTTTTTTTTCAAATCTAATTATATTAAAATTTAGAAATATATGTGAATTAAAATAAATCATTTTCACTTTGAAAAACATGAAATAAAATTTTAAATTATCAAAGACGGTGATTTAAAAAATTATAGGTTGATTTAAATGTATAATGTCTTCAAAAATAAAATATTAAAATATTTTGAATCATGATTTATTAGTATATATGTAAAATAATTTGAACTACATAATAAAATATAGTTTAAATAATTGATAATGAATACCATAACGGACAAAGAATCAATTGCAATTATTTAATGTAATTGATATTATAATTATCGTTCTTAAATATAATTATTATTAATCTTTATTGTATTTTTATATATAAAAATCAAATTATAAAAAGGAATATTAAGTATTGATTACAATAGTGCCTAATAAAAAGGGATATGATTTTCTAATTAATATCATTAATTAGCAGATTTGATAAGAACGGTGATAAGTAGAATGAACGATAAGTAGAATGATAAGAGAGTGAAGTAAAAAATAAAACTGTTATTAAGTGATATAAATGAAGTAAAATATGGAAAGTTTTGGCTGATTATGGCTGAAAAATTTTGGTTACCAAATTTTTTCCTATAAAATTATACACAAACTAAACAAAAAACATCCCTAATGCCATATCTTCCAAGTGATGTCTCCATTCCAATTACACCAATAATGGACGCACTAATTGCTGCGGAGAACTTCTCTATAATCAAGTCATCATCAAGAATAGAGCATTAGCGTGTATTCCTAAAAATACAAAAATTAAATGTAAGAAAAAGAAACAAAAAGAAAGAACAAACTTGCAATATTTACCTAAGGCTCATTTGAAGCATCATGTGGACTTTAATCTGCCTGTTTTTTGGCCTCCAATGTTCTCTAGAAAAAAAGCGCATATCTTAAGAAGCCATTAGATTTATCAACTAAGGATCATCCTCTGCATCTAGCAACTAAACCATGAAACTAACAAAAATTTTTTTTTTATGGAATTTGTAATTTATTTTAGCCACTTAAACAATGTTTTCAGAGCCCGTAACTCAAATCATAACACAGTGAACGTGTAGGGAGCATTTTCATTAAACATGTGCGAGATGAGGTTCGTGACCAATTAAGTCTCAACCTGACAAAGCTGGGTCATTAATCACATATTAGTCATTAGACACCAATCAAAATGACAATAAATAAACAAACTATATTTAAGAAGTTAAAAAATGTAAAAAAAAAAAAAAAAACTTGATTGCGGCCATGAGAATTGAAAATTGCATCGGTTATAATAGCAATTAGCAATGTTCAATTTAGATGGGATAGTACGGGACCTTAGGTGAATAACATAATTTAACTATTTTAAACTCTATATCACCTTACTTACCTTATTATCAGTCTAGACATATGATATATGTAAGTAACTTAAAGTAAGATTACAATTCTCTTTTATGTATAAAACAAATATTATAAAAGAATAGATGCACCAAAGATAAAGCTGCATCAAAATTTTCTTGTTTTGATATTGTGACAACTCAGTTCTTACTTAAAATAGAATGAATTGTAAAATAGAAATTTTGGTTATTAATTACACTTGGAGTATGATTGAAGGGGAAAAATGCCTTGATATATCTCTCATATCTTCAGTCAACACACATTAGAATTTCACAATGAACTACTATAAGTAAGAAATCAGATGAAATCAGTAACTTTGATGCACACAATTAGAAACAGAAAGAATCATTTGGGGCAGATGTGGCATAATAAACACGAATTTAAAGAAGGAATAATGGTTTTTTTTTAATCATGTATATGAAATCCAAAATGAAATGAAATAAATACCTGGGTATCATAGCCAAAAAACATGCCACCAATTCAAGCAATCACACTATCAAAGAGACATAATAATTAAAGTACTTACCTAATAATGCATAAATGCAAATTCAATAGATTATGCCTCTTAAATAGAAAATGTATATATCAAATGAAATCTAAAAGATAGCAAAGGTCTTGAAATTACTTCAAGATCAGACTCTTGTATTTCAAAATATTGCATGAATAATTCTTTCCAGTAGGAACAGAAAATGCAGCAAGAATTTTTGATTTGACAAATGAACCAATCAAAGATGCACCTAGTAGGAAGAAAAGGTTAAAAATAATCAATGCCATCATTTTAATTTCAACTAATGAAAAATAAATAATGAAACAAAATAGTAACCACATTGTGGCATTTCAAGTTCTTTGAGTTCATCAATTGTTGCAATAACATCATCAGTTACAAATTATTCTTCCATATTTACTGTTGTTTTTTCTTAATTTAAATGAATTAGATCCTTGATAAAAAATTATCAGTATTATCTCTTTTTATCTGGCATTTTTATTTTCTATTTTCACTCATTTTCTGTTATGTATTTTATTGTAAGAAAAAAAAATTAGTATTTTTTAATATTTTTAAATATACAATCATTTCGGATAAAATTTCATTTTAAAAAGATACATATCTTGAAGAAAATTGTAATACACAGACATGACAACAAACTTTATTGACCTTTTTCTGTCAATTGTCTCTATCTCTGCTAGTATCCTCTACCTCCTCAATATAGAAATGTGTAATGAAGGATATTTACAATCAAGATATTAAAGGAATATATAATGAATTTGCCACTCATAAGAAGGGCTATAGTTATAGTGCCCAAATTTATTGCCAAATCAAGATATGTTTTGCCTTTGCTGATCTTATCCCAAATTTTAGTGCCATTTGAGAAATAAAAAATAGAAGTCAACTAAAACCAAAATTAATCTCAAACCAAAAGTTTCAAATAACTTTGAAAATTCAGAGGCTGCAATAGACGTTCACCTTCACCCAATTTACTGTCAACTTTGTACAAAGTTATCCTCCAACTTGAACCTTTGGAAGCCAAAACACAAATAAATGACCAAAAATATAAATAAAGGACAATTATAGATTTGATGAAAGAAATTTATTAGAATGGATGAAATTAGTTACCATATTTCCACCTATCCTCCTAAATATAGAGGTTTGAAAGGGTTAACGGATCTCTTGCAATGAACAAAATTAATTAAATAAATAAAGGACCTGAAAACAGAGCATGCACAATATCAGTTAAAACAAAGTCACCAAAATAATAGAATTTAAATAAATAAATAAATAGATAAACTTGATGAAATGATGAGAACTTTTTATATGTGATAATGGAATGTATTACAGAGCAATAAAAAGCATATAAGATTCAAGTATGTGAGCCAAACCAATTAGAAATTGAATTGGGATTTATCAAAACACTATAGGAGTGATTCTAAATAGATATCTATTTGATCACAATTTTTATTGGAAACATATCTTTATCAAACATGAATGACTTGAAGCAAACAAATGAATAATAGGTATGATAGAAAATAAAAAAAGAATGCACACAATATCAAAATGTTGTGACGTATTGTCTGGAAAATCCTACAAGTGTTTGAAGAGATGTTCTACACCTTGTTCCTCCTAAGGGAAGATAAGGAAAATGATCAAGAACAAAAAAAAAAAAAAAAAGAGAGGCAGAGATATTAATAAAATGATACACATTATCTGCTTTCTCTTCAATTTTTCCTGCATAGTTTAAGAAAACACAGGAAATGAATTTAAAAGAAAAATGGATAGCAATAAACTTGGCAAGAAATTCTGACGAATAACAGATAATTCAGAACTTGCAAAGAAGTTTGCTTGCAATAAAATTAGATTCCATTTTATTAGTAAGCAAATCAAAATTATAAGAAAGAAAGAAAGAACCCAAAGGAATTTGATGTCATGATCGAGGCGCTTGAATTATGCAAGAATCCAATGCTTACCCGTGAATTATAGAACCATTACCGACAACACTTTAAGTTGTAACTCGTTTGAATATGTGTGAAACCCTAAACCGCAAAACAAAAAAATGAATCCTTGAAAAAGTCAGCAAAAGAAAAGAACACAAAGTATTGAAACATGAAGCCCAATAGTGTTAATCCCACTTTGGAATAAATAACTAACAGTAGAAACAGTATGCATTTGGAGGAAGAAGAAGAAGTATACAAGGATCTTTTCCTGCTTTCAAGCGCATGACATGCAGCAGATTCCAACACTTCTCCCATCTCTGTTTATTGCTGCGGTAGCACGTTCTTCCCCATCGTGCTTCTTCCATCTCTAGGTCGCCCTACTTCTCTGGACTTTCGAAATCTCCTTTTCCATTTAGTCTGACTTTTAAGATAAACTTCAAATCTTCAGCTACAATCTCGACCCTACTGGTTGCTGGGATACCGTCCGCTGCTCTCTTCACCTTGTGCTATAGTCTCTGCTGCTAAAACTTCTTCTTTATCTGGGTTCACTCAGTTCTTTCTCTTTCGACACAAGGCTTTTTCTTGCTGCCACATTTGCAACTTGCAACTCTATTCTGATGAACGGGACTGCCCAGCCGATCTTGGTGACTTGAAACACAATTTCCAGTTGGTGATATGAAGAGAAAAATGAAAAGGAAGAGGAGGATCAGAAGATGTAGGGGTGGCGGGGGTGGTGAGATGAAAAAAAATTAAGTTTTTTTTTGTTGTTTTTTAATTTTCAGTCACCAAAAATAAAAGGAAAGACAGCAATTTGATTTTGAGAATGGAATTGTGCAAAAAAAAATCTCCGCTACTTCGACGCACCGGAAGGAACACTGTTCTTTGCTGCAACGTATCGTCACCACCAATGATACTAAATTGGGGGAATACTATTTTGTGCCTCGTGTATTGAATTGCTTAACTTTTATATTTTAAATAGATACCAAACTTGAGAACAATTAAGTAGATATTGATTTCGAATGGTGTTTTAAAACATGCAAATGGCGTATTTGCGAATAGTACAATATTTGTGAATAGTACTGAATTTCTTAGTAATTATGTGTTTGCAAATAGTATCATTTTTTTTGAATTGTAAAGTGATGACAAGTCATCTTAGCCTAGTTTCACTAGCCTTTTTCTTTTGTTTTCAATTGATTTTATGCACTTTCTTAAGCCATAAGCAAGTCAATTGGGTAGATTTCCATGTTTACTTTGATTCAATCAACCATGTATGAATTCATGCACTTTCATGAGATTTTATGCCATAATTGTCATATACTATGAAAGAAACACAATCTCATGATTTGGGGCATAGCTTTGATTGTTTTGATTGATTGATGATAGGTGGAAAGAGTTTTGAAGAAGGTTGAAGGAAGAAGGAATGGCTAGGAGCAAGAGAGAACAAAAAGTTTGAGCCAAAGTTTGCCTCAAACTTTAGCTCAAACTTTTAGAAGAGTTGAAAACATGCCAGAGAAAAAAAGTTTGAGCCAAAGTTTGCCTCAAACTTTAGCTCAAACTTTTGGAAGAATTGAAAACACTCCAGAGGAAAAAATCTTGAGCAAAAGTTTGCCTCAAACTTTTTGGCAAATGTTGGCATCACAAAACCAACACCCTGGAGGAGAAAAGCTTGCGCCAACGTTTGCCTCAAACTTTTTGGCAAACGTTGGCGCCACACTTGCACACCCTGGAGGAGAAAAGTTTGCGCCAACTTTGCCTCAAACTTTTTGGCAAACGTTGGCGCCACACATATACACAAGGGGGCCAACGTTTGAGCAAAAGTTTGACCTCAAACTTTAGCCCAAACGTTGGTAGCAGCAAGTGAAGCCATCTGGTATAAAAAGTTTGAGTAAAAGTTTGCCTCAAACTTTTACTCAAACTTTTACTCAAACTTTCATGATTTCAACCCGGTTCACAATGGATCTTTCTCCAACTCCAAGAGCAATCAACCAAGGCCTTTATCAACCCAATTCCATCAAGAGCAAAGGCCCAATTCAAGGCTTGAAGACCATTTGAAGAAAGTGTATAAATAGCTTAGGATTTAAGTTTTAGGAGAGCTTTTCCGGAGAGAATTTGGGAACACTTACAGAGAGCTCACCTTTACATTTTTGAATTGTTGCTTTAGAATTCTAGAGAATTGGGAAGGAGAATTGATCTCTCTTCTTCCTTGTTCTTGCTCAGCACTCTTTACTTTTCTTGTTTTGGATCTTGGGTGGAGAATTGAAGAAATTCTGTTTCAATCTCACCTTGAGATCTTGTTTAAATCTCTGCACAATTGAATTTCCATTTCTGTTAATTGCTTCTTCTTCTACTCATTCTGCAACTTACTTTTCTTTATTTCCGATTGCATCGTTCTTGTTGGATCTAGGAAGGCAGTGAGATCTAGACTCAGCTATCTAGTCTCTTGAGTCCTGAGATCTACAGTTTTCAATTTCAATTTCTTTATTTCGTCGCTACACCAAGCTTTTTCTCAATTCCGTTTTAGATCCGGTTTAATTCAAGTCATCTTCTACTTTTCTGTTTATTGCATTTTACTTTTCCTTGTTTGATTTCTGCAAATCCCGTTCCCAATTCCCTTTACAATTCAAGCCATTTACATTTCTTACACTTTAAGATTCTGCAATTTACATTTCTTGCAATCTAAGTTTCTGCAATTTACATTACTTGCACTTTAAGATTCAGCCTCTTTAATTTCTCTGCACTTTAAATTCTTGCCAATTGTCCCTCTCCTTTTTAATTTCATGCAATTTAGCTTCTGTCAAATACAAACCACTCAAATCAACTCTTGATTCGCTTGACTAAATCAACCACTAAACTAAAATTGCTCAATCCTTCAATCCCTGTGGGATCGACCTCACTCACGTGAGTTATTATTACTTGATACGACCCGGTGCACTTGCCGGTTAGTTTTGTGTGTTTGGAATTCGTTTTTCGTTTTCCGAAAATACACATCAAGTTTTTGGCGCCGTTTCCGGGGATTGATTAGATTGACAATGATTAAGTGAAGTGGAGATCTAGATCAAGCACTTTTTCTTTTCTGTTTCTTTAACTTTTGACTAACACGCTAACTGTTTGAATTTTTGCCTAAGCTAACTAATATTTCACTTCAGCCATGGATTGAAGTGTTATTGCTTTTCTGGTATTGTGTGATTCTTGTGTTTTGCTTGTATGTCAGATACAAGAAGAGAGATCCCTACCTTTCATGAAACTGACGAAAGAATCCTCCGAAGGCTAAGAAGAGAAGCAAGAGAAAAAAATGTTGCTAGAGAGGAAGAATCAGATGAAGAATATCATGAATTGGAGGAACACTCAACAAATCCAACAAATCCACCAGTGAGAATGGCCAACAACAATGGTCAACCCCAGAGGAGAGTCTTGGCTTCATATACATTTGCTAATCCAAGGCATTGTGGGAGTAGCATCCTTACCCCAAATGTCGATGCAAATAACTTTGAATTGAAGGCCCAACTCATCACCTTGGTGCAGAACAACTGTTCCTATGGAGGAGGCCCCTTGGAAGATCCAAACCAGCACCTATCCACCTTCCTGAGGATACGTAACACAGTGAAGACCAATGGTGTGCATCCTGACAGTTACAAATTGCTGCTATTTCCATTTTCCCTCAAAGACAAAGCCACTCAATGGTTGGAATCCTTCCCAAGAGACATCATCAACAACTGGGATGATCTAGTAACCAAGTTCCTTGCCAAGTTTTACCCATCTCAAAGAGTTATTAGATTGAAGACTGAAGTACAAACATTCACACAAATGGATGCTGAACCCTTGTATGAGGCATGGGAACGATACAAAGCTCTAATCAGGAAGTGCCCTCCTGAGATGTTTAATGAATGGGATAAACTCCAAAATTTCTATGAAGGACTGACAATGAAAGCTCAAGAGGCACTTGACTATTCAGCAGGAGGCTCAATGCAACTCATGAAGACAGCTGAAGAGGCTCAGAACCTCCTTGACATGGTGGCTAACAACCAATATTTTTTTGGCCATCAGAGACAACGCCAACCATCACTAAGGAAAGGAGTGTTAGAAATGGAAGGGGTTGACACCCTCCTAGCTCAAAACAAGATAATGCAGGAGCAGATTCAACAACAATTTGAGCAGATGGCTAAAAAGATTGATAGCTTGCAAGTTGCAGCAGTGAATACAAGCCAACCATCAACCACATGGGGGCAAAATAAAGAAAACCAAGAAGATCAGCAGCAGGAACAACCTCAATATGTGCACAACCAAGGTTCAGGCCAAAATGAGGTTTATGGTGACACCTACAATCCATCCTGGAAGAACCATCCAAATCTCAGATGGGGAGATAACCACACTCAAAACCAACAACCATGGCAAAGGAATTCAAACCAAAACAACTCAAGAAGCAACCAGAACAACAACCAGTAAAACATAACCCACAATCCATATAGAAAACCCCAAAATGACCACCCAAATTCCAGCTATTATCCACCCAATAATTCAGTCACTAACCAAAACAACCATCATCCACCTTCCACGTCCACATTCCACCCACAAAACAACCCCACAAATAGTTCAAACAACTTCCAGCAACAACCATCTCACTTTACACAAGCACAACTAAATCCAGACTCCCAAAGAATCTCTAATCTAGAGATAATGGTGGAGAAACTCATAAAAAATCAAGAGATGGCAAGACAAGATCATGAAGCAGCACGGAAGGATCAAGCCATAACAAGTAAAAATCTTGAGAGGCATATGGAACAAATGGCTAAACGAATTGCAGAGATGGATGAGAAGCAATCAAATGTATCCCCTAGTGCCACTCAAGACCACTCAAGGGACAAAGGAAAAGCTACAAAGTGGGAGGAGTGCAAAACAATTATAGTGGAAAGTGAGAAGAAAGCCATCAATCAGGAAGAACACAACAGAGAAGTTCCACAAAAAGAGACAGAAGAGAGAAGTGAAGAAGATCAAGAAATCAAGAATGCAAAAAGCTCAAAGAGAGATAAGGACATTCTTGAAACACAACTACAAGAGAAGAAGGAAGGGGTGAAGCCACATATCCCCAAACTTCCATACCTCAGAGGTTTAAAAAAGAGAATGAGGATAAGCAATACTCAAAGTTCCTGGACATATTCAAGACCCTCAGCATCAATATTCCTTTCTTAGAAGCACTTGAACAGATGCCAGTGTATGCCAAATTTATGAAGGAAGTGCTGACAAAGAAAAAGTCCCTAAAAGAAGGATAAATTGTTGAGATGACAATGGAATGTAGTGCTATTCTCCAAAGAGAGTTACCAGAGAAGAAAGATGATCCTGGAAGTTTTTATATACCTTGCACCATAGGAGACATAACAATTGAAAAGTCATTCTGTGACCTTGGTGCAAGCATAAACTTGATGCCTTTGTCTCTAATGAGGAAACTTCAAATTTGTGAGCTGAAATCCACACGAATACTCCTTCAAATGGCTGACAAATCCATCCAGCAAGCAATTGGAGTTGTAGAGAATATACTGGTAAAAGTGGGGAAATTCCTTCTCCCAGCTGATTTTGTCATTCTGGATATGGAGGAGGACCCTAACACTCCCATCATCCTAGGGAGGCCTTTTCTTGCTACGGGCAGAGCACTGATAGATGTTGAAAAAGGGGAATTGTTGCTGAGAGTGCATGATGAGCACCTAGCATTCCATGTTTTTAAAACCCCACATGAGCCCACTCAAGAAGAAGAGTGTACGGAGGATAAGGCCAGAGATCAAAGTTTGAAGGAGGTAGTCAATGAGTTAGCTCCAAGACTTCCAAATCCATGCTTGAAAGAAGTAGAGATAGTGCAACAGACCAAAGAAATCAAGGAGGAACTAGATCCAAAACCTCCAGATGAGAAATTCAACATCTCAGATAAGGAACCACCAAGGCAGGGAGTATCTTTTGAGAAAGAAAAGAAGAAGAGGCCAAGAGGGTGGAGAAACAAGAAGATCCCTACTGAAGGCTTTTCACCAGGGGATAAAGTAGTGTTAAACACCCAACCAATGAAGGTGTCCCCACAATCATCTGAATACTACACTGTGAACCGGGTCCTTTCACTTGAACACCTAGAGATCATCAAAAAGGAGACCGGAAGGAAGTTCACAGTAAGAGGAGAAAAGCTGAGGCACTATGCTTTTCAGCCTCCATGATCAAAGAAAGAGATGTCAAGCTAATGATAATAAAGAAGCGCTTGTTGGGAGGCAACCCAACCTGAGGTAGTTTTCTTTTCATAGCTGTTTCAATAAAAAGGTTGAGTAGTTTTGTCTGTATTGCAAGGATCTAAGTTTGGTGTTGCACACCAAAACAATTTAAGGGAGAATGAAGGATTCTAAGTTTGGTGTTCCACCAAAATCTCATTTAAAAGCATACTCTCACCTCTTGCATAATGATAGCTCCAAGCAATCAGACAAATTATTCAACCAGTTAATTGCTTCTTAGTTTGGTTCCATAACCTTTAGCAAGGCCAAAAGAATTTATAAATGTACAACCTGTTGCATTAGAGACAGTGGCAAGGAATTAAGTTTGGTGTTCCCACACCAAATTAAATCCAAAAGCCACACTCGATTCATGCATACTAACCAGTCACCTAAGGGCTTGAGAAGCAAGAAACTTTTGAGAATTGTGCAGGGAACTAACCACCATTTGAAGACATTATGCATCATAACTCAAAAGGGGCACAACAGAAGGAAGGACAAAGGAACTGCAAACCAATAGGTTGTATCTATACTTAACTCTTGCTGTTAAGAAATGCTTTGATTTATGTCTTGCTAAAGTGTTTATCTAGTTCAAGTAGAATCAATTTTTTTGCAATAAGTAAGCTAGTCTAAGTGTGTGCTTGTGTGTTTACTTTCACTTAACAAAAAGCATGCTTTGTCGTCTGCATCTTTAATTCAATAAAAGAAATGTTTGAATGTGAAGTGAGATAGTTCTCTGTTAGATAGAAGTACAATAAAAGTAAGTGGTGGTATGCATGTGTGATTGTATGATAGCTCACTTTTAGTGAATAAGAGAACTAGGATGTCTCCTTCTAAGTAGAAAGTGGCCTACTATCTATGACTCTCAATCAAATAAAAGTCCTTGGTTAAAAAGAAAAAAAAAAGAGAAAAGAAATAGCCAAAAAGTGGCAACAAGACAAAAGAAAATAAAAAAAAGAAACAAAGCTAGACACCAATAGCTTGAACCTTAGAATATATGCCTGTGGTGTCTTTGTACTAGGATCTGCTTGGATTATTAAGTTCTTTGGAGTGCATCAACACTTGGTGACTTGGGTTAACTAACCCGGGATCATCAGCTGAAAGTCCACTATCAAGAGCAACCTAACTACAAGGCATTTAGTAACCCAAAGAGGTGTTGGGCATCAATGTTTTAAGAAGGAATGTGAGCCAAGTGTTTATAGTGAATAATGCGTCAAGTATAAAGAAAGAAAAGAACTTGTTACACATGACACTGAACTAAAGCTTATAGAGAAAAAAGTAATAGTCAAGGACAAAGGAATAATGAGAGGTCATAGCAGTGTGTTGCTTGATGCTTGAAGGAGACTTTCTAGGCCTAAAAGTCAATAAGAAGTGAGTGTTTACATATCCACATAAAACCCCATGAACTACCAATAATACTCTGCTAGCATGAACATCCTCTTCCATTTCATTCTTTCTTCTCAATAATTCTTTTCTTGCTTGGGGACAAGCAAGCTTTAAGTTTGGTGTTGTGATGACAAGTCATCTTAGCCTAGTTTCACTAGCCTTTTTCTTTTGTTTTCAATTGATTTTATGCACTTTCTTAAGCCATAAGCAAGCCAATTGGGTAGATTTCCATGTTTACTTTGATTCAATCAACCATGTATGAATTCATGCACTTTCATGAGATTTTATGCCATAATTGTCATATATTATGAAAGAAACACAATCTCATGATTTGGGGCATAGCTTTGATTGTTTTGATTGATTGATGATAGGTGGAAAGAGTTTTGAAGAAGGTTGAAGGAAGAAGGAATGGCTAGGAGCAAGAGAGAACAAAAAGTTTGAGCCAAAGTTTGCCTCAAACTTTAGCTCAAACTTTTAGAAGAGTTGAAAACATGCCAGAGAAAAAAAGTTTGAGCCAAAGTTTGCCTCAAACTTTAGCTCAAACTTTTGGAAGAATTGAAAACACTCCAGAGGAAAAAAGCTTGAGCAAAAGTTTGCCTCAAACTTTAGCTCAAACTTTTGGGAGAAAAGCTTGAGCCAACGTTTGCCTCAAACTTTTTGGCAAACGTTGGCATCACAAAACCAACACCCTGGAGGAGAAAAGCTTGCGCCAACGTTTGCCTCAAACTTTTTGGCAAACGTTGGCGCCACACTTGCACACCCTGGAGGAGAAAAGTTTGCGCCAACTTTGCCTCAAACTTTTTGGCAAACGTTGGCGCCACACATATACACAAGGGGCCAACGTTTGAGCAAAAGTTTGACCTCAAACTTTAGCCCAAACGTTGGTAGCAGCAAGTGAAGCCATCTGGTATAAAAAGTTTGAGTAAAAGTTTGCCTCAAACTTTTACTCAAACTTTCATGATTTCAACCCGGTTTACAATGGATCTTTCTCCAACTCCAAGAGCAATCAACCAAGGCCTTTATCAACCCAATTCCATCAAGAGCAAAGGCCCAATTCAAGGCTTGAAGACCATTTGAAGAAAGTGTATAAATAGCTTAGGATTTAAGTTTTAGGAGAGCTTTTCCGGAGAGAATTTGGGAACACTTACAGAGAGCTCACCTTTACATTTTTGAATTGTTGCTTTAGAATTCTAGAGAATTGGGAAGGAGAATTGATCTCTCTTCTTCCTTGTTCTTGCTCAGCACTCTTTACTTTTCTTGTTTTGGATCTTGGGTGGAGAATTGAAGAAATTCTGTTTCAATCTCACCTTGAGATCTTGTTTAAATCTCTGCACAATTGAATTTCCATTTCTGTTAATTGCTTCTTCTTCTACTCATTCTGCAACTTACTTTTCTTTATTTCCGATTGCATCGTTCTTGTTGGATCTAGGAAGGCAGTGAGATCTAGACTCAGCTATCTAGTCTCTTGAGTCCTAAGATCTACAGTTTTCAATTTCAATTTCTTTATTTCGTCGCTACACCAAGCTTTTTCTCAATTCCGTTTTAGATCCGGTTTAATTCAAGTCATCTTCTACTTTTCTGTTTATTGCATTTTACTTTTCCTTGTTTGATTTCTGCAAATCCCGTTCCCAATTCCCTTTACAATTCAAGCCATTTACATTTCTTGCACTTTAATATTCAGCCTCTTTAATTTCTCTGCACTTTAAATTCTTGCCAATTGTCCCTCTCCTTTTTAATTTCATGCAATTTAGCTTCTGTCAAACACAAACCACTCAAATCAACTCTTGATTCGCTTGACTAAATCAACCACTAAACTAAAATTGCTCAATCCTTCAATCCCTGTGGGATCGACCTCACTCACGTGAGTTATTATTACTTGATACGACTCAGTGCACTTGCCGGTTAGTTTTGTGTGTTTGGAATTCGTTTTTCGTTTTCCGAAAATACACATCATAAAGTACATGTATAGACGAATAGTGAACAGTATTAATGCATATATGCCATCAATGAGTAAATAATAATAAATATGTACAATATTTTTTTTTGTTGTCTACGATATCCCCAACTCAATAGTCAATAGGTTAAAGATTAATTTCATCACGAATTTGACATCTATTTAAATAAAAAATAACATATTAGAAAAAATATTGATATCGAATGAAAATAGTTCTAGACACAAAATCGACTTACACAGATTAGTGCTGGAATCACAGTTTACAGCCCATTGAAATATTATGGGCTTTCTGAGCCGGGCCTGCACGTGGGCGTGGTTGGACTTGGAGCCTTGGTCACGTGGCTGTGAGTTTGCTAAGGCCTTTAATATGAAGGTCACGGTAATAAGCACTTCTCCTAGCAAGAAGAAGGAAGCATTGGAGAAGCTTGGTGCCGATGCATTCTTGATCAGTCATGATCATCAACAGTTGCAGGTAAACTCTTTTACATAAATTATTGACATTGTTTCATGATCTAAATATAACCAGATAGATAGCTAGTAGCCATAACAATTTGTCGTGTTTAATTAGGATGCTATGTGTACAATGACGGTATTATCGACACAGTTTCTGGTAATCACTCGGTTGAACCATCGCTTGGTTTATTGAAAACAAGTGGAAAACTCATATTTGTGGGAGCACCTCCCTTGCCTCTTGAGATGTCAGCCCAAACTTTGCTTATGGGTAAGTCTCCATATGTTAGATATATGTATGTGGAATGGGACTTAATTAATTCTATAATCAATGAAATGATGATGGTATATACAGGGAGGAAGATGGTTGGTGGGAGTAATATAGGAGGTATTGAAGAGATGCAAGAGATGGTGGATTTTGCAGCAAATCATAATGTGACTGCGGAGGTTGAGGTTATAGCAATGGAGTACGTGAACTGCGTTAGAGAGGCTCCCAAATAATGATGTTAGGTATCGATTTGTCATTGATGTGGCCAACACCCTCAAGGACTCTCTTACTAATTAGAATGCTTAAAGGAAGGAAGCCTTAAATATTTGGTTCTTTGCAAGCTTTGCCGTCTATGATGCACCGACACTGATACGACACGACATGGGAGACATGCCAACATCTTACATGTAACATGGAAACAAATCGTAATGATATTTTGATATTTTATTGATATTAAGATATAAATTAATTTTTAATTATTTTTAATGTCTTATTTTAATTTTATCAAGTATTTAAAATATTTTTTGTTTTAATAAATAATAATATATATTATATTTAAATTTATTTTAAGAATATATATTAAGAATTAGACTGGATACGCTAACACATGATGGTATTTAATTGGTGTTCGAAAAAGAATTTTTTATTTTTTAATAAAACATGGTTGAACACAATAGACACGTGTGTCGGCCGAATGTCGATAAATATTATATCCAAAATGTATCCAATATGTGAACACGACAATTCAACAAAATGTCCACACTTCATAGTTTGCGGTCAACTAAAATCTTTGTAATAAACACAACGATGAGGATGATTCTGGGTCAGTTTTGGAACGGAGTTCTGCTGTTTAGTTTCTTAAAGTGTGTTGTGAGATGAGTTTGTCAGCCTTTTTTATTATTATTTTGTATACTTTATGTCCTTAATATTTTTAATTAAAATATTAATAACTAAATTTAATAAATATATATAAAAAACTGTATATAAATATTAAACAATATAAATAGATTATTATTTTTTATATTATTTTTTAAAATTTATTAAAATATTTTTAATTAAAATTTTTAAATTTTAATTTTTTAAATAAATATAAATATAATAAAATATTATTTTTTATTTTATATTTAAATTTATTAAAATATTTTGATTAAAATATGATAAAAAGAGAAATAAGAGACGACAATGAAAGAAGAAATAGACAATGAATATGAACATGAATAAAAAAGAGATTGAGATGTGTAGAAATAGTGGTAGAAAAAGAAACACAAACATACGCAAAAGAGATCAAAATGCACAAAAACAGTAATAGAAGAAGGAATATGAACGTGAACAAAAAAAGAGGATTGAAATACATTTTCCTTCTAAAATGAAGTGCGTGATGGTGGTACAAACTCAAATCAACGGTGAAACAATGCTGGCGTCGTTGGAGTTTCCATGAATTTGGGAAAGAGGCAAAGAAGACGTGTTTCTATTAAAATTTCATTTCAACGTAAAACAAAAAAAGAAAAAAAATAAAAAAATTAGGGTTAGATTAGTAAGAATAATTTAATTTTTTTATTATTTTTATTTTATTTTTATGGAAATTAAATATATCTCAACGAAAGATGAAAATTAAGGTGGCCACTCAGATAAAGACGTCTATTTTATCTTTTGTTAAAGATGTTTTCATGTTGTATTTTAATTAATTTCTGTATAATTTATTCGGTGTTCCTCATCACATATTATTAAATTCCTCAAAAATTTTTCTTTCCAAAAATAATAAAAAATATTTAATTTGGACTAAAACAAAAAAGGTAATAGATTAACAATTAGATTTTTTTTAAAATTATTTATATAAAAAAATATATCACATTCATATATATATATATATATATATAAAACAAGCTCTTAAAATTTTTACAAATAAAAAAAATTAATTTATATTCGTACAATATATAAAATAATTACTATATTTTTATTATATTATAGATTAAAATTCACTAATTTAAATTTTGTTTTCATTTTTAATATAAGCATTAGAAATAAATAAATTTTTTCTAACAGGATGTACTATAACAAAAAATATATAATATTAATTAGTTTTTAAAAAATTCTGAAAAAATAGTTTTTTCTAGTAAAGTGTTATTAGAAAATTAACATTATAAAAGCTAATTTCAACCAATATGATATAATAGGTTATTAAATATATTTAATACAAAACACATTGAATATAAATTTTTATTGAGTTTAAATTTTAAATAATTTTTAATTAAATTTTGAATATTTTTATTTTAAAGAATTAGAATATTTTAACATCATCTTTTTCGTATCTTTTAATTGAGTCTTTGATTTTTTAAATTATAAACCTTATTTATAATTAAGAGTAATATTTTAACACCACCAATTATTCACACATAAAAATATCAGAACAATTCTATTGTCATAATTATAATCTAACTTTATAAGCAATACAATACAATGAAACTATATATAAGTAATATAACTAAATTTTATTTACATCTATAGTCACATTTCCTAAATAATATAATCAAATTAATTTATGTTTATAATTAAAATATGAATAAAAATACAAAAAATTATCATGATGGTTAATTTTTTTCATTCATAATTTTTTTTATTATTTTTTGTTGTGAAAAGTTTAATTATTTTTTAAAAAAAAATAATTGAATAACACAAAAAAGTCTTATTAAGAATAATTTATTTATATATGATTAAAAAATAATTAAATAATTATATACGGTAAAAAATTAATATTATTAAAAAATAAAATTAAAATTTATTTTAAAATTAAAAATAAAGTTTATTTAAAAATAAAATTAAAAATCATGCCTTTTTTTCTAAAATTTATCTACGAGTAATTCTATAAATATTTTATGATGAATAAAAATATTAAACTTGTACTAAAATTTATTCTAATAAAATTTATTTTTATTCTACTAAATGTTAAATAAATTATTGAAAAGAATTCTGTTTCCTTTATTAGAGAAGAATGATAAACTTTATTCTTCTATTATGTTATGGCAATAATTTGGCTTGTTATTGTTTAATGTAAATAATAATAATAATAATAATAATAATAATAATAATAATAAACCCTAAAAAAAGGAAGTACGTCACCAAATAATTTATCATCCGAATTATATATAAATCAAATTATATATGTACACCTCTATTCATATGAAAATTAATAATTAGTTAGAACTATCAGATAAATGGAGAATGGGGTCCCCGCGGAGAATGAGGGCCCTATGGGAATGGGGATGGGAGCAATATTCCCCCACGGCAAGGAACGGGGACGGGGACGGGGAGTAAATCTGGGGGCGAAGATGGGGAGCAGGGAGGCATCCCCGGCCCCGTCCTGCTTCATTGACATCCGATCCCTAATTGTTGCAAAAGAATGCTTTTTTTTATTATAAACCATTATCAGATCTTAATTACCATTAATACAACTTAGGGTGTGTTTGGTTTTGCGTTAGAAAGAAGAGAAATACGTTTGAGTGCATTGAACGCTTCCTCTTTTTGTTTGGATACTTTTTTTTTCTAAACGCCAACGTGATTTTAGATTCGTAACGTACGTTTATAAGAAGATGGAAATTGTAGCTTCTGCGTTTAGAAAATCACGTTTAGTATTGAATTTATTTTGTTTTACCAATTCTACCCTTTACTTCCTTGCTTGTAGTCTCTTTAGTATTCAAATATTTTAAATATATAACTATATTTTTTTATTAAATTTTTACTTTTGATTTTGTATAAAAAATATATTTTTGTTTGGCTTTGTTAAAATTTGTAAGTGTAATTCTTGTATATTAATTTATTATTATAATTTTGTTATAATATAAATTATTGATCCCATTAAAAAGAACAAAGTAAATAAAAAATTAATTATAACTAAGAATAAAATCATAAATAATTAAAATTTATAGTTTAAAATAGTATTAAATAAAAGAGTACCGAGAATATTAAAAGAATTATAAGTAATATAATTTAATAAAATATATTTTGATATATTTTTCATATATTATTTTTGCTTTTGATATAAAAATATATTTTGTCAATTTTTATATATTATTTTTATTTTAGTAAGTAAATATTAATTTTATTATAAAATAAATAATAATATCTATTTAAATATCTAAATTAAAATGATAGAATAATATAAAAAATTTATTTAAGTTGATGTCTATTTTAGTAATTTTTTATCTAAAAGTAATTTTGAGTAGTGTAATCCAAACAATATTTACTTTACTATAATCCATTTTGATATAAAGACTACCAAACATAAATCAATTTAATACAAACTTACTTTTCATCAAAATCAAGTTTGCAAAATTAATTTTACACAAACTCTCGTTTACAAACTGAAATCCAAACACACACTTAATTGTCAACAAAGAGATAATACTTATTGGTCTCTGAAATTATGTTCGTATTTCAATCTAATTTCAAAAATTTTGATTTACTCAATTTAGTCTCCCAACTTAATAGTTATGACTCACATTGGTTCCTGATCTTATTTTTATCACAGTCTCACAAAATCGTTAACGACATGCTGAGATGGACTAACGACTGCTACATTATACGTTCTAGCGACTATTTGATGTGACAATTGAATTTTTTTACCTTATTTTTTTTTCAACTAAACACTTAAAACCCTAATATAAGTCACGGATACCTAAGTTAAATAATCAAACTAAGTAAATTAAAACCTTAAAAATCAGATTAAAACTCGAATATAACTTCAAAACAGATTTTTAACTTGTGCATTAATTAATTTAAATGAGAATAAAATAAATCAAAATTTAATATAATTTTTATCAATGTTTTCAAATTTAAAATTTCTATACCAAAATTAACTAGGATTTCTCTTTAAATTAAAAATTTAATGAAATAGTGACTTTAATTATCTTAACCAATATCCTAATTAATTACTTTTATGTCTTAAAAAAACTGTATATGAAAAGAAAATAATTAATTTGTCTATTTTAATAAATAGTTATTTTATTAAAATAAAAAAAACTATTTTTTTAGAATTTTTTAAGAACTAATTAATATTATATATATTTTGTTACATTACATTTAGTTATAAAAAATTTATTTATTTCTAATACTTATATTAAAAATGAAAAGAAATTTTAAATTAGTGAATTTTAATCTATAATATAATAATAATATAGTAATTATTTTATATATTCTACGAATATAAATTAATTATTTTTTTATATTTTTATATAAATAATTTTAAAAAAATCTAATAGTTAATCTATTATTTTTTTGGTTTTAGTCCAAATTAAATATTTTTTATTATTTTTGGAAAGAAAATCTTTTGAGGAATTTAATAATATGTGATGAGGAATACCGAATAAATTATACAGAAACCAATTAAAACACAGCATAAAAATATCTTTAGCAAAAGATGAAATAGGCGTCTTTATCTGAGTGGTCACCTTACATCTATTAGACTCGACTATGTTAAGATAAGAATATGATGTGGATGACCATTAATATGGGCGACTGAAATTTTTAAGAAAAAAACTTAAGACTAGCTTTTAATAAAGGTTGAAAAAGATAATCTTGTACAAGTATAAATAAGGCTTCACAGCAATAAAAATTTGAGAAATTCTCCACATACAAGCGTTTTTTTATACAAGTCTTTACAAGTGCACCTTCTTCTTCTTCTTGCGCACGTTCTTCTTCCTCTTCCCCTTCTTCTTTTCTTTCGTTTCTTGCCTTCTCTTTCTCCTTCTTCAACCATTACTGCACGTTTTCACTGCACCTTCTTCTTCTTCTTACTGCACGTTCTTCTTTATCTTCCTCTTCTTCTTCTTCTTTTCTTTCGTTTCTTACCTTCTCTTTCTCCTTCTTCAACCATTACTGCACATTTTCACTGCACCTTCTTCTTCTTCTTCTTCTTCTTTCGTTTCTTACCTTCTCCTTCTCCTTCTTTATTTACGTACTTTTCTCTCTGTTTACTTTCTTCGTTATTCTCGATTTCCATTTTTTTTATATTAAGCTCTGAAATCATTTTTGAAGAAGAAGAAGCAGCAGAAGATGAGGAGGAGAAAGATAAAGAGTTCTGAATTATGCATAAGGTGTACTTCAACGAATTTTGGGTGTATTTCTTAAATACTTTGGGTGTAGTTTTTGTAATCCTTTGAGTGTATTTCTGTAATCCTTTGAGTGTATTTTTATAATCGTTTGGGTGAATTCCTGTAACCGTTTGGGTGTATTTCTGTAATCCTTTGGATATATTTCTGTAATCGTTTGAGTGTATTTCTGTAATCGTTTGGGTGTATTTCTGAAGTTCCATTATCTTCAAATTTGGCAAGAAACTCGTTTTCATGGATGAAGAAGAAGAATAGTCGTTTATAATACATGGTGAGTAGCGCGCTTTGAAAACAAGAAGTGGTTGAATAACGTGCGTTTATTTACTCTTGAATGTGGGAGTGTAATGTGTAACAGCCCAGACCACCCGCTAGCACGATATTGTCCGCTTTGGCACACAAGGCCTCACGGTTTTGCCTTTGACGATAGGGATGATGGCCAAAGCCCCCCACACTCACTCATCAAAACGCGTCATGCTAGGGAGAGGTATCCACACCCTTATAAGGCATGCTTAGTTCCCCTCTCCAACCGATGTGGGCCTTACAATCCACCCCCCTAAGGGAGTCCAGCGCCCTCGCTGGCACATCGATCCGGGTTCTGGCTCTAATACCATCTGTAACAGCCCAGACCACCCGCTAGCACGATATTGTCCGCTTTAGCACACAAGGCCTCACGGTTTTGCCTTTGACGATAGGGATGATGGCCAAAGCCCCCCACACTCACTCGTCAAAACGCATCATGCTAGGGAGAGGTATCCACACCCTTATAAGGCATGCTTCGTTCCCCTCTCCAACCGATGTGGGCCTTACATAATGCGTGTTTTTTGTTGGGCTTGTGCCAACTTGTAAGACTTGTAAGCCAAAAAGACTTGTATGTGTAGCAGGCCTCTAAAAATTTTCTCTCTCTTTTATATTACTAATACAATTCTCTCTCTTTCTTTATTTTACAAGTATTTTTGAATACTCTTCTCTCTCACTCTTTACATATAATATTAGTAAATAACTAAATATATTAATCATCTTTATTATATTGAGATAGTAATTGTGGTACTAGAGTCTTCTACTTATACTTCTTTATTTTATAACACGTTATCAGCACAAGACTCTGATTAAATTTTTAGAAAGACTCAGGTAACAAATTTTCATTATGTCGAAACTCTCTCATCTTGAATTCAATACTCTTGATATATCTGGAAACAACTATTTATCATAGATATTAGATGCTGAAATCCATCTTGATTCAATGGATCTTGGAGATACCATTAAGGCTGAAAATAATGCATTCCAGAAAGATAAAGTCAAAGCCATGATTTTTCTTCGTCGTCATCTTGACGAATGATTGAAAAATGAATATCTCACATTAAAAGATCCTACAGATCTTTGGAAAGACCTTGAAGAAATGTACAATCATCAAAAGACGGTGATAATTCCTCAAGTCCGATATGAATGGACGCACTTGCGTCTACAAGATTTTAAATTCATAAATGAATATAATTCGGCAATGTTTCGAATCATCTCACGAATAAAATTATGTGGAAAAAAGATATCTGATAATGATATGTTGGAGAAAACTTTCTCAACCTTTCATGCCTCGAATGTGCTCCTGCAGCAATAGTATCGAGAAAAATAATTTAAAAAATATTCTGAACTAATTTCTTACCTTCTTGTTGCTGAACGCAATAATGAGTTGCTCTTAAAGAATCACGAAGCGTGCTCAACTGGCGCCGCCCCATTTCCTGAAGCAAATGTGGCAAGTCATTACCCCAGAAGAGGAAAATGACAAGGTTTTAATAATAAGAAAAAATATGGAAGGAAAAGGAATTATGTTCAAAAGAGAGGATCTCACCAGAAGTGGGATAAAGAAAGAAATATTAGGCAAAATAAATCAACAGATGATAAGTGTTTCCGTTGTGGTGAAAAAGGCCATTGGTCGCGTACCTGTCGTACCCCAAGACACTTAGTCGATCTTTATCAAGCATCTTTGAAAAAGGACGACAAAGGAAAGGAAATGAATTTTGTTTCAAATGATGCTGAAAATTTCACCACTCATTATGATGTATCCGATTTCTTTGAGGACCCTGAAGGAAATATTGGTCATTTGATCAATGATGGAATAGTTTAATATGTGAAATTGTTAAGTATCCATGTAAATAAATAATGTAAAGAACTTATTGTTCAGTTTTATTTTCTATGTATTTAAGTTTCAAATATGATGTATATAAATAATGAAATATTAATGTTTATGAATTTTGAAATCATTAAATGTAGTCAAGTTTTAAAATAAAATTTTAGTATATGACATTATGTGCAGTGTTTTTTAGAAAAATAATTCCAATCAAGAATTCAATTTGACTGTGCATGTATTACTACTCAATTTATTATTATTTATCTTCAAATGGCAAAAATATATAATGAAGATGTATGCCTTGCGAATAGTGCAAGTTTGCACACCATTCTTAAAAGTGATATATATTTTACCCATCTTGTGCCAAAAGAAGAATATATTAATACTATTATTGGTTCCGGCAATGTGATAAAAGGCTCTGGAAGAGCTATAATTTTATTTTCTGGAGGAACAAAATTCATAATAAATAATGCACTATTATCTCTACCAGTCTCTGAAAAACTTGTTAAGTTTCAAAGATATTCGCCGAAATAGATATCATATTGAGACTATGAATGAGGGAGGTCATGAGTACTTATGTATCACAACTCATGATTTAAATAAAAAGGTTATATTAGAAAAGTTGTCCTCACTTTCATTTGGGTTATATTATACCAAGATTAGTACAATTGAATCACATGCAACTGTAAATCAGAAGTTTACTAGCCCAAATGAATTCATAACTTGGTACGACCGATTGGATTATCTGAGAACAACCATGATGCGGAGAATTATTGAAAACTCCCATGGACATTCACTAAAGAACTAGAAGATTCTTAATCTAGTGAATTTTGTTGTACTGCATGTTCTCAAGGGAAGTTAATTTTAAGGCCATCACCAGTAAAGATTGGATTTGAATCCCCTGAATTCCTAGAAAGGATTCAAGGCGATATATGTGGACCTATTCATCCACCATGTGGATCGTTTAGATATTTTATGGTCCTGATAGATGCATCTTCGAGATGGTCACATGTGTGCTTATTGTCTTCTCACAACCTGGCGTTTGCGAGATTACTGACTCAAATTATTCGATTAAAAGCACAATTTCCAGAAAATCCAATCAAAGCAATTCGTCTTGATAATGTTAGTGAATTTACTTCCCAAGCCTTTGATGCTTATTGTATGGCTAATGGAATAAGTGTTCAACATCCAGTAGCTTATGTTTACACACAAAATGGGTTAGCAGAATCATTTATTAAACACCTCCAATTAATTGCTAGACCCTTACTTATGAGAACAAATCTCCCAACCTCGGTTTGGGGCATGCTATTTTACATGCTGCAGTACTTATTCGTCTGAAGCTAACGAGTTACCATCAATTCTCTCCTATGTAATAAGCTTTTGGCCAGCAGCCAAATGTTTCCCATTCAAGAATATTTGGGTGTGCGAATATGTTCCCATTGCACACCTAATCGCACCAAAATGGAACTCTAAAGAAAATTGGGGATATATGTTGGATATGATTCCCCCTCTATAGTAAGGTATCTTGAGATACAAACTGGGGATGTATTTAAAGCCCGATTTACGGATTGTCATTTTGATGAATCAAAATTTTCAACATTAGGGGGAGAGAATAAGCTTCCTGAAAAGAAACTTAATTGGAATGCATCATCGTTGATGCATTTAGATCCTCGATCAGGGCAATATGAACTAGAAGTTCAAAAGATTATACATTTGCAAAGAATAGCAAATGAATTGCCTGATGTATTTTCCGATACAAAGTGGATAACCAAATCTTATATACCAGCAAAAAATGCTCCAATTCGAATTGATGTCCCAGTTGGACAAATAGCCACTAAAGCAAATTCACGCCAGAAGCGTGGCAGGCCTGTCGGTTCCAAAGACAAAAAACCTTGAAAAATAAAAGAGGTAAATACTATTCCTGTTGAAAAAGACATAGTAAAGACACCTGCAGTTGTCCAAAATTCTGATATAGTTTTAACGCCAGAAGACGTTCAGGTACTTGAAAATTATGAAGATGACGAGATCTCGATAAATTATGTCTTTACAGGAGAAAAATGGGACTGAAATAAGACAATTGTCAATGAAATATTTGCATATAATGTGTCATTAAATATCATGCATGAAAGTAAGGATCTTGAGCCAAGATCAGTCGAAGAATGTCGACAAAGAAATGATTGGCCAAAATGGAAAGAAGCCATGAAGGCTGAATTAGACTCACTTGCAAAACGTGAAGTTTTTGGACCTATAGTCCGTATATCAGAAGATGTAAAACCTATTGGATACAGGTGGGTATTTGTGAGAAAATGAAATGAGAAAAATGAAGTTGTGCACTACAAAGCCCGACTTGTGGCATAAGGTTTTTCACAAAGGCCCGGTATAGATTATGAAGAAACGTATTCCCCTTTAGTGGTAACAACCTATTTATACGGCTCATTAGATCGGGATATCTATATGAAATTCTCTGAAGGACTAAAGATGCCTAAACCATCCAATGAATATTCACAGGGGTTATACTCAGTCAAATTGCAAAGATCTTTATATGGTCTAAAGCAATCTGGACAAATGTGGTATAATCGTCTTACTGAGTATCTGGCCAAAAATGGATTCAAGAATGATGATATCTGCCCCAGTTTTTATAAAGAAATTTGCATCTGGATTCATTATAATTGCTGTGTACGTTGATGATTTAAATATCATTGGAACTCCTGAAAAGATTCCAACAATTATAAAAACTTTAAAAGAAGAGTTTGAGATGAAAGATCTTGGAAGGACTAAATTTTGTCTCGGTCTGCAGATCGAGCATATAAAAAATGGGATCTTTATTCATCAAACAACATACACAAAAAAGATCTTGAAAAGATTTTATATAGATAAGTCACATCCCTTGAGTACCCCAATGATTGTAAGATCTTTGGATGTGGAAAACGATCAATTCTGTCCTAAAGAAGAAAATGAAGATATCCTTGGTCCTGAAGTACCATATCTTAGTGCCATTGGAGCGCTAATGTATCTTGCCAATAATACACGACTCGATATATTATTTGCTGTGAATTTACTAGCAAGATATAGTTCATCTCCAACCAGAAGATATTGGCGTGGAATCAAACAAATCTTTCGATATCCCATGGAACGATTGATATGAGATTGTTTTATCCCTATGGATCCAAGTCACAACTAGTTGGCTATGCAGATGTTGGATACTTGTATGATCCACACAAAGGGAGATCTCAAACAGAATACTTGTTCACATATGGTGGTACAACTATATCATGGAGGTCTACGAAATAGACGATAGCAGCAACCTCCTCTAATCATGCTGAAATACTAGCGATACATGAAGCAAGTCGCGAGTGTTTTTAGCTCAGGAGTTTGATCTAATATATTCTGTCATCATGTGGACTAACTGATCATAAGATAGCTCCAACTGTCCTGTTTGAAAATAATACAGCATGCATTGCTCAGCTTAAAAGCGGATACATCAAAGGTGATAGAACAAAGTATATTTCTCCCAAATTCTTCTTCACTCGTGATCTTCAAAATCAATGGACAATTGATGTCTAACAGATCTGCTCAAGTGATAATCTGGCAGATTTATTTACAAAGTCATTCCCAAAATCCTCTTTTGAAAGATTGGTACATGAGATTGGGATGCGCCAATTTCGAGACATTAAATTATGTTGACAAGAGGAGGAGACTGTACTCTTTTTTCCTTGGTCAGTTTTTTTCATTGGATTTTTCTTGACAATGTTTTTAATGAGACAGTCTCTATCACAAAGGATATTGTACTCTTTTTCCTTCACTAAGGTTTTTTCCCACTAGATTTTTCTTTAGTAAGGTTTTAATGAGGTAATAATCCTAAATGGTCATCCAAGGGGGAGTGTTAATATAAGTATATGATGTGGATGACCATTAATATGGGCGGCTGAAGTTTTTAAAGAAAAAATTTAAGATTCCTACGAAGACTAGCTTTTAATAAAGGTTGAAAAAGATAATCTTATACAAGTATAAATAAGACTTCACAGCATGAGATATGAGATATACAACAATAAAAATCTTCTCTCTTTCTTTTATATTACTAATACAATTCTTTCTCTTTCTTTATTTTACAAGTATTTTTGAATACTCTTCTCTCTCATTCTTTACATATAATATTAATAAATATATTAATAATCTTTATTATATTGAGATAATAATTGTGATACTAGAGTTTTCTAGTTATACTTCTTTATTTTATATTTATTTCACAACAGACTAGACTATTATCCCACCTAATTTTGAATATTTTGATAGATTAGTTAATTTGAACACAATTCTTGTTCTGATATACTTCTTTTCTTAAAAAAATTGATTTTATTTTAAATTTGATAAGAGAAAAATGATCAATTTTAAAATACTTCCTCGGTTCCTCCACTTTTTATGACAACATGTTCTATCAATAAAGCAAATATAATAGAGATTGAGATGTTATTTCAATTTGGGAGTTACAACAAAGTTTTAGTCTTTGCTAAAACACCTTCCATTGAGTTATACAAACTACAAAGTCAACAATTTTTCACATGGTAGGCCAAGCATTTTGTTGTGGATATTCAACACGGGTAGCAGTACACACAGATTTTACAGATGCACATGAATGAATCAATAGCATCCTTTCTTTCTTTGTTTGAGCCTAAAAGTCTAAAACTAAAGTCTATATGCTCACTCCTAAATCCTACTTCCTTAGTAACGAAACAATGCACTATACTAATAATATTGCTGATTTGCTGTCTAATAATAACAGGTCTCTTCTTTTTAGGAAGAAAAAGAAAATAGTTGTTTGAAAGTAATAATAACAATTCCACCAAAAAGGAAAGAATGTCCTCAATTAACATCATATATATGAATGACCAAAGAAGAGAGAAGCCATAACAAATATACTTTGCAAAAACACTTCAATAATGTCATCAGTTCTCCTATTCAGCATTCATATATTGTTGGTTCAGAAGGGCTCTTCTGCAACACCAACATGCCAAACCACATGTGGCACAATACCAATAAGATACCCTTTTGGCACTGCCTATGGTTGTGGCCACCCTGCATTCTCTAAGCACATGAAATGCAACCTTGGAACTCTTGAATACTACTCATCAACAAGAACCACCAGCAATAATAATGCCTACACAGTTTCCTCAATAGACTATGCAAGTAGCACAGTTATAATCATAGACCCTTTGATGTCAAATTGCACTGAGATGCAAAACTCTGGTAGCTTTACCTTAGGTGATGACACACCATTCACATTGGCCAAGGAGAACATCTTTGTCCTCCTTGGCTGCTCCACCACCTCTCCAATGTTCGATTCGAGGGAAGACTTCTGCGACACAGGATCCGGCTCCCGGGTTTGTAGAGGGATGTATTCATGCAGAGGAGTGACAGGGATTGGGCTGCCACAGAATGCACCAATATCAACATGTTGTGTATATGACTACCCTACTGGAATTGGGTTGGGATACAGTTTGGACCTTCCAAAGCTTCAATGCTCTTCTTATGCTTCTGTTTATGAGTTTGGAGATGAAGGGGACCCCATGAAGTGGAAGTTTGGGGTATCATTGAATTATAATGATTCTTATAATTATAGTGATGCCTGTAAAGATTGTGAAGCAAGTGGAGGCTTTTGTGGGTTTGCTAGTTTGGATGAATCATTCTCTTGTGTTTGCAACAATGGTGTTAACACCACCACCAATTGTTTTGGACAAGGTTAGTACTCTTCATAATAGGGTAGCTTCATTGTAAGAAGTTGAGAGTTACTTTAATGTTTAATTTGAGGATAAAATTGATACAAAGTTTTGAATATTTTAAAAATTTCTTCCAAACATTAGAACTAAAAAACTTATTTTACCTATATATAGTCATTGTTGCTTTAAATTCTTGGTTGTTAATCAATGTATCTAGATACAGAAAAAATAGTATTTGTAGTTTTGTACTACTCAATGTGTGCAATTTCTTTACAATCCTTGTTTGCTTGATATTTAATTATTTCATTTGAATAGGAAATGCTTTAAGTGGGACAATGGGACTGAAAATTCAAACCGTGTTGACTATTGGAGGTAAAGATTGATATTACTTGTCTTCCTTTGAAGTATCAACTATTTTGTTTCTCTTTCTTCAGCTCTCTTTTATTCTATTTTTTTCCCTATAACATCAGAATTGTTCTCTCTTGTTGTAACTCATACTCATTCAAGTTAATTTACACTTGTCTGCAGAATGTATATGGAATAATTTGCATACACCATATAACTAAAGATATATGGGAATATGCACTCTTCTTAATTATCTTGTGTTCACTGAAGTCGTTAATTGGTGTGGCTGGATGATGTTTCTGCAGGACTTGTAGTGTCTTGGATGTTTTTACTCCTCCAATGCAGATAGTGACAAAACAAATAAAGGGCTAGGGAATGAAGAAGAAACATGTCTTACCATTTTAATTAGTGCTTCATTTTGGTTATTTGACTCTAAAGCACAGATAGGGCCAAATATATGTAATTTATATCAAATTGAAATGGCAAGCAAGCATCTGTTTTTAATTCATAGTTGTTGGATTGAATAGAATATTTTAACTAGGAATGCTATATATATAATTTTTGTGTATACTTTTCCCGTATATTTTTTTATTTTTTGTATTAAAAATAATTGATAAGAAGTGAGAAAACTGTGTCAATGATAGTATTAACATATAATCTCATTCCCGTATAAATACAACTTTTATAAAAATATAATATTCCTATCTTAAGATTTTTGAAAATTCTCTATCATTTTTTCAACTCCACCCCCTTAGAGTATTGCATCGAGGGAAGTCACATTTTCCTGACTAGTTCAATTACATTATAGTCTTAGCATATACAGGACTACATTACAATGCGAACAATAAAGAGTAAAGATGTCGAAAAAGAAATGAATGTGGATTGTGGAGCATAGTCAAGACTGGTTTTAGTTTAATTACCCTAAAATAAAGTCATAGGATCTTATTAATCTAGAGTTGGATAAGAATGTAAAAAATATAACGTGGGATATAGGTCGAAATAAATCCAACTCGACATATATATAACAAAAATTTCATTCCATGATTATTATAAAATTTCAAGCAGATGTTATTTGGGTTCTCAAAAACCTTGACATATATAATTTTACAAAGTAAAGACACAGAACAGAGCAGACGTATTTTACAAAGTATAAGCTAAGTCAAAATATATAATTTTGGATCTAGTCCGTGATTTGTAGGCATGAATTAATTAATTAGTTAGTGCGTGGAGTGTCCAAAGTATTTGCTACATCAATGACGAATCGATATTGAACATCATTGTTGACAAGTCTACCCATAGCAGTGTTCACATAATCCATGGGAATAACTTCCACATCTGCACTAATATTGTGCTTTGCCGCAAATTCAATCATCTCTTGTGTCTCTCTCATTCCTCCACCTGCACTCCCACTTATTGACTTCCTCCCTATTAAATAAAAACAAATATTAATTATTATTATTACAGATACTAACTGGCTAGCTAGGTATAGCAAGGCTTACCCATAATGAGTGGCAGAGACGGTAATTCAGGAGATGAGGCTGCAGGTGCACCCACCAATATCAAATTGCCTCCTGTCTTCAATAAACCAACTAAAGGGTACACAGAATGAGGTGCTGAAACTGTGTCAATGATCCCATCCATTGTCCCGGTTGCATCCTAATTAAGGTTCAATTTAATAAAATTATATTGATCAATAAATTAAGAAATAAAGTTTACCTGCAATTGTTGTTGCTGATGACTAAGCAAGAAGGCATCCACACCAAGACGTTCAATTGCTTCCTCCTTCTTCCGGGAAGAAGTGCTTATAACAGTGACCTTCATACCAAAAGCCTTGGCAAACTTAACAGCCAGATGGCCGAGCCCACCAAGGCCCACCACACCCAAGTGCTGACCGGGCCTGCAGAGCCCGTGGTGCAACATGGGGTTGTAAACAGTGATTCCAGCACACAACAAAGGGGCTGTGGCATGCAGAGGCATAGATTCGGGAATTGTGACGGCAAAGTGCTCATCAACAACAAAATTATCAGAGAAGCCTCCATAGGTTATTGATCCATCATGGTAGTGTGAGCTAGAGGTTAGAATCATTTTGGGGCAGTAAGTTTCCAAGCCCTGTGTGCAGTTGGAACACGTGCCGCACGTGCCCACAATGCCACCCACACCAGCCACATCACCAACCTTAAATTTTGTAACTTGTCTTCCCACCTGTGTCACTTGCCCCACAATCTCATGCCTGAAAAATAATACAATGTTAACAAAAGTAAATAATATTCTTTTGGTATTAAAGGCATGCTTGATATATACATACCCGGGGACTAAGGGATAGATGCTTATGGCATGATCATTCTTCAGCATATGAAAATCGGAGTGGCAAATCCCGCAGTAGAGTATCTTGATGGTGATATCTGTATCACCATTTGCCCTTGAACAAAACAATTTCAGATCAGAAAATTAAAGTCCATGTGACAATTATATTTTCAATGTTAGGTAGGTGGATACCGTCTGGTGAAATGTAAAGGGGAGAGAATTCCCGATGAATCTCTTGCAGCCCATCCATAGGCACGCATTGCTTCCTTTTCTTCTGTTAAACCTTCTTGGGACATTTCTAATAACACGTAATATATTGAATTAGTTAGTACGTACAACAGAGTAGAGCATGTTATATATATGTATTGGTGGGGTCTTGACGTTTAGAGCAAGAAAACTGCACAGGGAAACAGTATTATCGCCACTGATGGCGTTTACCGTTGAGCGTTTACGTTTCAACGAGGAGCTTCAATGCTTGATTTTTCTACTTTGACTATGCACACTAAAAGTCTAAAATGTCACAAATTAGAATCAGGCGTTTCAAGAAGATAAATATTTATTTTTTATCACATAATTTTTTATTAAAAATAAATCGTGCATTTAAAAAAGCATAACTCTGAAAGGAAATTACTAGTCTGATCTGTTTCTGCTCGGTAATAGCATTATCGGTTGAGGCTTGGCAGTGAAGATATCTGAATGTTGATGCAGTAGCAGGCACAGTATGTAGCTGCCTACCATAATCTTTTTTCTATTTTTTACGTCTATATTTTATTCTATTTTGTTTTTGACATTCAGTCAATCTCATTTTTCAGATCAGAAGTGAAAGCGATTGTTCATTTGACGAACCTTAATACTTGGTGTAGGGAAACTAGGCCTCTGGATTTTGTCTCTGACGTTGCATTGGCTTTAATGGATTAATTAAATCAATAAATTACTACATATAGTAATAGAAAAAAGGAAATCCATCAAAGTTAGATAGACCTGAACAATATGGCCGGTCAACGGTAATTTTTTCAGGGTATGGTCACCAAAAAATTAATAATTTTATAATTAATTTTAATTTTTTTTTTTTTTGTATTCCGAAGATATATTTAACAAATATAATAACAGAAAATTTTTTAATATTTTTGATATATTCAATACACTTTTAATAATTTATAAAATATTTTTTAATATTATTCTTACCTTTAAGCTTTTAGATAGGAGTGCACATAGGATCGACCCATCGGGTGAAATCGGATTTGTTTTGATCCAGATTCGTCTCTAAATAGTACAAAATGACTGGGTCTATTTTGATATCTTTACTTGATTTTAAATCTGATGAAATCACATTATTTTTATATCACACTAAAATCAAGTCTAAATCGAATAAAATCTGAGTCTTAGTAAATTTTATGCTAAAAGTTTATGATAATATTTATTTATAAATAAAAAAACTTATTTATTATTGAGAAAATGATATTTATATTAGAACTTGAATTTATCCGAAAATTCTAGTTTTATAATTCTTTGATGTATTTTTAATTCAACAAATTTGATTAAAAACAAAATAGTAAGAATGAAAATAATTTAAAATAAATATACTTTTTATAGTGTATCACGACATTATTACCGAAGTTTGAATCCGACATTTTTTGAATTTCTAAATTTTTTAAAACAATTATTCTATAAGATTGCAATATTCACATAATAATTAAAGTCTAATAATAATAATTAAGTCGATTACACACTAAAATGTATATTTAAAGCCTCATAATAAGAACAAAGTGCTTTTTTTTCTATGTGGGTTCAACGGCCGGGTCCGGATGATATTATTTTGACTCGAACCCAATTTAATAAATTAGTCATCAAGTCATTTATTAAAATCTTGAGTCTAATCAAATCACAATAAAACTGGACCAAATTAATCCCAAAGCGATTGGATCCAGGCCGGGTCTTCTAGCTAATCAGGTTTATTTTTAGAATACAAGTTAGCGAAATTCTTAAAACAAAAAATTAACAAAAAATGATCGAAAATTGCCCTACTTAATATTTATTTATTGAAAAATTCTCCACATACAAGCGTTTTTTTGTACAAGTCTTTACAAGTCATTTATATTAACGCGCTTCGAACCGTTACTGCACGTTTTCACTGCGCATTCTTCTTCTTCTTGCTGCACGTTCTTCTTCCTCTTCCTCTTCTTCTTCTTCTTTTCTTTCGTTTCTTGCCTTCTCTTTCTCCTTCTTCATTTACGTGCTTTTCTCTCTATTTTCTTTCTTCGTTATTCTCGATTTCTATTATTTTTTGACATCAATCTCTGAAATCGTTTTTGAAGAAGAAGAAGAAGCAGTAGAAGATGAGAAGGAGAAAGAGAAAGAGTTCTGAATTATGTATAAGGTGTACTTTAACGAATTTTTGGTGTATTTCTTAAATTCTTTGGGTGTAGTTTTATAATTCTTTGGGTGTAGTTTTATAATCCTTTGGGTGTATTTCTGTAATCCTTTGGTATATTTCTATAATCGTTTGGGTGAATTCCTATAACCGTTTGGGTGTATTTCTGTAATCCTTTGGGTGTATTTTTGTAATAATTTGGGTGTATTTCTATAATCGTTTGGGTGTATTTCTGAAGTTCCATTATCTTTAAATTTGGCAAGAAACTCGTTTTCATGGAGGAAGAAGAAGAAGAGTCGTTCATAATACATGGTGAGTAGCGCGCTTTGGAAACAGGAGGAAGTGGTTGAATAACGTTCGTTTATTTACTCTTGAATGTGGGAGTGTAATACGTGTGTTTTGTTGGGCTTGTACCAACTTGTAAGACTTGTAAGCCAAAAAGACTTGTATGTGTAGCAGGCCTCTTATTTATTATTACAATAATTAATAAATGTTGAGGAAGACAACTTACTGTTTTTTTTTTAACATTATCAAATTTTTAAATAATTATAAAAATATTTGATAATAAAAAAATTAATTAAAAATAATAAAAATTTATCTTATTTAATATTTATTAATTGTTATAATAATTAATAAATAATAAATAAAATAAATTCTAACAGTTTTTTTTTTTTTGTTTCTATAACATTATCGAATAATTAAGCGGATATGAATGTGCTTGATGGAGCTAATTTTTGGTCAAGTTTCATCTTGGGTTTACCTAAATTCATGATTGTTTCTACTTGGAGAAGTGATATAAAGTATGAATAATATAAGTTGAATATTTATAATAAAGTATTCTAATTATTAGCAGATAAGAAGGAATAGTAACCCATTGAAGTAAAGGAACATGAAATTTAGCTTGGCTTGGTTGAAGAAGTAGAAGATGGTAGGTGGGTGAAACGTAACGCTTGGGGTTCCATTATAAGCATGGTTTTTGGTTTGGTCTCACGGGAATCCGGCCACCCTCTCTCACGTGTTTCTCTCTCTGCTATACACGTTTCTTCACAACCATACAAGCTTTGGTCGGTGCGTGCTTCCAAGAACTCCCTAACTTGCTAATAATTGACTAAAATTAATATTGCTATTATTAGAAATGAAAAGTTTGATTAAACTTGATTAATATTACTGATGAAATTCAATGTTTCTTAACTGTTATACACACACATACATAAACATAAGTAGTCCCTTTTGGACGGCAATCAGAGAAACTTAGCTTGTGATAATGCATGCATATAGAATCCATGCTGCTATAACAAGACAAATAAATAAAATAATCAAATCAAGTGGTTGATCGATCATGACCGTTAAAAGTATCCTCTTATAGAATAATGGATTACATTGTATGAAATACATACATACAGTGTCAAGTAGCTAGAATGGATTACATGGGGACAAAAACGCTTTATCCTTAAAATGATCCCATATATATGAGATTTGAAAAACTAAAGGCTCTAACTTTATTCCATGAATAATGATCTTAACAAAGACAACATTGTACAACGGATCATAAAGTAACAACAATGGTTGTTTGGATATGTAGACTACTCAGCTTTTTCCAGGAAAACGAGTAATTAAATTATGCTTTTCATATTTTAGTCACACACAGTCACACTGGAAATTAATTCTACTCCTCACCGAATAAATTGAACAAGTAACCGTAAACATTGCATATGGATTAATAACTAGTTGAGCTTGAGAAATGTATAAAGATAATGTTGATATCCAAATAAAATAAAAGAGCAGACGTCATGTTACCAAGTTTACGTATTTGAGGCAGGTTCCTAAAAGGAAGTGTACTATTTTTGCCAAAAATGTTGTTCAATTAAGTTGCAAAGCATCGCCGCTGGGGCCATATCCGTATGTATCGTCGATTGATGATGAATCAGTGGCAGTGCTGCCCCAAAAGCTATCAGTTCTCTGCAATCACTAACTAGCTACCTAGAATTTTTCTCTCTCTTTCTTTAATTTCTTTTGGGAGTATAAACTACCATAAGTAACTAGAGTTAATAATCAATATGTAATGTGGGATAATAACATAATTAATGGCTTAACAAGTAAATGGGGTTGTGGAAAGAAAAGTGAAGTTAATGAATCTTTTGGTGGAAAAGGGACGTTTCAAAGAAGGAAATAGACAAGGTGTTGGGAGTGTACAGGGCAGGCAGTAGTGCCTGTATTATGTTGCTGCTGCTGCCTCTATCTGTTTCTGTCTTCCTACTTCTTCAATTCCCTTCATCACTTTTTTTCCCCCTCCTACTCCTACTACTACTACTTCTTCTACTATCCTCCATCTCTACCTACCTACCTATCTACCTACTTACTACTGCTACGTACTACCGTTTCTTGCTATAGCTGCTGCTTCTCTTCTCTTATTAATTGAACTGAACCCTATATTCTATTACTATATTTAATAAAGCTATAGTTGATGTACCACATCATCTCAATAATAATCTATTTTTTCATGCTTCTGTTGTTCCTATTGTCCAGTATTTATGGGTCACTCCTTTTCCTTGATTTGTGTATCCACTGTATGCCACCATATATACTTGTGCTCTTATATATAAATATATATCAAGTGTAATTGTAATTGAAAAATATCGGTAATAATAACTAATGACATTTTGGAGGACCACTACTTCAAAATGTTTGTGGCTGAGAACTTGACAAGTGTATATATAAACGTAACCAAGGTGTGATGTGAAAATAATCCACCTTGATGCAACTTATTTAACAAAAGAGGATTTCTCGCAAAGGGGTAGTTGCTAAAAACATAAAAAAAGATCCAGTTTGAGAGAAGATCAGCAACAAATTCCGTAATCCAAAACATGTTATTTAATTTATGTGTACTACTAATTAAACCATCATTTATTTCTAAGTTCTACTCGTTTTGTTATATATACGAGGCCAGTGGATCATCATCACCTTATACTTGCCATTGCAGTTTTGGATCATATGCTTTTCTCGTTTACATATATATTATTATATAAAATATATATTCCGAAAGAGATCTGAAAAAGACTTGTTATTACCCCCACTACCACCACCCTCTCGCCCATATAAATGATTTTACTGATTCCCAATCACACACTATATAGCAGCTCTTTGATGAGAATCACAAGCACTCATCAACGTAACAATAACATTCAACTCCATCCCTAGCAACTTTTTCTTTTTCTTTTCTTTGATGAAACCATTCAATTGGTGGTGAAGGAGAGTATCTTTGCCTCTGCAAAAGGAAACTCAACCTTAACTTTTTTTTTTCCTCTCTCTCTTTCTCTGTCTTTCAATGATGCCACCTGGTGATACACCTTCGAAGCCTACTGCAACAACAAAAACATGCTCATCACCTAATACAAAAGATCATGAGAATTCCGACCAGCAAGGTGGAGGTGGTGGCCGGAAAACCACAAAGGCGGCAGCAGCAGAACAAGGACTAAAGTGCCCTCGATGTGACTCACCCAACACCAAATTCTGCTACTATAACAATTACAGCCTTACGCAGCCACGCCACTTCTGCAAGACTTGCCGCCGCTACTGGACAAAAGGCGGAGCCCTGCGCAACGTCCCCATAGGCGGTGGATGCCGCAAAAGCAAGAAAGGGAAGCCCTCGTCGTCGTCCTCCATCTCTTACTCAAGGGCATTTTCATGCGACTCCTCCAGGGACTCTGGTTCTTCCTCTGACCTCGCTGGCCTTAGGTACCTCCATGGGCTTTCTTCTCCTCCCATGGATTTTCACCTTGGAGGGTTAACTTTCCCTGTCCCTTCTAGGCTGCAACATCATCATCAACCTCCAATGGCTACTACAGCTGCTTTCTATAACAACCAGTTCTCTTCTTTTGGGGATGTTGTTCCGGGAGCTACTACTACTGCTTCTGCTTCTGCTTCTTCCGCCATTGATTATCCCTCGGGGAGTTCTTTGATTGGTCTGAACTATCCGTTTTGTTCTTCAGATGGAAGCGGTAGTAATGGTGCAATAATCCATGGCGGTATGAACAATAACTTTGAGGGTAGTAGTAGCCTTGCGTCTTCGATTGAGTCGTTGAGTTCCTTGAACCAAGACTTGCATTGGAAGCTTCAGCAGCAAAGGTTGGCAATGCTCTTTGTCGGAGACAACCACCACAAAGAAGATCACAACAACAGCAACCGCAACGGCAACGTTTCTTTTTCTCCCGTGGTTGTTGATCTTGATCATCATCATCATCATCATCAGCAGCAGCAGCAGCAGCAGAGACCCCAACCAATTTTATTTGAGAATCTTGAAATTTCAAAGGCAGGTGCAGGTGCTACTACTGTAGATGCAGATACTAGAGCCACAGAATGGTTCTTCGGGAATTCTCATGCTCCTACTCCAACGACTACTACCAGCAGCGGTTGCAATGGCCATGAAGATAGCTGGATGATGGGCAGCAGCGGTGTCCATGGTTGGCCTGATTTGCAACCGCACCCGCAGCAACAGTACAGTTCTTTGCCCTAGCTGCTAGAAATTAATTATATATGAAAACCCCTTTCTTATTTATTTAATTATGTTGGGTAAGGTACATGTAACAACGTAACAGATCAGGAAGAATTTAATTAATTAAGATCATAATGTATGTCTTTCGCTGTTACAACTCATTACATAAATATTTGATCATCATATGTTTAATATTTTAGTCAACTAATTGCGTTTTATTATCGCTTCAATTTTATTATGGAGTGTGTCAAATCAACAGTGTTCATACTCGAAAGGGAAAGCAACAATATGTAATGGGAGTTGAGTTGATGATGATGATGATGAATTGAGGAGTTTTGTCTTTATATGGAAATGGTTCTCATCATCATTAAGCCTCCCTCCCAGTATATCTGAAAAGGGTCGGTGGTATGTTATGCAGTACAGTAGTTTTACGGTTTTGACTCAATATAGTATTGGGATCTGTGATGGAGTTTTGGAGTGTTGTTAATTCAATTCAAAACCACTGTCGTCTATCTGAGGCTTCTTAATTCAGTTGGTGCTGATCAATGCACAAAACAAAGCAGTGAGAGCAGTGACTGTGCATCAAAGAGCTATATATGCTTGCATTCAGCTCTTAATTAGTACCCTCTTGCAGTGGTATCATTCACCACTCTTGTCATTGCTCTCACAACAACCCATGATTTTTTTAGATACTTTTCATGTCTAATTGGTTATTTGCAATAATTATTGCACTGAGGTGTTATTTAATTTGCTAGTGACCCCCCAAAAGTGGTGCTTTCAAAGTGAGTTTAATCAAAACTATTGCCAACGTTTGAATCAATAATGCACTACAGAGGAAATAAAAAATGTCACTGGAGAAATAATATATAAAATATAATAAAAGGAAAAAAAAGTTATGTAAAAAATATTATTGGAATGTACTTTTGACCAAGTATACTTCAATTATTGTTTAGTCAAAATCATGGGTATAATTTTTCAGACAAATATGTGAATAATTATGGTTTATGAATTTTATACGAATTATATTTTTTTTAATACTACTTTCTTTTAAAAAAAGTTCAGGTCTTATATTTTTAACTTATATAAATGTTCAAACAATGTTAGCAATATATAAGACAAATGTATAGTACAAAGATAACAAAAGTGCTATCATTAGCTTGTTTGATTTAGATTTTTCATACTCCAACCAGCATAAATTAAATTTATCTTTCCGAAAAGATTACAAGTAAATCGCAAGTTTGACCACCTATAACAATAAAAGACTAATTTGTATAGTATGTGATGCGATTTACATGTACTATATAAAACAATAATATATATATTTGCAGAGGATGCATGTAAAATAAACAAAGAAAGCAAAGAAAAGAAAAGAAAAGAAAATGGTTATGTTTAGCTTTAATTTGAGAGTTTGTTGGAGAGTGAGCCCTCACATCCATCCGTGCTAAATGGCACTGAGCATGAACTCTCATTGCACTTCTGTTTCATGCACAGAGAGAAGGTAAGGGAAAGAGGGAGCAAAGCAAAGGCATGACTTGAACATTTGCTTTTTCTTCCTTGCATTGCCTTTGTCATAAAGTCTTTTATATTCCTTACTTTCGCTATTTTACCTCCAAAACCAGAGAGAGACCCCACAAACCTGAACCAAAATATTTATGTTATTAATTTTTGCCTCTCACCATATATCATATCTAGTCATATTCAATTCACATAGAAATATGTCTTTGAGCATGCAAAGTGTTTTGTTTACTGTGTTACGTAAAATTTAGAAAGAAAAAAAAAAGTTATTTACTCATCCGCGTATATGAGAAATAGCTAGATTAAGAAAAAGTTGAAAAGGAAAAATTTCAAGTATTTTTTAATCCGTGACTACTGAGGGTTTTGTTTTCTTGCTTAATATGTATATATGCAAAAAATGAATTAAATTTAGAACTAAAACTAAGTGGCTTATGCATCTAAATTAGGCATGTTAATAGCAATATATTCCGTTACCTCAAGATCTAATGAGAAAAAAAAAAGCCATTTTAGTTGCAAACACTTGCCTCCACCAGCAGGAAAAAAAAAATTTAGATTAAAAAATTTTTAGATATATGTCTAGACTCTAGATTGCTATATTCTATCTAGAAGTTTATATATTCTCTCTGATTCTTAACATTGTTATTTAGACCTTTATTTCATCATACCTGCCTATTCATCATAGGCAATCAAGTAATATTTTTTTACGAAATACAGATGAGAATTAAAAAAATATATCTAATATTGTGTATTGGGTAAAATCAAGACTTCATGCCTTTTTCTGATTACTATTTTTGAATATTTAAAAGTTAAATAACATTATATTATTATTCTAAATAATAGATGTTTCTTCACTAGTTATGAAACTCTTGTATCTAATGTATTTATGTAGTTCACTATTTCGTGTGCTTCTATGTGAGTTAATTGCTTATGGGTCACGGCCAGCAGAGCAAAGAGATAGAGATTGAATTCATATATATAATGAGTTGAGAAATGAAAAACATTACATGGAAGGTGCGTGATTAACGTGAATAGTTTACAGAGAAAAAACCCTCCCTTTTTTGGTGAAACCAAACGAAGTTGGGTGTGTCAAACTGTCATTTTACAACATATAACAAACTGCAAGAAGCTCATGACACATGCATTGAACTCTTGATGAAGAGAAACTCTATATTCTCTCCACTTCTCATGATTCCTACTACACCGAAAAAACTTGTGGCCCCACCATCTTTGATCACTTGATAGTTCCCCCACTATCCCAACTGCATGCAATCATATGTATGACCACAAAAGCTCAAAAGGAACGCCACTAACAATCACCACCAATATTCAATTTTTCTTTATATTATATCATTATATTTCATAATTTCCTATTCTATGCTATTTAATTTAAAAATATTAAAAATCAATCATTTTTATTAAAATATTAGTATATGCTATTCAGCAAACTTCACCATATCCGCTTAATTACCTAAAAATAATGACTATGTAAACTAAAATTAACTATTAAAATTAGTCATTAGTATAAAATATATGTTAAAATATAAATACACATTAAGAATAAATTATACATATATTTATATATAAATACATTAATAACTCATTTTAATAACTAATTTTTGTCTATAAATAATATTTTTAAAAATTAATTAAACACATATTATAAACAATAAAATAAAACTTTTTGTAAATAAAAGTATCATTTACCTCTATAAAATATCTATATAATTTTTTCTCACTTTTTATGTGTGTTGTTGACCATTTACATATATTATAAAAAAAATTTATATCGTACTCTCAATTATTTTTTTTTTTCATTATATTTACTCTTATTCTTTCATTTTATATCATATTTAAATATTTATTATAATAAGTAAAATAAAATACCTACTCATTAATATTTTTTATTGTATTTATTAATATTTTTATGGTCTAACAAATATTATTTATTTTAAATTTAATTAATAATAACGTACCAATATTAGTGAACTCATTAGTATCAATATTAATGAGGAGGTATTTTATTGTACTCATTAATATTTTTATAATGTAATAAATATTTAAAATATAGTATAAAATAAAAAATAAAAATAAATATAATACAAAAGGTTAAAAATATGGATAAAAAATAATTTTATATAATAATAAAATTTGATTAATTTTCTAACTATACAATAGTTGAAAACAAATAAAACATAATTTTTTTCTTATTTTTTTCTGATGTGAGGTATTCAATTTAAAAAAATTGTAAAGAAAATAAAATATATATTATTAAAAAAAATTATGCCATTTAAGTTGTAATTTATTGACGTTACGTACGTATGTATGTATATATATACACATATATAGTGGCAAGCATTATACAGGCAACTAAGCATGAATAATAGGTCTGTCATGTGCGTGTAGCATGAGAAGTACTAATACATCGCTGGATCACACACAAGCTAAAGCCAAAGAAAGCATCGTCATCGCATTCACGCACAACGTCCTAACTAACTACCTAATGTAACACTCACTCCTCTTCGTCTTGGATAAGAAGAATTCATCAGCATTCCATTAAACCCTGAAAATGAGAACAATACTTGGGGTTGATCCGTCACTAAATTTGGCTTCTTCCACACTTTTGATGAATGTATACAGGATTGTGGTTCATCAGAAACTGACAAGACAACCGCCACAGCCACCCCTATCCCCTCTTCAAATCATTAATCATTTCACTTCTTGGACTCTTGTCCACAGGATTCTTCTTTCCATTCTCCGTTCTAATCTCTCTCTTTCTTATCTCCACCTTCTTGATTTTTTTATATAGGTTCAATGATACTTTGTTCAATCATTTATAAATATGAATATTAAAATTTAGTTCTAGTTTGTAGATACTATGAGTGTAATTAATTGTGAAAAAAGTTGTTGAAATAAAAAAAATTATTATTTTTTAAAAATAATTATTCTATCTAAGATCTAACTTTTTTTTGACATAGTTAGTCCACTGTATTTAGGGTGGGCAATGGGTATGCTAGGGTAAAGTTTGGACTCTATCCTAACCCTATTGGCGGGTTGAAAATTTTATTAAAACTTTATCATACTCTATCGCGGGTTGAGAATCTCTCAACCCTAACTCTACCTGCACCCTAAAATTCTAAACCCTACCCTACCCATAGAAATATCAAATTTTTTCAAAGTAAATATAAAATTCAATCATTTCAAATTTTATACATATTAATAACATAAAAAATAAAAAACTAATGCTCTAAATTACTAAATTAACTAACTAGTTTAGTGGTTGTTCACTTATTGTAAGTCATTACATAAGGGAGGTTGTGGGTTTAACTTTCACTTTCTTCACTATATACCTATTTTTTAATAAAACATGTGTTATATATGAGGTGTGGGTAGGGTAGGATAGGGTACATCCTAAACCTGGGTCGGGTAGCCTACCCTACTCAAACGGATTTGATCGGGTTAGGTACCCGCGGGTAGGGTATGAATTGCCAGTCCTAACTGTATTTACGAACTTCATTAAAAATAATAAGTTTATCTATTGGTGTAGTAAATTTATTTCTATTTCTGTACAATTTATATCGTATTAACAATTTAATTTAATTAATTTAATTTTATTCACATAATTTAATATTTAAATAGATATAATTTAAATTAATACTTTAATTTGATAAAAAAATCGATATAGTCGTATTATTATACTCATATGATTAATTATGTTAAATTGGTTGTACTCGTATTATTTTTAAAACATGACAAACAAAACATATTATGTACCTATATTTACACTCTGATATTATTAATTTGAAGGGTTGTATACTGTAACGAATCCGACTCACGGCTATCCCATACTCGAATAGTCCCAAAACTCGCTACTTGAGTCTAAATAACACCGCTCTTCTAAAAGGTTTAAAACCGGTCTATTAGAACTCCTAACCAACGTTCAAATTCAAAAGACTCCTTATCTTAGTCAGATAAGACAAGATAGGACACTCACCATTACCTATATAAAGAGAAGTCCCAGGCTCCCTCCAGGTACAACTTTCATTCTACATATCTTATACCTCTGAGATCCGTTCTAACTTATACCTCATCGCTCCAGTTGAAGAATCCGGTCTGAGATCCGTTCTAACTTATACCTCATCGCTCCAGTTGAAGAATCCGGCATTCGCTCTGACCCGCAGGTTCCGATCCACATCACAAACCATACCGGAGACCTCCAGTACATATACATTCATCTCTTTTATTGAGATATTTAAAAAGTCATATTTAGCCGTTGAGATCCCTTCAAAAGAAATAATACGAAAATGTTTATTTAAAATAAGACGAATATGTTTATTTAAAATTTAAAATTTTAAATAAATCTATTTGTATTAATTTTAAAATTAAAAAAATTAAATAATAGGAGTGCTTTTATTTAATTTTTTTAATTTAAAAATAATACGAGTACATTAATTTTTTTAATTTAGAATTACTAGTTTTAAACTAATATTTTTTTTGACATCGAATAAATATAATTAATCATGTGAGTACAATAATACATTAATACTACGTTTATTTATATCAAATAAAATTAAATTATTAATTTAAATTATATTTATTTAAATTTTAAATTAAAAAATATAATTTAAAATTTTAAATTATGTGAATAAAATTAAATTAATTTTAAAAAAATATACCAATACAAGCTAAATTGTATGAGAATGGGAGCAAATTTGTCGTACCAGTAGACGAAGGAGTAAATTCGCTAATATAATAGGCGAGCTTGCTCTTGCAAAAAAAAGTTGAATCTCGGTAAATAAAGATAGAATAATTGTTTTGGAAAAATAATAATTTTTTAATTTTATTTCAAAAGTTTTTTCATCAATTATGCATTCAGTCCAGCAACGCATGCGTTCCTTCTTCTTCGCTTTCCTCTTTTTTTTGTCTTTATATTCCTTTTTCTTCTTTGTTTTTTTTTTCTTCTTCTTCTTCATCTTTCTTCTTCTTTTTTTTTTGCGTGTTTTCTCTCAATTTTCATTCTTTTATTGTTGCTGTGTTTTTTCTTTTCCTCTTTTTAATTGAGGTTCATTTGTATCTAGAAATAAATTCGATATGTTTTTGTTGATGATTGAATCTTTTTGACAACTTGTTTAAAATTAAACTAATTGAATAGAATAGAATGGAGTGAAATCTAATGCAATTGAATAAAATGATAATGAATAGTTTTATTATTCTTTGCTAAAAAATTTGGTCAATACTTATCAGCAGTATCAAGTAAACCTCAATTAACACACGAATGAACTGAAATTAGTTTAGATTTGAACAAATAGTCAAAAAGACTCAATCATTAACAAAAACACATTAAATTCATTTCTGGATCCAAATGAACCTCAATTAAACTAAGAAATAGACCGAAATTACTTAAGGAATAAAAAATTTTGTCAATACTTATCAGCAACATCGAGTGAACCTCAATTAAGTGATTAACACACAAATGAACCGAAATAAATCAATAAATGAACCAAAATTATTTAATGATGACATCAGAGAAAATAAAAAACAATAAAGATGTTAGCAAAATGTTGGTATTATTGGTGATTACTATAACGAAAGAGAAATATAACGAAAAAGGAAAAGAAGAAAAGAAGAAGAAGACACAACATCGGGGGAGGAGGAGAAGAAGAAGGAGAAGGAAACGAAGAAGGAGAAGGAGGAGGAGAAGACGTGTGATTTGAAAAGAGATTATAACAACTTGGTTAGATTTGGTTAACTATTTTGCTTTGATTTAGAACTTTATTCTTATGCATTATTGACCGACTATGTTAGATGTATGGGAAAATTATTCTAAAGGATTGTTAAGAAGATTTAATTATTAAAAAGGACCTTTAATACTAAAATTATTAAGAAGGACCAAATATTTTTATAATATTTAAGAAGGCGAACTAAATTTTTTTATAAAAAGATAAATATATCTTTAATTATTTTTTATTTATTTTTTATAATCTTTATGCTGATAAATTTTATTTCTCTTAAAATTTTAGTGATTTTTATTAATTATTTATTTTTTTATTCATTTTTTTATTTTTATGATCTTTATATAACGAAAAAAAGACAAAAGATCATAAAAGTAAAAAATAAATAAATAAATAAATAATAAAATTACTAAAATTTTAGAAAAAATAAAAATTGTTAATATAAAAATTATAAAAATAAATAAAAAATAGTTAAGAATCAATATTTTAATAATTAAATTTTCCTAACGATCTTTTAGAATAATTTTTTATAAATTAATTAACTAATTAATTCTAAATGAATATTTATACATATCTATATAACGTTGAGAATCAAACAGCATATATTAAAAATTATAAAAAATAAATAAACAAATAGTTAAGGATATATTTATCTCTTTATAAAAAAATTTGGTTTTTCTTCTTAAATATTATAAAAAGATTTGGTCATTCTTCATAATTTAGTATTAAAGGTCATTTTTAATAATTAAATCTTCCTAACAGTACTTTAGAATAATTTTTCATATATGTATTTTAAAATTAAGTATTAATTATTAATAGATGAGATAAATATCAAATTAGTACATAAAAAATTCTAACACTGATAAAATGGTACTTAATTTTTGTTATTAATAAAATAGTACCTAAATGATTTTAAAATTTAATAAACGTGACTTCGTGTTTGCCGGAACACATCTCTAATGAGAATGATGTTAAGCTGACTATCGTTTTCTGTTGATATAGCAACCTTCTTAAGTTAATTACTTACCTGTAATTTTCAATTAAATTAAATAAATTATTCATAGGTGAAAAATTCATAATTCACACTAACATTGCCCTAATTTCAACCCTCAACGTTTTCGCTCTTCTTCTCGTTCTGGCATCTTTTTCTCCGCCACCCATAAAAAAAACTATATCTCTTCCAATGTCTTCCCTACTAACAACCTTGATCCCCGAACTCGTTCTTGTTCCTCCACTCTTTCCCCAATCCTCAACACATCTACCACTAGCTTCTCATTGAAAACATGCTCTGCGAACGGCGGCCACGTCACCATTCATAGCCCCGCATTCACGCTCTCCACCGTTGTGAATCGTGCCATTCTCACTTTTTTTTATTGTGGCAGGGTTTGGTTTATGTCTTTTTTGAGATAGAGACATAGACACAAATTATTAGTATATATATATTGTATTTGGTAAAATATTGAATAAGATACAATAAAATTAGAAAAGTCTATATTTTGTAAAAATTAATAAAAGATAAAAATATAAAAAAATTGATAAGGAATAAAAATTTAAAAAATTGATAAAAAATAAAAGTATAAAAATTAACTGTGAAAAAATTAATGAGATAAAAATATAAAAAATTGTGTCTGATTGATTGTGTTTATGTTTTTCAACATTTTGAAAGAATACTAAATATATATATTTTGTGTATATTTATGTACTAATGTATTATAAAAAATTTGTGTCTTAACAAACAAATAATTAACATATATTAATATGTCTACGTCTTTGTGTCTATATCTTTGAAGCCAAACGTTGCCTCTTTTCTCAAACTATTCAAGAAAACCATAGCCTCCTTCGTCTTCTCTGTTCTTTTTAATAGGGTGTACGCGGATCGGATCGGATTGGATATGGCCGAAAATTCGATCTAATCCGCACAATATATATCGGATCGGATCGGATATGATATCCGCGCTTTTTAGTGCCGGATCCGATCTGCAAATGTGCGGATCGGATCGAATCGGATATCGAATAGATCCGCATAATTAAACCTTCTCTTTTTAATCATATTTTTATGTAAAAAAATTCAATAAAAATATTTTTTTCATACTTTTAAACTTATTTATTCGTAAAATATTTTTAATCAAACTCTTTCTAAATAACAAAAATAAAATAATACAATATATGAATAATAATTACTAACTAAAACATACAAACAAGTAAATATAATACCAAACATATATATATTTATTTATTTTTTAATTATTATTGTGTGGATCAGCGGATCCGCGGATGTAAAACATATATCCGCGATCTGATCCGCAAAGGGTGTAGATCGGATCGTATCCGCAAAGGGTGCGGATCGAATCGTATCTACAATTTTTGAATCGAATAAAGATATTTACCGCAGATCTACGGATACGATCCGATTCATGAACACTCCTACTTTTTAACCATCTAGATGAAATTATGCCTGGAACTTTGTAATGCAGGTACAATCTCAACAAGCTAAGAGTTGGAAACTTATTCATGCTCCCAAAATTCACGTACAAAACTGAATTTTCTGGTTTTGTGTCCATCCATTTGAGCCACTCTTCTAAGTGTTAAAATTAGGGTAATGTTAATATGAATTGTGAATTAATTTAATTTAATTAGAAATTACAGATAAGTAATTAGTCTAAGAAGGTTACTATATCAGCAAAATATGATAATCAGTTCAACAATATTTTTATCGAAGATGAGTACGAGGACACTCTTATTAAATTTTAAAATTATTCAGGTACTGTTTTATCAATAACTATATATATATATATATATATAGATAGATGTGAGTTCTACTCAACCCTCTCTAAATCAATATGTAAATTATCCTCTATGACATAGCATATTTTAATTGGATGTTTAGTTTTAATTTGAGTTAATTTAACCCAATAAAAGTTAACATTTTAACTAAAGTAACGTCATTTTGTAATTAAATATTTTTTTAAGATGGATGATTATATAATTTTTGTAAATATTAAAAAGTAAATTTATATGTTTTTTACCAAATCAGTATTAATTTGATTCGTTCCATCCTTCCATCGAAGAACACCTCCCTTGGTGAATGAAAAATATTTCCTCCCTTCCACTGTTCCTTCCTACTCAAATTCGTTCCTGCTAAGCTTCGCCTTCGCCTTCGCCTTTTTAATTTTTTTCATTTTAGTTATTTTAGAAAATTTATACATGTATTTGACTAGAACGCAATTTATGCACCTTCAATGGTAGATTTTGTTAAACAAGTTTTGTGGGACAGAACTAGATATTTAGCCTCTATACAGTGCAAATACTCGCATCGTTTTTGTGAAAAAATAGTAAAGCTAATTTTAGAAAATATATAAATAAATAATAACTAAATAAAATGAAAGGTATAAACAATCTTAGTTTATAACCTTAGAATTTTAATGGTTGAGAAAGAGAAGAATTATGTACCTCTAATTAACGGATGGTTCATATTGAAGAGACTCACCTATAAATTGAGTTTTTCTTTAATTCATTTCAATCAAGTCATCCAGATAGAATAACATAATATATCTTTGAGTAGTTTTCTTCTATATATATAGAGAGAAGTGTGTTCTTCTTTTGTCAAGAGAGAGTGTTATTGTAGTCTCCTTGTGATAGAGAGAAGTTGTAATTCTCAAAGAAAGTTATTCAATTGTTTCCATATTTTATACAAATTTCTAATTTTTCATCTCTATATTTTGCTGTGTCATTTGTCTGGTACCTAACATTTTTAAAGGACTTCCCTGCTTAAATATGTTGTGAAATCGAAAGGCTATGATTCACTGGTTGCTTTTTCTTTTCTCTTTGTTTTTTTCCTTTTATAAGACAGGTCTGTTATTCTCTCATCTTGTGCCATTTTCTCCATATTAACAATACATTTCTTTCCAAGTCTGATATAATTTCTTATCACAAATGCTTACAGTTCTGAAATATGACAAACCAAGAGTGGACTAAAAAGTTGAAGTTTACGAACCTAGATTGGTAGGATTCATTGAAGCTAGACATCAAATATTCACTCATTGAAAGTAGAGTAGGTCCTAGAGTTGGTCCTTCTGCTTCCACTGCATCAACTAATGCCTTCTCTGAATTAAGGTTCTCTCGAAGTATGATTTGGGAAAGAAACAAAGATTCAGTTTTTAATATTTTAGTAAATTATACAATTACTCATTTTGGGTTATAATTTAATTTTAAAATAGTTTAATCATAGTTAACATAACAACTAATTAAAGAACGACGTGTCACAAAGGGTAATTTACATGTTATTATAAAAAGGGTAAAAGGGTACAGTAGAATTTAATATATATATATATATATATATATATATATATATATATATATATATATTAAAAATTAGTTAAACAAACATGTATTTATATAAAGTAAATGGTCAAATGAGTTTTTGAAAGATCACTCATTCTCCAAATTAGTCCTCAAAATATTTTTTAAATAAAATTCGTCTTTCAAAAATTTTAAGTTAGTCATTGATGAGTTTGGAAAACTCTATTTTTAATTTAGTGATGATCAAACATTATTAATGTAATTAATTACAAAATTATTATTTTGATTTTAATTCATATATGTTGATTAAAATAATTTTGCAATGCAGGTTTTGTGATGGGCCAAAAAGAAAAGAAAATAAAACAAGCCCATTAAAATATTTTCAATATTAATACAATGTTTATTATGGCTAAAACAATGATTTGCTGGTTGGGCCAGTAAAACAGATTTGAAGCCCAACAAGGTGGCTGGTCCGAAATTAAAAGGGAATTGGGGCACTATGATTAACTTGTTCTTTTAATATATGATGAAACCCAATTTCTTTGATACTTTGCTACATGTTTCCACGGACACCACCCTTTCTCTTAATAGATTTCAAAATTTAATTTGCTAGCATTGGAAACATAAATAAGAGAGAGAAATTGATTTGATTGCTTTAATGACTCTACACGCTACTTAGCAAATGGAAGTGGGAAACTTGAATTCACTTTTGTTCTCTCTCTTTGTTACATTGATTATTGTTCAAATTCATTGAATATTTTCTTTCTTCTATCTCTACTCTTTCTTCTCTTTCGGTCATATCAACAGAGAAAGCATGGAAGCTAAAGCTAGCTACCGAAGAGATGAAGATGCAAGCTACAAGACCATCACAATGATGGCAAGAAAAAGAAAACAAAAAGTATGTTTTGGATGAGATTCTCATTACTTATGGTAAGATTTGGTGAAGAGATCTTGGCTTCTCCATACCAAAAATGGATGAAGAAGATTTCGGTCAGTAGAGGAAGATCCTTGGAGGGATGGCTTGTCTCTGATTTTGCTCAACCACCACAGGAAGTAGTTACAGTGGCTACGTGATGGAGGAGGCAGAACTTGGAGCAGATGAAGCTGTCATCATCATAACTCATCAAGGGCTAGGAATCCGTCTTAAAGGGCAAGGCAAGATGGAGGGCTCGGATTGATGAAGATTGGTGACCAAGGAAGGACTAGAGGTAATTGCATGTTGGGTTTTGCATTTGGTTATCTCTCCTCTCACTCTGGCCGAACCGGTTTGCATGAAGAAGAAGAAGTTTAGCTTGGTTTATTTGGTTTCAACCGTGGAGGCTTTCCCCTATAAGTAAGGGAGAACAGCCAGGGCTTGAAGTAAGGAAAAGAGTGAGCACAGAGTTCCTATAGCTCCCCAAGCTAACAGAAGTTCTTCTCTTTCAATATTTTCTATTTTGTAATTTTTTGTTTAATTTTGTCTGTTTTGAGTCTCATGGAAAAAGGAAAATAGTGAGGTTTGTATGAAAAAGTCATAGAGCGAAAAAAGACAGAGAGTGCAAAATTAAAAGAAAAAGCCATAGATGTCCTTAGAGTTCCTTTGTACATCTGCATTGTGTTTCATGATTCTGTGGGAATCTCCTTGCAAGTTGGGTAAGCACTTAGCAGTTGGAAAGCTTGGCAGTGACCAAGTCAAGTTCAGGATTGGGGTTTAGATTCTGGACTTGTCCCGGATAGGAAGGGTAGTTTCTAGGGAGAATTGGTGTTTGTAATCAAGAATAATTATAGTAAAATTCCATCATTATTGTGATGGAGACTGGATGTAGGCTGCCTTGCACTTTGCAGCTGAACCAGGATATATCTTGGTGTAATTTTCTCTCTCTTCTACTCCATTTCTGTTTCTGTTGCCCGGGAGATAAAACTGAAAAATATCTCGTGCCGGGTGACGAGACAAAAAGAAAAAGTCTCGTGACTGGGTACGAGACAAAAATAAAAAAGTCTCCAGAAGTTGTTTTAAATACCAGCAAGTATTATTAAGTGAAAAAGGGGCTAAGATTCAACCCCCTTCTCTTAGCCACTGAAAACTATCAATTGATATCATAGCTTGGTCTCAAAGAGATCAAACTTTGCAGCTTGGAGAAAAGATCTAGATGGCAAAAAATAGTGGCTCAAATCTGGTGTCTTACAATCTGACAGAAGGACAGTCAAGCAACAGACCTCCTCTTTTCAATAGAAAAAACTACACCTATTGGAAGGAGAGAATGAAGATCGTTGTGCAAGCAGTGGATTACAGACTCTGTAAAATTATCTTGGAAGGTCCTCAGTTTCCAACCACTACAAGTGCTGAAGGAGTAATCTCACTCAAACCAGAAGCCAGCTGGACCGAAGAAGACAGAAAGAAGGTGGAGCTCAATGCCAAGGCTATCAACTTGCTCAACTGTGCTATCAGCTTCGAGGAGTACCGACGAGTATCACGATGTACAACAGCAAAGGAAATCTGGGACAAACTTCAAATCACTCATGAAGGAACCACCATAGTAAAGAAGACAATGATAGACATGTTGAACAGAGAATATGAAATGTTCTCAATGAAGAAAGGAGAATCAATAGATGAAATGTTTGAAAGATTCAACATCATCATTGTTGGCTTGGATGCTATGGGAATAACGTATCCTGATTCTGTGCTTGTGAGGAGAGTTCTAAGATGTCTTACAAAAGAGTGGGAAACAAAAGCACTAATCATATATGAGAGTAGTGGTCTAGATTTCATGACATATGATGACTTGAGAGGAAACCTACTTACTTTTGAAAATACTTAATTTAAAAAAAGATTCAAAAAAGAAAGGAATTGCTTTTACATCTGTTACTAACCCCCTGGATGATGAATCCAGTGATAATTCTTCTGAAATAAATTTGTGTTGTTTGCAAAAAAATTCAGGAAAATGGTGAAGTTCAAAGAGAGAAGAAAGGGAAGCAGCTCTAGAAAATAAAGGAAAGATCTCAGCAAGGTGATATGTTACAACTGTAAAGAAACTGGGCATTTCAAGTCAGATTGCCCTAAGTTGAAAAAAGAAGAGAAACCAAAGAAGGGAAAGAAGAAAGATCTGATGGCTTCTTGGGAGGACTTGGAAAACGACTCTGAAGATGAAGATGAATCCGAAACCAAGTCTCAACAATGTCTTATGGCAGACCACGTTGAACAGGTAGTTATTCACAACCCTGACACTGAATCTCTTCATCTTATGATAGATCACCTTTCTGAAAAAATAAGATACTTTTTGCTGGACAATCAAGATCTTGAACAACAAATCACCATCCTTAAAGTAGAAAATGGTTTTCTCAAAGAAAAACTAAGGGAGGCCGAAACTGCTGCTGATCTTGTTGAAGAAAACAAGCAGTTAAAATCCCAACTTAGGAGCTGTGAAAGTGATCATTCAGTTGTTGCATATGTAAACTGTTTTAATGAAAATGAAGAGTTGCTTAAAGAGGTCAAAAGGCTTAAAGAAGACTTAGCCAAGTTCACTCAAAGTTCTGAAAATCTGAATCAAATCTTGGCTAGTCAAAAACCTCTTTATGATAAAGCTGGTTTGGGATTCTATAAATGAGAAACCTTATTTTGAAAATATTGCCTCATCTTCTAATGACACAAGGTTTCAAAACCCAACACGCTTTGACAAAACAGCAACTCCAAGGTTTTGTAGACTATGTAACCGAAATGGACACTTTCCCATTCAATGCTTTTTTGGTGAGAGGATGATTGGTGATAAAGTTTACAAAGTTATTTTTTATTATAATGGATTAGGACACAAGAGATGGTTTAACGTGAAAGGATCTAAGAAGATTTGGATACCTAAGATCACTTGAGCCTGTTTTGTAGGTGTGCCTAGCATCCAATCGGAAGGAAAATATGTGGTACATGGATAGCGGATGTTCTAGGCATATGACTGGAAAGACAACCTTCTTCATAAAGCTTGATGAGTATGATGGAGGATTTGTCACTTTTGGTGATGATGGTAAAGGAAAGATAGTGGCCGTTGGAAAAGTTGGTAAAAGCTTTTCATCTTGTATAAATGTTGTTCTTCTTATAAATGGTTTGAAACATAATTTACTTAGTGTAAGCCAATTGTGTGATTTAGAATATGAAGTTGTTTTTAGAAAGTTTGTGTGCTTAGTTGTTTGTGAAAAAACTGGGGATATTTTGTTTGAGGCTAAAAGGTGCAATAATGTGTATGGATTAACTCTTGAGGACTTGAAAGGACAAAATGTAACATGTTTCACTTCTCTTGAATCTGAAAAATGGCTATGGCATAGAATAGCATGTACCAAATTTCTAAGCTAGTCAAGAAAATTTTGGTTAGAGAAATTCCAAATATCAAATTTGATAAGGATCTTACTTGTGATGCTTGCCAATTGGGCAAACAAGTAAAATCTTCTTTTAAGCCAAAAGATGGAATTTCAACCAAAAGGCCATTAGAGATGTTACACATTGATCTTTTTGGTCCAACAAGAACTCAAAGTTTAGGAGGTAAACACTATGGTCTAGTGGTGGTGGATGATTACTCTAGATTCGGTTGTGTACTTTTTCTTGCTCATAAAAGCGATGCTTTCCATGCTTTTTCAATCCTTTGCAAAAGAATTCAAAATGAAAAGGATTTAAAAGTTGCCCATTTGAGAAGTGATCACGGAAGAGAATTTGAAAACCAAGACTTTGAAAAATTCTGTGATGATTTTGGAATTGCTCATAACTTTTCATGCCCTAGAACCCCTCAACAAAATGGGGTGGTTTAGAGAAGGAATAGAAGCCTTCAAGAGATGACTAGGGCCATGCTTTGTGAGAATGAGATTCCAAAATTTCTATGGGCTGAAGCTATAAATACAGCTTGTTACATTTTGAATAGGACCATTATTAGAAAAGGGTTGAAGAAAATTCCTTATGGGCTATGGAAAAGAACCCCTCCAAATCTTAAGTATTTCCATGTTTTTGGATGCAAATGCTTTGTACTTAACAATAAAGAAAACCTTGGTAAATTTGATCCAAAATCCTATGAGGGGATGTTTATTGGATACTCCACCACTAGCAAGGCCTATAGAATTTATCTTAAGGAACATAGGACCATAGAGGAATCCATACATGTTACTTTTTGTGATTTTAATTTAATTCCCAGTACTGTGATAGATAATGATTCAGATTGTGAAGAAGCTATCAACAAGGGAACAAGTGAAGAAAATCCCAAGTCTGCTCAAAATAAAGAATCTTCCAGTTCAGTTTTGTCTCGTCAGAATGGAGGAGACATTTCCGTTTTGTCTCCTGAGCCAGCAAGAGAAACTGGAACAGAACAACCCACAGAAACTCATCAAAGCTCAACACCACTCCGAAAGCCTAGAGAGTGGAAGTCCATGAGGGGTTATCCTCATGACTTTATCATTGGCAATCCCTCACAATGTGTAACAACAAGATCCTCATCCAAAAGGCAAACCGAACCTAGCAATTTTGCCCTCTTGTCATAAATGGAGCCCAACAATGTCAAACAAGCTCTTGAAGATCCATCATGGGTAAAAGCCATGCAAGAAGAGCTTGCTCAATTTGACAAGAATGAGGTTTTGACACTAGTACCTCATCCGGATGGTAAGAAAGTTACAGATACTAAGTGGGTGTTCAAAAATAAATTAGGTGAGGATCAAAAAGTTATTCGTAACAAGGCTAGACTACTGGCCCAATGTTACGATCAAGAAGAGGGTATAGATTTTGATGAGTCTTTTGCTCCGGTAGCAAGAATGGAAGCAATTAAGTTGCTTCTTGCCTATGCTGCCCATAAGGGTTTTAAAATGTTTCAAATGGATGTAAAATGTGCTTTTCTTAATGGCTTTATTGATAGAGAAGTGTTTGTGGCACAACCCCCGGGTTTTGAAGATAAAGAATTTTTAAACCATGTTTTCAAACTCTCTAAGGCTCTTTATGGTCTTAGACAAGCTCCAAGAGCTTGGTATGAAAGGCTTAGTGCCTTCTTGTTGGAAAATCAATTTCAAAGAGGAACCACCGACACTACTTTATTTATTAAAGTATCTAATGATGATATTCTCCTAGTTCAAGTCTATGTGGATGACATTGTGTTTGGATCGGCCAATGAGTCCTTGTGTGAAGAGTTTGGAAAACTCATGACTAGTGAGTTTGAGATGAGTTTAATGGGAGAGCTAACTTTCTTTCTTGGCCTCCAAATTAAACAAACTCCTAGTGGTACCTTTATTCACCAAGGAAAGTATGCAAAAGAACTTATCAAAAAATTTGGCCTAGAAAGTTCCAAACCAATGGGAACACCAATGCATCCAAACACAAAACTTGAAAAGGATGATGATGGCAACGATGTGGATGAAACAAGGTATAGAGGAATGATAGGTTCACTTATGTACCTTACCTCCTCTAGACCAGATATTGTTCAAAGTGTGGGTGTATGCTCAAGGTTTCAATCTCACCCAAAAGAATCCCATCTTTCAGCCGTTAAGCGCATCATTAGATACATTAAGGGAACTAGTGATTATGGCTTATGGTATCCAAAATCTGATGATTTTTGTGCAGTAGGGTTTTGTGATGCAGATTATGCGGGAGATAGGGTGGATAGAAGGAGCACCTCCAGCATGTGTTGCTTCCTTGGAAGCTCACTCAACATGTGGTCAAGCAAAAAACAAGCCACAGTGGCTCTATCCACAGCTAAAGCTGAATATATTTCTGCATCTGCATGTTGTTCACAACTAATTTGGTTAAAAACGCAGTTGGAAGATTACAAATTAAAGATCAATAGTATACCCTTATTTTGTGATAATATGAGTGCTATAAACATTTCAAAAAATCTTGTTCTGCACTCAAGAACCAATCACATTGAAATCAAATATCATTTTATTAGAGAACATGTGCAAAAGGGTACTATTGATATTCAATTTGTAAAATCTGAAGACCAACTTGCTGACATTTTTACAAAACCCCTCTGTGAAGACAGATTCTGTACTTTGAGAACAAGTTTAGGAATGATAGATTTAAGCTCTATTGATAACTTGTGAAATCTTTGATTCTGTTCAGTTTTATCTCGTAGGAAAGCAGGAGATAAAATCAGGATGTGTTGAAAGGGCTATAATCAAGGGGGAGACTGCGCAGACATTAATCCTTTTGGGCCCCACCAAACTTCTTTGACCCCACTCTGACCGTTTTGTTAGTTTCTCTTTGTGTAAATCATATTCCTTCTTGTTGTCTCATCAAATCTTGTTGGAAGAGGTTATTGTCAAATCAAATATTTTCCCTCTTCTCATCCCTTGATTCTAGGAAACCACTTTTCAGTTTTCATTTCAAATAAAAGAAAACTCCCCTTGGTTAATAACCGCCCATTAATGAGTATTAACTCCCTCCAATTCTCTCTCCACTCAACATTTAATGCGTCCCTAACCTCCCTCTTCTCTCCACTCAATTCGGTTCTCTTCATCTTTCCACCTTCCACTTCTCTATTTTCTTTATCATGAAAAAGAAAACAGCCCCAAAAAAAAGTAAAAGAATCCTCTTCTCCCAAAAACCTTCCACACCTCAAACCCACACTCATATACACATTCATTCTATCTCTTCATCTTCTCCCTCACCACCATCCAAGCACTCGGACACCATGATGAGAAAAGTCATTGCAACAAAGACTTCTTCAAGGAAAAAGAAGGAAAAAGTACCCGTGGCTGAAGAAGAAGAATCCCATACTTTACCACCTCCATCAACACAGTCATCACAACCGAAGAAGACCACCCCCGGACGCAGTTCCCAGAAGTCAAAAAGCTTTGTGTTGCACAATACCAGGGAGCCCGCAAATTTGGAATCGTTGGATTTCAAAAACAAGTTCAATAAATCACATTCACACTTTGATCTGGCGAGGTTCAATTCATGTGCATCCTATGAGTTTCACAAGGAAGTGTTGGAGAAACACCACTTATGCGCCACATACTTAGTAAATCTGGACTCACTGGCAGCCAAAGGAATGAACTTTTCCTATCTGTTTGAAAATCTGAAATGGACTCCTCTGCTCCATATTCAGAAACCAATTTATCCAGGATTGGTTCGTGAGTTTTATGCTAACATGCGGCTTATCGATGGCACCATTCACTCCTATGTCAAGAGGGTATACATGACTCTGAACTCAAAGGTAATCGGGGCTGCTCTAGGCTACACAGATGAAGGAGCAAGAGCTTACATGACTGACAAATGGGACTCGCAGGTTGGAGTCACATCCAAGGTTGCTCTTCAACATATTTGCGAGAACTTGTCTGGCCTAGACGGGACCATTCCGACTCACAAAGCACTCGGCCCCACAAACTCACTGCTCCATAGGATCATCACTCATATCCTAACCCCTCAAAGTGGTTCACATAACCGAGTAACTGTTTCTGACTCTCTCATACTTTTTGCTATTGTCACTTCCTCTCCTATCTCCTTTGGATATCTTATGATAAGGCACATGTGGGAATCTGTTAAAAGTACAAAAAAGGCTAATTTACCTTATGGCATGTTTCTCACCAGTATTTTTGAGTATTTTAAAGTTGATTTACTCAATGAAGCTGTAGAAAAAAAGGTTTCCCTCATCAAGGGAGGAGGAGGCATGAAAGGGAACAAAGCGAAAAAGTCTATTCCCTCTGACAGCGACTTTGAGAGTAAGCCACCTGAGCATTCCAAAACAGCCGAATCCATGAGAGACATCCTTACTGAGTTCTCTAATATGTCTAGACTAATGGTGGATTCATACAAGGCTGCACGCAAACAAGCATTTGAAAATGAAAGGGCATGGGTGAAGTGCCAAGAAAGGGTGGGTCTAATGCTGCAGAGTCTTGAGGAGGAGATGGGTGCGGCCAGTGATGATGAGGCAGATGAATTTGAGTTCAACTTATCTAATGATTAATCACTGTTTCTTCTTTGGTTGATATTTGGCTTGTTTCGGCTCAATCTGATACTGTAGTAGTTTGTTTTGATACTTTAGACCTATGACATTGTGATAAACTCTTGGTATTTTGATTATATTTTGGATATTTTGCTTCCAATGTCATTTTTTTGTAAGTGCCCCTTGATGCCAAAAGGGGGAGAAATGGCTGAAAAAATTGAAACTAAGAAAAAAAGGGATGAAATCCTGTGTGGTTTTGGATTCATGATCACCTTTATTTTAATCTTTTGTTGTGATGATTTGTTTGATGATAATGCATCTGTTTTATCTTGATAAAAATGTTTGCTGCTGATGCTTGTGATGCATTTGATTTATTTTGAGGATGCAATTGATTTACCTTGGTGAATATGTTTATTGCTTTGGATTGGAAATATACATTTGATTTACCTTGGTAAATATGCTTGTTGAATACTTTATTTTTGGCAATTCCTTTAAGCTGTGATATGAAAATAAATTTTGATAGTTGCTATGGTTTGAGATGACCATGCTTGATCAGAAATATCTTCCTTGCTCTGATTATTTTGCTCTGATTTGTTAATTGAAAAATATTTTTAAAATAGCTTGAACAGCAGTCTCTTGAAACATTAATTTTAATGTACTCAATTACTTTGTGTGTGTTTGAGCAGAAAATCAATTATGATAACAAATAAGTTTTGCTTATCAAACAAATTCTGCTCATAAATCAAGCATTCAACATTTCAAAAAATAATATGTTGAATAACATAGTTGCCTTAAGCTTGATTTCTAAAGTTACAGGTATAAAGCTTCCCTTGGTAAAATAGCATACATTAAGGGGGAGCCATGTAACAATTGGAAAGGAAGAAATCCAAGTATTCACAAAGGGAGTACTCTAACTTTTGATCTCTTTCCATTTCAATTTTTAATAATGTTTGTCATCAAGGGGGACATTGATGAGTTTGGAAAACTCTATTTTTAATTTAGTGATGATCAAACATTATTAATGTAATTAATTACAAAATTATTATTTTGATTTTAATTCATATATGTTGATTAAAATAATTTTGCAATGCAGGTTTTGAAAAGAAAATAAAGCAAGCCCATTAAAATATTTTCAACATTGATACAATGTTTATTGTGGCTAAAACAATGATTTGCTTGTTGGGCCAGTAAAATAGATTTGAAGCCCAACAAGGTGGCTGGTCCGAAATTAAAAGGGAATTGGGGCACTATGATTAACTTGTTCTTTTAATATATGATGAAACCCAATTTCTTTGATACTTTGCTGCATGTTTCCACGGACATCACCCTTTCTCTTAATGGATTTTAAAATTTAATTTGCTAGCATTGAAAATATAAATAAGAGAGAGAAATTGATTTGATTGCTTTAATGACTCTACACGCTACTCAGCAAAGGGAAGTGGAAAACTTGAATTCACCTTTGTTCTCTCTCTTTGTTACATTGATTATTGTTCAAATCTATTGAATATTTTCTTTCTTCTATCTCTACTCTTTCTTCTCTTTCGGTCATATCAACAGAGAAAGCATGGAAGCTAAAGCTAGCTACCGAAGAGATGAAGATGCAAGCTACAAGACCATCACAATGATGGCAAGAAAAAGAAAACAAAAAGCATGCTGTGGCTGAGATTCTCATCACTTATGGTAAGATTTGGTGAAGAGATCTTGACTTCTCCATACCAAAAATGGATGAAGAAGATTTCGGTCAGTAGAGGAAGATCCTTGGAGGGATGGCTTGTCTATGATTTTGCTCAACCACCACAGGAGGTAGTTACAGTGGCTACGTGATTGAGGAGGCAGAACTTGGAGCAGATGAAGCTGTCATCATCATAACTCATCAAGGGCTAGGAATCCGTCTTAAAGGACAAGGCAAGATGGAGGGCTTGGATTGATGAAGATTGGTGACCAAGGAAGGACTAGAGGTAATTGCATGTTGGGTTTTGAATTTGGTTATCTCTCCTCTCACTCTGGCCGAACCGGTTCGCATGAAAAAGAAGTTTAGCTTGGTTTATTTGGCTTCAATCGTGGAGGCTTCCCCCTATAAGTAAGGGAGAACAACCAGGGCTTGAAGTAAGGAAAAGAGTGAGCACAGAGTTCCTATAGCTCCCCAAGCTAACAAAAGTTCTTCTCCTTCAATGTTTTCTATTTTGTAATTTTTTGTTTAATTTGAAAAAGGCAAACAATGAGGTTTGTATGAAAAAGCCATAGAGCGGAAAAAGACAGAGAGTGCAAAATTAAAAGAAAAAGCCATAGATGTCCTTAGAGTTCTTTTGTACATCTGTGTTGTGTTTCATGATTCTGTGGGAATCCCCTTGCAAGTTGGGTTAGCACTTAGCAGTTGAAAAGCTTGGCAGTGACCAAGTCAAGTTCAGGATTGGGGTTTAGATTCTGGACTTGTCCCGGATAGGAAGGGTAGTTCCTAGGGAGAATTGGTGTTTGTAATCAAGAATGATTATAGTGAAATTCCATCATTGTTGTGATGGAGACTGGATGCAGGCTGCCTTGCACTTTGCAGCTGAATCAGGATATATCTTGGTATAATTTTCTCTCTCTTCTACTCCATTTCTGTTTCTGCTACCCAGGAGATAAAACTGAAAAATATCTCGTGTCGGGTGACGAGACAAAAAGAAAAACTGAAAAAGTCTCGTGGCTGGGTACGAGACAAAAATCAAAAAGTCTCCAGAAGTTATTTTAAAGACCAGCAAGTGTTATTAAGTGAAAAATTGGCTAAGATTCAACCCCCCTTCTCTTAGCCACTGACCATCAGTCATTTTAGTCCTTCCATCTCTTTCGTTGCTAACGGCGTCAAAATTTGTTGATATGATACGTTAAGTGACATCACAACATACACCTAGTAGTCCTAATTAGCGGCTAATATGATGTTTATGAAATTAGATAAAATTAACCCCAAATTGAGAGATTCCAATGCCTCAAGTTCTCCATCAAATAGGTTTTGATTTGATATAATTTCATAAACTTATCATACCAATTAAGAGTCCAATGTATGTATTGTAGCCATTGTATTATGGCCACTAAAAATTTGTCGCTAAAACTAATTTTTTTAGTAGTGACAATACATATATTGGAGTCTTAACAAATTTTGACACCAACAAAAAAACTGACAAAAGAACTAATGTGATTAATTTAAAATTTTTGAACGACGAATTTGATTAAAAAAATTTTTGGAGACTAATTTATAAAACGAGTGATTTTTTAGGGACAAATTTGACCATTTATTTTATTTATATATAAATATATATAGTGACTAATTTTAGTATACATATAATATTTTTTATTATCAACATATTAACAAAAATAATTAACTCTCAAATTTATTATTTAAAAATTATCTAAATATATAAATTTAATTAGATGATTCATGTAAAATTTTATATCAGTTCATCAAAATTAAGTATTAAATATTATGGAACAATCACGCATTGGCCCTACACTCTTAACAAGTTAACTGGATGAATTATTTTTCAAACATTTTGGAACCAAATTAAACAACGCTGGTCCCTGTGTACATATTTTAAATTTAATTTGGGTTTTTCTGGTTATATTTCGCAAAAGAATAAAGATTTATAGTACGAATAACATTTTCCAAGTCATTATGTATAGATTTTTTTTAATTTTCATATTATATATAGATTATGGGATTTGGAACAAGGGGAACTGGTGGGCTGGGCTTGGGGAAAACGAAGTTACCCACTTACCCTTACCCATGTGCAACGTAATGGGTTTTCTTTATTGGGCTTCTTTGTCTGGGAGGGGGTTTGTTGGGGCTGGGGGATAGTAGTCTGTCGGGTCGGGTAAGTGGCATTGTAACATGTCCAAAACAAAAATGGAAACACTGAAAAGGAGGCTTTTCCAAATTTGGATATTTTTTAGATTGTTATGCATAATTGCATATTGAAATATATTTGGGCCTTGTTGTAATATGAGTTTAAACAGGGACTGATGTGGAAAAATAAAAGTTTTAGGGGGCTATTTTCTAAAATATGATTATGTAAATTGTAAAGAGGGGTTCTGACAGTTGTTCTCATTTTTTATTTTTAACAGACTATGGTATAATAATAGGAATTGAGATATTATCTGAACTTAGTTACCTGGTTAAATAGTATTGTAATTGCCGATGAGTAATAGTTCAGATGGCATAGACTCCCCATACTCAATTAAGAGGTTGCGGGTTCGAGTCTCTTATCTTTCCAAATTTTAGCCAACGAGTTATAGACTTATAGCTCAAATGGCATAGTCTCCCCATACTCAATTAAGAGGTTGCGGGTTCGAGTCTCCTATCTTTGGTAAAAAAAAAAATAGCATTGTAATTGCATGGATGTCTCGTTCATATGGTTTTATTCTATAAATAATATGGTTTCATTATATTCTGAGAGATATGTATGAATGTGAAACATCAAAATCATGGCTTCTTTCAACTGCAATTACATAATGAGATAGCAGGAACATCTAGAATACAGAACATATATGAGCAACTTGGGCAACAATTAAACACCGGATAAATACTAACAAACACTCACTGTCACTTGTTGTGCATCCTAAAATTTCTCTGATGAAAAACTATGCTAGATAATTGTTGCTACTAAAAGAGAATGGGAAATATGTGAGCTGAAGCATGGAGAAGAATACAAGATTCTACACCACTTAATCATAGACTCATAGAGACTCTAACACTCAGGTTTTCAATTGTTTATCTTAGCAATATCAAATAGGAATCTTGATGTTGGAGAATATTGCAGGTTTCTTCTTTTGCCTTCAATTTGTCTGACAGTTGATAAACTTGTCTCCTTAACTAATTTAGGAGAGATGTCTACCTCTCTTCAACACAATTTGAGTGTCAAGTTCTTTAAAATCTTTTTCTTTGGCTTTACTCTCCATGCTTTGCAAATTTTCTTCTTTCATTCTGCACAAGAAAAAAAATGTTTTGATTTTTTGTAGATAAGAGTGAAGGCTGTGAAGCAACACCAATGTTTGAGGGGTGGCAATATGCACTCTACTCATGGGTGTCCAACCTAATCCAATCTGGTCGGGTAAGGTTGGCGATCCGATCCGTAGCGGGTATGGTAGGATGTGGATAGGATTCTCATGCGAATCAGGTAGGGTAGGGTAGGGTACGGGTTGAGCAGGTATAGTAGGGTGCGGATAAGGTTCTCATGCAAATCAGGTAGGGTATAGGGTACGGGTTGAGCCTCAATCCTACCCGACCAACCTGCACCCTATATATGTATATGTTATGTACTTATATAAAAATATGTTTCAAGTGGATGTTGAACCAAAGACCTCTCACTAAATGCAAAAAATTCTTAGCCACTAAGAGAAAATCATTAATTAATAATTTAATTTTTTTTTACATAAAAGTCAATTCTATTTTAAATTATTATCAAATTATATAATAATGTTGCATCTTTTTTATAACCCGCGAGTTGGGTCGGGTACCCGCGGGTTAAGAATGGATATGGTTAGGGTTGGAATATTCTCAACTCGCGGGTAGGGTTAGGGTTAGGGTTGGATTCAAACCCTATCCTATCATATCCATTGACATCTCTATGTTTGAGTATTTACCCATTTTGCCCCTAAAGAATTTTGAACCAGACACTTTAGTCCTCAACTAAAATTAATTACTCGATTAGTCCCTAACAATTAACTCCGTCAGCCACTTAGGTCCTTTACTCTGTCAACTCTAACAGAGGACAAAATAGTCCCTGTTAACTTTAACAAGGGACAAAATGGTCACTGACTCCATCTGTTTGGAAATAACATTGTTCTCTCTCAATTTTCATAATATCTTGCATAACCTTAACAGTCTAATACTGCAACTTCAAGCTACACAATACACACTCTGTAACTTTAATGTTTACAAGAAGAAAAATCCTCAACTTGTTCTCAACCAATTCATACTCAGAAAACTAATGACTATATTTCTCAAGTACTTATCATTTTCAATGGATCCCGCGAATCCAGACAAAAAGTCCGATTTGTTAAGATCCATCGTCGTCATCAGCACCCTTTCTTTCTTTGCCCTATCATCTATATGGCCACATTGTCCACCACTCCGATCGCTTCTTCTCCGAACCAATGTTCAGTAATCGCTTCAATTTCCATATGAGCGACGACGACGACATTACTCGTTGTACTAATAGCTTGGATGCGAGGTCGAAGTTGTCTGCTTGTTTGGACTCTGAGAGAGAAGGAATGAAGTATTCAAGATCCATTCCAAATGAGAATATGCATATGATGTCGAAGGAGAATCTTCTCATGATACCCTAATGTCCAACAACCTATACTGCTTGATGGAGAGTGGAGAAAGACGTGTTCTTAGAGTAGTTGTGGAACTTGGTCTTGAGTATGTGGTGGATGTTGTCGGAGTTGGATGTGATGTTGTTATCGAGGACGTGGAGGTGGATGCTTCTGGTGGGTGAAGTGCGGAGGAGGTGGATGTACTAATCAACAGAGATTTGAGAAGTGTGTGATCCATGATATGTTGAGGTAGGTACGACACGCGTGGCAGTTACACTATGACTTGATCTTAGAGCTAAAGAGGAGGAAGAAAAAGATGGAAAAGAAATTTGTGAAGGTGAAAAAAAAGAGTGTGAATGTTAAGGTTATGTGAGATATGATGAAAATTGGGGAGAACGGTGTCGTTTCTGAACAGAAAATGTCAGAAATTATTTTGTCTTTGATTAGAATTATCAAAGATTATTTTGTCTTTTATTAGAATTAACAGAACCAAGAACATAAGTAACTGACAGAAATTAATTATTAGAGACTAATTAAACAATTAATTTTAGTTAAAAATTAAAATATCTATAAAACGAGTAAATACTCTTTAGTCTTTATGTTTTTAATACAGGGAGCACATCTCAGTTATCACTTATTAGCAGTCATCATTATTAAAATACCGAAACTGCCACTGCTTCACTCATCATTGACCAGACACCAGACCCTTAAATGCGCGTGGCTACTCAATGCTCTTTAGACAGGGCGCGTGGCCACACTCACTTAGATCTTAGAAGAAAGTCATAAACCTTGACCAAATCCAAAACTTTCTGCTAACCAAAGTACTATAAGATAGTGAGGGACGGAGTTAAAGAGAGTGTGAGTGAATCAGTAGTGGTGGCTGAATCAAAAGAAAACTAGGGTGTGTGCCGATCCATTTTTGTGGGCAAACACCTTCAAATTTTTCCCACGCTTTGTTTCAATCATAGCTACATACAAACCCATTTTTTTCTCACCAGTCAAACAGGACATGTTCATCAAATTGAATAGAACTGAGGTATGCATACATACACCCTTCATCCTTTTTGGTACGTGTGAAGGAAGGAAGTTTATTGGAACATTAATTTACCTATTTTCTGACGTTTGAGTTCAATCCTGGATAATGGGGGATTTTAGAATTTCTTTAATTCAAGTTGTTTGTTTCTCTGTCCCTAACTTTTCCTAGGTGATGTGCTTATGTTTGTGATGTAAGGAGCAAACTTCGCGGCTTTGGTGATCAGGTGAGACCCCTTCACTCCCTTGCTATTTTCAAATACTCTTACTATTGATTCTTGCATAACATTGTAGCCATTTAACGAGTGTTGACTTGTAAAACTTGAATGCTGGATAGTTTCAGATAAGTGGAGAATGCTGGGTTATTAAAACTTGATTTCTTTTTATTGTGAACGAAACCTCTCATTTAGTATCTCTTAAATTGTGTACTAGTTTATCACTTTAAAAACTCCAGGTACCAAAATTGATTCTACATATCAAGTTAAAAATATTTCCATAGTATCTACTAAATTGAGTGTGTCATCATGTAGGCCTTAGGATATTGATTTTGCCATCATGGAGACTAAAAATGAACTAGAGCCCAAAGAAGGATTGACAATAATGCTTCCTCCACCACCTGGAACTTTCCAAGACCGTGAAGACCTCATTAAACATGTGTGTGACTTTGGTGCCAATGAAAGATATGTTGTGACCATCAAGAAGTCCAGAAAAGATAGAAGAGTCATTCTTGGATGTGACAGGAGAGGTGTCTATCATAATAGGCACAAAATTGAGGAAAGTAAGCGCAAAAGGAAAGCAACTTCACGCCTTATAAACTGTCCTTTTGAAGCCATAGGTAAAAAACAAAATGACATGTGGCTACTCACTATAAAAAATGGAGATCACAATCATGAACCATTGAAAGACATGTCATAACATCCTTATAGTTGACGTTTCACTGAGGAACAAGTCAAACAAATCAAACTTATGACTGAAGCTGGTATAAAACCTCGTCAAGTGCTTAAAACTCTCAAGCAAAGCAATCTACAACTGCAGTCAACACCACGCCATTTATACAACCTCAAAGCAAAGATTCGTCAGGGAAAGCTATCAGGTTTTACATTCTGCCAAACCCTATACAATACAATTAACTAGAGTATTTTGGTATGAGTATGTGATATATTTAAATAACTGTTGCAAAAGTTACTTTTATTATACCAGAACATGAAATATTACTTTTAATAGTAAAAAGCTTCTTTTGACCACTTGCTTTTACTTATAGTTGACTTGCTTGTGTCAAGATAACTTGTGTCATTAGTTGTTCATGCCTGAGCATATACACAATGAGGTCATTTCATAGATATGTTATAATAATGTTAGTCTTTATTCTGATAGCGAAACCATGATAAAGTGTTGGTACATCTGTGATATCCCAAAGCTGGAATTTCTGATGATTTCCTTATGCCAACTGATGTTTATTTATTTCTTCCTGTTAAATTGTTTTTCTTTGTTGGGTGAAAAATGAATTTTTCGTTATTGATATAGAGTATAAACAATGCTATATGTATTTGCCTTTGTTCTATTTAAATTGTATTCCACATTTTTTGAGTCTATAATTTCTATGTTGTCATATTGATTGTCAATCTTCATCATAGCTATTCTTAATTACATCTTGTAGATAAAACCTTCAAGTCATTGAGGTCAAATAGATCTATGTCTGTTGAGGGGAACAACAGTTCATCTGATGGTTCATTAAACCTAAACTACCACCTGGTATGGTTGAAAGTCCATGGACAATACTTCTACTCCTGTTGTGTATGATTTGTACCTCCCCCCATCCCCCCCCCCCCCCTTTCTCTCTCTTCCCCTATCTCCTTCTTACTCTCTGCACTTATTAGGCTGTGAATTTACATATTAAACTTTTTTTCCTCTTTGTATGTACCTGAAGGTCCCTAATTTTATTGGGGTAAATGTGTAGATTCTCAAGGTTGTGTAATTACTGATGTTACAAATCTTGTAAGGCTGTAAGCTGATATGTTCTTCGAAGATACTAGTTTGGATTTTGACATTTTTAAACTTGTCAAGTTTTGTAAACTTTTTTAAGGTATCTTTTTTTATTGAACATAATTTTGAGAAATTTATCTTTTCTCAGGCAACACAAGAAGTTGTATCTCAAGTTCCTTTGACCACATATGAAGAATTTAAAGCAGCAATTGTTGCAGCCAAGCAAGCATTTCCTTCATGGAAAAACACTCCTATTACCACTCGTCAACGTATTATGTTTAAACTTCAGGATCTTATTCACAGAGATATTGTATGTATGATGATACTCAAACTGATATAGTATTGATCAAACTTTGCTTTTGATAACAGGAATAATATTCTTATTTCAGGATAAGCTTGCCATGAACATCACCACAGAACAAGGAAAGACATTAAAGGGTGCCAGAGGAGATGTGCTTCATGGTTTAGGTTAGTCTTTATTTTATTTCCATATTTGTATAGTAAAAATTTGTGCTTCTAACAAAATTTCTGGTTCAGTTTCTTTTATAGTTATTTCAAAGTGAGCTTCCTGTCTTTTTCGCAGAGATGGTAGAGCATGCTTGTGGGATGGCAAATCTACAAATGGGAGAATTTGTTCCTAATGCTTGTAATGGAATTGATACATACTGCATCAGAGATCCCCTTGGAGTTTGTGCTGGGATATGCCCGATTAACTTTCCTGCAATGACACCCTTGTGGGTATGTCCAACCTTTATTATCTTTAGTTATTGTCCAAAAGCATTCTGCTCCTTGATTTTTGCTCCCCCCCCCCCCCCCCCACAAATTATTAAGCAGGTTCCCAATTGGATATATTTTTGCTGATAATGTTTCATAAAGTACTAAACTGAATCTATTTGTAATAGTGTTAGGTTTCTGACTCTTGAAATTTCTTCCTTTTTTTCTTTTTTTCCTTACAAATGCATTTTTTATGTTCACACTGAATCTTGTGCTTGCATAGCTTTTGCATGCATCAGGTGAAGGTTCCTACTTTCTACTAAATTATTTATTTAATATTTTCAGATGTTCCCTATCGCAATAACATGTGGCAACACTTTTATTCTTAAGCCATGTGAAAATAATCCAGGTGATTATTTGTTTTAGTATATATGTGAACCTACGATATGAGATTGTGTCGGGCACATTTTGGCAATTCTTCCCTTAACAGTAAATATCTAATTCACAAGTTTGTGTCAGTAGTTTAACTGCATATGTAATTTAAATAGTGTTGTGTTCGCAATAATTTTTCAGGAGCTTCAATGATACTTGTAGCATTAGCAATGGAAGCTGGTTTGCCCGATGGTGTTTTAAACGTTGTACATGGAACTCATGTATGTTATACTATGCAAGAAGTAATATTTCTATTTTTTTCATCATTATTGTGGTTACAATTCTAGCCTGTTGTAACAAATTTAGGCCTGTGACATGAATTTGGGATTTGGTTTTGCTATCATTAGATATGTCTTACAATTCAATAAGTTATTATTGTTTTCTTATATAAGCAAAATATTGGCCAGGAATCTCTAAGGATATCAGTATCCTTAACTCTTTTTAACAAAAGAAAAAAAAACTAGTGTCATGCAAGTGAGGTAACCAAACATTGATATGCATTACTTTTGGCTTCTATTTGATCAGGAGATTGTTAATTACATATGCGATGATGAGGATATAAAAGCTGTGTCATTCAATGGTTCAATTACAATAAGTTTAGTGCTTCATACCTCTGAATTCTGTGACATAATTTTTCACTCCAGGCTGCAACCTGAGAGTTATTACAGGTTCATTTAAGGCTACATGAAATCTAGGGTTTTATATTCTGAGTTGTAATAAAATTGTGTCCTATAACAACAATTTACTTCCCACACCTTTACCTCACTAAACAGAAGCAAGGATGCCTTGACCATAAGGTAAAGTGAGGAAGCATTTTTTAGTTGTTCACATTATAAGCTGTTATTGATGTGCTACTTCATAAAACTTTGTAATACTAGTTCTTATGTCACACTAAATGCATTTTTGTGCCTATTGAGTTGAAAATATCATATACGCATATACTGGCTGGCTAATTAGATATTATCTATATTAGTCAAATGCAGGTGGCATAAATCATGTAGTTGTTATGCCAGATGCTAGCATGGATGCTACTTTAGATGCCCTTGTTTCTGCTGGTTTCCGTGCAGCAGGAGAGAGGTCCATGGCTTTAAACACAGCTATCTTTGTGGGAGGTTCAATGCAATGGTATTCCCTTTATTTGGACTTCTTTATCTTTTTTTATTCTTTTTCATTGTGTTATTCCCGAGAATTACATTTTTTTCTTTCTGTGATCAATATTTTGGGTGCTGTAGAGTTGACCCTGTATCTATCATTTAATAATGCTTTGTTAATTAGTGGAATCTATAATGAAGGGTTCTTCAGATGTCAAGTTTGTTTTCAACCTAAATTGTTGTTTTAAGATGTGAATCAGAGAAGTGTTAAAAATGACTACAAAATGCATTCTTGGAAGAAGCTTTTTATTATTTCTGCCAATTATTGATTATAATTGAGTCCTCCTACCATGTGGCACTTAACTGTGCAGTGACCTTGTTATTTAGCAGCAGTATTAAGGACTTTATAAGGTGCTCTGGATGATCAAAAAACTTGTTTTATGTTACACTGTTCATTTTTTTAACTATTTCCAGGGAAGATGAATTGGTGCAGCGTGCCAAAGCACTTAGAGTGAATGTAGGAACAGATCCTGATGCATACCTAGGTCCAGTTATTAGCAGAGAGGTGCAAACATTATTCCCAATTATCTCAAGGTGTTGTATAGTTTTCATCATATCATGTGTAGAGCGTATTTGTTAGACGCCGCATCTTGACAAATCATGTTTAAGCTGGAAAATAATTTGTCAACTTTTTGCTGTTGAGTTCTTGATCCACTTTTCCAACTAACAGGTAAAAGATAGGATATGTGGACTAGTTCAGAATGCTGTTGAAAATGGTGCAAGACTCCTACTTGATGGGAGGCACATTATGGTACTACTTTTTTTGTGACCAATTTCACTGATGTTCATTACTTAAAATAAGTTTTTGCTCATTTATTTTTCTTAAGGTATTAAACTTTTCTTTTGGAAGAAATGAAGTTCAGACCTTACCTGACAGGTGCCTGGATATGAGAATGGAAATTTTGTTGGCCCTACTATCTTATGTGATGTCACAACCAACATGGAGTGTTACAAGGTATATCTGATTTCATGTTTCAACTATTCTCAATGGAAGAAGAATGCACGAAAAGATAGCCATATTTATCATCGATGGTTCTGATAGGAGTGATAGCAAGTGACCTCTACCTTTGTTTTGCAGGAAGAAATTTTTGGACCAGTTCTTCTTTGCATGCAGGTTTCCATTACTTACTACATATGTTTGCTATTAACTTCTTCTGCATTGTTGGAATTAAACAACAATTTTCTTGCTGAACAATAGGCCGACAACCTAGATGAAGCTGTATCAATAATAAATAAAAACAGGTACTCTTATGTTCCTAGTTGCAGGTCGTGTGTGAACGTATTAATATTTATCTCAGGTCCCTTGAACATCAAATTGAAAATAGAAATTCTGTTTGAGTCCTGTTTCTTTCTACATCATGTTGAAACTCAGACAAGGAGGAGTTTCCTTCAATAACTTGCAATAGTTTTGGAAATACAATGTGACATTTAAAGTTCATTTTTACATATATGGAAATGGAGCTTCTGTCTTCACCGACTCTGGTATGGTTGCTAGGAAGTTCCAACATGAGGTTGAAGCTGTACTGGTAAGCAATGTGTTCTGTGATATATATGAATATCTAGAAATTTCTAGATGAATAATGCTTTCTGTTCTTCATCTATCTTGTTCTTTAATTTATTCACTTCGATCCAATCAATGTTTTTATGTTTCCTAACTTTCCAGGCTTGTGTAGAGGCTGCTAGTTTATCCTCTGATTAGTGTTCTGTCTTGCAGGTTGGGATCAACGTGCCTGTACCTATTCCGTTACCATTTTCCTCTAATTATGAGTCAAAAGCATCTTTTGCCGGCAATTTCAATTTTTGTGGTATAGTTTGTGTCCTTTCTTCCCCCTTTTACGTTTTTTCACAAGGTTGCTAATGGTATGTTAATGTTACTTGTCACTTTATTTAGTTGCAGGAAGAACAGGAGTACAATTTTGTACCCAAATAAAAAAAGTGGCAAAAAGATGGAAGGTGTTCCGTTCAACTTTGGCCGAGGCGTGTATCTTCAGCGAGGCCGTCTGCTTTAGGAGAGAGTTATAAGTCGCCTCGAGAATGTGCTTGGAGTTAACCTCGGCTCTTGCGAAACACGGTGGCGGGAGCACCTGTAAAAAGCACTCCGACGCTCAAGTCAGAAAGGTATCCAAACTAAAGTGAATAAGTAAAGGTGAGAGTGTGTTGTGAGTTTGTGACCTGAGATTTTGAGTTTCCTTGGTTCCGTTTTATAGATGAGCAGAGGGTCTACATTTTTGGGTTTGCTGCGATATTCTTGGTGGGATCCGTTTGTTAGTAACGGGCCGAAAATAAGGTATGACTTGCATGTGACTTTGACTGAGTTATGCTTGGGGTCTGTTCAGGGCCGAGATATTTGGTCAGTTAGGCGAGAGGGTGATTGCCAATGTTTGAGGGGTACACGTCATAGCCCCCAAGCTTGTCTGTATACGTTGGTTGACGGGCAAGGTTATTTGTTTGGTTGTTCTCAGCTTGGGTATTTTGTATTTTGGGCTTTTCCTTGAGCCAGAAAATAGAAGCGTGACAATTTTAGTGGGAAGTTTTTGTTTTCAAGAAAGCATTGTGAATCGTGCTTTCATTAATTACCCCCTTTTTGGCGTTTGGGTTTTCAAGGTTTTGGAGCGGTTGTGTTTTGTTTGTCCACTAAGTTAGTGGGTTGTCTTAATTTCTGCTGCATTTTTTGACATTCTACTTTCTTCGAAATTCTTTCTTCTTGTTTGACTGACCATGACTTCCAAAGGTTAGTTTCTCTTTTCTATTTTATCCCTTTCCTTTTCTTCTTTCTGTAATGGCGAGAGAAAAAGAGAAAGAAAAGTTTAAAGCCGTCGAGGTTAGGGAGGATGATCCATATCACTGGGTGCATGATGATGTTAGGATCCGTTCTTCGTCTTACACTAGTGTTGACTCATTGCGGGATTTAGATGGGTTAAACTTTGTGAGGAGTGGTTCTGGTTTGTTGATTGATCTCCTTCCTTGTTCTGGTGAAGATAGGGTCTGTGAGAGGAGAGGTGACTGGCAGTACTTTTATATGTACACGCCGTGTCTAACCAAGTTGCGCGTTCGCTTTCATTTTTCTGCCTTCGAGTGTGACGTGTTGACCCAGCTTAACTGTGCGCCTTCTTAGTTACATCCAAATTCCTGGGCATTTCTTCGTGCCTTTCAGTGTCTGATGGGGTTTCTATCCTTCCCGTGTTCTCTATTTCTATTTTTTTCTTTATTTCAGTCGAAAGGGGTTCGTAAGGGATTGTGGGTTTGTCTTAGCAGTTTTCCTGGTCGTTCTCTTTTCCTACTTTACAAGTCTTCCTTTAAGAATTTCAAATCTCTATTTGTTAAGGTTCGTTCCGTAAAAACTGAGTATCCTTTCTATTTGGACGATGAACTGATTGAAAAGTTTCCCCTTTATTGGTGTTCTGAACCAACTCAAATCCTTGAGGCTACTGAGTGGAGTGAGGAGGAGGATTATCTTTTAGATTATTTGGTTGAGTGTTTTGCTGACGGGGTGTGTTTGTCTATCCCTGAGCTTTTGCATTTGTATGATTCTGGTGATAGTGATGGCTTAAAAGCTTATATAGGTAAAGTTCTGTCTTTTATTTGACTGTACCTTGTATTGTTGGGTTTTCTAATATGTTTGGTGTCTTGGCAGGTGGATGGGTCCCTCATCTTGATCCTAATCGGTTCCAGTCATTTTTGAAAAAGAAAAAGGAGAAGAGCGTCGGAGGTTCTGGGATTTCGAAGGAGGATGTGGGGCAGGCTGCTCAGTCCATTGCTCAGCCAGAGTCATCATACAAGAGAAAAAGGGGTGAGACTGACAATTCACTGGAGGTCATCTCTGAGGCTGATCAGGAGGTTGTGGGTGGCATTAAGCCTGTCTTTGATCGTCAGAGAAAACTTCACGGTTTCGTTCCGGGGACTAGCTCCCATTCATTATGGAGTGACCAGTTTCCTTTTGCTGAGTTGTCTGATAAGGTGTCCCAGTATCCAAGCGACATGCTTATGACACGTCGGGTTGGCATGGAGGGTCTTGGGAAGTTTGTTCAGGTAACCTCTTGTTTTCTGCTCTTTCCTCTTTTGTTGTTTTTGCTATGTCGTTTCTTACTTTGTTGTTCATGTTATAGATTGTTGCAGCCCGTTTGATGTGTGCTGGTCGTACAGCCGAGCTCATTGGTGCCGAGCAGCAGGTGGCTGTGGATAAAGTTGCTGACTTAGAGAAGTCGTACAAAGCTAAGGTTGCTGAACTGGAGAGCTTGTCCAAAGTGAAGGATGATGCTCTTGCTACTGCTACAGCCAAAATGAAGGAATCCGAGGAGGAGGTAGTCCATTTAAGGGACCAGGTTCGGCTACTTCAGTCTGAGATTAAGGAGAGTGATATCTCTAAAGGGAAGCTGACTTCATGAGTTCATGAGTTGGAAGAAGAGGGAATGGAGATGTTCTCTTTGGGATTTGACCGTGCTGTTAGTCAGATTGCATTGTTAGCTCCTGGTTTTGATTGTGACCAACTTGATGTCACTAAGGTTGTGATTGGTGGTAAGTTGGTGGTTGATGGAACTGCGGAGGAGCATGGTGAAAATGCGCCTCCGTCTTGATGTTGTTATCTATGTTTCGGACATATTTATTTTCGTTATGATACAGACTTTTTATTTTGTGCTGACCGGGTTGTGGTCAGCTTTATTGTGATGTTGGATGTTTTGAACTCGTAACTTGTTGATATATGACCGAGGTCAGTTGGATAGTATTGCTTTCGCGTTAGATTTGTGTACAGATGAGGATTATTGTTTTGGAGTAGGATTGGCTGGATAAGTGGATAATTGACTTGTTGAGATGAAATAAGTAAACGTATAATTGATGTTTGATTAGATATGTACAATAGAAAATGATTTTGTTTGATTTGGGCGTCCGGCCTCGTTAAAACCCTCCTTAAGTAAAATCCTTTTGGGAAAAAATATCTAAGGGGGAAAAAGAGTACCTTCATCCGCGAAGTGTAAAATTCATGATCTATACAACTTTAGGGAAGAGATATTCCAATTTCTTGAAATTGGATTTCCTTGTAATGTTTGTAGCTGGTAGGCCCCCATTCCAAGTACTCTGGATATTCGGAATGGTCCTTCCCAATTTGCGGCGAGTTTTCCATGTGAAGGAGGTCGTCTGGCTTCTTCTGTTCGCCTGAGGACCAAGTCGCCCTCCTCGAATGTCCTTGGCACCACTTTTTTATTGTGTCTTCTTTCTGCCAGCTGTTTCTGGGCTCTTTGTTTAATGGCGGCGATTTTTCGGTCCTCTTCTGCAAGATCAAGCTCGGCATTTCTTGAATTTATATTGTGTTGTTCGTCATATAGATCGACTCTGAGCGTGGGAATTCCGACCTCCACCGGGATCAAAGCTTCTGACCCATAGACCAGCTTGAAGGGTGTTTCGCCCGTTGTTGTTTGTATTGTGGTGTTATAACTCCATAATACTTCTGATATTAGTTCTTCTCATTCTCCTTTTGCATTGTCGAGCTTTTTCATTACTGCCTGCAATATAACTCGGTTAGCAGCTTTGGCCTGTCCATTGGTTTGCGGGTGTTCGACCGAGCTAAAATGGTGTTGTTTATGAAAATTTTTTAGAAATGAACCGAGCTTATTATCGGTAAATTGTCTACCGTTGTCTAATATTATCTCTTTTGGTATTCCAAATCGACATATGATATTTTTCCATATGAAAGATCATACCTTTTCGGCAGTTATTTTTGCTAGTGGTTGTGCTTCTATCCATTTTGAAAAACAGTCTATTGATACTAAAAGGAATTTTACCTGTCCCGAAGCTATTGGGAATGGCCCGAGAATGTCGAGCCCCCATCTGTGGAAGGGCCAACTTACCTCCATGCTGTGTAATGCTTCAGCCGGTTTTGTGGAGATGGCTGCATGCTTTTGACATTTGTCACATGTTTTGACTTTTGTCACATGTTTTGACTTTTGTTATGCAATCCCTTTTCATGGTCGGCCAGTAATACCCTATTCGGACGATCTTTGCGGCCAGGGCCCGTCCTTCGATGTGGTTCCCACAAACTCCCTCGTGGACTTCGTCCATCACTTCTTGTGCCTCGTCTTTGCTTAGGCATTTTAGTAATGGTTGCGAGAAACCGTGCTTGTATAGCTCTCCATCTATGTTTGTGTAGTGGCTTGCTTTTCGTCTGAAGTTCTGTGGGTTGAGCTCGTCTCTGGGAATGATACCTGCATTGATGTATTCAAGAAAAGGTGTTCTCCAGTCTCGGAGGTGGTTAATGCTTGTTATAGATAATAGTTCAATGCTTGGTTTTTGGAGCGTTAGTTGTGATAGTACCGAAGTTTGTGTGTCTGCCCTAGTGGTGGCAAGTTTGGATAATATATCTTCTCTAACGTTCTTTTCTCTATGTACATGCAGAATAATAAATGAACTAAATTTTGAAATGAGATCCTTTGCTATGAGCCAGTAGCGTTCTAGCAAGGGATCTTTTACCTGAAATTCTCCTCGGATTTGTTGTACCACTAAGAGGGAATCACAGTGTGCTGTCAGGCTTTTTGCTTGGAGATTTATGGCCAGCTTGAGTCCCGCTATGAGGGTCTTATATTCGGCCTAATTGTTGCTTGCTGGAAAGTGGAACTGGAGGGACTGCTCGGCTACCACTTTGTCTCCTTCTTTGAGGATTATTCTTGCTCCGCTTCCTCTTCGGCTGGATGCCCCATCAACATGTAGTTCCCAATGTTTATTGAGCTCGTCCGGGGTCAATTCTGAGATGAAGTCTGCGAGGATCTGTGCTTTCAAGGCCGTCCTTGGTTGATATTGGATGTCGAATTCTAAGAGCTCGATAGACCATTTGGTCAGACGCCCAGCCAATTCTGGTTTTGTCAGTATTTGTCTTAATGGTTGGTTGGTCCTGTTATTATCGTGTGGCTCTGGAAATAGTGCCTGAGTCTTCTTGCCGTTATTACTAGTGCTAAGGCTAACTGTTCTATCCTCGGATATCTTTGTTCTGCTGATTGCATGACTCGGCTGACGAAGTATACTGGTTGTTGCATTTTTCCTGTCTCAATGACTAGAGCCGAGCTTACAGAACAGTTAGAGACAGATAAATATAAATATAAAGGCTTACCGACTTCTGGTCTATGTAGCACGGGTGGTGATGCCAGAATTGTCTTGAGTTCGGCGAACGCTTTTTCGCATTCTTCTGTCCACTGGAATTTTTTGTTTTTTGATATTGTTTGGAAGAAGTGGTGTGATCGGCTTGATGCTGCTGGTAGAAAGCGAGATAGTGCTGCTACTTTTCCTGCTAGTTGCTGTACTTCTTTTATTGTTCTTGGGCTTGCCATGTTAAGTATCGCCTCACATTTTTCGGGGTTTTCTTCAATTCCCCTTGAGGTCAACATGAATCCAAGGAACTTGCCTCCTTGAACTCCAAAGGCACATTTTTCTGGATTGAGCCTCATGTTGTATGCTCGGATCTGTTTAAATATCTCCTTGAGGTTGTCGCAATGCGACTTTTCTTGAGTGGTGTTAGCGACCATATCGTCCACATAGATTTCCATGTTCCGACCTATTTGATGACGGAACACTCTGTCCATCAGCCGTTGGTAGGTTGCACCTGCATTCTTTAGGCCAAATGGCATTACTCTATAACAAAAATTTCCATGCTCAGTTATAAATGTTGTTTTGTTTTGGTCTTCTGGATGCATAAGGATTTGGTTATACCCAGAGTATGCATCCATGAAGCTCAAGCTTTGGAAACTCGATGCGTTGTCTACAAGCTTGTCAATGTTTGGCAAAGGGTATGCATCCTTAGGACATGCTTTGTTCAAATCTGTAAAGTCGACGCACATGCGCCATTTACCTGAATTTTTTCTTACCATTACCACATTAGATAGCCACGTTGTGAATCGGATTTCCTTAATGAAGTTTGCACTGAGAAGCTTTCTGGTTTCTTCTAAGGCCGCCTTTGATTTCTCTGTTCCAAGGTTCCTCTTTTTCTGAGCTATAGGTCGGATGGCCCTATTAGTGGCGAGCTTGTGGCAGATAATGTTAGGGTCTATCCCTGGCATATCTGCTGGGGTCCAGGCAAAGAGATCGGCGTTGGCTTGCAATACTCTTATGAGTTATATTCTTTGTTGTCCCTGGAGTGCTTGGCCGATGTATGTGACTTGTTCTGGCTTTGTAGTCAGTTGGACCTTTATGAGCTCGTCCGCTGGCTGAGGTCTTTCTTGGGTGTCTTCTCTGGGGTCAAGCTCTGCTAGGGACAATACCTCGTTCGTGCTGTGAATTGCTTTGACTTCTTGATGGAACTCCTGTTTTGTGGCCGACCTTTTCAGACTTGCGTTGTAGCACTGCCAAGCTTGTTGACGATCTGAGTGGACTGTAGCTATTCTGCCGTCCTGTGCCTGAAATTTAACACATAGATGAAAAGTGGATACTACTGCCCTGAACATGTTCAGAGCAGGCCTTCCGAGAATAATATTGTAAGGGCTTGGGCAGTCAACTACCAAATATTGCATGTCAATGGTTTGCGACAGAGAATCCTCTCCTATCATTGTTTTTAACCATATGTATCCTTTGATCGGGACCCTTTCTCCGGAGAATCCTACCAGTTCTCCGGATGAGGGTTGCATGAGTTTTTCAGATAATTTCATTTTTAGGAAAGTAGAATAAAAAAGAACATCGGCACTGCTACCTGGGTCCATAAGGACTTTTCTTACCAATAACTCGCCCGTTTGGATGGAAATTACCACTGGGTCGTCCAAGTTTGGTGCTGCCGAGCATATATCCTCCTGGCTGAAGGTGATGTTGAGGTCGGACGCGCCTTTGTTGTTTTGTGATTTTGTTCCTTCGATTGCTAACATTGCGCGGTAGCTTCGTTTTCGTGCCGAAGTTATCTCACCTCCTCCGGCGAATCCTCCGGATATACAGTTTATGACACTTTTAGGTGGATTTTTGTTTGACCATTTGTTTTCCTCCTTGTGTCCTGCAACTTGACGACGCTCTTCTCGGTCCTTGTTGTCCTCTTTGTGCTTTCTCCCTTCAATGTATTTGTCGAGGAGGCCTTGCCGAGCCAGTCTTTCTAGCAGATCCTTAGCTATCACGCACTCATCAGTTGTATGCCCATACTTCTGATGAAAAGCGTAGTGTTTGCTTTTGTCGACAAAGCGCTGATCTTGGTAGTTTCCTGCCCTTACTGGTGGTTTTATGATCTTAGCGTTGAGGATTTCTTTAATTATCTTTTCTCTCCTTGTGTTGAATTTGGTGTAGTTGTCGAATTTTGGGGTTAGCCTGAAAGGTTTTCTGATGTCTTTGACGTTTGCCGATATTGTGGTTCTGTCATCTTCTCTTTTTGGTTGTTTTCTCTCCATTTTTTTGGCCTCGCAGAGTTCTTCTATCTCCATCTGTCCTGCCACCCTTTCTCGGAATTCTTCCAGTGTCTTCAGCTTAGTAACCACGATTGTTTCTCTAAATTTTCCGGGTCGGAGTCCGGCCTTTAGTGCATGCAAGTGGACGGCGGGATCTAGATCGGGTATCTCCATTGTTGCTTTTGCAAATCTGGTCAGATAGTCTTTCAAGCTTTCTTGGGGACCTTGGCGGATGGTGCCGAGGTAGTCCGATCCGTGTACGTATATCCGTGCTGCAGCGAAGTAGTCTATGAGGATTTCGCCAACTCCTCGAAAGAAGAGATTGATCCTGCAGGTAGTTTTGAAAACCAAAGTAGAGCTCCGCCGTCGAGATAAGTAGGGAAAGCTCTGCAAAGAACAGGTTCGTTATTAGGGCCATTAAAGAACATCATAGATTGAAACTTCCTAATATGAGCCCGGGGGTCACCAATCCCCTTATATGGCTCAAGTGAGGAGGGTAATGTGAAATGTTTTGGCATCTGATAATTGGTGATCTCTTCGGAGAACGGGTTGTCCAAGGTCAGTTTCTCCTTTGGTGGGTCCACGCTTAGTAGGTCTGCGTTGCCTTTTCCTTTGGGACCATTCTCTTCACGTTTGCCAGCGCTGTTTTGAGTGGATAACTCGGCAAGTCTTTTGACTTCTACTTGCAGCTCGGCCATCTGGGCCATGAGTTCGGCTTGGGTGAGCTGGTGGACTCCGATCCATTATCGGCCATGTTCGAAGGTTGAGAAACCCTGCGTAGAAAAGAAATATAAAGTTCGAAATAGAAAAATAGTGGGGTTAAATTAACTTTTCGGGCTCCACGATGGGCGCCAAATGTTCCGTTCAACTTTGGCCGAGGTGTGTATCTTCAGCGAGGCCATCTGCTTTAGGGGAGAGTCATAAGTCGCCTCGAGAATGTGCTTGGAGTTAACCTCGGCTCTTGCGAAACACGGCGGCGGGAGCACCTGCAAAAAGCACTCCGACGCTCAAGTCAGAAAGGTATCCAAACTAAAGTGAATAAGTAAAGGTGAGAGTGTATTGTGACCTGAGATTTTGAGTTTCCTTGGTTCCGTTTTATAGATGAGCGGAGGGTCTACATTTTTGGGTTTGCTGCGATATTCTTGGTGGGATCCGTTTGTTAGTAACGGGCCGAAGATAAGGTATGACTTGCATGTGACTTTGACTGAGTTATGCTTGGGGTCTGTTCAGGGCCGAGATATTTGGTCGGTTAGGCGAGAGGGTGATTGCCGATGTTTGAGGGGTACACGTCAGAAGGAATTCCCAAGTCTAGGAACATTACCTGGTGCATGTTCATCTGAGAGATTCATCTATGAAATTGGCACCTCAATCATTGCCCTTACAGTTACAGAGTAATTCACCAACCTATGAAGTGCAACTAGCTATTGCTGATGCAGATATACAGAACACAGCTATCTCATCTGCGACAGCACCGGCTGATAAGGATATCAGAAGCCAACATGTTTCTCTGGTATTATCGCCCTCGTCACAGGCATCAGAGAGGATTGGTGTTTCTAAACCATCTCAGTGGAATGAGAATTTGCCTGCAACATCTCAGAAAAGTGAGACTATTCCCCAAACTTCCGAGCAGAGTCATGTCACTTCATCTGAGATGAATGTAAACTTATATACAGCATCCCAAGAGGCTGACACCGCTACTGTCCCAGCTCTGAAATCAGATGAAATATACATGTCTATGACCCATGAAGTTGATGACTTAGCTCAAATATCACCTAGAATAGATGCTGATGTGAGTAAAAGCATTGGTGAAACATTTGAAAAAAGTGACACCATGTTAACTTCTGAGAGAATATACATGCCTGTAACAACATCTCACACGACTGATATAGGCTTAAGTCCAACTTCAGAAAAGGTATATGTGCCTTCTTCTTCAGCATCTCATAGACATAAAAGAATGAATTAAGCTTCTGAGAGGGCCTTAATACCTCCAATGGTACAGAATATGGCAAGAAGTTCAGAGAGCCTACATGTTCCTACAAATTCTTCCCAAAGGATGTATAATTAAAACCCAATAATTTCAATGGATAAATTTCCTAGCAAAAGGATACAAGACATTGAAATGTCTCTTGTTACTAAGTACTAATTACTCCCATCTAATCAAGCACCAAAATTAGATGAAAGCTTCTTGAGTGAAACGATTAACCAAGTCCTAGAGGCTAGATTTTTAATGGATATATAATGTAAAGACAACTTCTAGAAATAAAAGGGATGTTAGTATTCATAGTTGGCAAGATGTGGATTTGTGCAGAAAATCATTTTGCAGTTCACTTTTGAATCTAGGTTAGGAAATGCAAAAATGAGAGCATTATTGTTTTTTTTTTTTTGTGACTTAAAAGAAAAAAAAAACAAAAACTAAGAAAGAAAAAAAAATAAGAAACTGCTTAAGAAAGGCAGTCCCGCTGAATACTACTCTCAAATTCCTTCCAAGGCAATGGAAGCTCCACTTGGGGAGAAATAGTCCTCATTGCAGTCTTTGCCATGATGTCTGCTACTGTATTTGCATCTCTCAAGATCAACCGAAGATCAGCACGCCATTTCCAAGACATGATATCTCGGATTTTTAACACCAAAGGATCAGTAAACCCAGAGCAATCTTGTAAATTATTGACAATAGTAAAAGCCTCCACACAGTCTGTCTCACATATAATGTCTCTTTGTCCCGAGTCCCATGCTAAAAGAAAGCCTCTCCAAATAGCAAACAACTCTCCTTGCAAAATGCTACGACTCTCAATTGTTCCCAGACAGCCTCGTTGCCACCTTCCCTTCCAATCTCTGCTAACACAAGCAAAACCAACTCGAGCACCACTGCCAGGATAGCTAGCATCACAATTAATCTTAAAGGTACCCACTGAGGGGGGAATCCAAGAGCCACTAATGGTTGAGGGGATAGATAGTCGTTGCAACTCAAAAATATTTCGGAGCTCCTTTTCTAAGGACAAAGCCATACCAATCACCTTGTCTGTGGTCCAATGCTCGTGAGGATGAAAGATCTCGTTGTTTCTCGAACACCAAATCCACCAGAGACCAGAAAAGAATCTAAAGGGGCGCTGTTTGCTATTATGTAAGAACCAACTCATCAAATCCACTGGTTGATCGGAGATCCCTAAAGCTTGCCAAACAAGTTGGGCTTTTGGACAATCCCGAATACAATGTAAAACCGACTCCTGACTTGAGAAACATCGTGGACAGTTATCCGTGTGCGAAATGCCCCTTCTAAAACGAAATGCAGCAGTAGGAAGAGCCTCCCGAAGACATAGCCAGGCCAAAAATTTGTGCTTTTCCGGAACATGTTGACGCCAAAGCCAAAGCCAATTACCCCTATCCTCCCAACTAAACATCTTCTTACTGAGTCATAAATAACCACTATGAGCATCATAAACCTTTGAGGCCGCACCAGAGAGCATTATTGTTTAAAAGGGGGAAAAATAGCTTAAATAAATATTAATTATTATTTATTTTTTTTTACCAAAGATAGGAGACTCGAACCCGCAACCTCTTAATTGAGTATGGGAAGACTATGCCATTTGAGCTATTACTCATTGGCTAAATAAATATTAATTATTTAATCTTATTCCTTCTAAAAAGTTTATAAATATGATGTTTTTATTCTATTAAGATGTTAATATGATATAACAGTTGAATCAGTTGTAATTTTTTCTTTAGAAATAAAATATCTTTAGAATAATAAAACCAAAAACGTAATACCGGAAGACAAAAAAAAAAGAAGGATTAAAAATCATTTTAAACTAAAATTACTTATATTTATATAAAAAGTTATAGGCATAAAATTGTGGCAAATTGCCAGTTTAATCCCCAATAAAGATTTGATTGTGCAAATAATTATTAAGACAAAATAATAAAGAAAATATAGTAAGCTGATAAAGCAAAGTAACATAGCAAAGGCGAAAGGTAGAAGAAGGAGGAAGGAACCGAAATGCAATGCAGCGCGAACGTTGTTCACTGTCCTTGTTCCACTTTCTCTCCTCAAACTCTCTCAACAAAAGCATTCTCTTTTCAGTTTCACCCAACTTTCAAACTTACTTCGCAACAACAGCAGCAGCAGCAGCACAAAATCACTTACCCACAGCCACCAGAACAACGAAGAACCTGTTCTGATGGTTATGGAAATTCGAAGAAGGTGATAACGAGTGTTTCGAACCCTTTCGTGAAGCACTGCCTCAAGCTCCGCAACAGCTCTTCTTATCGCCGCTCTCATGGCTCCGTTCTTGTTGTGGGCTCCACACCCATTAGGTTACACACTCCTCAACTCTTAAACTGTTTTAGCACTGACCCTTTTCTGATTTTTCTTCAAATTTGCATTTTTATTAGGAAAACATGTTTCCTTCTCGTAAAAATATTTGTTTTTTGAGCTGTATGGCCTTCCAATTTCCAATCTTTGTTTTTGTTTATTTAATAATCAAAGTTTGTAGCTTTGATTATTTTCTATATCTTCGTGTAATTAATCTTTCGATAATCTTCCTTTTCCCTGTCTTTGATCTTATTATCAATGTCTTTCTCGTATGTTTACTAGTTAGTCAATTTAGCTTTTACAATGTTTGGTAAGCTTCAAGCTAGGTGTCCTTGATAAGCTTAAATAGTTTCACTTGAAAATGATTATCAACTATCAAGTCTATGTGAGTTAGACCCTTCATTATAACTTTTTTGTATCGAGTTACATTTTAATACTTTGGTCATTTTTAGCACAATGCTATAGAGCAATGGATATGTTCTTCGTCCTTGTGAATCTAATTGACTTTGTTAAATGGATAGGCATTGTACTTGAGTTATGATTCATGCAAAGCAGTGTTTATCCACTGAGAAAGGGAAGTGTTTTTTTTTTATAGTACCCTGGCCTATTAACTAACCGGCCTTGGATAGAAGTTAGTTAGTTTGTTAGTTAGTAATAATAATATTAAAGAGAGTGTTAGAGATTTAGATGGGTTCAGTTGAGAAATTACTATTGGCCATTGGAGAGGTAGGAGAGCAACATTTGCAGGAATCTTCTTTATTGTATATAACTATTTACTCCAACCAGTTTTAAACCATAAATGATATTCATGATTAAATTTATGGGAGAAAACTTTATGTATGACATAACTTCTCTATTTACAGAGAAATATACAGGTTTCAAGACTCATTCCAAGATGAAAATATAACAATGGAATGTTTGATTCTTCTTGATAAAGCTGAAATTTCCAGTGGGTTGGATAAATCCGCAGCTTCTATTGTGCATGCAAGCCCAACGGTGATGAAAAAAATTTCAGGACTGCAATCGACTGACTCTACTGATGCAATTGCCATAATGAAGATTCCTGCTAGTTTTTTCAATGTAGATGATCATCAAAAGAAAGAAGATTGCAAGAAGTGGTTTCTTTCTACACATCGGATTTTAGTTCTTGATGGGATTCAGGTGACACTTTTGGTCTATATTCTCCATCTGAAAGCAAAATCACAATAATCAAGTTCTAACCCCCCCCCCCCCCAAAAAAAAACAAAAACCAAAAAAAAAAAAGTAAAATCAAAATCAAAATAAATCTCAGATACACGATATATATTGGTTGTTGAAATATCCATGGACATCAGTTGCAAAAAGGGACTTGATTAATTTTCTGGCCTTTCAATATCTATGTGCAACTCTCTGTGCCAGTATTGATATTGCACACTGTGAACACCTTAGAAGTCATGCAGGTTTCAAAAAATTTCATTTGCCATTACTGACTTATTTGAAATTGTTCACTGCAGGACCCTGGTAACCTCGGCACATTACTCCGATCAGCTGTTGCCTTTAGATGGGTAAGTAATTATTCTGTAGGTCCATGGGGCACTATTATTCTTTATAATTACGCCATTCTCCTGAGCCTGTTGTTATATATAGCATCTGACTCATATGATATGCTTCTACTAGCTTCGGAGTATGGGAACATATTTTCTGGTCTAAAATAATATCCTAAGATACACAAATGGCATAAGATATTTTTTTAGAATTGACTGATTTTAATTGGTTGTTCGTGGACTGCATTGGTTCTTTGTAGCTTCACTTCTCAAACACTTAAATCCCGATTTATAAGAACAAGTGGATTAAGCTCATGACTTGTGAGTTATACTGCAAAGCTACGGAAGAGGATAATTGAGTGGAGATTTTGTTTTGCTTCTTATTCAATCTCAAATAGGTGATTTGTCCATGTGCTGCATTAATTGTGTAAGGGAATAAGTTCACAGCTCCATATTCTTCCTAAATGTGAACTTCCTCTATGAAATTGGACTAGTGATTTGTACTTATTCCTCCTAATTGTTGTTCTATAACATAACTGTCTAACAGATTGTTTGCTTCTATTATCCTTTGCCTTGAGAACTTCATATCTGCATAAGTTATTGTTGAAACTCTTGTTTGAAAGTGCAAACTAAATGGCCAACGTCCAACAGGATGGAGTTTTTCTTCTTCCAGGCAGCTGCGATCCATTCAACGAGAAAGCTCTCCGAGCTAGCCGAGGTGCATCCTTTCAGCTCCCCATTGTTTCCGGTAGTTGGAGTCATCTGGATTCTCTCATAGAAGAATTTCAAATGAAGTTGCTTGCTGGGCATCCTGAGCATGAAGGGTTAGTCAAGCCAGTTTCTTTGCTTTCTCCAGGCTTTTGTTATTCCTTATTAGACATGCCATTGTGCTTGGTTTTAGGCAGCGAAGGAAGTGGCCTTTCGGAAAAATCCCTGCAGGCATGTGAGCTTGTAAGCATTGCAATGGCTGGAGAATATGAGTCACTTAATGTTTCTGTTGCTGGTGGAATTTTCTTGTATATGCTTCAGCCAAACAATACATGATCTTTCTAATTCTATACTATACAGAGTCTCATTTAAGTTTAGGAAATACCTTAAATGCATTAAGTTGAACTTAGTGCATGTTGTACCAAGGTAATCCAACAGTGTAGATCTAATAGAAATGATAAATATCGAACTATGCCCTCTCCAACTTGTTTTTTTTCTTGTAAAGCTGATATTTCTGCTTACTTTCTAAATCTATGTATGTTAAGGCAAGTCAAATAACAGAGGAGGATATAAAGAATCTGCTCACATTAGTGAAATAAATTTGGCATTTTGTATTGTCATGGGGCAAAAGATGTGCACTATTTTCTTGTTTATTTGATTTTGAAAGGAAAAGCAACATATAAGGTCAAAATAGAAATCAAGAGGGCTTGTCTGGTTCATGGAATATTGAGTGTGGATTTGGTGGAACTCACTAAGAAATTGTGTAATGTTACCACACTTAACAAATACCGATATTATAACTTGAATCTTGTCTTGTACATGTTTTAGCAGAGTTCATTTGCTAAACAGACCTAATTGGAATGATAATAAGATGCAAGATTAAGAATACCTCCTAATCTTCTTGTTTTGGTTAAAGAGCCACTTCTATTTATAGTCAACATAAGGGATTAAGGGATACAATTGTCATTTACTATTGTTTAGTAATTAGGGCTGAAGTGTGACGTTTTGATTGATTTCAATATTTGGTTTATGAGCTTATAAGATCCAGTATGGTTCATGTTATTAGAGGTTTTTGTTCCTACGTATGACTCTGTCTAACACTCTAAGAGCAACTCTAATGTTTGGTTTCAATTTAATTTTATTTTGGATTTCATAAAATATCATATTAGTATTTATAAAATTACATCTTATAAATAGTAATTTGAGACTAAAGATGATATTTATCACTCTAATATTTTGTTTTATTTTAAATTTTATATAAGATAACAAAATTTAATTGTTTCTCTACCAAAATAAAATCGTCTCTTTAAAATGAGACTTACTTCATTTCATCAATAATCTCTATTCTCTAATGTAAAGTAAAATTTTGAACCGTTTTACTTCATGTACACGTTATATTTAAAACTCCAGAAACATTTTCATTGGAATTACTCTAACGTACAACAAGGTCGTAATCTTGGCTTAGTAGTGTCTTTATAAGCAAATTAACCTCTCTCTGCTCTGAGCCTCTCTTGTATTATCAGTTAGTGCTAATTAACCATGAACCATGCATGAGCATGATGCTTGGATTTGTTGGGGAATGAATCTTCCCATTTTAAAATTTCACATAATCTTATTATATGCTGATTTTCACCATCGAAAAAAAAAGGTGGAACCAATTATTAGAAACCAACAAAACATGTAATCAATTGTAATCACTTCTTACTATTATTAGCCTTTGTTTTTGCACAAGATGAGCAATTATTGGATCAGATATAATATAACCAAATCAACAATTGTATAAGATAACATAATTTATTTAATTGAAGGTTGACCTGTGACCTCTAATTACTCTTGTTTTGTTCCTTTATGATTTTCAAGTAGCAGATTTGAAATTCTAAAGGTAGCGTTTAGTGGATAAACAGAGACGAAAAGGCTAAAACTGAGAGATAGAGACTAAAAGATAGAGATTGAAATAAATTTTTTTGGTGTAAAATGGGAGACAGAAATTAAAACAAGAATAAAACTCTAATTTAATTTGTACAAAGGATAAAATTAGAATTAATTAATTGAAATGAGAATATTTTAGGTATAAAATGTTATTAAAGTTTCAGTCTTCATCTCTAAAAATTTTAGTCCCATGTGTCCCTACTTTTTGGAGATAGGTAGCGTTTGCCGCTTGGTAGAGAGACAGAGACGGAAAGACTGAGACTGAGAGATAGAGACTAAGAGACAGAAATTGAAATAAATTTAAGTATTCTGTTTGGTGCAAAATGGGAGACATAAATTGAAACAAGAATGAAATTCTAATTTAATTTGTACAAAGAGTAAAATTGGAATTAATTAATTGAAATGAAGGTATTTTAGGTATAAAATGTTATTAAAGTTTCAGTCTCTATTTTTAAAAATTTTAGTCCCCTGTGTCCTTACTTTTTGGAGGTACTGAAATACTGAAATTTTGAGGACAGAGACAGAAATTTTAGTACCAGTCTCTGAATCAACAAACATGATACTGAGTTTCAGTCTCCCAATCTCTGTCTCAATACCTCAAAACAAACGCTACTTAAAATACTAAAATTTTAAAGACAGAAATTTTAATACCAGTTTTTAAACCAACAAATATGATATTGAGTCTCAGTCTTCCAATCTCTGTCTCAATACCTCAAGACAAAAGCTATTAAAGAAATGAGCGTAAAACTAAGAACAATGAAACTTCATTAGCCTTTCCGTGGAATAGCAGAAGATAGAAGACGGTCAAAGCTAAGCAATAGGTTGACGCCTACATAATAAGTAATAAGTGCATATAATACACATTTTCTATCTCGTGCATGTGGTGTACACAATTTGATACTGAAGTCTAAGGTTGAAATAAATATAATACAAATTAAATGGTATAAGTTGAACGTTAGTATAAGATAGTATACTCCTTATTTTGACAAAATCCAATTTTCTATGGTCAAAACAGAAAATTATTATGTTAACTATTGTTCAATGTCATAGTTCAAAATAATAAACCCAGGCGTGTCTCCGTAAAAAACCGTTTCGTTTGTTCTTGACTTTGAATGCCCAAGTTTGAGTCGGCATGTGCAACTATAGTTTAGTTTCAATTGTTGAAAAAAAAATTACATTAATTATATTTAGTTCTGAAAAATAGTCATTGACATGTAATACTTTATTATATTTGATATCACATGCATGCAGCCATTAATATTTTAAGTATTAAAATGATGATTTACATTCAGGCCCTCAGGGTAAACACTAAATAGTATATTAAACATTCAAATATTTATATATTGTGTATATTAGAGCATTAGATATTCAAATAACTAACGTTGTTCAAAATTTTTAAAAGATATATTAATATAATACACATCTTTCAACCACGATTAAGTTATTAGCCACATTTTTTTAATTATTTTTGACCGAAGAGCAAGGTTGCATATACTTCTGCATGGTAAACCCAGATTTGATGTACCCAGCCGTCTATGCATTTAATAAGTAAGTGATAAGATCATAAGAAGTCTCCGTGATGATGAGAGGTTCATTAATAATCACCTCCATTATTAAGTTAGCATGCTTTATTTTAAGTTTTAAATGAATTAAAGTAGTTATACATAGATTCTCAAAAATCAAACACAATACAGTAGTACAATTTAACAGTAATCTATAGTCCCAACTGAAGATTGCAATATGGGCACCGCTCAGGTAAACAGGACAAAAACAATTTTTTCTAAAGTTGTTTATTTGGCTATATTTAAAAATATATTTTAAAAATTAGATTAATAATAAAAATATAAATTATAAATAAAATTAAAGATCTAAGAAAAGAAATAATTATATTAATAATTATAACTAATATTAATTCAAATGATACTGAATTTTTTAAATTAACATAAAATAAAAAATTTTTAAAATTTCAATTTTACAATAAGTTTTATTTAAAGAATTCAAAAATAAATAAAAATTATTAGATTAAAAATAGAACAATTAGCAATAAAAATTAATAAATTAAAATATAGATCTTCAAAAATAAAAAATATTAAAAGAATTATAAAAATTATAAATAAAAACTCAATTTATTAATATCCGCTATCTAGCTACAAGAAAATGAATTATAAATCAACCGGCTCCCTAATGTTAGGAAATTAATCTTTTCAATTATTTTATCAAGTGTAGTTTTTTATTAAAAATATTAAAAAATATCAAAATTTATTATTTTTTATTATTATTTAGCCATTAACTCAATTTTTTTAGTCTAATTTTTTTATTCTAGTAAATTAGCAACATATTTTATCTTATATTTTAAAAAATTAATGATTAACCGATAATAAAAAATAATAAATTTTGATAATTTTTTAACATTTTTCATATTATATATCTTTTAAGTGAGATAAAAAAAACATGTAAAAATATTAAAAAATAAAAAATCACATAAAATAGACCCATAAAAAATAGTTTTATTATTGACTAAAAAATATAATTTAATTTCATCAATTCTAAGTATAAAAAGGTTTACATGGATAACTAATTACGTTAGTAAAAAATAACAAAATTTTAAGTTTTTTACTTAAAATATCATTTGAAAATATGAATTTGATTGAATAACTTTATAAAATTCCTTATGATGTCAGTCAATTAAAATTAAATTTTAAAAAAAAATAATATTTTAGAAATTATATCTTTAAAAGATATAAAATTTATAATACACCAAATAACTTCTTAAATAGTTTTAAGAGTTCGATCCATATAATTTAACTAAAAATCAATACAAAATTATGCCCTTTTTTTTCCACTAATAAAAATATTAATGGGAGGAAAAATGCAAATAGAATAGTCACCAAAAAAAAAAAAAAGAATACATTGTTCTGTTCGAGACTCAAATTAGATATACAAAAATATAACTACTAAATTATTAACTTATTAACTACTACTCTTTTAACGATTTAGAGATTACTTTTTTGGATACTCATGTTCTCATGTTTATTACAAGTTTAGCATGAATTCTAGACGTATTCCTTCTTGTTGTCTATATATATGTCTCCACCGAAATATTTTCCTACTCTAACATCTGAAGACACCAAAGATCAATCACCTGCAAGCCACTTCCATGTATGTATGCCAAAATAAGAGTGGGTATGAATGAGAGATGCCAGGATACTATATCGCTTATTTCATATTTGAGGAGTCTAGTGTACCTGGTAGTTATTATAGCATGGGATCGTAATTCAAATATTTGATTTAGACAGATTTTGACTAGTATAACCATTATCCAAAAATCATTGACTATCTAACTTTTAGAAATAGAAAAACAATGCTTCTATCATTTTATTATCAACAATATAATGTTAGGAATCAAGAGGTACCAGTCAAAAACTCAGCCAAATGTCTTTGGGTGAATCCAAAATTTCTACATGAATGATATTTATACTAGGTATTAGGATGTTTCTCCTACTAAGTATCAGAATTGTTTCTTTTTTATGCTAAATGCATGTTCTTTTATATATTTTATAAATCATTTTATATACTAAGAATCAGGATTGTTGGAAGTTTCGTGATCCCCGCCCCTATTTCTTCAATGTATCATTCGGAATTTTAATTTGGGGTGAGAAGTAATTAATATCAAATATTATAAATTAAAAACAAATAAAATTAATTAAATATAATTATAAATTAATAATTAAGTTGTTTATTTTTTGGCTGATCACCTCTTGGTTCCATATACTTTTCTTTTTATTATAGATATTTTTGTATTTTTTGTGTGAAGATTCACATGGAGTTATTATGAAGTTGATAGATAAAAATTATTAAATAATTTGATATATTTAACTAAATTATTATCTAACAATTTTTAACTATGAACTTCAAATGAAAATAACTATATAGAGTTTTTATCATATTTTTTTGGTATAAACAAAAAAAAAAATAATTTTTCATTTTTTATTAATAATTTTTAATACAAAAAATAAAACGTATATTATTTAGATATACAAAAATATTACACATAATAATCCTCTTAAAAAATACACCATGTGTCGGATCGATCTAAAATAAGCTAAGATTGGGGTTAAGCCTTGGATTAGATTGACCGGCAAGGGCACAATCTAGAATATCATAATATTTATACTTAAGAAATGTGTACAATGTACATTATTAAATAGGTCGTGTAATTATCATTTTCAAGTGGAAATTAGTGAGATCATAACTGGAATTAATTGAAACGTCAATTATTATAGTCAATTTTAATTTTCTTTTGACTTAAAAAAGATTATTTAAATCCTTAAATTTGATTGGTTGATATTGTAAAATAGATTTAAACTTTAAGAATTTAATTTCTATACAATTAAAAGAGTTTTATAAAAACATTCAATCATGTATTTTTTGGTAAAAATAACTAATTTTTATATTTATTATTATTTAAAAAATTATCTAATTAAATACATAAATTTAATCGAATAACCAAATAAATTTATATTGTAGTACATCAAAACTAAACTGATAGATCAAAAACTTATCGAGACAGAAATATTTAGTCCAAGTGGAATTCTCTAAATAGATGAGTGAGTAATTTTAAAAGCTAGGCTGTTTATTCTGTAAATTGGTCAAATCTTATAGGTGTGAATCTTTGAAATAATCAACAGAAGAGTAGGAAATATTCCAAAGATGTATGGAAATTATCATTATTCTTAAGATGTTAATTAGTTGGTATGTAAATTGGTATGTTTATGTGTTGAAATAAAAAATTGTATATCCTCATCAATCATCAGTCACATCTTGCGACGATAGAAGAGAGAGAGAGAGATATTATTTTAACAAGAATTAGTTGGTCAATGTGTTACTATATTTTGCCATTTTGTTTGACTCACGAAAACAAAGCAAAACTTAAGAAACCAGCAATGTTGAAGACAAAATATATATATATATATATATATATATATATATATATATATATATATATAATTTTATGTACCTTCTCTAAAATAAAGGATAAATTATTCTTTGTAGTATATATATTGAAAGTGATTCATCAGATGAGTTTTATGATATGGAAGAGATCTTTAGAATACAATTAATACACTTGAAGGTGGAGGAGAGCTTATGGTCCGTGATGATAGAAGTCATAAAGACATTTGAAAAAATTCGTTAGATCCTTAAGTCATAAACTCAGTTAAAGACATTGTTATTGATAATGTCAAATATAAGTTTTAAGAGATGGTAGATTCGGATCCTCATGAGATTAAAGACATTATTGTCGATGAGGTGGAGATCAATAAGACTTGCAAAATGAGATGACAATTATGCATAAGAATTTAATCACTTTTATGGGACAAAAATTTTGTGAATAGTGAATTCCGAAGATATTATCACCATACAGAAGAGGATGGAGAAGGCATAGTGGGTGTACGGTGAGGTTGGAAAGGAGTTGCGCCTATGTAGCAGATATTCTCCATACATCAGTAGCAAAAATTTTGCCACGTGTAACGAGCTGAATACGTACTTGCACGTACCTTGTTGATGGGTTTGTGACTTTATTGCAAAAATTTTTTTTCAGCGTTGACAGTCACTACCACCACCGTAAACTGGTGGTGATAAACTAAATTTAAATAATCACAAGAGAGAGAAAGAAAAATAGAGAATATATACCTAATTATTATGGTTAACATTCAACTTAATTATAATTATAGGCATTATATATATCATACAAGATAATTTATCTTTTATTTTAGAAAAGTAACATTCACTATATATATATATATATTTTTTTTTTTTCTCTTAGTAATTATTCACATGTTCCATCATGAGATAAAATGAAACAATTATCTTCCCTCACAAGTGGTTCCAAACATCTAACACTATAAGCTACATTGAAAATACTTTTTCAATGAAAAGAGCCAATCCATAATTGATTTGTGTTTTGGGTTGATTATTTCCCTTGTCAATATATATTATAGATCGAAGAATGCGTACATGCATCCAAAAAATGTTTTCTTTTTTGACTAATATGAAATTGATCATTGTAGTTTCAAACAAAAAGGCTGTTTTTAATTCATCTTAGACGACGACAATATAATAGATAAGTGGCTAGTTGATTATTATTGACATTATTATTTTAAATACATAATGTGTTGCTTGAGCCAAAAAAAATGTTCTTATTATTTATTAGTATGCGACTATGCATATAGGTCTAACTCATCATTTAAGTGGAAATTTTTTCATCCACAATAATACTGGAACGGGAATATAAGAAAATTCAGACACAAGTACAAATCACTTTTAAATCATCCCCATAATTAATTCCTTATTAGTTAGTTTGTTTTAAAAGAGGACTCCAACTTCTTCTACATTTGGATTATTTAATTTATATGAAGGACAAGACAAGTACGGTTTATATATATAGTAGTAATAATTAACAATAGCATACTTTGTAAGCAAAAGGTGTAACTAATAAAATGAACAAATTAAAGTATATCCTGGTGTTGTTAATAATAAGAACAGCACAAAGTCTGAAGAAGGACAACAGATTAATTAGTTTTGGAAGGAATCAATCAAATTATTAGAAAAAGGTTGGAGCTATGTTTGTTAAGCTTTAGAAAAAGACAAAAAAAAAAAAAAAAAAGAAGAAAAGAAAAGAAAGAGAGACACTTTTTTATAGAATCTGAGCATAGCGCCGGCTTGTTGATGCTTCTTGTAGGAGACAAACTGGAAGTTCCCCTCTCATGCATCCATTATGTCATCTCATTATTATTAGTTAGTATATTTATCTATCTTTTTTTTTTTTTTTTTTTTTTTTTTACTTAATTTTCCAGGTTATCGAGATTTTATATGTATAAGAGTGTTATCAAACTATACTTAGCTTCTTTTTAGATTCGGAGTATAATTTTTGTATATACCTTTTTTTTTTTAATTTATTTCATTTTAAAATTATTTTTTTATAATAAAGATTTAATGATAATGTATCATAAAACCGTTTATTTGAAAAATATAAAATATTATATAACGGTATTTAAATAATTATATATCTGACAATAAAAATGTTATCATAAAAAATGCTTATATATACTATATCTATAATATTAATTAGAAACTTGGATTTTAAAAATCTCTTAAAAGAATAGAAGTGTTTGTCATTTTAAATTTCGAGAAGGATAAACTATTAAAATTGTATTCGATTCTCAAAAATTTTTGACAAAAATAATTCTCACTTTTAAAAATAACAAAATGTCTGCAAAATATTATAAAATGCAACAAAAATAACAAAAAATAATAGTACTTTTTTATAAATGATAAATAATTTTTATATTTGGTAAATCACATATTTTAATATAATATTTTGTAAAAATATTTAAATAAATATTAAAAAAATACATACAAAAAGTCGGATAAAAATTCAATCTTTATAATTTTTAATTTTTAAAGGTATTTTTGGTCATTAATAAAAAAATTATAAAAAAAAGATTCTATTTAACTTAAAATAACCAAATTTTACTTAAGGATAAAACTATGTTATTTTTTAATCATACTCTCAAAACCTACATCAAAATTTAATTTTTAAAGCACTTTTTGAGAATATATATATTTTGTGTTGGATTTTTTATTACTTTTTAAAATATCTAAAAAATTATTATTAATAAAAATAAATAATATTTTTGTCAAAATTTAAAAAAATCGAGAGTAATTTTAGTAATTTAACCGTTTGGAATTTAAACTTACCTTTTCAATATTGACAATTGCTAATAAAATAATTTTTGTCATTAATTATTAAATAAATTTATTAACATAATTTTAAAGTAACTTTTAATTATGGAATCTTTCCTAAATTTTTAACTAAGTAAACAAGCTTATCTGCAATGATGGCAATGTTGGTCCTAATAATCTATCTCCTGCGTCATAATCCAATATTTTAATAGAATATGTCATGTGTACATTAAAATCAGTTATATAAATTAGTTATTAGTATAAAATATATGTTAAAATAAAAATATACATTAAAAATAAATTATATATATATAACTAATTTTAATGATTAATTTTAATTTTAATATACGAAAAGTATTTTTTTCAAATAAAGTAATCCAACAAACAAGTTTGGTCATGCATCAAGAGCAAGGATTTCACGTGGACTACTTACTAAACTAAGCCCAATTTTCTCTTGCCTATTATTTAATATTAAATTTTTGTTGAATTTATTTTTTATAACAAATTTAAATATTTAGAATTAATTAATTTTATATTTTCAAATTAAATATTAGTTATTTATTTATTTATTTACTTTAAATAATTAGACACTAAATTTTTAGACACCATGACTCCATAACAAACACCCTAAACTAAATATGTACGTTAGTTATCTCTAACGAAGAACTCCCTTTTTCATTTGTAATTTTTTTTATCCCGTGTGTTATTTTATAAATTAATTTTTTTTATAAAATTATACAAAATTTAAAATTTTTTATACATTGTTATGTATTTATTAAAATAAAAAATTAAATATTTTTATTAATAATAATCAAAGACACATATTAGTCAAACTTTCTTTTATATATTGATAATAATTAATAATTATTAATAATTATGAACACATACTTAAGCTACAAAACAGAGGGGATCTTGAAGGATTCTCTGATATTCATGTTACTTCTGAAAAAGAACATGTTATCTATCTTTTTATTTTATTTTATTTTTACAATAAACCACTAATGGTACGTTTAATTTGTTTTGAAATGTAATTAACTATGATTATTCAATAAGCTGACAATTTGGAACGCCCATGCACGAATGTATCAAGACTTAGTCTATCATACTTGTCAAATTTTATTTATCTATATGTTTCCGCACAAAGAAGAAATATAGTTACATTATTTTATTTTATGTGCAGTAATCCATTCACGACCGAGTGCATGAGCTGTTGATATCATCCAAAGCCAAAGTCAAACATCACTGTCTCATAGCAACTAAGGAAAACAAATTCATAGGGAAAATTGTTTCTTTTTATTTTCCTAATATTTCTTTCTAATCAATAAAAAAAAGTTTTATAATAATGTTATATCTCTATCGGTTAGAGATATAATTATTTATATTATTTTTTTATTATTTTAAATTTTTAAAATAAATAATTTTATGATATAATATTAAAATTTTATGTTTGAAAAATTTAAAATTCGATTTTTAATAAAAAATAATATAAAACAAGTTGAGACTTGGGCGATCTTTTTTTTATGAGAAATGCTAGGGAGCCAGTAACTTTTGTGATTTGTAGCCATCAAATAGTTATTAATAATGATTTTAATAGTATGAGATTGGTGTGAGATTTTATCCAATAATTTATTTTTTTTTATTAATTACATACTAGTTAGAATTTAATAAAATTGATGTCCATGTAGTTTTCCTTTTTTTATTTGGGGACTTGCAATGTGAGCACCATAATAGTGCATGGCTTCATGCTGAGTGCTGACGTTGACTTGCACCCAATATTCTAATTTTAGTATTTTTTCATGAGTTTGAAACACGCTCATTATTTGACTATACATACAAGTGCAAAATTAGTAAACAGAAATTTTTTAAAAAATATTATTCATTATATATCATCACTAAAAATTATTATTATTATTATTATTATTATTATTATTATTATTATTATTATTATTATTATTATTATTGTTATATAGTGCCCAAAAAATTAAACTTCTCATAACACCCTTTTAATTTGGCTACATGTATTCTTTTGAATCAAGTAAACATTATATTATTGATCGGTGAATGCCTTATAAAGTTATAATAAAAGCACGTTCATCTACCAGTTTCCATCTACCTAGTATTTCAATACACAGAGAACAAAAGAAATAAAAGGTGGTATCCCTAATAATAAAATAGGTTTTACTAACATGTCTTTTAAGAATATATTTTAAAAATATTATAAAAAAATATTTATTAAAAATTTAAAATATATATTTTTATATTTTTAACATATTAAATACATAAAAAATTTAAAAAAATTATTGTTATGCTATTAAAACATATCTTTAAAATATAAGATAGCTAAATCTAATAAAATAATATAAAATCATCAATTGACCTCGATGTATAGTGCTTTCTACGATTCCAATAAGATATACTTTTATAGAAATCAAACAAAATATTCCGCGACTTTAGAGTTATCTCATCATCACGATCGAAAAATATCGTTTGTTATTTTAAAACATTATAGTATTCTAAATTAAATTACCTTAGTTCAGTACTTAATATCACTATGCGAAACATTGTTATTTATTTTTCTTATAATTCAAATGTTTTTAGTAATGCTAATGTAAATGCTCTTCTACCTAATTACAGAGAAAAAAACTTATAGCAATATTATATATGTATATATTAAAAATTAGTCACAAAATTAATAATTAGTAATATTATATTTGTATTATTTTATTATTTTTATACGTTATTTTATATATTTTTAATATATATTTTATATTTTGATATGTATTTTATATATACATAATTAATTCTTAACGTAAGCGTAATATTTTGAAAATTTATATGCACTCAAATTTAAAAAAGAAAAATGCTTGTTCGTGGATATACCTAAAACAATTTAGTTCATATATAGATATTAAGATTATTATTATTATAAATTTTTTATTTTTTATTTTAATATATAAATATATAATAAATATATTAAAAACTTAAAAGTTTATTTTTTTATAAATATTTTTTTAAACTTTAACATGTGTAGTTAGACATTTAAATCCTATATAAAATGAAAAGAAATATCAAATCAAATAATCAGTTTATTGAATATATAAATATTAAATTAAATAATAAATAATACTACTTGTCAAAGTGTACACTGATGCTAAAGCTTTGACTGGAAAATATTAATGGTTTATGACTGAGGGGAACCATTTTATTGGAGAACAAATGCCTTATCAGCCTCATTTTTTCTAAAAGATTTATTCTTAGTTTTTTGTGAAAACATTTCGATTGGTTTTTATTCTTTTAATGCTGGATCAACAATTAACGAGAAATATACAACACTTACTAGCTGAACTGCACCTATATAAATCAAACGATATGGTTACATTTTATTATGTATTATGTTTTCAGTAAAATTATAAATATATAAATTTTTTTAATTATTTTATATATATATATATATATATATTTTTTTTTTATTATTCACCACTTGTCTACTGTCCACCGTCCACATTATGTAACTTTTATATACATACATTGTGAAAAAAAATAAAAAAAATAACTATATAATGTGTATAATTATTAAAACCAATAACTCAAATATCAATTCTAGTATTAAAATTATTTAAACTAATATTAGTAAATAAAAATTAATTATTATATATTTATACGTAGTTTATATTATTATTTTATATATTTGTAATATATATTTTATAGTCTAATATATATTTTATTTATGGGACTCATTTAGTAATTATATTTTTGTATATACATAACATGATTATATATAAATATACTCAACTAATAATAATTAATTTGATAGTTAATTTCGTGTTTTAAATTAAAAAGATTCTCAAAAACAAATGAATAATGATCAAACACCGAGTAATTACCACTTATATTCTCTCTCAATTTTAAACTATAAATACCTACTAATTAAAGAGTTATTCCAGAATAATACAGGTAGCATATATAAAAAGATATCTATCTCAGGTAATAATTAACTTGGGATGAAATGTTTTTAAAGATTCAAATTCCTTCACCTGGGTGATCGAGTCTGTGTGCCCATGAAATTTATATATAACTATCATAACATTCTTTTTAGAATTGTTATAACGAATACTCTAAATTAACATATAGTTTGGTTTTTTAAATTAACCTGGCATTTTTTGTTTTGGTTGAAAAATAATTTAGATAAGATTGACTAACAACGAATACTTGCATAACTATTTATAAATGAGATATTACAAAATTTTCAAAAAGAACAAAGAAAATATATTCGTATTTTTTAAATAAAATATAAATTTAATATTTACCATCTATAAAATATAAAACTTTCAATATGCATTTGTTTTTATCACTGAGAATGTAGTCAAGTTCCATTAATGTTAGTACTATACTATTCAAACCCATTAATAGATATCGTACGACTTAATCAACATTTTGTTGCGTGCAACGCTTAAAAAAAAAAATAATAATAATAATAATATTTAGTTATCTTAGTTTGTGTCTTGACTCTTGAGTATATATTTTAACAATCTAATAATATTTTTTATTTTTGATGTATTTAATATGTTGAAAATATAAAAGAAATTGTCAATAATTTGTAACAATTTTTTTTTTTATAATATTCTTAAAATATGTTTTAGAAACACATGTTCCGATGCAAATAACAAAGATGAGACGGGAAAAAAAGAATACGAAACGGCTTGACCGAAGGACACTGGAAAATGAATAGAAAATTCTTGAGCTATATTTATGAATTTATATTATTTATTTATTCCTTGTTTTCTCAATATATAAATGTACTTCCACCCGTTAGTTCATATGTAAGAATTAAGAAGCAGCCAAAACACGTATATATAGCTGATCTCTGGTATCTTTCTTTCATACATTCTTCCCCGTCTTTCTCTCATTCATTCATTTCATAATCACTGAGTCCTTCATTTACTTGCTTGAAACTCGAAACCATGGCCTTCTGTGGAACTTTTGTTAAGCCAACCCATTCTTTGCTGCCATGCCGCACATCTTCAACTCCAACTTCAAACCATGGTTGCACAAAACAGGTTAGTTTCTTGCTTGCTTGCTTTCTTTCAATCACATACACATCTCTCTACTTTTATGGACAGACATGTACAATGTTAACCATTTAATAAGAGGCACCATAAATTTATGTAATGATATCATGGTTTTTCTCATTTCTTCCATCTTTTGTTGTGTATATAATATATTCTTCTAGCTTTTTTTAATTTGTTAGAATGAAAGAACATGATCGTTTCATTGGTGAGTGATGGTGTGATTTTGATTTTAATTGTGATTCTCAGTTGTGTGTGAGAGCTTCATCAACAACAGCAAGTAGCAGCTCAGGTGATAAGGAAAGGTCTATCATAAGAAAAGAGAAAGATGGTGTATGGAAGATCAATTACTCAGATGAGAAACCACCAACACCACTTTTGGATACAATCAATCATCCAATTCACACCAAGAATCTCACCACACAGGTAACAAACTTAATCCATGGCATAACAAATTTCAATTTTGCTATGATTGTTGCCTCCTTGTGTATTAATTAAGGCTCTTGCATATGTCAGGATCTTGAACAACTTGCGGCAGAGCTAAGGGCAGACATTGTGTACAGTGTATCGAAGACCGGCGGCCATCTCAGCTCAAGCTTGGGGGTTGTGGACTTATCAGTGGCTCTGCATCATGTTTTCAGCACTCCTGAAGACAAGATCATATGGGATGTTGGCCACCAGGTACAAATTGTTCCAGTTTCAATTCTGAATAATTAAAATGTTATAAGGTTTTTTTGGTCAATATTATTTACTATGGAAAGTTTAGAGAGGGTCTAAAAAGAAGCATCCGAATTTTTTGCAGGCATACCCACACAAGATTCTCACAGGCAGAAGGTCCAGGATGCATACCATTAGGAAGACTTCAGGCCTTGCAGGCTTTCCTAAAAGAGACGAGAGCGCTCATGATGCTTTTGGGGCAGGACACAGTTCCACAAGTATATCTGCTGGTCTTGGTAAGATTCTTCAATCCTACAGAGATGGTTGGTGACAGAATATGAATGGCAATCTTAAGTTGTTTATGTTGGTCTTCGTGTAGGCATGGCGGTTGGAAGGGATCTGTTGGGAAAGAACAACAGTGTGATTTCAGTTATTGGAGATGGAGCAATGACTGCAGGGCAAGCTTATGAGGCCATGAACAATGCAGGGTTTCTTGATGCTAACCTTATAGTTATTCTTAATGACAACAAGCAAGTTTCTTTACCAACTGCCACAATGGATGGCCCTGCAACTCCAGTTGGAGCCCTCAGCAGTGCCTTGAGCAAAATTCAAGCAAGCGCAGAATTTCGCAAACTCAGAGAGGCTGCAAAAGTAAGCCTCTCTATATTCTAGAATTTTTTTTTCTTTGTCAAATCTCACTATGTATTGATTTCTGACTCTGCTTTTTTCATTGCTGAAGAGCATCACAAAGCAGATTGGAAGACAAACCCATGAAGTTGCAGCAAAAGTAGATGAGTATGCAAGAGGCATGATCAGTGCTTCCGGATCAACCTTTTTTGAGGAGCTTGGCTTGTACTACATTGGCCCTGTGGATGGTCATAATATTGAAGACATGGTTACAATTTTTGAAAAAGTCAAAGCCATGCCGGCTCCGGGTCCAGTTTTGATTCACATAGTGACAGAGAAAGGGAAGGGATACCCTCCTGCTGAAGCCGCAGCTGATAAGATGCATGGTGAGACTAGAGAGTCTATTTATTATCCCAACAAAATTATGATTAGCAATTTTCTAATTCTCCAAGTTGCTAATAGTTCTCTAATCACCCTTTCAGGTGTTGTCAAGTTTGATCCGAAAACAGGCCACCAGTTCAAGACAAAAGCATCTACACTATCATATACTCAGTACTTTGCTGAATCCTTGATAAAAGAAGCTGAAGTAGACAACAAGATTGTAGCCATTCACGCTGCGATGGGTGGTGGAACCGGCCTAAACTACTTCCAGAAAAGGTTTCCAGACCGATGCTTTGACGTTGGGATCGCCGAACAACATGCTGTTACATTTGCTGCAGGGCTAGCCACTGAGGGCCTCAAGCCATTTTGTGCTATCTATTCTTCTTTCCTTCAGCGTGGATACGATCAGGTAAGGAATAAATAACATTAGGCCAAATTGGTTTATGTCCACTATAGAGGTAGCAAAGTAGTTAATGTCATAATTCACAAAACAATCTAACAACTGTGGTCCAAATTGGGTTTGTAGGTGGTCCATGATGTAGATCTTCAGAAGTTACCAGTCCGATTCGCTATGGATAGAGCTGGTTTAGTTGGTGCTGATGGACCTACCCATTGTGGAGCATTTGACATCACCTACATGGCTTGCTTGCCTAACATGGTGGTCATGGCTCCATCAGATGAGGCTGAACTGATGCACATGGTTGCAACCGCTGCAGCCATAGATGACAGACCAAGCTGCTTTAGGTTCCCAAGGGGGAATGGAATTGGAGCCGTTTTGCCTCTCAATAACAAAGGAACTGCACTTGAGGTTAGCATTACTTTCCAAACATAATGTTGTATTGTATTTGGTTAAGCCAACCAAAATTGAAGTTTTTGGTGATGTACTTTATGTAGATTGGAAAGGGTAGAGTTCTGACAGAAGGTAGCAGAGTTGCAATCTTGGGATATGGTTCTATAGTCCAGCAGTGCATGCAAGCTGCAGAACTGCTCAAAACACTTGGAGTCTATGTGACAGTTGCTGATGCTAGGTTCTGCAAGCCTTTGGATACTGGTCTTATTAAGGAACTAGCTAAAGAGCATGAAATACTCATCACTGCTGAAGAGGGTTCCATTGGAGGTTTTGGATCTCATGTTGCACATTACTTGAGCTTATCTGGCATCCTTGATGGACCTCTAAAGGTATAACTTTAATCTATCAACAACTCATTTTCTCTGTATTCATTATTATTTAGTGAAATGTGACACTAATTCAATTGTAACGTTATTATTTTGGTGCAGTGGAGAGCAATGACGCTACCTGATAGGTACATTGATCATGGATCACCTCAGGATCAGATTGAACAAGCAGGAATTTCATCAAAGCATATAGCCGGCACAGTCTTGTCTCTAATGGGAAAGTCAAAGGATGCTCTTCTCTTGGTATAAAAATACAAAACAGTACGCAACATGGAATTGAATAAGAATCTTGACCTGCGACCAGAACCACAAACCTTAGTTATTCTTTGAAGATTTCAGTTGTCAATGTGGTTGAGATTAATTAAGTTGTAAATAGCTGCACTTTGAACACTGAAAAGCCTCCATCGGGCATTTTTTTTTTAAATTAGTTTATGTGTTAATTATGTTACTGTATGCAAAAGTAGGCTTCCCTCTATTAATTAAATAACAATCTTTCTTCGTTCCTTATGTTTGCCCAACAAATAAAGGACCTGCATTTGCCAATTATTTTTTTTTATTTTAATCTTTTTTTGAAAATTGAACACGGCTCTACCCCTGAACTAGTGTTTGTTTAAAGCAAAAAATCAATTTAATGGGTCAAAGTATAAATATAAATATCATTCATCTATAAGACGACTTGATATATACATGAGATCATTAAGTTGTTAATTCAACCATTGTACACATAAATGATTGAAGGAAATATCAGTTTGACAGATAAATTAATAAAATAAATGTACATAAGATGTTGGCCAATCACATATTCACATAAGTATACCGTATACGAGACTGACTTTTTTGTTTTTTTCGTATGTAGACACCAAAAAATGCGAGACTTAATTACATTTGAGTGGTAATCATTATGTTCTTTTATCAGGATAATCTATTATATATCTCTAATTTTATAATTAAAATGTGTTACATGTTAATAGGGGTGTTTGCAGTGCAGTTTGGTTCGATTTTAAGGAAAAAAGTAATCCGATCCGAACGCTTAATTTATGTGCGGTGCAGTTTGGATTGGATGAAATTTTTTTGGAAATCCGATTCGATCCGATCCGATTACAAGCGGTTTGGATCAGTTTGGATTTACGGTTTTTTAAATAAAAAAATTAAATACATATAACAAGTTTCAATATCAAATTTTAAATAATCAATAATGACATAACAAGTTTTAACAATATCTTAAAAAGCTAACGATAACATAACAATAGAAATAAAATTATAGGTTAGTTAAAATAAATAAATAACAAATTGAACATGTTATAAGTATAATTGTAAATATAAAAATAAAATAATAATATTATAGCACATTGTGCGGTTTGGATTTGATTGGATCGGTTATGAAAAGTAGATCCGAAATCCGATTCAATCCAACGGTTTACAAAAAATAGAATCAAATCAAATCCGAATTAGTGCGGTTTTAATCGGTTTTCGGTTTGAATCGAATTATATGAACGGTTTAATTTGAATCAGTTTGGATTTAAACATTCCTACCTGTCAACGTTCTGAAATTGGATCAGACCAACTGGTCGAATTGGTTTAATCGCGAACCGGTAATACTAACGGTCTGGTCAAACATGTAAAACTGAAAATTATAAAACCGATAAAAAATCGTTGAACCGGACAAGAATCAGCCGGTCGGATCGAATCGGAACCCGGCCGGTTTACACAAAAAAGGGAAGCTCATTCGTTTCTTTCTCCCTTTCTCCCTTTCTTTCTTTCAGTCAGAGAAATCACCCAAACCCAACCACAAAACCCTAGCACTGTAAGCCTACACCACCGCCACAAGGAGTGGCATACTGCCGCCGTCCGTCGCACTCAAAGTTCGCCATCCGTCATCTAGCTTCCCTCGTGCTCCAAATCTTCAACCCCTGTTCGCTGTCACCGATCGCGGTTGCTTCCTCGAGCTCGGCGTCCGTCGTCTTTGTCTGCTCAGCCGCGCTTCCGTCGCCGTTTGTTTGCCGTTCACGTTCGCGTCTTCGTTCGCGTTCTTCGCCATTCGCGTTCGCTCGGCGTTCACCGTTCGCGTTCACTCGCTGTTCACCGTTCGAGTTCGCGCGCGCTCCACTCAGCCGTCGAACTGCTCTCTTTTGTCCCCGCCGTGAGTTCCCTAAACCCGCCACCAGACAATACACTCACACAACACCAGTACTCTTCTTCAAACTCTGCAACTTCTGATTTCTATTACAATAAGTAATTATTTGATTTGGTAGTGGTTTGGATTTTTTCATAGACTAAATTAAAGTTACAATAGTTATGTTCTCTTCTCTATCACATTGAAATTAAGCTTTGAATTCTCTTATTTCGTTTTAATTTTACTGCACTCAACATGTTTGATGAAATGCTTTAACCATATTTCTGGTTGGTTTTATAATTTCTAGCTTTTAGAAACTTAGTAAGTTGATTGCATGTGAAATTAGAATAATTGGATCATAGTAATTAGGAAATTTTAGCTGTACAAATAGCATCTTTGCAGAAAACATGTTAGCATGATGATTCCACTTGCATTAGTGTTCTTCTGGTAAATTTTTTAACTGTTATTGTGAACTTGTTAATTTGCTAATGGTTGTTGTCTTCTTCTGTTACTTTTATTTTTTTTTTTTGTTTTGTTTTGTTGTGATTTTCTGTTCTTGAATTTGTTAAGTTGATTTGCTAAATTGTTGGGCTGCTGTTGTTTTAATTTGTCAAATTGTTTGGTTGCTGCGACTTAATTTGTTGGATTTTCTATTTAGGTCTTGTTCTTGTTTATTTGCTAAATTGTTGTTGTGTATTTATTGTTTATTTGCTGGATATTGGTGATCATTGTCTTTGAGATTGTTTACTGCAGGTTTAGTGTCATCACTATTTTGGAATGTTTTATAATGTACTAATGTTTGTTGCTGTTTTGTAATTGCTGGTTGCAGGTTTAGTGTGATTATTGGTTAATGTTTTGGTTTAGTGTTCTCTCTTTTCCAGAGTTCCCTTCTCCCTGTATTTCTGCATGTTGCTGAATTGGTAATCAATAAATTTGCCTTTTTGCTGTAACTCGGGACTTTACTAGGATTTGTTAAATTTGTTGCTGTAACTTGCATTTGTTGCTGAATTTGTTGCTTCCCAGTCACACAATCAGAACAGAATGCTCAGTCAGTGTTTGATTGATTGGCTTTGCTCACCGATTGTATTTGATGATAAATTTTAAATTGATAACTTTTAAATTTTAAATTTGCACTGCCCATGTTACTGATTCACTGTTCTTTCAGTGCTTTTTGTTGTTGTTTATGAGCTTTGTTAAAATTTGCACTGCCTATATTACTGAGTGTTCTTTTAGTGCTTTTTGTTGTTGTTAATCATTGTGGTGAACTTTGTTAAAATTTGCACTGCCTATGTTACTGATTCACGGATTCATCCCTCTCGTCATTATCATTGGCATGAATTCCGAACCAAAGCCCCAACTCTCTGGATAAAATTGTAATGAAAGCTTATTGGGACTTTTTCTTCTACTTAAGGTATGAATCAGAATGATGAGGCCAAGTTGTGAATACACAAGTGTCAACGGACTATAATATATATTGAATTTGTGACATTAGAAGGGTGTAATAATAACAATAATGGAGTCATGTTACTTGAATATTGAGGTTTAACATTTAAACTCTCAGCTTCTCAGCCCTGTTTGATTCTTCATCTCAGGCAATTGAATCGAATCAACCAGGCCTTCCTTTTCTTTTTCTTTTTCTTTTAGTTGATTCTTAATTTTTCTAATATATGTAACTTTCTGAATCAAGTGGATCAGATTATGTAGTTTTCTTGATTTGGGATATTTTCGAAAACCATTAGAAGAGCTATTTTATTATTATGTTTGCTATAATAATATTCACATGTTCTGTATGCTTGTGATTGTTTCGGTGTTTACATTTTCTTTCCAAGTCACTTGCTGTGGTTGTTCTCTGAGTTAAGGCTTTGTATGTGTGTGTGAGAATATGTGATAATGTTGAATGCTGTTGCATCTAATAGGAGTTCTTGGAGTACCCTCATCTTTGGTCCTTTATAATTTATTTATTATTTTATTCTAAAACGGTTTTTTTGGTTGAACCACCGGTTGAACCGGTTAGACCAATAAACCAGTGAACTATTGACTAAAGCGGTTTGATGACCGGTCCGGTTTTCAGAACCTTGATTAAAATAGATAACTACCACTAACTTCAAAAGAAAAGAAAAAAGTCACTTGTTCTATAATATCACCATATAATTATATGTAATTTATTTGATCAGAATGTAAATTTTTTATTTATTTATGGATATCTGTCTCTTATAATTAAACTATAAATAATATCTATTAAAAAATAAATAAATAAATCTCAGATGGAATACAATACCAGGCTTTTTTTTTTTGGTCATGAAGAAGCCGACATTGGAATACAATACCAGGGCTTGAAGAACAACTCATCGAATTTTGAGGATACAATACTAGGGCTTGAAGATTCCGATATTGGAATCCAAATTGGGCCCTGAAATTTGACCCAACAAAGGTTATGGCGGTAATTTCACAATCCGTCGAGCTCCGCCTCCGAGTCCGGTGATTTTGTTTGCGTTTTCCCGGCAAATCGAAGACATCACCAGTTGTCGTGGTTGGATAAAGGTTCCTTCCAATCCTTCTCAGAAACCCAAAGTTTCTTCTCTCCAAAAAAAATGGGCGGTATGTCGAACATGCTGTGGTTTTAATTCGTAGGTTTCAAATGTAACGGCTTTTGTTTCTACTTTGCTTGCTCGTCTCTTCACTGTTGAAAATGTTTTACATTCGCAGGGATACAGCAGGAAAACAGAGAAGAGAAGGTGTCTTTGGAGCTCAGTGAGGAAATTCTTCAGAGCATGGAAGTTGGAATGGCCTTCAAAGACTATGTATGTTACCCTTCCTTTCTTTTCTTGTTATAAAATTAGGGCTGCAACCTTCAAATTTAGTTCTTTGTCTTCGTAACTCTCTTATTATGTTTTCATTGCTTACCTATTTATGTGTATCTATGCAGAATTGTAAAATTAGTTCCATGGATTTTCACAGGGCAACCAGCTATCTAGTCACTGCTAGCAATGATGAATCCATTCGTCTCTATGATGTCACTGCCGGAACGTATGCCTCTCTTTCCATTTTAGCCTCTACTGTTTTAGGTTAATCTTTTCTCCACATAATAATTTGTTCAAGTTTCTAGTGCTAGATTGGGACTCTTAACATTCTTAATGTTATTTAGTTTTCGCAACTAGAAAATTTAACATCCTTTGCAACTAAATGGTTGGGTAGATTGTTGTGTAAATATGCACAATTAATTATTAAACATGTCAAGTTATTTAGTTATTTATTTTTAGTTTATTTTACATATTTTGATGTATCATCCACATCCTTCCTGTTTTTAAGATGTCATAATTGTTATCAGATGTTTGAAGACAATTAACAGCAAGAAGTATGGGGTTGACTTGGTTTGTTTCACGTCTCATCCGACCACTGTCATATACTCATCTAGAAATGGGTGGGATGGTATGTTCCATACCTGTGTCAATTTCCGCTGATTTTCGTGCACCCATTACTAATATGATTAGTTGAACCAGAATCTCTGCGGCTTCTATCGTTGCATGATAACAAGTATTTGAGATATTTCAAAGGTCATCATGACAGGTTTGCTATTTCGAACTATATGATATAGTGCTCATGTACTATCTATTTTTCCATATAACAAAATGCATACTTGTTCTTTTTCCAGGGTTGTCTCACTTAGCTTGTGCTCCCGGAAGGAGTGCTTTATTTCTGGATCTCTTGATCGAACTGTTTTACTATGGGATCAAAGGGCCGAGAAATGCCAGGTATGGCATTTGCACCTCTGCTTGTTTATATCCTGTATATCTTCTTGTATCTAATACATGTAACTCTTTTAGGGGATTCTTACTTACTTTATAAACAAAATAGGGACTTTTACGTGTACAAGGAAGGCCTGCTATTTCATATGATGATCAAGGGCTTGTTTTTGCAATTGCCTTTGGAGGATACATAAGAATGTTTGATGCTCGCAAGTATGAAAAGGTAAGCAAATTTTGCACAAGAATACGTATAAAACTTGGTTCTTACATTGGTTTTATAATTTGGAGTATTAATTGTGATATACTCTAATTATCTCATGGTAAAACTCACTCTACAGGGTCCCTTTGAGATCTTTTCTGTTGGGGGAGATATTTCTGATGCAAATACAGTGAAATTTAGTAACGATGGGAGACTCATGCTTTTAACAACTGCAGATGGGCATATTCATGTTCTTGATTCATTTCGTGGCACACTTGTTAGTATCTTTGTTACTTAAACTCAGTTCACTTCTACTTAAGTTTTTATTTATATATGCTTTGATAGGATTTCTGTGTGACTGTTCTTCTGTCATATGTATATAGTTATCAACATATAATGTCACACCTGTCTCGTGCAACTCCACGTTAGAAGCTTCTTTCAGTCCAGAAGGAATGTTTGTAATATCAGGTAAGCACTTTTTGCATCAATGGAAAATTGTCAGTTCATGATTCACTTGTTTGTGCATTATTGCTTGCACAAAGTGGTTTAAGCTCTGCTAACCTTAATCAGATTGAAGGAATGCTGAAGTTTTATTTACTTCTTGTTTTTTTCTTGCTTTAAATTGTGTTTTGAAGAGACTAGAAAATTTAGAAGCAATGTAACTTTAAAATGTCTGGCATCCTGCCATTTATTTTCAACTAACTTTTTCAATCCTTTCAGCTTGGTATGGGTTCCAGTTATTCTCTGCTTACTGCTTATGCTGAATGATGGTTATTATGCTAAATTTACATTCTACTGGACCTTTACAGGTTCTGGGGATGGCAGCATTTATGCATGGAGTGTTCGAAGTGGTAAAGAGGTAAAGATTAGCTACAGGATTTAGCCAATGTACAGATAGTTAATCTAAAATCATATGCTTAATTGCGTCATATATGTTTAACTTTACATGATAAAGCATGTTCTTTCAGTTTTCTCTTTCCTTTCCTTTTTTGCTAAGAACCTTGTGGAATGTGCTATGATATCCCCAACAAATATTTAAGTGGAAGATAGCTCTCTTAAATTAATTAACTAATAATTGATTTCTGTCATCTTTTTCTCCTTTGATTTATTTCCCAGAAAACACCAAATATTGAAATCACATATAAAATTTAATTTAAATATTTTTTTTCATACATAAACTGAAATGTAATATTTGCAGTCAAATCAATCACTTATATACAAACTCACACCTAAAATAGTGTTTGGCATCAAAATCTTATTGAATGATAGTTAAATGTAAATCTCTCCAATGCTATATGTAATTCCAACCGAACTTCAACGTTTATAGTTATACCCTGCTTGTATAGGTTGGTAGCTGGAGGAGTGCAACTGCTGATACTGGACCACCGGTGATAAAATGGGCACCGGGAAGTCTCATGTTTGCAACCGGATCTTCTGAGCTATCATTTTGGGTCCCAGATTTGTCTAAGTTGGGATCTTATGTTGGAAGAAAGTAAAAGCCATACATGATGGAGGTTCTGTTTGTCCCCACAACTCACTGAAAGATACTAGACTATGATGGGGGGTAACAAATAAGGGTGAGTTTTTCTTATTTCGACTGGTTCACCAAACACACCCTTAGTGACAAACTTTGCCTGTGTGACCGTGTATATAGAAGTATATCATTATATAAAAATCTCAATGAATCAAAATGAAGTTATTATGTCTTTTGGTTCTTCAGTTGTAACTTGTTTCTCTTTTTTCATCATCACTAGATGAAAATTATCAGGTATAGTCAAGCTTGTTCTCTCACTACTCAAGATTTCATTTGAGCACTTGTTAAGGTCGAATTTTGTTTCTATCATTAAATTATGTCAGCATTATTACGATGTACGAAATATAAGAACATAAAAAAAAAAGTTTTTTATAAATCGTAATAATAGAAAGCATGTATATTATGACTAATCAAGAAATTTAAGTTAAAATTGAGTGTGTTAAGACCACATTAATGTTAAAATCTTTGAACCTTTGAAAGTTAAGAAAAGATAATTAGTCTTGCTCTCTATACGTACAGCAATATAGCAGTGAATAGCTTGCTTTCAAAAGCAAATCTGTATAAGTGTAAACGGTGTTTATTGCTTTAGAAAACACCGGTCAGTAGTTTCTTGAAGAATAACATGCATGGTAATTTAAATTTCTTAATTTTTTGTCTGGAAATCAACATAATAATTTTAGGATTTAATTAATTTGTGTTCTAATAATATATTTTAAAAATATAATAATAGAAATTTTTTTATGCTTTGTGTTCTAATAACACATTTTAAAAATATAATAATAGAAATTTTTTGATGCTTTTATATTAAATACATTAAAATGTAAAAAAAAAATTACAATAACTTTTAAAAAATATTTTTTAATGATATATTTAACTTATACTCTTAAAATATAATTTAGCAACATAATTTAGCAAAATTCATAATTTTATTATCCGACTTGTTACAATCATTGTCAAGGATATCACTAATGGATAAGGATTGAATCTAGTTGAGTAGTTGACGAATAGAAGGGAAAAAGGGTTAACAGTTGTTGCCTTGTTGGCTAGATTGCACGGACCATTTTAGACACAACTCGCTCGTTAAACATTTTTATCTTGTGTCCAACATGTCTCCTGCGTCTAATAATTTGCACGAGGTGCACCTCATTCAGACTTATATATATTGTCATTGTCAGATGCATTTAAAAAAATAATAATAAAGAAAACCTGCTCTAATCTGACGCACTTATACAGTTATACCCCCACTTGGCCACTGCCCACTTGAGTCTTGATAACATGCCACTGACTCAACCATCTACGGACTTGATGGTGAAGCAACAAGCAAGTAGCAGCCATGCCATCCATTTTATATAGAAGCAGAAAAATGTCATTTTATATAGAAGTGTTTCCAAGAGATAATATTTTTATTTTATTAAAAAATATAGGATAAGAATTTATTCTTAAATAAAACTCAAATGACAGATCTTGTACCGAATTAATTCTTCACCTATCTAATTAAAAATAGAGTAAATGGTCAAATTAGTCCATGAAAAATCACTCGTTTTTTAAATTGGTTCTTGAAAGATTTTTTTAATTAATTTTTTTTTAAAGATTTTAAATTAGTTATGTTAGTCTTTTTATCACATTATTTGTTAATGGTGTCAAAATTTACTAATGTGACACGTTAAGTGACAGTTTAACACACACCTAGAAGTATAAATTGATTATTAACATGATTAGTTTATATAATTAGATAAAATTAACTCCAAATTGAGGGATTTTAATACCTCAAGTTCTTTCCACAATTAGGTTTTGATTTAATTTAATTTCATAAACTTATTATGTTAATAGTCAATTAAGATCGATAGATATGTGTTGGAGTGTCATTTAATGTGTCATATTAGCAAATTTGACACCATCAACAAACAAAATAACAGAAGACTAACATGACTAATTTAAAATTTTTAAAGGACGAATTTAATTAAAAAAAATTTTTAGAGACCAATTTAAAAAATAAATAATTTTTTAAGGACTATTTATTCATTAAAAATATCGTGACAAAAAAAAACATGAATTTTCAAGAATGCTCACGAGAGAAGGGACCTATTGTCTGACAATAATTAAATGAGCCCATTTCTGGGTCTCATAAAATAAAAGTATTGAAAAAAAAAACCAAAATAAAAAAGTGAAAATCACAAATAACTGAAAGTAAAATGCATAGTCTATTTAAGTAAGATACACTATTATTTATACCTACGAATATTTAAAACGTTGATAAATTTATTTAAAAAAACAAAACTGATTTTATATGTTAGATATGTCATTTTAAAAAATATATGTTGATTTTTATAATAGTCATGATTATGGTATTTATAGTGGCTATATAATTTAATAATATTTAAATATATAATTAAAACTGATGGTAGAGATTAAAACTAAAAGTTCTTAATTTTTATTGGACTAGAGTTAAAAGAAAAATTTTATAGGGATTAAAACCAAAAAGCATGTATTACTAGAGAGAAAAAAACTAATGGCATAAACTAATACCAAATTTTTTTAAATTTTACTAGACCAAAACTAAAAAACAAATATTTTGAAAGAAATTCAAAACCTTGAAAAAACTATATCTCATGAAGCTTTTAAAAATTGTCATTATGATAGTAAATTAGTAATTTTTCATGAAAAATACTCAGGGCCAATCGAATTTATTATTTTTGGCCATTAGTCATTAATTTAATTTTTTTAGTCTAATAACTTAATAATATACTTTTAGCTCACACCTTTAAATATTAATATATAACGGATGGTGAAAAATATTAATTCTTCTAACCTATGATGCATAGACACTGACACGGACACGACACGGGACACGTCGACACGCGAATTTTAAAATTTTACATGACATGGGGACACGCATACATATAAAATATAAAGTATTTTTTACATAAATTGTAATGATATTTTGATATTTTATTGATATTAAAATATAAATTAAAATTTTTTATCATTTTTAATGTCTTATTTTAATTATATCAAGTATTTAAAATATTTTTTGTTTTAATAAATAATATATACTATATTTAAATTTATTTTAAAAATATATGTTAAGAATAAAACAGGACACACTGACACGTGATGGTATTTAGGTGTGTCCAGATAAGAATTTTTTATTTTTTATTAAGATACAGTTGGACACAATAGACACGCGTATCGGACGACGGTGAGTGTCGTGTCCGAAATGTGTTCGACACATAGACATGACAACTCAACGAAGTGTCCGTGCTTCATAGCTTCTAACATATAGCATTCCTCTTTAATTTTTTCATATCTTGACTATTCACTTGATCTTCAATTAAATAATAGATTTTAAAGGAAAAACGGGGGAAATTTATGTATGTGTTGGGAAAAAAGAAAAAAAAAGAAAAAGGAAAAAAAATGAAAATTGTTACGATGGGTAACCGGAGATTAATGGGCTGGACAGTATTGGTTGGCCCAAACGTATGAGAAAGGAGGTCTGCAGATGGATTGACGATCCCCAGGCTCCGTCCGACCTGTTCGTGAGAGGTGAGGGGGGTGGTACCTGCAAAGACACTCCGATGCCGAAGTCAGCAAAGGGAGCAAAACAGGTCTAGAGAGTATTGGGACTTAGTGATACCTGAGGAGCGTCAGGGTATTTATAGTGGTGATCCAATAACCACCGTTGGTGTAGTTCCATTATTCATGGGGAATAACTGTCCCTTTATCTTAGGGAAGTTGAGATATGGCTCCAGGAAGTGGGTAGAGAGATTTTAGAGGCAGTTACTCATTTGAATGGGTATCTTATCTGTCAGATAATCTTCGTCCCGACTTCTTTAGAGCAAGTCGTGATAAGAACCGACTTCGCGGGGTGAGGGTCGGTATAGAGCGAGGCTTAATCCTTTGGATTGGGCCTTTCGTTTGGACCTGGGCCTTATCATTGGGTCAGGGTATGAACAGTGCCCCTACTCGAGCCCAATTTCTTTTAAAATTTGGGTTCGAGTATTCTACTCGGGGTCGTGGCCGACTTGTTGGAGGACCGATGTGATGGTCTAAAACCGACGTGACTTTTCGTGACCTTTTGGTTCTGACAGTTACGTCTACTCAAACGTCGCGTCCGTTAGGGATGTGCGTAGGGATTGATGGTCTTGGTAACGGTGCGTCTTTATTAATGACTGCCCCGTTTTTACCATTGTGCCCCTAACGTACTTATAAATACCTTCCCTCTCTTTCCTTATTTCGTTTCTGTGATTTTTCAAATTTCCTCTTCATCTGTTCGTGCTGCACTTTTGTGTTCGAAGGCTTTTACTTCCTCCAACCCTCATTTTCAGATAAAGGTTAGTTTTAGTTTTTTCTCCTTCTGTAACATGCTTTTCTATTTGCATGCCTTTATTTTGTAGATAGATAGGTTGGTTTGTAGACTTCCGTTTAGTTTCGTATTCCCTCCCTTTAGAGACCGTGTTTTTTTTTATTTTCCTTTTCCTTTTTCTTTGTAGGTTTTCGTCACTTTTTTAAGAAAAGAAAGGAAAATGGCTTCCGTAGATGTTCTTTCTCAGTGGGTTGATGTCACGGTCCTAGGGGAGGAACCTTCGGTCGATACTGAGTTTATCACCCATCTTCGTACTCGCCACAGAATTTGTACTTCTGAGGAGGACGAGCCGAAGTATGAGTTGGTAGTCCCGGGTCCAGAAGAACGGGTTTGCTTCGGGAGGGCCAATGAAGCGGCCCCTCATTTTTTCTTTATGTATGAGTGTATGATCACCCGTTTGGGTGTTTTTCTTCCTTTTTCAAATTTTGAGATGTCTGTTTTGCGTCACTGCCGAGTTGCTCCCACTCAGCTTCACCCCAACTCTTGGGGTTTTTTGAAAATTTACCAATTCATCAGCCAAGCCTTGGAGTTCCCGACTTCTCTGAGGGTTTTCTTCTATCTCTTCCATATGACCAAGCCCTTCAGTGGGCTGAATAATAAGCAACAGTGGGTGTCTTTCCGAGCCATTCAAGGTCGGAGAGTTTTCACCCTTTTTGATAAGTCCTTCCATGATTTCAAAAACTATTTTTTCAAAGTTCAAGCAGTAGAGGGTCACCACCCCTTTTTCTTGGATGAGAGTGCTTCTCCTCGTTTTCCTCTATACTGGTTGGAGGCCTCCCCCTGTGAGAAATATGGTCTGGATGACCTAGATGAAGTGGAGGCGGCCGTTGTGGGGTTTCTCCGAGAAGTGTGGGGGAGGGCCCCCTATTTGGACACTAAGAAATTCCTCCAGGGGTCTCCGACTTTTATCCAGGCGCAATTAGGTAGCTTTTTCTAATTTGCTTCCGACTTGTGATTTCTTGTACCGACTTGTTTAACTTTTAGTTACTTCTTGTTTTTGTAGAGATGGCGAAGCAGAATGCTCAGGAATCTTACCAGAGAGTCCAGGAGGCCAAAGCGAGGTCTTGAGCCAGAACTGGTGGCTCCAAGGCGGTTATCTCTGCTCCTCCTCTCCCTCCTCCTCAGAACGTTGGGACTCCCTCCCAGCCTATCGTGATTTCTTCTTCAGCTTTCTCTCAGCCGCCTCCCTCCGCCCGACCTTCTCCTGAGCCCGAGAGGAGGAAGCGCAAGACTTTAGAGTCTGGCTCTTCCTTTGAGGGTGAGGTTAAGGCGGATGCCCTTGCATTCGTCCGAAAGTACATCTACTCCCATGCTCATATGAGGATGGATGATGTATCTGTTCGGAATCACCTTACCTCTTTGGTTGAGGAGAGTCTCAGGGCGGCGGGTGTTTGCAGTAAACTCTTAGATATTTTTGAGAAGGCTCCTCTCAGCTCTTTGGGTTCAACCTCGAAGGTTGAGGAGCTGGAAGGAAGGCTTCTTGTATATCAAGAGCATGAGAGGGGGTTGAAGGAGGAGGTCGCCAAGCTGAGGGAGGAGAGAGATGGCCTTCGGGAGAAGGAGAGGAAGTTGCAGGCCCAATGCAACATGGAGTGGGTTTGAGGAAGACAGCGCGGGACAGCTACCAAAGTTTATTTGAAGATCTTGTGTCTGTGAAGAATGATTTGCTGAATTCTCGGAAGGCATATACCGAGTTGGAGGACTCTATTGCTGAGGCTGCCGAGGAGGCTTGGAGGATCTTCAAGGAGCAAGTTGGAGTTATTGCTCCTGACTTGGATCTTTCTCCTTTGGATCCTGACAAAGTTGTCCTTGACGGTGCCTGATGATCGGATTTTTGACGGTTTAGAAATTCACTAATAAAATCTCGTTGTAAAGTATAGTTTCTAAACCAATCACTAATCCTTTCATACAAAAATTTGTTTGTCACAAGTACAAACCCCTAAAATCTATAAACCGAAGTATTTAAACCTCGGGTCGTCTCTCAAAGGACTTGCAGGGTAGTGTTCTTGTTATTGGTTATGGACTTGTTTATTTTGGGGTTTTGGACGAGGGGTATGAAAAGTAAATGGCAATGGAAATAAACTAACTACTATAAAAGCTCTTGGCAAGATATGAGAACTAGAAGTCCTATCCTAGTTGTCCTTCTCAATTGTGATGAGAATTGTTCATGGCTACCACTTAGTTAACCCTTACTAAGGAAAGGAAAGTTAAGTGGATGAATTGACTTGAGCCACAAGTCCTAGCCAACTCCCAAGGAAAGACTAGCCTTAGTGCACTCCAAACCAATTAGCAATCTCTCCAATTATCAATCAACAAAGGAATTAGATAACTCAAGTGTCACTAATTACTCTACCTATGCCAAGAGGAACAAAATCTACACTAAAATCCAACCAAGCATTTCATCAAACACTTGGAAGGCACAAAAGAAAAGCATAGTAATTTTGAGAACAAAAATAAAATCTAACAACAATTATTGCAAAGAATTAACAACAACAATCAAGGAAATCACAATTATCATGAATCATCTCAAATTGCATTATTGAAAGAAAACCAAGGAACAACAATATATCCAAAACAAAATGAAGAATTACAATTATTAAAGCATACAACTAGAAAGAGGAAGAGGAGAAGATTAAGAATTGGTAAATGAAAAGTGAATCAAAGCATGAGTTAAACCTAGATCTAAGAAGAGAGATTAACCTAAACCTAATCCTAATCCTAGAGAGAAGAGAGAGCTTCTCTCTCTAGAAACTAACTACAAAGCTAAACTAAACTAATGATGACAAGTATGTAAAGTATGAAAAGTCCTAAGTGATGCCTTCCCCCTTAATCCTTCATCCTTTTATTCCTTTCCCTTAGCAATTTGGCGCCAAAAATGGGTTCAGAAACCCTCTCAAATCGCCAGGCACGTGTTGCATTAATGAGGTCATGTGCCAGCATCGGCGCGTGCGCGCATGGTACGCGTGCGCGTCCCTGGTCGATTCTGCAATGTGCACGCGAGCGCCTTGTGCGCGTGCGCGTGCATGGCTGACTTTGCTTCTTTGACTTTTTATGCTTCTCTCCACTTGTATGCTTCCTTCCTTGCTTCCTTTGATCCATGCCTAGCCTATTTCAACCTGAGGTTACTAGCAAACACATCAAGGCATCTTATGGAATCAAACAGAAACTAGAATTCACCAAAATAAGGCTTAAAAAACATGTTTTTACACTTAAGCACAATTATGGAAGAGATAACAAAACCATGCTAATTCTTAGGCGAAATGTGACAAAAGGTTATCAAGATGTTCTAAATTCAATGCAAAACAAACCGTCAAATTGGGGTTTGTCAGTGCCATAGTTGATCCCCCTGCTCCCATGATCGTTTCCGAGTCAGAATTGAAGACTCGGGGGCAGAGGATCATTGAGTCCCCTCCTCACTCAAAGGACGCCCCGAGTTCTTCAGCAGTTCCTCTGACTTCTTCAGCAGTTCCTCCGACTTCCTCTTCGTCTCCAATGGATGCCTCTCTCTCTGGTTCTGGTGGCGCTCTTCCTGACTCTGGTGGTGGTGATCCGTCTATTCCTCTTTCGAAAAAGTAATTTGTTGGCTATTTGGGGGCCCGGCCTGTGGGTCCCCCCTTTTTTAAACTTTTATTTGTGTTTGGTGGTGTTTGAACAATTTGCTTCTGGCCTTATAAGGCCGTAAACAAAATATTTAAAATACCCTTTCTTAATAAGGGTTTAAGTTAAAAATAAATACCCTTTTTTGGATAAGGCTTTAAGTTACCTTATGCGTGCATGCTTTTTGATAGTGATTTTCAAACCCCCCTTGATATTTTCTGAAAAATCTTTTCTTTGGCTTGTCTGCTTTTCTGAACCTTTTTGTTTTAAGGATTTTTAGGGCAGCTTTCTAACCTTTTCCTGGGTTTTTTCGATCTCTTTTGTTTATTTCTCGTACTCAATTTTATTTTATTGAGTTTTTATGACTTAGGCTACTTTTGTGAGTCATTTTTATTTTACTCGGTTTCCCATCTCGACTTATGAGTCGGAATGTTTCCGAGTTTATCATGATCAACCTCTGTAACCTCTTTACACCGACTTGTACCTCGTCGTTTTATCCTGAAGACCGTCTAGGTCGGTTCATGGGATTTTCACGTTTTGTCGAGCTTAAGTCGGCGCGTTTTCGTCGAAAGAAAGAGAAAACAAAGAAGGAATTTATAAGAGATATTTGTAAGATGAAAAAGATCTTTATTAATCGGGGAGGTACCTTATTGCTACTAAGGGTTTTTGACAATCTATTTCCCTTAGCCTCTACTATGATGCCTCGTTAAAAACCCTTCTCCAGAAAAAACCCTTTGATTTTTGGAAAAAAATCATGAAGTTGGGAAAAGAGTACACCAGGGAGTAGAGTTCGCTTTTAACTATAGTACCTTTTCATATTACAAGCATGCCACGACCTTGGTAACTCGGTTCCGTTCAGGTCGGTTACTTTATAATAACCTTTTCCTAAGACTTCATTGACCTTGTATGGTCCCTTCCAATTTGCAGCGAGTTTTCCTTCCCCTGATTTGTTGACTTCAATGTCGTTTCTGATCAAGACCAAGTCGTTCGGGGCGAATGCTTTTCGAATGACTTTTTTGTTGTACCTTGTAGTCATCCTTTGCTTCAACGCTGCTTCTCTTATCTGGGCTTTCTCTCGGACTTCGGGGAGCAAGTCGAGCTCCTCTTTGTGCCCCTGTACGTTTCCGATCTGGTCATGGAAAATTACTCTTGGGCTTTGTTCGTTGACTTCTATCGGTATCATGGCTTCTACGCCATAGACTAGTCGGAAGAGCGTTTCTCCAGTGGCGGACTGGGGGGTTGTCCTATAAGCCCATAGCACTTGTGGGAGCTCTTTGGCCCAGGCTCCTTTAGCATCTTGTAATCTTTTCTTCAGTCCTGCCAGTATGACTTTGTTGGTTGCCTTGGCTTGCCCATTGGCTTGCGGGTGCTCCACCGAGGTGAACTGGTGTTTGATTTTCATACTGGCTACTAGGCTTTGGTGCACGAATTGTGAATCACACTTTTCACAATTCGTACCACTAACCAGCAAGTGCACTGGGTCGTCCAAGTAATACCTTACGTGAGTAAGGGTCGAATCCCACGGAGATTGTTGGTTTGAAGCAATCTCTGGTTATCTTGTAAATCTCAGTTAGGAGGCCAATTATAATTATCAGTTGACTTGCAAATGAACAAGGGAACATAAAATAAATACTTGGTATGCAGTAATGGAGAATATGTTGGAGTTTTGGAGATGCTTTGTCTTCTGAATCTCTGCTTTCTCCATGTCTTCTTCTTCACACACGCAAGGCTCCTTCCATGGCAAGCTGTATGTAAGGTGTCACCGTTGTCAATGGCTACTTCCCGTCCTCTCAGTGAAAATGGTCCAAATGCTCTGTCACAGCACGGCTAATCATCTGTTGGTTCTCGATCATGTCGGAATAGAATCCCTTGATTCTTTTGCGTCTGTCACCACGCCCAACAATCGCGAGTTTGAAGCTCGTCACAGCCATTCAATCCTTGAATCCTACTCGGAATACCACAGACAAGGTTTAGACTTTCCGGATTCTCATGAATGCCGCCATCAATTCTAGCTTATACCACGAAGATTCTGATTAAAACATCTAAGAGATACTCATTCAATCTGATGTAGAACGGAGGTGGTTGTCAGGCACACGTTCATGGATTGAGGAAGGTGATGAGTGTCACGGATCATCACCTTCTTCATAGTGAAGCGCGAATGAACATCTTAGATAGGAACAAGCGTGTTTGAATGGAAAACAGAGATAATTGCATTAATTCATCAAGACGCTGCAGAGCTCCTCACCCCCAACAATGGAGTTTAGAGACTCATGCTGTCAAAGAGTACAAAGTTCAGATCTAAAAATGTCATGAGATACAAAATAAATCTCTAAAAGTTGTTTAAATACTCAACTAGTAACCTAGGTTTACAGAAAATGAGTAAACTATGATAGATAGTGCAAAAATCCACTTCTGGGGCCCACTTGGTGTGTGCTGGGGCTGAGACTAAAGCTTCTCACGTGCCTGGGCTATTTTGGGCGTTCAACGCCAGGTTGTAACCTGTTTCTGGCATTGAACTCCAACTTGTAACTTGTTTCTGGCGCTGGACGCCAGACTGCAACATGGAACTGGCGTTGAACACCAGTTTACGTCGTCTATCCTTGAGCAAAGTATGGACTATTATATATTGCTGGAAAGCCCTGGATGTCTACTTTCCAACACAATTGAGATCGCGCCATTTGAAGTTCTGTAACTCCAGAAAATCCACTTTGAGTGCAGGAAGGTCAGAATCCAACAGCATCAGCAATCCTTTTTCAGCCTGAATCAGATATTTGCTCAACTCCCTCAATTTCAGCCAGAAAATACCTGAAATCACAGAAAAATACACAAACTCATGGTAAAGTCCAGAAATGTGATTTTTAATTAAAAACTAATAAAAATATACTAAAAACCAACTAAATCATACTAAAAACTAAGTAAAAACAATGCCAAAAAGCGTATAAATTATCCGCTCATCAGGCTTCTAAAGGTAGAGTCGGTGAACTGGGTTCCATTATCTGTAGTAATGGAATAGGGTATCCCATATCTTGTGATGATATTTTTGTAGAGGAACCTCCGACTTCTTTGTGCGGTGATGGTGGCCAGTGGTTCTGCTTCTATCCATTTTGTGAAGTAGTCTATTCCCACGATCAGGTATTTGACTTGTCCTGGCGCCTGGGGAAAAGGACCTAACAAATCCATTCCCCATTTTGCAAAGGGCCATGGAGAAGTGATGCTGATGAGCTCCTCCGGGGGAGCCACGTGGAAATTTGCATGCATCTGGCATGGTTGGCACTTTTTCACAAATTCGGTCGCATCTTTCTGCAAGGTCGGCCAGTAGAATCCAGCTCGGATCACTTTCCTAGCCAATGACCTTGCTCCGAGATGATTTCCGCAGATCCCACTATGGACTTCCTCCAACACCTCGGTGGTTTTTGAGGTCGGTACGCACTTTAACAATGGTGTTGATATCCCCCTCCTGTAGAGAATATTTTTCACCAAGGTGTAGTGTTGTGCTTCCCTCCGGATTTTCTTGGCCTCTTTTTCCTCTTTCGGGAGGATGTCGAATTTCATGTATTCGACCAAGGGGTTCATCCATCCAAGGCTTAATCCGACTACTTCAAGGACCTCTTGTTTGTTTTTCTCTTTTACAATGGAGGGTTCCTGGAGAGTTTCCTGGATCAGGCTTCTGTTATTCCCTCCCGGCTTGGTACTTGCTAACTTGGATAGGGCGTCTGCTCTGCTATTTAGATCCCGAGTTATGTGTTTGACCTCGGTTTCTGCAAAACGCCCAAGGTGTTCCAGAGTTTTTTCCAAGTACCTCTTCATATTTGGGTCCTTTTCCTGATACTCTCCACTTATCTGGGAGGTCACCACTTGCGAGTCGCTATATATCATCACCTTTGTTGCACCGACTTCTTCCGCCAGCTTCAATCCAGCAATCAAGGCTTCATACTCTGCCTGATTATTTGAAGCTGGGAATTCAAATTTGAGGGAAACCTCTATCTGGGTTCCTCTTTCATCCACCAATATTATGCCTGCGCCGCTTCCTGTTTTGTTCGAGGATCCATCTACATGGAGTTCCCATGTAGTTGGTTTTTCCTCTTGGTCTCCTGCGTATTCTGCAATGAAGTCGGTGAGGCACTGGACTTTAATCGCCGTCCGAGTTTCATACTTCAAGTCGAACTCGGAGAGTTCTATTGCCCATTGAACCATTCTCCCTGCAACATCCGTCTTTTGGAGGATTTGCTTCATGGGTTGGTTCGTGCGGACTCTTATTGTGTGAGCTTGAAAGTAAGGCCGTAGTCTTCGTGAGGCTACTACTAAGGAGTAGGCAAACTTCTCTAGTTTGTGGTACCTTAGCTCAGGGCCTTGTAGAACTTTACTGATGAAATATACTGGATGCTGACCAGCCTCGTCTTCTCTTATCAGGGCCGATGAGACGGCCTTGTCTGCTACAGATAGGTATAGGACGAGGTCTTCTCCAGCTATAGGTCGGGTGAGAATAGGAGGTTGGCTCAAGAATCTTTTGAACTCCTGGAACGCCTCCTCGCATTCAGGAGTCCATTCGAACTGACATCCCTTTCTCAATAAGGAGAATAGTGGAAGGGATTTTAGTGCTGATCCTGTCAAAAATCTGGAGAGGGCTGCAAGTCGGCCATTCAGCTGTTGGACCTCTCTTAAACAAGTCGGGCTTTTCATCTCCAAGATGGCTCTACACTTATCGGGATTTGCTTCGATCCCTCTTTGTGTCAGCATAAACCCTAGAAATTTTCCTGCCTCTACTGCGAAGGCACACTTTGCGGGATTTAATCTCATCCCGTGTAACCTTATGGTGTCGAAGACTCGTGAGAGATCTGACAAGAGGTCGACTTTTTTTTCGGTTTTCACCAGCATGTCGTCGACGTATACTTCCATTAGGCTTCCAAGGTGAGAGGCGAACACCTTATTCATCAACCTCTGGTATGTGGCTCCTGCATTTTTCAATCCAAATGGCATGACCACGTAGCAGAAGTTAGCTCTGGGCGTGATGAATGACGTTTTCTCTTGGTCCGGCTCATACATCAGGATTTGGTTATACCCCGAGTAGGCGTCCATGAACGACAAGTATTGATACCCCGAGCTGGAGTCTACTAGGGTGTCAATGCTTGGCAGTGGATAAGGGTCCTTGGGACAGGCCTTATTTAAGTCGGTATAGTCGACACACATTCTCCATTTGCCATTTTGTTTTTTGACTAGCACTACATTGGCTAGCCATGTTGGGTACTTGACTTCTCTGATGAAACCGGCTTCCAGGAGCGCCTGCACTTGCTCTTCTACTATCAGGGCTCGTTCTGGGCCGAGCTTGCGTCTTCTTTGTTGCACAGGTCGGGACCCCGGGTAGACCGAAAGCTTGTGGGATATGAGCTCGGGGTCTATCCCAGGCATGTCGGATGCCTTCCAGGCGAAGAGATCGGAGTTATCTCTTAGGAGTTTAGTCAACCCTTGTTTTAGGGTTTCCCCTAGGTTGGCTCCTATGTGAGTATTTTTTCCTTTTTCTTCGCCTACCTGTATCTCCTCGGTTTTTCCTCCCGGCTGTGGTCGCAGCTCTTCTCTGGCCCTTGCACCTCCGAGCTCTATTGTGTCGACTTCTCGGCCCTTTCTTCTCAGGTTTAGGCTTTCATTGTAGCATTTCTTTGCCAATTTCTGATCTTTTTTTACCGTTGCTATCCCCGCTGAGGTCGGGAATTTCATACAAAGGTGGGGAGTGGATACCACCGCTCCGAGTCGATTGAGGGTAGCTCTGCCGATTAAAGCATTATATGCTGACCCCACATCGATGACTATGAAGTCTATACTCAGAGTTTTTGATTTTCCCCTTTTCCAAAAGTGGTGTGGAGGGGCAAAAATCCCAGTGGCTTTATTGGCGTGTCACCTAATCCGTACAAGGTGTCGGGGTAGGCTCTTAATTCTTTTTCATCTAACCCTAGTTTGTCGAAAGCGGGCTTGAAAAGAATGTCCGATGAGCTTCCTTGGTCTACTAGGGTTCTATGGAGATGGGCATTTGCTAGGATCATAGTTATTACCACTGGATCATCGTGTTCAGTGATTATTCCTTGCCCATCTTCTTTTGTGAATGAAATGGTAGGAAGGTCGGATGACTCTCCTCCGACCTGATAGACTCTCTTGAGATGCCTTTTGCGAGAGGATTTGGTGAGTCCCCCTCCTGCGAACCCCCTGAGATCATATGGATATGTCTCTCCGGAGTCTGCGGTGGTGGGTCTCTTCTATCCATATCATCTCGCTTTCTCTTCCCATGACTGTCCGACCTTTCTATGAGATATCTGTCGAGCCGACCTTCTCTAGCCAGCTTTTCTATCACATTTTTAAGGTCATAGCAGTCGTTTGTGGAGTGACCATATACTTTATGGTACTCACAGTAGTCGCTGCGGCTCCCCCCCTTTTTTATTTTTAATGGGTCTGGGGGGTGGCAGCCTTTCAGTATTACAAATCTCTCTATATACATCCACTATAGAGACCTTTAGAGGAGTATAAGAGTGATATTTCCTTGGTCTATCGAGACCGAATTCTTCCTTCTTCTTGGTTTCCCTCTCCCTTTCCTTTGTTGAGGGAGGGTGCCCAGGTCGGCAACTTAGGTCTCTCAGCTTAGCATTTTCCTCCATGTTGATGTACTTTTCGGCTCTTTCCTGCACATCGCTTAGGGAGGTGGGGTGTCTTTTAGATATGGACTGTGAGAAGGGACCTTCTCTAAGCCCATTGACTAACCCCATTATGACTGCCTCTGTGGGCAGGTCTTGAATCTCTAAACATGCTTTGTTGAACCTTTCCATATAGGCGCGTAAGGATTCTCCGACCTCCTGCTTTATTCCCAGGAGGCTTGGCGCATGTTTCACTTTGTCTTTCTGGATAGAAAACCTCATCAAAAACTTCCTTGAGAGGTCTTCAAAACTGGTTACCGACCTCGGGGGGATGCTGTCGAACCATTTCATCGTTGCTTTTGACAAGGTGGTCGGGAAAGCTTTGCAACGCGTTGCGTCGGAAGCATCAGCCAGATACATCCGACTTTTAAAGTTGCTCAAGTGATGTTTTGGATCTGTGGTTCCATCATAGAGGTCCATATCGGGGCTTTTAAAGTTTCTTGGAACCTTTGCCCTCATTATGTCCTCACTGAAAGGATCCTCCCCTCCTAGGGGGACTCTTCTCTATCGTCACGGGAGTTCCGACCTCTGAGGGAGGATTCCAACTTTAAGAGTTTTTTCTCTAACTATTTTCGTCGATCCATCTCCTCTCTTAGGTGTTTTTCTACCTCCCTTTGTCGCTCCCGTTCCTGTTCTAGTTGTTCCAAGCGACTTTGGTGGACATGAACTAATCCCATAAGTTCAGTTGCATGGGACTGTCCGTCCTTTTCTAATTCACGGCCTTCAGAGGAATTCACCTTCGGGGTTTTGACTCCGGAGGTATCCTCTCTTTGTTGATCGTTGGTTTCCTGGCGGAGGGTTAGGTCCGCGTCGTTATTTCCGGTATCCAGATTCTCTTGTTCGGAATCTGTTTCTACGTGACCCTCCTCAGGGGATCTGTCCGCCATCACTGGTTGATCTCTCGGGTCCCCGGCAACGGCGCCAATTTTACGATGGGTAACCGGAGATTAATGGGTTGGACAATATTGGTTGGCCCAAACGTATGAGAAAGGAGGTCTGCAGATGGATTGACGATCCCCAGGCTCCGTCCGACCTGTTCGTGAGAGGTGAGGGGGGTGGTACCTGCAAAGACACTCCGATGCCGAAGTCAGCAAAGGGAGAAAAACAGGTCTAGAGAGTATTGGGACTTAGTGATACCTGAGGAGCGTCAGGGTATTTATAGTGGTAATCCAATAACCACCGTTGGTGTAGTTCCGTTATTCATGGGGAATAACTGTCCCTTTATCTTAGAGAAGTTGAGATATGGCTCCAGGAAGTAGGTAGAGAGATTTTAGGGGCAGTTACTCATTTGAATGGGTATCTTATCTGCCAGATAATCTTCGTCCCGACTTCTTTAGAGCAAGTCGTGATAAGAACCGACTTCGCGGGGTGAGGGTCGGTATAGAGCGAGACTTAATCCTTTGGATTGGGCCTTTCGTTTGGACCTGAGCCTTATCATTGGGTCAGGGTATGAACAAAAATGAAAATGTAAATATGTGATCATATTTAGAATAATCAAAAAAGGTGACTTTGAATATTAATATATTATACACACCATTATATTTAGAATAATCAGAAAAGGAGATTTATAGTTTGATGATTGAGGAAGGAAGGTAGAATAGCAAGGCACAATAATACAAGAATCATCTGCATCTACGCACGGGTAACGCAAGGCTGAAAAATCAGTATAATATTAGGGAAAATGCCAGTCGTACGTCACTTGTGACTCCATCGTTAAATATATAATCTATGTGGCAGAAATAAAAAAATAAAACTTTATATAAAAAATGCATAATAATAATAAGTAAATTTTTACTCTTTTTCAAAAAAGGTAAGAATATAAATAACTATTTTGGTTAGTTGGTTTTTTATATTGATTATATAATAATTAGAAAATTACTAGATATGTAGTATGTAAATAAAATTATAAAAATTTTTAGAGATCAACATTTTTTAATAATTTTGATCATATTTGGCTAGTATAAATATTTAATTATCTTCAACAAATAAATTTTATTATTTATATACATAAATTCTGATAAATATAAATATAAATTATGTATTTTATATTTATGAATTTTTATAAATATAAATATAAATTATTATTAATTAAATACTGGTTAAAAATAATAATATTTATTAGTTATTTAATATTTTTAATAAAATTATTCAACAAAAATATCAATTAAATATAAAAATTTAACTAATATATATATATATTATTTAATTTATTTTTAATATATATTTATATTTTAATATATATTATATTAATAATTAATTTTATGATTAATTTTAAGTGTCTGCGTAATATGATATATATATATATATATATATATATAAAAAGCGTCGGTAATTATCTTCTAACAGACCAAAAGTAAATTTATAAATCGTTGAACTTTTATTTGAAACAATAAAAATCGGTGGGCCCATCAGTCAATGGGAGTGGATCCTCTCCAGTGAAAAAAAAACTGGATGATATCCAGTGGAAGATTTCACCCTTCAATGCATTCTCTCTCTCATTTATTATTGGTCCCACTTGAAGAATTAAAGGTGGGAGATTACACTGTATTCTCTCCAGTGACAAAAAAAATGGAGAGGATCCATTTCCTCAGTCAATGCTCTCGATCTATGAATTATGGGCATTTTTTTTATTTGTCAGATACATATTTTAGAAATAATATTTATTGATTTTTATTTGATATATGTATTTTATGTATTCAATCGTATCTTAATAAAATATAAAAAAATTTTAAACATATATATTTAGATACGTTAAATATTATTATGTGTTATTATGTCTAACTTTATTTTTAACATATATTTTTAAAATAAATTTAAAAATAATATTTATTATTAATTATTAAAATAAAATATTTTAATTATTTTATATAATTAAAAATAACTAAAAATTAATTTATATTTTAATATTAATAAAATATCAAAATATAATTATAATTCATCTAAAAAAATTTAATATTTTATATATATACTATATTTTTATATCTTATAAAAATTTTAAATTTATGTATCCACGTATTGGGTCGTGTTCCATATCCACATCTGGGAGTAATTGATGTTCCTGTAATCCTGTGTATCTATCTATATACAAATCTTGTTTCTAAAGTTATTTGCCATACTAGAACATCGTGATTCATGATATATTGATATAATACCAAATGATGAACAGCACAATTATAATTTAATTTGGAGGTCAGTTTTGGTAAATTTTGATTAATGATGTTTGGCCAACTCTACTAAACCTGTAAATATTATGCTATTAATCTGATAATATTTTCAAATTATTAGAATACCTTTTTAGGTAATAAAATAAAAAATATAAAAATAATGAACAATGTTAAGTATACAAATTAAATAATTTCTAATTAAATTTCCACAAAAAATTATATCAATAATTTCACAAACAAAGAAATTGTGTTATTTGAAAAAAAATTGTTATTCAAATAAAATTTATGTGCTATTTTTTTTTTTTTGTAATATTCAACTAAAATCTGTTTATTTAAAGAAAAATAAAAGGAAATTATTTTATTTGAGTGATTTTAAAATGAAATATACATTGGATTCCCCACTACCACACATAATGATAGTACTTTTTGAATGAGAAATCATGGAATCATATTATTCTCAACTAATCCTATATAAAGAACTGCTATTTCCGAAACCCTCATTGCCCAAAAAAATTATTTATTATTTACCACTTCATCGAAGAAAATTACGAAATTATACATTATGTTATAATTTTAAAGGCAAGAAAATGAAATAGAGGTGGTATGATATATATATATATATATTGGTCCTATTGCCTGCAAAGATGTCTCAAATTTTCGTTCTCATTTTGGCACTCATTACTAGCAAAAATGGCTCAGATATTATTCCCATTTTCCTACGAATATGGAGTGGAAAATGAGAAAAAGAAATTTGCTTTTTTTTTTTTTGTTAATTGTGACCGCAAATACATAATTTTCAGTAACTCATTTATGCTGCCTCGACATGTGAAAATGACTAATGAGTAATGATACATAAATTTATAATAAATTCGTTATATATTTAAATATTTTTGGTAACTAAGTCCAACTAATTTAATTAGTTAAAATGCAATAAAAATTATCTATATAAATTATACTTTTTTTTTACATAAAAAATAGTACCAAAATTTTTTAATAATAAATTGTGACACAATTTTTTTATTATTTTTATTTTCTTTTTGCATAATTTATGTGTTTTTATTTTTTTAGTGAATTATGTGTTTTTATTTATAAAGTTATGTATTCATTTTAAAATTTTTTGCGTTTATCGTCAAAAAGATAAACTAAATAAAGAAATAAAAATTACATAATTCTTTTATTCCTTTTTTTTATTTGATTTCTTTTTTTTTTAAATTCTTCTTAAAGAATAAAACAAGAAAAATCATTAAAATATCAAACAAGAATAAAACAAAAAGGAAAAATGGGAGGAGGAAGTTATTTGAGGAAAACATGAAACAAAAAAAATAACACCAAAATTTTTTACTTGCAACACATAAATTTTTTAGTTCTGATACCAAAATTTTATAATTATGATATAAAAATTCCTTAACCAAAATTTCACAAAGAGATTTCATGCAACAGTTTATTAACAAAAATTTATTTGATTTTTTTTCTTTTTTTTGTTAGGTATCTTTTTTTTCTTTTTTTTTTTGAGAGAGAAATAACAACAAAAATAAAATAAAATAAAAAAAAAGACGAATAAAAAGAAAAAGATAATGATAAAATTAATTATGAAAAAAAGTAAAAAAAATGATACAGAAGAAAGAGGAGAAAAAAAAAAGGAAAAAGATTATAGTATTTACATAAAATTCAGTTATTTAAGTTTTTGTTTCAGATAAAACAAAAGTGGCACATAAATCTGAGAGGTATTATTTTAACTTAGTTAATTAGATTTAGTTAAGAAAAAAATTTAGATGCGTAGCTTTTTTGTATTTATAATTTGTTTAAGTCTTAAATAAATTAATAAATATTAAATTTTTTAATTTAAATAAAAATTCCAAAAAATTGTCCAAATAGTTGCCTTAAATGCATATTCAAAAATCTTTTTATATTTTTTTTATTTATTAAATACTAATAATTTTTTCAAAAATAAATTGAATAATTCATTTTAATTATTAATTTATTTTAATTGTTGAACTAAATCTCACTAATCATATTACTGTAATTAATTAGTCAATAAAAAAAATCAATGTAATTAATTGAAACTATTTAAAAAAAAATTAGTTTTAGATTTTTATTAAAAATAATTGGATATGACTGATGCAGTAGTGAGTAGTGACCAGTGAGGTACCAACAAATAATACAAGAGAAATTTTTGGAGTCTGTACTTGTTAGTAATTTTTTTTATTTGCATAAATATTAAATTATTTTTAATAAATATATTTTATTAATTTATGTATATAAATTTTAAAAAATATAAATATAAATTATATTAATTTATATGTATACATTTTAATAATTATAAATATAAATTATTATTTATTTAAAATAATAATATTTTGTGATCATACTGCCCATAATACAATGCACGAATTATTATGGGACGAATTATGAATAAATAGTTAAATTGGACCATAAAAAATTATTTATTTTTTAAATTAGTTCTTAAAAAAAATTTAATTAAAATTATTTTTTAAAAATTTTAAATTAGTATTTTTATCATTTTAATTGCTAACGGCGTCAAATTTTATTGGTGTTGTACATTAAGTAACATCAAATCACATACCTAGTAGTCTTAATTGATTATTTTTTATTACCAAAGATAGGAGATTCGAACCCGCAACCTCTTAATTAAGTATAGAGAAACTATGCCATTTGAACTATTATTCATTGGCAATCTTAATTGATTATTAATATAATTAGTTTACGAAATTAAATCAAATCAATCTCAAATTGAAAAGTCACAAAAAAAAAATCTCAAATTGAAAAATTCTAATAGTTCAAGTTTTTTCTTCAATTAAATTTTAATATGATCTAATTTCATAAACTTATTATGTTAATAGTCAATTAAAATTCATAGATATATATTAGAATATCACTTAATATGCTATATTAGTAAATTTTAACACCATTAATAAAAAAATTAACGAAAGAACTAACATAACTAATTAAAAATTTTTAAAAAATGAATTTAATTATTTTGTTTTTTTAAAACTAATTTAAAAAAAGAATAACCTTCTAGGCTAATTCGACCTTTTACTGGACTAATTATATATGCCCCCAAAAATCATTGCACCAATCAACAACACAATAATACTTCTCTCCACACACCACCCTCCAGCCTCCAACATGGCCAGAGACGAGGAAAACGAAAAGCAGCTACACATAGTAATGTTCCCATGGCTGGCCTTTGGCCACATGATCCCTTACCTCGAGCTGGCCAAGCTCATAGCTCAAAAGGGTCACAAAGTCACTTTCATCTCCACACCAAGAAACATTAACCGCCTCCCAAAACTACCGCAAAACCTCACCACACTTCTCAAATACGTCAACCTCCCACTACCCCGAGTCGACAACCTCCCGGAGAACGTCGAGGCCACAACCGACGTCACATACGACGTCGTTCAGTACCTCAAGAAAGCTTTTGACTTACTCCAACAACCCTTTGCCCAATTTCTGGAATCTTCCAACGCCGACTGGGTCCTCTTCGACTTCATTCCATTTTGGGTTCCTTCCGTTGCTTCCAAACTCGGCATAAAAACCGCTTTCTACAGCATCTTTCCCGCTCCTCTAATGGGCTTCCTTGGGACTCCTCTCTGTCTCATGGGTAACGACTCAATCCGTACCCAACCCGAAAACTTCACCGTCCCTCCGCCGTGGGTCCCATTCCCTTCCACCGTGGCATTCCGTTACTTCGAGATCATGAGAATATCTGACATTCTCTCCGATAACGCCTCTGGCATCTCCGACAAGTACCGCTTCGGCGCTGCCATCCAAAACTGCGACTTCGTCGCGGTTAGGGGATGCACCGACTTCCAACCCGAGTGGTTTCAGGTGCTGCGGAATATTTACCAGAAACCTGTTCTCCCGGTTGGCCAGCTCCCCACGACGGGGTTTGCCGGTGGCGAAGACAACGACGCGTGGCGGTGGATAAAGGAGTGGCTTGACAAGCAGGCGCGTGGGAGAGTGGTGTACGTGGCGTTCGGGAGCGAAGCGAAACCGAGCCAGGAGGAAGTAAGGGAGATAGCTCTCGGGTTGGAGAAAACGGAGCTTCCGTTCTTTTGGGTGCTTAGGACTCGACGGGGAACTTCCGACACGGAGGAGCTGCGTCTGCCGGAGGGGTTCGAGGTGCGAACTAAGGAGAGGGGAGTGGTGTGGACGAGTTGGGCGCCGCAGTTGAAGATAATAGGGCACGAGAGTGTGGGTGGATTCTTGACTCACTCCGGTTGGACTTCGGTGGTTGAGGCTGTTGAGAAGGAGAAGCCATTGGTGCTGCTTACATTTCTTGCGGACCAGGGGATCAACGCAAGGGTGGTCGAGGAGAAGAAAATGGGGTATTCTGTGCCAAGGAACGAGTTGGATGGATCGTTTACGAGCGAGGCGGTGGCTGAGTCGGTTAGGCTTGTGATGGTGGAAGAAGAGGGAAGGGTTTATAGAGAGAATATAAAAAAGGTGAAGCACTTTTTTGTGAATGAAGAGAGACAAGAGAGGTACGTTGATGAGTTGCTAAGCCACCTTCGCAGCCACTAGCCACTACCGTATAAAACTCAATACTGTCTTCCAATTTGGAAAAAAGTATTAATAATCAGCCTCATGAAGTGGATAAAAGATATAAATACGTGTTATGCAGGCTTATCATATTATATATTGTATAATGTGGTGATGAGTGACGAGAGTACGAGACTGAGTTAGCTCTATCTAAACCAAAATAATGATGATGTTAAATTTGGCGTATGTATGCTAGCTAGTAATGCATTACTGTTGTTTTCTTTTCCTTTACTTAATCATTTTCACAAATGAAGAAATAAATAAAAGGAAAAGAAAATAAAAATGATGGTGTGTTACACATTTTTAGCCCAATGGCAAATTCCTTCTATGTTCATTTTTACTCTGGCCCAAATTGCAATTAAGAAATTACATTTCTTCCAAAATAATGTCTTATACACATTTAGAGCCCAAACAACTATTTACAACTGATTCTATTCTTGTTTCATAACTAGGTGACCCCCATAGTCTAAAATTTGTCTTTATAAAATGAAAACCAGGATGAGCTCCTAAACCTTTCTAGCCGAAAAACATATTTTCTAACTCCTACCATTGCATGTTGTCGTCACCTTCACGACCCACAACCTATCGGAAAATGAATGTCGTTGTCATGTTTACCTTAGTTTGTTGCCCATTATAATAAGGAGAATTTTATGACGAAGAGGTTTTTATAAGGAGAGAATAATATATATATATATATATATATATAACTTTAAAAAATTAATAAAAATAAAATAATACATTCTTTTAAATGGAGATCTAGTTATTTATTAAAAAAAAAATTATATTTTCACTATTTTTTTCTTTTTCATATTCTTTCCAATAAACATGGCTCAAGATTCACAAAATGTGTGCTTACAAAAATGTTATTTGTACACTAAAATTAGCTATTAAAATTAATATATGTATGATTTAATTTATTTTCAATGTCTATTTATATTCTAACATATATTTTATACTGGTGATTGACTTTAGTGGCTGATTTTGGTATACACGTAGCATAACTCTGCGCACAACTAGAAAATTGCTTAATACAGACAGATTTGGTCTTTATTAGGTAGCGTTTGTTTTGAGGTACTGAGACAGAGACTGAGAGACTGAAATTCAGTATCGTGTTTGTTAATTTAGAGACTGGTACTAAAATTTCTGTCTCTGTCTCTAAAATTTCAGTATTTCAGTACCTCCAAAAAGTAGGGACACAGGGGACTGAAGTTTTTAGAGATGGAGACTGAAACTTTAATAACATTTTATACCTAAAATACTTTCATTTCAATTAATTAATTCCAATTTTATCCTTTGTGCAAATTAAATTAGAGTTTCATTCTTGTTTCAATTCCTGTCTCACATTTTGCACCAAACAGAATACTGAGATTTATTTCAATTCCTGTCTCTTAGTCTCTGTCTCTCAGTCTCAGTCTTTCCGTCTCTGTCTCTCCACCAAACGCTACCTTACAGACAGATTTTTGGTTACTGACGAAATTACCGACGAATTTCGTCTCTCTGTAAAAGCCTCGTCGAAAATTATTTACCGACAAATTTTTTCCGTCGGTAATTTACCGACAGATTTTTCCTCGATAAATTCTCCCCTCCATTTCCCTAGAACGTCAAACTTTCTAATGGATTTTTCGTCGGTAATTAGAGATAGATTTTTCGACGGTAATTAGAGATAGATTTTCGTCAGTAATTAGAGACAGATTTTTCGACGGATTTCCATTGGTAACTAGCATCAGATTTTTCGACAGATTTTCTGTCGGTAATTGGAGTCTTGAAAAACCATTCCAAACTCTGAATACAAACAGAATCCGTCTGTAAATCTGTCAGTAAGGTAAAATAGATTTTTTTTTAGATTTTTCTATTGCAAAATGAATATTTTAGGTTTGTTTTCTAAATTTACTCCATCAAACACACTGTAAATTGAAAAAAAGAAAGCCAAAAATCACATAGATAAACATATTATTCATTACATGATACTTATAAAATCGGATGTTATTTTTCAACATCATTAGCCAATATCTTATTGTCTCAATAAAAAGATATCCAAAAAAATAAGATGACAAACTCAATGTTACATGGATCTCCTTCATTAACTAATGTCATAAATTACACTTAGCACTTAAAGATAAGATAATCTAAAATATTAATGCATAATTAAGTTGCATTAGCAGCATCAAGCTCCACATTGAAAGTTGATATTGACATCTCCTGACTGAAATAAAATTAAAACCTCTCAGTGCTAAAGATATGATGGATAGATAGCCATAAACCTTTAACGGTAATTAAAAGAGAGAAAAAAAATCTCCACCTGTTATCGAGTGAAATAGCATAGCTATTCAAGGCCAATGCACATGAAGCAGACTGCAAAAATAACCCATATAATTATATTATTGCAAATATTATTTAAAATGGAGGATTGAAAATTTGTTATATCAGTCAGTCAACCAAAATTGTACCGACATAGTTTATTAGAATGCAAAACAAATTCAATAAAAATTCCAGGAGCAAAAGCATCAACCAAATTTCGAGATGAAACATACAAGATTTGAATATAAAAGCCACGGGAAGTGAGTGTTATCTTCATCCATCTCCTTTGCCCAAGCTTTCCTGAAATCTGCACTCCCTTGTTTTTTGCTGCTAAAGATATCATAACCTTTGCGTCCACCTTGAGCATATGTTCTAATTGCTGGAAATACAGATCATTAGTTAAACAGAACAAAGTAGTTCATTGTCATCCAATGGGATCTGCACAATTTCTACGGTGTCATCAGATAGCGATGATGAGTTTGGAGTTAACCCAACAGCTTGCTCGCCGTTGATAATCACGATCATTCCTCACTGATGCCTCTTGCAATGAACCTGACTCCTGAGCTAATACAGACTTAACCTCTGCAGATTTGGTTATATCAGAAGCCACCCCATCAAAATGAGGAAACACATTAATTGAATCAGGTCCAACTCCTCCAGAAAGTCCAACTTCTACATTGTGTCGATCCAGCTCAACATACAACATGTTAATCTGAGAAAAAAACAACGGAAAAAGGTGCATTAGTATCTACATCTTACCTGGTCAATCTAATATACTACTATTAAACCGAATCTTCTAGTAAGTCATCGACAATGCTCTCTTAGAAAATCCAAAAAGAACAAGGCACGTTACCTTCTCAACAAGTTCCGCATTCTCCAGCACCAATTTCTCCACCAACGTACAAGCTGCTTCAATTTGAGACTTCAACTCCTCATTTTCAGAAGCACTTTCCTGTCCACCATTAAGCTAAATATAATCAGACATAAATAGGCAAGCAATTGAGGAGTTTCCCTCCTCCTCCGATATGAACCACAGGTTCACACAGTTGATAGGTCTATACAAAAATGCATAAACATTGGGAGACACACTTGTTTTAAGGAAACATATAAAAACAAGAAAAATATCTGTCCTTGAACAAAATTTGCTTAATTTTTGTCCTCAAACCGAGAACGAGAACAAAGACTACTTTTGCCTTATCTTAGTTTCAATGTATCTATATTTTGTGTGCTATATCATTTGAATATAGGCAGTCATCGACCATTAGACAGCAGCCTCAAGTAAATTTTTAAGTATCAAATATTAAAACATTAAAGATCATTTCTGATGCATACAAGTATCAGTGATCCTCTCCTCCTTTTGAAAAGTAATTAAGGCCCATAAAACTTGTATAGTATTATATAGTATATCCAAGAAGCTACACAAAATAAACCTTTACAGATACATCAGCTGAGCGGAAAGATGAGCTGTTTTCAAGGTTCTGAATTGTTGTTTGAAGACTTGACACATTTTTGCCCAAAGACAGCAAAAATGAAAACAAAAAAATAAATAAATATAAATAGAAAAAGGAATAGGAAATTCATCAATAAAATATTGTAAAAGAACCATGAACACAAATAAAGAGTCCGCCATAATAAAAAAGATCATTGATAACACACTTTCCAGCAAAAAAATCAAAGTGCATTTTTGTAAAATAAATACCTATCTTCTTGTAATAGCTTAATTCTTTGTCCAATTTCAGCAGCACAGCACACAATTGTTCCTCCAAAATGACTTTTGCAGCTTCTCCATGCTTGCTAAGGGCAATAACTGCTCAAACAACGCAAACAGCGCATTGGAAGGCTATAGAAAACAAATAAATGAAATTGATAACTCCAAATTTGCTTCATATGATCAGATACTTTCATATTGAAAATAAAATTGAATGATGAAAATTGAGAAAAAAGAAGAAATATGTAATACCCTACCAGACAAAACTTTACGCTTAAGCCTTTAACTAGAGGTGGTGTGGTATTACGACCTCTAAAGTAAAATATATACATAATAGTATTGGAAAGAGAGTAATATATGAGGAGCCTTGGAAAACAGGTAAAAGAAAATCACAAAATAAAAAACACAACGCTCGAAAAACGAGATTACTTGCGTGCTAAGAATCTAAAGTTTATAAGTATAAATAAACAGAAAGTGAGAATAGAGAGTCAAAGATACAGAATAACTAGCTCCCAACTCAGCCTGCGAATCTAAGACTGGCCGGAGAATATTTACATACATATATACATATCCCAAAGCCGAAAATACATAGACGAAACCCTAATTCTCCATAATCCTTTAGGAGTAGAAAAATAAACAAGTATATAAGAGGAGAATATATATGTACATCTATCAAAAGATCAAAAGAAGCCCCAAAAGAAACCACTTCGCTGCAGAAGCTCCAAACGCCTAGCGAGGTGCCTCTCGACCTGCATCTAAAAAACAACAATACAATATGGAATGAGAACCAGAGGTTCTCAGCATGGTGAAGGTGCCACGCACATAAGATATAAGGTCATGGGAATGCCAGAGGCAATCCTAAAACGCCGACACTCAGGTTATAAAGCTTAAAGTACTAAATAGCAACCATAAGGAAGGGTGATCTTCTAAGGGTTATTCAGCCTAACTCAAACTTAATTTAACCACTAAACTCTTTCACCTTTCCTCTGTTCCTCCATCTTCGATAATCCGCATAGACAAACAAACAGACAAAGCAAACACAAATAAAAAATAAGTAGTTCAAGTAGCAATTACAACAGTTAGCAGAATATAATCAATTAGACATTCCCAATTATGCATAGCAAACAAAGCACACATATGCATATGATGAATGTCTATCCTATTGGCCGTGAGCTCACGTGTCGATTACTTTGCCAGAACCGGACACATCTAGTAGCTAACCCAGACATTGATCTCTAGGTTGCGTATCTCCAGGAGGATCATAAACGAAGGAGAGTGCCTTTCCACATCAAAGAAGTGTGCCTTTCCACCTTCTCCTGGAGGAGATACGAAGGAGAGTGCCTTTCCACATCGAAGGAGTGTGCTTTTCCACCTTGCAACCAGAGAAGAATGTAGGGAAACAATACGAAGGAGAGTGCCTTTCCACTTTTCCCACACCCTCATCATGACAAGAGAGGAAACTTCTATCCTCAACCTGCCATCCGAATACATTTTTCAAGTTAACGAGCAATCGGGATCACACCCAAATCTTGCCATCTCGACCATTCTGGCCACACACATATCTCGACCGTTCCGGCCACACACACATCTCGACCATTCCGGCCACACATAATCATCCCCAATTTTATCATTAACACTTCAATTCAGTTACTCTAGACCTTCCTTTACTTCCAAGTAACCTTCCGTCTCATAGCTTAATCTCATCATTTGCAACCTTTACTTTATCTCCAAGTTTCCTTAATTTCGTAACTTCATCCTATTACTAGGCTTACTGTTATATCTAGGGCTAAGGAATGAAAATAGAAGACTAGAGGTTTGAATTTGAACTTTAAAACACAAGATCTATTTTTGTTGAAATAGGAACCACGCATATGCGTGGGTACGCGCACGCGTGGGTACGCGCTTGGACCAAGATGCGTACGCATGCCCCTTCTCGCGTACGCATGCAAACCAGACAGTAGCTACCATATGCGAATGGATGGTATGCGTACGCAAGAATCCTACGTCACGCGTACGCGTGTGTGGGCGTACGTTTTGTCAAAATTTTTATTTAAGTTTGAAAAGCTGCAGAATTGCAATTTAAATCCCAAACTTCTGACGCGCATAACTTTTTCGTTTTAAATCATTTTTCATCCGTTCTTCGAACGGTGTAAACTTCGCAATGGACCTAATTTTAATATAAAATAGATTTGAAATAATTTAGGAGTCCGAAAGCCGAGTTATGACTTGTCGAAGTTCGGTCAAAAACCAAAGTTACACAAAATCTCCAAACCTCATTTTCTTTAAAACTAAATTCCAAAATCAACATACCATACCCACAACCACCAACACAACATGCCATTCTCAATACTCCCACAACCTTCATGTCCTACCATTTATCAAATCAACAATATCATGCACCAACCCCTTAAATACATCAATAAAATACTTATTTTACCTATCTAACATATATATATATATATACATATATTATCATAAGTCACCATTTGACTCCATTCAAAAAACACACTTCATATCAATCCCATATAACCCTACTAGCCACTCATCATATTACAAATCATCATACTTTAGTTTTTACCCCATTCACACCCTAAATCTCTTGCTCTCATCAACAAAACCATCATCATTCTATCATGCATACATCTACAATCAAATCATCAAGCTTGCTAACAATATCCAAACACCTAAGGAGCATTTATTTCCACTATAACCATGATCACCAACACATACTTATTTATATCATCAACAATATCATTAATGCTAAACATCCAACATACATAATCATTCCAACCTATCCTACGGTTCTCTTGCCTAAGTTTTCACACGACATTATCTATTAAATACGCAAAATTTAAACCATACCTTGGCCGATTTTCGCGTATACCCCAAAACACCACCAAGGCACCAAAAGCAACCCTCAAAGTTCAAAGTCTCTAATTTACAAATACACACACCTAATACACATTACCACATATATATAAATTTCAATACCCAAAACTCACATAATGAAGGGTTTGACTAGGGTTAAAGATCCTTACCGTATATGTGCTTCAATAATTAAGCCAAAACCTACCAATTTCTCAAGTCAATTTAATCCTAAAACATCAAATTAATCAAAATCTTAATACCTCAAAACCTCAACATTTTTGAACTGAAGAAGAAATAATAGGATCTAGGAATATGATTTTCTCACCTTAAAAGGTACCGGGCTTTGTAGAGCTCGTCACTGCGGATGCGTGGCCGTAAATAGTGCGGCGATCGGAGGTCTAGATCAAAAGTTATGTGGGTTTGAATTTATGCCCAAGGGTTTGGAACCTCTTCCTTGCTCTCCCTTTCCAGGAACGTGTTTCCTTGGTTTGGGATGAAATGAGCTTTAGTTAATGAGTTGTGGGTTGGGCTTTGGGCCCATTTTGATCCAGTTTGACCGATTTAGTCCAATATTTGGCCAAAATTTTTAAAATTAGTGTCAAAATTCTTGTTTTAATATACTCTATCTTATTTTGCTATAAAATTTACATTTCTAATTTCTTTGATTAAAATTTAAGTTATTGATTAATTATTTACTAATTATTCGAGGTTTACAAAATACACTGCAATGTTTGAAAACGTCTTGATGCATCATTTTTTTATCTAGCAAATGTTACAAGAGTAATAAATATATAATGCAATCAATGTGAAGACATAGAAATAGAATGATTTATAAATGTAGAACTTAAGCTGAATGGCAGTGTGCCACAATTCAATTGTATAAAATATTAGTCAATAAAACCCTTAGAAGGACATTTAAAAGCTAAATAAAAGAAAAAAGACCTATATTATCATTCCATGACAGAGAAACTTACCCACTAGTCCCAGCAAATATGAAGATCTGAAAAGGTTTCTAATTCGAATATGTAACTTTCCTGGAACAATATTTTTAATTGAGTTCATTCAGCATGAGAAGACATTAAAAATTTCAAAACAATTTAATACTAAGTGAACTAAAATAAACCAATGAAACACTTGTGAATGGGTGAGGTTAAGCCATGGTGGTTCGCTTAATCCCTCTTTAGTGTGTTTATGACCTAAATTTTTTAAGCAATAAAAAGGAAAATACATCAAGCCCAAAGAATTAAAGTTTGCAAACAACTGTAGTTGCCTTCTGGCTTAATCAGCTCCGGCAAAAGCCCAACCGGCTGCTGATTGTCCAAATTCTCAGGCGCAAATCCATTTATTCAACAAAGAATATTCAAAATTTCTCAATTACCATGCTTCAATTTATAATATAAAGCTAGCAAATGAATCACAATCTTTTAATGATGGTTTCCAAAATGAGAGATAAAAATGACATGGAAAAGAAATGTCACAGGCACAGCATTGCATGCAAGAGTCATATACCTTTTTAAGATCAGCCAGAATCAGTGAGCTCCTAGTTCTGCATATGACCGATGTTCCTTTGCAATCAAACACCATTTTTGCACACTCAATCATATTATTGTGGTTCAGATCCATGAGAAATTAAAAGATCCCAATGGAGATGCACAAAAACTTAATAAAAAGCAATTCAGCAGATTTCAGACAAGAATAAGAAGGAGAAGCCAAAATTAACAGTCATAACAAGAACAGGAAGGAAAAAGAACATACATGCTAGGGGTGTATATGGTCCGGCCCCGAACACTTTAGGGGCTAATTTAATGTGATTTTATCGGGTCTAGGGTTGGGTACGGGTCTCAAAAATAGACCCGATCATTATTTCGGGTCGGATCTGGGCCATAGCTCGGGTCACCCGAACTCGGCCCGGTGGTCCGGTCATCATACACAATTAATATTTTGTGTTATTAATGATGGATGATGTCTATTCTTATGTGGAATTTAAATATTGTAAACCTTAAATTTTGTGTTATTAATCATTATAAGATTATAAGTTAATGCTTTATGTTTAAAATGTATAAGACTTTAGACTAATGCATAATATTGTGTTATTTGTATTGATTTAAATATTTAGTGTTATTAGACAATATTAGTATTGATTATGGTTATGCTTTAATTTTAGAGAAGGATTGGTTCTTATTATATTTTTTAAGTGAATTTTACTATGTGAATTGTGAAATAATGGTTGGAGATTAGGTGATTTTTACATGCTAAAGACCCAGTTTTCACCCGGCCCAAAAGTGCGTAGGTTTCATCGGGTCTAGGATCAGGTTAGGGTCTAAAAATTAGGCCCGGTCTATATTTTGGGTCGGATCTGGGTTAAGCCAAACCCGGTGTGGCCCGACCCATGTACACCCCTAAATTACATGCAAGTTCCATATAGATAAAAAATCTCAGCAATTCAGATATATAGTTCATAAACAAATTTTATTCTATATCACAATCATATAAATTGTTATGTTTTAGATTTTACAAAATTACAGGAATATACAAAATTCATACCTTAGAATTTAGAAACTCCCTTCTCTGCAGCAGCAGCAACAACTGATTTGCAAACATAAGAGCTCTCTTCAATCATATTCTTTGATTTTCAACTTCAAGCAAAATAGGGAAGGGACAAGGTTAGGGTTAGGGTTAGGGATAATGAAATCAGAACATAATCACAATGGAAGGGTTAAGGCTAGGGACGAGAAGGAGGCGGAGGCCTACCTGAACTAACGGCGACGAGAAGAGATGATGACAAACCTCTGCCGAGGAGAGAAGAAGCAGTGACGAGAGCGGCGGCGGAGGGAGCTCGTAAGACAAGAGAACGACGAGAGAGCTCGTGTGACGATGGCGACAGAGGAAGCAAACACAATGAGAGCGGTAGTGGAGGAAGCTCATACGACGCGAGCGGCGGCGACGGCGACAGCGAATCGGAGGACGTCACATCTTCAATGGAGAGAGAGAGAGAGAGAGAGAGAGAGAGAGAGAGAGAGAGAGAGAGAGGGAATAATTCAAGAAAAACGTGAAAAAACTAAAAAAGTGAAATGAAGGATTGGGAGTAACGGGAACCAACTTCTCATCTTAATATTTTCGATAGAATATTTTAAATTTTCTGTCTATAATAATTTAATAAAATCACAATATTTTATTTATTTAAATACAGACAAATTTTCTATCGATAAATATTTTTTATGAAAAAAAATAATTTTTTGACAGAATTATTGACAGATTATTTTTTCTGTCTGTAATTCATGTTAATTCATTTTTATTTGTTTTTGACAAAAAATTTCTCGCAAAATCTTTTTGTATTTTTATGGGATAAAATTTGTCAAAAATATCTGTCTATAATAAATAATTTTCTTGTAGCGGCGGCTTTTGTTTTAAAATGGAACTTAATTTTATTCACATAAATAGACACCAGAAATTACACTTATGTCTAATATTTTTTCTTAAAATTTCACTTATCCATGTACCGTAAGAATTTTGAGGCAGGAGAAGATTAAGCATTACTGTACAGGGAGAAGCTTAGATAAATCTTTGGAATAACTAGGTATCACTTTTTTATTTGTAGCCTTGTAGGTATCCTGTATCATACTGAAATGACACTACTAAACAGGTATTTTTCTGGGCGTTGGATCTGACTTTCAACATAGACAATAATCCCACCAATAATAGACATACAGGACCGACCATTAAAATTTTAAGGGATCTTTAGATCATTGTATGTGTTATTTAATTGCTGTATATTTTTTATATCTTATTATTTAATATAATCGAACAATTAATGTGCATGCACTTGGACCTACACATTCACTACAAGAAAAATGTGTTTTAATGATAAATTTTTAGTGGCAATAACATAATGGCCACTAATTCTTTAATTTAAGTTATGTTTTTGCGATAATTATATATTTGTCATTATTACAATATGTTATAGTGGTCATTATTACTATTGCCAGAAAATTATTATTTTTTATTACTTATAATTTTAATTTTTTTTAAATTATTATAGTGGCTATTATCATTATTGCCACTAAATTTTATTATTACTTTTTTTTATTATCCCTAAATAAAATTGAAAACTGGAGAGAGAAAGAGAAACTGAAAAAAGGAAGAGAAGTATCGACACTGGGTTAATTCGCGTGCTTTCCTCCATCGCCGATCACCACCGCCGTAACCGTTACCATCACCGACTGTCATCATTTGTTCATATCAGATTTTAGTCGCCAAAGCCTTCTAGCCACCGTTACTATTCTTGTTACAACACCACATCTCCGCCGCTTATACCGCCGCCTGTACCGCCGCCGTTCTTGCATGTAGACGCACAAGATCGCCGCTATCGGTAGAACTTCTCCATTTATTTTTCGATTTAGGTTTCAATATTTAGAAGCCTGTGATTCTCTCTCTGTATTACTACTTTTGCTCAGTTTGCTTGCTTGATCCTAATGAATCTGGCAGATCAAGCTAACATTGAAGTGTTTAAGTGTTTCAGATCCTAATATTTTGTTTGCTTTGTCTTCTCCGTTCTCGCTTGCTTGATCTGCCATTCTTGCTTTCTTGCTCCGTTTATATTTGGATTTCAGATCCTAATTTTAAGTTTTTGAAATGCTTTCTGTAGAGTTTCATTAAGATTTTGTTTGCATTATTGCTTAGAATATAAAAATGTTTCTAATTATGTGGTTTTTCTAATTGTAAGATTTTTAGAATATCATCCCTATACTTGGATGCAAGTTCAGAAAATGGATAACAATTCTGAGCTGGTTAAAAATTAGATGGACTGGTTCTGAACTAATTTAGAGCTTATTGAAAATTAGAGAAGTAGTCCATAATCAATATTAAAACTGCAGGTTTTTCTTTCACTTAAAAGTGTCTTATACTCCATCAAAAAACAAAAAAAATAATTGAGTTATCCTTAATCAATATCGAAAACATGAAATTCACTTCAGGTTTTTCTTTCACTTAAAAGTATCTTATGTCTAAAGAGTTGGTATCACATATCAACTCAGTTCCTAATATCTTTACTTTTAATTTTTTTTTTTTTATTTCAGGTTCAAGCAGAGGCCTCCTTTACCTTGGAAAGCAATCAATTACTCGGTAAGCATATTTCTCATCATTTTGCTTATTGGTTATATATAACCATAAAACGAGTTAGCCTGATTCTATCAATACTGATAAGCGCATTAGTATAATAGGGATATGTTTTTAAGGTTATATGAAATTCTAAATTGTTTTATGTTTTTGTTATAATGGTATCTAAAATTTTGAATTACTTTTTGTTTTGTTATTCAATCTGTTTTGATTTGTAGTTTGGTTTAACAGTATTTTCTTGTTTTAGGAGATGTTTTTCTTAGCTTATAATTTATAATCATTAAATATGCAAAATTGAAACTTCAACTGTATGCTTCAAAATAAATTGTAATTAAAAGTGAATAATATTAAAATCTTAGAATTACTTTTGGTGGCCATATAAATTGCCAAAAAAATGGCCGCTAAAAATTATATAGTTTTTGCGGCCATTAAAAAGGTCTTTACCGACAAATGTTATAATTACCACTAAAACCTTTTAGCGACAAAGTATAAGACGGCTAATGTCTAATTGGTGGTAAATGTATTAGCGGATATTTTTATTGCCGCTAAAAACAAAATAAATGGCCGCTAAAAGTGATATTTCTTGTAGTGATTATTAAACATACTTATCAGAATCAAACTCTAAACACTAATCAAATTACTGAATAATTGGTTATTGGTTTAATAATTAGATTATTGATTCAACTGATTGATACTATAATTATAATTAAATAATTATATAAAATTTTAATTTTTAATTTTGTTATAAATTAATTATTATTTTTATATTTCCATTATTCATAATTAATTCATATTTATTACATATTCTAAATATTTATTTAAAAAATAATATTAATAGATATTATAATTATAAAAAAAGGTTTAATTATTTTATTGGGTAACATCCCAAATTTTTGAATAATTAAATTTATTATATTTGTTGAGAAATGATTATGTGATTGAGAGATGGTTAATATGACTAATTTTGTGATTAAAATCTGTTGGAATTTAGAAATTTAAAGAAAAGTAATTGGTTATCTAAAGTAAAACTAAGTATTTTCAAGGGGTTTAATAAAAATAGTTTTATTGAGTAAAGTTAATTATTTCCATTTTATATCATTACTTTTACGACATTCCCATTTCACTACTAAGAACGTGTGGTTTGTTCTCACCCCAAAATCTTCCACCCTTTTAGTGACACAGGTTCGAAGACTCAGTTTGAAGTTGCGGGCGATTATAGAATTTATTTATGAATTAAGTTTATAAGTTAAGTTTCTTTCATAGAATTCCCTCGTCCTTGTTGCTTTAGATTTTATTTTATCCAAAGGGATAGGTATTGTATTCGAGTGTCATATTGAATTTACTTGTATGTCATTTAATATTATTAATAATTATGTGACTATTATTACTTGGTGATGTTTGATATACGATTTTGATAAATAAAAACAAAATTTTTTGACATTTTTCTTAAAAAGTTGAAATGCAATATCGAACTAAAGGCTCAATATTAAATAGTTAATAAGAAAAATAGGTTAGTACACCTTACTTTTGATACGATCATGACATGCTAAAAGTTAGGGTGTTACACTTATAGTTTTACCAAATTTTCAATTAGGTCCCTATACTTTTTTTCTTTTTAATTGAGTTCCTATACTACTTTTAATTTTGTAATTAAGTCTTTTTCATATCAAAAACGTTAAAATTAACAGAATATTTCTCCCAAAATATATGCGATCAAAGATCTAGTTAGGTTTTTAATTATGAATACCTTCCATTTGTAAAAAAAATATTCAGTTAATTCTAACATTTTTTACATTAAGAAGGACCCAATTATAAAATTAAAAGTAGTGTAAGAACCCAATTGAAAGAAAAAAAAGTATAAAGACCTAATTGAAAATTTGATAAAATTATAGGGATCAATAGAATAATTAAACCTAAAAAAAATATTATAATTAATAAATATATTTTTATTATTCTTTTATAATTTATAAATATCTACTAAAATTTAATATATATATATATATATATATATATATATATATATATATATATATATATATATATATATATGGTTGCGTCTTTGTGGCCATATCTGTGGTGGCTAGTGGCTACCAATGGCTATGCGTTGACTATTCAATGAAATGCTTACAAGTGGCTACGCTTTCTCGTTAGTGGTATTATTGACCTGGCCTCTCCTTAAAAACATTAAATATGGTAATTTTTGTTCTTTTACCGCAGGACTAGAATGCAAATAGCAATAGGTGATGTTCTAAGATTAAGAATGCGAAGCCGTGGAATGGCTTTCATCTACTGAAAGAGTTGTCAGCCGGTGCTGGAAAGGGACGAACTGTGTAGACGATGTCGTTAGAGAAAATCTGATCCAAGTGAGTTGGTTATGTGTCGATTGTTGTCGGCATATTTTTGGTACCTATGGCTGAAAGTGAGGAATGTTAGAGGTAAGTAACTTTTGTGATTTGTAGTTATCAAATAGTCATTAAAATAGTTTTAATGGTGTGAAATTTTATCTAATAATTCATCTTTTTTTACTGATTACATGCTGGGCAAAATTTAACAAAGTTGCTAGTCTCTATACTTTTTCGCTGAAAGTAAAAGCCGATTGTAAGGTCAATGGGTTGGTTATTGATGAAGTAGGGAAAGATGGTGATATTTGTGCGTGTGTGAAGGGCAATATGCGTTGTAAGACTCGAATGTTGAAGTTATTCCAATTTGTTTGAGATCCGAAACAGAAGGAGTATAGAAGTTTGAGGGCGTGGCATGGGGAGGTTGATGAAGAGTAGTTCATATTTTTTTATTTTTTAACATTTCTTATGAGTGTTTGTTACTCCAAAGGGGTAGTTTTTTTTTTGTCAAAACAAGATTGGGCCTTTTGTTTTTTTTGGTTGGTGAGATATTTTGTTGTTAATATTTTTGGACTCACAAATCCTAAATAATTAAATGTTGAACTGAGGGTGTTTTTTTGGAAAAAAATAAAAGAAAATGCAAAAATAATGGTAAGGTCCTTCGTAATGAAATTGTGACTTGTGAGAGTTAGAAGCACATAGCCATTGAAACATGAAGAAGCTCAAATCAGACTCGGGTTATACATGGGATACATCCTCGTGCAGGGTGAGCATAGATCGGTTTGGTTCGAGGTTATGGTAAAATTAAAATCGAACTGATCAAATTGTAATTGGTTCGATTTGGTTTAAATTTGTATTTTTTTGTATATATACCTGAATCAAACCAAACTGATTAAGAATGGATTGGTTCGGTTCGGATAATTGGGTACCCGATGACTTTGAAATTCATAAAAAAAAAATAAATTTTTATCTTAAAAATTCAACAAGTACAATAAACATGTAACAACAATAGAAATAATCCAAACATGTTAAACACCAAATACATTAAAAACTAAACTCATTAAAATCCAAACATATTAATAATGAATAATCATTGTCTAATGGAAAAGCCATATATATTTTTTTATTTTTTTTTATTTAATTAATATATGATCTGGTTTGCAGGTTGGTTCAGATTCCACACCCCCAAAATCGATACCCGAACCAATCATTAATAAAAGCCATCAGTTTGGTTCGGGTTGGACCCGATTACCCGTTGGTTTCAGAACCAATTTAATTGGTTAGGTTTGGGATCGGACGGGTAATCAGGTACCCGCTACCCGTGCTCACCCCTATCCTCGTGACCACCAATCACACTCGCACACTCTTTATTGTTAAATTAAATGCGACAAAATAAAATGAAAAAAGTTAGACATATCGATCGTATACGAACTGCCACTAAAAGTTATCATCACCACCTATGTTGCCCACAGTTTCTACCGCAGAATTTCACAGCCTCCTCATCCTCCATTCGATTACCAACGCTTTACTTAGCCACCCCTGCTCCAATAAGTCGTCCAAGACCACCACAAAACCCTAATCGGATTTTCCTCGTCAATTATTTATTCATATTTCTATCTTTTTTAATTTTGTTGAAGAAAATTTCTATAATTTTAGATATACTCACACAAACGAATTTACCATATTTTTTTAAGAATTTTCCTGTCATTAATCACATGAAAGTTAAATTCAAACAATTTTTTTCTATCTACAGATACTGCATAATTGGTGAAAAAAAATATGGAAAAGTATAGATAGACAATAACATTGATGAACAATGTGAACAATAGGAGTAAAAAAATAAATTAAAATCAAATTTAATTAATTACATGATTAATTAATTTCTAATAATAACAATATTTTAATTTAAAAAAATTAGGGTTTGCACAAAACTATCTCACTACTCTCACCCAAACTAACCCTAAATTACAGTTTCACATTCAAAGGCAGTCAAAATTAGGTTTTTTTTCCTTCTCCCAACGACTCTGTTGTTAGAGTCCACTCAGTCGTGTCGCCATCTCCGAACCAGTTCCGACGACACCGCCCTGCATCGAGAAGCCGCATTTCACCTGGAGCCCCGACAACCCTAGCCCACTCGAAGCCAGTTTGAGCACCGCCACTGCCGTGCCCGCGCATCGCTTCTGCTTCCTCACGCCGTCGCTGACTCGTCCCCTCGCGCCGTCGCTGCCCCTCGCTGACCCGGTGCTGAACGTCCTCTACACGAAGCAACGAAAATCACAACCGGGTTCCGCCGTTTGTGCCCTTGTTCCTAGTTTTTTTTTTCTTTTTTTTCCTTTTATTTAAACTGGTATTGGAATAAACTTTAGAAAAATTCCTGATGAAAATGGAGAACCCAGATTGAAAGTGATTGGAATTATATTAGATCGCCCTGCTTATAACATTCTGCATATTGGAACTCTTTTTGTTGTCAGGTGTTTTTATAAATTTTCTTAATGTTATTCTCAATTCTGAATCCCCATAGGCCTGTAGCAGTAGCTTCTGCTAAGAATGAACTTGAACTTGTACATCAATAGGTTAGTTTTTATTATTATTATTTTTTTCATGTCACTAATATTGTGATTTATATTAGTTTCTTCTATTGTTCTAGTTCTGTCACCAATTGAAAGAATGTCAGAGAGTTGGAATATAATATTGTTCATCCATTTAGTTTAATGAGAAAGTCTTTGTTTTAGTTTGTCCTTAATGTATGATTATAGAATACTTGATGATGAAAAAAAAAAGATTTCATCTGATTTTATCTTGATAAATGACCCTTGTCACTGTGGCATATTGAAATAAATGAAGTAATTACAGATTTTTTGGATACCAAAATGGCTAAGTTATTGTTGATCACAAAGTTTTTTTACCTTTTGGTTCTCTTAACATATTGATGCTAGAATGGATAAAAACTACTACATAAAATAATTAGTTTGTGATGAAATTTAATTGTACAAGTCTAAGATGAAGGTAGATCATATGGAGAACCATGCCAATAGGCTATAGAAATACAATTATGCTGTATTTATAAATAATTTAATTGCTTCAAAATAATTACTTCCTCTAAACATAAAAGGCGATGCGTGAAAATTGGATTAACAATGAACATGTAGTACAATTTATTACTCTGTTGTGTTGATATAAATAAAAAATTAAAAGGGAAACAAAAAAAGTACTATCCACCTTTTTCCTTAACATAGCAGTGGGCACATACATAATTGATAGTTCATTATAATGGGATGCATTAGAAAAACTTGTTATGTAATTTAGAATTGCAGTTAATTAGCCTTCATTTTGCTCTGTCTTTCAAAAAATTTGTGTTCGATTGTAGGTCATCGAATTTACAGATGTTATTGAGCTAAAAAAAAATGATGTGATGGAACTGAGCCATGAGGTTCAAATTTTAATTTATTATTGATTTAACAATAAGTAGATTTTAGAATCCAGTAATATTCATATATGACATTAAGTGATGTTTGTTGTGAATTGATATATAATTACCAAATCATAGTAGTCTCTGTGAAAAAGAAATACCAAGAATTGGATTACGGTTTGAAATTTTTATGCAACCTATATAAAGAAAGTCGGTTTTGTAAGTAAGATTAGGATTCATAAAGTAAGTGATGTTTAATTTTTTGGATTAAATTTAAATAGACTAAATTAAGTTATGCTAGATGTTCATTTTACTAATTAAGTAGACCAAATTATACCTTCGTAAGTATAATAATTATGATTATGGTTTGATTTGGTTTAATGGTAACTAAGATGTTGACTAACTCTTCATACTTTGCCACATCTTTTTCAGATTTTTAGATAGAGGAAAAATATTCACAAAACAAGAGATACGAACAATTAAGATGGGTCTGGTGGCATATTTTTCACTAGTGATGAATCAGGTGAGAGGATGGAATTGGATAATAGACCCAACCATTTCCATCTCATAATAATAATTCCTTCTGTTGTGGATGGTTATTTTTATTATTAAGTGTTTAGTTGTTTGGATTATATTTAAGTAAAGATAATTAAATGATGTTGGATTTTTATTTTATTAGGTATGCGGATGGTTATTTTCATTGTTAAGTGGGTGTTTGGTTGTTAGTATTAGATTTAAGTAGATACAATTAAATTATGCTGGATGTTTAGTTTAATAGGTATGCGAATGGTTATTTTCATTTTCAAGTGGATGTTTGGTTGTTTGTATTAATTAATTATTATGTACCTTATATGAATACATAAAAAGCAAAATTTTCTTATATCTTTAAGGAATTTAATTTTGATGCACTAATTGTGTAAAACGTTTTACCTAATCGACCAATGTCATCTATTTTTTTAGATGATTATTCACGCAGTCAAAGTAAAATAGTAGTAACAATAATTAGATATATGCATAAAACTAATTTATACTGACAATGTATTAAAATTAAATTAATCTTTTAGTCGTTAGAAAGAGTTACTAGAAAATTTTATCATTTTCAATATATATAAATTTTATAGATAGTGGTGTAAATTAAATCGTGACAAAGATTAAATAAGAGTGAATTCACCCTTGATTTTAATGTTTTTCTAAATTAACCTGCATCTATGTATGTGGTTCATGCATTAGTATCATTCAGATGATTGCAATCCCTTTTAAAGTATAGTATATTCGTGTCATCAATCCATGTAAAGTAACAATAATAAGAAAATGAAGGGTTAAGTAATTAATTTTTACCCTTTAGACTTGATAGTTTGACCGCTTAAAGAATCCAAAGAAATAATAGAATAATAAAATGCGTTAAACAAAAAGAGTGAGTTAATTTTGTCACAAAATAGTTACCTTGCTGTTGCTGGTTAACTACAGTACATGATCATTGATCACTAGTAAAATGGTCAATTTCAAACCATAATTTTTAATTAAAATATGCTGGATGTTCAATTCACTAGGTATGCGGATGATTATTTTTATTCTTAATTGGATGTTTATTTGATTGAGACACAAGTTCAAAAAAGAACGGAATATGAGAATATATATACATTTGTGACTAAAAAAAATCAGTGTCTTATAAATAAACTCTAACTATTCAACAAATAAACAATATCAAAGAGAGTTGTACTATTTTTACTTTTATTCGACTTTTTTTTTCTTCTTTTGTTAGTCTTTTTCTTGGGTAATCCTTCAACCCGTTGTGTCATGGTCTTCTTCATGGGTAAGCCACATAGGAATTCAAGCCGAAAACCATTGGTATAACCCGAACAAACATCTCTTTATTGAACTATAATAACCATTCGCATAAATGCTAAAATAAACATTTTTATTATTTAGGTAACAACTAAATCATTGAACAAAACATCACTGGTGCATCCGATTTAAATTACTCTAATCAAACATGTTCCGTCCTGGCACTGGGGTGACCGAGCTTTAGCTGTTCCGAACAGGCGGCTGTCGGAGAGGAAGAGCTATACGTCGGTCTGGATCGAATACCGTGGTGGGAATACCTGCAAAAGATACTCCGACGCTCAAGTTAGTAATGATCTTTAGTAAATTAGCTAAGTAAAGAATAGAAGACTGAGAATGGAACCTGAACCATAGCCGAGGATATTAGCTCGGCTTTATAGGAGTTGTTTTATCCGTTTTACTGGGGATAAATCCTAGTTTGTAGGTTGGTTATGATATTCTGTTTTGGTGATTAGGTTTGCTGAGCACGTCTCTTATTTTCAAATGGGTGAGGCCGTTCCTGTCTGCTTTCGTGCCGAGCTTATCGAGCAGCTGGTGTGAGGCCGATCTTACCTGCTCACGTGCCGAGCTTTTCGGGCGGCCGAGGATAAGGGTGACGTATCATAGCCCCCAAGCTTGCCTTGGTTTGGACAGGACTAAGGCGAGCTTTTGAACCAGGAATACCGCAATCCTCGGTCGATGAGTTTGTTGTCGTATATACTCCTTGCAGCCCCCAAGCTCGGCTTGATTCTGTGCAGAATTCAAAACATTTTGGGTGGCTTCGTTCTGCGCACCATTATGATATGATTGATGTGAAATTGTCCCGTTTTTCTAGGCACCCCTGTCCATTGGATTTTGTAGTGGATTTAATGCTTCTCTTTTTTAACAATTTGGATTAAATGCTGTGGTATTGTAACCGTTTGTGTGTGGTGGGGGGTTATCTGTAGTTTTCGTTTCTCCTTTCCCTCATACTTCTTTCTTTCGAGAAAAAAGAAAAAGAAGTTTGTGTCTTCTACCTGACTGAGAATGAGTAAGAAAGGTCAGTGTTAACTCCTCCTCTATTTTTCTTTTTTGCTTTTCTGTCTTTCTGTTTCGTTCCTCGTGATAGAGAACTGTAATGTGGGTGACCTATATGGTTGGGTGGATGCTAGGGTGAAAGAGTATGTCTCCCAGTTTGATGATGAGGAATCGGTGAGGTTGCTGGGTTGGATTCCTGGGTCAGGAAGGGTAGTGATGTTAGGATATAGTTATTACCTTGTGAGAGAGGTGATCGAGTGTGCAACCGTCTTGACGATTGGTCTTTCTTTTTCATGTATAGTTGTTTGTTTACTGAGTTGAGTGTGAGACTTTCCTTTACCGAATTCGAGTGTGGGGTGTTGTATTGGTTGAATTGTGCGCCAACCCAGCTTCACCCTAACTCCTGGGGTTTTGTCCAGGCCTTTGAAATCTTGATGGAACTGTTGGAGCATCCACCGTCTTTGAGGCTATTTTTCTCTTTATTTCAAGCAAAAGGGGTGAATAGGGGTTTGTGGTAAACCTTAGTAGCTATCCCCGTCGTGCTGTGTTTGGTCTATATAAGTCTTCGTTTAAGGATTTTAAATCCATGTTTGTAAGGGTTATGAGCGTACCCGAGGATTTCCCGTTTTATTTGAACGAGCATTTAGCCAAGAGATTTCCTTTATTTTGGTGTGCCGAGCCGTATCAAGCATTGGATGTAGATGATAGGCTTCCTAATGATGATATCGTGATGGATTTTTTGTTTAAGTCCTTAGGTCTGAAAGGTTTGTTGTCGGTTGCCGAGATGTTGAAATGGGATACTGATAGGCAGGCTGTATATGATCACATAGGTAATTTGTTTTACTATGTTTGCTCCCTATTTATGTTTTGATCTGTTGTTCCTTATTTTGGTTATTTCTGATTTGCAGCTGAGAAAGCTCCTGCCATCACCACGGCGGGTTTGAAGCTTTTCTTCAATCAACGTAAGAAAGGTGAGAAAGAGGTTTTATCTAACGTTGGGAAGAGTCCTGCTGCTTTGGTTCAATATGGCGCTGGGCAGAAGCATAAGAGGAAAAGAGGGCAAGGTCAAGGTAGCCTTGCCGTGGTCTTAGAAGGTAAGGGGGAGTCGTCTATGATTCTGCAGATGGTTGAGTCTGCATATGAATCACATAAGAGGCTCCATGGGTATGATGAAAATGAACATGCTAGATCTTTGTGGGCAAAGTTGTATCCTTTTAGTACTATGGCTGACAAACTTTGTTGCTTCCCGGATGACATGAAGATGATTGACGAGGTTGGCCGAGCTGGTGTTAGCCGATTTCTTCAGGTACAGGTTTTGTTGTATTATTTGTAAATATTTGTTGATGTCACCTATTTACTTGTTTTCTTTTTCGTAGGTGATTGGTGCTCGGATCATTGCCATTGGTCGGGCACAAGAGCTTGCCTTAGATCGGGAGGAGAAAGAGGCTTCTCGTGTGGCTGAGCTGTCCGTAATCATCCAGGAGAAAGATAAAAAAATTGCTGAGCTCTTTGCTTGCATGGAGAAAAAAGAGCTAGAACTGGCTGATGAGAGGAAACTGCAAAAGACATCGTCCGAAAAGCTGAAGGTTATGGGTTCCGAGAATGATCAGCTTTATGCTCGGATCAAGGAATTGGAAAGTGGGATTTATGAGGCTTTTGCTCAAGGTTTTGATCGCGCCGTTTCTCAAGTCAAGGTGTTATACCCGGAAGCTGATCCTTCGAAGCTTGATGTTATGAAGGTGGTCGTGAATGGCGAGCTTGTGGATGACGAGGTTGTTGCTGGAAGTGATAGCGAGGGGTCCAGCATGGGTGATAAGGAGGATTAGGCCTTGTTAGTTTACTCTTTTTATTTTGTAAGCTTTGTATATGATGTTTAGACTTGTATCTAACTGGTTTGGTTCTCTTGGACAATTCCGAGTATTATCCTCGGTCGTGATCTTTTGGTTTTCGAGTATATAGCTCGGTTTGATGGTGACTGTTTAGTTTTTTATGAAATATGATATTTTGGTGAAGTTATGATAATAGTGATATGTTGTGTTTGTGATAGTAACTACGTGTGTGTATTGAAGATGGCTGTCTGTTGCCACTTCTTATTTGATCAAACTGTCAATAAGGAGAGCGGTAGCTTTGATAGGAGGTATGGTTGAGTGGGCCCTTAGGATTTGCTTGGATAACTTGATTTTGTTTTGTTTGTTTGTATATCTTTGAGTAATATGCTCGGCATGCGCATTTGGACTTCCGAGTATGAAGCTCGGATTATTTTGAATGTTTGAGTGAAATATATGCTAACTGCCAAAGAAAAATGCTTTGCTTACAATGTAAATTACATTGGTATGGTGATTTGTGGCGTCCGGCCTTGTTAAAACCCTCTCCGAGTAAAACCCATTTGTTTTTGGGAAAAAAACCTTCGAAGGGGAAAAAGAGTACCATCATTCGCATATTTACAGCATGTGTCATGATTGGTATTCCCTTAGTGAGGAGACATTCCATGTTCCTGGAAGTTGATCTCTTTTAAGGGTTTCTAGCTTGTAAGCCCCCTTTCCAAGGTTCTGGAGAACTCAGAAAGGTCCCTCCCAATTTGCTGCCAACTTGCCATGTGCTGGGGGTTTCTGAGCTTCTTCTGTTCGTCTGAGTACGAGGTCTCCTTCTTTGAAGGATCTACGAATTACTCTTTTGTTGTGTCTTCGCTCTATGAACTGTTTCCTTGCTCGTTGTTTTATGGCTGAGATGTCTCTTTCTTCTTCCACAAGATCGAGCTCGGCTGTTCGAGCTTGCAAGTTATTTGACTGATCATAAAGCTCGGCCCTTAATGTTGGGACGCTGATCTCTAATGAGATCAATGCCTCTGCGCCATATACTAGTTTGAAGGGAGTTTCTCCTGTAGCAGATTGGATGCTGGTATTATAGCTCCATAGAATTTCTGGAATGAGGTCGGCCCATTCTCCTTTAGCTTCGCCGAGCTTTTTCTTTAAGCCCTATAAGATAATTCTGTTAGCTGATTCAACTTGCCCATTAGTTTGTGGGTGCTCGACTGAGTTGAAATGATGTTTAATGTTAAAGTTTGTTAAAAAAGTAGCGAGCTTATGGTCGGTAAATTGTCTCCCGTTATCCGAGATTATCTCTCTTGGGATACCGTATCTACATATAATGTTCTTCCATAAGAAAGATCGCACTTTTTCTGCCGTTATATGTGCTAGTGGTTGTGCTTCTATCCACTTAGAGAAGTAGTCTATTGATACTAAAAGGAACTTTACCTGGCCTGGCGCTTTCGGAAAAGGTCCGAGGATATCCAATCTCCACCTATCGAAAGGCCAGCTTACCTCTATGGTGTGGAGCTCCTCGGCCGGGATCTCTGAGAGGGTGGCGTGCTTTTGACAATTATCGCATTCCTTAACTTTTGAAATACAATCCCTTTTTATCGTCGGCCAATAGTATCCTGTTCGCAGTATCTTTGCAGCCAATGCTCGGCCACCGATGTGGTTACCACAAACCCTTTCGTGTGTTTCTGCCATAACATCTTCGGCTTCCTTGTTGCTGATGCATTTGAGGAGTGGTTAGGAGTGTCCTCGCCTGTACAGGGTATTTTCGAGTACTGTATAGAAACTTGCTCTTCTTCGGAAGAGCGGCAAGTTCGGCTCCTCGTTTGGTATGGCACCTGTGTTGATGTAATTGAGAAAAGGTGTTCTCCAATCTGGTACCTGTATAGTGCTTAAAATTGTGTTCTGCTCAAAGCTCGGTTTGTTGAGTGTTAGTTGTGACAGGGCCGGTGTGTTCTCCGCCTTCCTTGTCGTGGCTAACTTGGATAACACATCGGCTCTGGTGTTTTGTTCTCGGTTTACATGAATAATATCAAATTTATTAAACTTTGAGATGATATTCTTTGTTATGAGCCAATATTTCTCTAACAAATGATCTTTTACCTGGTATTCGCCTTTGATTTGATGTACTACAAGTGATGAGTCGCAGTAGACTGTTATCTGAGGTATTCTGAGTTGTTGGGCGAGCTTCAGTCCAGCTAGCAGAGCTTCATATTCCGCTTGGTTATTACTTGCATTGAAGCGGAATTGTAGTGATTGCTCGGCTATCACTTTCTCTCCTTCTTTTAGCAGTACCCCAGCTCCGCTTCCTTCTCTGTTTGATGCTCCATCTACATGTATACTCCAGTTGGCGAATCCAGCAATTCAGTACACATAGCAATGGTATAAATCAAACAAACATGTAGTTCTCATATAAAAGAACTAACTACATACATTGTAATCTCCACATCCTCGTTAATTCATAAACAAATTTATTGAAATATCACTCTTGTTCTTGGTTTAAAAGACTCGAATCAAACTCGATTTCAGTTCGAAGAAAAATAAACCTATTTCAACTCCAAAACACATGACAGAAAGATAACCAACCATCTGTATACATATTAAACTAAACATTTGTCTCTTTTCCAACAAGTAAAGTAATATAACATCTGTCATATAAAGTGATTTAGTAGATGAACAAGCATCCACTAGTTCAACAAACATTAAGTATCTGGGTACAACATGAATTCAACAAAACAAATCCAAATAACCTCTTAATCGAACTTTCGTACACACTACTTGAGTTATAGATTAAAAAAAATCATACTGCGTAACTCAAACAGATTCAGCGATGCTCACAGGCAACACACCGGTTCAAAACAGCCATCACCTAAAGCCTTTGATCAACATCTAATCACTAAAAAAACAGCTAGCCTTGTACTGACATTTGTGAGCAGCAATCAAGAACACGGAGCGGTGGCGTTGGGTTTGTTCACGGCAGACCACAAGCATCGCAAAGAAGACGCGGCGTTCAGCTATCAGTGTGGTGCGACACGGGATGACGCAGGGGTGCGGTTGTTCGACAGCCAATCGACGGCGACGGGGAGCTCCTACGACGGACACTCGATGGCAGAACGAGGGAGGCACCCGTGATGATGGCAACAGGGAACAGAAGGGAAGAATGCAATCTGGCAGGGAGAAATTGTTGGGTTGCGACGGCTGTTCAGTTTGCACCGGGCTTGATGGAGGTTGGTACTTTAGCTCCGGCAGTGGGATTTCCTTCGGTGGCTGCTCGTTCAAAATGGGGGTAGGAAAAACGTGTTTACTGCTAGGTAAAAAAGGGGGTGGATGATTAGGAAGGTAAAAATTAGGATTGAGAGAAAATTAGGGGTGTAGTGTATTTTTAGTTGAATTGAGTCTATTTTAGAGTCCGTTGTTCATATTGTTCAAAAAAGTCATTGTTTATCTAATATAACCCAAAAAATATAGTCATTGTAACCACAGTACACTTATGGCCACTGTAGACTGCACCTCTCTCTCTCTATATATATATATATAAAGTTAACCTAGTTTTCATAATATTTTAAAAATATCATATAATTAGTGTAACCACCACCCTAATAATACTCATGAATCATCATACACACTACACTCCATGTCTATATATATATATGGGAAGTTATGGTGACATTGGTTTTGGTGGCTAAGGGTGACATAAATTTGACCAACAAATAAAATATTGACACATGACAAAAAAATAAATCTAAAACTAAAATGATTCTCTCTTTCTTATAATTTCTTATAATTACTTTTATCAAAATAATTTCTTATAATTTTTTTATAATTATAAAAATAATTTAAAAAAATATTAAAATAAATTTTTAATTATATTTTTAATTATTATTTTATTATTATTTTTATTTTTAAAAAATAATTTCTTATAATTATTTTTACTAAAATGATTTTTTTATAATTATTATTATTATTATTTTTTATCAAAATAAATTTTTTTATAATTATTTTTTCTTTTTGTAATTTTGGAAAACTAAAACCAAAATAATATTCTTTCTCTTATAATTTTTTATGATTATTTTTAAACTAACACCAAGAGAAAAAATATCATTTTGGTGTTAGTTTTTTAAAATTACAAAAAAAATTATTATAAAAAATTATTTTTTAGAAACAAAAATAATAATAAAAATAATTAAAAAAATAATTTTGGTGTTATTTTTAGAAATTACTAAAAATAATTAAAAAATAAAAATAATTATAAAAAATTATTTTAGTAAAAATAATTATAAAAAATTATTTTAGTAAAAATAATTATAAAAAATTATTTTATTAAAAATAATAAAATAATAATAAAATAATAATTATAAATATAATTATAAAATTATTTTGGTGTTATTTTTTTGAAATTATTTTTTATAATTATGAAAATAATTATAAAAAATTATTTTGATAAAAATAATCATAAAAAATTACAAGAGAGAGAATCATTTTTATTTTAGATTTAATTTTCTTGTTATATGTCAATATTTTACTTGTTGGTCAAACTTATGCCATCTTTAGCCACCAAAACCAATGCCACCATAGAACTTTCCTCTATATATATATATATATATATATATATGAGGAGTACTAGGAGGTCAGCAGAATTTGTAATGTTTAGCCATCAATTAGCTATCATCAATATTTTCAATGGTGTGAGATAAGATCTAATGTAAGATTAATCATTTTTCCTTTGATGGTTAAGTGCTGACCAAATTTCAACAAGAGTACTAATCCCCTACTCTCTCTATATATATATATTCAAAAAACTCCATATCACATTTCTATTTCTATATTCGTAAGTCTATATCATGATGCAACCACTGTATTATATTATTGCACCCTGCATATATAAAAGAAGGAAGAAAGAAGACCCTAGGTGTTGTATATAAAATCACAATAGTTTGAAGGTTAAACCATAAAACAACAAAACAATGGTCTTCTCGGATCCTCTTTTACAAGTCGATTATTCCGCCATGGCTAGAGAAGATGAAAAGCTCCACATAGTAATATTTCCATGGCTGGCCTTTGGGCACATCATCCCAAACCTAGAGCTCGCCAAACACATAGCTCAAAAGGGTCACAAAGTCAGCTTCGTCTCAACAACAAGGAACATAGAACGCCTCCCAAAACCGCCGCCAGACTTAGCTTCACTCATCACATACGTGAAGCTCCCACTACCAAAAGTGGACAACCTCCCGGAAAATGCAGAGGCCACCACGGACGTCCCATACGACGTCGTTCAGTACCTCAAGAAAGCCTACGACGCACTCCAATACCCCTTCTCCCACTATCTAGAATCTTCCAACGCGGATTGGATCTTCTACGACTTCGCTGCCTTCTGGGTGCCCTCTCTTGCTTCCAGATTCGGCATGAAAACCGTTTTCTATAGCATTTTCACACCGCCGTTTATGGCTTTTATGGGCCCTGCATCGTATATGATTGATAACGATCCCATCAGGACCAAACCCGAGAACTTCACGGTCCCGCCTCCTTGGGTCCCTTTCTCCTCCACCGTGGCATTCCATTACTACGAGATCATGAGGATCGTTGACTCCGTCTCCGACAACGACTCTGGCACCTCCGACACCTACCGCCTCGGCGCCAGCATCGAGAACTGCGATCTCGTTGCTGTTAGAGGCTGCACCGAGCTTGAACCCGAGTGGTTCCAAATTCTCAGAGATATTTATCGGAAGCCGGTTCTCCCGGTTGGTCAACTCCCAAGCTCGGGTTTCTACGGCGGCGATGAGAACGAGAACGACACGTGGCGAGGGATAAAGGAGTGGCTGGACAAGCAGGTGCATGGGAGAGTAGTGTACGTGGCATTCGGGAGCGAAGCGAAGCCGAGGCAAGAGGAAGTGAACGAGATCGCTCTTGGATTGGAGAAATCAGAGCTTCCGTTCTTTTGGGTGCTTAGGGTTCGTCGGGGAGCTTCCGACACGGAGGTTCTGAAGCTGCCGGAGGGGTTCGAAGAGCGAACGAAGGGGAGGGGAGTGGTGTGGAGGGGTTGGGCGCCGCAGTTGAAGATATTGGGGCATGGAAGTGTTGGTGGGTTCTTGAGTCACTCTGGTTGGACTTCAGTGGTTGAGGCAGTTCAGAACGAAACACCGCTGGTGTTGCTTACGTTTCTTGCGGACCAAGGGATCAACGCCAGGGTGCTTGAGGAGAGGAAGATGGGTTACCCTGTTCCCCGAGACAAATTAAACGGGTCGTTCACGAGTGACTCGGTTGCTCGTTCGGTGAGGCTGGTTGTGCTTGACGATGGTGGAAGGGTTTATAGGGACAATATTAAAGAGGTTAAGGACTTGTTTGTCAATAATCAAAGACAGCAAAAGTATATCCACGAATTGCTATGCCACCTTCGTAGTCATAGCCACCCGACAAAGGGGGATCGCGTATTTCGAGATTGAATCTCATCGTTATTATATGTTGCTGTAGTTTAATGGAAAAAAGGAGGAGAAAGTTTAGCTCACCAGCAACTTTTGTATTTTGTGACTAATATTTAATTATCAAAAGAAAAATAAATGATCCTTTATTATTAGATATAATCTCACACTATTAAAAATACTATTGATTGATAATTACAAAATATAAAAATTGATGGTCCCTAGCGTTCTTCAAAAAATAATGAAGGTATACTAGTAGTCAAATTGCACATTTTTATTTTTAATATTGGATTAACAATGGTATTTTTTTTTAAATTGTGATCTACTGTGGTATTTTTCTAAAATATGGGATGATTTAATTCATGGAGTACAACTTAGACTGTCTGATTTTTAAGAGGTACAAAAATCAGACCGTTCGATTTTCAGATACAAAAATTGGACTGTCCGATTTGTGTTTAAAAAATTAAAAAAATTTGGAGTACACAAATCGGACTCCAAATTTTTTTAAGTTTTTAAACACAAATCGGTGGGTCCAATTTGTGTACCCTAAATTTTTAAAATTTTTTAAACACAAATTGGAGAATTCGATTTGTGTACCTCTCCATAGTTTTAAAAAACACCAAAAATTATCACGTTAAGATATAACACTCCTCTTACTTTCATATCTAAATTTTTTAACAGCCACAAATTGCTATTCAACAATAAAAATAACAAAATATTTAATATTATTAATATCGTTAAAATAATTATATAATTTTAAATATAATTATAAATATTATATAAATTAAATAAAATAATTTTAATTATTATTTTTCTAATATAATATAAAAAATACCGTAAATTTTACCGATTTTTTATTTAAAAGATATCAATTGGCCCAAGAGACTCTGTGTATCTGAATGACAACATTCAATTGCTTTTTCATAGGACTTTGACTTTAGTTTCCATTAAGATGTGGGAGATATGGGCATTTTTGGTGAAAAATATTTTTGATTCTGGGTCGTGTTATGAAAAAATAATTATGAAATTGAGAAATATCTAAATTTAATAGAGTATTTTAGAGGTCATGAGTCGGACCACTTGTAATAATAAATAATTACTTTTTTAATATCTAAAAAATTATTGTACATTGAAATAGTAAATGAATTAAGGATAAATATCAGTTATTCTGATAAGGATACTCTTTTCGAGTTATATATCGGCTCTTCGTTAATTTTGGTGTGCTTGATATCTTGATCCGAACCGGGAATATTCTCATGAACTCGGACTCGAGCGTAGTACTTGTAAAAAGGATTCCGACGCCTAAGTCAGTAAAAAAATTACTTAAATAAAAGCGTGCGTATGATCGGGACATTGTTTGATAATATGTTATTGTGGAATGAATTTGTTCTGCCTTCTATCGTTGATGTCGTTCCCGATTTATGACCCAGCTTTGTGTGGAGTTAGTAGTTGGTTTCTTCCAAGATCTTAGTGATTGATCTCGTCGCGAGATTGTGGGGAGCGTTCTGTTAAGATGGAGTCGTTTTCATGATAGGTCGTGTCGAGGTATGTGTTCATGCCCTGGGTCGAGCTACCCGACCCGAGATGATCGGCGACAAAGCGACCGACCTCTTCAGGTCAAGCGGCCCGACTTCTTCTTAAAGAACTCGGCCGAGTCAAGAAGAGAGCCCAGTAAAAGGGCCCAGATAGAGGAACACGACTCAAATCCTAAAGCAGCCCAAGCCTATAGAGATAAAGGCGGTTCCATTGAAGATATGCTGACCTCAAAAAAGATAAAGATAAGATAAGATAACTAACTTATCTTATCCAAAGGTCACATCTCACCCACTATAAATACACTGGAGCACCCAGGTATAAACTCAGACTCTGATTCTACATAATACCTGTTTAATACCCGTGCTAACTTAAGCATCGGAGTCTCTTGCAGGTACCCCCACCCTTCGGTGACAGAGGATCAGCAGTATATCCAGGTCCAAACAAGTCGGACGTACCAGCTCCGGTCGTCATTCACCAACCGAACACATCGTTCCGACCAGCACAGAAGATCTCGTCCGAGATCGACCTACAATTTCAGGTAACCCTCGGAACATTGGCGCCGTTGCCGGGGAACCTGAAAGTCATCCCAAAACCATGGCGGACGGCCATGACAACGACCACGACTCGAATCTGGAGAACAGAACACCGCACAAGAACGCAGACACTACGCTAAAGGATACTCCAGAATCCAACAAAAACTCACCAAATCTGGGAGCCATAGAAGCACTTCAAGATCGCTTAAAGCAACTTGAGAAAGAAACCCAGCAACAACGGGAGATCGAAAAGGATCTGCAAAGAGAGGTGCGGCGACGTCGAGAACTGGAAGAAAAACTACAACAATTAGAGGCCAACCTCAAATCAAAAGCCCATCAGATCACTACTGAGGAAAGCTCACGCAAAGAACAGGATCCGTTCACTAGGGAGATCATGAAAACCAAAATTCCAAAAGATTTCAAACTCCCGGATATGATTTTGTACGACGGTACCACTGATCCCAACCATCACCTTAGCAATTTCAGAAGCAGAATGTACCTTACCGACGCCTCAAATGCCGTTCGGTGCAAAGCTTTTCTAACAACTCTCACGAAGACGGCGATCAGATGGTTCGACAACTTACCTCCCAAGTCCATCTCAAACTTCGACGACCTGGCCAGAAAGTTCCTAGCCAGATTTTCCATCCAGAAAGATAAAGCTAAGCATGCACCCAGTCTACTAGGGATCAAGCAAGGAGATCGGGAGAGCCTCCACAACTACATGGAAAGATTCAACAAAACATGTATGGACATACAAAGTCTACCCACAGAGGCCACCATTATGGGACTCATCAACGGCCTAAGAGAGGGACCTTTCAGCCAGTCTATATCAAAAAAGTACCCGACCTCCTTAGACGAAGTACAGGAACGAGCAGAAAAATACATCAACATGGAAGAAAATGCTCGGTTAGGAGAGACCTCAAAATCGGGGACCTCCTACCGTGACAAAGACAAGGAATCCAAAAGAAAAGAAGATCGACAAGGGGAGAAAATAAAAAAATACCATAATTACACTCCCCTCAGAACATCCCTAGTCGAAATATACAAAGAAGTCTGCCATACAGAAAAAATCCCCCAGAACGGCCCCTCAAAGGCAAAAGGGGAGGAGGAAATCGGAAGGAATATTGTGAATATCATCGGGTCAGAGGACACTCCACCAACGAATGCTTTGATTTGAAAAATATCATAGAAAAATTGGTAAGGGAAGGAAAATTAGATCGATTCCTGGCCACCCGAGATGATGATATCAGAAAGAGACGAAGGGATGAAGATGCCGAACGAACAGAACGATCACCTCAGACACCAGAAAGACATGTCCACATGATACATGGCGGATTCGCAACAGGAGGGATCTCCAAATCCTCCCGAAAAAGGTATCTCAAAGAAGTATATCACGTTGAAGGAGAGGAGGAAGCACTCAACATCCTAGCAATAACATTCACTAAGGAGGACGCGTCCGGTATCATCATAGGACACGACGATCCCATGGTTATCACCATCATTTTGGCAAACGCCAACCTACACCGCACCTTAATAGACCAAGGGAGTTCTGCCGACATCTTATTCAAAACAGCCTTTGATAAGCTCGGCTTAGAAGAAAAAGAACTTAAAGCATATCCAAACAGTCTGTTTGGGTTAGGGGACACCCCGGTTCGACCACTAGGATACATATCACTACACACAACTTTCGGAAAAGGGGATCAATCCAGGACCCTCAAAATTGACTACATCGTAGTCGACGTAAGTTCAGCTTACAATGCTCTCATAGGTCGGACAACACTCAACCAACTCGGCGCAATAGTCTCAACCCCACACCTATGTATGAAATTCTCAACTCCAAAAGGGATAGCCACAATAAAAGCTGACCAGAAGATGGCACGTCGCTGTTATAACGAAAGCCTAAACCTCAGAGGCAAAGGAGAAGAGTTCCACACAATCGAGTTGGGCGAAGTCCAACGACGGGAGAATCTTCGCCCCCAACCAGAGGGCGAGATAGAAAATATTCAGATCGGGGACACACCGGAAAAAACAACTAATATCGGTACAATCCTTAAAGGAGATTTAAAAGAATTGCTAATACAATTCTTACGAGATAATGTCGACCTCTTTGCATGGAAAGCCGCAGACATGCCAGGCATAGACCCTAAATTAATGTGTCACAAATTGGCAGTTTATCCAGGATCTCGACCGATACAACAGAGACGAAGAAAACTTGGGCCAGAGCGATCTTAGGCCGTGGAAGAGCAAGTGCAGGTACTGCTGGAGGCCGGATTTATAAGAGAAGTCAAATACCCACTATGGCTAGCCAACGTTGTCTTGGTGAAAAAGTCGAATGGGAAGTGGCGAATGTGCACCGATTACACCGATCTCAACAAAGCTTGTCCAAAGGACCCGTACCCACTCCCAAGTATTGACGCCTTGGTAGATGCTTCCTCTGGATATAAATATCTCTCGTTTATGGATGCATATTCGGGATACAACCAAATTTCTATGTACCCACCAGATCAAGAAAAGACCTCGTTTTTAACACCAACGGCGAACTACTGTTACATCGTAATGCCTTTCGGTCTCAAGAACGCAGGAGCTACTTATCAAAGACTAATGAATAAAGTTTTCTCGGATCATATCGGAAAGATCATGGAGGTATACGTGGACGACATGCTAATAAAAACACAAAGTGAAGAGACATTATTGTCCGATCTGGCTCAAGTATTCGACACCATAAAGAAGCATGACAGGCGACTCAATCCCGCGAAATGCACCTTCGCAGTAGAAGCGGGCAAATTCTTAGGCTTCATGCTCACCCAAAGAGGAATTGAAGCCAACCCAGACAAATGTCAGGCCATACTCAACATGAAGAGCCCAACGTGTGTCAAAGAAGTACAGCAACTCAACGGGAGATTGGCCGCTCTATCCCGATTCTTGGCAGGAGCCGCGATAAGATCTCTCCCCTTCTATGCTACTTTAAGAAAGGAAAAACAGTTCGAATGGACAAAAGAGTGCGAACAAGCCTTCCAAGACTTTAAGAAGTTCTTAGGACAGCCACCTATCCTATCCCGACCACGAGTAGGAGAACCGCTCATATTATATCTCGCAGTAGGAAGCAGGGCGATAGCATCAGCACTAGTCAGAGAAGACGAAAATGGACAACAACCCATCTACTTCATTAGCAAAACACTGCAGGGATCCGAGCTAAACTATCAGAAAATAGAAAAATTTGCCTACACTCTCATTCTAACGTCCCGACGACTCCGCCCCTACTTCCAGGCCCACACCATCAAAGTCCGAACTAACCAGCCCTTAAAAGGAATATTGCAAAAAACAGATTTAGCGGGCAGAATACTACAATGGGCAGTCAAGCTGTCAGAGTTTGACCTCCAATATGAAACTCAGACGACCATCAAATCACAATATCTGGCCGACTTCATCGCCGAATTCACAGACGTCCCGGAAACCCTCACAGAGTGGAATCTCTATGTGGACGGTTCTTCCAATAAAACTGGAAGCAGCGCAGGCGTGATAATAGAAAGCAACCAAGGAACTCAAGTCGAGCTCTCCCTCAAGTTCGGGTTCCCGGCCTCAAACAACCAGGCAGAATATGAAGCATTATTAGCTGGCTTGAAGCTGGCTAAAGAGGTCGGAGCTAAAAAAACTCAACATTTACAGTGACTCACAAATAATCACATCACAAATAACAGGGAGCTACCAAGCCAAAGATCCCACCATGAAAAAGTATTTGGATAAAACCAAAGAACAGCTCGGACAACTTGGGGAGTATAAGATCTGCCACATACCTCGCGAACAAAATGCCCGAGCTGATGCACTCTCGAAACTAGCCAGCACCAAACCAGGGGGCAACAATAGAAGCCTCATCCAGGAAATGTTGCAGAACCCGTCAATCTCGAAAGAGGAAAAAGCCCTGACTATAACAATTCAGGACCAAGGATGGATGACCCCCATAATCAACTACCTCAAAACAGGAGCGCTCCCCACAGAAGAAAAGGAGGCAAAGAGGTTAAAAAGGGAGGCACAGTACTACACCATCATAAGCAACATCCTGTACAAAAGAGGAATCTCAGTACCTTTACTAAAATGCGTACCGACCCCCAACACAAGAGAAGTGCTAGAAGAAATACACGGCGGCATTTGTGGTAATCATCTCGGAGCACGAGCTCTTGCCAAAAAAGTACTCCGGGCGGGACTTTATTGGCCAACCCTACAGAAAGAATCTACAGAGTTTGTAAAGACCTGTCCACCATGTCAGAAACATGCCAACTTTCACATCGCCCCGCCAGAAGAGCTCATCAGCGTGACCTCTCCTTGGCCATTTGCAAAATGGGGACTCGATCTCCTCGGCCCCTTCCTACAAGGATCAGGACAAGTCAAATTCCTCATAGTAGGGGTAGATTGTTTTACAAAATGGATCGAGGCAGAGCCCCTAGCCAATGCCACCGCTCAAAGGAGCCGGAAATTCTTATATAGAAACATTGTCACAAAATTCGGGATACCATATTCAATAACCACAGACAATGGCACTCAATTTACAGATGCAGGCTTTAGAAAGCTAGTAGCTGACCTGAATATAAAGCACCAGTACACCTCCATTGAACACCCACAAGCCAATGGACAGGCCGAAGCCGCTAACAAAGTCATACTGGCTGGACTAAAACGGAGGTTACAAGATGCAAAGGGAGCCTGGGCAGAAGGGCTTCCACAGGTCCTATGGGCATATCGAACAACACCACATTCCACCACAAAGGAATCTCCCTTCCGATTAGCATATGGAATAGAGGCGATGATCCCAGTAGAGATCGAGGAAGGGTCGCCTAGAGTAATTCACTACAATGAGGAAGCAAATTCCTAGCTCCAGAGAGAAGAGCTCGACTTATTATCCGAAATCCAGGAAAGAGCTCAGATCAGGGAAGAAGCTCTAAAGCGCCGAATGGCTTCCAGATATAATCAAAAGGTAGTACCGAGAAGTTCCACAGAGAATGATCTCATCCTAATCCGAAATGATATCGGAACAACTCGACCAGGAGAAGGAAAGCTGGCAGCAAATTAGAAAGGACCCTACCGAGTTATAGAAGTACTTGGAAAGGGCTACTACAGACTGTCTGAACTTGATGGGCGAGAGCTTCCCAAATCATGGCACGCCTGCAACCTAAGAAGGTACTACAGTTAGAAGAAATAAAAGATCTCATCATCGGATGCACTCTTTTTCCTGAAAAGGTTTTTTAATGAGGCACCAAGTTGAGACTCATACAATCCCATATGTATATATTTGCACTTTTTCTTTAAATAAAATGCATTTTAAGATATTCTACAAAGATTTCAAGAGGCATTAATCTGAAGCATTCATCGTCCGATTATAAAGCAACAGATCGGCAGAAAGTGAAAAGCAATTTCACTGCACGATCACGATAAAGACAAATCATCCGATAAAGGTGAAAACGCGATTCACCCAAAGGACGATCTAGATATGCGAACCACTTTCTACAAATCGGCAAAGATGAACACAGAATAATGTAAGAAGTTATCGAAAATGATCTAAAAAAGAACCTGACGAGGTCTTACGGATCGCTAAAATAATAACGTATAGACTGGTCAAACATTAAGAAGTCGAACCAAGTCAAACCAAGTTATAAGTAAACCCTGGAAAGAGGTCTGGCCAACCCTATTAAAGAGGATTACTTTAACTTAGAAGGGCCCGACATAACAAGGTCGACCCAAAATGAAAAGTTATTGAAGTAGTCCCTGAAAGAGATCTGACAAAGATCCAAGAAAGAGGACTACAAAAAATAACTTAAAGGAGACCGATGCAACCAAGTCGGACTCCTACTACTGAAAGGTCATAAAAGTAATTCCTGAAAGAGACCTGACAAGGGTCCAAGAAAGAGGATTACAGAAATAACCTAGAAAGAGGTCGACCTAACGAAATTGATCTCCTACAAACAAGTTATAAAAGTAATCCCTGAAAGAGACCTAACAAAGGTCCAAGAAAGAGGATTACGAAAATAACTTAGAAGGACTCGACTTAATAAAGTCAGCCCGAGACGAGAAGGTCGAAAGAGACCTGACCAAAGTCCAAGAAAGAAGATTACAAAAAAGAGTTTAGCAGGGGACCAACGCAAAGAAATCGGTTACAGAACGCTAAAAAACACACAAAAGCCAGAAAACCAAACAAGTCGGACCCCTACAACTACAAAGATTCAAGCTACAAAACAAAATAGCCCAAGGAGGTCGAGCTGCAAGATTTCAGCAACAGCAGAAGACGGAAGACGCCTAGCCAAAAAACCTGTTCTTTATACAGAGTTATCAGGCCTTAAAAGGCCACCAACACTTACTATCCAAAAGATGGCAAGCTAATTGTTTGTTTTTCAAAATAAAAAAGTTGCTAAAAAAGCAACTAAGAAACGTCAGCAATCAAATAAAAAGTTTCAAAACGCCCACAAGCCGGGCCAACTACTCTAAAGAAAAAAGATCAACAAGCATCAGAAGTCTTCTCGGCAGCATCAGGAGCTTTCTTGACAGCATCAGAACCAGGAGAGGGAGGGCGAGTCTGAATCGGCACCACATCTACAGTACCATTCCCCCGGTTCAGGATCTGGCAATCCAAGTTAGGCACAGCTGGAGGAGCGGAAGAAGTCGGCACCTTAGTAGAGAACACAAGGGGAGGAACAACCTCATCATCATCACCCTCATCATCAGGGACAATCTTGCCATCCCTGACAACATTATCCAAGCTAAAAAGGGTAAGATCTGCCTCGGGAGCAATAATTCGAACTTGCTCTTTCAAGTTCTCGTAAGCAGCAGTCACGCTGCCAACAAGATGACCTTGGAGCTCAGCATAGTCTTTCCGGGCATTGTCAAGCTCCTCCCTCAGACGCCTCCCCTCCCTATAGGATGTAACATAGCTATCCTTATGCATCAAGGCTGTGTCTTCGGCCAACCTCAGAGAAGCAGCCAGCGCTTGAGAACTCGCCTTCTCGTTCTCCAAGTCCTTTTCTAGCTTTGCCACCTTCACCTCAAGCTCCTCCTTCAGCCCCTTCATCCGGTCGAATTCCTGTTTCGCCTCCTCCATAAACGCCTTGGTAGCGTGGAGAGGGAGATTTTGAGCTGTCCGGTATATGGCAGCCGACATATATGCCATCTTAACATGATTTCGAGCCATAAATTCCAAGTGATGAAGGATGGACACATCGTCCATGGAAAGAGCACCGTAGGGGCCGATTTGTTGATCCACAAATTCAATAGCATTGAAATCAGGAGCATCGAGATCAAAGGGCTCAGCAGTTTTTTGTTTTTTATGGGGAGGAGCAACAGGAGCACCAGCAGAGGCAACAGAAGGATCTACCAAGCGAACCCGGGGTGTAGGGATCACCTTCCTCACCTCGGCAGAACTCTGCACTGAAGGTTTCTCGCGCACCTGGGAGGATCCCTCCCCAGCCGCCTGGGCAGCAACATTTCTGGCCGCAGTCGCCCTCAGCGCCCTCTTAAAAGCCTTCATAGATTCATTATTCTTCATTGCCTCTACAAATAAAGTAAAAGTCAAGCTAGAAATCGGACAAGTCAGAAAAACAGCTACAAGCAACATAAACAGATAGCAAAAGAAAACACAGGATACCCAGTTCGACTTGAAGAAGAAAAGGATTTGTTAGAAATTTTTTTGTATCAAGATGGGGAGGTTGACCCCAGCGCTCTTCCAAAATAGTCACAAAGGCTCGCTCAGCCTCATCCAACATGTCCCAAAAATACCTGGAGACCCTCACGTCTTTCTGCCATTCTAAGGGAAAAGCAGGTTCATCATTCTCATCCAGAAAAAAGGGCCAAGCTCCTTCAACAGCTCGGACCTTGAAAAAGTAGTTCTTAAAGTCACGGAACGACTCGTCAAACATGGAAAAAACTTTCTTTCCTTGGGTAGAACGAAAGGAGACCCAGGCTGACCTCTTTTTTACCACACCAGGCTTAGTCAAAACAAACAAATAGAAAAAGAGAGATTGGGAAGCAGGAATACCAAAACCAGTGCATAGTAACTGAAAAATTTTAATAAAACCCCAAGAATTGGGGTGAAGCTGAGAAGGGGCAACATTACAAGACCATAACAGGTCGGTCTCAAATTTGGTAAATGGAAGGGTAATACCAAGTTGACCAAAGAAAAAATCGTAAACGTAAAAGAAAGGGCGACCATCAACAACCCGAGTCGAAAAACAGACCCTCTCATCAGAAGAAGGAGGGACAAGCTCATAGTTCTTCTCATCACCAGAATTACTACAAACACTATGAAACTGCCTAAGTTGAGTGCAAAATTCGGAATCAACCAGCGAAACACACATCAGAACCATGGAGTCCACCCAATCGGCCATACCCGCAGGAGCTTGGGAAGGCATTTCTACAACATTATTTCGGGAAGACATGAGGTCAACTAAATCCTACAAAAAGAAAAGAAGAATGGATTACTTAAAAACATCTCGGACATGGGGCAAAACATCTCGACGAGCGGATAAACAAAAAAGGGAAAACCCCAAGAATCAAGACAAAAAGTCTTGGGGCATCCCTTGGAGGCAGTAAACAAGCAAGGTCTTTAAGTTACTTCTACAGCCTACATCCCGGCACTCATCAAAATTAATTCCAGAAAAGAAAACAAAGGAAGCAAAAAACGTTTCTGGTCCTACTTCTACAGTTTATCAGCAAAAAGCCCTATTTCTACAGTCTATCAGAAATTCCAGAAAGGCCAAGCGGAAAAAACAGCAAAAGGCGCAAACTTTTTCTTAATCAAGCGAAAAGCCATCAACAAAGAACAAACACCAACATCGAACATACCCAACGGAAATCGTCGAAAGACGCAACTTTTTTAAGGATCGAACAAAAACTCATCATTTCAAAGCTTTAATACAAAAACATTCACATGCAAAGTTCAAAAGGATCGTACAAGAAACCCCTAGAACACACATTTCAGCAACAAAGAGGCCCAACAAAGACAGAAAGATTCAAATCTCCCTCAAAGCAAAATCGCAATTTGATCACAAAAGCCAAAGCAACGAAAGAGAAAGAAAATACGAATGGAACTCACCTGGAGAAGAGAGAAGCTTCAAAGGAAAGAAGGAGATGCAAAAATGGAAGCTGCCCGAGAATCACCGAGAGACGCCGCAAACACAGAAAAAGTAGAAACGAAGGTGAAAAACAGAGAACGAGAAAATAACGGAGGAAAATTGAGAAGAAGTTACGAAAGAGCAAAAGAAGAGAAACCGTTTCTAAGTTTCAAAAATCAAAATAAAGAGCCAAAGGAAAACGGGGCAATTAATACTAATTAATGAAAGTATTAAACCCTCACACGTTCCCAAAGCACTGATATAAAAGCGCGCGCTTTCAGAGGAAAACGTTCTACATTCAAAAGACTTTACACAAAAAGGAATCGACAAAATGCTTGAGTTCGGCTTCGCAAGAGAAGGACCGAAGTTAAGGACTCGACCTCAAAAGAGAAGACCGAGCTCAAGCAGGGGCACTGTTCATGCCCTTGGTCGAGCTACCCGACCCGGGATGATCGGCGACAAAGCGACCGACCTCTTCAGGTCAAGCGGCCCGACTTCTTCTTAAAGAACTCGGCCGAGTCAACAAGAGAGCCCAGTAAAAGGGCCCAGAGAGAGGAACACGATTCAAATCCTAAGGCAGCCCAAGCCTATAGAGATAAAGGCGGTTCCATTGAAGATATGCTGACCTCAAAAAGATAAAGATAAGATAAGATAACTAACTTATCTTATCCAAAGGTCACATCTCACCCACTATAAATACACTGGAGCACCCAGGTATAACTCAGACTCTGATTCTACATAATACCTGTTTAATACCCATGCTAACTTAAGCATCGGAGTTTCTTGCAGGTACCCCCACCCTTCGGTGACAGAGGATCAGCAGTATATCCAGGTCCAAACAAGTCGGACGTACCAGCTCCGGTCGTCATTCACCAACCGAACACATCGTTCCGACCAGCACAGAAGATCTCGTCCGAGATCGACCTACAATTTCAGGTAACCCTCGGAACAGTATGACTCGCTTTTGTCTGAGATCTTAGGGGTACAGTACACAGCCCCCAAGCTTGACTTGTTGTAATTCAACAAGTTGAGCTTTTTCTTGTAGAGTTATACCTCGGCAGTTTTTGTAGAATACTGAAACTCCCAAACTCAACGTGTGTTTCAAGCTTGGATTTTGAAAAAAAAAATAAAAAAAAAATAAAAAATGGTTTTGAAAAAGTTTTGCTTTGTGAATTGGGCTGCAATAAAGTTATGTTTGGTTGGTTGGATCCAGATCGTTTTGCGTTGGGCGCGTGTTTATTATTTTTTTCAACTCCCCACTAAAATAGTGGGTTGTAATTAAACTTTTACCGTTTCTTTTTTGGAAAGACACGAGACACAACTTCAGTTGTAAAATTTGATAAGTGTGAGAAGACATGTCTTCTAGAGGTTAGTTTTCTCATCTTCTTACTGTCTTCTCGTTCTTCTCCTCTGTTTATTTTCTGAAAAATGGCTAAAGAAAAGCTGAAAGTTGTCAAAGTGAATAAAGAGAACCCTTACCATTGGGTTCATGTTGATGTAAAAACTTGTGCGTCGTCATACTGTGATTACGAGTCGCTTCGTGGTTTGGAAGCCCTAAGGTTTGTTAGGAGGGAGGCTTCTGGTGTTGGTGTTGAATTTCTTCCTTAGACCAGTGAGGAGAGGGTTTGTGAGAGGAGAGGGGACTGGGGTTATTTTTATATGCATGTCCCTTACTTGCCTGAGTTGCATGTAAAGTTTCCTTTCTCAGATTTCGAGTGTAAGGTTTTAACTCAGCTGAACTGTACTCCGTCGCAGTTACATCCAAATTCCTGGATATTTTTGCGTGCATTTGAATGTCTGATGAGTTTTCTGAATTTTCCTGCTTCTCTTAATGTTTTTTTTTCTTTGTTTCAATCAAAAGGGGTACAGAAAGGGCTTTGGGTATTTCTGAGTAGTTTTCCTGGTTGCTCTATCTTCCTATTGTATAAATCTTCCTTTAAAAACTTCAAATCTATATTTCTAAAGATCCGTTCTTTGGAGTCTGAATATTCTTTTTTAGCATGATAATGAGTTGATAGAGAAATATCATTTGTATTGGTGTTTAGAACCATTGCAAATCCTCCCTTGAAGCTAATGAGAGGAGTGAGGAGGAGGACTTTTTGTTAGAATTTTTAATCGAAAATTTTGCTGCTGCGGAATGTTTGTCTATTCCTGATTTATTGAGATACGAAGAGGAAAATGACAGGGAAGGGCTGGAATTGTATATAGGTAATTTTGGCTTTTATATGCTTTGATTTTGTTTGATTGCCTATTATTCATTGTTTGTTTTTCGTTGTTGTAGGTAGTAGGGTTCTGAATTTGAGTTCTACCAAATTTCAAGCGTACCTGAAAAAGAAAGGTGAGAAGGGCTAGCGCTTCCAGGGTTGTGAAGGTGATAGATGGGGATGTTGCCTATTCCTCTGCCCAGCCTCGTCCCTCTCCAAAGAGGAGGAGGACCGAGTCGGAGAAGTCTTTGGAAGTGATTTCCGAAGGTGATTGTGGTGTAGATGCAAAGTCTATTTTTGAAAGGCAACGGAAACTACATGGTTTTATTTCTGGGGCGAATCCGCATTCGGTGTGGAGTGATCAGTTTTCTATTTCCGAGCTTGCTGATCGTGTGTCCCAGTATCCAGGAGACATGGGTCTCGCGCGTCGGATTGGGGTTGAGGGGATGGGGAAGTTCATTCAGGTTGGTTTTCCTATTGATTTCCTTTACGCTCCTGTTAGAATTTTTTGATTGTGTTTCTGTCTTTTTCTATGTAGATTGTCGCATCTCGGCTATTGTGCATTGGGCATGCTACCGAACTGTTGGGCTCCGAACGACAGGTAATAGTGGAAAAGGCGCTAACCCTCGAGCGTTTGCTAAAAGAGAGAGATGAGGTCGTTATTGACGTGACCTCAAAAATGAAAGAAAGGAGAGACGAGATCTTCTGCCTTCAAGAACAAATCAGATTGTTGCAAGCTAAGGTTAAGGAGAATGCTAAGACTAAAGGTGAGCTGACCTCTCATCTTAATGAACCTGAAGAGGAGAAGATGGACATGTTTGTGGATGGGGGTTGTTCGTGCCGTTAGTCAAGTCACACTGTTTTCTCCGAACTTTGATGTAAGGAAGCTCGATGTGACCAAAATAGTTGTTAATTGGGAGCTTGTCGAGGATGAAGCTGGCGTGGAGCATGCTGAGAGCGTTCCTCCTCCTTCTTGAAAAAATGTGTGTATTTATATTTTGGAGTTGTTTTTCCGATTTGTTTGGAATATTTTGAACTTTGTTTTGCCCGACAATTTTGGTGTCGGTTTTAGCTGCTATGATACTTTATAAACTGCATATGGATGAATGTTGACTCTAGCTTTTGTTTGCTAGTTAGATAATAGATGTTGTTTTGTCTTTACAAATATTTTGGACAAGGATCCCGAATTGGGGACTTTTAGTATTTTAAAAGAGAAACTCTTTTCATCTGTACTGAATAGTATGTTTGTAGTTTGGAATGGCTTTGTTCGACCTTTGTATGATGATGATTTTCGAATTGGCGTTTCCGACCTATGTGGTTGGTTTCGTTATTAGCAAGATGGATGCGATTTCTATCGCTGTTTTGTCGGTTTGGTGATATGTGTTTAGTATTTTTTTGAAATATAGATAGTTGAGCATAATATGACAAATTTATTGGTATACGAATCAGTCTTTTGAGGAAGGTATGAAGTGGTATTTCTTTCCATAAATTGTCTGCCATTATCAGATACGATTTCCCTAGGTAAACCGAATCTGCATATAATTGATTTCCAAATGAAATTTTGTACCTTTTCTACCGTTATTTTCGCAAGAGGCTGTGCTTCTATTCATTTTGTGAAATAATCAACGGCTACCAAGAGGAACTTTACCTGTCCTGTTGAGACTGGGAATGGTCTGAGTATGTCCATCCCCCATTTGTGAAATGGCCAGCTGACGTCTGAGGTATGTAATAGCTCGGTTGGGTTGTGGATGAGTGATGCGCATCTTTGACATGCATCGTAGTTTAGTACCTTATTTCTGCAATCTTTTCTTAACGTCGACCAAAATTATCCTGCTCGGAGTATTTTTGTAGCCAAACTCCTACTTCCAGTATGGTATCCGCAGATCCAATCATGTACCTCGTCCATGGCGGTTTCTACTTCTGCTCGGCCGAGGCATTTCAGCAGAGGTCGGGAAATACCTTGCCTGTATAGGTCCGCCCCTAATAGGGTATACTGGTTTGCTTTGTATCTGAATGTCCTTGGGTTTTCACCCTCTGGTATTTGTCCGCTTTTTAAGTAGCGAATAAATGTGCTTCGCCAGTCTTCTTCCTGTGACACGCTTAGAATAGATTTTGTATCTAAACTAGATTCCGTTAGTGTAAGATGATTTAATTTTTCTGTTTGATCGGTTACTATATATGTAGCTAATTTGGATAAAATATTGGCCCTACAGTTTTGTTCTCTAGGCATATGCAGTATTTCAAAATTTTGAAAAGATTTCATCATGGTTTTGACCGAGTTCAAATACTTTTCTAGAAGTGAGTCTCGTACCTGAAAATGACCGTTTACCTGTTGTACCACAAGGAGGGAGTCACAGTGTACTTTTAAACTGAAAATCCCTACTTCCTTGGCTAACCTTAGGCCTACTAGTAGAGCTTCATACTCGGCCTGGTTATTGGTTGTTTCGAAAAGAAACTTTATTGACTGCTCGGCGTGGACTCCATTATCGTCTTTCAGGAGGATTCCTGCTCCACATTCGTTTTCGCTGGATGCTTCGTCCACGTATAATTCCCATGTTTTGATGTGATCCTCTTTGTCTGTGAATTCCAAGATGAAGTCGGCCAATGCTTGTACTTTAGGTGATCCTTGTGACTGATATGATATGTCAAATTCAGAGAGCTCTATCGCCCATTTCGTCAATCGTTCTGCTAGGTCTGGTTTTGATAATATGTGTCGTAGGGGATGACCGGTCCGAACTATAATTGGGTGTGTTTGAAAGTAATGCCTCAACCGTCGAGCAGTGATTACTAGACCGAATGCCAATTTTTCTATCATCGGGTATCTTGTCTCGGCATTTTGCAAGACTTTGCTTATAAAGTACACCGGGTGTTGCTCTTTCCCTGCTTCTGTTACAAGCACAAAACTAATAGTGTTAGTGGAAATTGAAAGGAATACAAAGAGTAGTTTACCTTGTTCCGATTTCTTAAGTATAGGTGGTGACCCCAGGATATGTTTGAATTCAGAAAAGGCCCTTTTACAATCTTTTGTCCAAACGAACTTGTCCGACTTCTTCATGGTTTTGAAGAAGTGATAGGATCTGGTGGCTGCAGCTGGTAAGAATCTGGATAGGGCGGCTAAGTAACCTGTGAGATGTTGTACTTCCTTGATCGTTTTCGGTGACTGCATTTTTAGGATTGCTTGGCATTTGTCGGAGTTGGCTTCTATACCTCTGTTTGTGAGCATAAACCCGAGAAATTTGCCTTTCTGTACGTCAAATGCGCATTTTATGAAGTGAAAATGACTCTCAATATCAATATCACACCACTTTCTCCTGGTTAGTATATATAGGCATTTTTTGTGCAAGCATAAACCGCTGGACCCGTGTAGCAGTTTATGCATATTACCAATTTACACAGAAACCGTTGGACCTCTGTAGCAGTTTTTCGCCATTTGCGAAGTCAACGTAAACCGCGAGACCCTGTAGCAGTTTATGTTCATTTGGAAACCGTGGGATCTCTGTCGCGATTTCTATAGAATAGTGAAAAATTGCATTTTTGGTATACAATTTGCAAAAGTTGTATTTGGATAAATTTGAGTACCAAATGATTTATTTTAATCATTTGCCCATTTTCATAAATGTAGTAAGATATACATTTATTCTGGAATATATTGAATAAAAAATTTAAATACATTTTTTATTTTATGAAATATTTGTTTTTCTTTTATAGTTTCTTTCTTATATTCTAATAAAGTAAAGTTTTAAAAATTTCTATTTTACTCTTAATAAATGTGTTATATATGTGAAGATTAACTATTGAATCAAAATAATAGGAAAACTAAAACAAAAATATTTTAAATTTTATTAGATGAAATAAAAAGAAAAAAAGTTTTATAATAACCAAAACAGGAATCAAATGTTTTATATATTAGTAAAAATAAAAAGTTTACAATAAATCATAATGGCCATAGCTGCAAGAGGGGTTTTAGTAACAGACCTTGTAAAATAGGAGACGAGAGAAATGAGTGTGTGTACAAATATGAATATATGAGATGGTCAACATTCCTATGACCCTTGAGCTGGTTTTGAACGGTCTTCCCTCCTCAAAGAATATCCACCTTTCAAATTTTGCATGTCACCCTCCCCTCATTCATATCATCCTCTCCTTCTCCCCCTCTCTTCTCTCTTTCTCTTTCTCTATCTTTCTCTACTCTTTCTTTCATACCAACACCAAATGTGAAAGGAGGAACCCTTTTTCCTTTTTTTTCCTTTCTTTTTTTTTTTTTTTTACGTTTTCCAACCAGGAAAATGCTTTGAACACAAACAGTTGTTCCTCCTTTTATGAGATTGGTGCTAGCATGGTGGAGTGACTGGGCTCACGAATCTTCTTTGGAATAAACTAAATACCAACAGCCATTATTATTATTCAAACACAGATCAGAGAAGATTCAAAAGCACCGCGTGCGTTATCTTCACAGGTCCATGCAAGCTACCATCCTATCTATCATCATTCGAGAAGAATAGCTAAAAACAAACACAATTGATTACACGTAGCTACCAAAAATAAAAAATAAAAAATAAAAACAAGAAAAGAAAAGAAAGAAAGTGAAAGAGAAATAAGAGGAGGAAAGAAACCATGCAAGGTAGATTTTGTTGGTCGACTTGTTTCTGAAATTAAACCATGCAAAAGAGCTAAGCGTTTTGAATCCTTCTTTGTTTTGTTTTGTTTGTGTTGCAGAATTTAGGGGTAAGTTGCAGAAGGTGATAAAGAAAGCGAATCCAGATATAGATTGGGGGGTTTTCAATAACTATAACAACTACTACTACAACAACAGAAAGGAGGAATCTAAATCAGGCTCCGATGAATTGGCATCGCCTCGGGGGATGTTCGAAGCTATGTCGACTGCTGACTCCGACTACAGCTCTCGCGGGAGCAGTAGCAACTACAGCAGCCTACATTCCCCGGGGAATCGCCCTCCCTCGCCGCCGGGTCCGGGTCTGCCAAAGGCGAACGCGACGAAGGGGGACGTGAACGGGCAGCAGCAGTGGAAGGTAATGATTGACGTGCTGAGGTTCAAGAACGTTAGAAGGTTCTCGAACATTCCCTTGCTAGCCGCTAGCTACGAGATCTCTAGGAAGAACCTAAGGAAGAAGGTGGCTCGCAAGAGAGACGGCGAAGACGATGACGATCTTCCCATTGATCTCGATAGCATCCCAACCAAGCCTTCTTGGCGAAATTTCCCTTACGCTGATCTCGCTGCTGCCACCGATAATTTCTCCCCTGGTAAATCCATGCATCATGCTTGCATTTACAAACTCGATCGATATTATTGGTTTAGTATTTTGAACGTGTGATGATTGAACAGAGAACATGCTTGGAAAAGGTGGTCATGCTGAAGTGTATAGAGGATGTTTACCGGACGGTCAAATTGTAGCAGTGAAGAGGCTGATGATGAATGATGAGAAGGAAATTGAGGACCAAGTTGGTGATTTCTTGTCAGAGCTTGGAATCATTGCTCACATAAACCACCCAAATGCAGCACTCCTTCTGGGATTTGGCATTGAGAAGGGCCTCTACTTTGTCCTCCAATACGCTCCTCGTGGCAGCCTCTCTTCTTTACTCTTTGGTACGCCGCCTCTCTTTCTTTCCCTTGCTTCTCAATTCATTATTCACACCTTTTCCATCTCACATTTCAGGTTCTCAAGGCTTGGAGTGGAAGGCAAGGTTCAAGGTAGCTTTTGGGGTCGCTAAAGGATTGAAGTACCTCCATCATGATTGTCCAAGAAGAATCATTCACAGAGACATCAAAGCCTCAAACATATTACTCGACAATAACTTTGAAGCTGAGGTATATCTACACTTGTAAATGACATTATTCTTAACTTACCTTCACATTTGAACCTTCATCTTTTCCTTCTCTAGATTTCGGATTTCGGATTGGCAAAGTGGCTTCCAGACCAGTGGGAACATCATGTTGTGTTCCCCATTGAAGGCACATTCGGGTTGCTTTAATTATTTCTGTGTCTTACTTAATTTGGTCTCTCTGTAAATCGTTACCTCTAAATAGCTGCTTGCATTCATGGCTGCAGGTATTTGGCTCCAGAGTACTTTATGCATGGACTTGTGGATGAGAAGACTGATGTATTTGCATTCGGGGTTTTGTTATTGGAACTCATAACTGGGCGTCGCGCAGTCGATTCAAACAGCAGGGAGAGTCTTGTGATCTGGGTATGTCTTCATAGCAAGAAAAATACAAATTTAACGTTACATTATGGCATGAACAACTGAAATTTCCTTTTATATCTCTGAGTAGTCTTGCACAGTAGCTAGGACTAGATTGAGAAATATTGAGAGGGACCGTGGCTTATATATATATTGCACTATATATGGATTAGGCAAAACCACTGTTGGATGCAAAGCAGATTAAGGAAATAGTAGACCCAAGATTAGGAGATCAGTATGATCTTATTGAAATGAAGAATGCTATGACAACGGCTTCCCTATGTGTCCACCACAAGCCCTCCATGCGGCCATACATGAACAAGGTAACAATATGAATCCTTTCACGCCATTGCAAATCAAAAACAAAATATTAAATGATGACTTAATTTGAATATAGGTTGTGAAGCTGCTCAAGGGCGAAGAGGTAGCAGTTGAGATCACTCAAAAAACAAAATCCCCAAGATCATTATTGTTAGATGCATGTGATCTTGAAGACTATACTTGCTCTAATTACTTAAATGATCTTAATCGCCACAAGCAATTAATAATGGAGTGATGATGCATTATTTGACCTCCCCTCTGCTTTTTTGTTTGCCTATTTGTTGTATAATCTTGATATTCATTGGAACTTTGTAATATTTGTAGCTCTGTTGTGTGGGGTTGAAGTTAACAATTGAACTTGCAAGCTTGTCTCAATTTCAAATTTTGCAAGGTAATTTTAGGCTTGTAATTTGCCGTGAACTTCTTGTACTCTGCATTAGTCAAGAACCAAGCAATGTTAATAGTTTGTTTAGATGACTGACAATTTCTAACGGACATAAATTTTAATGCAAAGATCTACTTTTTACAGATTTTGCATCACAAGTTGTTGCTACAATTCTTCAATCTTTACTTGCAAACATTTTTACATTCCAAGTTATTCGAACTCGATATTAGAGTAATCCAAAATCTTTGATACCAGTTATGTCTAAGTACATACAATAACAAGTTAACAGCACAAATTAAATATATATATATATATATAGGAATTGATTTATTAAAAAACGAAAAGATACAATTTGATTTACTTTATACAAGGGCGTGTCTATGTCTTATCTTAATATCTACTATAGTCTATACAGTGTCTATACACTTGATTCCATCATCTCGCTCAGCAAAAAATAAATAAATCAAAAGCAAGTAGCACGCCATAACAGAATGGCAACGGAGGCGTTGCTCCAATTAGGAATCTTAATCCTAACATTATCCCTCTTCTTAGTAATGACCTATCTCCGCAACCAAACACTTCACGCCAGAACCCGAGCCCGAAATAGAGACCCTAAGCCAGAGGCCAACCGCCACCTGGCCCAAGCATCCCGCCTTCTCGCTCTCGCTCGCCCCAGAGACGCCAGGGCTGCACTCACAGAAGCCGACCGGGCCCTCTCCCTCAACCCCAGGGAGCCCACGGCACACATACTCCGGGCCCGGGCGCTCCGAATCATGGGCCACCACGCCGCCGCCCTCAGATCCATGGATTTCGCACTTTGGCCTCCGGCGGTACGGCTGCTCTCCACGGAGGATCGCGCGGACGCGCTAGTGGAGAGAGCAGAGCTGAAATTAGCGGTGAACCGGAGGCGGCGAATTGACTCGGCGGTGGAGGACCTGATAGCGGCCGTGGAACTGAGTGAAGGAGAACGAGTTGACTCGGAGGCGCTGTGTTTGTTAGGGAAGTGTTATGAATCGAAGGGGATGAAAGAGAAGGCCAAGGAGGCTTTCCGGAAGGTTCTAGATGTTGAACCCGATTCTATTGAGGCTCGTAATGGATTGGACCGTTTAGGCCCATGAACTAGTTTTTTGTTTTTGGTTATCCATTTCAAGATGAAGTTCTCTTCCACAAATTCGAATTATCTGAATTGTTTGGATAGATTATTTGTGCAATACGAATAAGTATTTAATTTAATTATAAAAATGGAATGTAAGCACATTCCACGAAGTCACACAATGATGTACTTTGTGATTTTGTACTAAAAAAATGTATATGATATAACTAGGTTGATATGATTTGAGTTTGTTATGCTAGAGTTGCCACATTTTTGCAATTAGAAACTTGTATAAAATGATTGCTCAATGCTCATCTCTGAGATGACAGGTTACTTGCATAATCCAGTTTACGTTTCCTAGTATAACTGTATCACAAACACAATCCTGCTATCTCGATCTCATTCAAATTATCGGCCGCATATAGAAGTCAGTTGCTGCTGGAGCTGCAGTTACATTGGCATGATAGCATCGTTAACGGCATCGGGGGAATGAAATTGGTAGCAATATGGTGTCACAGAATCAAACTGTGCAGGAGGAGCCGGAATGGTTGACAATGTCATGATGCTACTCTCACTCTCAGTCTTAGGTGGCTGATGAGTATGAGTACTAGCAGCTTCTTCCTTCTCTGATTCTAGGGAAAGCCTCAACCGTTTGGCTACCCCGCCAACGGGAAGAGAATTATTCATTATGGCTTCCACATTGTACCTACTCGTCTCAAAATTGGTTACTGCATTTAACCCTCTGAACTTTATTGCCGCAATATCGTATGCCTCCGCGGCTTCCTCTTCACTTGCTGTCACAAAAGTACCATAATTTGTAGATTGGAGATTTTAAAATTACAAATTGGACAGAAAGGGCAGAAAGGAACTGACCAAATGTCCCTAGGTATAGATCTTTGTTCCCTGCAACGCGGCCTATTCTCGCTTGCCATCTACCTTGTTGATGATGCCTGCTGGATCCAAAAAAATAAAGGCATGTATGAGCATCAATAACATGTTGAATTGCTAATTCGAAGATTGGAATTTGGAAATAACCTTGTAACACCCCTGTATATGGAAGCTCCCCTGGAGAAACCACTACTTCTCCTGCAACAAGGAGGAACAACTACACAGGTTTAGTTGCTTGCTGCATTAAAATGCATTTAAATATGTATAACAGGCTAACTCAGGCATAGTAAAACCTTCGTAGTGATGCAATAAATTCAAGCTTCCCCACATCTTTCATCTCTTCCAATTCCTTTATATAATTAGAAACCTGACAAATCAAATAACGTAAAATTGTCAAGTCATATTGATTATATGAAGTCTATGCCTTAACTTCTTATGCACACTGATTACTACAATGATCTAAAAAGAATAGAATCAAAAGATTATTACAGGGAAGTTAGTGGTAGCTGTGGGGCCCCAGTACTTTAGAGCTGCCAAGTCATAGGCTCTTGCGGCCTTTTCTTCCTTGTCATATCCACCTGACAAACCATGACATTTTACTATACATTACAAAATCACAATTCAAATAACTAGATACTATCAAGCTTAGAATGAGAAAAAAATGTTGGTTGTTAAAATATTTCTTACCCAAATATACTGCAGAAGTAGTTAAAAGATATGGGTGACGTGCATCGAGCCATAATCCATGCAGGAAAAAAAAACGAATAAATCAAATTTGATCTAATAGAGTGGTCAATATATTCTGGCAAAAACTAAACTTTACTAACAGGAAAAAAAAGGGGGGTCAGAACAGAAGAAAAAGTTATCAAATGCATGCAACCACTTGCTTCCTTCTCTTCTTTTCACTGTGCCATATAGGAGTATATCCATCAATCCTCATTCCCCACCCTTTTCTCTTGTTTAAGACAAGTACAAAAGGGCCAATCAAATGTTTATTTAGAAAGGTTAATTAGCACTAGCTTCCTAGAGGTTAAAATTCAATAATCCCACACTAGCTGTCTCATTGTCAAAGTCTATATACCCTTAAGGCCTTAATTAAGACAGCACAGACCCATCCTCCTAAAACCCGGCGAAAAAATGGCCTACTTCTACTTAGCTAAAATGCTAGCTAATAGATTAGGACAAAACACTTTTTTTCTTTTCTTAAAAAAGTTATCATTATAAGCATTTTTTGTTTTCTCCCTTGTGTTATTCATATTTTCTCAGTTAAAAACACCTATCTATGAATGGAAGAAATCCCGTGAATTTGTCTCAGAATCACTAGTAGGATATCATTATGAGAGAGGGGCCACAGAGTCTCAGGAAAAGACAAAAGGACACTCCCACTACATTCATGTAAGTACAAAATTTCAATGTGCAGAGAGCCGAGGGGATTCATCGCATGTGGTCAAACCCAGCTTTTGTGGCGAATAGAAAGCAAAAGTTAAAGTGAAAGCTAAACTCAGCAACACAACACTTTGCATCGTCATAATGCAGGGCATATGACATATGTATGTGATTGAGAATGTGAGAGAAGATAGAAACAGAGAAAATGAAGTCTACCTTAGCTAGCTGACATATCTGATATAAAAATTTGTTGTTGAATAATTATCAATTTATTTTTATTGTTAACGGGCAGAGATATATGACAAGGGAGTTTAAGAACAAAAATGGCGGCACATTGGATATACAAAATCAAGTGAAAGAAAGAAATGACATCTAACATTGAAGCAACAAATGACAGATGCTTTAATATGGTGTATGCATGCATGAGCATGATGTAATACATTGAGAAAGTGTGTGTATCCTACCTACCAACACCACCTGTAATCCATTGAAACACTGTTGAGTCTTGAGAAATAAACCCATCATAATTCATCAGGTGTCCTACCCTACCACCCCACATTCATATTATATTTTTCGCCTTTTATTATTATTATTTTCTTATTAGTTCTATTTTTAAAAAAAAAAATAGAGAGAGAGAGAGAGAGAGGATCGGACCTTGACGGCCTTTCCTGGCTTGACCCTCTCGGCGGCAGCTATTATCCCACAGGTGAGCTTCGTATCGTCCCGTCCATCGGTGTCTGAACAAAGACAACCAAACCAAACAATAAAGAAATTTAAAATAGCAGCTGAAATCCATGACCTTCAAGATTGAGACAGAAGTGAATTGATTATTACCCATATCCGTACCTGGTAACACCTCTGTATATTGAAGTTCGCTGGCCAAATGTATCACCAACAACCTTCTTGGAGTTGGAGGAGCTACCGCCTCCACTAGCGGAGAACGCGAAGTCATCGTTCCGGGATGAGTGAGCATCCAGCACCTGAGAGACCGAATTGGCAGAGGAGAAAGCTAGGAAGGCAGCGTCAGCAGCAAGCGCTTTCAGATCTTGGGTGAGGGAAGAGGAATCATCATCATCATTTGTGTCGGTTTGGAAGAAATATTCGAGCTTGGGCAGGAGGGGTTGTGGTGGCTGAAGGTTTGGGTTGACGAAGAAAGAAGGTTGTTGGGGCATGATGTTATGATCCAGTTGGGAAGTACCGTCGAGTCCCTCAGGCTTGAGGTCAGTGGTCCCTGTGGAAGGAAGAAATTAAACTTGATTGTTAAATGAGTAGAAATGGAGAAATCAATAGGATATCGAAGTGATAGTAGAGTTATTACGTACCGTTGGCGTAGAGGAAGTAGTAATGAGGAGGAGGAGGAGGAGGAGGTAGAGAGTGATGGTAGATGGAGGAGGAGGTGGTGAGCGTTTCCATTGAAAGGAGAGAGTGAGAGTGCATGGTGCAATGCAGGAGAAGAAGAGGTTGACTCCTTGAGTTTATATAAATGAATGGCAGAGTTTTAGCGGTTTCGCCTCCAACCGGCGTATAAACAAACGACACACGCCACACGCTACACCGCCTCGCTTTTTTAATTCAAAAATATTATTTTTATACTAAAATTAATTATTAAAATTAATTATTAATATATTTATATATAAATACATGTGGTTTAATTTATTTTTAATATATATTTTATACTAATAACTGATTTTAGTGATTAATTTTAATATACATATAGTATTACTTATTTATAATTATTTTTTCTCTCCAAATTTTTTTATTAAACAAGATGGATTCAAAAATTATTTTCAATTTTTAATGTATATTTTCAATATTTAAAAGAATAAAAATGTAAATATTATTTTAAAATACATAAAAAATTTAGAAAATAAAGTTAACATTTTTATTTAAAAAATAAAAATATGAGTTAAGATCTTTATTATTTTTCAATGAATTGTCCATACTCTATCTATAGTCTATATTCCATATATCACCTTTTTAATTAAATAATATTTGATGTAACTTTTCTAAACACACCCCCACAAAACAAAAAAAAAAAAAAGGAAACACGGAGAAGTAAGAATGTTTACTTCGCCCAAACTATCGCGCTTTGGAAAAATAATTAAAACCGTTACAATATAGATGTCTAATTGAGATAATTTTGGACAGTACAAATATTATTAGAATAGTGTTTAATTTTTAAAATTAGAATCAATATTAATAAAATTTAAAAAGTAAATTTTGGAGGCAAATATAAATAAGTATAGTGTGAGACGGTACATACATACAGCAATAATAGTTTATACTTAAAAATGAATATCTCACACTAAAAAATCTTACAGATCTGTAAAAGAATCTTGAAGAAAAGTATAATCATCAAAAGACGGTGATACTTTCTCAAGTTCAATATAAGTGGACACGCTTGGGTTTATAGGATTTTAAATCCATAAATGAATACAATTCAACAATGTTCTGAATTACTTCACGAATAAAATTATGTGGAAAAAAATAATTGATAATGATATGTTAGAGAAAACTTTCTCGACCTTCCATGTCTCGAATGTGCTCCTACAGCTGTAGTATCGAGAAAAAGAATTTAAAAAATATTCTGAACTAATTTATTGCCTTCTTGTTGCCGAACGTAATAATGAATTGCTTTTAAAAAATCATGAAACGCGCTCAACTGGTACTGCCCCATTTCTTGAAGCAAATGTAGCAAATTATAATCCCATAAGAGGTAAATGATAAACATTTGGTACTAACAAAAATTATGGAAAGAAAAAAAATTATGTTCATAATAAAGGATCTCATCAAAAGTGGGATAAAGAAAGAAATAATAGGAAAAATAAATCAATAGAGGATAAATATTTTAGTTATGGTGGAAAGGATCATTGGTCACATACTTGTTATACCCCAGAGCACCTAGTTGATCTTTATCAAATGTTCTTGAAAAATATGACAAATGAAAGGAAACGAATTTTGTTTCAAAGGTTATTGTTAAAAATTACACCACTTATTATAAAGTATCTGATTTATTTAAGGATCCTAAAGGAAATATCGGTCATTTGATAAATAGTGGAAAAGTTTAATATTTGGGATCTTTAAATACTTATGTAAATAAATAATGTAAATTTTTTTTGTTAAATTTTATTTCCTATATATTTGAATATGATTTATATAAATAATATTTAATAAAATATTAATGTTTATATTTAAGAATTTCAAAATCACTAAATATGTCAAGTTTTATTATAATAATAATAAAAAAATTAGTATATGGTACTATTTTTATATACAGTACTTTTAAAAAAAATAATTTTAATTAGGAATATAATTTTACTGTGCATGTATTATTACTCATTTTATTATTATTATTTGTCTTTGAAGAAAATAGCAATAACATATAATGAAAATATTTGCCTTATGGATAGTGCAAGTTCGTATACCATTTTTAAAAGTAATATATATTTTACTCATCTTGTACCAAAAGAAGAATGTATTAATACTAGTTATTATTGGCTCAGACAATGTGATAGAAGGCTCTGGAAGAGTCATAATTTTGTTTTCCAAAAAAATAAAATTCATAATAAATAATGCACTATTTTCTACTATTTAAGTCTCTAAGAAACTTGTCAAGTTTTAAAAATATTTGTCGAAATGGATATGATATTGAAACAATGAGGAAAATTATGAGTATTTATATATTACAACTCATGATTCAAATAAAAATGTTATATTAGAAAAGTTACATTCACTTTCATTTGGGTTATATTATACTAAAATTAGTGCAATTGAATCACATGCCCAAATGAATTTATAATTTGGCATGATCAATTGGGTCATTTTAGAACAACCATGATGCAAAGAATTATTAAAAACTTCCATGAATATTCACTAAAGAACCAAAAAAATTTTAAATCTAGTGAATTTTGTTATGCTGCATGTTTTCAAGAAAAACTAATTTCAAGACCATCACCAGTAAAAATGAATTTGAGTCTCCTGAATTTCTAGAAAGGATTCAAGGCGACATATGTGGACCTATTCATCCACTATGTGGATCTTTTAGATATTTTATAGTCATATTAGACCTATCTTCGAGATGATCACATGTGTGCTTATTATCTTTTCGTAACCTGACATTTATAAGATTACTTGCTCAAATTATTCGATTAAAAGCACAGTTTCTAGAAAATACAATCAAAATAATTCGCTTTGATAATGCTAGTGAATTCACTTTTCAAGTATTTGATACTTATTGTATGGATAACAGAATAAGCATTGAGCATCTAGTAAATCATGTTTACATACACACAAAATGAATTAGCAGAATCACTTATTAAACACTTCTAATTAATTGCTAGACCATTACTTATGAGAACAAATCTCCCAACCTCTGTTTGGGGCATGCAATTTTACATGCTACAGCACTTATTCGTTTAAGGCCAACAAGTTACCATCAATTCTCTCATCTGCAATTAGTTTTTGGCTAGCAGTTAAATGTTTTCCATTTAAGAATATTCGGGTGTGCGATATATATTCCAATTGTCCCGCCTTATCATACCAAAATGAGACCCAAAGAAAATTGAGGATATATGTTGGATATGATTTTCTCTCTATAGTGAGGTACTTGAGATACAAACTGGAGATGTATTTAAAGTCTGATTTACAGATTGTCATTTTGATGAATTAAAATTTTCAACATTAGGAGGAGAGAATAAGTTTCTTGAAAAGGAACTTAATTAGAATGCATCATCCTTGATGCATTTAGATCTTCAATTAGTACAATGTAAACTAGAAGTTTAAAATATTATACATTTGTAAAGAATAGCAAATGAATTGCCTGATACATTTTTTGATACGAAAAGGATAACTAAATCCTATATACCAGTTGAAAATGCTCCATTTCGAATTGATGTCCCAGTTAGACAAATAACTATCAAAATAAATTCACATCAAAAGTGTTGTAGGCCTGTCGGTTCCAAAGACAAAAATCATCAAAAAAGAAGAGAGGTAAATACTATTTATGTTGAAAAGGATAAAGACATAGTAAAGATACTTATAGTTGTCCAAAATTCTAATATAGTTTTAACGCTAGAAGTCTTTTAGGTGCCTGAAAATTCTGAAAATTGTGAAAATGATAAGATCTCGATAAATTATGTCTTTATAAGAGAAAAATAGAACCGAAATAAAATAGTTGTCAATGAAATATTTGCATATAATGTGGCATTACACATCCTGAATGAAAGTAAGGATTTTGAATCATGAACAATCGAAGAATGTCGATAAAGGAATGATTGGCCGAAATGGGAAGAAGCCATGAAGACTGAGTTAGACTCACTTGCAAAGCATAAAGTATTTGAACCTGTAGTCCGTACACCAAAAGATATAAAACCTATTAGATACAGCTAGATTTTTATGAGAAAATGAAATGAAAAAAATTAAGTTGTACGCTATAAAACTCGACTTATGGCACAAGATTTTTCACAAAGGTCCGGTATAGATTATGAAGAAACATATTCTCCTACATTGCGTTATTTGGTCAGTTTATCCACATATCATAAACTACATATGCATTTAATGGATGTGGTGACAACTTATTTATACGGATCATTAGATCCTAATATCTATATGAAAATTCTTGAAAGATTAAAGATATCTAAACCATCTAATGAATATTCGTAGGGGTTATACTCAGTAAAATTGTAAAAAAAAATTATATGGTTTAAAGCAATATAGACGAATATGGTATAATCGTCTTACTGAGTATCTGACCAAAAACGGATTCAATAATGATAATATCTGCCCATGTGTTTTTATAAAAAAATCTACATATAAATTTATTATAATTGTTGTGTACGTTGATTATTTAAATATTATTGGAACCCCTGAAAAGATTTTAACAATTATAAAAATTCTAAAAGAAGAGTTTGAGATGAAAGATTTTAGAAAGACTAGATTTTGTCTCGACCTATAGATCGAGCATACAAAAAATGATATCTTTATTCATCAAACAACATACACAGAATAAATCTTGAAGATATTTTATATGGATAAGTCACATCCATTAATTAAGTACCCCAATGATCGCAAGGTCTTTAGATGTGGAAAATAATCAATTCTGTCCTAAAAAAGAAAATAAAGATACCATTGGCCTTGAAGTACCGTATCTTAGTGTTATTGGAGCACTAATGTATCTTGCTAATAATACACGACCTGACATATCATTTGCTATAAATTTACTAGCAAGGTATAGTTCCTCTCCAACTAGAAGATATTAGAATGGAATTAAACAAATCTTTCGATATCTCCATGGAATAGTTGATATGGGACTGTTTTTTTCACATGAATCCAAGTCACAATTAGTTGGCTATATAAATACAAGATACTTATTTGATCCATACAAAGAAAAATCTCAAATTGGATGCCTATTCATATACTTTGATACAGCTATATCATGGAGGTCCACAAAACAGACGATAGCAGCAACATCCTCTAATCATGCTAAAATACTAGCGATACATGAATCAAGTCACGAGTGTTTTTGGCTCAAGAGTTTAATCGAATATATTCTATCATCTTGTGGACTAACTGATAGAAAAATAGCTCCAACTGTTCTATTTGAAGATAATACAGCATGCATTGCTCAACTTAAGGGTGGATACATCAATGTGATAAAACAAAATATATTTCTCTCAAATTTTTTTTCACTAATGATCTTCAAAATCAAGGAACACTTGATGTCCAACAGATCCACTCAAGCGATAATTTGATAGATTTATTTACAAAGTCACTTCTAAAATCCTTCTTGAAAATTTGGTACATCAAATTGAGATGCGCTAATTTCGAGATATTAATAAATAACGTCGACAAGAGAGGAAGATTGTACTATTTTTTTTATCAGATTTTTGTCTTTATTAAATTTTTTTTGACAAGATTTTTAATGAAATAGTCATCATCACAAAAAATATATTATACTCTTTTTTTTTTATATTAAAATTTTTTTTATTAAATTTTTTTTTAATAAAATTTTAATGAGGCATTTTTTTATAAACATCTAAAGAGGAGTGTTACAATATAAATGTCCAATCAAAATAATTTTGAACTGTGTAAATAACTAAATATTAATAATAAACGGTGCTAAATTTCTAAGGTTAGACTCAATATAGTTTACATACATAAATGTTTACCTTAATACGCAAACATTTTGAATTAATACATGATTTGAAAACTGCATTCAAGAAGTATTAATTATATAAAATTTATTAATTTTAAAATATTATTTTAAAAATTATTTAAATGCGACTGCAGTGTATCAAATTTTTTTTTATTATTAATGTAAACTTGAGTGAATAAAAATATTTTAATGAATTAAAAAAGATAAAAATTTAAATATAATTATTTCTATATGAAATTGATCGTTAAAATTTAAAAGTTATTAAATAATTTAATAGATTTTAACTATTAATTTTATATAAAAATATTTGTATGTAAATTTTTATTATTAAAAAAAGTTATATTTGTGCTTATCAGCTTATGCATGCATGATGGCATGATGCATATATAGTATGAGATGATGAATTGAAGGAGAGGTGCAGTATAGTGCGACCTTCCGCACGAACTTGACTCTGAAAATTCCAACAAACTGCTTTTCTTCTTCTTTGTGTTCTGCATGCATGCTTCTCTACACGTAGCCCAACCTCAAACGTGGCCATGCATCATTTGTTCGTAGGTGTCACACCAGGCCAACACAAGACCATTTTTCCAAATTTTGATATGATAATAATAATTCGTTTGGTTCAACCCAATATTTTATGTATATATATGGTTTATCTTAACATTACAAAAATAAAAATTTTTCATTAAAAAAAAAAATTAAATTTTTGATATATTTATTTTATATTTATTAAATAAAAATATTTAAAATTTTTTACTAATAATAAATTTATTATGTGTTCTAAAAACACATATTAACTAAAGAGCAGTTACACATACAAGCCTTTTTGGCTTACAAGTTACAAGTCTTGCAAGTTGGCACAAGCCCAACAAAACACACACGCATTACACTCCCACATTCAAGAGTAAATACACGCACGTTATTCAATCATTTCCTCTTTCCAAAGCGCGCTATTCACCATACATTATGAACGACTCTTCTTCTTCTTCCTCTATGAAAACGAGTTTCTTGTCAAATTTGTTCGATCTCCTTCATGCGTTCTCTCTTCGCATTTTCATTCGTTGTTTTACCTGCGTTTATCGCTGGTATTCTTGCTTCGTTTTTTTTCGATTTTCATGGTTTCTGAAATCAAGCTGTGAAATCGTTTTGAATATAATGGAACTTCAGAAATACACCCAAACGATTACAGAAATACACAAAAAAGATTACAGAAATATACCTAAAATTCGTTGAAGTACACCTTATGCATAATTCAGAACTCTTCCTCTTTCTCCTTCTCATCTTCTGCTGCTTCTTCTTCATTTTCTTATTTCATATTCTCATAATTCTTTTTTGGAGGAAAAAATCAAATAAAAAAGAAAAAAAATACATAATGTTGCAAAATCAAAAGAAGAACAAGGAGAAACACTTCAAAAACGATTTCAGAGTTTGATGTCAAAAAACAATGGAAATCGAGAATAACGAAAAAAGAGAACAGAGAGAAAAGCACGTAAATGAAGAAGGAGAAAGAGAATGCAAGAAATTCAAAAAAGGAAACAGAATCCTTTCAAAAATTAAAAATCTGTTAGAGGCGCGTTTGAGCGTAATATCAATTAGAAGACTTGTAAGACTTGTATAAGAGAATCACTTGTATGTATAGATTAATCCTTAACTAAATCCATATATATAATAAAAAAATACAATTAGTTTATCTTTTAATTAAGACTTAATAAAAATAAAAGACATGTATGGTTTCAAGTATATAAAATGAGAAATAATATATATATGTAGTACTTTTGTGTAAATTTTTTTATATTTTTATTTTATTTTTATATTAAAAGTGACTAATAAAAAATAAACAAATGGAAACATATTTTTATAAAAAGAAAAGTAAACATCATTTTTCATATAAAATTGATGGGGAAAATGATTTTCGTCTTACTTGCTGGCGCCCATCCATGAGTCCATGACAAATGCATAGAGGTCGAAAAATAATAATCGCAGTGGAATGTAACATAGAAGAAGCCGAAAAAGACACTGGAATTGTTAGACGACGATCATTGATCGATAGTATATATGTGGAATCAATCATTTCTAAAGCTTTTTTTGAAAGAAAATATATCATATTAGAATTACAACCTAGCTGTATGTTGAGCTGTTGTTTTTTCTTTCTGCATTTGTCAATACTTAAGCTAAGTTTTATTTGTGATTATCATAAATTTATAATAAAAATTTAATAATGAATGTATTGTTTATCTTTTAAAGTATTTTATTTTATAAACAGCATATATAGTAGTTTAAGATACGCGAATGAACACTATCATTGATAATAACTATATATAGTAAGTACATAAGACAAAAATTGGTTTCTTGTTAATTAGAGGCGTGGAAATTGCCGTCCAAATGCAGCAGATGGCTTGTTAATTTGACAAACGTGGAAATTAAAGCGACGAAGCAAGTGTCATATCTTGGGAATGATAAGAACTCTCCAAACCCAAACTTCAATTTCTTTTCCTCACGCCAAAGCAGGTAAATATGAATGGTAGAGCAGAGAGAGAGAAAATCTATGTCGCCCTTGGGAATAATGTGCTTGAAGGAATTCACACTTTGGCTTGGACTCTCAGTAAATGGCACTCTCACCCAATTTCCATAATCATTCTGCATGTCAAATACAATAACACTTGCAACCATCTTTCAACACTACGTAAGTTCTGATCCTCACACATTTCTGTATCATCAGTTTAATCAACATTTTACTTTCTAAAAACAGAGCATATTGAAATTTGCGTTTTAAAGATAGTTTCTTGAAGTTCTCGATGATTATATCTATAAAAATTACATTTTAAAATTACTTTAATCAAAATAAATATAATAAAAAATACAAAATGGCTTTAATAATTAACATTATATTGAAGTGGAGTTCAATTGAGTTTTCGCTTATAGCTTATTGTTTTGTGATCTTATTTCAGTTGGGAATTTCCCAGAAGGCATTGCTTGTGATGTTAAAATGGAGAGAATCCGGAAAGGCGAGGAAGACAAAATCGACAAGATGCTTTCCAAGTATATATCCTTCTGTGACAATGTGAGGAAATTAAATTCAAATTGTAAATGAAATAAAATGACGGAATTATATTATATTATATTGAAGCATATTTTCAGGTACCAGCTGAAATACTTGACATAGAGCAATTTGATGAACCTGTTCAAAAGCGCACAATAGACTTAATTTATGGTCTTGGAATTACCAAATTGGTCATGGCATTCTCATTCATGAAGGCTTCATTGTACGTATTCTCCGGCCTTAGCTTCTTGTTCATTCAAATATTGAAAACTTAATTAATATTATTTACTTTTTGCTATGTATGATTTAGGAAACAAAAAGATGCGATGAACGCAATGTTGTATGTTCATAAGCAGAAGCCTGGGTTCTGTGAACTGTTCTTTGTGTGTGAAGGGATACAAGTGTTCCTCCGAGAGAAGGATAATGATGAGACAGTAATGGAGGATGATAATGGTGTCACAGTTGCAAGAATGAAAGATAACAACAATAAGTCAATTGCCAAATGGTGCCTAGAAAGACTAATATTCAGTAACAGTAGAAGCATTGATTCCGATCCTACAAGTTCTTCTTCATCCTCCGTGTTCCCTCTTATTAACCAAAACCTCTGGGAATTTTATCTCCGAGAGATTGAAAATTATTATCAGGAATTGCTGTCTTTGAATTTGGAGGAAGAAAACCACAACTCAGATTTTCCACCTTCTCAATATGAGAGCCTCAGAGAGGAACTGAATGAAGCATACAATAGGATCCAGACAAAGAGAAAGGAAGCCAAGCAGAATATAGAAAGACATGAAAAGGCTGAATGGGCTATTTGGTTCTGCAACCGTCGGGTATGTTATATATGTTCTATCAGTTTTGTACTTTGTAGCACCTGATATTCAAAATTATTTCAATTCTCATCAGGAAGAAGAGCTTGAGAATCGAATCAAGGAAGAGGTTGCTGCAAGGGAAGAACTAAAGAAGGAACTGGAGAGAAAAAAGGAAGAAGTAGATGAAATAAGTGTTGAAGTTGAAGAGACTAAGAAAATGGTAATACAAGTGTCAGAAACCGAAAGACAACAAAGAAAGGTAATAGAAGTGAAAACACAGATTCTTGGGGAGATTGAAGAGTTGAGGAAACAAAGAATAATGGGGAGATCAAGGAGGGTGGTGGCAGAGGCAGTGAATAATAATGGTTGTTGTGTTTTCAGGGAGTACAGAGAGGAGGAGATCGTGGTGGCCACACACAGCTTTTGGGATGAGTTGAGGATGAAAGGTAGCGTTGGAGGATGGAGTAATGTGTATAAAGGAAGGATCAATGGTTATACAGTTGCAATCAAGATGCTCAATTCTCTTCCTGCATTCTCCCAACTACATTATTTCTTAGCTAAGGTAGCATAATATGAAGGCTTTGAAATGAAATGTAAATTTAGTTTTAGTTCAACCCAATTGAGAAATCAGTTAGTTAGGTACTGGCTCCAGCTGGCAGTATTTGAAGTCACTTGCATTAGTTATTTAGAGGTTTTCACCACAATTTCTAACTGCTACTACCAATGCCAAGAAAATAGATTTCTCTCTTGCTCTATCTTCTCTGCAATATTCTGTTGCTGTTTCTTCTCCTTTCATTTCTTGCATTGCAAGTCTTTGATACCATTTTACAGCATGTGATTGAAGCAAGGTGCCAAAAATATCTCTCTTTCAAGTCACTAATAAAAACTTATATCTTAAACCAAAGAGAAAAAAGTTCATAAATTAATTCAACATGGGCTTGGGATCTGGAAATTTAATTCCTTTCCTTTGGCATTTTGTTTCAATGAACCTGAAAATTTGAACATTTTCAGGTGAAGATTCTTGGCAGTATTCGGCACCCACATCTAGTTGATATGCTAGGCTTCTGCTCCGAGCCCAAATGCATAATTCTAGAATACATGGACAGTGGGAGCTTGGGAGACATTCTACATTGCAGGGTAAGAAAATGGTCCTTATGGTGGCATGATCGGATAAGGATCGCGATCGAAGTTTGCTCGGGCCTGGGCTTTCTCCATGAATCTCAGCCCAGGCCCATTATTCATTGTCGCATTGACCCATCCAATATCCTCCTAGACCACAACCTTGTTGCAAAGATCACAGGCTTTGGGCTTCATGGATGTGGTGAAGAATGCAATGTTGGGTCTGATGTAAAGGCGGTAGGGGTTTTGTTGATGCAACTTTTGACCGGAAAAAGAAATTTTCTGGGTATGGTTAGGGAGGATATTTTGGATGGAAGTGGTGGGAAATGGCCATTGGATGTAGCAAAGGAAGTTGAGGACTTAGCAAAGAGGAGCATGTCCAATGAAGACATGAGCATTGCAAGGGTCATGGAGGAACTCAATGAGATTAGAAGAAAGCATGATAGTATAGCTTGGACAAGAATTGATTAGTGGGACTTATTCAAGATTTAGAGCCTTTAGAAGCTTCAATTTCATTGATAGACATAGGTGCAATAAACTTTCTTGTGAATTTACTCATGAGTGCATAAATGGTATGGTCTTCTAAAGAAAAATCTAATGTATTTCTTTAAAGTCATTTTATGGTACTAAGCAAAAACCTTACTACTATAGCCTTACAACATTAAGCACCTGAAATTACAAAATTGAATTATTAATTTGTCCCAAAAAAAAAGTTATAAATGTACAAGTACAATGAATTTCTTCTTTTGTTATATCCACCTAACAATTTGACCTATATGTATTTGAAAGTATCTGTGTGATTTTACATTCAAAATTAGAGTTAAGCCAGTTCCTATCTAGTGAAATGTAGCTAAATCCATGTGTGTCATATCTTTATTCTCCATGAACTGCAATATCTTCTATGTGCCAAGCCATGACCTACTGTTTCAGTTTTTCTCCCACAAAACCTAATAGACAGATGAATCAGAAAAAAACTAGTATTCAGATTCCTCCTAAACATTTAGCCCAACACAAGCACCGAGCAACTTTCTTTGGCAGAGAATATGCAGATTTGAGTGAGGGATCAGTGGCAATGTCTTGTGTTTGTGACCATGTGTACACCCCTCTTTCTTGTGCACTTCCTGGGACTGTGTTGTCCAGAGTGAATGCCACTAACAGTGTGATCACCATGTTTAATGACATTAGAGCATTGATTGCAAAATCAAGCTGAAACATTTTAAACACCTAAAGTGATTAGCTCATATATATTCATACTTACAAGTAAAGAAAGTGCATTCTTACTCATATGTTGTTTTGGAGAAGTGCTTACTTGTTTGATGCCTGAATGAAATGGTCCATCAGATGCAGCACCATAAGGGACTAGATAACCGGGAAGTATGAGAGTGGCTTGAGGCTGATATTGCTGAAAATAGTAAGGGATGGACAGACCAAGGAACAATGAAATGCCAACTATTGCCATGTTCCTAAAGCTTCCTGACTGACCATACTGTAAGTTTGACAGACCCAATGCTGCAACAAGAGCCCACATAAAACACAGTACAGAAGCAGCCAAAGCCTGTGGAATGGAAGCAAGAAGGGCACCTACTTTTCCTACAAAAGTAAATGGAATAGATTAGGCCACTAAATATTTTTTCTATTGAAAATTGTACAAGACTATAGAAATTGACATCCTATAATAATTTTGAATCTTGATACATTTGTTCTTTTTCACTAAATCTTGATGCTTTACCCATAAATGAGAAGAGGATCAGGAATGCTGCTCCAAGTTCAACTACCCTCCTACTCGCCACCTTAGTGGTTTCAATTGTGTGCACATTTTCTGTGAGAGTTGTTGAGCCAGTACCTGAACCCCAAAGACCAGCCAATATACTACACAAGCCCTCCAATGCTATTCCTCTACTCACAATTCCTGAACTTGGAGGCTTCAAATTAGCTCTCACAGATAACATGTGATAAGTCCCAACCTGCAAAAATAATAATTGATACTTTACACTTGCAGTTTCATCTGTGGGTTTTAGACTTTTAGTACACTCATGATAATCTCATTTCTGCAAGTATTGAGTAATGTACTTACTGAATCAACAGAAGCAACAAGTGACACTATGGCCATGATTATGCAAGTCCTAAGATGGAAAACAGGAAGGCCCCATTGTAGAGGGTAGGGGATTCTGAGCCATGCAGAAGTTGACAATGCATTTGATATATCCGTCCTGCAATGCTTCATAGTATCTGCATGCTTTCTGCATGAATCATTCAGACTGTTTGAGCTTGGAATGTTGGGATTGCACCCTTTGTAGTTGTATGCTCCCCCAGCGGTTAAAAATGATGCATATATCCAAATTATTGTAACACTCAGGGGAACCTGTAAATATTAAAAAGTATGTTAAACACCAGAATTTATTATATACATTTAATTATGGAAATTTAGTATACTTACAGCATAAATTCGAAATATGTGGTGTCCAAAGATAGATATTCCTCGAAGATGCTTCAATTAAGGAAACAAAGGAACAATGGTGTGAGTGTAGGAAAACTATTGACATAATTTAATAATAAATAAATAAATAATCCATGGCTTATAGACTCACCAGTGAGAACATTATAACCAATGCTATCTGTGGAATGCTAATTTCCAAGCAAGTGCCAGCTTCTGGAAAACCATAGCTGAAGAACGCTAAACCTACAGCAGCAACAGTTGGAGCCACCACAATGGGATTGATTATCCTATAACAAAACTTTTGTAAGTTTTTTAGAAAACTGAAACATTGTTATTATACTTTAATGTCCTCATATTTAATAAGGTAGCAGATTAGCAAAATAACAAAGTAAAATTCACTCAGTTCAACATAAACATAAAGGAGGATCATATGCAGCTTCTTGTTACCTGAGAAGAATAGACATTAAACCACTAAACCCCAGGATGAATTGGAATATTGAACCAACAATTATAGCTCCTTGGAGTTCCCTCATTATGTGCCTAAATTTCTGCATTTATCCACAAACAAACAGAATTATAATAACTAGATTTAGTCCCGTACAATATGCGAAATTAATACTAATTTTTTAGATGATTAAAATGATAATAGAGGAATTTTGAGTTTTATAATTAGTTATAAAACAATCTATATAGCTCTTAAAACAAATATAATAAATTTTATATTATACTACACTTAATAATATAATAAAAAATAATTCGATCAATCTATACTTTATATATATTGAAGTATTTGTTTGTAGTATTTTTAACTCTTAAAAAAAAGAATTGTATTATAATAAATTTTGTAGTATAATAAAACCTAATTCTACCAATCTATTATATATATATATATATAGAGTACTTGTTTAAGTATAATTTTTGATAAAGTATAAAAAAAAGTCAATCTTTTTTCTATTTGGTTTTGATAAATTATAGTATTTTTGTAACAATTCCTCCTAATATCATTGAATATCAATTAACTTCACAACTTATAATTTTATCTTGAAAATTCAAAAATTTATAATGAAAATATAATATATAGATTATTTGATCTATAATGCAAAATATATAAGAATAGAGTAATATTTTAATAAATAGAATTAGTTAATAACAAATAAATAATATGACAGTTATTTTCTTAGAAAATAATCTGACAATAGTATTAAATTCATTATTAACTAAGAGATAATGCTAGTAAATGTCATTAGATGAGGAAAGATAATAAAGAAAATAAATTTAAAATTCTACAAAAATTATAGCTTGGCAAAATAGAATAACTATAAGAGATGTCATTCTCTAATTGCAAGAAAACATGGGTATCAACCTTTGTATAGATAAGATAGATAGGTAGATGCATCAAAGGACAAAGCAGTGCAACGGAAAAGGTTCTGTTGGCTCAAAAAGTAGCAATATTTTACAACGCAATTGTAAATAGCTTAGCATGATTTATATTATTTGATGTAACTGTAAAGCCTGAAAGATCTTAAGAATGATGAATCAAAGTTTCCTGTTTGTCAGTAAACTCACATGTTCTGTAAGACTTCGAAACTCTTCAGCATTCATGATAACTAATGCTGGTGCCAGATACACAAATGAGCTCCCTTGAACGAGAGGCAATCTGGTACCAAAGTAGGAATGCAAAATTGTTGTGATGCCAGAAAGAAACAGCACCGTAGAAATCACATTAGCAGTATCCTTCTGTCATCATTTGTGTAAGAACAATGAAAATTAAATATTATTCCTTGTGCATAATAATCATTAGATATAACAGCAGATGCTTACATCTGATCCACCCATTGTTGGTACCATGATTAATGGGATTAATACTAGTGAGCCAGCCAATGATAAGTAGTGCTGCAGGGTGTAATATATAAGAGATACTGCAATTAAAGAGGCAAAGATGTAAGTCATATAACGAAGTACTGATTTTTTAGCTAATTAACCTTGCAACATATTAGTAATTACATGCCTAAACTATAGTGTAATAGTGTTATGTTCAAACATTTTCATATATGAAACTGATAGGAACAGAATACATTGAAATATTACTTAGGCATAAAGATTCATCATGAAATTTTCCACCAAAATTCAAGTTAAACAAAACCACAGTATTTTCAGAATCCAAAATTGGTATCCTGACTATAATGCTTATAAGAGGCAAGCAATGACAAATAGAATGATGAATTTAAACTGACCTAGACCCGGGTTTTCTGTGACACCATACTTCAACTCTGATGGTTCCTGCCACCCTAGAACGGAATGTTCCTCACCCTCAGGATACAAATTAACCTTAACATCTCCATCAGCTACACCATCCTCCTCCTCCTTTTGATCCGCCACCAGAGCAACCGAAGAGGCTCCATGGCCATTTCTATCCCAATTCATATTCACCATCCCATTAGCATTAGCATTAGCATCACCATCCCCTCTTAACTCAACTTTCTTCCCATCATCAACAGCAGCAGCTGAAACCGAAGCCAAAACAGGCTCATCCCCATTTCTCCTCTTCCTATTTTGGCTCCTCAAAGTTCCATCCCATCCATTAGCATCCTTTGGCCTCAGAACTCTCCCCTTGTCACTCTTCATGGCTCCATGCATTGAATTCGAACCAGAATCTGGTTCAATCTCATCACTGTCCCTAACAGGCCTTGCCAGCCCAAGAACCGGATCAATCTCAATCTTGGGAGAGGACCCTTCTCCTTTATGATCATCAACAACACCATTCTCCACATCAAATCCAACACTATCAAATTTTTCACTGGCACTAGTCCCAGCTTCCCCTGAGTAATCAGATACAGATACAAAGCCAGTTCTCTTTGCCCATGATCTTAACTCCTTTGGATTGTGCTCACTTCTTGGCACAAAGGGCTCAACTTTGATGCCGCTACTTGGACCATTCCTCTTGCCATTCCCACCCTTCATAATCTTTCCCCTGCCGAAGAATTCTGAGCTTGACTCAGTTTCCATTGAAACCTTTTTTTCTTATCTACCTCAAAACTTCCCCTAGACAATGCAAACAAATTCAACCCAATATACTACAAGGAACAAAGTTTGAAGCTTTTTAATGAACAGGAACAATAGGCATCACATCACAGCAAGTGAACAAACTCCATACAGTGAGAGTAGAAGCAAAGGTACAGTGAGATGAGTAAATGCCTAAATGGTGATGAATGAGACAAGAAGAAAGAGAGTACTATGATGTAATTTTTGTGGAATAGATGTACGGTTAGTGTTGAAGGATGCAGAATGAACAATCTGACTATTGAGACATGAAAACATATTTTATCTTAAATTAAACTCATTGCAGCTCGCAAGTTGCATTCAGTAACCGTCAAGCGTGACATTAAACTTACCGATAAATTCTATGATACAGTCAAGTATTGATGTTGACAGAGGAACCAGCTACCACAACTGCACAAGAATCCTCAAATGGAAGAAGCCACCAAAGCTCTTCACTTTGTCTCTATTTTATTATTTTAAATCTTGTTCTCTCGTAGACATTTCTCTTTGGCTGCTTTTTGGAGGAGCTATGTGTGAGTCTTTACTTTAGATTGAAGTTTCATATTCTTATTCTTTTATAATAATTCTCTGCAGGATCTCAGGGAGACTCATCACCGAGTGGAAGAAGTGGAGTAGTTTAATTGAGGTGTGTGCAGTGCATGACAACGATGATGATTGTATGATGGGAAAATATAGAACTTAGTGGTGGTAGCATTGATGGTAAAAGAATATGGTAGCATTGCTGTGTCAAAATCACATTAGTTAATATTTTTAGTGATGGATTAGAATGGTCAAGTGGACCAATAAGAAAGTGTATAATTTGGACATAAATTGTTACATTTTTAAGACTTTGAGCTTCAGAGATAAGTTTGTCTCTGTAAAGTGCTCATCCAAAAGAAGAAGAAAAGAGCATACTTTCCTTTTTCGTTTGAAATACTGCAAAAGTGTTTGTTTAAGTCTACAACTTTAAGAATCAGCCAACTGCATGTGAAACTTTAGCCTTCATTTATTATTATTGGTAATTGATAGTATGAGTTTATTGTTAAGTTATGATTAATGGAGGAAAAGTTTTTTTCTTTTTTTCTTGTTATACTTTAATCGTTACGTTAAAGCAATGTATATTAGTATGTAATTAGAATGAGAATCCGGTACTCAAGGCCAAGGGTTCTGATTTCCACAAGAGAACCTTTTTCTTTTATTTTTTCGGGCTTAGCTTTCAAAATAAAATAAAGAAAAGAAAAATTATAGTGAATATATTGCATCAAGCATGAAACTAACTTGTAGTATCACTCTGTTAATATTACCTTTTGAATGGTTATGTTAAATACATCCTCGAGTGGTGGTTATATACATCAACTATACGGTGTGGTGCTGCAGCTTTGATTATCATCCCTGCCCAAGAAAAGCAAGCGCCGAAAGGATAAAACGATTGGAGAGCTATGAATAATTGAATACTGGAAACATGGTAGGCAGAAGTAGGGTAATTTGTCTTCATGATTTTAAGTGCACGATGGTTATAAATGCCATAATGATATGACATTTGTAAATTCATGTCCCGCACAAAACCACCTGCGCCAGAAACATCTGCACGTTGTAGGTTGCCATGTTAGGATCCAGCACTTATGACAATAAATTCCCTGCTGATGATACTTTTGTCAACACCTAATTCCTGGTAGATTGACAAATCAGTGTTTTCACTCTATCCAAAATTTTTTAGACTCTCTAATAATGACTATCTCGTAAAAATGCTTTATGCTTAAACAAACTTAACATAAAACAAGCGTTAAAAGATCCAAACAAACAAGCTAATTTGCTAGAGATGGTTCAACTTAAGTTTGTAAAAGATGCAAAAGGAATGATATATACGCCCATCAGATTAGACCAAAAAGCTTTCAGGTACTCAAAATGACAAGATAAACATTTGAAAACGAGAAAGCAATACAAAATAAGAACAATGTTTCCAACCAAAGGGGTCAGAAACTGTATATGGTCATATGGATATCATTCTTCTCCTTCCTATATGACTACTTGTGTAACACACAAGCCACTTGACAGATAGTTAAAAGGATTGAACTATAGTTGGGTTGTTTTACTAACTAAGATGCAGGCTGCAGCACAGGGTTGAATCATCAAGGTCATTTCCTAATTAAGCTAGCTAACTTTTCATCAATTCCGCTGCTGACCTAGTGTAACAAGAAACAAAAAAATTAGTCATGACCAATTGCAGAATTCTTACTCTGCTAAAATAGCACAACCAGAAACAAGAAGACAAAGTGACACACCACCAAATCCCGTTGATATCTTTCTTCTAGTGATCCAACTCCAACTCAAATTCTAACACAGCAATTACAATTTAGTTTCAATTTCGGACTGAAATTCGCCAAATTGCTAACTTTCAAATTACGAAATTCAATACAATCTAAAACTAAGGAAACGAAGAGATTGCCAATACATGAAACACCCTGAGATCTGGATTATCAACACGATGAAGATTGCAACAAGCATTGTACAACAATTTTTCTTTTTCGATTACGAATTGAAGAAAGGAACACAATTTTGTAATAGGATATAGACATCTTGATCTTAGGGTTTTTGTTCTAGAATGCGGAAGCGGAAGGTGAAGGAGAGAAGAGGCGCTCGACGTGTTGCTGCTGCTCACGGAAGCGTCGCCTGAGGTAGTTTTCGAGTATCTCCATGACGGAGACGAAGCGCTTCATCTGCTCCAGCTGGCGGCTCAGCTCCGCTTCCCGAGCCCTGGCACGGGCAAGACGAGCTTCCGTCTCCGCCAGCCGATCCCGCAGATCGTCCACCGCCGCCGATCCGTTGTGGCCGCCGGAACGGCGTGACGGCGGTGCGCTGAAGATGTCTCTGGATAAGGATCGCTGCTGCCCGCAACACATGGTGGAGGGTCAAGATTGTGAATTGGGAATTGACGATTGAGGGTATGAGTATTACTTGATTGAACCCACGCTTTTTATTAATTAAAAAAATTTACGTAAAAAATTATAAAATTTAAATCAAATTTACAATGTATTTTGTATTTTTGTTGCTGTGAATTCTTTTAAATAATAAAACTACACAAAAGGACCGAAAATTTGTTGCATTTTGTCAATATTTTAGAATAGGAAATATAGCGGGGTGAAAACTCAAATGACAACATGTACTCTACCTGTAAGTATTTAATTCGACCCAATTCAATTGGAGTTAAGTCCCATTTTGATTTTTGAGATTGGCGACTTGCATTGATTTAGTCCTTCAAATTTCGATTGCACTAAATTAGTCCCCCAAATTAAAAAAAATACACCACGTTAGTCCTTAGCCTATTTTCTGTCACTGGAGCACTGACGCCGTTAGTGACATGGCCGAATATTGCCACGCTGGACACTAAGAAACGGTGGCGTTTCTAATTTGGCGCTAAAAACTCCTTTGAACGACGTCGTTTGTATGCGAAAGAAAACAAAACGTTTGCATATCCCTCTTTTGTCTCCACTCTTCATCTTCAACTCCTCCATGAGAGTGATGCAGTGAAAAAACGTCTCTCTTCCATGAGTGATCCAAAATAGGAACGGGTAACTGCAATAGGATTCCTGGAGACTGCTGGATCACGAGTGTTAGTTGTCTGAGGAACTACTTTGCCGCTAGAAGGAACTTCTGTTCCGTCACTGAGGTTAGTGAAGAGATTAAATTTTTATTTTTTTTCAAATTTTAGGGAATGCGTGGATGATTGTTGATCATAGTTTATTGCTTTGTATATTGTTATTCCCTAAGGTTTGTAGTCGATTATGTGCTAGGGTTTTATTTCGATGTTGTGCACCACTGTTTTTTTGGGATTTGTCTTCATGCTCTGTTCCGATGGTGGATAACTGTATTTTATTTTGATATATCTCTTTGTCATGTATGAATGTAGTTGATGAAAACTATCTTAAAGGGATCATTGTGTGGAACTGGTGCTGAAAAAATTTTTTGAATCATGCAAATGGATGTGCACTTAGATATTATGTTCCACCATAGGAGAAAGTTTCAGAAAGATGAAAATGAGATGACTATATATTCTCCTGATAAAAAGGCATGCATTGGTGACATTGATGTAGATACTTTAGATGTTTTTTGGGTGAGAAATTATTATAAAGAATTAGGATATGATAGGCTAGGAGAATGTTGGTGGCATGTTTTAGAGAGGAGTTTAGTCAGTGGGTTAAGAGTTCTAAATTGTGATGATGAGTTAAGAAAGATGTGTTTCATGGGTGAAAAGAATGATGGGCTGGTTTATGCTTACTTTGAGCATGCAGTTTCATCACTAGAAATTCTTGAGGGAAATGAGATTGTGGTATATGTTGAGGATGACCATGATGAGTTGAGAGAGGTTAGTGATGAACCTGACAATGAACCCCTAAAAGACAAGATCTCAAACCAAACTAATATACCCACTGCCCTTGCTGATGAGACTCCATTCACTAACAACAATGAACTAACGCATCAGGATCGGTCACTATAGATCCACTACAAGGAGCAAGTTCAGCCACATCTTTCAGACTGGCCAACTTCCTGAAATTTGTCCCAACACCTGGCTTCAAGCCACCAAGAAAGAAGAAATGAAGATGTAGTTGATCTGTGCAGCCTATTTTGGATGAAACTGTGAATCTTTTTGTGAATCATATTTTTTGTTTTGTGGCCTGAATTTATGACAGTAGACTGTTTATATATTTAGATACAATATAACAATGATGGCACTCTCTGTCCTTTAGCATGGGTGTATTTTGGATTTAGAACTATTCTTTACTTGTCTGGGAGAGTTGTCATTAATATGGCAGGAGTATTGTTAATTTTGTTAAAATTTATTGATGTGGTTATTATTATTATGACAATTTGTTCCAGCTTTAATTATGTTATTTCAAATTTTTTTTTTTGTAATTTTTTTAAATAATTTCATTGGATGACAGAAAACAACTTGAAAATTTGAGAAGGAGACTTTTTCTTTCTTCTACTACACATTAACATTGAACGCAGTAACACAAAATCATCTTCAATCTTTAACTACCAACATAAAACCAACAACAAATACTATAAACAAAGCAAAAAATAAAATGTACATTTTTTGGGTTCTAACTTCAGCCTCTATCTTCCCAATTCTCCAAGCCAAATCCATCCTAACTTGGTCACCATCCACAATAGAAATTACATTTTCTCTGAGGTCTTCTTCTCCAATGTCAGCCCAAAAAAACAAACCACACCACCTCTTACCATTAATATTGTAGTTAGGGCACCCAAAGAATGATTTGTTAGGGTTAGCCTCTGTTGTGGACCACCGAAGAACAGGGCAGCACCCACACCAACACCACTGTTGAACACCCGATACTCTACTTCGACTCGAACTCCTTGTGTTGGACCGCATGGAACTCTGGCTCCCACTTGCAATCATGATGGTAAACTCGGAAGGAAGTAAGAGACGAAGAACCAGAGAGAGACGGGAAGAAGAAGAAGATGATGATGAAGTCACGGGATGAATTTAGGTTTTAAAAAGGGGATAAGGACTAAATTGGAGCAAATCAAATTTTAAGTCACGTCATCTAACCATTAGTGTGTCCAGCGTGGCAATATTCGGCTACGTCACTAACGGCGTCAGTGCTCCGGTGACGAAAAATACGTTAAGGATTAATGTGGTGCATTTTTTTAATTTGGGTGACTAATTTAGTGCAATCGGAATCTGAAGAATTAAATCAGTGCAAGTCGCCAATCTCATGACCAAAATGGAGCTTAACTCATTCAATTGAGGTACTTGACCCAATTCGATTAGAGTACTTGACTTACTTTAAATAGAATAAAGTATAGTGCAAATTTGTATCATTGTATGCATGTAAGATTGGGTATAGTGGGTACTAAACATATAATTTCTTTGTACAAATTTAGAATAACTATCAAGTTAATTATTTAAATTACTAACTTAGTATTTTTTTTTATAAAATTAACCTAAAATGAAATTTATATATGACAATTTCACAAACTACTAACTGAATTTAGAAATCCTAAGTTAATGTTGTAGTTTTTTAAATTCATATGTTCTTCATCTTTTTTTTTATCGTTGCAATTCTATTTTATTAATACGTATACAATATGGAATGATTAAATTTTATATTTATTTAAAAAAATTTAATTTTTTTACATATAGAATCAAGTAGATATGATTGAGAACTTTAAAGTGAGAGTAGGATTAGGTTTGATAGATTTTCAACCTATGAATAAGATATAGCTAAAATTTAAAAAAAAAAATTTAACTTACAAATAAAATTAAGATAAAATTCATACCCTACTCTATCATCTCTATTGTCAACCCTAACAAATATTCATGATTTCACCGCATTCTATATTAAGTTATATTGGATTATTTGGAGAACTCGGATGCTTTTAAAAAGAATTAATTATTTTATAACTAATTTTTTATCTTAAATTCTTTAAGTGAAACAAATATATATATTAAATAATAAAAAATTACGCTTTACAAAATAATTTAAAAAAATTAAAATGATTATTCTCCTTGAAATATTGAATAAGAGGGAACAGAAATTTGAGTCCAGGCCAAGGTTTCCTTCATTCTTTTTAGTTATCCCTGCCTCCAAACACAAACAACAATGGTTTCTCAGACGGTTGACCTCTTGAGGGAGGAGCTCCCCGTCGAACAACAACCTCTGCACTTGTCCTCTGACATCAAAACAGGTCTTGTGCTCGTCGACCTTGTCAATGGCTTCTGCACCGTTGGATCTGGCAATTTGGTACTTTCGTTTTCTCTCTCTTCTTCCTTGAAGTTTGGAACACCACATGTTTGTGATTTTGATCCACTCTTTCTTTTGTCTTTTTCCTTGGCCTTTTGTTCTTGTCTCATTTTCTTATGTTGTTGCTGTGTTTTTTTATCTTATGGGTTTGTCTGTATGTAAAAGAATCCTTTTTTCAATCTTGTCGTGTAGGCCCCAAGGCAACCGGATAAACAGATTTCTGGGATGGTGGATGCATCGGTGAGGCTTTCAAAAGTTTTTGCTCAGAAGAATTGGCCCATTTTGGCTTTCCTTGATAACCATCACCCGGACATTCCTGAGCCTCCCTATCCTCCTCACTGTATTGCGGGAACACATGAAGCAAATTTGATTCCTGGTTAGTTGTTTGGTTTAGTTTTATAATGTGATTTTCTCTTGTTGCTACTTTGCTATTATTGCTCATGTTGTTAATGCAGTAATCGCATTAGTACTAGTAAGCGGTTAGTTATGTTATGTGCACATACAGTGTGTATATGTACACATAACATGTTTATGGTTTGAATCCATAAAATTAGAGAAAAGGACAAATAGGTCCTTGACCTTTTGTCCCGCGGACATTTTCGTCCCTGACCATTGAAAAATACTTTTAAGCCCCTGACTTTCACAAAACTTGGACGAATCAGTCCCTCCGTCCAAATGCCTCCGTCAGGAACTGATCCGTCCAAGTTTTGTGAAGGTCAGGACTTAAAAGTATTTTTCAATGGTCAGAGACGAAAATGTCTGCGGAATAAAAGGTCAGGATCTATTTGTCCTTTTCTCATCAAATTATTATTTGGTGTTGAAGACACATGCTGATTCGTTTGGCTGAATGAACCAAATGCAAAGAACTCCTGTGGTTGGAAAATGAACCAAATGCAACACTCAGGCGCAAAGATTGCATTGATGGATTCGTTGGCTCAATTGAGAAAGATGGCTCTAATGTCTTCGTTGATTGGGTGAAAAATAATCAGATAAAACAAGTAAGTATTTCCTAGAGTTTGAATTTGATTCTATCCTTTTTCTGGAAATTTTCTTACAGTAGAAGTAAGCAAGCAAGTGCCATGATATATCTACCAGAAAAATAAGTGCCACCGTATTTCACTAAGTTTAAGTTGCTATAGGAACTTCTAGTAGTTTTAAAACTGGTAACATCATGTAGTTCATTCGCATGGAAATTATTTCATGCTCAATAGTATCTTCACCAAACCTATCTAGTATCTTCCCTTGTCGAACACTCATGGTTGCCGAGTCATTTCTCGAACCCACAATTTTTTTTCATCAATCTTGAGGTTTTTGCTGAATCTATGAGACTATGGCTTTTTCATGTAATAGGTCTTGGTTGTTGGGATATGCACGGATATATGCGTGATGGATTTTGTCAGTTCAGCTTTAGCTGCAAGGAACAGGGGCTTACTTCCTCCTCTGGAGAATGTGATTGTGTATTCCAAAGCTTGTGCAACTTATGATATTCCATTACATGTAGCCAAAACTAACAAGGATGTTATATCCCATCCACAGGTATTTTATCCAGGCTTGCTTTGTTGCATATAGACAACTTCAAACATGCAAATCTAGGTTGCTTCTGGAATTCTGGATTACTTTCATAGTTTAATGCATTACAATGAGTCTACTAACCTAAAATGTGGGTATAGAGTATAGACGTCTAAGGCTGAAAGGATACTATTTCAGTTTGCCCTTTCAATTGATAGATGACATCTATCTATTGTATACACCTATGGGTAAAAAAGGGGGATAAACAACGCTTTTTCTCTAGTTTACATGAAATGGAACAGAGACAGTGAATAATATTTGGCAGTGCATACATGGTTATCGACAATCAAGTTGCATTAAATATGATTAATTTGGTCTTGCAAAAAGTTTAGAAGATTGAAAGTGACACACTAATGTTATTACTTAAAAACGTTTCTGTAAAAGCTTTTCCCCCCTTTGATGTTGCAGGAGCTGATGCATCACATTGGCCTTTACATATCCAGGGGAAGAGGAGCCAAGATAGCATCAGAGGTCTTATTTGATTAACCGAAAGAGCATTAACTAAGTTTTAGTGTGTTAACGCTGTTATTATAGTTTTAAAAGTGTTGGGACGAATGTTATTGTTCTGGACTTGTTTTCTTCTTGTCCTTGACATAAACTTATTTGTATAAATCAGTCCTTGTTCAATCTTTGGCCTTATAATAACATGTAGAATATGAAGCTCTTTATAAGTGAGATTTATGAATAAATAATCTCTTACGAGTGGCGCAAAGTTTTTCTTTCAATACTCAAATGATTTAATGTCTTTTCATCGCACTTTTTATTTTTGATATTAGGTTAACAATAGTATTTTTTATAAGTGGATCGTTGGGATATTAATCTCAAATGTAGAACGGTTTAATTTAGGGTACAGAAATCGGATCCTCCAATTTTTGGGAGGTACAGAAATTGAGCCCTTCGATTTTTGTAGTCTCTAATTTTTGTACTACAAAAATCAGACCTTTACATGGTGTGCATGACACAAGTCTCACTCTAGTTTGGTGTACTATAACTTTTAAAATTAACTTGCGAACTCTTTAAAAAGTTATTTAAAGTGCTCTTGAAGAAGTTTAAAAAAAAGAGTAATGTTAAACATTTAAGTCTTTTTATGAATCAAGTTCAACCAAATTAAATAATAAGACTTGGAATAATATTAGTTATAACTAATTTTTGTTATATTAAACTAATTTGATTGGACTTAGTTAACAAAAAGACTTGGATGTATAACATTATTCTAAAAAAAAATAACTTCTCTTCTCAAAGCTATTGTATCATTGTCATATCATTGCAAGTTTAATAAGTATTTTTGTGATTAAAAAGCAAACACAAAATAATTTATTTACAAACTATTTTTAATATAGATTCTTATGTTTTAAATTCTTTTTTCAAAAAATTTTAACCAAGTTGTTTATCCAAAATTCCAAACACTCTCTCTCTATCCATAATGCTTAGCTTGCAAGCAACTAGTCTAAAATTACACATACAGTTCGCCTATGAAAATTTCTACCATTTTTATCCTCCAAACAAACATAGCTGAAGGTTACATGCTGGATTGATTCCACTTCTGATACTGCATAGTGCATACTTCTTCAGCTTTATCAACTAACTAACAAGATCCATTGTGGCATTGTCCTCCTTTGAATAACCAAATAATAAAAGCCAAGTCTAATAGAGTTTCTCAAGAAACAAACATAATGATGCTGATGCATAAATAATTTTTTGGAGATTTCAATTTTTAAAGATGCACCAAACCAGTGGAGGACTCAGAAATATTGGCACACATATCTGCTGTTTCTGTCTTATTTCTGCTCAGTCTTTACAAGTGGTTTAGTGTTAATATGTCACGAACATCAAAGATTCATCTGCAAGGTTGATTCCATGATATGTGAACATTCAAGTGAAGGAAACTTTTTCTTTTTAGGAAAATGAGAATTTGTTTACTTCACTTTCAATGAGGATTTCAAAGTAGTACCATTGCACATAGCATTTTGGTGTTTAAAAGACATGCAGAAAATGTAATAGTTGAAAATGTCAGAGATAAAGCACAGAATAAACAAGCACAAAATGAATATCTTCCTTTCAAGTGGAAAAGGCACTCTAATATCTCAACTCAGCTATCTAATGAAACCAGTCAAAGAATAATAAAAGAAGAGCCGAAAAGTAAAATAGAAGCAGTACAAAAATTGTACACATGGCTACTTATCTTTTGAACCACGGTGTTTTTTATGCATTCCCGGGGTCATTTTTGAGAAGATGTTTTTATTTTGTTTCTTTGGTTTGCCGCCAAAGATAAATGACTTGAGAGGAATCCGGTTATAAGTCTCGGAAGATTTAGTTGGCTGGTTTTTATTGTGAGTTGATAGCCCAAATTTCTCAACCATCTTTAGAAGAACCTTCTCAACATCAATCTGGAGAGTTGTTATGATATCAAGACCTGTTTGGAGTCCATCAGAAATCTTGTTATTCCCTTGTTTCATGTTTAATAATTCGCCTTGAAACTTGGCTGCTTGATAGCTTGTGAACGTGATTTCATCATCTTCAGCACTGGATTTCAAGGCTGTTAGTATTTCTTCCTGCATGTCACACAAGGACCTGAATCTCTGATCAAGTTCTTCTTTCAGCCCTACAATGCTTTCCATCCACGCTTGCATTTCGATTCGGATCGCTGCAAGGTGTTTGTAAAGTGGCCGTACATCTGATCTCAAAGAGTATCTTGTGCTGCTACTTCCCTCTGAAGATTTCCATTTTTCCTCAAGTTTTCTTTCCTCAATCAGCAAGTCTTTGACCTGGGTTTGATATCTCTGTATCTCAGTGATAGTAGCAGTGAATCTCATCCAGAAATCTAAATTCTCCTCCAGAAGTTCATCAATGCTCATTCGGAACTTCTCTTCAATGGCTGATATAGGCTCAGGCTCTTCCATATTTAACATTTCCTCAATGGGATAACCCCTTGAAAGGGTGAGTTCTCTCTGTAAAATTTCCTCAATGGCTTGAATCTCTGCTGTCTGCTCTGGAGGCAAATCTTTCATAGCCTCGCTTCCCTTTAGACTTTTCTGCAGGAGACTTAGTTTCTGACGCAGGAGTCTAATCTCTTCATCTTTCATGGCATTTGCACCCCTCAGTTCTTTAAGCTGCAAAGATGAATCAAAGAGAGCATCTTGAGTTTTCTTCTCTAACTCAGCAAGCTGGTTCTTCACCTCTTTGTAATTCCTAAGAGCATTGGTATACTCCGTCAGCAAAACCTTTTCTCTGCCTTCCAATCCCCTTGTAAACAACTGCTGCCAATCTGGGCTATCTCCTAGTGCTTGTGTCGAAGCAGTCTTTGAGTCTAACGGAGATTCGCTCTCTGCCGGGGTTGCCTCTTCTTGTGCTGTCATATTCTTAGCCTCAGCCTCAACCTTCTCCTCCTCATCAGACTTCACATTCTGTACTTTCTCCGACAGATTGTCAAGGTTACATTGTGCTTCCGTGAAATGAGTTTCAAGGTTGCTATTCTGGTCTTCAACAACTCTGTTTAGATTCTGTACTCCATGCAGCTTTTCTTCCATTTCTCTCAGTTGCTCATTCAACTTAATCTTGTCATTCATCATAGTTTCCTTATCACATTCAAGAACTTTAATAAGAGCATTAAGTTCATCAGTTTGTGCTTTCCATCTCGCTACAAGAGCTGACTGTGAGGAAACAGCGGATTCTAAGCTGACCACTTTGCTCACCAGCTCATCAATCTTCTCTGCCATTTCTGTCACAGTGAGAGTTGTATGAGAACCAGCCTCAAAGTGTTCTTTAATCTTCTCCTGTAGTAACTGCACCTCCTGTTGATGCTGACTTATTTTATCAGCATCTTCTTCCAACTCCTTTGTTTCTGCATCATCTTTTGCATCCTCTGGATTGTCATGTAACTCATTCACCAGAGACATTAACTTCCCCCGGGTTTCCTTTACCCGTTTGGACTCAACCCTGGTTTCATCTTGAGATTCTGCCTGTTTCTGTTGCAAGTGAGCCAATGTCTCTTGGCAGGATTTAAGAGCAGCTTCTGCCATCAAACGGCGAGCTTCCTCGTCCTCAATAGCAACACCTTGGCCGCCAAGCTCATCTTGAAACTGAGAAACTTTCTCCTGAAGCTTCTTGATCTGCTCATCCGTGTCCTTGTACCTAGCAACGGAATTATCATAAGAGCTTTTCAGAAACTCTTTAACAGTTTGTAATGCCAGAATCTGTTTCTGGAGCTTGTCAACCTGCTCAATTAACTCGTCTTTGGTCAAACCAGATTTCTTAGGAGGAAGAGTGAATTTAACTTTTGTGGCTGGCTTCTTAGTAGGATTGAGCTTCTTTGTTGCCGTCTTTAAGAGATTCTTCAACTCTTTTGTTGGAGGCATTGGAATATTCCCCTGCATGAAGCCTTCAGGGGGGGTCTTCTTATTGGGTCTTGGTGATCCACCATCATCTTCATCTTCATCAATGTATGTGACTTTATCTGGACAGTTAGCAGCTATGGTGTTGTTGGCATTTTGCAAATCTCTTGATAAGTGATCGTACCGATCAGCCAAAGATCGGTAGGCACGAAAACATTCTTCCACAAAGTTGATCAGCTCCGGTCTCCTTTTGTAGTACATTTCTGCTCTCTTTCCGAAGGAGTCTCCCTCTTCCTGTAACAGCTTCAGAACAGCTTGCACTTTTTCCTCCATATCTGCACTTTTTCTTATATCTTTTAGCTTCACACAAAACCTATCATGTTCCGCTCAACCTTATAATATATATACCATTTTATTTGCACACAAATCAAGCATAATTTGGTTATATTGATTCCGATCCTACTTATCAAACTGATGTAGCACATAATAATAATAACAAGATAGTATTGAAATGAAAGCAGGAAAATAAAAATGACCTTGGAGGTTCTGTTCCACCCATTTGGATTGCTTTGTTCTGATGTGGCTGGCCCACCACCATGTATAAGCATTGCTTGCAGCTCTTTGCAACATATTGGTGTGTTACTTGGTGTTCTTTTCTTGTGTAAAAATGAGAATCAAGAACATGCAAACGTTGAATATCTTTCTACACACTCCATGTGTCTAGAGAGGAAACAGAGGACATGGAAGATTGGTTTCAGCATAGAGGAAGAGAGAAAGTGTGATGAGTAAGTTGTAGTAATGAGAACATGGAAGAGAGTGATCCTCGCCCGAAGTTGATGTCCCAACCTTCCTCCTTTGACTGCAAAACATAGACTAAATCATCCATCCACGTCGCAACTCATGCCACTTCTCCATCCTCACTTCTTTTGCCAATTCAAAACATCAACTCATCATTATTCTAAAAATAAAAATATTCTATATAGTTATTCTTTGCTAATTTATATACATGTTCAATAATTAATACTTTGGTTTCAGACAAATCTATTTTGGATCATCTCCAGTGAAAAAAAAAACTGAATGATGTCCAGTGTAGAATCTCGCCCTTTATTGCTCTCTCTCTCCTATTTAATTTTAGTACCACTTATAGAATTAAAGGTGAGAGATCACACTTTATTCTCTCAAGTGTTAAAAAAAATGGAGAGAATCCATTTCCATTTTCTAAAATAACTAATTAGTCTTGAATTTTTTTTAAGAAGAATATGATTGAGAGATTAAATTATCTGAAATTTTTAAAAATAAAAAATAATTTATCTTTTTTATTATGGACAAATTTTTGTTTCAGATCAAATAATTTATCTAATTTTTTTTTCGTGAATAAAGGAACACACTCTTGATTTTATTTAGTTAACTTTTTAATAAAGTTAACCAAAATTATCCAAATGATCAAATTTTGGTTTGATAATTAATCATTAAAAAAATTACATACGCATAGTAAAATTTTAATATAATAACATAGTTAATTGTTAAAATAACCAAATCTTGATTTTATGGTTGATATTTGTATGGCATCTTTTTTTTTTTTTTGTATTTCAAGATAATTCTACTCTATGATATTCTGAAGGGCGAGATATATTTTAATTTCTTGATTATTATTCATGGTTGAAGAGATTTTGAATTTTTGTTGGATGATAAAGGGCAGAGTCTTATATTAGGAACATTGAGTTGAGAGGTGAATATAATTTAAAGAGAGGTTATGAACGAACACTTTTTATTAATATTAGTCAATAGTTTAAGTTAATATATTATTTTTATTCTATTAAAATTTAGAATTTAGAATTTAATTTTTAATGTTTAGAGTTAGTCAAGTGTTGATTAAACTAATAAATTTTATTGGTCATATATATAATATTATTCTATAATTTTTAAAGAAAATTATTTATTGTTTGATAACTTTAAAAACAACCTATACCAGAAAATAAGAAATGTTATAACCCAAATCATTGAGGGGTTTGAAATACCCTATTTCTTGCATGACACCCCATCCAGCTCCAAATTACTTAACTCATTCTCCTTGTAAAGCCTTGTGCTTAAAGAAAGTGTCATTTTCTCATCTCATCTAAAAGAAAAGTGTTTCTTCTATGGAAGTGTATAGATAATACATTTACCAAGAATGTGACAGAATGCCAAAGAATCAAACTACTCTAAGACATTTATGGAGATATGACAATAGTACCTAATGAACTTTCAGTTACAGATCATTTTCAGCCGGCAAATTGCCACCATTCTACATGTGATGCGATCATGTAGCCTTTGGCTTCACTTCAGCTTCATGTGCTCCACTACATCCATAGGCCATTATTTTGGTACAAAGAGTTTTAACTGATTGCATTGGACTGAAAAGAGAAATGAATGGCAAACTAAGCCACCAACATTAAAGAACAAAATATATTTTGCACTTCACTAATTATAATCTCATAATTTATGTACTTTTTTGCTATTTGATTCATTCGGCTAATCCATCCAAATAGAAAAGGGCAAAAGGCCGTGTTGTTGACTTCTTGTTATACTAGTTTTTGAGTTGCAACCGTAGAAATCTACTCATAACACAGAAGCATATAAAGAGAAAAAAAAAAGAGTTTACCAATACAATTTTTTAATCATATTTTTGCTACCTTTTTATATTCATCTGTACATATAAATAAGACAATAGAAAACGGTATCTACAACGAAGGGACTAGGCAATAGGCATTCAAGCGTCTCTAGCACTTTTTTATTGTAGTCTTCATTATCTTTCTAGCTACCAATAGGGTTGAGAATCATAGAAGATGAGGTTGGTTTCTTCCTACGCTTCAAAATTCTGAAGACAAGCCAGCCATTGTTCCATGTAATTCTTCCCAGCTGCATATTTTCACAACTGTGTAAGCGACTAAATAAAGGAAAAATGCTCAAAATGATAAGAGTAAGAAGAACCGAAATCAATAGAGGTTTGAACTTACAAAGAGATGTCTAACCCAAAATCAATGGCTTAAAAAGAAAATCATATATATTCATTATTCAAAACAGTTATAGGAAATATGACCAAAGGGATGACTTTGACTTTGTGCACTTGGATTTGGCGAAACATAAGCCTCTAAACCGTTTCACTTGTATAACTAATTCCCAAGAATCAATATAACAGAAAATAACAAATCCAATTTTACAAAAGGGCCAAAAATATAAAAAAGGCAACATTCCTATAACTTTTGTGAAAATGGTACAAATTTCTTCATATAATCAATGAACAAAAAGGCCAAACCAACCCCAAATATTAGAAAGATTACTCTCAACATAACAATACATTATACATACAACAAGTTCCCTTTAACAAAATTAGTAAAATTAATAAAACCAAAAGTATATGGGAAGAAATTAAAAAATGCGAAGCAAAAAAAAGAACTTACTTGAAGAAAACTCATAAGGGAGGTTCTGGATGGCACTCAAGAGCACCTTGTTTGAAGCTTCTTCCACCTCCTTGCAGCCATGTCTATAGCAAGGAACCAGGACTGCAAAACTATCATCGTCATCATCATCAACATCACTACTCTGAAAATCAGAACCAAGTGGCTCCAACCACCCAATGGACCAATCAGAATCATAATCATAATCAGAGTCAGAACCATCAGATGGAACCAACACAATATCCTCGTACTCATCCCTATCAACCCTCCTCCTCCTCTCTTCCCTTCTCTGCCATTTCCTTCTAACCCCTCTCCGAGCTGTTGGTGGGGCCATCTTTGTCTCCCTCACCAAAGGGAACTTCACCATCTCAGAAGAAGATAGTGGTGAATTCACAGTGGTGCTATTATTACAAACTGGCTCCTTCTCCTTCCCACCCCACAAGGGCCATGAGAAACGGGTCAACGACAAAGCCATGATTTTTCAAACTCCAAATAGCAGCAATTAAAACCTGAAGCTAAGCTCTCTTTTCAAGCGAATATGTGAAAGAATGAAGGAAAAAGCCGCAAACTTTGAGGTCAACAAAAAATGGTTCCTTTTCAGTTGCAGCAGTCACTACTATATATTAGGAAATGATCAATATAACAAGAACAAAAATGGGGGCATGAATGAATCTAACCCAGCTGAGAACAAGCTCATTTCATATGAATAAACCAATAACTTGGAGAACAGCTTCTGTAAAAAAATTTGCAAGGTCCTTCTTTTTCTCCCTCAAATATCAAAACCAATTCAGCAAGTTAATCAATTATACTTAATCTAGAATCACTGGTCCATTTACGAAACCGAGACACAACGGGGGAAAAAACAAAGCCTTCAACTTTTTGAAGAATTTGCTAACCCAATTTCGTAAGGCTACCAAATAAAAAAGTGTATCTTAAGAGTTTAAAGATAACAGAAAGCTAACTATCAGAATTCTAATACAAAAAATTTCATCATTTTCTTTGTTTATTGTAAAAACAAAATGATAAACAATAAACCAAAAGGAAGAGCTGAATCAAAGGCAATGGAGGAACAAGGCTTCTTATTTTTTTCACTCACACAGCAGAGTTTTTCTTTTCCTTTTTCTTTTTTTGTTTTCTTAATTTATTGGGAGAAAGAAAGAGAGAAATTGTGGTGATAATGTTGAGAGTGACTCGGTGAGTTGGGAACCTTAACTCGGTAACTCAGTGTGACTCCATGGAGCAAAATGGTCTCCCCAAAACCCTTGGGTTACGCTGAAGAAACAATTGAGAGAAGAAGCTTTCTTTTCAAGTCATAGAAGATTAGAAGAAGATATTTATTTCTTTATTTCTTTTTTGTTTTTTGTTTTTTATTTTCTTGTCTTGTCATATCTGACGGTTGAGATTTCGTCGTTAATTGTGATCCTACGCGGGGAGCAGCAGGGTCTTACTGCAAACCCTCAATCAATTTCCGATGGCCCAATAGCGTGGTGAATTTGAGGCCCCTAAAATAATAATGTAATTAATAAACCAATTCTAATTATAGTGAATTAAATATAATATTTATTGCTCAATAAAAAAATAAAATTAATAAAATTTTAAATAATAAAATAAAAGATATCTCTCCTCTTTTTTTAAAATAGAAAAATAAAAGTTATATTTAAAAAAAAAAAAGTACATGACAAAAGAAGTAAGTATTGTGAAATAAATAAAAGATATATAAAATAAAGATGTATAAATAGAAGACTCTATTATTAATATAATTAACTCAATAATTGTTATATATATATATAATAATATTATATGTTGTATTGTGTATATATATACAAAGATAAGAAAAAGTATTAAAAATAAAGAGAGAGAGATTTGCATTTGATACTATCTCAATATAATAAAGATGGTTAATATTGCTATTAATATTATATGTAAAGAGTAATAGAAAATAGAATTTAAAATACTTATAAAATAAAAGAAGAGGAAGAATTATAATAGTAATATAAGGAGAAGGATATTTGATTGTAACATAAAAGAGGATTTATTTGTATGAGAAGGAAGGAAGGATAATATATTTATTCTGTTGTTGTTGTAATATATGAATAGAAAAGAACTTTTGTACGTAGAAAGAAAGAGAAGATTTTGTATTTGTATTATTGCTTGTGTGTAATTGTTAGAGGCTTAAGTCTCTATTTATACACGTACATTAGGTAACTTTTTCAACTTCATATTAAATGAAGTCATTCTTGAGAAACTATATATCATGGAAAATGGTCATCCACGTAAGGTATGATAAAGTATCCTTATCACAACACTCCTCCTTGGATGACCATTTAGGATTATGCCTCGTTAAAACCTTACTAAAGAAAACCCAATAGGAAAAAAACTTTAGTGAAGGAAAAAGAGTACAAAATCCTTTGTGATGGGGACTGCCTCATTAAAAACCTTGTCAAGAAAAACCCAATGGGAAAAAAAACTTGACCAAGGAAAAAAAAGTACAGTCTCCCCCTCTTGCCGACATCATTTAATGTCTCGAAATCGGCGCATCCCAATCTCATGTACCAATCTTTCAAAGGAGGATTTTGGGAGTGACTTTGTGAATAAATCTGCCAGATTGTCACTTGAACGGATCTGTTGGACATCAATTGTCCCTTGATTTTGAAGGTCATGAGTGAAGAAGAATTTGGGAGAAATATGCTTTGTTCTATCACCTTTGATGTATCCACCCTTAAGTTGAGCAATGCATGCTGTATTATCTTCAAACAGGACAGTTGGAGCTATCTTATGATCAATCAGTCCACATGATGACATAATATATTGAATCAAACTCCTCAGCCAAAAACACTCGCGACTAGCTTCATGAATCGCCAGTATTTCAGCATGATTAGAGGAGGTTGCTGCAATCGTTTGTTTCGTGGACCTCCATGATATAGCTGTACCACCATATGTGAACAGGTATCCTGTTTGAGATCTCCCTTTATGTGGATCAGACAAGTATCCAGCATCTGCATAGCCAACTAGTTGTGACTTGGATCCGTAGGGATAAAACAATCCCATATCAACCGTTCCATGAAGATATCGAAAAATTTGTTTGATTCCACTCCAATGTCTTCTGGTTGGAGAGGAACTATGCCTTGCTAGTAAATTCACCGCGAATGATATGTCAGGTCGTGTATTATTAGCAAGATACATTAGCGCTCCAACGGCACTAAGATATGGTACTTCAGGACCAAGGATATCTTCATTTTCTTCTTTAGGACGGAATTGATCCTTTTTCACATCTAAAGATCTTACAATCATTGGGGTACTTAACGGATGTGACTTATCCATATAAAATCTTTTCAAGATCTTTTCTGTGTATGTTGTTTGATGGATAAAGATCCCGTCTTTTATATGCTCGATCTGCAGGCCGAGACAAAACTTAGTCTTTCCAAGATCTTTCATCTCAAACTCTTCCTTTAGAATTTTTATAATTGTTGGAATCTCTTGAAGAGTCCCAATGATATTTAAATCATCAACGTACACAGCAATTATAATGAATCCAGAAGCAGTTTTCTTTATGAAAACACACGGGCATATATCATCATTCTTGAAACCGTTTTTGGCCAGATACTCAGTAAGACGATTATACCACATTCGTCCAGATTGCTTTAGACCATATAAAGATCTTTGCAATTTGACTGAGTATAACCCTTGCGAATATTCATTGGATGGTTTAGATATCTTTAGTCCTTCGGGGACTTTCATATAGATATCCCGATCTAATGAGCCGTATAAATAGGCTGTTACCACATCCATTAAATGCATATGCAGTTTATGATATGCAGATAAACTGACCAAATAACGCAATGTTATCGCATCCACTACTGGGGAATACGTTTCTTCATAATCTATACCGGGCGTTTGTGAAAAACCTTGTGCCACAAGTCGGGCTTTATAGCGCACAACTTCATTTTTCTCATTTCGTTTTCTCACAAATACCCATTTGTATCCAACAGGTTTTACATCTTCTGGTGTACGGACTACAGGTCCGAATACTTCACGTTTTGCAAGTGAGTCTAATTCAGCCTTCATGGCTGCTTCCCATTTTGGCCAATCATTTCTTTGTCGACATTCTTCAACTGATCTTGGCTCAAGATCCTTACTTTCATGCATGATATCTAATGCCACGTTATATGCAAATATTTCATTGACAATTGTCTTATTTCGGTCCCATTTCTCTCCTGTAAAGACATAATTTATCGAGATCTCGTCATTTTCACAGTTTTCAGGTACCTGAACGTCTTCTGGCGTTATATCAGAATTTTGGACAACTGCGGGTGTCTCTACTATGTCTTTTTCAACAGGAATAGTATTTACCTCTTTTCTCTTTCGAGGATTTCTATCTTTAGAACCGACAGGCCTGCCACGCTTCTGGCGTGTATTTGCTTCAGTGGCTATTTTTCCTACTGGGACATCAATTCGAATTGGGACATTTTCCGCCCTGCCACGCTTCTGGCGTGAATTCGCTTCAGTAGCTGCTTGTCCTACTGGGACATCAATTCGAATTGGGGCATTTTCCGCTGGTATATAAGATTTGGTTATCCTCTTTGTATCGGAAAATGCATCAGGCAATTCATTTGCTATTCTTTGCAAATGTACAATCTTTTGAACTTCTAGTTCACATTGCGCTGATCGAGGATCTAAATGCATCAACGATGATGCATTCCAATTAAGTTCCTTTTCAGGAAACTTATTCTCTCCCCCTAATGTTGGAAATTTTGATTCATCAAAATGACAATCGGCAAACCGGACTTTAAACACATCACCAGTTTGTATCTCAAGATACCTCACTATAGAGGGAGAATCATATCCAACATATATCCCCAATTTTCTTTGGGGTCCCATTTTGGTGCGATTAGGTGGTGCAATGGGAACATATATCGCACACCCAAATATTCTTAAATGGGAAACATTTGGCTGCTGGCCAAAAGCTAATTGTATAGGAGAGAATTGATGATAACTCGTTGGCCTCAAACGAATAAGTGCTGCGGCATGTAAAATAGCATGCCCCCAAACCGAGGTTGGGAGATTTGTTCTCATAAGCAAGGGTCTAGCAATTAATTGGAGGCGCTTAATAAGTGATTCTGCTAACCCATTTTGTGTGTGAACATAAGCTACTGGATGTTCAACACTTATTCCATTAGCCATACAATAAGCATAAAAAGCTTGGGAAGTAAATTCACCAGCATTATCAAGACGAATTGCTTTGATTGGATTTTCTGGAAATTGTGCTTTTAATCGAATAATTTGAGCCAGTAATCTCGCAAACGCCAGGTTGCGAGAAGATAATAAGCACACATGTGACCATCTCGAAGATGCGTCTATTAGGACCATAAAATATCTAAAAGATTCACATGGTGGATGAATAGGCCCACATATATCACCTTGAATCCTTTCTAGGAATTCAGGGGACTCAAATCCAATCTTTACTGGTGATGGCCTTAAAATTAACTTCCCTTGAGAACATGCAGCACAACAAAATTCACTAGATTTAAGAATCTTCTGGTTCTTTAGTGAATGTCCATGAGAGTTTTCAATAATTCTCCTCATCATGGTTGTTCCCGGATGACCCAATCGGTCGTGCCAAGTTATGAACTCATTTGAGCTAGTAAACTTCTGGTTTACAGTGGCATGTGATTCAATTGCACTAATCTTGGTATAATACAACCCAGATGAAAGTGAGGGTAATTTTTCTAATATAACTTTCTTATTTGAATCATGAGTTGTGATACATAAATACTCATGATTTCCCTCATTCATCGTCTCAATATGATATCCATTTCGGCGAATATCTTTAAAACTCAACAGGTTTCTTCGAGACTTGGTAGACAATAGTGCATTATTTATTATATATTTTGTTCCTCCAGGAAACAAAATTACAGCTCTTCCGGAGCCTTCAATCACATTGCCTGAGCCAATGATAGTATTAACACACTCTTCTTTTGGTACAAGATGGGTAAAATATATATCACTTTTGAGAATAGTGTGTGAACTTGCACTATCCGCAAGGCATACATCTTCATTACATATCCTTACCATTCTTCAAAAACAAATAATAATAAAATGAGTAGTATGCATAGTTAAATTGAATACTTGATCAGAATTATTTTCTAAGAAATACTGTACATAAAATAATGTCATATACTTAAAATTTTATTTTAAAATTTGACACATTTAATAATTTCAAAATTCATTAATATTTCATTATTTATGTACATCACATTTGAAACTTAAATACATAGAAAATAAAACTTAACAATAAGTTTTTTTTACATTATTTATTTACATATATACTTCACAATCCCACATATTAAACTATTCCATCATTGATCAAATGACCAATATTTCCTTCAGGATCCTCAAAGAAATCAGATACATCATAATGAGTGGTGGAGTTCTCAGCATCATTTGAAACAAAATTTGTTTCCTTTCCTTTGTCGTTCTTTTTCAAAGATGCCTGGTAAAGATCGACTAGGTGCCTTGGGGTACGACAGGTACGAGACCAATGGCCCTTTCCACCACAGCGGAAACACTTCTCCTCGGTTGATTTATTCTGCCCGATATTCTTTTCTTTGTCCCACTTCTGGTGAGATCCTCTCTTTTGAACATAATTCCTTTTCCTTCCATAATTTTTCTTGTTATTAAAAGCTTGCCATTTACCTCTTCTGGGGTAATGATTTGCCGCATTTACTTCAGGAAATGGGGCGGCGCCAGCTGGGCGCGCTTCATGATTTTTTAATAATAACTCATTGTTGCGTTCGGCAACAAGAAGGCAAGAAATTAACTCAGAATATTTTTTGAACCCTTTCTCTCGATACTGCTGCTACAGGAGCACATTCGAGGCATGGAAGGTTGAGAAAGTTTTCTCCAACATATCATGATCAGTTATTTTTTCCCCACACAATTTCATTCGTGAGGTGATTCGAAACATTGCAGAATTATATTCATTTATAGATTTAAAATCTTGTAAACGCAAATGCGTCCATTCATATCGGGCCTGAGGAAGTATCACCGTTTTCTGATGATTATACCTTTCTTCAAGGTCTTTCCAGAGATCTGCAGGATCTTTTAATGTAAGATACTCATTTTTCAATCCTTCGTCAAGATGACGACGGAGAAAAATCATGGCTTTAGCTTTATCCTTCTAGGATGCATTATTTTCAGCCTTAATGGTATCTCCAAGATCCATTGAATCAAGATGGATTTCAGCATCTAGTATCCATGATAAATAATTGTTTTCAGATATATCGAGAGCATTGAATTCAAGATGAGAGAGCTTCGACATAATGAAAATTTGTTACCTGAGTCTTCCTAAAGATTTGATCAGAGTCTCGTGCTGATAACGTATTGTGAAATAAATAAAAGATATATAAAATAAAGATGTATAAATAGAAGACTCTATTATTAATATAATTAGCTCAATAATTGTTATATATATATAATAATATTATATGTTGTATTGTGTATATATATACAAAGATAAGAAAAAGTATTAAAAATAAAGAGAGAGAGATTTGCATTTGATACTATCTCAATATAATAAAGATGGTTAATATTGCTATTAATATTATATGTAAAGAGTAATAGAAAATAGAATTTAAAATACTTATAAAATAAAAGAAGAGGAAGAATTGTAATAGTAATATAAGGAGAAGGGTATTTGATTGTAACATAAAAGAGGATTTATTTGTATGAGAAGGAAGGAAGGATAATATATTTATTCTGTTGTTGTTGTAATATATGAATAGAAAAGAACTTTTGTACGTAGAAAGAAAGAGAAGATTTTGTATTTGTATTATTGCTTGTGTGTAATTGTTAGAGGCTTAAGCCTCTATTTATACACGTACATTAGGTAACTTTTTCAACTTCATATTAAATGAAGTCATTCTTGAGAAACTATATATCATGGAAAATGGTCATCCACGTAAGGTATGATAAAGTATCCTTATCACAACAGTAAGAACATCTCAATAACAATTTTTTTGTGTGTCATCAATAAAGAATTGAAACCGGTAGAAAAAAGAGAGAAAAAAAAAACACCCAAGAACAATGGGCAATTTTTTTTTTTTAATGGAAGTAAAAGTAGTAATATACTTTAATATTGTAATTTTTGGTGTTTTTTAAAATGGTAGAAAGTACATAAATTGGAGGATCCCATTTCTGTACCTCAAATTTTTTTTATTTTTTAACACAAATCGGATGGTCCGATTTGTATACCTCTAGAAATCGAACGGTCCGATTTCTGTACTTCTAATAAATTGGACGGTCCGATTTTTACTTCTCTAATTAAATGGCTCCACGTTTAAGAATAACACCCCAACAATTCACATTTTAAAAAAACACCATTACTACTTCAATGTTAAAAATAAAAAGTTCCAAAAATTTATTGAAAAATTGTAAAATAGCTTAATTGATTAAAATGTAGTGTGCCTATAACACAAAAGTCATAGGAACAATGAAAATGTGGTGTACTAATAATCCATAGGTCTTTTGTTAGAAATAAATCAAATAATTTCTGAATTAATTATAAAACAAAAACTAACAAAAATGTGGTAAGAATTAATCAACGAAAATATAATAAAATTCTTCAATATACAATTTTGGATTACTTTTAATTGAAAACTTTTATTTTGAAAATTTAAGTTAAAATTATAATCTCAATCAAAAAAAAATTTTCTAACTTTATTTATTCATGGATCAAATTCTTTAACTTATTTTAGATCATTTTTACTTTACACATATTATAAATTAAGAATAAGAATTTTTGTAACTATCTACAAAAATATTTCAAAAATATTTTTGTTATTTAGTTTGTGTTAATTTTTCTCTAATGTTATTTTTTTGAAACATTTTAATTTTATCTTTAGTATCAATTTTTGTTATAATCAATAATCAATAATTTTTTTATTCCAACTAGTATTTTTACCCGTAATACTATTACGGAAATATAAATCTTTTAAAATTACGTCGATCCTGTTATTATAGACTATGACACAAAAAATTTATAACATTAAACTACTTTTATAAAATGGTCGTAAGGGACAAAAGTTTCCGTCGACTAAGAAGACCAGAGTTTTAAACAAAATTAAATAATAAGTTTTTTTGTTATTATTTTCAAATGAAAGAGTTTAATTTTTTTACTTAATTTTAACATTCGTTATCTAAAATTTAAAATAATTTAATGTGTACATTTTATATTTGATTAGATATTAAATTTGTTGCATAAATAGAAATAATTAATTTTTATGCTTGCTATTTAAAAATAATATTTTTTTCTATATATATAAAAATATAATTAGATATTAACATAAAAAAAATTTATATTGATAGTTATAAAATTAACTTATTTTTTTAAAACAATTAAATCTTAATTTTAACTTTTAATCACAATATTAGTATTTTTTTAAAATTATATGTAATAAATATTTAAAAAAAAATAAAAATATATATTCAAAAGATAAGCAGTAAAAATTTAAAATTAAATAAAAAATATGTATATAATAATATTTTTTATTTAAATTATATTATATTATTAATTTTATTTTTTATAAAACATAAAGGTAGAGAAAAATAAAGAGTGAGACAAAGGAGAGAGAAATATAAAGAAGAAGAATTAGAGAGGGAGTTTGTTAATTTTGGAAGCTAAGAAAAATTTTTATTTTAATTATAATAAAAATATCTGGTAATACATTTTGATTTGTCAAATTACTAATATAAAATATGAATTATAAATTATATATAGAGTGGGAAGGATAAAGAGAAATAGAAAAAAAAGAGAGAGGTAGATAAGAAAATATAAGAAGGATGTTTACTAATTTTAGAGAAAAATATTTTCTCTAAATTTTAATAAGAGAGTGTCATGTGACACATTTTAATTATTAAATTAGTTAGTAATATATAAATATAATATATAATATAGTTATATTTCAATTTTAGTATTTCAATTTTAATTTTAATTTAATTTAATTTAAATATAATTAGAGAATGTTATGTTGTATATTTTGATTGTCAAATTCGTAATTAGTCATTGATAATGATATATAAGAGAGATAGAGTGAGTGAAGAAATGAGAGAAATAGAGAAAGGAAGAGAGAAGAGGAAAAAATTCTTTAATTTTAAAAAAAAAAATTTAATTTCAATTACAATGAGAACATTTTAACCTTAAAATTAGAGATATATAATAGATTTCAAAAGTATTAAGGATGAAATTTAAACTTTACTTCTAAGAATAATACTACTAATTTAGAAAATTCAACTCGTTTTTCGAAGAATGGAAATACAAGGACAAAATTTTGAAAATGTTCTTCAAACATCCAATACATCATCATATGGCGTAAAGACATTGACTCTATATCTTTCGAATTGCTAACATTTAAATACCTTTTTCACTTTTAAAGTTTGTTAATATAGTAATATACCATCAAATACCTAATTATAAGGATAATTTATTTAAATAAAATAAATGAAGCAAATATTTATTCAAATACAACTATTAAAAATTAATTATTTATTTGTTCTATTTATATTATATAAAAATCGTAGAATCTTTTTTATTTTTTAGGAAAAACACATGTAGTATTCCTTTCACAATTTATGAACAAGTAAAAAAATATATAATCCTCTCTTCTTCTATTACGGTTTATGAAGAGTGAAAAATCTATATATACACAGTGAAATTAATTGTGTAGAAGAGGATTATTTTTACAATGGCAAGTGTTGAGATTTCTTATGCTTAATTCTAGGGATTCTGTAACTTACTTTTAGGGATCTCTTTTTGTAAATATGAAAGTTATAAATTAGGATACTAAATTATAGGGTCAGTAGCTAAACGATAGGGCCTAGAATATTAAACATTTTTTTCTATATATTTGTACATCTACGTTGAAATAGCTAGAGAGAATATAATTGATTTTCTTCTCACAAAAAAAACTTGGTATCAGAGCCTAGGTTACGTCTAGTACAATGGGCAAGTCAGAGTCTGACCCCTCTGAACCCTCTGGCACTAAGACTGCTCCCATCATTATTTAATCTGAAAATTCATCTTTCAATGCTGGAATTGTCCTCAATGAAACAAACTATGATGTTTGGTGCCAGATGATGGAGATGCATATTGTTGAGAAGGAGAAACTCTCCTTTATTCGTGGTAAAACAGCACCACCGACTGAAAAAGATACAAGTTACGACAAGTGGTACACAGACAACCAAAGAGTCAAGAGATGGCTATTGATGTCCATGTCTCCAGAAATCATGAAGCGATATATCCGTCTTCCTACTGCTCGTGAAATTTGGAAGGCTTTATCAAAAGCTTTCTATGATGGGCCGATGAACTGCAAGTTTTCACCTTGAATCAAAGGGCTTTCTCTGCCAAACAAGATGGCAGAACACTTTCTATCTATTATGGTGAATTAATCGAAATTTTTGGTGAGTTGGATCATCGCAATAAGGTGAGTATGGAATGTGAGAAAGATGTAGAACTGTATTGCAAATCCATTGAGAGACAAAGGGTGCATATCTTTCTTGCTGGTTTGGATTGTGAGTTCGATCAGATTCGTGGTGATATTTTGAAAAAAGATCCAATCCCTGAGTTAGAAGAATGCTACTCACTGGTTCGTCGTGAGTCTGTGCGGCTTGCAACAATGAAAGGAGAACCTGAGAAGCCTAAAGCTTCAGCCCTTGTTAGCCGGAACCGATCCACTCAACACAAATCCAATCCCAATCAGCAAGATCGAACAGGTTCCAATCATTTTAAATCTACTACTAGTGCTAACAAATCCATTTATAGATGCGCCCATTGTGATCAATCTGGCCATACCAAAAGTCACTGTTTTGAACTTGTGGGATATCTAGACTGGTGGGATCATAATCGTGATCCACGAAAGAAGAATTCACACAAGAACTCCACTTCTGCAGTTGTAGAATCAAAGGCAGAACAAGATATTGAGGAAAAAGGCCCGGCTTTGGTAGCAACAGCAGGTAATGGAGGTAAAGTTTTAAATATTTGCGCACCTATTTCTAATAGTACATGGATAATTGACTCTGGTGCTTCGGATCACATGACCTTTGATTCTAGACAGGTTCCATCCCTTAAATCTTCCTCACAAAAATTTGTCTCTACTGCTAATGGTACCTCAGCTCCTGTTATAGGAGAAGGATCCTTGTCTCTTACTGATACTTTGAATTTGAATTCTATTTTAGTTGTTCCATCCTTGGATTATAACCTTTTGTCAGTATCTCAAATCACCTCTGCTTTATTTTGTGTTGTAATTTTTTGGCCTGAATTTTGTGTGTTTAAGGACATCCAAACAAGGCAAACGATTGGTTGTGGTGTTAAGAGAGGAAATCTATATTACTTAGACATGGAGTCAAAGAGTTTGAATCAACTGTGTCAAGCATTGACAATGGACAACGATGAAGCAACAAAAAGAAAATCTGATATCTGGTTATGGCATCGACGTTTGGGACATGCCTCATTTGGTTATCTTAAAAAATTATTTCCTAGCTTATTTGCAAAATTTGATATTTCTAGTTTCCGTTGTGATACTTGTGAATATGCAAAAAGCCATCGTGCTTCATTTCCTTTGAGTTTGAATAAAAGTTTAATTCCTTTTATGGTTATACATTCTGATGTTTGGGGTCCAACCAAAGTAGCTACCTTGGGTGAAGCACGCTGGTATGTCACTTTTATTGATGATTGTACAAGGATGACTTAGGTGTGATTGATGAAATCCAAAAGTGGGGTACATATGTTGTTCCAAAAATTTTACAAAATGATTTGTACTCAATACAATGCAAAGGTTAAGGTTCTACGAAGTGACAATGGAGGTGAATATTTGAGTTCTAGTTTTCAACAATATTTGGAAGCACAAGAAATCATTCATCAAACTACTTATCCTGAAACACCCCAACAAAATGGGGTGGCTGAGAGAAAAAACCGTCACTTATTGAAAGTTGTTCGTACATTATTGATAGAGGCTCATATGCCATTGTGTTATTGGGGTGAAGCACTTACATCTACATCATATTTAATTAATCGAATTCCCTCCAGTACCATTGATTTCAAGACACCATACCAAGCTCTTACGGAAACTCTTACTGAAGCTCCTACCACAACAAACTTACCTCCTCATGTCTTTAGTTGTGTAGCATTTGTACATCTCTATAAACACCAGCGCAATAAATTAAGTCCTTGTGCATTGCGATGTATTTTTGTGGGGTATGCTACTTATCAGAAAGGGTATCGATGTTATCACCCTCCAACACAAAGAATGTTTATTACATTGGATGTCGTCTTTCATGAAGACACAATGTATTTTTTCCTTCAGCCTGAACTTCAGGGAAAGTACCAAGAGGAAGTTCTGACTTTAGATCTTCAAATACCAAAAGAAGTAGAACTCTCTACTAGAGAGGAGGTTGCTGAACTTAATGCTCGAGATATGGATGAGTTGAACTTGGGTAATGATGAGCACTTAGAAAGGGAAGTATCAAGTCCATCATCAGCATCCGAATCCCTCGAACCACAAGAAATCAATACACCAAACAACCATTCGTCAGCTGAGGATGCTCCTGATATGGCTGAACCATCTAGAAAACAACTACCACCACGTCACACCAGAGGTATCCCTAAACCCACATATGAACCTAAGATTTCTAGTAAGGTCAAATATCCTATGAGTCATTATGTGTCTAGCCACCGCTTGTCTGAATCAAATCGATCATTTATAAATCAATTATCTATAATGTATATATTCCTAACAGTGTGTAGGAAACCTTAGCCGACCCGAGATGGAAGGCAGCTATGAATGAGGAGATGAAATCCTTAAAAAAAAATGAGACTTGGGAGCTTGTTGATTGTCCTCCCGAGAAGAAAATAGTTGGATGCAGATGGGTTTATACAGTGAAGTACAAAGCAGATGGTACAGTCGAACGCTTTAAAGCGAGACTAGTGGCTAAAGGGCACACTCAGGTCTATGGAATTGATTATACAGAAACATTTGCATCTATAGCCAAAATCAACACAATTCGAGTCTTGTTGTCTCTAGCTTCGAATTTGAACTGGCCATTACAACAGTTTGATGTGAAGAATGCCTTTCTACATGGAGGGTTGTCTGAAGAAGTCTACATAGACCTTCCACCAGGATGCATGATACCAGAAAAATGCACTCAAAAGGTGTGCAGATTAAAAAAGTTGTTGTATGGGCTTAAGCAATCTCTAAGGGCATGGTTTGGAAGATTCACCAAATCCATGAAGGCTTTCGGCTACAATCAAAGCAATACAGATCATACTTTATTCTTGAAGAAACAACATGGTAAGATAACTGTACTTATTGTTTGCATAGATGACATGGTGGTAACGGAAAATGATCCTGAAGAAAGAAAGGCATTACAAAGTTACTTGTTTAATGAATTTGAAATGAAAGACCTCAGCCCTTTAAAATTCTTTCTTGGAATCGAAGTGTCTAGATCCATCAAAGGTATTTTTCTATCTCAAAGAAAATATACTTTAGACTTGTTACAAGAAACTGGCATGTCAGCCTGTCAGCCAGCTGATACACCAATGGAAGAAGGATTGAAGTTATCAATTGAATCAAATCAAGTGCCAGTTGATAAAGGGCGATACCAGAGATTGGTTGGAAGGTTAATGTACTTGGCACACACAAAGCCAGATCATGCATATGCATTGAGTGTTGTGAGCCAGTTTATGCATAATCCTGGAGAACAACATATGAATGCAGTGGTACGTATTCTGAGATATCTGAAATCTTCTCCAGAAAAAAGAATCTTGTTCACTAAAAATGCAGATTGTCAAAATGTGGATGCATATACAGATGCTGATTGGGCTGGGACAATAGATGATTGACGTTCAACTTCTGGTTATTTCACCTTTGTAGGAGGTAATCATGTTTCCTGGAGAAGCAAGAAGCAGAATGTTGTAGCACGTTCAAGTGCAGAGGCTAAATTTAGAGGAATGGCACTTGGACTATGCGAAACACTATGGCTAAGACTCCTCTTGATGGATTTGGATTTCCCCCCAAGCAACCAATTCAATTGTATTGTGACAATAAGGCTTCATGTGATATTGCTCATAATCCAGTCTAACATGATCGTACGAAGCATGTGGAAGTAGATAGATTTTTCATTAAGGAGAAACTAGATGCGAAGATTTTGGAGTTACCTAAGATTCGATCAGAAGATCAACTAGCAGATATCCTCACAAAAGCAGTTTCAAGTCAAGTTTTTTCAAAATTCTTAAGCAAGTTGGGAATGTGTGATATCTATGCACCAACTTGAGGGGGAGTGTTGAGATTTCTTATGCTTAATTATAGGAATTCTATAACTTATTTTTAGGGATTTCTTTTTGTAAATATAGAAGCTATAAATTAGGATACTAAATTATAGGGTCAGTAGCTAAATGATAGGGCCTAGAATAGTAAATATTTTTTTTCTATATATTTGTACATCTACATTGAAATAGCTAGAGAGAATACAATTGATTTTCTTCTCACAAAATAAACTGCAAGTGAGGAAGAAAATTTTCTAGTGCTAGTGTATTGTTCTGGAAAAATTCGTAGAAGCAAGAAATATGGTGTGAAGTTCACTGAGAGAAAACTTTTGAGTGTATTTATTGGTTCATCGAATACCTTGTCAGATTTAAAGAACAGCATATTGCATAAGATTGGTGTGTTTGAAAACAAGTGGGTGAAGGAGTTATTTTATAAGATTTTTATCGCAGTTGTGTCTACCGGTGTGAAATATGATACGTTTGTAATAGCGTCTGATGAAGATCTTCGGGTTCTGTTTCATTGTCATAGGAGTTTTCAGAGATCAGAATACACGAGTTGTACACAGTTCTAAAGCATCAGCTCCGATTCCTCACTCGACTGTCATGGGTGGTGCTTCTAGTTCAATAGCTGCGGTTGCACCAGCTCATCCGCACGTTGCTCCCCTCCAACAATTTTACCCCAACAATGTAATCCGTCACTTGGTCTCGCAAATTATGTATATATATAGCTACTCGTAAACCGTGGAAGGGATACCACAGTTTATACCCACAATATTTTTTAAGTCAACCGTAAAAGGGGTACCACAATTTATATGTTTCTCTAAAAAATGGAAAAAATTCTACGATTGCTATATAATATACATAGAACAAATAAATAACCAGTTTTCGATTGTTGTATAATAAACTTTTGCTTCAATTATTTTATTTGAGTAAATTGTCCTAATTATAATGCTAAAATAACATCACTCTAATATTTTATAAACTACATAAATAATTAAATATATGTCAGCTTCCTTTGATATTACACTTAATAAACATCAACATTGATAAACTTAGATTGGCATGTCATTTTCGAAAGAAAGAAAGTGAGCCAAACGAGCAAAAGTCAACCAAAACAGATTTCCTCAGGAAATTATCCGTCTTTAATTAGAATAACTTTTTTTTTTTGGTGCACCGTCTTTAATTAGAATATATGAATCCGATACTTCTACGTTATTTATTATTTAACGTTGCTTTTTACAATTTGACTCATTTGACATAGTTAAATCTATTTATTTTTACATCTTTCGTTTCAATTTGAAGCTTACGGAATTACAGTTCTCTGTCATATCCTCCATAATCAATTCCTACTTCCTACAAGTGATTCATATTTTTAGTTATTTTGTTCAAAATTATATATCTAAAAATAATCATTTAATTTTGATGTATTAGTGTGTACAAAAATTTCGTACATATATCTAAATATTATCACTGTATTAATAATTTTTTACAATCATGATGTAAATTGGTCATACAATTAAATATTTGTTTAAAATAATTTTATATATTCAGTATATTTCATCTCATATATGTAGCATTCTCACACTAATCAAAAGACAAAATTAAAAATATATATATATATATATATATATATATATATATATATATATTAAAAAATTATTTATCATCATATATAAATAACTTTAATGAATTATTTGTATATTACCATACAAATTTTGTTTTTAAATGGACAACTATTATTGATTCGAGGGTGATATATTAATATTGTTTGAAGATTGAATCTTTTTATTAAACAATTATTTAGAAAATATTATCTCTGAATTCAACAATCATTTTTCAATAAAAGTTTTTAACAGTACCTGATATATATGGATCAAGCTCTTTTAAACAAAAAAGTTTGGTTAAGTAATAAAATAATAAAATTCACAAATAATTAAAATTATACATTTAAAGATAATTAAAGTATTACTTTAGTATTTTATCAATCTTTCTACTTTAAAGAATTTTTTTCCCACGTATATATAGTATTCAGCAATAAATATTTTTTATTAGTTCACCCAAAAAAAAGTATTATATTATATATAACATTAATTTCTCTTATTATTATTATTATCTCGTACTATATGGAAGTTTATTGACAGCTTTCGTATTAAAGGAAGAGTTTGTTTGGAAAGTGGGAACTCTTTTTAAAAATTTTTGGTTTGACTCTTGGTTGCACTCTCGGCCAGTAGGAGCGAGGGTTAAATTTTTTGATATCTGTGAGGCTGCTTTGACCATTGAAGATGTTTACCGTAATGGAGTTTGGCATTTAGAGATGATTTACTCTTTTATTCCTAGGGACTTAAGGGAAGACATTCTTAATTTAGTACATATTTCGACTTCTGGTCGTAATTTGGGTCGGAGATGGGAGCACACTCTTTACTCTGCTAAACAAGGATATTTATGGTTAATTCAGAATAAGTTGAATTGGGATAGGAATATCAATTGGCTTTGGCTTTGGAAGGCGCGGGTCCCTGAAAAGTTGAGGCTCCTAGTGTGGATTTGCCTTCATGATGCTGTACCAACTCAATATCCACGTTTTCGACGACATCTCTCCTCCTCATCCTTATGTACACGTTGCAATCAACTTCCGGAGACAATTCTTCATTGTTTTCGGGATTGTGAAGTGGTGCGATCAGTTTGGATTTCTCTAGGTTTTTCTGATGTGTGTTTCTTTGGCTCTCACAAGGTGCATGATTGGTTCAAGCATGGCCTCCTCAATGAAGGTTGTTCCAAATTTGCAGCTATAATATGGTCAATTTGGCAAGACAGAAATATGAGTAATTTTCAGGGAGTTTTTGGATCTCCTGGGTCAATTGCATACAAAGCTCGCAGGTGCATGGTGGATTTTGAATATACAACTCAGAATTGAGTGTGTTGAGTTCAGGGATTAAAACTTCTGTCTTGGTCTCCGCCAGAACCTGGTGCTTGGAAGTTAAATTGTGATGGGAGTGTGAACTTAGGGGATGATTGTGCTGGTTTTGGGTGGGTAATTTGCGATAGCTCCAGTCAATAGGGGTGGCAGTGGGGCGGGTAGGGGCGGGTTTTTACCCTACCCGACCCAGCCCCGCCGTCCCGTCACTCAAGTACTACTCGCCCCGCCACAACCCGCGGGTAGTAAATTGCAGTACCCGAACCCGTCCCTGCGAGTACCCACCCCACCCCTACCCGCCCCTATAAAATTTAAATATTTTAATTTTTACATATTCATATCTAAATTAAGACAAAAACTTAAAATTTATAGATAAATTAAAATACAAACATAAAAATTCATACAATGTCATTAGCTCAAATAACTTGAAATAAAAAAAGTATTAGATCACTACAAATTTAACACCATAATAAAGAAATTACAATATTAGATATAAAGGAATCTTCAACCCTTATTCTTGATCACTTTCAACATCTTCATCATCATTAAAAGTTTGCAAATCAAGATTTAAACCTGAAAATCAAAAGATATAATAATTAACAAATTAAAATCATATCATAAATGCATAAAGATCAGAATGCATAAATGAAAAATCAAAATGCATAACAAGTTCTGCCACTTATTTTATACAGATATTGAATGCTATTAAATCAACTGTTGGCTATTGATGAGTTTGAAAAACTCTAAATTAAATTAGTGATGACTAAACATTATTAATATGATTAATTGTAAAATTATTAAATTGATTCCAATTCAAATATGTTAATTAAAATAATTTTGCTATGCAGGTTTTGTTATTGGGCCGAAAAGAAAAGAAAAATGGCAAGCCCAATTGTATTAAAATTAACATTCAGCATAGATACAAAATCCCTTTGATCCTTGTGGCTGAATTGTTGTTATGTTATTTGGGCCAGAATTCAATCATTACTATGAGCCCAAATTGTTTTGCTTGCTTGGACTGAAAACAAGAAAGAGAGAAAGCAAGGAATGCTTCCAACGGATCCTACTTCCATCATGTGGTGGATTTCAAAATTCTCTTTGCTTGAGTTAATTGCCTTGGAAATATGAAAGAGAAAATGTCAAAGTGATTTGATGGCATTAAGTGTAGCTTACACGCTACTACACAAAGCATGGAGAGCTGATCCTAATTAATTTATTTGTAATAACACTCATAGCTTTGCTTTTTTTTCTTCTTCTCTCTCTACTCCTTCTCTTTCGGTCATTTCAATAGAGAAAGCATGAAAGATAAAGCTAGCTACCGAAAAGAAGAAGAAGCAAGCAACAAGACCATCACAATGATGGCAAGAAAAAGAAAACAAAAAGTATGTTGTGGCTGAGATTTTCATCACTTATGGTAAGATTTGTTGAAGAGATCTCAGCTTCTGCATACCAAAAATGGAAGATGAAGATTTCGGTCAGAGGAAGAAGATCTCAATGATGGCTCGTCTCTGCTTTTGTGTTCATTCATCACAGAAGGTAGCTAGGGTGGCTGCGTGAAGGAGGAAGCAAAAGTGGAGCAGGAGAAGCTGTCATACATCAAGAAGCATCAAGGGCTAGGAGTCCTTCTTGGAGAGCAAGACAAGTTGGATGGCTCAGATTGATGAAACTTGGTGTAAAGAGAAGACTCAGAGGTAATTGCATGTTGGGTTTTAGCATTTGGTTATCTCTTCTCCCTCTCTGGCCGAACCGGTTTGCATGAAGAAGAAGAAGTTTGGCTTGGTTTATTTGGTTTCATCCGTGGAGGCTTCCCCCTATAAGTAAGGGAGAACAGCCAGGGCTTGAGAAAAGGAAAAGAGTGAGCACAGAGTTCCTATAGCTCCCCAAGCTAACAGAAGTTCTTCTCCTTCAATGTTTTCTATTTTGTAATTTTCTGTTTAATTTTGTCTGTCTTGAGTCTCATGGAAAAAGGCCAACAGTGAAGTTTATATGAAAAAAGTCATAGAGCGAAAAAAGGCAGAGAGTGCAAAATTAAAAGAAAAAGTCATAGATGTCCTTAGAGGTCCTTTGTACATCTGTGTTGTGTTTCATGATTCTGTGAAAAATCCCCTTGCAAGTTGGGTTAGCACTTAGCAATTGAAAGCTTGGTAGTGACCAAGTCAAGTTCAGGATTGGGGTTTAGATTCTGAACTTGTCCCGGATAGGAAGGGTAGTTCCTAGGGAGAATTGGTGTTTGTAATCAAGAATGATTATAGTGTAATTCCATCATTGTTGTGATGGAGACTGGATGTAGGCTGCCTTGCACTTAACAGCTGAACCAGAATATATCTTGGTGTAATTCTCTCTCTCTTCTACTCCATTTCTGTTTCTATTGCCTAGGAAATAAAACTGAAAAATATCTCGTGTCGGGTGACGAGATAAAAAGAAAAAGTCTCGTGGCTGGGTACGAGACAAAAATAAAAAAGTCTCCAGAAGTTGTTTCAAAGACCAGCAAGTATTATTAAGTGAAAATGGGCTAAGATTCAACCCCTCTTCTCTTAGTCACTGAAAACCATCAATTGGTATCAGAGCTTGGTCTCAAAGAGATCAAGCTTTGCAGCTTGGAGAAAAGATCCAGATGGCTGAAAACAGTGACTCAAATCTGGTGTCTTACAACCTGACAGAAAGACAGTCAAGCAACAAACCTCCTCTTTTCAATGGAAAAAACTATACCTATTGGAAGGAGAGAATGAAGATCTTTGTACAAGCAGTAGACTACAGACTTTGGAAGATTATCTTGGAGGGTCCTTAATTTCCAACCACCACAAGTGCTGAAGGAGTAGTTTCTCTTAAACCCCAATCAAGCTGGACCAAAGAAGACAGAAAGAAGGTGGAGCTCAATGCCAAGGCTATCAACTTGCTCAACTGTGCTATCAGCTTCGAGGAGTACCGACGGGTATCACGATGCACAACGACAAAGGAAATCTGAGACAAACTTCAAATCACTCATGAAGGAACCACAATAGTAAAGAAGACAAGAATAGACATGTTGAACAGAGAATATGAAATGTTCTCAATGAAGGAAGGAGAATCAATAGATGAAATATTTGAAAGATTCAACATCATCATTATCGGCTTGGATGCTATGGGAATAACGTATCCTGATTCTGTGCTTGTGATGAGAGTTCTAAGATGTCTTACAAAAGAGTGGGAAACAAAAGCTTTAATCATATCTGAGAGTAGTGGTCTAGATTCCATGACATATGATGATTTGAGAGGAAACCTACTTGCTTTTGAAAACACTTATTTGAAAAAAGATTCAAAACAGAAAGGAATTGCTTTTACATCTGTTACTAACCCATGGATGATGAATCCAGTGATAATTCCTCTGAAAATGAATTTGTGTTGTTTGCAAAAAAATTCAGGAAAATGGTGAAGTTCAAGGAGAGAAGCAAGGGAAACAGCTCTAGGAAATAAAGGAAAGATCTCAGCAAGGTGACATGTTACAACTGCAAAGAAACTGGGCATTTCAAGTCAGATTGCCCTAAGTTGAAGAAAGAAGAGAAGCCAAAGAAAGGAAAGAAGAAAGGGCTGATGGCGTCTTGGGAGGACTTAGAAAACGATTCTGAAGATGATGAAGAGTCCGAAACCAAGTCTCAACCATGTCTTATGGCAGACCACGTTGAACAGGTAGTCATTCCTAACCCTGACTCTGAATCTCTTCATCTTATGATAGATCACCTTTCTGAAAAAATAAGATGCTTTTTGCTGGATAATCAAGATCTTGAACAAAAAATCACCATTCTTAAAGCAGAAAATGGTTTTCTCAAAGAAAAACTAATGGAGGCCAAAACTGCTGTAAATCTTGTTGAAAAAAACAAGCAATTAAAAGCCCAACTTAGGAGCTGCGAAGTGATCATTCTGTTGTTGCATATGTAAATTGTTTTAAAAAAAATGAAGAGTTGCTTAAAGAGGCCAAAAGGCTTAAAGAAGACTTAGCTAAATTTACTCAAAGTTCTGAAAATCTAAATCAAATCTTGACTAGTCAAAAACCTCTTTATGATAAAACAGGCTTGGGTTTCTATAAATCCGTTGAGAAACCTTATTTTGAAAACATTGCCTCATCTTCTAATGACACAAGGTTTCAAAACCCAACACGCTTTAACAAAACAGCAACTCCAAGGTTTTGTAGACTATGTAACCGAAATAGACACTTTCCTATTCAATACTTCTTTGGTGAAAGGATGATTGGTGATAAAGTTTACAAAGTTGTTTTTTATTATAATGGATTAAGACATAAGAGATGGTTTAACGTAAAATGATCCAAGAAGATTTGGATACCTAAGGTCACTTGAGCTTGTTTTGTAGGTATGCCTAGCATCCAAGAGAAAGGACAACATGTGGTACATGGACAGCGGATGCTCTAGGCATATGACCGGAAAGACAACCTTCTTCATAAAGCTTGATGAGTATGATGGAGGATTTGTCACTTTCGGTGATGATGGTAAAGGAAAGATAGTGGCCGTTGGAAAAGTTGGTAAAAGCTTTTCATCTTGTATAAATGATGTTCTTCTTGTAAATGGTTTGAAACATAATTTACTTAGTGTAAGTCAATTGTGTGATCTAGGATATGAAGTTATTTTTAGAAAGTTTATGTGCTTAGTTGTTTGTGAAAAAACTGGGGATATTTTGTTTGAGGCTAAAAGGTGTAATAATGTGTATGGATTGACTCTTGAGGACTTAAAAGAACAAAATGTAACATGTTTCACTTCTCTTGAATCTGAAAAATGGCTATGGCATAGAAAGTTGGGTCATGCTAGCATATACCAAATTTCTAAGCTAGTCAAGAAAAATTTGGTTAGAGGAATTCTAAATATCAAATTTGATAAGGATCTTACTTGTGACGCTTGCCAATTAGGCAAACAAGTAAAATCCTCTTTTAAACCAAAAGATGGAATTTCAACCAAAAGGCCATTAGAGATGTTACACATTGACCTTTTTGGTCCAACAAGAACTCAAAGTTTAGGAGATAAACACTATTGTCTAGTGGTAGTGGATGATTACTCTAGATTTGGTTGGGTACTTTTTCTTGCTCATAAAAATAATGCTTTCCATGCTTTTTCAACCCTTTGCAAAAAAATTCAGAATGAAAAAGATTTAAAAATTGCCCATTTGAGAAGTGATCACGGAAGAGAATTTGAAAACCAAGACTTTGAAAAATTTTGTGATGATTTTGGAATTGCTCATAACTTTTTATGCCCTAGAACCCCTCAACAAAATGGGGTGGTTGAGAGAAGGAATAGAAGCCTTCAAGAGATGACTAGGGCTATGCTTTGTGAGAATGAGATTCCAAAATTTCTATGGGTTGAAGCTGTAAATATAACTTGTTACATTTTGAATAGGACCATTATTAGAAAAGGGTTGAAGAAAACTCCTTACGAGCTATAGAAAGGAACCCCTCCAAATCTTAAGTATTTCCGTATTTTTTGATGCAAATGCTTTGTACTTAACAATAAAGAAAACCTTAGCAAATTTGATCCAAAATCCTATGAGGGAATGTTTGTTGGATACTTCACCACTAGCAAGGCCTATAGAATTTATCTCAAAGAACATAGGACCATAGAGGAATCCATACATGTCTCTTTTTGTGATTCTAACTCAATTCCCAGTACTGTGATAGAAAATGATTCAGATTGTGAAGACGCTGTCAACAAGGAAACAAGTAAAGAAAATCTCAAGTCTACTCAAAATGAAGAATCTGTCAATCCAACTTTGTCTCGTCAGAATGAAGGAGATATTTTCATTTTATCTCCTGAGCCAGCAAGAGAAACTGGAACAGAACAACCCACATAAGCTCATCAAAGCTCAACACTACTCCAAAAGCCTAGAGAATGGAAGTCCATGAGGGGTTATCCTCATGACTTTATCATTGGTGATCCCTCACAAGGTGTAACAACAAGATCTTCATCCAAAAGGCAAATCCAACCAAGCAATTTTGCTCTCTTGTCACAAATGGAGCCCAACATGTCAAACAAGCTCTTGAAAATCCATCATGGGTCAAAGCCATGCAAGAAGAGCTTGCTCAATTCGACAAGAATGAGGTTTGGACACTAGTGCCCTATCCGGATGGTAAGAAGGTTACGGGTACTAAGTGGGTTTTCAAAAATAAATTAGGTGAGGATGAAAAAGTTGTTCGTAACAAGGCTAGATTAGTGGCCCAAAGTTACGATCAAGAAGAGGAGATAGATTTTGATGAGTCTTTTGCTCCGGTAGCTAGAATGGAAGCAATTAGGTTGCTTCTTGCCTATGCTGCCCATAAGGGTTTTAAAATGTTTCTAATGGATGTAAAATGTGCTTTCCTTAATGGCTTTATTGATAGAAAAGTGTTTGTGTCTCAACCCGCCGGTTTTGAAGATAAAGAATTTTCAAACCATGTTTTCAAACTTTCAAAGGCCCTTTACGGCCTTAGACAAGCTCCAAGAGCTTGGTATGAAAGGCTTAGTGCCTTCTTGTTGGAAAATCAATTTCAAAGGGGTACCACCGACACTACTTTATTTATTAAAGCATCTAATGATGATATTCTCCTAGTTCAAGTTTATGTGGATGACACTGTGTTTGGATCGGCCAATGAGTCCTTGTGTGAAGAGTTTGGAAAACTCATGACTAGTGAGTTTGAGACGAGATTAACGGGAGAGCTAACTTTCTTTCTTGGACTACAAATTAAACAAATTCCTAGTGGTACCTTTATTCACCAAGGAAAGTTTGTAAAAGAACTTATCAAAAAATTTGGCCTAGAAAGTTCCAAACCAATGGGAACACCAATGCATCCAAATTCCAAACTTGAAAAGGATGATGATGGCAAAGATGTGGATGAAACAAGGTATAGAGGAATGATAGGTTCACTCATGTACCTTACCTCCTCTAAACCGGATATTGTTCAAAGTGTGGGTGTATGTTCAAGATTTCAATCTCACCCAAAAGAATCCCACCTTTCAGCCGTTAAGCGCATCATTAGATACATTAAGGGAACTAGCGATTATGGCTTGTGGTATCCAAAATCTGATGATTTTTGTGTAGTAGGGTTTTGTGATGCAGATTATGCGGGAGATATGGTGGATAGAAGGAGCACATCCGGCATGTTTTGCTTCCTTGGAAGCTCACTCAACATGTGGTCAAGAAAAAAATAAGCTACAGTGGCTCTATCCACAGTTGAAGCTGAATATATTTCTGCATCTGCATATTGTTCACAACTAATTTGGTTAAAAACGCAGTTGGAAGATTACAAATTAAAGATCAATAGTATACCCTTATTTTGTGATAATATGAGTGCTATAAATATTTCAAAAAATCCTGTTCTGCACTTAAGAACCAAGCACATTGAAATTAAATATCATTTTATTAGGGAACATGTGCAAAAGGGTACTATTGATATTCAATTTGTAAAATCTGAAGACCAACTTGCTGACATTTTTACAAAACCCCTCTGTGAAGACAGATTCTGCACTCTGAAAAAAAGTTTGGGAATGATAGATTTAAGCTATATTGATAACTTGTGAAATTTTTGATTCTGCTCAGTTTTGTCTCGTAGGAAAGCAGGAGATAAAAATCAGGATGTGTTGAAAGGGCTATGATCAAGGGGGAGACTGTGCAGACATTAATTCTTTTGGGCCCACCAAATTCATTTGACTCCACTCTGACCGTTTTTGAGTTCCTCTTTGTGTAAATCACAATTCCTTTTTGTTGTCTCATCAAATCTTGTTGGAAGAGGTTATTGTCAAATCAAATCTTTTTCCTCTTCACATCCCTTGATTCTAGGAACCAAACTTTTAGTTTTAATTTCAAATAAAATGAAACTTCCCTTAGTTAATAACCGCTCATTAATGGGTATTAACTCCCTCCAATTCTCTCTCTACTCAACATTTAATGCGTCCCTAACCTCCCTCATCTCTCCACTCAATTCGGTTCTCTCTTCATCTTCCCCCTCCACTTCTCCATTTTTATTATCATGAAAAAGAAAAATGCTCCAAGGAAAAGTGAACGAGTCCTTCTCTCCCAAAAACCTACCACTCCTCAAACCCACACCCACATACATATTCATTCCACTTCCTCATTCTCTCCCTCACCATCATCCAAGCAAACGGACACCGTGAGGAGAAAGATGATAGAAACAAAGACTTCCTCAAGAAAAAAGAAGGAGAAGGTACCCGTAGCTGAAGAAGAAGAAGAGTCCCACACCTCACCTCCGCCATCACCGCCGCCATCACCGCCGAAGAATACCACCCCTGGACGAAGTTTCCAGAAGAACCAAGAGCTTTGTGTTACACAACACGAGGGAGCCAGCAAACTTGGAATCATTGGAATTCAAAAATAAGTTCAACAAATCTCATTCACACTTTGATCCAGCCAGGTTCAATTCGTGTGCATCCTATGAGTTCCACAAAGAAGTGTTGGAGAAACGCCACTTATGCGCCATATACCTGGTGAATCTAGACTCACTGGCAGCCAAAAGAATCAACTTTTCTCATCTGTTTGAAAATCTGAAATAGTCTCCTCTGCTCCATATTCAGAAACCTGTTTACCCTGGATTGGTACGTGAATTTTATGCTAATATGATGCTGATCGATGGCACCATTCATTCCTACTTGAAAAAGGTATACATGACTCTGAACTCAGAGACAATTGGCGCTGCCCTAGGCTACACAGATGAGGGATCAAGAGCGTACATGACTGACAAATGGGACTCTCAGGTTGGCGTCACATCCAAGGTTGTCCTTCAACAAATCTGTGAAAACTTGTCTGGTTTGGATGGCACCATCTCGACTCACAAGGCACTTGGTCCCATAAACTCATTGCTCCATAGGATCATCACTCATATTCTAACTCCTTAAAGTGGTTCACATAACAGAGTAATTGTTTCTGACTCTTTTTTACTTTTTGCACTTGTTACCTCTTCTCCTATTTCTTTTGGATACCTTATGATAAGGCATATGTGGGAATTTGTTAAAAGTACCAAAAAGGTAAATTTACCTTATGGCATGTTTCTCACCAGCATTTTTGAGTATTTTAAAGTTGATCTAATCAATGAAGCTGTAGAAAATAAGATTTCACTTATTAAGGGAGGAGGAGGTATGAAAGGGAACAAAGGGAAAAAGTCTATTCCCTCTGACAGCGAGTTTGAGAGCCGGCCACCTGAGCATTCCAAGACAACCGAATTGATCAAAAAAATTCTTACTGAATTTTCCAACATGTCCGAGCTAATGGTGCAATCCTATAAGGCTGCCCGCAAGCAAGCTTTTGAAAACAAAAGGGCTTGGATGAAGTGCAAAGATAGGGTGGTTCTAATGCTGCAGAATTTTGAGGAGGAGATGGGTGCTGCTAGTGAAGAGGAGGCAGATGCTCTTAGTACAATTTATCTGATGATCAATTTGATACTGTAGTAGTCTGCTTGGATACTTTAGACCTATGACACTGTGATACACTCTTGGTATTTTGGTTATATTTTGGATATTTTGCTTCCAATGTCATTTTTTTTGCAGGTGCCTCTTGATGCCAAAAGGGGGAGAAATGGCTGAGAAATTGAAATTAAGAAAACAGGGGATGAAATCCTTTTTGGATTTATGATCACCCTTGTTTCAAGTACTTGTTGTGGTGATCAACTTGATTCTTGTGATGCATTTGTAGATATGCCTGCTATGTTTTGAATTAAAAATATGCATTTGATTTACCTTGGTGAATATGTTGGCTGTACTGTATAGTGGATTAGGAATATTTTATTTTTGGCAGTTCTTTTAAACTGTGATATGTAAATAAATTCTAATAGTTGCTATGTTTTGAGATGATCATCCTTAAAAATATTTCCTTGCTCTGATTATTTTGCTCTGCTATGTTGATTGAAAAATATTTTCAAATAGATTGAATAGCAACTTCTTGAAACATCAAAAATATTTTTGGTTGATATGTACTCAATTGCTTTATATGTGTTTGAGCATAAAATCAATTTATGATAACAAATGAGTTTTGTTTATCACTCCAATTCTACTTATAAATCAAGCCATTCAACATCCTACATATAATATGTTGAATAACATTGTTGCTTTAGACTTGATAAAAATTGTTACAGGTATAAAGCTTCCCTTGGTGAAATAGCATATATTAAGGGGGAACCATATAATAATTGGAAATGAAGGAATTCAAGTATTCAAAAGGGAGTACTCTAACTCTTGATCTTTTTCCATTTCGATTTCTTAATAATGTTTGTCATCAAGGGGGAGATTGATGAGTTTGGAAAACTCTAAATTAAATTAGTGATGACTAAACATTATTAATATGATTAATTGCAAAATTATTAAATTGATTCCAATTCAAATATGTTAATTAAAATAATTTTGCTATGCAGGTTTTGTTATTGGGCCGAAAAGAAAAAAATTGCAAGCCCAATTGTATTAAAATTAACATTCAGCATAGATACAAAATCCCTTTGATCCTTGTGGCTGAATTGTTGTTATGTTATTTGGGCCAGAATTCAATCATTACTATGAGCCCAAATTGTTTTGCTTGCTTGGACCGAAAACAAGAAAGAGAGAAAGCAAGGAATGCTTCCAACGGATCCCACTTCCATCATGTAGTGGATTTTAAAATTCTTTTTGCTTGAGTTAATTGCCTTGGAAATATGAAAGAGAAAATGTCAAAGTGATTTGATGGCATTAAGTGTAGCTTACACGCTACTACACAAAGCATGGAGAGTTGATCCTAATTAATTTATTTGTAATAACACTCATAGCTTTGCTTTTTTTTTTCTTCTTCTCTCTCTACTCCTTCTTCTCTTTCGGTTATTTCAACAGAGAAAGCGTGAAGGCTAAAGTTAGCTACCGAAAAGAAGAAAAAGCAAGCAACAAGATCATCATAATGATGGCAAGAAAAAGAAAATAAAAAGTATGTTGTGGCTGAGATTTCACTTATGGTAAGATTTGTTGAAGAGATCTCAGCTTCTGCATACCAAAAATGGAAGATGAATATTTTGGTCAGAGGAAGAAGATCTCAATGATGGCTCGTCTCTACTTTTGTGTTCACTCATCACAGAAGGTAGCTAGGGTAGCTGCGTGAAGGAGGAAGCAAAAGTGGAGTAGGAGAAGCTGTCATACATCAAGAAGCATCAAGGGCTAGGAGTCCTTCTTGGAGAGCAAGACAAGTTGGATGGCTCAGATTGATGAAACTTGGTGTAAAGAGAAGACTCAGAGGTAATTGCATGTTGGGTTTTAGCATTCGGTTATCTCTTCTCCCTCTCTGGCTGAACCGGTTTGCTTGAAGAAGAAGAAGTTTGGCTTGGTTTATTTGGTTTCAACCGTGGAGGCTTCCCCCTATAAGTAAGGGAGAACAGTCAGGGCTTGAGAAAAGGAAAAGAGTGAGCACAGAGTTCCTATAGCTCCCCAAGCTAACAGAAGTTCTTCTCCTTCAATGTTTTCTATTTTGTAATTTTCTGTTTAATTTTGTCTGTCTTGAGTCTCATGGAAAAAGGCAAACAGTGAAGTTTATATGAAAAAAGTCATAGAGCGGAAAAAGGCAGAGAGTGCAAAATTAAAAAAAAAATCCATAGATGTCCTTAGAGGTCCTTTGTACATCTGTGTTGTGTTTCATGATTCTGTGGGAATCCCCTTGCAAGTTGGGTTAGCACTTAGCAATTGAAAGTTTGGTAGTGACCAAGTCAAGTTCAGGATTAGGGTTTAGATTCTGAACTTGTCCCGGATAGGAAAGGTAGTTCCTAGGGAGAATTGGTGTTTGTAATCAAGAATGATTATAGTGTAATTCCATCATTGTTGTGATGGAGACTGGATATAGGCTGCCTTGCACTTAACAGCTGAACCAGAATATATCTTGGTGTAATTCTCTCTCTCTTCTACTCCATTTCTGTTTCTACTGCCCAGGAGATAAAACTGAAAAATATCTCGTGCCGGGTGACGAGATAAAAAGAAAAAGTCTTGTGACTAAGTACGAGACAAAAATAAAAAGTCTCCAGAAGTTGTTTCAAAGACCAACAAATATTATTAAGTGAAAAAAGGACTAGGATTTAACCCTTTTCTCTTAGCCACTGAAAATCATCAGCTACTGATGAACTTAATCACAATCTTTCAACCATCTATGTGATCTTGAATTCACGTGATCATCATAATGATCATGTTTAGGATGAAATGGATTTGTATAATGCATTGCAGACCATGGAAATCTGGAGATTAAGTTAATCATAACTTCTCCAAATATAAAACATTTTTAAAAAATAATAATAATAAGATGTAAAATAGCTTCTCCGCCAACGTACCTAGTTTTTGCCTGGCCTACTATACTGAGATCTAAAGAAGCTTCATCCGCAAGATGTTTCCCCCTAAATTAGTGCCTTATAATTTATTCTTTTGCACGCTCAGTATGGTAAATTTTCTTCCGACCATTGGCAAATTTGAATTCTATTTGGCTTATGATAGGTGGTTCCCTCAATAAGATAATTGCATATCAAAAATTTTTAAATTCGAGATTTTATGTAAATAAGTGTTTCTCATAGATTTTGTTTTTTAGATTTCGATAGGAAGTGTCGATCAAATTTATATCAATGATCTTAATTCGAAAAATAAATAATTTTTTTTGTAGGTTGCTCGTAGAAATTGGAGATCATGTTTAAATAAAATATAAAAAAATAATAATTATAAAAAGTAAGAAATAAAAAAAAACAAGTATAAAATATAAAAAATTAAAAATTATAAAATTTATATTAAAATATGTAAAAATTAATAAAAATTTGAATGAAAATAACAGAATTTTAAATAAAAAAATTGAAATGACAGAAATAAAAATAGAATTTTTCAATACTTACATAGATTCATGACTCATGTGACTAAGAATTTTGAGAGTGAGTGTGTGAATGAATGAAAATTCTCTAATTTATTGAAACTAATCTTTTTTTTTTTGAAACATAGGAAGCTCAACACATTAAAGTGGAGCAGAACACATAATCATAGGACAAAGAACATAAACCAGAAAAATAAAACATGACCTATGTAGACAGAGAAACAACCTCCTGGCACCTTGTCTATGCTTATCCAACACCTAAAGAATCTCCCCCAGTCCACTCGTTGTAGCTTAACACTGTCCTTGTGTGAATAGAGTCAATACTGGCGATGTTATTATTGAAAATTCTGGCATTACGCTCCAACCAGATGTTCCAGATCACTGCAAAGAACGCTGACATCCACAACCGTTGCCCTTGTCTTCTGTTACGCATGCCAATCTAACTTCCGAATAGATCTTTCATGTTCCCAGGAATCACCCAAACGCTGCCAAAGAATCGCACCCAAGAGCACCACACTTTCCATGTTACCTCACACCTAATAAATAAGTGCTCAACAGTTTCTACCCCTTTGTGGCACAGGACACAGATATTATCACTATGAATATCAACTCCTAATCTAATCAATCTCTCCTTAATATTAATTCTACCAATTAGCACAAACCAACCAAAAAGCTCAATTCTTGGGGGTATCAGGCCTCTCCATAGAGCATTTGTGAAGCTATAGCTCGTAATCTCGTCTGACAACGTCTCCGTTTGGATTACCTGCATGAAGGATTTCGTGGAGAAAATCCCTGTATTATCAAACTTCCACACCACACTATCGTCCCTCTCAGAAGACAGCTTTACTGGCCTTAGCCTCACATGCAGTTGATGAACCAGTTCAAGTTTCCATTGGAACAACTCCCTCCTCCACTGAAAATTCTATATCCAATCTAATCCATCCCAAAACCCGCAGTCCCCAATTACAGCTCCTTGTTGGATTGAAATAGCGAAGAGTCGTGGAAAATTTCCTTTCAGAGGACCACCCTTGACCCAATTGTCTTCCCAAAATCGGGTTTGCCTACCATTACCGACGTCCATCGCCAAACCACTCACCAGTTTATCTCGCACCCTTTGCTCTTTGACATTGAGCTGGCATATGTCCTTCCAAGGCCCCCCTTTGGATGGTAGAGACTGAGTTGCTAGCATGACATTAAGGGATAGCTTATTGCAAGAGCAGACAATCTTTTTCCACAACGGACATTCCTCCTTAGAGAATCTCCACCACCACTTAAATAATAGTGCTGTGTTCCTAAGCACTACATCTCCCACCCCTAAGCCCCCCACCTTTTTCGGAGCCTGGACCAACTCCCACCTGACCAGCGGTATGCCATTGGTGCCGTCCTCTTTGCACCACATAAAGCTCCTTTGCAAAGCTATCAGTTTATCCGCTACCGCCCTTGGCATCTTATACAAGCTAAGGTAATAAATGGGCAAGCTATTTAGTACCGATTTGATAAGGACAAGCTTACCTGCTTTATTCAAAACCTTCGCTTTCCATAAACTGAGCTTTTGTTCCACCTTATCTATGATTGGTTTCCATGTCTTTACCAACCGCGGATTAGCTCCTAAGGAATCCCCAAGGTATCGAACAGGCAACTCCTTCTTCTGGCACCCCAGTAGGCCACACGCATGATCAATCCAGCCTTGCTCACAGTTCACCGGTATCAGATTTGACTTATCAAAATTAATGCTTAGCCCAGACATCAACTCGAAGCATCGCAGCAACCTCTTATAGTTGACAATTGTTTCCGTTTCTGGCGGGCAGAATAAAATTGTGTCATCTGTGAATTGTAGGTGTGACAGCTCCACCTGATCTCCCCCTACCATTAATGGCGCAATGCGCCCGTTCCTGACTGCTTCCCCCAGCATCCTATGCAACACATCAACAACGAGAACAAATAGAAGTGGAGATAGGGGGTCTCCTTGTCTTAGCCCCCTTTCCATCTTGAATGGTTTAGACGGTGTCCCGTTCACCAGAACAGACATCATAGCCGTGGTAACACACTCCTTCACCCAAGTCCGCCACCTTTGGCCAAAGCCCATTTTCTGTAACACTATGTCAACAAAACTCCATCGCACTCTATCATACGCTTTTTGGAAGTCAAGCTTAATGATAGCCGCTGTCTTTTTCCGCGCCTTCAGCCAATGCACTGTCTCACAGGCTATGAGTGCCCCATCATGAATTTTCCTACCCTTTACAAACGCAGTCTGAGTCTCCCCTACCAACCCCGGCATCACAGATCTCATCCTCCTCACCAACACCTTCGAAATCACTTTATAGAGACAGCCCACCATACTAATCGGCCGAAAGTCCTTTACCTCCTTTGCACCTGTAAATTTTGGGGCTAGTGTCACCCAAGTTACATTCGCATCCATAGGTAACTGAGCACTTTGGAAAAAGCCTAGTACAGCTGCAATAAAATCCGGACCAATGTCTTCCCAGCATTTCTTTATGAAGTTCATATTATACCCGTCACTGCCTGGAGCCTTGGACGATCCGCAGTCCCACACCGCCTCCTTAATTTCCTCCTCTGATGGTAAGACCTCCAAAGCTACAGCCTCATCTTCACTAATCTGTTTCACCAACCCATCCCTAAAACCAATCCTCGGAGCATATTCCTGGTGATACAGCTCCTTGTAGAACCCTCTAATGGCCCCTTTAATCCTTGCCTGGTTTCGGACCATACGACCATGTACCATCAGAGCCTCAATCCTATTAGATCTTCTTCTAGCCGAGGCAATGGCATGGAAATACCTGGTATTCTTGTCTATATCTACCGCATGCTGAGACCAGGACATTTGTTTCTAATGGATTTCCTTTCTGATGTACCATTTTTCACAGAAGCTCACCAGCGCCTTCCTTCTCGCCTCCGTTGTACCATCATATATCCCATTACTCACTGAATTGTCCAGCCTTGTGATCTCCTCCTCAAACATCCCCAGTCTCTTATCCATGTCCCTAAAGGTATTCTTGTGCCATTGTCTCAGAGGACCTGTTAGAGCCTTCAGTTTCCCCATGAGCTGAGCATCCCCCAAGTTTCTCCATTCAGTTTTCACCATACGCCGAAAACCCTCATGCGTAAACCAAGAATCCAGGCTTCTGAACGGTCTAGGGTCTCCAGGTATTCTTGTACCTTCCACAATCAACGGACAGTGATCAGACAACCCCGCGGACCCCCTCTTAGCCGAATGTCCGGGTACTTCTCAGCCCATTCAACACTAACTAACACCCTATCAATTCGACTGCAGGACCTACCCTGAAACCATGTGTACTTTCTATCAGTAAGGGGTAGATCTATCAGCTGCATATCATGCACCCACCGCTGAAACTCATCCGCTGACGCCGGCAAACTAGTCCCCCCTTGTCGCTCCTCTACTTGCAAAATTTCATTAAAGTCCCCTAAAAAGCAAAATGGGACCTGACATAAACCCGCAATATAGCTCAATTCTTCCCACACCCCTCGCTTCTTCTCCCTCCCATGTGCTCCATACACCAAACAAACAGCACAAATGAAGTTAGTCTTTGTTACCACCCCTACCACACACAACCACCGTTCACCTTTATGACAATGTTGTACATTAAATTCTACCTCATCCCACATCAGTACAAGCCCCCCAACCGACCCTATCGACTCCACAAATTCCCACCCAACAGACCCATTACCCCACAGCCTTGCAACATCATATTTAGTAAGCACCACTCTTTTAGTTTCAATCAACCCTAGCAAGTTCAACTTATACTTCTGCTTCAAAGCTTTCACCATACCCAATTTTCCGTCCCCTCTCAACCCCCTAACATTCCAGCAACTTATAATCATTTAATCATAACTTGACTCACCTTAGGTTTATTCTTTGGCCTACTCCGCCTCGCCTTTTCTTTTTGCTTCGCCAACTTTTTCTTTGCTGCTAATTTCTCATTCTGTTCTTGCAAAATTCGTATTATATCGTCCTCCTCATCGTACAAGATAGCTCCAGATTCCATTGCAAGAGCCCAAGTTGCTTTATTTTCCTGCATCTGTTCTTCCTGTGTTTTCATATCTTCATTACCCCTTGTATCCCGTTCTATCTCCACTTTAGAATCTCCAGCTTCCCCAAAGGATTCCAGCCCTTTATCTCCTTCTAGTACATCACTCGCTGCTTTGCATTGTGCTGCCCGGTTTGTTGCCTCCCCGTCCGTGCTATTCAGGTTCGCTGAGGAAGCCCCGCTAGGACTTCCAACCTCCATCACACCTGCTACAGCCATCTGCTCCGGGTTACAGAGCTCACCACGGCCATTCATCCCTCCCCTCTGCCTCCCGTCGTGCTCCACACCAGGAGCCACCTTCGCGCTCGGCGCGTCATCCACCCTTTCCGACGCCACGACCTGATCCCCCACCCCCATTAACCTCCAATCATTGGTGTGTCCCCTACCCATGGCGCCGACAAACCCCGCAGGGCACCCAAGCGAGCCACCCGCGCCGCAAAGGTACGCATCTTCCAACACCACATGCGGATCACCCGACCCGCCTATGGCCACACACGATGAAACACCCTTACCTTCCTCAAGCCCAATAGCTGGCCCAGTCCCCCACTCTCTTCCGCCAACTCCTCCCATCCCCGTTTCAATAAACATTCTATTTGGGCCACTACAATCGAAGCCCATCTTAGGCCCCAATTCCGTATCAGCTAGCCCCCCCCCTCTAACTCCCTTCCGTCAGCACCTTTCATCCAACTTTCATTAGAATTTTCATTTGGGCCACTTAGTTCAAAGCCCACTCCTTCTCTTCTCCTGTCAAGGTGACACAAAGGCTGGCCCACATGAGATAAGCCATCCTTCCCGTATTTGGTCCTCCAAGCATCTCCTCCGAAACACCCTCCTTCCCCAGTACACCAAACCTGTGTAACGGTTCTCTCAGACTCCCCCTCATTATTCTCCACCAACCCCTTAGAAACCGCTTCTCCTCCTTCCTTGGTACTACTAACTGAATCTGGTACTTTCAATCCATTTTTGAATTTCAAATACTCAACGTTCACATCATTCAAAAGTACCTCTGGAATTACTGTTCTGTCCTTAGTCTCCTCCACCTCCGTTGCCCCCACCTTCAGCCAGGACCGCCGCGGGATCCCATGGCACCGCCACCATTGTCCGGACAATTTCCTGGTCGCCGGCAGTACCATTCCCAACACAGGTTGGGGGTCTCACCTCCCCACTAGCCGCCCCAGACTCGTCCACACCCCCCTCCTTCATAAAAACGCCGAACAGAGAACTCCCTACAGATAGTTGAACCCACTCTCGGATTGTATCAAACACCCCAGTCTCCACTTGGACCCTCCCCGTGCTAAAAGAAGCCCCTTCCTCGGTCGGGATCTCACACTGAATCACCTCACCCCACTGTCCGCCAATTGCTTTAACAGTATCCGAAGACCATACATGGAGAGGGATACCAAAACATTCTAACCATACTGTGCGAGTGTCACATTAGTCCGCCTCCCCCCAACGCCACACCCTATGGAATAGACGCAAAAGGATATCCAGTTTGATGGTGAAGGCTTCGTCCGCCTGTTGTACAGTAGCAAAGGTTAACAACACTTTCGACGGCCCGATCTCCCGGACATCCACAATGTGCGGCACATTTTTCCTCAATGTCTTCTTCAGTGAATTTGAGTCCAAAGGTTTTAAAGTTTTTCCCACCAAACTTCTCCCTAGCCATTCCATATTTGCTTCGACAACGGCCACCTCTAGTCTCTTCGAGTCAACCCTGCCCTGAATGCTTTCCGTTCGTTCCTTCACCAGCGAAGTCACTACCTCTGGTTTAGTAATCGCCTCATTCCGAAGATGAGCTCCAGTTGCCTCTTCCCCCTGTTTGCAGCTTCGTTCAACAGTCACCATTCGGTCCCTCCTCCCTAATTGCCTTCTAAACTTAGCTTCCCCGACAGTAATTACCTTTCCTCGTATTTTTCACTGGTTCATTTCTGCTATTGCCTTCAGGGCACCCCCTTTCGTCGTGTACCGGACAAAAGCAAACAGGTAAATCATTCCACTCTTCCATTTTCGGCATAAATAGATGTCATTAATCCTTCCTGTCCAGCAGAACAAGTGATACAATTCCCTCCTTGAGATATCCTCCGGAAGATTATCCACGAACACAGAGAACGAGTCATGCTCCAATTGTTGATATGCTGCACGATTCCAAATCCTAGGGTCCCTCCTACTCCTATCCCCCGCAGTGTATCCCCTCATCTCGGTCACTTGGTCACTCATCCTACTTCTCTAGCTTATATGACTTTTTATCTTTATAGAAACAAAAAAAATTCTAAGCTAATTGGTATAATATTAGACTTCAAATAAACTTATACTTCAAGTAATCTTGAACTTCAAGTAAACTTTGGATTTCGAGTAGTACCGGACCTCAAGCAAACTTGGACCTCAAATAGTCTTGCATTTCAACCAAATTTGGGTTGTTGGACACCAAACATAAAGTAACTTGACTACGAAACCTAACTCATTATTATTTTCTTCAATCATGATGTGCTTCATGCATATATGATTTTTGACTTTAACCGTTGAATTCTTTTCGACGTTAACCATTTATGCCAAATTTTAGGCACAACAATAGATAATTAATATTTTTATATTTGTCTAATATCTCAATAAATATTATCAATTTTTATTTTTTACTAAAAATACTAGTCCCTTATTTTTTTATGTAAATAATATTAAATTTATAGAAAGATTATGGCCTTTATTCCAGTTTTCAAAGGATTTAGCTACAAACTTTTTTTTTTATAAAAAAATATACAAATTTTAAAATTTTAATATATTTATTATGTATTTATTAAAATAAATATTTTCAAATTTTTATTAATATATTTTAGCTAATATGTGTCCTAAATATTGTTAATAATAAAAAATTTTAAATAAAATATTTTAATAAATATACAATAAATATATTAAAAATTTAAATCTTGTATTTTTTTCTATAAAAAAATTTTTAACTCATAATTTTATCATGTAGACACATATTAAACTAAAACGTTACTAATAATAAGCTTATGTATATGTTAACTAAAAAAATTGGATTATACTATGTGTACATTAAAATCAGCTATCAAAGTTAGCTATTAGTATAAAATATATGTTAAAATATAAATACACATTGAAAATAAATTAAACCACACATGTATTTATATACAAATACATTAGTGGCTGATTTTTGTGTACTAATAGCATTTTTGAAAAAAATTAAATACCTATTGATTCACATTCACTTTCCTTCATCCACCAACATTGCTTCTTCTAGTATCATTCCCATCATCCCATGTATTGGTCTTGCTGCAGTTTGCTTCTAATTGTTCAACCCTAAAATTTCTCTTCATCAAATCACATTGAGGCACGCATCTTTAGTTTAGACTATTGCTCATTAGTAATTGGGTAAAAGAAAAAAAAAACTATCGGTTAAAAAAGAAAAGAAAGGAAAAGTGGAAAACTATACGGCCACAAAATCCAACTAGTGCAAATTGTAATAATATTCTCACAATATAAAGTTGCCAGGACTTTTGGCGAAAAAATAAAGGAAAATTTGAATGAAAGGAGAAGAAATTTTTTATCACGTAGATCTAAAATTAAAAGGTGTTCAATAATGCTCATTTAGTTCTCGGTTTTACCCTTGTTCGTCTTATAGGCTATAGCTGACATAATACATAGATCTGATATTTTTCTTTGAGATTATCTATTTGATATTAGAGCAATTGGAGATTAATGAAAAACTTATCGTAGAAAAATCAAGTAAGACGGTTAGACCTATATATTATATCATTATAGTAGTGGTTTACACGTGATGAAGATAATCAAATTGGCCGCAAAGTGAAATGTTTAATGTGGCCACTTGCATTTTCTAAAAGATGGATGCCGTTTTCTTTTTCTTTTTTTTTTTTTTTTTGTTTCCTTTGGTACGTTGGATGCTATTTTGTTGAAGCTTTATGTATGTTACCTTCCCCACTTGGGCACTCTCCATGGGCGTAGCTAAGACAATCAAATAAACGACAATATAAGATATTTAATGTCTTATAGTTTCCTTAACACTTCCACAAAGTGTTGAATTGGAATTTTAGGCTCGTAGGATTTGGCATTGTCTGCGCTGTATTTTTATAGTTAACAATTAAGATCAAGCAAATAAATCCTCTTCAAACGTATATAAATCAAAGACTTGCCTATAATTTTGATATATATATATAGAGAAGTTTGTAGACAATCAAAGTGGAGTGCATATTCATCGAAACTACATATGCGAAATAAGGGTCGCACTAGTGTACAGATTAAAGTTCATACAAATATACAGATTTTTTGTCATTTTGTTTCATGTGTTGACACATATTGGCCCCATGTTGCACTATGTAACTGGTTCAGAGGAGGTGGCAGAAGCTTATAAAAGATGCAATGGAGCTGGCTTGGTGGCGTGAAGTCGAACGGGTTTTGAACGAGTGAATGTCACGCGTTCTGTTAGTTGCAATATGCAGCAGTGTGATGCAGGTTATAGTAAGAAAAAGGGTGGTAGTTGAATGTACATTTAGAGCTTGAAAACACATAAATTACTGTTTTAATTTTTGAGTGACAGTTAAATGTATAATTTTATTCAGCACAAAATTATTTATTAAATATTTATTGCGAAAAGAGTGGCTTATTTTTTTTAATGATCATTTATGTTTATATTTCTTAATGGTTGGCTTGCTCCTTTAGTATAAATCAATATTAGAGGTGGTCCATACATTTTGGTTGAAGTTTGTAGTTAATGGTGCATTGTAAATGATTTTTTATAAAATAGTGTTACACCATGTTATTTTTTCAACAATTTTCACCCTAAACAATTATTTAAATTATTAAAAAATATAAAAATATTAGATATTATTATTGCATTAAGTCTTCTCAAACTAAACTTGATCACTAATTGACTTGGTATGTACAAGTTCAATAATTTTATCCCTGAACTACACATATAAAATCTAAGATTTAACTTTAAGATATTATTAAATTTAAGAAATTTAAAAAATGTGTTCAGTAAAATTTAAAAGAAATTTTTTTTAAGAGATACTAAAATAATATTTTTCTCTCTTCTATTTATAAAATATACACTTTCCTCCCTTATAATTTTTAAAAAATCTCATTTTTAACTCATTTTAAATTATTTGTGTTAATTATTGTCACAGTATCTAAATTGTACATATTAGCTAGTATGTAGTATTTATTAATTAAATAAAATCAATAACAAAGTATTGATTCAAAGGTAAGTTCATGATCTTCATATTTAATTTTTATATCCTAAAGTAATTATTTTTAGGATTAAAGTTTTTTAATTGTAATAGAAATTAGAATTTTGAATTTAATTTAAAAAATTAAAATATTTTTTTAATTAATTTACATACAATTAAAAAATATTATAAAAAAAGTTGAATTGTGCTTTTTATTCTAAGAATCAAAGACAATGTACATTATAAATGCATAACTCTCCAATTTTTTATTCTAAATTTTTTCGCTCATGTAATTATTTCACTTAATTGTAAATTAAAAAAAAATTCAAGTCAATTTTCCTACTGTCACACCCAAGGACCATTTGTATATAAACATTGTATAATTAGACTCTTCTTATAAAATTTTTCTTTGTTTGTATTTTTAGCCATTTTAATACATGTACCAATATATAAATCAAATACTATTAGACTTTAAAAGTATTTAGCAGATTAATAGAAAAAATAGTTAAATAAGTATGTAAATAATTGAAAATATAATGCCAATTTTTAAATATACTTCATAATTGAATAAATAAAATGTTATTAGTATTATTATTAACAATTTTAAGCATTATATATATATGTGGATAAAAAAATTTACAAGTAATTAAAAAGATACAGAATTATGGATAGAGAAATAGTAAGTTGAATTAAAATATGAGCAATGTTACAACGCTACTAGCAAATATTATTATTTTTAGCTAACAATAATTTATAATTATATTTACAGACGTTTTACACACAAAAATATATATTTTACATTTATATTTACTAAGATTTTGTACACATAAATCAATACAGTTTATACCTATATTTTTTAAAATTTATATACATGAATTAATAAAATTTATTTGTTAAAAATAATTTAATATTTGTGCTAGTTAAATAATAATCAAAACTACTAAAAGTTGCTAGTTCTCAAAAATTTCTCTCACAATTTTAATTTACAAATGAATTAAAGAAAATTATATAATTTATTTTTTATTTTTTAATTATACAAGAAAAAAGTTCTCTTTAATATATATTATATAGAATTAGTTATCAATTTTTTTCATCAATTAAAAAATGCATATACCATAATTTTTTAAAAAATAATTATATCAATTAAAACTAAATTCATATTTTAGTTAATTAATATTTTTTGTCTTAGCTAATTAATATTGTTATTGTCTATTGGTATTAATATAGTGTTACTGTGTTATTTCACCAAACGAGATACACAAATTAAAAAAGGGGATATTGACTGATTTATGAGAGTGAAAGCTGAATGAATAATGAGCTATTAAATGACATACTTTAGCTTCAATTCTGCTGCAGTTGTGATCAAACTCTATAATGTAAATACGAACTTTTTGTTTTTGATATTGGAGTTACAACGGTGTTTTTATAAAAATGTGGATTGATGCAGTGTTATTCTCAAATGTAAAATCGCTTAATTAGAGAAGTAGCAATTGGACCGTCCGATTAGTAGATGGTACACAAATTAGACTGTCCGATTTGTGTTAAAAAAAATTAAATGAAATTGAGGTTCACTAATTGGACCGTCAGATTTCTATACCTTCCACAATTTCGTACAATACCAAAAATTATAGTGTTTCATTATATCACTCCTCTTACTTCCATACCTAAAAAAAATAGCCGTCTTATACAGCGTTCAGTCATTATATCGCCAACCAGTATACTTACATATTTGAATATTTCACTATCTTATTTTGTAAACGTTCTAGCAAATAAATAGAATCAACACATCTAAACTGCGGCTAAATTGTATTCACTTCAACATATTTTTACATCTCAACATTCCTGCGATACTGCATGAATTATATTTTTACTGTAAATCCAATAGTGCCTACTCAGATATTTAATATTTGTTCAATCATATCTTTATTCATTATTTTTTAAATCATATAAAATTATCCTATAATGAATACAACACCAAAATAACTACTGCCTGCTAAATAAACTAAGGCTTAGTTTGGTAAAGTTTTTACTTTTCAAAAGTAGCTTATAAAAGCTAACTTTTAAAAAATGGCTTTTTAAAAGTTGTAGCATTTATGTTTGGTAAATCAAATTAAAAATTACTTTTAATAATCACAAGCAACAACAATTGCATTTGGTAAAATAGCTTTTAAAATTTAAAAATACTATAATAGACATAAATACAAGCATTAAATTTAAAAATTAGTTAACATATGAGGTTATATTAGACTTTTAAATTTTGAAAAGCACAAGCCAACTTTGAAAAGCTCTATCTTAGGTGCTTTCAAAAGTACCCCGATCTTTTAAAAGCTGCAAGTACAAGCACATGATCTTTTTTATTTACCAAACACAAAATGAGGAGCTTGAGCTTTTAAAAAGCACAAGCACCTCTTCAAAAAGTTTTACCAAACCAAGCCTAAGTCTTCAGTGGTCACCAAAAATTTCGTGCAGGCGCATATATTCTTTCTCTTCTTTTTTTTTTGGAGCCACTTAAATAAAGATGCTTAAAACGTCTTTTTTTAAAGATGTTTTTAAGTAATTAAAATTTAACACATATAACTGATTAAATTATGTTATTTTTATTAAAATTAGATCAGATAAATTGAATTGGCCAAAAAATCGATAAACTATACCTTAAACCGGTCTAAATTAATAAGTTTTATAAAAAATAATTATAATATTTCTATTATAAAAAATGACTAAAATATTCTTTTATATATATATATATATATATATATATATATATATTAAGAACCCTAAATTCTAACTCTTTTCTTTTCTTTGTGTTGTTATAGGGTTAGTATTTAAGATTTTTAAAATTAAAAAAATATATAATAAAAATATTTTAATAATTTTCTATAATAAGGTTATTGTAGTCATTTTCTATAAAAAAAGAATATTAATTTAAATCGATTCAAGATTTGGTTTACTGATTTTTTGACCAAATCAATTTGTCTTATCTAATTTTGACAAAAATAATATAGTTTAATCAATTATATGTATTAAATTTTAGTTAATAACAAACATCTTTAAAAAAAATATTTTAAACATCTTTATCAAAATGTCTCTTTATTTTTTTTTTTCTGCTTTCAATTGGGTTATGCAATCTTTTATTTATTTATTTCTTTTTTTTTTTCGGGTCAAGGGGTCATATACCCGTTACTTACTTAAGAGACGCTTTTAACCCATCCCACCCTTTCAACCATGATTTTCTCACAGCCCACCTTCATCCAAGGCCTTGTATGGACTATGGAGTCCAGTCCAACCGGGCCCAATTCCCCCCATCCAAGCACAGCACCTCCTTCCCAAATGGAGCCAATTCCCTCCCAACACGAGCTATTCGGCTTCGTGCACGCTTCATGTCACCCCTTTCAGCGAACAAGCGGCTTTCCCTAGACACCTGTCACCACAAGATAACTCCAAAAAAATATCTGTATCCTCCAATCTGTACACTATAATTCTCCGCGAAATAATAATCAATATGACAAATAAACTTTAGTGTGTTTATACTATTTTTTTAATTGTTTCGGTCTGGCTCAATAAGGGCCATGGTCCACTTACGGATTTCTGATTCGTCGGGCATTTGACCCGCGTGCCACTTCATGACCTACTGAAGTCTTGGACAGCTAACGAAAGTTTTTAAACGGATGGGCTCAAGAGAAAGGATCCACTCGAGTAAAGAGTATAAATAGGGAGGGACCTACTCCTCTCCAAAAGTACATTACCTTTTATCGTAATTTATCACCGCATTATATAGACACTGATTTTAGTATCGAAGTGTCTTTGTAGGTGATCCATCCGTCAACCCACCAATAACTCACACAACCCTTTTCTTTGTGGAGTCCGCGCTCAAGTCCAGATTTTCCCTCAACCAGTTACTCCAGATCCGACTCCATCCAAACTACCATTTATTCGAGCAACCAAACATTAACCAAAATTAAATTATTATGTCACCCTTTTTAATTTGTGGTTTATATTGATCATGTTAATTTTACACTAAGTTAATATATTATACCACAGCCATATCATCATGTCTTATGATTTTTAAACCATCTTATTTTCGTATCAATACCGTATTGTATCCATTGTATCTCGTATTTATGTGTTTGTGTATGTGATTCAAAGTATATAATATAAGAAGAATATAAGATAACAAGTGGGAGAAATTTACAATTCATGCACTCTCTAAATAATTCGATCAATCACATCACAATTATCAACTAAAGAAATAAAAAAACGAATATTACTTCTAAATGCCTCGACTAATTTTTATTGAGTTAATAGTCAAAATCGTCCCTAAAAGATATTTCGATTTTTATTTTCGTTTTCGAAAGATAAAATTAATCAAATTCGTCTCTAAAAAATAACTAACCTGGTTGTGTTAGTCCTTCTGTCATCTCCTGCGCTGAGGTGGCTAACGCTCGCTGACATGACCTGTTAACTACTAGCGTGGCACTCAGTTAGTGTACCCTCTTGTTGCTGATAAGATAAGTTTATTGGATCAATTCAAATCAATCCATAAATCTATGAACCCTAATCCCAAATCCAAAGTAATCGAACTTCACCTCCATAGCAGATTCCATGTTCCGAGGTTGTGCTTGCTGCCGCCCGCGTCACTGCCTATGCCTTCAACGCCGCCATCGCCTGCGCATCGATGGTAGATTTATTAGTATTTGTGGTAGAATTTAAGAATTGTGGATTAATTAGTATGTTTGATCTGCGAAATGAAGGCAGTTAATGGCCAAGTTAGCAATGAGACTTTGAAACACAAAGATCCAGCAGCAGTAGGAACTCTAGAACTAGAATCACAATGACAATGTGGAATTAATAGGTAAGAGATTCATAAATTTGGGAAGTAAGAAGCGAAACAATGACGAAGCATACACAGGCATGGATGGGAATGCCGAAGAAGAGATGGCTGCTGATGTTAGTGATATTCTTGTCTCTCTCCATTGCTGTGGTTCTCTTCATCAGACCCAACAGCTACGTTCCCTGCACCACCACTATCGCCACCGACAACAACCACTTCGTAGACCAAGACAATCAGATTTGCTCCTCTCTCCAACTCAGAAACGCTCCCTCTTCCCCTGATTTCATGAAGTCCAAGCTCGTTCTCATGGTTTCCCACGAGCTCTCCTTTTTAGGTACGTTCTTCGTCTCTTTCATTTTTCTCCTTTCGCCAATTGAATTCAGGGAAGAAAAGAATGTTTTTTTTTTTTGTCTGTGTTGTTGTTCAGGTGGTTCTTTATTACTAATGGAGTTGGATTTTCTGCTGAGGGGAGTTGGTGCTGATGTTATTTAGATCACAAATTAGAAGCCTCCAAAACCTGACCAAGTCATTGCCGTTCTCAAGGAGAAAGTTTTTCTTGTTCTTCCCTTTGGATTTGGGATCAGGGTTCATGGATTTAGGGACTGATTTGAATTGATCTAATAAACTTATATTATCAGCAACAAAAGGGTACACTAAGCGAGTGTCACACTGGCAGTTAACAGGCCATGTCAGCGAGCGTTAACCACCTCAGCGCAGGAGATAGAAGGATTAACGCGACCAGATTGGTTATCTTTTGGGAATAAATTTGATAATTTTATCTTTCGAAAACGAAAATAGAGATCGAAATATCTTTCAATGACGATTTTGACTATTTACTCGATTTTTATTATAAGTCTTGTGTATTATAATAAAACATTGTTCGCCATTACTTGGGTTGACATCAATGATTTCAGCTTATAAGGTATAGTTGATAATAATGTTCACATAGGATGGTGCATGTTATCTCTTGAAAAGGCGAAAAGTTAGACTAGTTATTATTATTATTTTTGTTTTTTACGGTATTTTTAACTCGATAGGTTAAAGACTAATCTGTTACAATCTTGCGAATTGAAGCTTCATTTAAACTGCTAACCAATGAGTTGCTGCATGCACAAACCAGTAATTTTTTACGATTTTTCTGCAGCCTTTTTTTGGACATTTTTTTTCAGTGGCATAAGTGCATAATTCATGTGTGGGCTCACTATAGATGAACTGGGCTATGCCCCGAACTTGAGCCCAATATATTGACCCAATTAAAAAAGTCATGACTAAGCACGACACACAAAAAAAAAAAAAAACAAGACATGCCTAAGGTCCGTAAAAGAAACGAGAGTGAGAGAGAACAAATCTTTGATCAACGGCTAGTTTTTCATTTGAAAAGCCGGATAGGCGGATAATAGTGCTACCACAAATTAACTTTCTCTTTTTTCTCCCATCAAAAGCGGTTAGTGTAGTGTAGTAACGGTAACTTCTGATTTCTCTTCTGCTTCTCCAATTTCCGTTTCACCAACACAGCACTTTCTTCTGCCAATTTCTTCTTCAAATGCTGCATTATTCAGATCTATAATTCAGGTCAGTTTAAGTGTTCCGCTTCGTTTTTGCTCTTGAAACTTGTGCTCTGTAATCTTGAATTCTTGATCTTCTTGTTCAATATTATCATAGTTGTTTTGCGTTTGTTATATATATATTTCGTCATATTATGTTAGTTACTGCCCTTGTGCTTATAGAAAAATGGTTACAGTTTGTTAGTCTGTGAATTTCGGTATGCTTTTCCTTGTATTCCCATCTCACTAGGGTTTCTTGAAATATGATGTAGTCATATAGTAGATTTCCTGGGAAAGAATACTCTTAAATCGCGATATTTACAGATAATACAAAGAGAATACTTACAGAGAAAAGATATTATATTTACAAAAAATCTTATGTTAGTAACTGCCTTTTGGTCTTGTTTTTTTTTATTTGCACACTGCTACCATTGCTAATGTCATTTATACAAATTAAATTAAATATATAGAAATGGACAAGGTTTATGAAGAGCTGGATGAAGTTAAAGCTGAAGTTGATAGACTCAAGGCAGAACTAAGAGCCAAGACAGATTCACTTGAGAACTTGAAGAAATCTCACAATGCACAGGTCAACCAGATTCAAGAAGCAAGGCTCAAAGCTGAGGAGTGGAAACATGAACTGCTTCGAAAGGAGGATGAGATTGCGGAGGCAAATCAGGCTTGCCAAGATCTCAAGGGGGATTTGAATAAAAAGGAGTCCGTCATCAAACATCTCAGTGCTGCAAACGACAAGCTTCGAGCCGATTGTAATGAGAAGCTTAAGAAGTGGGAAGATGAGAAAAGGGATTTGTTATTGACCTTAGAGGAATCAAATGAGAAGGCGGAGAACCGTGAACAACAGATTAATCTATGCAGGCAAGAGATTGAACGCCTGGAAGGCTATCTTGCAGTTTCAAACAAGAAGGGTTCTGAATCGCAGAAAGGCCTAAGAGCTTCCACAGAGCTAAGAGAAAGAAATGACATGTTACAGAAGTTAGAAGAGGAGAAGAGGAAGGTGGAAGATCAATTGAAGTGGAAGAAGGAACAGTTTAAGCATCTAGAAGAAGCACATCAAAAGCTCAAAGAAAACTTCAGGTCCAACAAGAAAGACTGGGACATGGAAAAATCCACATTGCTTGATGAGATTTCTTCACTGCAAGAAAAGTTAGATTCTCAGATCAGAATTTCTGATGATCTAAAACATCAGCTACAGACATGCCACCAAGCCCTTGCTCATGTAGAAAGCCAGAAAAAACGTCTGCAAGTTGAGGTTTCAGATTTAAAGGCACGGCTAGATGATGCTAGTAGTGAGTACCAGGATGCTAAGTCAGAGCTTGACTGCTTAAGCTCTCGACTTGAAAAAGATATTGGAGAGTTGAGATATGCACTGAAAACAAAAGATGCATATCTTAGAGAATCAAAGTACAGAATTGAGAAGCTCGAGCAAGAAAACCAAGAGTTAAGAATTCCCCTCAAGGAACTACAGGAAGCTCAAATTCAAGAAGCTGGAGCTACATATTCTCAGTCAAAGCTGCGGTCAAAGCTAAAAAACTTGGAACAAGCTCATAAAGAGTGTGCTTCAACTCTTCAGGTTAAAGAAGCAGAATGGAAATCTCAGCTAGAGAAACTGGCTAAGGACCTGAATAGCTACGAGTTTGAGTTGGAAACCAAAGTTGCAGCAACAGAAGAGCTGAAGAAGGAGTTGGAAAGATCTCAATCTCTGAATATTGAGATGGAGTTGCTGAATGAAGAGATGTCTGTGATGCTGCTAGTGTTAAGACAGGGAATTTCTGAGGCTCAATTGAACCTTGCCAACTATAAGGAAGAGATGGATGTAATGAACAGGAAGAGAGAAGAGAAGGTTCTGCAACTGATGAAGGAGTTGGAGATTAAAGAAGCTGCTTTAATCAGTGTCCAGAAAGCGATGAATGTAGAGCGCGAGAGAGCAGCGTGTCTAATGAAGCAGGTTGAGTCCTTTGGAGTCTCCAAGGAACTTCAGCATCCGCTTGAAGATGAACTTGATAGGCACATGGAAATGTTGGAGGAATCAAACATATGCCAGCTAATCCTTAAAGATAAGGTCATGGAGATGGAATGTGAATTGAAAGACCAGCTTAAAGAAGTTCATGATGCTTTAGACAGTGCAAATGTTGAATTGGATGAGACAATAAGTGTGAGAAATGAAATGGAATTCGAGTTGCAGATATGGATGTCGATCGTTGAACGTTTGAAGAATGATCTTGAAGAGAACCACATAGTGCGCAGGGAACTGGAAACTTCACTTCTCACACAAGTAGATGTTGCTGAAAGCCTCAAGCAAGAGAAAGATATCTTGGTCTACAAGTTGGAGGAGCAAGAGATGAGAATAGACCAATTGAACCAAGAGCTGAAAGTAAGGAAGGAAGTTACCTCAGAAATGGATGCTATAATACAGTTAGAACATGTGAAGGAATTGAATCATCAAATGGAGACAAAGGTGCAATACTCAGATGATGTGATTCAGAAACTCATGATTGAGAATAGAAATCTGATGGAAAATGTCACAAGATTGTCATTAGAAAGGAAAAATCTGTTGCAATTTGTTCAGGGATTGGGGGATAAAATCAATGAGTTCTCCACTGTAGACTCTCAATTAATGGAAATGCTCAAGACCATGGCACAATCTTTTGAGAATGATGGTCAAGGAGGAATATTAATTTCAAAGAAGGATGATCATTTCTTTGTAAATGAAAATATGTTAATTCATTCTCCTACAAGTAGAAAGAAACTTGAAGTCACCTCTGATATAAGATCACCCTTTAAGGAGGTCAACAATTAGCTACAATGCAGTTTCATGGCATGACTGCTTCTTTGAATTGCAAATGGAATTCACTGTTCCACTGAGTATTTGTGATGCTGCTAAACCTTTTTTATTTCTCTCTTCCACTAGATACCTATTTAACAAACTCAATATCTAACTTGTCCTGTATGAAAACAATGTTCTATCTCAATATGATTATATTTTTGTCATATTGAACTATGTTGTGAACAATGCAAACAATGGATTTGTTGTTATCATTACATTGTGATTTATTTATTTAGTGAGAACTAAGTAAATATATAACTAACTCAATAATGTATCATCTATTTTTTTCATTTCAAAGTATCTCTTTATCGTGCCAACCAAATAAATCTCTTTATTGATTCTGAAAAATAAATATTATAAGCATATACCGAAAAAAGTAAACCAACTTAAAAAAAAAAAGAAAAGTCTGTGTCTTTCTAAATTATAGCAAAACATTGTATAATACTTTGAATTCGTTTCAGCACCTTTATTATAGCAAAACATTACTTTCAAAACTACTTTCTTCTTTTGAAAAATCTTTTGCTATTTCAAGTAGGGCATTGTTTGGAGAAAAACAAACATTAATTAGGATCAATACTGGTCATGACTTTTGTGGCTTAGGTATGAAGTTACTTAGTTACATCTCTCTCTCTCTCTCTCGCCCCCTCCCAATCCAGCAGGCATAAGTTGTGAAGTTGGCCTCATATACAATTATACATTGTCTTGCCATTAATTAAGGTAAATAGTTTGAACAACAAAGCTCCACAATGCTTCTAGGATCTTTTATAAGATCTAATGATGGTTTGTCGCTGCTATAATAGATTGCCTTTTTGAATTTTGTTTCTGACATAAAAATATAAAAAAAAAAAAAAAAAAAACAAAGACATAAAAACAAAAATGAATATCTTAGTGTGTTACTTTTAGAAAGTACTGAACATTAAAATATTTTCCATCTCTATTTTTTTTAAATGTATTTATTATCTACTGTTTCTATAATTCCATGTTAAAGACAATAACCATAAGCAGCCATAAAGGTTATGATTTATGTTGCTGATGGTTAATTCTGGTAGAACTATGTTTCAGTCTTTCAGACATCTGAGAAGTATTGCATAAGGATGCCAAACAAATGAAACTCATCATTTGATTACTTTCATGCTGCAATTATTGCATTGTGAATCTATGTTCCAGCCTTCCAGGCATGAAATTCAACATCATTCTTACAACTAATTAGTTTCATTTAAGATATCTTTCACTGATTGGATAGCATAATTTTTTATTCAGATTGTACTCACGTGTATACATACATGATTGCACAGAGGAAGAAAGCTCTCTCAAAATCAAAGAAGGAATAATGTGCAGCTTCTATTTATTTTACGTTAAATCTAGGATATATATATATATACACATATAAAAGAAATGTCATGTTTGATTTTGGTCTACAAATATTTATAATAATGTATCCGAGTTCTTATTTATGTATAAAAGCAACTTCCTATAGTTGAGTTTTGTTTCTCAATTTTGCTGCTATGGTCTATGGTGCTCTCTGCATGAAATATCTATAGATCAAAATAATATATTACTAAAAGTATGATTTTAGCCTTAATCCAAACTATAGTATGGACTATGGAGATTCTCTACAGAAAATCAAGCATGATATACTGATTTTTTAACCCCTATATAATAATCATAGAGAATAACATTTAAGATTTAATCCAAGAGGTGTTGAATATAAAAAGAAATCTAAGGCATTTTATATTTTTGGTAAATTTAAGTTAAAGTAAATTAAAACTTGGACAAGACTTTCCATAATACGAAGCGTTCAACAATGGCAGTATGGAGTATGGAAATTATGTTTTATGGCATGTTATCACTCTAAGCTGTTAAAACATAAAACAAATATGCTAAGTATCTCTTTCCGATGGCTAAGCAGCACTCTAGTCCAATTTTATACCATAAAATAGACACATTGTTGTACATAAAAAGGACAAAATATCCATGTCAAGAAACTTCTAACATATATGAGAGGCCGTTTCATTGATATTCCTTTTTTCATTTTCAATTTGTCAAGTAAAATATTTAACGTGAAGGCGAAGGCGAAGGCAAGAGGGAGCCCTTAACAACCCCCAAAACACGCAGCCATAAATCAATTCATCCAGCGCATTCAGTTCAGTTCAATATTGACACTTCACTCCTCACATGCTTTACTTTTTGTGCCTTAGGCTTATATCCTTCAAAAACAGAACAAAGAAACAGCGCGTAATAAATATACTTGAGAGCGAAGGGTGAACAAACATGAAGCGCAGAATATTTGTGACCCATAGAAGCCCAACACCCACAATTCCATTCCAAAACGACGCCGTTCTCCCTCCCAAACGAAACCAAACACACTCCCTCCATTTATTATCGCTCGCACAACAAAAAAGAAACAACAATCCAAAAAGAAATATATTAGTACTACGAACCAACACCATGTAATTATCATCATAAAATTAAAATTAGAATACAAATTTAAAAAAAAGCTATCCTTATTTAAATTTCTTTTTCTTTTTCTTTTTCTTTTCAATTAAAATTGTATACAGTGGTGTATTGTATTTTGTTCCACTCTATTGTTGGTTTCAAATTTGAAGCTTCGAAATCTGAGTCTGAGGGAAAAAGGCAAAAAGCAGAGGGAGGGAGCAATGGCGGAACACAAGAACCGCTGGAGCTGGGATGTCACCGGATTCGAGCCTTGGAAGTCCTCGCCGTCGTCCTCGCCGCCGGTCGATCAAGGCGATCGGAAACCTACTGCGCCACTTGTGAGGCGCTACTCCGTTTCGCCCTCGTCTGTTCTTCCTCCGCAGTCAAAGCAGTCCACGGCATCCAAGGTTCAGCGCCTGCAGGAAAAGCTCAAGGTCATGCGTTTTTTCACTTTCATCTCTTACTGTAGCCAGCTGTTTTTTCTTCTTGTTCTGCTCATTCATTCCGGTCGCTGATATTTTAGTTTTTCTGGTTTGTTCTGCCGAGATGCGAGTGCTTGTAACGGCAGTGTTTTAGTTTAGGTCTGTGCTGTGATTCTAGCTTGTTTCAGTAGTTGCTTTGATTGTGCTTGAGGTGCATCATGTGATGTGAAGGTGCTGCATGTGCCTTTGTACGAATACTTTCATTTCGACAGGTGAATTTGAATCGAAGAAACTAAGGAGGATGGGTTTAGTGTGTAAAGTAAGCTATAATTCATGTACAACTTCCTTTACGGGTGCAGCATTTGAGGATTCTTGTAGAATTTCACAGTAGTATGGCAATTTGACATCAGAAATTGCAATTGGATTTTGTAGTTAGTGGTAGGTGAATATATCTTCTCGGTAAGATGAGGGGAGTGCGCTCATGACTCATTTATGTGTTTGATAGAGGATTTGGCTTTTCTTGATTATGCAAACATAGGTGTGGGCACAAATTCTCCGTTGTCAATGGGTGAACCTCAATTAACTTCCGGATGGATGTTGCAAATTATGAATTTAGTCCTAGGGTGTGTTGATGTAGGAACAATATGGCCATGGAGAATTTCGGGGAAAGAAAGTTTAGATCCAACAAAGTGCTGGTTTGGACAATTTGAAGATGTAATAGTGCAGTTTAATATTGTTATATAATAAGGATCGTTGCTTGCCACCATTTAGAAAACTTTGTAGCACGGTGCTAGTGGTCTATGTTCTACAATTTAATCTGTTTCCTTTATATGATATGTAACAAATGTAAGCTAAACAACTGGGTTGTTATGTAGTCAAATACTTGTATCTTATAAAATGAATTATGAAGCTCTTTTCTGCTTAAGGACAGATTGTGTCAATAAAGTGTTTTGGACTTGTGCTTTGCATTGGATTCGAACCTTGGTACCACCATTCATACAAAAGAAAAATAAATGGTTGCAGGAGATAATAATATCTAGAATATATTTTATACTATTTAAATAGTGGTTCCTTCTTTCAGGCCAGTCCTGCTGGTTGAATTATCCTTTTATGTGGTATCCTTTGCAACTCTGTTCAAGTCATGTGCTAACAGTATCATCAGATACTTTGTGCAGCTTGCTAAAGAAGACCATTTGCAGCTCAGACATGAAGTGAGTGAACTTCAAGAATATTCAAATGCAAAACTTGATCGAGTTACACGATATCTTGGTGTTCTTGCTGAGAAAACCCGAAAGCTAGGTAAGAAACTGACTTGTGTTGACCGTTGGCAGGTTATGCTAGACTAGTAAAAGTTTTGGGATTTTACACCAACATGAACTTTTTTGCTTGATTGGATAACTTAATTTCTTTGACTATTGAGACTTATGCTCTATGGGAACTGGGAATCCTGGTTTTACACACTCACAGGGTTTGATCATAACATAATGAGAAATATGGCACCTTTTTATCTCAAAAATGCATTTAGTTTCTTGGAGTTGTGCAAAATTTGTTATCCTTTAACATTTTATTTGGTAACTTATTTTTTCTTTTTTTTTTTTGGTTTTTTTCTTTTTTTGTTTTTGTTTTTTTTTGGGGGGGGGGGGGGTGCTGCCACGTTAAAAATTTTGATATACTGATTGTACCATTTTTGAGACGTAATTTGTCTTTATGGTTTTCTATCATCAATTTTTTAATTTCATTGTCCGCTTGTGAATTCCAGATCAAGTTGCGCTTGAAACTGAAGCAAGAATATCTCCAATAATCAATGAGAAAAGGAGATTGTTCAATGATTTATTGACATCTAAAGGTAATTGCTATCTGTAAGTTTTCATTTGGTCGTGGGTTGTTTCCTAATATGCACTTTGTCTGTTGTCACGTTGTGTCCCAAATACATTGTTTATTTCAAATTTGCATATACGATAACTGGAATTCAAGATTAGTTGGATGCATGACCTCTTGTTATTTAAGCATAATTCAAAAGTAAACTTTACTGAGCTGAAAACATTGATGTGGCTGTTAATGTTTTGCAGGAAATATTCGAGTATTTTGCCGGACAAGGCCGTCATTTGAAGATGAAGGTCCCTCAGTTGTTGAATTTCCAGATGACTACACAATTCGTGTAAATACTGGTGATGAATCTTTGTCCAATACAAAGAAAGATTTTGAATTTGACCGGGTCTATGGACCTCATGTTGGACAAGGTAAAATGGTTCCTTTTCCCCCTTTTGGAGTTCAAACCCTGGTAATGTCTGATATGCATCTTATTTATCTTACCTTTTATACTCTATTTGCAGCTGAATTATTCAATGATGTTCAACCACTGGTGCAGTCAGCTTTGGATGGATATAATGTTTCCATATTTGCATATGGACAAACCCATTCTGGAAAGACACATACTATGGTTGCTTTTTCTTTCTTTCTTTCTTTCTTTCTTTCTTTCTTTCTTCTTTGTGCGTGCAGGTGCAGATCACCTCCCCTTAAAACTAAAAAAAAAATAAAAAAAGAATGAATTTGTACAAGTTTTTCCAAATTCAGAGTTGACTAAATATTGGAATGTGTCAAGTCTCACATTGGCTAGACATGGCAAAGATAACCTTTATAATAACTTGGATAATTTTTCCCATTAGGTAAGCTTTTGGTTGTAGAGTTAGGCTTTCAATTCAAAGATGGTATAAAAGCCTATTTTATGCTTTAGATTGGGCCACTTGCAGATGTGCAATCTGATAGATTTCTCAGTCCATATGTGTAGTTCTGGATGTTAAGGATGTGTCCCACTGTCCCACACCAGCTAGGCATATGGTCACGATAGCTTTTGTAATAGCTTTGACAATCTATCCCCCTTAAACTAGTTTTTGCAGTGGAGTGAGACTCACCATTGTTACAAATGGATATTCAATGGCTGAAATTATTTATATTACTACATGACTGTTTACTTCAAATCAATAATGTTTGGCCTGCCCAGTTGCTTATTTGATCTTCATTGATTGTTCTTAGGAAGGATCAAGCTATGATCGAGGTTTATATGCACGATGTTTTGAGGAGTTGTTTGATTTAGCCAATTCAGATACAACCTCTACTTCTCAATATAAATTTGGCGTTACAGTTTGTGAGCTCTACAATGAACAGGTCTCTTTCTGTTTTGACTTAGCCAGGCACACATTTCTGTTGTTACTGGGGTCCGCATCCTTGTTTTTTGTTTAATTAGGATTATTATGGTTTTCTTATAGTCTTCTTTATGTGCTTTCAGACAACAGACCTGCTTTTGGAGTCAGGAAAAAGTATGCCTAAACTCTGCTTCGGATCACCTGAATGTTTTGTAGAACTGGTTCAGGAAAAAGTTGACAACCCTCTGGAGTTCTCTAGGTCTTTGAAAGCCGCATTTCAGAGTCGAGGAAATGATTTATCAAAGATTAATGTATCTCATTTGTATGGTCTAAATTCCATGCTCACGCTTTGCATGATTATATTGTAGTCTGACTATATTTGTGCTGTTTTAACTTGCGTTATAAACTTCATTGGTAGCATAGCTTCACCCTAAATCCTTAGCATTATGTTTCATTGTCTATGCTTCGATATACTATGCTAAAGGTTTTAAGGACTGAACCTTGTAACATTATATTTCTTTCAAATATATCACATTACATACATCTACCCTATTGCATGCATACATTGTAATAGGATAGGATCAGGTCTTCTAAGCTTGCTATACACTAATTCATCTCTATGGATTTCATAATTTGCCGTATTAGGATTGTCACAATACACATATTTTACAACAATATGATCACCGGTGAAAATTCATATAGCAAACTCTCTTTGGTTGACTTGGCTGGAAGTGAAGGTTCAATAACAGAAGATGATAGTGGTGAGCGTGTCACAGATTTGCTGCATGTTATGAAGTCACTTTCAGCGTATGTAATTTCAATACAGTACTTATTTTTTCAAAGTTACCTTTATTTACAATTTTGCTTGATGCCTGCCCCCTTTTACATCAAATATGTGTTTCCTTCGCTATTCATATTCATGTTTTTGGGCAAATTTAGCAAAAGAATGTTGTGTGGCAAGATATTTCGGTGTCTAACTTCTTGTGGCATTTAAAAATTTCTTTTTCAGATTGGGTGATGTTTTATCTTCTTTAACATCAAAGAAGGATGTCATTCCTTACGAAAATTCTGTGTTAACAAACCTCCTTGCTGATTCACTTGGTATTGATTTTTCCTTCCCACATTTTATTTGTGATCTTGTGCTGCAATATATTTGATCTTTAGGTTGTTACACTTTATAGAGATATCATGTAATGGTGATACAGAATTGTCTGCTGAGGTGTGAATAATATTTAACCAGCAGGATATGGTTTTATCATTCTTATGATCTATCTTGCCAAATACTTGAATATTTTACATGTTGCTGTAATTTGGCATTAATATTAGATTTTTTCATCATTGTAACTTGGAATCATTTCTTTATGATCAGTTTGAGGCACACGATATCATTTTGACAGTTTTTTTTTTATGTTTGTAGGGGGGAGTTCAAAAACCTTGATGATTGTTAATGTGTGTCCAAATTTTTCAAACTTATCTGAGACATTATTATCTCTCAATTTCTCTACCAGAGCTCGAAATGCTGTATTAAGTCTTGGGAACCGAGATACAATAAAGAAGTGGAGAGACATTGTAAGTTTCCACTCCTTCTTGGAAAATGATAATAAATTCTATTTTGATCTTCTTTAACCAATAGTGACTATTTATCGGAGACATCTTATAATTATCACAATAACTATGATATATTAATTCAGATTAAATTTTATGTGGACCGAGCCATTGTGGTATTGCATTACATTTTTTTCACTTTATGATGAACATGTATAGGAAATCTAGTTGCTCAGTTGGAAGAGTAGATAATGGAGAGTGCATGTAGAACTTAATTAATAGTCTGCATCATGGTTTTTTATAGGCAAATGATGCCCGTAAGGAGTTGTATGATAACGAAAAAGAAATCCATGACCTGAAGCAAGAGGGTCTGCGGCTCAAGCAAGCACTTAAAGACGCAAATGATCAGTGTGTTTTACTCTTCAATGAAGTACAGAAGGCGTGGAAAGTTTCTTCTGCTTTGCAGACAGATTTGAAGGTTTGGCAATTTAATCTGTTAGTGTTTGTTTTCCAGTTCTGTGTACTGACAGGTTATTTGGTGACAATTTTGTTTTCTCCATGTTACATCTACATCTATTGACTGATTATATAATTTTCCTGCTGCAAGATGTTAGTAAACATGTGCAACATTAAATGAGTTTCTCGGGTACATAATAACAAAGATTCTATCAATTCCATCATTTTGAATTTTCTGATATCACTTCTGGGTTGGGTTTTTACCGAGGTCTGGTGAGTGTTTTTGCCAAATGTTTCTGTTCCTTTAAATGATAAGAATACCATAGTTTTACTGTTTTCGTTTTTCTTAAACCAACATAATGCCAGTTTTTTCTTCTTTTATTTTTCTCTTAAACTATTTTTTCAAATGTTCAAAAAGATTAATGACATGTACTTTGTTTCGTTGAACGGCATAGATATCATGTTGCAATATGTGCTCTATATTTTACAAACATTCATACATTTTTTCAAGAATGGATTTTATGCTTTGAATATGAAGGCTTTAGGCTTGTCAAAGAATACATCCTTTATTTTTTGGGTTTGCAGTCAGAGCATATTTTGCTGTCGGATAAACATAAGATAGAGAAAGAACAAAATAGTCAGCTTCGAAATCAAGTTGCTCAACTGTTAGAGTTGGAGCAAGATCAGAAGTTGCAGATACAACAGCAAGATTCAACAATCCAAACTTTGCAGGTTTGTCATATATAATTCTAATATGCACAAAATATTCATTAGGAATTTCTTGAGTATAAGTCCTGTTTCTTAGCATTTTATTGACAGTTTCCTAATAGAAAGTTAAAATGGTCTAAATAATGCCAAAAAGGGATGGGATCCATTTACGTAGAATGAATGCATATCCATGTTTTTCGGTTGGTGCTTTGCCTTTCATATTTATCTTTCGTAATTGAATTTTATATTCTTGTGGTTTCTTCATTGAATTTCACCTGCTTATGGGTTCTTTATTTTCGGTTGAGATGGGGGGAGATAATCTGAGATTATTTCTATTTGCAAAGCTATGAAAGCTAAGAAAATGATTTTCTGCTTGTAGGTTTTTTCTATTTTGTTATTTTCGCTCTTATTTTGTCAATTAGGTCAGTGCTTGAATATTGTTTGTCTTTTCTACGTTTCATTTACGAAGTTGTTAGACTTTAAATGGTAGAGAATTATGTTTTATTGATTATTTATTTTCCCTCAATAGTAAAACGTACAGACTGTAATGGCCTTTTTAGAGACTTGATTATGATAGAATACAATAGTTTATTTGATATGTTTTCGGAATCTGGCATGCTTTTGTTACTTTTTTATTTTATTTGCCTTTATTCTCATTCACTCTCTACTCTGCTGGAGTTTTGGTTTTCTTCTTTATGATTGCTTCTATGGCATGCTGACAAGTGCTATGTTTAGTCAAAATCTCAATTATGTGGGTACTGGCTGTCTTTTGTAGCACGAAACTGTAGGACAGTAGGAGCACCCCTTTTTGCCACAAATCAGTCACTGTGCATATTTATCGTCCTTATGTTACTTTGTTCACATTCAATTATGTCATTTTCTGGATTATCCGAATTTTCACACAATTAAGTTCAAGTTGAGTTAATCAGTAGTCCCAAATGTATGTTACCATCTTCTTTTTCTCTTTTTCTTTTTTTTTTCTAATTTTTTTTTTAATGCTTGTGAGATAATTTATGGGTTCTGTTTTCTTCCATGACATAGGATAAAATTAAAACCCTTGAAACTCAACTTAATGAGGCTGTTAAGCTGAGCAAAACTAGGTCAACTTCTGCCTCAGAACCAGAATCTGAAGCCCTGCCCAATACCAGGCCAACTGCAGATGCTGTGGATTCTTCTGCAGTAACTAAAAAACTAGAAGAGGAACTCAAGAAACGTGATGCTCTTATTGAGGTGTGCTATACCAGATAAATTGTGTCTGTTTTTCCTATTAATGTTTGGTTATTACTTGACTTCTTTGATCTTTGCTATCATTTTCTCTAGTCTCTTATACAATTGTACCAGAAGTTTAGCACGAGGTTTGATGTTTGATGTTTTGCAGAGGTTGCATGAGGAAAATGAGAAACTGTTTGATAGATTAACTCAGAAAACATCTGCTGCTCAATCACCTCAGGTAGGAAGGTTCCATTTATTGACTGCATACCATCACAATGAAATGTTATTTAGTAAAGGGGACTTTCTTTCAAACCTTTTGTCTTGAGCTATCTTTCCAAAAGTTTAAACTATCGGTAAAAAGCACATGAATGGTTTTATGTTGTAACTCATCCCTCTTGGCTCTTGCAAGAGCTTCTTTAGAAGAATAGAGGAAAATAAGGATTGAACGACTGCTTAGTCATAGAAACTTTAATATCATGTCTTGAATAATCTAATCATCTCTCTCAGAAGCTTTGTCAAATATAAAATAACTCATATGTCTTTATATAACAGCATAAGCTTTTAAGAAAGATTGTTCATAATAGAGTATTAGATTTTATCCTATTATTGTTATTGTGCCATACATGTCTTGTTAATCAAAGTTCATGCTTTAAGTCATCATTCAATCCTAAGCAGATGTATGAGTCTCATTGCCTAGGGAAAAGGTCTAGATAGACTTTCGAAGTCTTCGCCAACTCTCCGCCCTTGATATAACATATGCATTTGAATCAGAATCATTCAACTAACAGGTTCAAATGGTTGGATAGAAACACGTGAATAATTGTATTCCTCAACACTTATAATTATAACTTCCACAGTTCATTTGCACAAAATCCTGTTGCATTCTTTTGATTATTGTGCTTGAAATGATCGAATTGCAACATAATAGCTGAACATGTCTGTGTGCACAAATAAATGTTTTTGATGGTGAAGAACTTTTGATATTTAATCTGGATTCTTTCTTCCAGCTAGAGAGGCTCTTGTGTTCCATCAGGGTTTGCTTTAGTTTGATTAATCACAAAATCAGAAACATATGGTAGTATGTAGATATGTACGAGGTATCATAGATAACACAACCACACAATAACCCGACCATATTTGCATTGTTAATCAATGATCATGCTTCTGTGCTATCCATATGGTATTTTTGTCTCTCTGAAATTGGTACTTTCTTTTCAGCTGTCAAGTCCATTATCTCGGGGATTGGTTAATGTTCAGCCTCAAGATATCGGGAGGTACAGTCTACTTTGTTTCTTCTAAGTTTTTCTGTTGTGGTTTGTTTGTTTGGCGTGTGAATATTGGCTTGATTGTTCTTAATTTATTGAAATAGGAATGGAACCAGCAACAATACAAGATCTCGTTCTGTGGATGTCCCTCCTCCATCTTTGGCCACTGATAAGAATGATGGCACAGTTGCTTTGGTTAAATCTGGCTCCGAAGTAGTTAAGACTACCCCTGCGGGTGAATATCTTACTACCGCCCTGAATGACTTTGATCCAGATCAATATGATGGGCATGCTGCCATTTCTGATGGTGCAAACAAGCTTTTGATGCTGGTAAGCATGGATGATTTATGCATAACTTATTTGCTGAAAAAGACTGAACTTTAACATCTGCAGGTATGTTCTTTCCAAAATTATTGCAGGTGCTTGCTGCTGTCATCAAAGCTGGTGCCTCTCGAGAGCATGAGATACTTGCTGAAATTAGGGATGCTGTTTTCTCTTTTATCAGGAAAATGGAACCGAAGCGAGTAATGGACACCATGCTTGTTTCCCGTGTTAGAATCCTGTATATAAGATCTTTGCTTGCCAGATCTCCAGAGTTACAATCAATTAAGGTAACAAGAAGTTGAGATCAAACCCTAAAGCAAATCTTCACTGGTTCTCTTTTTTTATTAGGATAAAGTATACTTTTTGTCTCTAATGTTTGTGATTTTTAAAAAATACTCCTAACATTTAATTTCATTCAATTTTGTTTCTAACGTTTTCGATTCATTCAATTTTGTTCCTAATGTTTTCTATTCATTCAATTTTGTCTCTGACGTTTTTTATTTGTATCAAAACTATCCCTGGAAGTTTTTAATTTTATCCCTAATATTTTACATGGGATTAATGACCAGGGATAATTTTGATACAAATAAAAAAGTTAGGAATAAAATTGAATGCAACTAAACGTTAGGAGTATTTTTTAAAAAAATTGCAAAAGTTAAGGACAAAAAGTATACTTTGCCATTATTATTATTATTATTATTTTATTATTTTAATCTAGTGGGGTAGCAACTTTTGGTAATTTGATAAGTGTTGCACATTCAATTGGAAGGTCTTGCCAGTTGAGTGCTTTCTTGAGAAGCCTAATACTGGACGCAGCAGAAGTTCCAGCCGGGCGAGTAGTCCTGGAAGGTCTCCTGTGCGATATGTTGATGAGCAGATCCAAGGATTTAAAGTGAATCTAAAGCCAGATAGGAAGTCCAAATTTTCATCTGTTGTGTTGAAGATACGTGGGATTGATGAGGTAGCCACAGTTACCTATCATTATGCAATCTTGCTTTCTATTATTCTATTTGCACAAACAAGCAGAAGTGATTGGCTGCAGAGGAGCGGAAAACACTTTTTTGAAAGGGAGTTTTAATTGTTTCCGTGACTTCCGTTCACACTTTGAAGATTATAGAAGCATTTGCCATTTCTTGGTGTTCTTTTTTCTTTTCATTATAATAATTGGCTGATGAACAAAGGTTGAGAAAGTTGGCCTTTATCAGTTTCCATGAAGACTTATCATTTTTTCTTAAGTTTCTGGGTAGCTTGTCTTTCATTTCTTTTCTGGCACATACTGAGCAGAATTATATCATTATTGAACTTAAGTACACCCAAATTCTTCTTGAGTTTATTCAGTTTCAATTTGAAATAAACTGCACAGGACATATGGAGACAGCAGGTAACTGGTGGAAAGCTTAGGGAAATTACCGAGGATGCCAAAAGTTTTGCTATTGGAAATAAGGCTCTTGCTGCGCTTTTTGTCCATACCCCAGCAGGTGAGCTGCAGCGCCAAATTAGATCCTGGCTTGCAGAGAACTTTGACTTCCTATCTGTTACTGCAAATGATGCTTCGGGGGGATCAACTGGTCAGTTGGAACTTCTTTCAACTGCAATAATGGATGGTTGGACGGCTGGACTTGGTGCTGCTATGCCTCCCCAGACTGATGCCCTTGGCCAGCTATTATTTGAATATTCAAAACGTGTCTATTCTTCTCAACTACAACACTTGAAGGTATGCGTCATGTTGGATGTATGTAAAGTAACATGAAAAATGCATACCTGAAATATTCTTGATAAAAAAAAAAAAAAAAAAACCACGCACAAACACACAAATTAACCACAAAAAGAAAATGATTTACTATGTTCATCAGCATCTTCTGATATTGCACTTTTTGTGTTGCTTGTGTTCATTGATATCTTGTTATCAGGATATTGCTGGTACCTTGGCAATGGAAGAGGCTGAAGATGCGGCACAAGTAGCGAAGCTGCGTTCGGCTCTAGAGTCTGTTGATCACAAAAGAAGAAAGGTGGTGCTTTTTGTTGTTCAACTGTTGTATTATTGCTTGCCTGTGGTCGAGTTAGATCAATTCATGCTTCTAGGTCTTAACTCTTAGAGATTTCTTGTGCTTGGTTTTCATTTTCATTTTCTGTAGTTTTTTTTCTAGGTTATGGGTTGATGTCTATTTAATTTGTACTCTTGGCTTTATGTCCATTGGTTGTTGATTTAGTCCAAGTGGATATTATTACATTGTTAGTGGTGGATAAGTTTATACACGCAATTAGAAATTGATCATGATGCATTATTGTTAAATGAATTTCTTCTCTTATGAGAAGCTGGCATTGATTTCATCATTCTTTTTGTCACCAGATTCTGCAGCAAATGAGAAGTGATGTGGCTTTATTGACATTGGAAAAGGGCGGTTCATCTATTCAAAATCCTTCTACTGCAGCCGAGGATGCACGATTAGCATCTCTCATTTCTCTTGATGGCATAATAAAGCGAGTCAAGGTTGATATCTTCTTGTTCAAAGTTATTTTTTGAAATTCAGTATACTGATTGGAAACTATTAATAATTCAAGCTATCATATTTGAACAGGATATAACGAAACTTTCTTCTGTGAACATCTTGAGCAAAAGTAAGAAAAGAACATTCTTGGCTTCTCTTGACGAACTAACAGAACAGATGCCTTCACTCCTTGAGATTGACCATCCATGTGCTCAGAGGAACATAGCAGAAGCTCGTCGAATGGTTGAGGTATGTAAATATCCCAAGTGTTTTTAACCAATTTTATCGTAATTATCCGACCTGAGTGCATGAACTCATGAAAATTAATTTGGCTTGATTTCATATGAATAGTCAATTCCAGAAGAAGATGACTCCGTTCAAGATCTACAACATGCTCGTAGGTTATCAATGGATCCTGGCTCTGGGTCCGAAATTGATGTAGCACAGTGGAATGTGCTACAATTCAATACAGGCACTTCCTCACCATTTATAATCAAATGTGGAGCAAACTCTAGTTCAGAACTAGTCATTAAAGCTGATGCACGAGTTCAGGAACCTAAAGGTGGTGAGATAGTGAGGGTTGCCCCTAGACCATCCATACTGGAAAATATGAGTTTGGATGAAATGAAACAGATATTTGCAGAACTACCTGAGTCTCTAAGCTTGCTTGCCCTAGCAAGAACAGCAGATGGTACGCGAGCCCGGTATTCTAGATTATATAAGACCTTGGCTTCAAAGGTTCCATCACTTAAGGATCTGGTCAATGAACTTGAAAAGGGGCGGTGAGAAAATAACCTTCAAAGGGTTAAGGTGTTTTCATCTTCCATGTTGTATACGTGCCTCCAATTTGGTTTGCATTGCATATTTGTTGTCTTGCGTTTGCTTTATTCTTTGGGAGGCCAAATGTAATGTATGTACCATATACTCGACCCTCTTGCAATTTATTAGTGGTAATTATCTTCCAATTTTTTTTACTTCCGAGCTTTTGAGTTTTAAGTTTTGACAGCCCAGTTATTAATATGGCTTATACCACGTGAAGGAAGTTCATGAGTATCCGACCCAAGAAATGTACTGTTCACCTGTTAATCCTTTTGGACATATATTGAGAAAATGTTATGTCAAAACCAGGAACATAAATTGCTTAATGTTTCAATATAGCATAATCATTGGTTGACAAAATCACTTCCTAAAAAAATACATCAATAAAAAGGGGTAGTTAGACTGAATTGATAAGAGGGGCCAAACTTAATAGTTAGTTTTATGCAAAGGATAATATTTAGTTTTTAATTTTTAAGTTACTGAACAATTTAACTAAAATTTATAAGACATAAAGCAAATGAAAATGAACATTTGACTATTAAAACTCATTAACCCTTAGCAATTGGGGGGCTCATGTGGCTATATAAATTTGGGAATCCTCACTAATTATTTGGAAGCGAGATGGACACGAGTGTTATCCATGAGAAAAAAAAGTCAACAATATTTTTTCTACTATTTTACCGAAATAACAGAATCTCCAGTGTTAAAAAACAGAAAATGAGTGAAACTCTTAGGGGGTGTTTGGTTTATATTTTTATTTTTTGTTTTTTTTTTGTTTTTATTTTTAGTATTTTTTATTTTTTGAATTTTGTAAAAAAAAATAAAAATAGTAAAAATAATAAATTTTATTCTCTGTTTTCATCTCTTGTTTCTATTTTTTTATAAAATTTAAAAAAATAAAAAACACTAAAAAAAAAAATACAAGCCAAAAACATCCTTATTACTTGTATAAGCTTTTCTTCCTCGGGAGAAGAGAACTGAAGTCATGAAGAAATGCTGCTTCGTTGTCTATTGTTGGCTATAAATAAAAAAACGCTGTCTGTGTCGCACTCATTAAGCAACAAACACAAACAGCACTTTCAAAATGCAATCAACCTCAGGCGGATCTGGATCCGGGTTCGAATCCGAAACCCTTATCCGCTCTTGCACGGAGCGCCTCTCACGCCGCGACTTTACCGGCGCCCGCGAGTTCGCCCACCGGATCAATAAGTCTGACCCGGACATCTCCCTCCGGGTCAACCAGATCCTCGCTGTCGCCGACGTCCTCACCGCCGCCCAGCCCCGCCCCGGGAGCTGCCACCCTGACTGGCCCGCCATTCTCCAGCTCCGCCCCGCCGACGCCTCCAACCGTGACCTCGCGCGTCGGCAGTTCAAGTCACTCGTCCGCCTCCTTGACCAGAACGCCAACAAGCTCCCCTTCGCTGACGACGCGCTGATGCGCGTGCGCGAAGCCTGGCTCGTCCTCTCCAACATACACCGCAACGGCGCCGACGATAAAGGTCCGTCGCATGATCGTGTTGGCGACGCGCCAAGGGAGAGCGTGGCGACTACGTTCTGGACCATGTGCCCTTACTGCTGGTATCTGCATGAGTACGAGAGGAAGTATGAGGGTTGCGCCTTCCGGTGTGAGACTTGCCGGCGGGCGTTTCACGGTGTGGCTGTGAAGCCGCCGTCGCCGGAGAGGATGGTGAACGGGAAAGAGCAGTACTACTGTTACAATGTGAGCTTGCCGTTGAGGTACCCAATGGGGGACGAACGGCGCCGTTTTGACACTGATGATGGAATTAGGGATTGGTGTGAAAGTGGGGTTCTTGAGAGGAATGGAATGAAAGGATTTCAGGGAAATGGGAAGAGAAGAATGAGAATAAAAACTACGGCAATGAGGGTAAAAATGAAGTCTTTTGATCCCACAAATAACTCTGGTTTGGATGCAGAGGAAGAGGTGTTGTAGTTTTGCATATGTTTAAGAAGAAGAATGTACTTTCATGTTTTTGTTGCAATGATGTGGATATTGAGATAAAGGCTAATACGTTGCTGTTTCCTTTTGTTGGGAACGTTGTAGCATGGTCTAAGCAGTGTAGAATGTAGTAGTTGACTTATTTATTTATTTACTGTGAGCTTGATCTATCTCTTGGGGAGAAGAGCGTGCATTGCCTATAGTCTACAGTATTTTTGTGCAATGCCGTAACAAAATGTAATTTTTGTACATATTATTATGAATGAAATGGTTTAGGTCTTTTTGTTTGTGGTGGATTCTGTGGAGCCAACACTTTTTTCCTTTTGCTTAATATAATAGACTTTAGATCTTTCTTCCGTAGTCTGTTCAACAGCTAACACTTTAACACCCCTTGTAATTAGTTGCTAGATTTAATTACTTCGAAAGTAAAAAAGTAAAAGGAGATGAGTAACCAATGATAGAAATATCAATATGACATGTTCAGTTCACCATGAGAGAATCCAAATTCATTATTGTGCTATCAGACATAAATATCAGTTTATCAATTACTAGAACTCTAGGTGCTGCCATCAATTATGCCAGCTAAGTGTCATAGCACTGCAAAGAAAATGTATTCTCTATGTAGACTTGTAAAACGCTCTACTGAATTTACAGATTATGTAACATAATTGCTAAATCACAAATACATTTCTAAATGATTGTTACACAAGCACACCTAGATCGTGTCAGCAGATTAGTCCTATCATCAGCACGAATGTGGGTAGAGGTAACAAAAGAATTTTACTGGCCATAACTGTTACATGATCACATCATGTAGTGAAGATGTATCTACAATGTAAAAGAAAGTTACAATTGCAATCCTCATTTTCAAGTCTCATCGCTTAAAAAACTTCAACTCTCGGCTACAATTGGCTTTCACTGCTTCCTCCAATATTTCAGCTTGGTCAAAATCAACTTTAAAAGTAACCATAGTTGTGCCATCCTTACCAGTATCATAATCCTGCTTGATACCTTCAACTTGAAAAGATTGCAGCTGAAAATGACACGAGGCGTGAGTATAATGCTGATTTGAAACATGTATAGTTCATAAAATAAAAGCTGCATGTAGACATAATTGTAATTTTTCCTTTCAAAAAAAATAAAAAATAAAAAAAAATAACCGAAAAGAAACCCGAACTAGCTTAATTTCACCAGCATCTCCAGCATACAGAAACATAAGCCAATTATGCTTTTTAGACATTATGGAAAGTGGCAACAATGCTAGAGACAAGGCACCACATAGCAAGGGAAGTATAAGTAGAAAAAGAAACCAAATATGCTCCTCAAAGCTTACATAAAATTCCATCATTCACAGGGCTAGTTATGACTTATGACTTATGACAAAACAATAAGCATTCTCCATATAAAATTTGATGAGAAATATTGTACAATATCAGTAAATAGATATCATCATGGACTAACCTGATGGTATAGAACTCCCAGAAGGTCAAAGGGGACCTCTACTCCCATCGGGACCTACATTTTTCATAAGAGTTAAAAATTGACCTCCAGATGCATAATATGTTCTTAAAACTGAATGGATTAGAGTCTAAGAAAGAAGCACCTTTGTTTTCACAAGGCATCTTGGAGCATTTCGCAAGCATTCTGATGCAACTCCTCCATAAGCCCTAACCAATCCACCTGTGCCTAATTTGATACCTCCAAAGTATCTGAGACGATAAGATCATGAAACAAATTTTATTCCAATTTCCATATTCAACACCCAAATCAAAACAGCTCAATGCTTGAAGCATATATATAGTTATATACTGTGTCCTTTGTTAGATTGTCAAGGAAACAAAGATAGTAGAAGTTGTGAAAGTATTAACCTGATCACAACCACCATTACTCTATCTATTCCTGAAGAATCAATTGCAGATTGTATTGGTTTCCCAGCTGTACCTGAAGGTTCGCCATCATCATTGGACCGATACTGTTCCCCAACCTGTTACATAAGATGGCAAAACTGATGAACAAAAGATAGTAACACGCGTTCACAAGCTACAATCACCTGAATAATTTGATTATCCTTTGGTGAAATTCTCATACAGAAAGCAATAAAAATAACCTAAAATTGTGGTTAAACAAAACAGTGGCCAATAACAAGCTTTCCAATTTCCACTCAGTGTTTCATACAAGTGAAAAAATAAAATATCGACCTTTATTGTACCTTATAAGCCCAGCAATTATGGGTAGCACGCGGATCCCGAACCTAACAATCAATAAATGAAGTAAAACAAAATTCGCATGAAGAAATTTTAAGAGAACAAAGGGAAGTGCAGAATGGAGGAAGAAAAGAACCTGAGAGAGGAAAGACATGGCAGATTTCTCATCGGAGATGGGGCCAGCGATGGCGATGAACTTGCTCTTCTTAATCTCTTTATCGAAGGTGACCTTTTCTTGGATTGTGGTGAATTCCCCTGATTTGCTGGTGCTGGCCATGGTTGTATTCCTCCTCCTCCTGCTCGCGGCGGCGGCGGCGGAGAAGAATGAAGTGTAGATGCGGTGGCAGTGGTAGCAGTGTTGGTGATAAGTCGGTATAGTGATTGCCACACGCATCTGCGATTCTCTTATGGTGGTGCCTCAGCTTCACCATTCCTGTTCCTTTTCCTTCAGGGACTATTTTCTTTATTAATATGGAATATTTTGTATGGTGCAAAAACAAATAGGCCTTGTTTTTTTACTAAAAGGTTCATTATTTACATTTTTATATTAAATTCTAAAAAAAGCATGCAAAAATATGTTAGTAGTAGAAAATGGAAAAATAATTCACTTTTTTTTTTCTTTTGCTTTTTAGTCTTTACTAAACTTCAACGGAACTCAGTCACCAAAAAAACTTCAACGGAACTATGGCAGTAAACAATGTGGGGGTAAATTAACGGAAGAGTTTCAAGTGTAGTCGGTGTTTCAGTTGTTTTAAGCGTTGATTTTAATTAATATATATTATATATATTTTTTATATTTCAGATCAACGATTAAAATAATTGGAACACCGATATTTTTGATACACTTAAAATTTTTTCTAAAAACTATATTTGAGAGATTTTCTACAGAAAATTATATACATACTATCTGCTCGATAAGCACTATTGTCTCCTGTTCATAGTCTTTTATATTTCTTAAGTTTAATTATTTTATACTGATAATTAAAAATATTATATTATTCAATTAGGTGTATATATTTGTTGATAATATAATTGAGTGATGTTAGAATTAGATATAGAAATAGAATATTTTTTTTAAAAAAGAATATTTGTATTTGGAAAAAAAAAACATAAGAAAAAAAAGAAGAAAACATCATATAAAAAATGAATCAAGCAGTGAAGGAAATGGTGAGTGGTGATAACTATCTTATGGTGTAAATAAAAAGTTCCTAAAACAGGTAGCTACAAACAACAATATTATTATTATATTTAGTAAAATATGATTATTGACCGACGCTTTGGCCGAGTGGTTAAGGCGTGTGCCTGCTAAGTACATGGGGTTTCCCCGCGAGAGTTCGAATCTCTCAGGCGTCGTATGTTGTGCACAAGTTTTCTGGCGTATCATTTTTATTGGTCAAAATCTGCTGAGGATTATTCTCATTTTTTTTTTATTTATACTACAGTACGTATGAAAGGGGTGTTGTTTGCGAGGAAATCTATATAGCATAATGGATGTTGGTGGTTAAATTGGGGGAAAATAAATCACGATATATATTGATCTTTTGTCAATATCAAATTAATGATGTATAATTTTTTAGCAATATTTAGGGTGAGATCTTTTATTATAAAGATATTATAAATATTTCTCAAATAACAAGGGAAAGGAAACTAAATAATCTATTTTTTCTTGATTGTATTATTCTTACGTAATGCTCTAGTATGAGCTTGCAACTGGTAATCTAGCAAAAAATTGAAAAATTGCAAGCACATAAGATTAAAAAGTTTATTCGAACAAAGGTATATACAGGATATGGATTACTGTTCCCAAATTGTTGCATTCCGTGTGAGATCTGAGCGAGTGGTAGCTAGATGCCTAGATTCCACTTTCCATAACATAATATCCATCTTTCTGTGCCGTGTCCATATATACAAACCTTTATATATTTATATTCTTATAATTAGTTTCTTTCCTCTTCACAGTTCTTTCAGAGTAGCTTATGTCTAAAAGACAAAGGCCCAACATTATATTCCTCACTATTCATCCATACCCTTGGTCTCTACAATCATCACTCCAATCGGTCCATTCCCTTACGCTAATATTTTCCCGGAAAATTCTCTGACAAAATCAAACACCACCCCCTACATGCTCAATTTCTTTGATTCTCTCAAAGCTCGAAACTTTTGCGCATAACTCCAAATGGGTCTCAAAGGTTTCGTGGAAGGAGGCATTGCTTCCGTCGTTGCAGGATGCTCCACCCACCCTCTCGACCTCATCAAGGTCCGAATGCAGCTCCAGGGCGAGACCACCCAACCCGCCCTCGCCTTACACTCTACCTCCACCCACGCGCCGCCGCATCCTCCCGCTCCCAAAGCCGGTCCAATTGCCGTCGGCATCAAGCTTGTGCAACAAGAAGGCGTCGTCGCCCTTTACTCAGGAGTATCCGCCACCGTCCTCCGGCAGCTCCTCTACTCCACCACCCGCATGGGCCTCTACGATATGTTCAAGAATAAGTGGTCCGATCCCAATGCCGGCGGCAGCATGTCACTATCACGGAAGATCGCGGCGGGGCTGATTGCCGGCGGAATCGGCGCTGCGGTTGGAAACCCCGCTGACGTGGCAATGGTCCGCATGCAAGCTGACGGAAGGCTCCCGCCCGCCCAACGACGGAACTATAATTCCGTGTTGGATGCCATCACAAGGATGGTTAAGAATGAGGGTGTCACTAGTCTCTGGCGCGGTTCATCATTAACGGTGAATCGCGCAATGCTGGTGACAGCCTCACAATTGGCCTCCTACGACGAGTTCAAGGAGATGATACTGAAAAAGGGATTGATGCGTGATGGGCTTGGGACCCACGTAACGGCGAGTTTTGCGGCGGGTTTCGTGGCATCCGTGACCTCAAACCCCGTGGACGTGATCAAGACTAGGGTGATGAACATGAAGGTGGAGCCAGGGGCGGAGCCGCCGTATTCCGGAGCGTTGGATTGCGCCATGAAGACGGTGCGCGCGGAGGGGCCTATGGCCCTATACAAAGGATTCATTCCTACGATTACGAGGCAGGGACCCTTCACGGTTGTGCTGTTCGTCACGTTGGAACAAGTTCGAAAGTTGCTGAAAAATTTTTGAGGTGTACCGTGGTGTCCAAGAACAAGCGATCCACACAAGATTTTTGTTTTTAAGACAAATTTTGTTTAGTCTTAAGATAGAATGTGTGTTATTTAATTTCTTCCTGTTATGATCCTTTAATTTAGGCCATGTTGATTATGTTGAAGCTAAGGTGCGAGAAAAAGACATATGGCGTGATGAACTTTTGTTTGTTCTAGAAGAAAGAGCAATAATAACTTGGATGTTAGTATAGATGAGATTGCATGCATAAAATGAAATTTATTTTATCCTTGACGTGGAATCTTGAGAGAGGAATGAAGAATACTTGTCATCGATACAGTTAATTTTAATTTCCTTATTATTTTGAATACAACTTCAATTCCGCAATCTTCCAACATAGCAAAAGAGACGTAAAAAACATGTGGCGAAAGATGTGTAACTTTCAAACAACACGTCTTTCTTTGTTAGATGAATTATGCTATGTGTGCACCAAAATCACTCGTTGATTAGTATAAAATATATATTGAAATATAAATACATAATAAAAATAAATTAAATTATAAATATATTTATATATAAATATATTGGTAACTGATTTTAATGTATAAATAATATTTTTGTTATTAAATATTAAAAGATTAACAAAATTTATTATTTTTTATTTTAATATTTAAAAGTATAAATTAAAAATATATGGTTAAATTATTAGACTAAAAATATGATTAGATACTCCTAATATTTAACTAAAATACATTTAAGTCTCGTGATTAGATACAAAATATATATAATTCTGGTAAAATCCTTTATCTATATGATATGAGACAAACTACTTTACGACCTATCCAAGTATATTTAAAGGATTTAATTTTGTTAAGGAAGCATTACAAACCGAAATAATAATTTACTCCTTGTTTTTTTTGGGTATGAGATTTGTAAGAAATGCTGAACCATATATATAAAGATTCTTCCAGTAACATAGGTAGCAATAGCATTTCCTCAGATGTTTTCTCTTTTGAGTCGGAAGATTTCAGTTCGTTAATATTGCTAATGTGATCAGACCCTCAAAAAAAAAAAAAAAAACGGAACATAGTTAGGTAAATGTTCAGCTCCAGTTGCAGGTAAGTATTGCTGTTGAAAGCAAGGGAAGCCCATATACCATGAAATTTTTTAGTTTTTAGTATGCTACATAAGAAAGATTAGTATCCACTGTTCCAAAAAACAATAACGAAGAAAAAGAAAGATTAGCATCTCAAGTCCCAAAAATTGAATTCTTTTGCAACTGCATATACTTCTCTTCTAATTTCTGTTTAGGGCTGCTATAAATATTAGTTAGGGATTTTAATGTGTGTTAAAATTACCCATTTAACCAATATATTCTTTGCATCCATATATGCTTTGTCTGTATTTTTTTTTTTGGATCGATATATTACTGTGCGTAATATCTTTTTGTATTTAATTATGCTGTGTTGTAATAAATTTCAAATTTTCATTAAAAAAAAAAATTCTACTCCTCTTTTTTTATAGATGTTAAAATGATATTTTTTTCTTTCTATTTGTAAAATATATACTCTCTTTTTTTATAATTTTTAAAATTTTTTATCTTTAATCTATTTTAAATTTTTTGTGTTAACTAACAATAATTTTATCTATTTTTAAAAAAAATAAATTATTTTTTATAAAAATATCTTTTAGCAAAAATTTTATTTTTTGTTATTAAATTTTATTTTCTGAAATAATTTTTTAATAAATTATTTTTTTATTGATTAAATTATATTTATACCAAAATATTTTTTTTAAAGAATTAGGAAAATCTGAAAAGAAAGCCATATGGAGAAGGAAAAGTATGGATCCTCTAAGGACAACCTTCAAAAACAAAGACGACTGTCATTTGTGTTTTTTTTTTTAAATAATTTGAGTATTACAAAAATAATTTAATCATTAAAATTTTTTTAAAAGAAGATTTTAATAAAAATACAATTTAATCAGTAAAAAATAATTTGTTAAAAGGTATTTTGATAAACAAAATTTAATCATAAAAAAATAAAATTTGTTAAATGATATTTTTATAAAAAATAATTTTTAAAAAGAAATAGGTAAAGTTAACATTAGTCAACATAAAAAATTTAGAATGAATTAAAGATGAGATTTTTTAAAAGCTATAATGGAGGAGAGTGTACATGTTACAAATAAAAAGGATGAGAATGTCATTTTAGCATCTTTCAGATGATGAGAGTGTAATTTTCTCAAAAAAAAAAAAAAAAACAATGTAATAATTCTTGTAGGTGAAATATATCTTTTGAGTAAAAGATAAATAGGTCCCTAACCTTTATGACATCAGACATTTAAGTCTCTAAGGATTGAAAAATATATTTACATCACTCACCTTCCAAAACGCATGATTATACCCCTCCGTGTAGTTGGAGTTGAAAACGGTAACGGAGAATATTGATTTAGAAGGGAGAGTGATGATGTGTCTATTATGGTGATGATATGGATGGTTGGCAAAAAGTTAATGGACAATTAGATCCTTGTGCTTTAAAACATTGTTGTTTTGACACTGAGCCCTCTTTGTTCAAAATCTATCAAAGCCATGGCCATTGATGGTACTCCTGGAACTTGGTGGGAGTGAGGAACGATTGTCCATGGCGGGTGAAGGGGGTTCTTCATGCACAAGACCTGGAGTAGGTAGACAAGAGATATCCGTTTCAACCAGGAGTGGTTGCATCGTACCAGGAGGAGATGAGAGAGATGGATTGCGCCAAAGTGCTTCTTCAGCGTATATGTCATTCTCTATAAATCAAGAACACCAATTAACCCTAATAGAATGTATCTCAGGTTCCCATACTTCAAGGTAAGTTCATGTTTTCTCAATTTTTGGATGAAGTTGGAGTGTGTCTAATTAGTTGATGTTTTGGTAATTTTCTGCAGGTTAAACAATGGTACTGTAGATATATATTTTTTTTTGCAGGCATAAAGACTTAAGCATTAAATGCTAAAGATTATGGTGAGAGAATAGATGTTGAAAAACAGCATTTTAGAAGGCAAGAATTTGAAAAAAAAAATGAAAGATTTGGAGAAGAAATTGTTGTCTTTAGAAAAGAAAAAATCTATGAATTTTTGACCTACTGTGATTAATGTAGTTATTGCTATTCTTGCTGTATATTTCTTAAACGGATGAAGACGGTTGATGTACTTGTTGATGTTGTAATGAAAATTGCAACTGCTGGCTGTGTAATGTAAGTCTATTTTGGACTCATTTAAATTTATTTATTTTTTTGCATTAAAAATAATTAAACAAGAACACAAGTCACAGATTATATAAGGTAGTAATTCTAAATAGATTATAACTACATAAATAATACTATCATAAGATAAGCATAGTTATCAATATCTGTTTCTGGCTTAATCCTAAATACGAAGACCACAATATAAGTTTGCACAAAACAATAAAATGAATATATGGCATGGAATCAAGTTTGCCAACTAAAATAACTAGAAAACATTGTTTAATTGCTACTATTAACTAGGACAAAAAATAGAATTTATGCAGGTATGTTCAGTTCTTCTGATTCTTGGAGCTAGGATTAGGGATGAACTTAAAAATTCTTGTAGTATCACTCTTTCAAGGTCTCTTTTGATAGTTCTCTACTGGTGCTGGGGTTTGAGTTTGTGGAAGAACTATTGCTGGATTTTCAGTTGTTGGGGCCTTACAATTGCTTGTTTGGGTCTAAATTTAGAGGCAACAACTTGGAGCTAGGGTTGGCTCATTCTTGACAGCTGGGATGGAACCCTGAATGTAGTTTGGACTAGAGCAGATGGTACTGACATATTTGAAGCATTCTGGCCAACAACATTACTCTGTAAGATTGACCTAAATACACAATAGATTCAAATTGTGGGCTAAGAAGTAGATTTTTGTATTTAAAGTAAAGAAAGTCTAGTGGGCTAGCACTTAACCAGCAAAAGAAAAGTGAGTAGTCCCATATTATTATATGTAATCTCATACCATTAAAAACACTAATGATGGCTGTTTAATGGCTACAAATCACAAAATCTTTTGACTCTTAGAACTCCTCTTTAAAGTATATTGTTTAAGAAGGTCTTACAGTTAATTGTGCTGGCACAGTGATTGTTTCAATAGCTTTTTCACCTTGTGATTGGTTAACATCCTAGTTAACAATGAGCTGATAGATTAACTTAATGGACACATTAGTCCCTATACTATATTAAAAATGGCATAATAACCACTAACTTATATTGAAGTATACAAATATATCCTTGAACTTGAATATGTATAATTTAATCCTAAATATGTACTTGCTTACCTCTGGTTGAGGTGCTGATAGTGAAAGGGGAAGCAAAACTAATGCTTGTGAGTTAGTAGCAGACTTCTTAGGCTTCTTCTGCTTTGGATTTCAATTGGAGTTGCTTGGTGCTCCTTTGCAGGTCTTATAATTGTGCCCTTTCTCATTTCATTTGCTACATGTGACTTGAAAGCTCTTTTTCAGCTTGTCCCCTTAAATATGAGCCTCAGCTGAGTCCCCGTGGCGGTTCTGCATCTTTGGCCTCCTAATAGGCCGCTTGATGGGTGGTGGAGCAAGCCGAAACAAGTCAGTTCTAGTCCAGAATTTCTCATTGGGAACTGGTTGAATGCAATGTGCATATGTCTTGTGAATGGATTCCATGCATAGCCAGGGATGCACATAATCATGTGCCTGATCATGTCTCTTTCTTATTACAACAATAGCATGTATGCATGGCATCCCTGATGCAAAGACAAATCACATTTATACTAGAATTCAACCAAAATAAGAATTAAAACAAACTCTCGTAAATTAAACCATTCACCAGTCAATTGCTATTTGTTGCATAACATGTATGTTTGATGAGATCCACATCTACTTTGGTTGCTTTTCGACTAACTTCAAATCTTTTTCTTTCATTGTCTCTCACCCACTCTTCAATCCACCTGTTGCTGAGTTTTATCATCCGCTATAGCCTTTTCTCCTGGACGGGTGCAAGCTTTCCAGGATAGTGTTCTAGTAGCCTAATGTGCTTAGTCATTTGCCTCATCAAATAGCACCTGATTTCTTCACACATTGTCAATATTTGTTTGCGTATGTACTTTACAACTTTTGTGTTAAACACCTCACATATGTTGTTTGTAAGGTTATCGACCTTAGGTCCGTGGCTGAAATAAGATTTAACTCAAGTGGCAGGGTCAAACTTCATCAAATATTCCCATGCAGCCTTATTAACCTCTTTCAGCTTCTCCATGGTCTCTTTAAACTCTGGTATTATTGTGCACTTAGCACACTCTCAAACTATCTCTCTGATATACAGGACCTTAGAACGATTGATGAAGTTCTTTCATATATGCATGACACAATTTTGATGGTGTGCATTCGGTATGACCTCTTTTAATGCTGGTAGCAAACTCTACAAGCATATCATGTTGCGAACATATATTATTGCAACAGTAGCCTAGAATAGTGCAATATAATAACCAAAGTATACTAGTATATTGTTATCAAAATAAACCGTAAAATAAGCAAAGCATACTAGTTTAATCTTATCAAAATAAACATATGTTATCAAAATAAACAATATAATAAGGATAGCATACTAGTCTTTATCAAAATAAACATGTTATCAAAATAAGATAAATCTTATCAAAATAGGAATTAAATAACCAAAGTATACTAGTCTAATATATTTACCTTTTGTTGGTCGGACATAAAGTTCCAACCAAATTGAGTAACTTCACCCAAGTTTTTCTGAAACAGTGTGAGGAACCACTTCTATGATTTCTTAGTCATTGATCTTGCAACACCATAAGCCACCACATAAAATTGATTGTTTGCATCCTGTGCCACTATTAAAAATAGTTGGTCTCCATGGTATGTTTTTAGAAAAGCTCCATCAAGATGGATAAACGGCCTATATCCACTCTTGAACTCTTGCTTACAATCCTCAAAGCATATATAAATTTTGTCAAAAACAGGGGAAATTGTGGGATAGGTTTGACATCTAATCTTGCTATCGACCTGAGATTACTCTTAATTATCGCCAAACTGTATTCCCTAAGCTTCCCATACTGCTCTTTTTCATTTTTCATAATCCTCTCTTTTGTCTCTTTCACTACCCTGTAAACCATCTTCGAATGCACCACCAAGTCAAACTCTTCTCTAAGGAAGTCAATTGCTTCATTAATCGTTATATAAGGTTGAGTTGTCATTCTCTTCTCCACTTTCTTACTGATCCATTGCTGATCAGTAGCATTACTACCTAAATTTCTTGCACAGGTATGTTCTGCCTTGTAGGTCTTCACTTGGAAGCATAACAGTGTATTATTATAGGATAAATGTGACATCCACGGACAGTCCTTACCCTTGCAGCCAACTCTTACTCTTTCTTTATCATTTTTAATCCAAATTAGTTCCCTCCCTTCAGATATAAACATATTCCTTATCACCTCCTTGAACCTATCAATGGTTGCAAACTTAGTTCCAACTTCAAATCTACCCTCCCCAAACCCATATTCGTCATCAAACTCTGAAAATTAATGTTTGTATTCCTCATCTTTCGAAGACACTGGTGTGTGAAGCTCTTCTGATTCATACTCATGTACAGGGTCATCATCGTCTGAATCCACCTCTTCCACATAAAGTCCGATCGGAGGCATATTATTGGTTGCACAGTAGGACCAGATCCTCTAGGATGTACAGCATGCCCAGTTTTTGTGGGCTTTACAATAGGCCCAATTCTTTTGGAACCACCACTTTCACTTGCACTCCTTGGTCCAGCTCTTTTTTTAACCCTAGTTAACTCTGCCCTTTTCCCAGCTTCACACTGATCTTCTTCTTTGACACAATCTTCTCCTTTTCTTTCAAATTTTTTTTCTCTTAATCCCATCATCTTCATAATCAAAGCCAGAATAATCCTCATCTGAAACAGTTTCAGTCACAGCAGGAGGAGGTTTATATAGTTCGTCCTCCACACTTTCATGCCTATCATTGTCTGTTGATGATTATGACTGAATCTCTCTCAAAATATCATCAATATCAAATGGATCATCAAATTCTTCCACCTCCGTTTCTGCAGCAGCTTCTACTTTTCCAGCATTATCTACTATCTCTGGCTCATCAACAGAGGGGTCGAAATATATGTAAAACTCATTAGTCTTTGAATTCCTCAGCTTCTTCTCTTGAAGCTCATTGATTCTTGCATTCCCCCTCAAAATGTGCAGCCCAAATTCAGTATCACTACTAGTTGGGTCATACCAATAAACTGCCTTATAGGAGGCATATCCCAAACCTTTGAACAATGTTACCAAGTCTCCAAAATTCACGAAGCCTAAGTCTATCTTCGGAAAGTTTTCAACTTTTCCATTAAAATACACAAGAGTTCCACTGAGTATTCTACTAAAATGATCTCTGTGATGAAAAACGGTAACCGCATATAAATCATCCATCTACATTAACAACATATAAATAAATTAAAGATTACATTCCACAAATTATATATAAACCCTTGTAAAGATACACAATCACAGATTAAACCCTACAAACCATATATAAATCCTAGCTCAAATCCCCCGAAATTTTGGAATCACTCAACTCCGCATAATTTTTTCTTCTTTTACACGAATGAAAACATGAGATAATAACTAAACTCAAAATCGTGCATTATATTGTCACAGTCATTTAAACACCAACACACATAGCATCAAAGATTTTTCTTATCTCTATAGAAGAAGGCAGCTTCTTCACCAACGATACTTATTGTTACTTTTGCCAATCACAACTTTAACTAAGCACAACACTACTTTGAACTGGAAGACGTTTTTTGGAGGGAGAAAGATGTTGTTTGTCTTATGGAGATTACGAAGAGGTGAAGTGAGGTGGGAGATTACAACAACGTCGTTTTGATACACAAGGATCTAATTATCCATTAACTTTTTGCCAATCATCCACATCATCACTGTAATGGACACATCATCACTCTCCACTCCAGATCAGTATTCTCCGTTACCGTTTTCAACCTTAACTACACACGGAAGGGTATAATTGTCATGCGTTTTAAAAAGTGAAGGATGTAAATGTATTTGTCAATCTTAAGTGACTTAAATCTCCGCAATAAAAATAGCATAAACCTATTTATTATCTTTTACTCATATCTTTTTGTTTGTATCACGTGTCAATTAGTACGATCATTCAAATTTTTAAGCGATTATTAAAATTGCAACTTTGGATAATCCGAATTCAACTAGAAAACAGTACTGAAGAATCTATTAGAACTTGAGCTCAACTCAATTATTAATTCCTCATTCAAGTTGAATTGTGGTCTTACCCTGTTTCAGTACATAGCATTATCTCTGAATATTGTTTCCTTTTGCTGGGACACTTTAGAATCGCTAAAACCAATGCAACCAACCTCATCATGTTCACTAAGAACTCTAAGCAACCCAAATTTCAATAACAACGGTACTAGCTAGTGATACCCTACATGCATGAAAAGATAATTCATTCATTCATTCATTCATTCATGTAAATGTGCCCAAAGCTGCTGTTTCTTTTTAATTCAACCCCAATCACATTTCCAGCTCAAAAAATGCTGCCACCAAATTAAAGTATATGTTAAGTGCTTCTCTGAAAACTAAAAATAAACTAATGATAACGAATATTATTACAAGCCTTCAAGGACAATATATAACTCTTCTTCTTCATTTCTCTTCTAAGTGTAATCAATATATAGAAAACTAAAATTAGGATTAAATAACATATCTGAATTTTTATTTTAATCGTGAAGGATCAATATATAGAAAACCAGGTCATAGGAGAGGATAATTCATGGGGTTTTAATAAGCCCATTGCTATGGTCCAATTCCATATTCGTAATGTTGTAAAATGATTAATAATGTGCAAGTCATATTAGCATACGAGTTACATTATGAAGTGCCGTGGATAGCATACTAGTTTGCAGACTTGTTAAGGAAGACTGCATGTGTGTGTATATATATATATATATGAATTTTCCATAACCATAAATCATGATCATCATGTGATATGATATACGAATGGTTACTTGAATTGCACATTTTCAATGCATCATAAGCTAAATCCATCAGCAACATGTGTCAAAGGAGGATTATTCCTATCTTTCTCTATTGTGCTGTACCGAGTTTACTAATAACAGCTTTTCCATTTGTTTTTTTTTTTTAATCCAAGATTCTTTGTGGTTGTGTTAGATACTTGGAGTTTTATATATATTCACAAGTGCCAAAGCACAAGGGCCACACATGGAGACAGCATTGGTCTGCAAAAGACTCACACATATATATACATACTGAGGGAGAGATTCCCTTTTTTAAATGAAAAAAAGTGCTTACGGTTATGGAGTGGCAGGAGTAGCCATTAATACTGTGGCCTTTAATTTTTGTTGAGGCTACTTTCAATTTGTGTTAATTAAGCACTCTCTCAAGTGAGATTGGATCCACTAAAGTTTGCTTTTGGATCATGCAAATTAATACTAAAAGTCATACTTTTCATTGCACTGTTGTGATAAGAACGGAATGAATGTCCATTTATAAAATTGGGCGGCTAATCTTTTTTATAAAGAAGGAATCACTTTTTAAGATAAACTTAAAATTAATGAAGGTTGAAAACAAAAGCTTGTCATCTGTATAAATAATAAAAACGACGATTGAAATACTACACAACAATAAACATTCTCCTTTTTCTTTATACACTGTTAATCTCTCTCTCTCTATATACATTACTTCATATAAATATATGAATCATTCTTATTGAGTTAATTATATTAATATTAGATACTTCTATTTATATATTTTTATTTTATATTTAATACATCTTTTTTATTTATTTATTTTACAACACGCTATCAACACGAGATTCTGATCAAATTTTAGGAAGATTCAGGTAACAAATTTTTATTATGTCAAAGCTCTCTCATATTGAATTTAATGCTCTTGATATATCTGAAAAGAACTATTTATCATGGATACTAGATGTTGAAATTCATCTTAATTCAATGGATCTTGGACATATCATTTAGGTTGAAAATAATGTATCCCAAAAGGATAAAGCCAAAGCCATGATCTTTCCTTCGTTGTCATCTTGACGAAGAATTGAAAAATGAATATCTCACATTAAAAGATCCTGTAGATCTGTGGAAAGACCTTGAAGAAAAGTATAATCATCAAAAGACGGTGATACTTCCTCAAGCCCGATATGAATGGACGCACTTGCGTCTACAGGATTTTAAATCTATAAATGAATATAATTCAGCAATGTTTCGAATAACCTCACGAATGAAGTTATGTGGGAAAAAGATAACTGATAATGACATGTAGAGAAAACTTTCTCAACCTTCCATGCCTCGAATGTACTCCTGCAGCAGCAGTATCAAGAAAAATGATTTAAAAAATATTCTGAGCTAATTTCTTGCCTTCTTGTTGCTGAATGCAACAATGAGTTGCTCTTAAAAAATCATGAAGCACGCCCAACTGGCGCCGCACCATTTCCTGAAGCAAATACGCAAATTATTACCTAAGAAGAGGTAAATGTCAAGGTTTTAGTAACAAGAAAAATTATGGAAGGAAGAATAATTATGTTCACAAGAAAGGATCTCACCAGAAGTGGGATAAAGAAAGAAATATTGGGCAAAATAAATCAACAGAGGATAAATATTTCCGTTGTGGTAGAAAAGGTCATTGGTCGCGTACCTATCGTACCCTAAGGCACCTAGTTGATCTTTATCAAGCATTCTTGAAAAATGATGACAAAGAAAAGGAAACAAATTTTGTTTTAAATGATGCTGAAAATTCCACCACTCATTATAATGTATCTAACTTCTTTGAGGATCTTGAAGGAAATATTGGTCATTTGATCAATGATGGAATAGTTTAATATGTGAGATTGTTAAGTATTCATATAAAAAAATAATGTAAGAAACTTATTGTTAAGTTTTATTTCTATGCATCTGAATTTCAAATATGATGTATAATAAAATATTTATGAATTTCAAAATTATTGAATGTGCCAAGATAATAATAATAAAATTTTTAGTATATACTATACTTCTTAGAAAAATATTTTCAATCAAGAAAATAATTTTACTGTACAAATATTTCTACTTATTTTATTATTATTTGTCTTTGAAGAAAATGGCAAGGATATATAATGAAGATGTATGCCTTGCAGATATTGCAAGTTCGCACACCATTCTCAAAAGTAATATATACTTTACCTATCTTGTGCCAAAAAAAATATGTTAATACTATTATTGGCTCAGGCAATGTGATAGAAGGCTCCGGAAGAGCTATAATTTTGTTTCCTGGAGGAACGAAATTCATAATAAATAATGCAATATATATTATCTACTAAGTCTCTAAGGAACTTATTGAGTTTCAAAGATATTCGTCGAAATGGATATCATATTGAAACAATGAATGAGGGAAATAATGAGTACTTATGTATCATAACTCATGATTTAAATAAAAAGGTTAAATTAGAAAAGTTACCATCACTCTCATCTGGATTATATTATACTAAGATTAGTGCAATTGAATCACATGCCATTATAAACCAGAAGTTTACTAGCCCAAATAAATTCATAACTTGGCATGATCAATTGAGTCATCTGGGAACAACCATGATGCGGAAAATTATTGAAAACTCACATGGACATTCACTAAAGAACCAGAAAATTCTTAAATCTAGTGAATTTTGTTGTGCTGCATGTTCTCAAAAAAAGTTAATTTTAAGGTCATCGCCAGTAAAGATTGGATTTGAGTCCCCTGAATTCTTAGAAAGGATTTAACGCAATATATGTGGACCTATTCATCCACCATATGGATCTTTTAGATATTTTATGGTCTTAGTAGACGCATCTTTGAGATGGCACATGTGTGCTTATTGTCTTCTCACAACCTGGCGTTTGCGAGATTACTTGCTAAAATTATTCGATTAAAAGTACAGTTTTCAGAAAATTTATCAAAGCAATTCGTCTTGATAATGCTGGTGAATTTACTTCCCAAACTTTTGATGCCTATTGTATGGCTAATGGAATAAGTGTTGAATATCCAGTAGCTCATGTTTACACACAAAATGGGTTAGCAGAATCACTTATTAAATGCCTCTAATTAATTGCTAGACCCTTACTTATGAGAACAAATATCCCAACCTCGGCTTGGGGCATGCTATTTTGTATGCCACAACACTCATTCGTGTGAGGCCAACAAGTTACCATCAGTTCTCTCTTATGTAATTAGCTTTTGGCCAGCAGCCAAATGTTTCCCATTTAAGAATATTCGGGTGTACGATATATTTTCGTAGCACCACCTTCTCGCACCAAAATGGGACCCAAAAAAATTAGGGATATATGTTGGATATGATTCTCCCTCTGTAATGAGGTATCTTGAGATACAAACTGGAGATGTATTGAAAGCCAGATTTGCATATTGTCATTTTTATGAATCAAAATTTTCAACATTAGGGGGAGATAATAAGTTTCCTGAGAAGGAACTTAATTGGACTGCATCATCCTTGATGCATTTAGATCCTCGATCAGGAAAATGTGAACTAGAAGTTCAAATGAATTGACTGATGCATTTTTCGATATAAAGAGGATAACCAAATCTTATATACCAGCAAAAAATGCCTCAATTCGAATTGATGTCCCAGTTGGACAAGTGGCCATGGAAACAAATTCACTCCAGAAGTGTGGTATATCGGTTGGTTCCAAAGACAAAAATTATCGATAAAAAAGAGGTAAATACTATTCCTGTAGAAAAAGACATAGTAAAGACACTTGCAGTTGTCTAAAACTCTGATATAGTTTTGACACCAGAAGACGTTCAGGTACCTGAAAATTGTGAAAATGATGAGATCTTGATAAATTATGTCTTTACAGGAGAGAAATGAGACTGAAATAAGACAATTGTCGTGAAATATTTGCATATAATGTGGCATTAAATATCATGCATGAAAGTAAGGATCTTGAACCAAGAACAGTCGAAGAATGTCGACAAAGGAATGATTGGTCAAAATGGGAAGAAGCCATAAAGGCTGAATTAGACTCACTTGTAAAATGTGAAGTCTTTGGACCTGTAGTCCATACACCAGAAGATGTAAAACCTGTTGGATACCGATAGGTATTTGTGAGAAAACGAAATGAGAAAAATGAAGTTGTGTACTACAAAGCCTGACTTGTGGCACAAGATTTTTCACAAAGGCTCGGTATAGATTATGAAGAAACATATTCTCCTGTAGTGGATGCAATAACATTGCGTTATTTGGTTAGTTTATCCGCATATCATAAACTACATATGCATTTAATAGATGTGGTAACAGCCTATTTATATGGATCATTAGATCGTGATATCTATATGAAAGTCCCTGAAGGACTAAAGATATTTAAACCATCAAATGAATATTCGCAAGGGTTATACTCAGTCAAATTGCAAAGATCTTTATATGGTTTAAAGCAATCTGGACGAATGTGGTATAATCATCTTACTAAGTATCTGGTCAAAAATGGATTCAAGAATGATGATATCTACCCGTGTATTTTCATAAAGAAATCTGCATCTGGATTCATTATAATTGTTGTGTACATTGATGATTTAAATATCATTGGAACTTCTGAAGAGATTCCAACAATTATAAAAACTCTAAAAGAAGAGTTTGAAATGAAAGATCTTGGAAAGACTAAATTTTACCTCGGCCTGCAGATCGAGGATACAAAAAATAGAATCTTTATTCATCAAACAATATACACAGAAAAGATCTTGAAAAGATTTTATATGGATAAGTCACATCCATTAAGTACCCCAATGATCATAAGGTCTTTGGATGTGAAAAATGATCAATTCCGTCCTAAGTAAGAAAATGAAGATATCCTTAGTTCTGAAGTACCATATCTTAGTGTCATTGGAGCGCTAATTTATCTTGCTAATAATACACGACCCAATATATCATTTGCTGTGAATTTACTAGCAAGGTATAGTTCCTCTCCAACCAGAAGATATTAGAATAAAATCAAACAAATCTTTCGATATCTTCATGGAACGGTTGACATGGGATTGTTTTATCCATATGAATCCAAGTCACAATTAGTTGGCCATGCAGATGCTGGATACTTGTCTGATCCACATAAAGGGAGATCTCAAACAGGATACCTATTCACATATGGTGGTACATCTATATCATGGAGGTCCACGAAACAGACGATAGCAGAAACCTCCTTTAATCATGCTGAAATACTAGCGATACATGAAGCAAGTTGCGAGTGTTTTTGGTTCACGAGTTTGATCCAATATATTTTGTCATCATGTGGACTGATTGACCATAAGATAGCTCCAACTGTCCTGTTTGAAGATAATACAGCATGCATAGCTCAACTTAAGGTGGATAATCAAAGGTGATAGAACAAAGCATATTTCTTCCAAATTCTTCTTTACCCATGATCTCCAAAATCAAGGGACAATTGATGTACAACAGATCTGCTCAAGTAATAATTTGGCGGACTTATTCACAAAGGCACTTCTAAAATCCTCCTTTGAAAATTTGGTACATCAGATTGGGATGTATCGATTTCGAGATGTTAAATGATGTCGACAAGAGGGGAAGACTATACTCTTTTTCTCTTTGTCAGATTTTTTCCCATTGAATTTTTCTTGATAAGATTTTTAATGAGGCAGTCCCCATCATCAAAGGATATTGTACTCTTTTTCCTTCACTAAAGTTTTTTTTTTCCATTGAATTTTTCTTTAGTAAGGTTTTAACGAGACAATAATCCTAAATGGGCATCCAAAGAAGAGTGTTGTGATAAGAACAGAATGAATACCCATTTATAAAATTAGGCGGCTAATCTTTTCTATACTGAAGGAATCACTTTTCAAGACAAACGTAAAATTAATGAAGGTTGAAAACAAAAACTTATCACCTGTATAAATAGTAGAAGCAACTATTGAAACAATATACAGTAATAAATATTCTCTTCTTTCTCTATACACTGTTAATCTCTCTATTTACATTATATTACTTCATATAAATATATAAATTATTTTCATTAAATTAATTATATTAATATTAGAACCTTTTATTTATATATTTTTATTTTATATTTAGTATATTTTTTTATTTATTTATTTTACAACAGGACCATCATATATACCTAAGTAAGGAGAATAATCGAGCAAGGATAAATCTCTAAGACTCTAACAACAAAATAGGATTGATAATAGTAATACACGTGATTTGATTTTGAGCTACATGGTGTATCTAAAGTATAGGGTTTTTTTATTTAAAATAATAAAATACAATTTTGATTGAATTGTGTAAACTAATTTTTACTGGATACGTGTGTAATAGTGGTCTCAATATCTAAGATATATTTAACTTGACTGCATATAGAGTGTAACACCCTATCACATAGAGCTTTATGCCTAGGATATAAAACAGAGGTGGCGAGGCGCTACGACCTCTAAAATAAATACATACATATAATAACAGAAAGAATATAATAAACTAGAAGTCTTGAAAAACAGGCAAAACAAAATCGCAAAATAAAAAGCGCAACGCTCAGGAAACGAGATTACTTGCGTGCTAAAAAACCTAGAGATCATAGGTGTAACTAAGTAAAAAGAGGAGATAGAAAATCAAAAGTACAGAATATCAAGCTCCTAACTCAGCCTGCGAAGCTAAGGATGGCCAAAGAATATTTACATATATATACATATCCCGAAAATCCAAAATACATAACTGAAACCCTAACTCTCCTTAAACTTCTAAGAGGAACAAAATAAACAAGATAGTCGGAGAGAAGGCTAGGTACATATATACATAAACTAAACAGCAAAAGAAACCCAGAAACCACTCCGCTTTAGAAGTCCAGATGCCTACCGAGGAGCCTCCCGACCTGCATCTGAAAAACAACAACACAGTATGGGTGAGAACCGGAGGTTCTCAGCATGATAAAGGTGCCATGCACATAATATATAAGGTTCTGAGAATGCTAGAGGCAATCCTAGAACGCCGACACTCAGATTATAAAGCTTAAGCACTAAACAGAAACCACAAAGGGGTAGGTGTTCTAAGGAAAATCTAAACTGAGCTTAACTTAATCTTAACCTTACCCTGATCACCTTTCCTCCGTTCCTTCATCTCTAGTGAGTTTGCACAGACAGACAAACAGACAATTGCAAGCACAGGTAGGAGACAAATAGTGCAAGTAACAAATATAGCAATTAACAAGATATATACAGTTAGGCACTCCCAAATAATGCATAGCAAACAAACAAACATAATGCACATGATGTATGCTGTCCTATGGCTGATGAGGCTCATCTGTCGGTTATCCAGCCAACCCGACAAGTCCGAAACCCTTGGACTGTCCCTCGTCGTGCATTCCCATGAGTCTATGAATAGCTTTTTCTCATTTCATTCATACATTCATACATTCATATATAACTTACTCAATGGGGGATATCCATTCCCGGGAATTTATACGTGTCCGATTTGGAACACGTGGTGGCAAGCCACGACTCTGTACCCAGAAAAACTCGTATCTCAGATAACATTAAGTTCATAAGCCGCATAATATTCATAACCATTCATATTCATTACATAATCATTCAGCATAGCCTTGGCATCATATAGTCGTCATACATACACATCTTCCTCATACAACTCATCTTTAACCTTTACTTCATATATAATTCATATATTCCTCATACATACTCATTTTCCTCATTTAATTTTGTTACCTCTATTTTCTCTGTTTTATCGTTTAACTTTTACTTCATCCCAAAGTTACCTCTATTTCATAGCTTCAACTAACTACTAGGCTTATTATTATATTTTATAACTAAAAGAATGAAAATAGAGGTTTAGAAGATTGAAATTCTGTTTTAAAAATATAAAATTCAGTTTTGCAGAAAATAGAGGCCACGCGCACACGTCAGCCACGCGTATGCGTGGGCGTGCAAGTTTGGCCCATGACGCGTACGCATTGGTTTGTTCGCGTACGCATGCATGGGAGGCAGTAACCACCACATGCGAATGAGGGTTCCGTGTATGCAAAAGTCTCATGTCACACGTACGCGTGAGCCACGCGTACGTGTGAGCGTACGGTTTACCAAAAATTTTACTTAGTCTGAAAACTACAAATTCACCATTTTAAACCTCAAACTTCCGACGCGCATAACTTTTTCGTCTTAAAATATTTTCCATTCGATATTCAAACGGCATAAACTTCACGGACCCAATTTTTATACAAAATAAGTTTGAAATCATTTGGAGGTCCGGAAGCCAAGTTATGGCTCGTCGAAGTTCGGCCAAAAACTAATTTTCACAAAAACTTCAAAACCTCATTTTCATTAAAACCAAACTCAAATCCCACTTCCTATACATATATCCAGCATAACAACATACCAATTAAAATAGCAAAACTTCCAAATCCTACCTCAATCAATTATAATCCCATATACATACTCTCATCCCTAATTTCATCACTTAAATCAACAAGTTTCATCAACAATCCTTCACAAAATGCATATTCACCCTCATACCTTAGCAAACAGCATCAATTCACCATATAGCATTTTATCACCAACATCAACAACATGAAATAACCATCAATCCATCCTCCTGCTCATTCAACATCCTTCATAAGTCTTACTAAGCATTAAGTACAATCATGCATTCAACCTATCCTATGGTCATCTAGCCTAAGTTTTCACAGAATATTATATATTAAATACGTGAAACCTAAACCATAACTTGGCCGATTTCTACGTATTACCCGAGACAACCCACTAATGCACCGAACACGGCCCCAAGAGGTCCGGAATCACTAAGGCGACATCATCCAACCTCCACCAAGTCTCAAGTGTCCACAAATCAAGCTCCAATTAATATATATACACCTAACTTCACATTACCACACATATACATATCCAAATTTAATACCCAACACACAAAATTAGAGAATTAACTAGAGTTCTAGGATTCACACCTTACCAATGGAAATTGGGACAAGACTCGACAAGTCCACCAAGTTAATTTGATCTTAAACACCGAAATTTAACAATTTCAACATCTTTGCTCATGGATAGTGAAACTGAGAAAATCAAGGAAGGATATGTGGATTCCTTACCTTAAAATGTACCGAATTTTGTAGAGCTTGACGCTGCGATCGCGTGGCCGCAAACGAATCGTCAATCGAAGTTCTAAATTAAAAGTTACGTGGATTTGAATGAAATCAAGGGCTTATGTTCATGGAGGTGTTCTCTCCCCTGTTTCTTGCTTAACTTAGCGTTTGCATGTGAAATGAGAAGGAGGAGGAGCTGAGTTCATTTATTTAGTGATTTGAGTTAGGCCCACGGGTTCGGTTTGGGTTCAGTTCAACCGATTTGATTTGACCAGTTCGGTTCGACCGGTTCGATTTGTTTGGCCCAATTTTGGGCCAAATTTTTTAAAATTAGTGTCAAAATTCTTATTTTAATTAGTTCTATCCTATTTTAATATAAAATTCATATTTCTAAATTTTTTTATTAAAAATTAATTTATTGATTAATTATTTACTAATTTTACGTAATTTAAAAAGAGTGCAGCCGAGATTTATTTATTTGAGTAATTTTATTAGTTTTACTGGATTATATGTGCTTAGAGAATATTAACAAATTAAATGTGACTTGACACGTAATTGGGGCATTAGATTTTGAGATTGATATATTTATCTCTTTATTTAATTAGTTAATTAATTAACATGTTAATTATATTTTGATTTAGTTAATTTTAGTTGATATGTTAGAATATTTAGATTTAATTCGTTAAAAAATATATTAGACTAGTGACATGTTGGAAGAGTAGTAGTTAGGAGTAAATATTAGAATATGATTAATTATATATGTAGTTGTTTTTTTTTCGAAAATTTTATTATATTAACATATTATTAAATAATTACGTTTTATGATTACCTTTGAAAAATTGAACATTTTTTAATTAAAATATTTATTTACTTAATTACAATATTTAATTACATTAAAATATTTAACTACTCAATTTTAAAATGTAATTAAATTATATTTTATTATTTAATTATAATTAAGTTATTCTTAATATTGTTATACACAATATAAGTTAGAAATGACTAATCAACAGTATGTTTATAGACATCTCGATTGCTTTTGTTACGTCAAGTGACGTTGTCAATCTATTCTATTATCTGACATTCTACTACTTTACATTAGAGAGGTTGAGTTTGGACATTGATAAACTATTATTTTGTGATTTATTTTGTACTGAAATTAGGTGTTTTTATCAAGTCTTCACTCACTTATTCATATGAATTTGCATGGTTTTGCAATTCTTTCCTTGTGATATGACATAAGTGAAAACATGTTTCCTATGTTTTAGAAATATTAAAATTAATCATCCATTATTACCATTCGATGCCGTGATCTGTGTGTTGAGTGCTTTCAGGCTTTATAGGGCAGGAATGACTTAAAGGATGGAAAGGAAACATACAAAAATGGAAGGAAAGCACAAAATGGAGTTTTTGAAGAACCTGGAAGTGACGCGTCCGCGTAGACGACGCGAACGCGTGCTTTGCACAAACTGGCATCCGCGCGAACGCGCGCATGACGCGAACGTGTGACTCGCCCGAAATACAACTGACGCGGAAGTGTGCCTGACGTGACCACGTGGGAGAGCAGAACTCCAGATGACGCGACCGCGTGACCTACGCGGACGCGTGACAGATGCCACGTGCAGAAACTGCAGAAAACGCCCCCAGCGATTTCTAAAACCCTTTTTGGCCCAGATCCAAGTCCAAAAAACACAGATTAGAGGTTATAAAGTGGGGGAATGCATCCATTCAAGGGGAGGCATTCGATTATTCACTTTTCATAATTTAGATGTAGTTTTTAGAGAGAGAGGTTCTCTCCTCTCTCTTAGGTTTTAGGATTAGGATTCCTCTTAAAGGATTTAGGATTTCAACTTCCTCTCAGGTTCAATATTCCTTTTATATTTTTACTTATTCTAATGCTTTTATTCGTATCTGACTTATGTTACCAATTTGGCTTATGAACTCTTTATGTTTGGATTGATTTTCTTTATTTAATATAAATTGAGGTATTTCAGATTTATGATTCTTATTTAGCTTTTTATATTCTTGGCTTTAATTGATTAATTGGAGACTCTTGAGTTATCTAACTCATCGTGATTGATAATTGTTATTTTTGCTAATTGAATTGGATTCCACTAACTCTAGTCCCTCCTTAGGAATTGGCTAGGACCTGGGGATCAAACTAATTAGTCTACTTGACTTTCCTTTGCTTTAATGAAGGTTAACTAAGTGGGATTAAAACTCAATTTTCATCACCATCGATAAGGATAACTAGGATAGGACTTCCAAATTCTCATACCTTGCCAAGAGTTCTTTTCTTTTATTATTATTAATTTATTTATCCTGTCATTTAAATTACTTGCTTCTTATTTCAAAAAACCCCCAATTTACAAAACTCATAACCAATAATAAGAACATACCTCCCTGCAGTTTCTTGAGAAGACGACCCGAGGTTTAAATACTTCGGTTATCAATTTTAAAGGGGTTTGTTACTTGTGACAACTAAAACTTTTGTAAGAAAGGAATTCTTGTCGGTCTAGAAGCTATACTTACAACGGGAATTTATTTGTGAAAATTCTAGATCGCGCGAGAGTTTCGTTCTTCAAAAATGGCGCCGTTGCCGGGGAATTGCAAACGTATGCCTTATTATTGGTTATTGTAAATATTTTTCTTTTACTTGTTTATTTGTTTCTATTTTCATTTTTTTTAATTCTTATTAGCTACCATGAGTTCTCACCCCTCTCGCTTTGAGTTTGGTTCTAATATTGTTGAAGGGAATGAAAGCTATAGCAGGAACATGCATCAGGGTCAGAGCAATCAAGGATGGATGGAGCCACGAGGACTTGATCAACCCTTTGGGCGACAACACCCTCCACAGTATCACAGACGATGACCATTCTACAATGCATGCCAAGGCAATAGATACGGTGGATCCCTTTGTAGTTACCAATAAGTTTCACCCTGTACTTATGAACCACCCTCTCAACATAGCTTTGAACCACCACATTCACAAGTTCCTTTTCACCATTCACCATCGTATGACCCTTATCCACCACAATTCCAATCCAATTACTCCCAAGAACCACCACATTCTTATTATGAACCCTCTCCCCCAACCAATGAACCCTCATATCCACCCCAATCTCCAATGGATGACACCCTTCATGTTCTTCTTCAAGGACAAGTAAAGATGCAAAGGGACATACTGGAACTCACAACTGCCTTAACCGAGGTAGTGAATAAATTAGCTTCCCAACATCGGAGCACTCAGAGTACTCCCATGGCTACATGTGGAGAATCAAAAGAAGAGCGTAGCATGAAGGAGACACTAAAAACTTCGGTGGACAATGAGGAGCATGGCTTTGTACTGGAACAAGTGGAGGAAGCCATAATAGTTGTAGAGGAAGAAGTGGTTGAAGATTTAGGAGATGCTGAACCTCCATGGGAATCGAGAACTGTAAAAGATTCCGCCGAGAAGTTCGAATTTGATGCCAAGGAGGATAGTGCACAACCTCCAAAGCATATACCTTGTGAAAAATTGGACGGAACAGACCAAGAAATTGATTCCATAGGCAGTGATGATCATGAATCAAGCTCTCCTAGTCACGAACTTGCATCCGCAACTGAACTCCTTGAGCTTGAAGAACCTTATCCAAGTGAATACGAAGATGATGTCGAGGTAAATTTCTCTAAACAGTGGAGAAATTCACAGAAGAATACAAGGGAGTAGAGCTTACAGAACCACTGGAAACACCTACCCCAATGCCGTTACCACCTAATACAAGCTTCAAGTGGGTACAATCCTTAACCTTTGTCTTTACTTTTTCACTTGAATATGGTTTGCTTGAAACAGATGGCCAGCTTAGAGCTCTCTGTGGCTTTAAGAGTAAGAGGGAATTGGCTCGTACTCAGAGCTGGTGTGCAAGATTCAATAAGGTTCCACGCTTCAATTCGAAGTGCAAGGATTGGTATCAAGTCCAATTGAATGGGTCTCAGAAGGCGTTTGGTCATCGTGGTGAGAATACAATTTCTAAACCGCCTTGATGGAAGAATATAGCTCAAGACAAAGGCGGATTTAAAAGCAAAGTTTGAGATCCTGGAATCTATTCTGACATTCGTCACCCCGGAAGCCTGAGAATCTGTTTGAAGCTGCTCAAAAGCTTTACGTGCCTAGTTTGGTACTCCGGAGGCTGTTGGCATTCCAAACATTGATGGAGATTTCTGGATGAATTTAAGCACAAGCCACCATAACAAGAAGCTCATCAAATGTCCAACTTAAGGACTTTAACTAAAAGTGCTAGGTAGGAGACAACCCACCATGGTATGATCGTTTCTTTTTCAATTTTATTTCGTGTTGTTTGTTTTCATTTTATTTTATTTTCATTGAACCTGGAAGTATTCATAGCATCTACATTAGCACTGCATATTGCATACTTCATATTTGCATAAAAAAAAATTACCCCACGCGAGCGCGCAGGCCACGCGTGGGCGTGATATGGAAATCGGCGTAAAGATCCAATGCCCAGAAAGTTGGGCTGGAATCGTCGGCTGGTGTGCGTTTAGCACAAAACGGCCCACGCGTTCACGTCCCTGACGCAAATGCGTCCCTTGCAAAACACTCATCCCACGCGAAAGCGTGAGCGACGCGTCCGTGTCGTATGGATATAATGGCCCCCTAAATGGAAATAGAGAGTTACACTGAAATGACGCTGGAAGTGTGCGTCTAGCACAATTTTCAGCGACGCGGTCGCGTGCCTCACGCGTCTGCGTCACCCATCTTTTACCCAACCTACGCGATTGCGTCAATCACGCGACCGCGTCGAACCCATTTTACCCTAGTCACACGATCGCGTGCCCCACGCGTTCGCGTGGATTTGAATCCACTAACCCCAAGTCACGCGAACCCTAACCCCATCGCGTCCCCTAACCCTCTTCCACCCCTCGCCTCTGCAACCCCCTCTGCAACCAAACACCACCACCGCTGCGCCAACAACCCCCAACCAACCCTGACCACCCCGCGACACCCCCTCTCTTCTTTCTCCCCTTCCACTCCCCTCCGCCACTCTCTTCCACCCCTCTCACCCACCGCCGCCCCCATCACCGAGCCGCCACCACCGCGCCACCTACACAGAACCGCCGGCCAACCCCCCTCCAACCCTACCCTCTTACCCCTTCATCCCCTTTTCCAACCTTAACCCTCATTCACCCAGCCCCACCGAACCACCCTGCTCCACCACTGTGCCGCCGTGCTCCCTCACAGCGCCGTCGCGTCACCACCACCATCTCTCTGCTCTCTCTGTTCATACACATACCAGGTTTCGCCGAACACCGATTTCTCTATCACCCATAGTTAGTTGCATTTTTTCTGATTCTGTTCAAAATAGGATAGTTAAAGATGCATGTTTGTAGTGGATTCTAGGTGGTTAGGTAGCTAGGATGTGGTTAGTAGATTTAGGTCTGATAATTGCGCCGTTCTTGTTACTTGTTTTACCTATTCTGCAATTTTGATCTGGCTCTGATTTTAATACTGTTCATATGCTATTCCTTCATGTTTCATGCTGATATTATCTCATATGAAATGTATTTCTTACTGTTTATTACTCGGGAACATCCAATTTTATCCGGAATGCTGCCCAATTTTCTGCAAATTGTTTTCATGTATTGAGTTTGGACACTTACTATTTTGCCTTACTTGGCTACAACCAAACCGATTCATGACTGGACGGGCTAGCATTCTTTTTCCTTTTTATCCCCTAGTTAATAACTTGCACTATTTATGATTTCATGTTAGTTTTGTAACTTTTCTATCCTTCTGAATTATCATCAATACACTGAAATTTTTGCTTGAATATGAGTTGATTATTCTTTAAATTTGTGAATTTTTGTTAACTAGAAAACCATTATCATGCCACTCACTTTAACTTTCTTTTTCCTAACTCACTGCTTTCCACTTTCTAACCTCCTTTTTACCTACTAACCATTTTAACTTTCTGGCTTCCCTTTTTACCTGACTACTTTAATTTTCTAACTCAGGGCATGATCCTTGTTCTTCCTAATTTACTTGAATTCTACTCATCATATATTTTGGAGTGTACTTTTATTTTCAGATTTTTTCACTCGAATACAATCCAAAATGCACATTTTTAACTCATTTCATTCTTCTCTTGCTCTTTTGCCTCTCTGTGCTTCCATTGCTATTATTCTATTTGCTTACTTATTTTCCTGCTTTTATTCTTCAATTATATCCTGGAATTTCTGCTTTTCAGGATGTCTGACCCTCAATGCAAAGGAAAAGGCAAAGCAACCAGTGGCAAAAGGAAAATAGGCGAATCCTCTATGACCATCCTCGACATTTTGCATGATGATTCTTGGCGGGAAAAGAACTTTACCGCGTAGGAAAAGGCTGACCAGTTGGTACCTGCAGCTGACCGGGTAAAATTTGCAAACAAATACTGTGAGCTGAAGTACCTAGTGTTTGCCACTTCCAGGAACCTGTACTTGGAAAGAACTCTAAAAATTTCAGAAGAACTACAACAGTACACCTCCGAACAGATCAAACACAGAGGCTGGTTCTTCTTGGAAAGAAACTTGACAGAGGTCAATACTTTCTGGGTCAAAAAATTTTACTGTAACTATTTTAAAACTTCCCTGGATGCAGTGCACCTCAGAGGAAAACAGATTTTGGTCACTGAGGAAGCTATTGAGGATATCCTCCAGCTTCAGCCTAAGTCAGATCAGCCTGATGGTTACCAAAAGACTGAAGAGGATATGAGATTTATGAGATTTGACTGGGATGCTGTCAAGCAGAGAATAGCCCTTGATCCTACTATCCCATGGGTCATGGGAAAGAACACAGCGATGCCTAAGGGAATCAAGCTGATATATCTGAATGATGAGGCTCGGCTCTGGCACCAGATTCTGAGCAACTATGTGATGCCAAGCACTCATAAGACAGAGCTTCCCGCTGCTATGATCACCCTCATCTGGTGTGTGATGGAGGGTAAGGACCTGTATCTTCCACGTTTCATCCGGTACTATATGGCCAGGGTCCATGTCAAAGGCACTCTCCTTTTCCCTTATCTAATAACCCAGCTCGGCCGTCGAGCTGACGTGCCTTGGGAGCTTGCTGATGAGAAGCCACCTGCTGCAGACTGCAAGAAGATTATCCCTCACGGTAGGAAGTTTCAGGCTTTAGGTTACAGACCTCCATTCCTCACCGCTTCTGATGAGGCAGCCACACATTTAGCTGCCCCTTCTTCATCCACTGCTGTACCAGCTACCACCACTGCACCTCCACCTGCCTCAGAGCCCATTTACCACCTCGTGCACCGCCTATTTCAGCAGCTAGACCAGATGGAGCACCGCAACCAGCGACAATATGAAAGATCTGAGCGTCGCAACAAGTGACGCTATGAGCACCTCAAGTTGATGATCCGATCCGGCGGCGACATCCCCTCCGAGCCTGACACCCCTTCTGCTACATCTAAGGTGGAGAAGGATGATCATGAGGAGGAGGCACCTACCCAGGCTGAGCAGGCAGGACCAGAGCAGGCTGCGCCACAGCATGAGGAGCCACACCAGATCCAGGCCGCAGACCCGGAGATTCCTCTACAGTCAGCGCCTCCACTACAGCAAACAGATCCTCCTACACTTATCCAGCCTGCAAACCTTCAGGCTACCACAGAGACTCCAGCAGCCCATCCTTCCGGTGATGACACTTCTTCACACCCAGCTTGAGTGAGCATCGAGGATGATGCTATTATTTAAGTGTGGGGAGGTCGCCATCTCGGGCGAATCTTTTTGGTGAACCACTTTTCAGACTTTTTTTTATCCTATTTTGTTTATTTTTCTGTATTTTTATTTTTATTTTTCAGTACTTGCACATTGTTCTTTTGCTGTATTTTTACTTTATTTTTGCATTTTGTACTTCAGTTTATATCTTAGACATTTAGTTTAGTTTGCAATTCTAAACTTATTAGTTATAGAATATGTGGATTAATCAGTATAGTTTACCCTTTTAGCATATAATAATTTGATTTAATTGAAAATAAAAGGAGTAAACTAGAAACTTTAGTAAATTAAAACAATCCACACACCTTGTATATATAGCATTACATGTTAGTTAGTTAACAACATTTCTTCAAGGAGGAACACTAAGATTTTAAGGGCCACCCTAAGATTTACATTGAGAATAATGGGAACTCTTGATTTCCACTTGCATGACATACATAACTAATATATGATTTCTGAGCTAGAGAACACACAGCCTGTGAGTTTTGAGCTTAATTGTATGGTTACATTCAAACCATAAATTTCATTCCTGTGTGTTTTGCCCTTCTTTTTCATTCTGGTGTTCTTTACTTTGTTTTAATCTATATGTCCAATATAGAATATAGATACATACCAAGAGGTGATTGAGGCCATCATTTGAATTTTTCCTCATTTATCCCAAATTAACCTACCTTTTTTATCACCCTTGTTAGCCCCTTGAGCTTTTTAATCCCCTCTTGTTCTATAACCACATTACTAGCCTTAAGCAGAAAAACAAAATAAAAATTCCAAGTTAAATTCTTGGTTAGCTTAAGGTAGATATTGTGTACAATTTAAGTGTGGGAAATTTTATGGGAACATGGGATGATAGAAACAAAGTAGAAATTTAAAAAGAATAAGTTGTTTCAAAAACAAAAATTTGGAAAGCATGCTCATGTGAAATCAAAACAATTGAATTACCATGTGCATAGATTAAAAAAAATATTTTATTATAAATATATTTTCAGTATTTAGATAAGGGGATACAAAAATTCTCCAATTATAAAAAAAAAAATCAATGCACATGGGACAAAATTTCAAAATTAAAATTAATGCATGAGCTTGTAATACAAAGTGGAAAAATTTTGGATAAATAGGTTAAGGAACTTTAATTTATATAAAGTATGTATGTTAGGTGAGATCTTAGACTAATCAAGGATTCACTTTGTTAGCTCACTTAGCCTTATACATATACCCTTACATTTACCTTGGCCCCATTACAACCTTGAAAAAGACCTCATGATTTTTGTATGTCTGTATTGCATAATTATTGATTGGTTAGATGAAGAACAAAGTTTTAGAAAGCAAGGATAGAAAAAGAATAGAGTGATTAACCCAATAAACACTGAGTGACTAGAGAGTAAACACAAAAATCCAGTGAGGGTTCAATAGCTCATCACCATATATCTCTGCTTAATTGTTAATTGTCTTACAAGTTTGGAAAATACTTTTACCCATCTCAATTGTAAAAGTGCTTTAACATTATCTCGGGTTTGGATATGCATATATGATTCCTTGAGGATATGAATTAATTTAACTACATGTAAGCTTTATATACAAGTGAATAAAAACTAGAATTGCATGACTCATTTAGGTAGCTTGCATTTAGAATAGATTGCATTGCATAAAATTCCACCACCTTACCTTATTTTTTATCTTGGATTTAGCATGAGGACATGCTAATGTTTAAGTGTGGGGAGGTTGATAAACCACAATTTTGTGATTTATTTTGTACTGAAATTAGGTGTTTTTATCAAGTCTTCACCCACTTATTCATATGAATTTGCATGGTTTTGCAATTCCTTCCTTGTGATATGACATAAGTGAAAACATGTTTCATATGCTTTAGAAATATTAAAATTAATCATCCTTTATTACCATTCGATGCCGTGATCTGTGTGTTGAGTGCTTTCAGGCTTTATAGGACAGGAATGACTTAAAGGATGGAAAGGAAACATACAAAAATAGAAGGAAAGCACAAAATGGAGTTTTTGAAGAACCTGAAAGTGACGCGTCCGCGTAGACGACGCGAACGCGTGCTTTGCGCAAACTAGCATCCGCGCGAATGCGCGCATGACGCGAACGTGTGACTCGTGCAAAATACAACTAACACGGAAGCGTGCCTGACACGACCGCGTGGGAGAGCAGAACTCCAGATGACGCGACCGCGTGACAGATGCCACGTGCAGAAACTGCAGAAAATGCCCCCAGCGATTTCTGAAACCCTTTTTGGCCCAGATCCAAGTCCAAAAAACACAAATTAGAGGTTATAAAGTGGGGGAATGCATCCATTCAAGGGGAGGCCTTCGATTATTCACTTTTCATAATTTAGATGTAGTTTTTAGAGAGAGAGGTTCTCTCCTCTCTCTTAGATTTTAGGATTAGGATTCCTCTTAAAGGATTTAGGATTTCAACTTCCTCTCAGGTTCAATATTCCTTTTATATTTTTACTTATTCTAATGCTTTTATTCGTATCTGACTTATGTTACCAATTTGGCTTATGAACTCTTTATGTTTAGATTGATTTTCTTTATTTAATATAAATTGAGGTATTTCAGATTTATGATTCTTATTTAGCTTTTTATATTCTTGGCTTTAATTGATTAATTGGAGACTCTTGAGTTATCAAACTCATCGTGATTGATAATTGTTATTTTTGCTAATTGAATTGGATTCCACTAACTCTAGTCCCTCCTTAGGAATTGGCTAGGACCTGGGGATCAAACTAATTAGTCTACTTGACTTTCCTTTGCTTTAATGAAGGTTAACTAAGTGGGATTAAAACTCAATTTTCATCACCATCGATAAGGATAACTAGGATAGGACTTCCAAATTCTCATACCTTGCCAAGAGTTCTTTTCTTTTATTATTATTAATTTATTTATCCTGTCATTTAAATTACTTGCTTCTTATTTCAAAAAACCCCCAATTTACAAAACTCATAACCAATAATAAGAACATACCTCCCTGTAGTTCCTTGAGAAGACGACCCGAGGTTTAAATACTTCGGTTATCAATTTTAAAGGGGTTTGTTACTTGTGACAACCAAAACTTTTGTAAGAAAGGAATTCTTGTCGGTCTAGAAGCTATACTTACAACGAGAATTTATTTGTGAAAATTCTAGATCGCGTGAGAGTTTCGTTCTTCAGACATGCAGTAGAACTAAGTGATTTTAGGTTTGACCATGCCTTACTTTCTGCATTTGTTTAACAATGAAGTTCTAAGGCACATACTTTTCATTTTCTCTGGGGCAAGGTTATCACTATCACACTTTAGGATGTGGCTTACCATCTTGGTTTGCGCACAGATGGTAACCCGATTGGGAATTGCACTAGAAATTTTTAGCAGTATCATAGGCACCCCCACTTGGCAGTGGGTTAAGGACTTACTCGACGATAGGCCTCCACCTCAGCCAAAGGACAGAAAACAGAATTTTGGCCTGCAGATAACTTGGCTCAGAAACAGGATTGCTCATATTCTGCCAAGGAAAGATCCAAATACTTTCCGCTAGTATGTCTATTGTTACCTGTTGATGCTTGCATCAACAATGGTATTTCAACCTATTCAACTCTAAAACTCTATATTCAGCGTTCTTTTTAATGTTGTAGTTCTTCACTACCATAAGAACAACATATCTATTCCTAAACCTATGGTCCACCCGAAATTTTTGCCGTTATCCGTGTTGTAATTTTCGCTTCGCTACGATTAAAAGGATTATCTAGTTGCACTACATCCAAGTTAAGAGTGTGACAGTGACTTGAAATTTCTGATAATTGTGGAATGATCAAAGGGGAAGGAAGAAAAAACCGAGCACCCCCATCAGCTAGAGTCTCCGGCGCAAACTCCTCGGAGGAATCACTCTCGTTAGATGATCCGGTTTCGGCAATGTAATCTGAATCGGACTCACTCTCGTCTTCTTCAACACTATCGCGAGGTTCGGCAAAGTGAATCGGTGTTACCACTGTTGGGACTGCTTGCGAGACTGAAAAGGATTTTCCAAAACCACTACCTACGTCACAAGCCGCAGCATACCACTTCATCACATATTTTGACATTAGCCTAGCATGTACGTTGAACATTAGCCTTACATGATGATAACTTCGATCCAATATGTCCTATTAACAAACCCTCCATTTGGCAGCATTGATAGAAATCTATATGCAACTCTCCTAACCTCCTTGGAACCTATTACACTTATGTCGCTCAATATAACATTATTTAACGCGTCTAAAAAATCAAGACGATAAATGCACAATATTATAGGTGAATTGCAATCAAATATCATTCCCTCCTTAGCGCTCCCATTGGGGTAAACTACTATTACAAAAAAAAGCTAAAAAAACTAAAAAAAACTGACTACTTACTATGTGATGAAGAAGAAGGAGAAAAAGAATAGAAAATAATAAAATTAATGTAATGTGATCAGCTTTTGAGTCAAGAACCTCAGTATATAGAATTTTATTTTATTTTTTGATGTAGTTATCTAGGATGCTGAGATACTTAGATAAACAAGCACATATCCTAGATACATTGTCTAAGATTTTTGTATGATCATATCCCGAGTACTAAACACTCGTTTATGTACAATTACGCAATTGTACCATATCTTGGATGGAACCGTGTTTTAAAAAAAATAATAGATCATATTTTGGGTACATAAGTTTCATTTTGTTTACTTAATAATTTTTTAGTCTGTAAATCTAAAATGTGTAATAAATATTTAAAATCATAATTTATCTATATATTACATATTTTAATAAATATTATATTTTATTAATTTAAATAAAAAATTCCTAAAGTATTCTATATGGGGTATATGGTGTATCTAAAGTATTCTATATGGGAAATTTTTGGGAAACATCCCACCAAGTGGATGGAAATTAAACAAGAAAATCGTTTGAAAGAGTAAAGGTAAAATTCTCGTACAGAAATTAAATTTTATCATCTCAAATTTATACACATATAACTTGAAAAAAAATATTTTTTTGCTTTTTTTGTTTTTTTAGAAAAAGATGTAACTTTTTCTTATTGCAAATACAAGTACGTAAAGGCGAAGTGATAGATTTGTGCATATGCATGAAGCATCTCTATTCTCTAGGCAGGCGAAGAAATTGAGTAGGAATTTGTGTTGCTAATGCTAAACAGCTAAAAGGGATACATGCATCTTTTACATTTCTGAAAGTCACCTTCAAGAAAGGGGGATATGATTTAATTAAAGAATTGAAGTATGAACGTGCTTCATCGTCGATCGGAGTCAATTCCCCAATACTTGCCCATAACTAGGATTAATTAGACTTTAGTTTCCACAGTATTCTTTTCTTTTAACCAAGTCTCTCCATATAGGCTTTGCTATATCTTCCTATAGCATTTTCAATTCTCTTTTATAAATGTTTTTTATATATTACATCATTTTTAGAACTTTTTATACTTGTTCGGTTCAATTAGCGACAATCCCAGCTCAAGAATTAACGGGGTGCCTTTTTTGGCTTAATTTTTTGGATATATAAATTCTGTGTGTGTTGTACATGATTATGAAAATGAGTGGTGCTAGACATAAATGTAGGAATAGTTTTTTTTGAACTATGAAGTGAAGAAAACGGACTGTCTAATTTCTTTATTAAAAAAATTAAGAACATAAATCGGATAGTCCGATTTGTATGGGAGAAAAAATATTTTAATATTAAGTCAATAAATATTTTTGATGTAATGTGTATACATTTTTTACTTTTTTGGATTTTAAGGTAGTTAATTTTTTTTTACTCACTTAAATCATCTTTAAGAATTTAGCTTTAGACGTTTGGCTTTTTCTTGGATTGTTCGACCTTGTCCATAACAATTCTTTTTTTAAAAGAGTTTGGATCCTCTAAATTTTAAATTTTTATTTTAAAGAGTAAAATGTAATCTTCTACTATTGAATGGTTTTTCTCTCATATTTATTCTTGGTCTCACTTATAAAATAAATGGTGAGAGATCATATTTTATTCTCTAAAATAAAATTCAAAATTTAAAGAATCCAAATCCTTTTGAAGAAATGACACACTCTTTTCATTTATTTATAAAATATATATTATCTTTTTTTATTAGACTAAAATAATTTATTATTTAATTTTTTAAATCAAAATAATGAAAGACACTAATTAACACTTATTTTGCGATTTGTTTTTTAGCAGCTTCTAGTATAATATATAATATTTTTTTATTAAATAAATGTGATATAACTCCCAAATTAAATAGGAATAAAATATGCTTTATATATTACAAGATTTTTATTATGTTATATTTATAATTGTTTGGACTAATTGATGATAATCCAAGCTAAAGAGTTGATGGGATATGTTTTTCTATTTATACCAAGACTCAGACCAGAAAAATAATATGTAAAGATACTCTAATACTTAAATCAAATAAATGTTTTATACATTATGTGTGTAAATCTCTTACATTTTTCTTGCATTGCTTTTTTTTTCTTTGTTTTATACTCGTTTAGTACTTTACTAGCAAAATGGTTATTGTTGCAACTTAATTCTCATTATGGCTTGATTTTATTGTATCTTCACATTTAATCTCCTTTCATCGGATTTTAAGATAGCTTATTCTCTTTATTAGCTTAACTCGTTTTTAGGGGTTTTTAACTTTAATTGGTTGGCTTTTTTTTTTCTGATTCTTTGACCTTGTCTGTAAGACTGTAACAATACTTTTATGAAAAGGTGACGCATTATTCTCATCTATTTATAAGATATACACTCCCTTCTTTTATCATATTAAAATAACTTACTATTTGATCTTTTTAACCAAAATACCAAAAGATACTAACTACAACTGCGATCTATTGTTAGGTAACTTCTAGTATAATGTATAATGTTTTTCTCTTTCTCAAATAATAAATGTGATATGGCTCCCGAATTAAACAGGATTAAAATAAGTAAAATAAATAAGAAATGAATATCACCTGTATTATTTTTCATATGTTTCTATTACATATATATCCTTTGTTATATCTTCCTATAGTATTTTCTATTTTTTTTAAATATATGATATATATTCCATTATTTTTACTACTTAGATATATTTATACTTATTATTTAATTCTTTTAACCAAAATAACAAAGAATAATAACTGTCATTTATTCTGGGATATGTTTTTTGGTAGCTTCTAGTATAATGTATAATGTTTTTCTCTTTCTCAAATAAATATGATGTAACTCTCGAGTTAAATAAGAGTAAAATAAGTAGAAATAAATGAGAAATGAAATTATGCCTGTATTTAGAGCTGGGTATACGGGTCATGATTTGTGGGTCAATTCGTTTAATTCGCAATCTACACCATTTAAATTCGCAATTTTTTTATCCATAATTTTAATGAATTTTTCAATCTGCACCATTTAACTTATAGACTAAACGGGTTGAACCCGCAGTTTAGCAGGCCAACCCATTAGTCCGTATTAAATATACATAATATTAACAAAAATGTATTTATGTGAGCTAAAAACTAACAACTCATTTAAAACTTATTTTTTCCACCTCAATATTTACTCTTTAACTCTTTAGTTAGACCTAAAATTGACATAAAAATCAATTTATTGTTGTGCAAGATTTATGCCTTCTTCTATGGCCCGTTGCCTTGTCAATTTTTTTTTTTTTGTCATAAATCATGAATTTGATAATAGCAACTAGGGGTCGAAAAAGGTCAGGCGGTTTGTCAGGAGTCTGTAGCCTAGTCTGTGTTTGGCCTGACCTGGTCTGGTCTGTTATAAAATAGGCACAGACTCAGGTTCTTATAAAAATCTTATTATGTTAATAAGCCAGTCCCAATTTTACTAATTAGTTTTATTGGCTTGTCAGGCATATCTGGACCTGTTAATACATAATTACATATATAAATATTTTTTATTATTAATAAAATGATGAGATATTTTAAATTTATTATATTTAATTATAAATAGTTTTGTATATTTTAAATACTTTAAAATTTATTTTTTTTTATAAATATTAAATATGACATATTACATATAAATATGTTTATTAAAAAATAATTTTTTAAATAATATTTTTATTTTTGTAAAACAAAATTATCAGGCATTTTAATAGGCTTCAGGGCATGCCAGGCTGAATAACAGGCCATGCTTAATACTTTAAAAAAAGTCTATAGCAGGCTGCAAGTAGGAGTGGCAAGCGGGGAAGTCCGCCCCGCCCCGCCCCGCCTAATGAGGCGGTCCTAGAATCCCACCCCGCCCCGCCTAACTGCGGGCTGGCCAAAACTCCTCTTTTTTTTTTACTATTAACTACTAAATAATATATATAATTTCACAATCATATTAATAAATTTATAATTTTTAAAGGCATAAAAAATTATATTTTTTATCTTCATAAACATTAAAATCTTTGTAATTATAAATATCTAATAAACATAATTATAAACCAAGTTTTCATCCAAAACATAAGTATAAATATTCTCTCCAAAGCAAAATAAACATAATTAAAAACATAATTATAAATATTGTCTCCAAAGTAACATAAACATAATCCAAACCACTCAATTTTTATCTTCATACTCTTGTAAGTTAGGTTGGGAGAAGTTAGGTTTTGGCAAAAAAATTGTATAAATACCCCCTCACTAAAAAAACACTAAGCCCGGAGGGGAAGCCCGCCCTGCCAAAACCCGCGATTTAAGCGGTGCGGGTTAGGCGGGCTTTTGCTATTCGGTCCCAATTTTTCAGCCGGCCCGCCTTTTTTGGCAGGTTATGCATACCGACCCAACAGGTTTAGGCCCGTTTGCTACCCCTAACTGCAAGCCAAGCTCAGGCCAATTGACTACATGACAAGCTAGGCATGTTAAGAGCAAAAACTTGGCCTGTTTCTACCCCTAATAGCAACGGAAAAAAAAAAGAAAGACAGATAAGAAAATTTGCGGTTTGGGTTGACCTGCGAAACCTTGAACCAACGCGGTGCGGGCACATGCCTCTCTCAAAGCAACTCATATATATTGCGAGTTAGTCCGGCTCACTCCATTAATATTTAGCCTGTTGTGGTATGGACTAAACGAGTCGGACTAGCCTTTACACCCACCTCTACTTGTATTATCTTTTACATGTTTCTATTATATGTGTGTGTGAATAACAAAGAATACTAACTGTCACTGATTTCACAATATGTTTTTTGGCAGCTTCTAATATGTGTGTGTGAATAATAAAGGACACTAACTATCACTGATTTTATGATTTTGTGTGTGTGAGAGAGAGAGAGTAACAAAGGACAATCTCCTCGCACAGTAGATGAAATGTGTGGGACTCCACCTCTCTATCAAAGTCGAGGCAAGCAGCCAATCATACTCGAACTCGACCATATAGGCTACATACTCAAATCCGATTTGTTTGAGATATGGCCTAATCTGCTCCAGCGGCCGTGTCATCAAATTCCGTCTGGTGCGCAAGATCAGAGGCACCTAGCAAACGAAAAAAAAAACGAAACGGTGAACACATAAAATAACAACTTCACTACTTATTAATTACAATAAAATAAAAAATATTTAAAAAAGTATACCACTCGATCAAGCCTGCCAACAATGTACTTAGCATGATCCAATATGTACATCTCACCATCATAACTCACTAACTGCTACTCCATCTAAACACAATCTAGTAAAATGAAATCACATACATTGACCTCAGTTCCTTTTACGTTAACTAAATTATTAAAAAAATATTTAAATCCAAAACAAAACAGCTTAAAAATCTAGTAATTCTAATTTGTCCCAGCTAACTAACACAGTCAACTAACTAATTAATTAGTAAATAATTAACTGAACCTTAAATTTTATTAATCAGGTTTCTTTCTAGTCCAACTTAACTTAATTAATTATTCCACTAATTACCTTTTGATTCACAACTTAAACTAATTATTCTCACTAAACTAACTAACAATTTACTTTGTTATCTTATACTAATTAACATGTTATAGACAATAAACAACAACTATACTTAAAAACAATAACATAAAAAATTTAACTAACATAAAAACAGTTAACAGTAAGTCTAACTAATATGTAAACAGTATATCTGTAATTACTAATTCTAACTAACATGCAACCTATAACTAATTATTTTACCTAATGTGTAAGCAGTAACTCTAACTAATCTAAAAAAAACTCTAAGTAAAATAAAAAATTAACTCTAACTAATCTATTATTTACTGATTTGGAATTGAGAATATTGTGCATAATGTTGTGCATAATGACTTCACGGGTGTCGAAAAGACAAACAGAAAGGAGGACCAAAGTGAATTTAGAAGAGAGATAGGAAAAGAAAAGGACAAAGCCAAATAAGCCTACTGTTACGGCCCTGGATTCCCGCGGGTCAACCCGACCCGAGCTCCACCCGGCCCGACTACACGCCTCTCAACCGACCCGGACACGCGTCCCGTACGACTCTCCCTCACAGCTATGGGACAGCGTCCTTGGGAATATGGGCCTGCCCTCCAGAGGGGCCCAATACTGACATATATATATAAGGGGAAGACTGGCTCTTCCCCCAAGGTACGTCACATCCCTGCACCACCTTCATTCCGCCTGCACGTATTCTGACAAGAGCGTCGGAGTGTCTTTGCAGGTGGCACCCCCTCACACGAAGTGCTCGGGACCTCGCACCCTCGGACTGGAAGACCGTGATCAGACGAGCCCCTTCCTTCACCCCTGATCCTGACCTGAACCGTCCGGTACCCGACCTACCGAACATTGGCGCCGTCTGTGGGGATAACTCGTCCATGGACTTCGTACTAGTCCAGACTGGGACCGGCAGCGAGGCCGCACCTCCCGTGCTTGGGGGAGGCGCCGTTTCGACAGAAACTCGACAACAGCAGAGGTCGCCTCCAAGGGACACGACGCAGACTCACAAAAGACGCCCCTTCGGAGGAACTGGCGACAACCACGCCAGGATAATGCAAGAGTTGCACCATAGGATGCAAGACTTAGAACGCCGGCTAGCCGAAAGAGAACGCGACCAACGCACCCCGGAGCAGAGCCTCACCCGCTCCCGTTCAAGGAGCCGCTCGAGGCGCTCACCCAGCCCCCAATACGAGTCGGAGAGCACAGGGGGAAGGGGACGAGCCAGAAGAAGAAGTCGGGACCCCATCATTTACACCCGACACGAGAGACGGCGTGCGTCGAACAGGGGCGAAGAGGACGCCCGTCGGGAGAATGACGAGCCGGGGAGAACTACACGGGGATCAGTGATAATAGGAGCGACCCCTTTCCACCGATCTGTACTCGAGGTCCGGCTGCCGAAACACTTCGACAAGCCAACGGACATGAAGTATGATGGAACACAAGATCCCCTGGAACACTTGACGGCCTTTGGGCCAGAATGAACCTGGAAGGGGTGGGAGACGAGGTCAGATGTCGCGCCTTCCCGGTCACCTTGGTGGGCCCAGCGATACGGTGGTTCAACAATCTTCCGCAGGGCTCGGTGACTCAATTCTCCGACATCAGCCACGCCTTCTTGGCTCAATTCACGACCAGGATTGTCAAAGCCAAACACCCAATCAATTTGCTAGGGGTGACACAGAGACCCGGAGAGCCGACCAGGAAATACCTGGACCGTTTCAATGACGAGTGCCTGGAAATTGACGGTCTAACGGACTCGGTGGCAAGCATGTGCTTGACGAACGGGCTCTCGAATGAGGACTTCAGGAAACACTTTACCACAAAGCCCGTTTGGACAATGCAAGAGATCCAGTGCGTGGCCAAAGAGTACATCAATGACGAAGAAGTCAGCCGGGTCGTGGCTGCTAATAAACGGCAGCCCGCCTACAACCAAGCACGGCACTATGAAGGCAGAGAAAGACCAAAGGAACACGCCAGGGATGGCGGTCCGAGTAAAACACCCAAACCGTTCCCCGAGTTGGGAAGTTCACCAATTATACCCCCCTCACGGCACCAATCACCGAAGTTTACCAACAGATAGCGGAAAAGGGGATACTGTCAAAGCCCCGACCCCTGAAGGACAGGACGGGAGGAAACAAGAACCTCTACTGCGAGTACCACAAGGGTTACGGGCACAAGACCCAAGACTGCTTCGACCTAAAAGACGCCCTGGAACAAGCTATCAGGGACGGGAAACTTGCCGACTTCTCCCACCTTATCCGGGAACCGAGGAGACGCAACCGGAACCACGATAGCGAAGACAGATCCCGGTCAACAAGGCGACGGCAGGAACCAGAGGGTGACGACCACGGCCTTACAGTGGTAAACGTGGTAACGGCCAGGAATACCGCCCCAAGGTCAAAGTCAGCACAGAAAAAAGACGCCAAAGTCCTAGCAGTCTCCACCTCGACTGTTAGAAGTTTCCGAGGTACCCCACCCATCTCCTTCGGCCCAGAGGACCAATGGTTTGACGAGGCACCGAAAAGTCCGCCCATGGTTATCACGGCCAGGGTCGGAACGGGCCTCGTCAAACGAATCCTAGTAGATACGGGGGCAGACTCGAACATCATGTTTCGAAACGTTTTCGATGCCCTGGGACTAAGGGACGCCGACCTGACGACCCACCAGCACGGTGTAGTAGGGTTGGGGGACCACTTCATCAAGCCGGATGGAATCATCTCACTCCCGACCTCTGTGGGACAGGGGCAAAAACGACGAACAGTCATGGCGGACTTCGTGATATTACGAGACTCCACGGCTTATAACATCATCCTGGGGAGAAAAACCATCAACGACCTGGGGGCGGCCATTAGCACAAAGCTGCTGGTGATGAAGTTTGTCACTGATGACGGATCCATAGGATCCATCAAAGGCGACTTGGAAACGGCGGTCGCTTGCGACCACGCCAGCCTTTCTCTCAGGAAAAAATCCAAAGAAGCATCTGGGGTCTTCCTTGCTGACCTGGACGCCAGGATAGACGACAAACCTAGACCAGAGCCAGAAGGAGACTTGGAAAAGTTCAGGGTCGGCGAGGAGGACGATAAATTCACATTCATAAACAGGAACCTCCCCCATGAGATGAAGGAGCCTTTGATGGAAATGATCAGGGCTAATGCCGACCTCTTTGCCTGGACGCCTGCCGATATGCCCGGGATAGATCCCCAGCTCGTATCGCATCATCTGGCCGTCAAGGCGGGAACTAAGCCAGTGGCCCAGAGGAGGAGAAAAATGTCCCAAGAAAGGGCAGAAGAGGTAGCCAGGCAGACGGCCAGCCTCCTAGAAGCAGGATTCATCCGAGAACTGGACTACTCGACCTGGTTGTCGAACGTGGTCCTGGTTAAAAAGCACAATGGGAGATGGAGAATGTGCGTGGACTACTCTGACCTCAACAAGGCGTGTGACAAACCCCAATTTGACGGTTTGTTTTGCATTGAATTTAGAACATTTTGATAACCTTTTGTCACATTTAGCCTAAAAATTAGCATGGTTTTGTTATCTCTTCCATAATTGTGCTTAAGTGTAAAAACATGCTTTTTAAGCCTTATTTTGGTGAATTCTAGTTTCTGTTTGATTCCATAAGATGCCTTGATGTGTTTGCTAGTAACCTCAGGTTGAAATAGGCTGGGCATGGATCAAAGGAAGCAAGGAAGGAAGCATACAAGTGGAGAGAAGCATAAAAAGTCAAAGAAGCAAAGTCAGCCATGCACGCGCACGCGCACAAGGCGCTCGCGCGCACATTGCAGAATCGACCAGGGACGCGCACGCGTACCATGCGCGCACGCGCCGATGCTGGCACATGACCTCATTAATGCAACACGTGCCTGGCGATTTGAGAGGGTTTCTGAACCCATTTTTGGCGCCAAATTGCTAAAGGAAAGGAATAAAAGGATGAAGGATTAAGGGGAAGGCATCATCATCATCATCATTATCACTTAGGACTTTTACACACATTTTAGATGTTAGTTACCAATTAGTTTAGTTTAGCTTTGTAGTTAGAGTTTTAGAGAGAGAAGCTCTCACTTCTCTCTAGAATTAGGATTAGGAATTAGGGTTAGATTAAGATCTCATAGTTCTAGGTTTAATTCAAGTCTCCTTCTACTTCTACCTTCAATTGATGATTGCTACACTTTGGTTCTTCTCTCTATCCCTATTCTCTTGTTGTAATTTCTCTTATTTTGTTTCTAGGTTTTGTAATTGAGGTACTTTTGTTCTCTTTATTTTCTTTCAATAATGCAATTTGAGGTAATTCATGATAATTGTGATTTCCTTGATTGTTGTTATTAATTCCTTTCAATAATTGTTGTTAGATTTCATTCTTGTTGTTGATTTACTATGTTCTTCTTTTATGCTTACCAAGTGTTTGATAAAATGCTTGTTTGGATTTTAGAGTAGGTTTTGCTCCTCTTGGCCTAGGTAGAGTAATTAGTGACTCTTGAGTTATCTAATTCCTTTGTTGATTGATAATTAGAAGTTGCTAATTGATTTGAATGCCTCTAAAGCTAGTCATTCCTTTAGGAGTTGATTAGGACTTGAGAAATCAAATTGATTCATCCACTTGATTTTCCTCCACTATAGTGGTTAACTAAGTGGTAGCAATGAATAATTTTAGATCACAATTGAGGAAGATAACTAGGATGGGACTTCTAGTTCTCATATCTAACCGAGAGCTTTGTTAGTTGTTAGTTTATTTTCTTTGCCATTTATATTTCTTGTCTAAAATCTCAAAACCCCAAACATACTCCATAACCAATAACAAGAACACTACCCTGCAAGTCCTTTGAGAGACGACCCGAGGTTTAAATACTTCGGTTTATAGATTTTAGGGGTTTGTACTTGTGACAAACAAATTTTTGCATGAAAGGATTATTGTTGGTTTAGAGACTATACTTCAACGAGATTTCATTTGTGAAATTCTAAACCGTCAAAAATCCGTTCATCAAAATGGCGCCATTGCCGGGGATGAGCAATGGTGTTATGTTATTGGTTATTGTACATATGTGAATAGTGTAAATAGTTTGTCTTTTGCTTGTTTACTAGATTTTGTTAGTTTTATTTTGTTTTTCCATAATGAATTCTCACTTTGGCTATGAGTTTGGCTCTAATTGTGTTGTAGGGAATGTGAACTCCAATGCTAACATGTACCAAGGATGGAACACTCCAAGATGGGAGGAGCCTCAAGGAATTGATCACTCCTATTGGCATCAACCTCCGGACACTTATAGGTATAATTCTCATCCTAATGCATGTCAATTCAATGGCTATGGTGACTCCTTTTATGACAATCAACCACCACCATATGCCTATGAATCTTATCCTCAACATGATGCTCAACCATACTCACAAGCCCCTTTCTACCAAGTACCTTTATGTGACCCTTATCCATCATATAACCAATCACCCATACCACATCCTTGTGATCATTATGAGCAAGAACCTTTAGAACCACCACAACCTTATCAAGATTACTACCATGAACCACCTCAACCCTCACCATCTCCATACCCTTACCAAGAAGAACCACCTTCCTACCATGAACCCTCTCTCCAAAATAATAAACCTTCCTATTCACCCCAAGCCCCAATAGACGATCCCCTCACTTTGTTACTCCTAGGACAAGAAGCCATGAAGCGGGATACATTTGAGTTTGTGACCAATTTGACTAAGGTGGTGCACACTTTAGCCCACCAATGCTTGAATACTCAAGGTACTTCCGTGACCACATGTGAAAAGTCAAAAGAAGAGCAAAGCATGAAGGAGAAATTGGAAAATTCGGTGGAGAAGGAGGAGTCAAATTTTGTGTTGGAACAATTGGAGGAGCCTATGATCATTGAAGAAAAGGAAGAGGTGGTTGAAGATTTAGGAGATGTTGAAAGTCCAAGGGAATGTAGCATCATGGAGAACTCTTCCAAGAAGCTTGATATTGATGTTGAGGAGGGTGCGCAATCTCCAAGGCATATCATCGTTGGAGACTTGGAAGAAGTTTATCAAGAAATGGATTCAATCATAGATGAATTGCTCTCTACAATGGAATCCTCACCCGTTGGACATGGAGTTGAAATTATAGAAGAGTGTGCACAACCTCCCAAGGAAGATGAGAAGGGCATGGTGTATATTGAAATTGAAGGATATGAAGAGGTTGATCAAGAGATGACCTCATTCATCAATGAATTTCTATCCAAAATTGAATCGCCTCTCATTAAACAAGATGAAGTTCTTGAAGATAACACCAAGCCAAGAAAAAGGGAAAAGGTTGAAATTGAAGAAATTTGTCAAGAGGTGGAAATACACAAAGAAGAGCACAAGGAAGTAGACCTTGCATGGTCTAAGTGTGGGGAAGCCCCTCTTCCCAAGTCACCATTCAATACAACATTCAAGTGGGTAAAACTCTTATCCCTTAGCTTTAATTTCTCACTTGAATATGGTTTAATTGAAAATGATGGTCAACTTAGAGCTCTTTGTGGAGTTAAAAGTATAAGAGAGTTGTGCAGTGGTTGGAAACATCATTCTAAGCTCATGATGGTTGTAAGCTCAACATTCAAGAACAATGGTTGGTGTAGAACCAAATTGCATGGGTCTAGGAAGTTGTTTGGAAGCTTCTTTGAGAATTCTACATGTCAACCACACTTATGTCAACCACCCGGAAAGAAAATGTATGAAGATCGAATCGAAGATGGGTGTGAAGATAAGATATGGGATCCCGGTTCGCTATGTAAAGACCAACTATGGGGACTCATATCTTGGGTAGAACTTTGCCCAAGTTTGATGAATATGGTTGGAAATTCTGTCAACCAATTGAGGAGCAAAGATCCTTGGAGATTCAAGGATGAGTACAAACATAAGCCACCATGACAATAAGCATCTCAAAATGTCCAACTTAAGGACTTAAACTAAAAGTGCTAGGTGGGAGACACCCCACCATGGTAAACTCTTTCCATTCCCTTTTAAATTTGCCTAATAAGTGATTTGAGTTACCATTGTAGGTAGATGTTTCATACAAATTTGTTTGTACAATTTAATTGTTAGCTTAGTCACATGCATGTTGTGTTTAGTAGTAGATGAATAATATCAAAAATTGCATTTTTGTGAATTCTATGATGGTTGAGTGAATAAGAATTGTGAACACTAAGGGGAGCACCCAGCAAGTTTTTTTTCCAAAAAAAATAAAAAAAAAAGGGGCGCGCAGACGCGCACTACGTGCGGGCGCGCCGACTGTTAGATCCTGGAAGTTCGCGAGGTCGCGTACCTGCCGCGTCCGCGCCGATTTGCTGCTGCAAATGATTGGGCCAAACCCCAGAGAGTTAAGCCATTTCTGGGCCAACTCTAGGCCCCAGGCCCAACCCCATCTGCGCGAGCGCACGCATCGCGCCAGCGCGCCATTTCACAAATTCGTCAATGTAAGCGGACGCGCACTTGCCGCGCGCGCGTCCTTGCGTGGTGCCACCAAACTAGGCCATGGACCAGAGAGTTGGGCGTGCCTCAAGCCCACTCTAAGCCTAAGGCCCAATCTCATGTACGCGTGCGCGCATGGTACGCGCACGCGCCCCTGCCTCATATGCCACCCCACGTTAGCGCGCACTGTACGCTCACGCGTGGATCTCCATCCCCCTCAATTCACGCGGACGCGTATATGCCGCGTGCGCGCAAACCTCGTGGCGCGACTCCCAGGCCATTCTCCAGAGAGTTAGGCCTGAGTTGGGCCAACTCTAAGCCCCTGGCCCAACTCCATGCACGCGTGCGCGCACGGTACGCGCACGCGTCCTTTCCTCTTTCTGCTCATCCCCGCTTAAGCGCGTTGTACGCGCACGCGTAGGGTCCACATTCTCTCAATGGGCGCGGACGCGCAAGGTGCGCGCGCGCGCCAATTCAAAAATAGGGATAACCCTAGCTCACGAAGCACACTGCGCAGTCGCGCACCCCAACCTCCAACCTCATCTTCTTCTTCTCCTCGCCCCAACTGTCATCGCAGCAGCAACACCGGCCGCCGCCGCACCATCTTCACCGCCGGCGACTCGCCCTCCCTCATCATCACCTTCTCTTCCCCCTCTCACCACCACCCATTCTCTCTCTCTCTCACTCCTCTCTTCCTCCTCCCGGCCGAACTTCCACCGCGCCACCGTCTCTGCCTCCGCGCCACCATCACTGCCTTCCTCTCTCTCTCTTCCCTTCTCTCTTACTCCTCTGACCGACTCACCCTCTCACCATCGCCGTCCCTCCGCCCTTCAGTTTCTCGAACCACCGCGCCACCGTTCACGGCGGTGCCAATCTGTCTCTGCTGCCCTATCGTCGTTTCCCCCTTTTCCATTTTCAGTTTTCCCGGCTCCCAGGTTCCTGCTCCATTTCTGCTATCTCTGTTTCTATTTTCCCTTTTTATTTGTTCAATTATGTTAGTTCCTAGAATTGCATGTTAATTAGCTAAATTCCAATTTTGCATGTTAGGTTAGATAGAAATAATTGCGGTTAGGTAGCTAGGGCTGGATAGAGGATTCTAGGCCTGATAAGTGCCCCGTATGTGCTTACTCGCTGTCTGTTTCTCTGAATGTTGTATGCTGATTTTGGATTGTTTTTATGCATTCCTTGTCGACTGAATGTCATACAACCACTGCTTTGCCTAATTGATGTTGTTCTCCATGCCAATTATGCTATTTTGCTATCCGGGAACGTCCAATTTTAAGCCGGAATGCTGCCCGATTTTCAAGGAAATTAGTTTCATTTTGATCTTTATTTCAGTTTTGGGCATAATCTCCGTTTCCTTTTTGACTTCCCGGATTTGCAAAATCATCGTGAACATAAACCACAACTTTTCTTTTCATTACGCATAAATATCATCATATCACTCGCCTACTTTTCTAACTTACTAACTCCTTTCACCTTTCCACTTCCACTCACCTTTAACCATCTTTAATAAATTCCTTCAACTATATGATGATATTATTGCCTGGTGAATGTGAGTTGTTGACTTTAATGAAGCTTGCAATTTTTGGTTTACTTGTTCACTTTTGCATATTCATTGCAACATCATGATTGTTCTTTGTCTGTTATGACCTGACCATTTTTTTGTTACATGCTAAATGTTTTATATATTCTATCACCTTTTTCAGGATGACGGATAAAGGCAAAGCCATAGCCACCGCCTCCAAGAAGAGAAAACACTCTACCCCCTCCATTCCTTCCATCTACAAGAACTATGCTAGGAATCCATTGCAGGACGAGGATAAAGAGAATCAGCAGTTGCCTTCTACCAATCCTGGCAAATTCCCCAATCTCTACTGTGAGCTTCGGTTCTCTAGATATCGAACCACGAAGCTAAATATTGAGAAGAAGTTGCTCCTACCTAATGATGTGAGACGGCGCATTAATGGTCGGATCCTTGAGTTAGGTATTGACTTTGTTGACCGGGATTTGGGTGACATTAATATATCTTGGGTGAAGGAATTCTACTGCAACTTCTTCCGTCCGACCTTGGATTCAGTTCAGCTGAGGGGTAGAGAGATTATGCTCACCGAGGCCGCCATTGGGGAGGCATTACATTGCCGACACATTCCGCATGACCAGTGTGCCCATCATCAGGCTGAGATAGCCATCCATACCATGACTTTTGATTATGAGGCGCTTCGGCGCGTGATTGGGATACCGGAGGCTTCATGGGTTATGGATGTGGGCAACACCAAGCCAAAGGGGATGTTATTCTCTCATTTGACTAGGGAGGCCAGGACTTGGCAGATGATCTTCGCCCACTACGTCCTGCCTACCACCCACTTTTCTGAGGTCCCCATGGAGATGCTTCTGCTGATCGGGTGTGTTATGGAAGGGAAGGATGTCTCCTTCCCTAGACTTATCCGACAGTGCATGTGGCGGGCGCATATTCGTGGCCTACTTCCGTTTCCTACATTGGTCACGAGTATGGCAGCCTTGGCTGATGTCCCGTGGTCAGATGATGATGTGCGACCACCACCAGCTGATGCAGATGACAGGGAGATTACTATCCCCTGGGGTGTTTGGGTGCACGAGAAGCCACCTGCTAGCCGCCGCTCTCGGGCTAGGGCTATCATAGGGACACCTTCACCACCAGCCCCTGCAGCTGGCCCATCCTCTTCTACAGCCGCAGCTCCTTCACCATCTACAGACCCTCCAGCAGCACCTGAGCCTACCTATCTCCTGGTCCAGCGTCTCTTCCGGTTCTTAGAGCGAGAGCGACACCATGTCAGACGCCGTTTGGATCGGATGGACCAGGCCCTTATCTCTCTGGGCGCTGAGCTACCTCCGCTTCCCGATTCTCCGGCCTCCGATGAGCAGGATCATCAGGAGGAGGACGCGGAGGCACCAGCTCAGCAGGATGCCCCTGACACTACAGAGCCAGCACACATGGAGGCACCACCTCAGGCACAGGAGACTCAGCCGGTCCCACAGCCACAGTTAGAGCCAGAGCCTATCGTTGTACCTCCCACTGATCCTCCGGTTTAGCATCGAGGACGATGCTTGGTTTTAAGTGTGGGGAGGGCACCGGTAGCGTTATCTGGGAACCGGTGAACTTTTTCGGCCTAGTTATCTCATTTTGCACATTTTTGTATATATTTTGATGCATTTCTAGTTTGCTTTGGATACTTTTATTGATTATTTTGGATTTTAGATATTTTGATGCTTTTGGATATTTTTAGATATTTTGGATGATAGATTCCATATTTTAGTTGGATTTTTCTTTATACATTTTTGCATATCTCCTTTTGTATATTCTCCTTTTAGTTTGTGGTTGTGATTAGAAATCATGTTTTAAGTGAAACTTAGTCACCCCTTTTTGCATAAGAAATTGGTTTTGAGTGAAAAAGAAAAGGGTAAACTAAGGAAAATTTTTGAATTTTTCAATCACAACAATGCTTAGTCAAACATTGAGGTTTTTCAAGAAGTTTAAATATAGGGCATTAACCCAATTGATTGAAAGAAAATTTTTGAAACTTGCTTGAATTTCATACCTTGTGAAGCATGTATTGAATTGAGAACACAAGCTTGTGAGACTTGAGCCTATTGATGTGGTTACATTTTATAACCACCTATTTTCCATTCTTGTGTGAAATTGTTCTCTTTCCATGATTATGACCCTTAATTTGCTTGATTCTATATATCCGTTTAATTCTTGTGTATGTGCATTTATATGATTGAGGCCATTATTTCATTTGCCACTTACCCAAATAGCCAACCTTTTACTCTCCATTGTTAGCCAATTTTGAGCATATGCTTAACCAACTCATTCTTATTTTAGCTCATTACAAGCCCAAGGCGGAAAACCAATGAAAAGTCCTTGTTTGGATCTTTGATTAGCCTAGGCTAGTGAGAGTGTGTATTATTCAAGTTGGTGAGGCTTGGGAACATTGGGTGGGATAAAAAGGGGCAATACACTTTTATGTTTAGGAATTGGGCACATATTCATGTATTAATCAAATGTAGAGACCTTATGCATTGATGTTCTTGTATTTAGTTTGAAAGAAGAAAAAGAAAAAAAAATATATATATATATAAAGGAAAGAAAAAAAATGATGAAAAGAAAAATAAAATGAAAGAAAAAGAGAAGAAAAAAAAAAGAGAAAAAAAAATAAAAGGGGACAAAATGCCCCAAAGTGAAGTCAATAAAAAGGAATCAATGCATAGGTGTTGTGAATCAAATAAAAAAAAAAATGCATGAGTATGTAAGAAAAAGTGAAGAATGGGTAGTTAGAATAGCTCGCATTTGTATAGGTCATTAATTAGGTTAGGTGGGAAAGTCTATGCTAATCAAAGATTCAAATCCTAGCCCACTTGACCATAAATGATCCTACCTTGACCCTAACCCCATTACAACCTAAATGAAAGACCTCATGATGAATGTATGCATGCATTGAATAAATGTTGATTGTTAGAAGAAAATCAAATTTTGGAAAACATGATTAGAAGAGAATTGAGTGAATTAACCCTTAAACACTTGAGTGAATAGAGCGGATACACATCCGGTGAGGGTTCAAAAGCTCAATCACATGTGTTCACCCACATTATCTATATTCTTGCAAGTTTGAACTCTTTTTAACAATTCAATACAATTGTGGTTTGGACTTGGTCCTTATTACTTAGCTCTTGTACTTACACATGCTCTCTTGGGAATTGATTTGTTTGAACTAAGCATTTCCAATTGCTTTAGATAGTTGCATTTAGATAGGACTCATATAGTTTAGTTGCATTCAATAAATGCCATACCCCTTAGTTCCTTCTTATTTTAGCATGAGGACATGCTAAGGCTTAAGTGTGGGGAGGTTGACAAACCCCAATTTGACGGTTTGTTTTGCATTGAATTTAGAATATTTTGATAACCTTTTGTCACATTTAGCCTAAAAATTAGCATGGTTTTGTTATCTCTTCCATAATTGTGCTTAAGTGTAAAAACATGCTTTTTAAGCCTTATTTTGGTGAATTCTAGTTTCTGTTTGATTCCATAAGATGCCTTGATGTGTTTGCTAGTAACCTCAGGTTGAAATAGGCTGGGCATGGATCAAAGGAAGCAAGGAAGGAAGCATACAAGTGGAGAGAAGCATAAAAAGTCAAAGAAGCAAAGTCAGCCATGCACGCGCACGCGCACAAGGCGCTCGCGCGCACATTGCAGAATCGACCAGGGACGCGCACGCGTACCATGCGCGCACGCGCCGATGCTGGCACATGACCTCATTAATGCAACACGTGCCTGGCGATTTGAGAGGGTTTCTGAACCCATTTTTGGCGCCAAATTGCTAAAGGAAAGGAATAAAATGATGAAGGATTAAGGGGAAGGCATCATCATCATCATCATCATTATCACTTAGGACTTTTACACACATTTTAGATGTTAGTTACCAATTAGTTTAGTTTAGCTTTGTAGTTAGAGTTTTAGAGAGAGAAGCTCTCACTTCTCTCTAGAATTAGGATTAGGAATTAGGGTTAGATTAAGATCTCATAGTTCTAGGTTTAATTCAAGTCTCCTTCTACTTCTACCTTCAATTGATGATTGCTACACTTTGGTTCTTCTCTCTATCCCTATTCTCTTGTTGTAATTTCTCTTATTTTGTTTCTAGGTTTTGTAATTGAGGTACTTTTGTTCTCTTTATTTTCTTTCAATAATGCAATTTGAGGTAATTCATGATAATTGTGATTTCCTTGATTGTTGTTGTTAATTCCTTTCAATAATTGTTGTTAGATTTCATTCTTGTTGTTGATTTACTATGTTCTTCTTTTATGCTTACCAAGTGTTTGATAAAATGCTTGTTTGGATTTTAGAGTAGGTTTTGCTCCTCTTGGCCTAGGTAGAGTAATTAGTGACTCTTGAGTTATCTAATTCCTTTGTTGATTGATAATTAGAAGTTGCTAATTGATTTGAATGCCTCTAAAGCTAGTCATTCCTTTAGGAGTTGATTAGGACTTGAGAAATCAAATTGATTCATCCACTTGATTTTCCTCCACTATAGTGGTTAACTAAGTGGTAGCAATGAATAATTTTAGATCACAATTGAGGAAGATAACTAGGATGGGACTTCTAGTTCTCATATCTAACCGAGAGCTTTGTTAGTTGTTAGTTTATTTTCTTTGCCATTTATATTTCTTGTCTAAAATCTCAAAACCCCAAACATACTCCATAACCAATAACAAGAACACTACCCTGCAAGTCCTTTGAGAGACGACCCGAGGTTTAAATACTTCGGTTTATAGATTTTAGGGGTTTGTACTTGTGACAAACAAATTTTTGCATGAAAGGATTATTGTTGGTTTAGAGACTATACTTCAACGAGATTTCATTTGTGAAATTCTAAACCGTCAAAAATCCGTTCATCAGCGTGTCCCAAGGATTGCTACCCCCTACCTAACATCGACGCGCTCGTCGACGCAGCGGCGGGGTACCGGTATCTGAGCTTCATGGATGCCTACTCAGGATACAATCAGATACTGATGCACCGACCGGACGAGGAAAAAACGGCGTTCATAACGCCAGGGGGAATCTATTGTTACAAGATAATGCCTTTTGGTTTGAAAAACGCTGGGGCCACGTACCAAAGGCTGATGAATAGGATATTCAGTGAACTTATAGGCAAAACAGTAGAAGTCTACGTGGATGACACACTCGCAAAGACCACACAACCCGACGACCTCCTGAGCGATCTTGATGGCGTTTTTTCGTCCCTACGGCAACACGGCATGAGGCTTAATCCGCTCAAGTGCGCGTTTGCCATGGAGGCCGGAAAGTTCTTGGGATTCATGATTACTCAAAGAGGAGTGGAAGCCAACCCCGAGAAGTGTCGAGCAGTTCTCCAGATGAAGAGCCCGGGTTGTATCAAAGACGTCCAACGACTTGCCGGGAGGTTAACGGCTTTATCCCGATTCCTCGGCGCGTCAGCAGCAAGAGCCCTGCCTTTCTTCAATCTAATGAAAAAAGGAATGACATTCGAATGGACCCCAGCATGCGAAGAGGCATTCAACCACTTCAAGCAGATCTTAGCGGCACCACCAGTTCTCGGAAAACCCAAGGCCGGAGAACCGCTCTATATCTACTTATCAGTAACGGAGGAAGCACTTGCCACAGTGCTCGTTAGAGAAGAAGGGAAGACCCAACAACCCGTTTACTTCGTGAGCAGGGTCCTCCAAGGACCAGAATTGAAATACAGCAAGCTGGAAAAACTGGCGCTGGCACTCCTAGTCTCTTCCCGAAGGTTAAGACAATACTTCCAAAGCCATCGTATAGTCGTGAGGACGGATCAGGCGATTCGCCAAGTACTGCAAAAACCTGACTTAGCCGGTAGGATGATGACCTGGGCCATCGAGCTCTCCCAATACGACCTACAGTATGAACCCCGACATGCAATCAAAGCCCAGGCAATGGCAGACTTTCTGGTAGAGGTGACGGGGGACCCCCCCGAGGAAACGGGCACACGGTGGAGGCTCCATGTTGATGGGGCCTCCAACCAAATGTCCGGGGGAGCAGGAGTCATCTTAGAAAGCCCTGCAGGGGTCATCTATGAGCAATCGACTAAGTTCGAGTTTCCAGTGTCGAACAACCAAGCAGAATATGAAGCTCTCTTGGGCGGACTGATACTAGCTCGGGAAGTCGGAGCAACAAAGGTCGAAGTATGCAGCGACTCACAAGTTGTCACCTCGCAGGTGAACGGAAGCTACCAAGCCCGGGACCCCCTCCTGCAAAAATACTTGGAAAAGGTTAAAAAAATAACGAGTCAGTTCCAGGAGGTCATCGTCCAACACGTCCAAAGAGAAAGGAACACACGGGCGGACCTCCTGTCTAAGCTGGCGAGCACAAAGCCAGGGTCGGGTAACCGGTCCCTTATCCAAGGCATGGTGAAGGAACCAACGGTCGCCCTCCACTTGACGAAGTCGAGCCCCTCATGGCTAGACCCCATCACCAACTTCCTGGAACTCGGCAAGTTGCCTGAAGATGAGAAAGCAGCCAAGGCCTTAAGAAGGGAGGCGGCCAGATATGCAATCATACAGGAACAACTATTCAAAAAGGGACTCAGCCAGCCCCTATTGAAGTGTTTGCACCCCGACCAGACGGACTACGTGCTTAGAGAAGTCCATGAGGGGTGTTGCGGACACCACATCGGGGGCAAAGCCCTAGCAAGGAAGCTCATCCGAGCAGGATACTACTGGCCGACAATGATGAAGGACTCAAAGGAATTTGTCAAAAAATGCATAAAGTGTCAACAAAACGCCAACTTCCACAAGGCACCGGCCTCCGAGCTAAACTCTCTGACGACTACTCGACCTTTCGCACAATGGGGAGTCGACCTCCTGGGGCCTTTCCCGGTCGGCCCAGAACAAGTCAAATACCTCATTGTCGCCATTGACTACTACACCAAATGGGTGGAGGCCGAACCGCTGGCTACGATATCGTCCTCCAACTGTCGGAAGTTCATGTGGAGGCAGGTGATAACCCGTTTCGGTATCCCGGAGGTCGTTATCTCAGACAACGGGACCCAGTTCACGGACAAGAAGTTCATGGAGTTCCTCTCTGGCCTAGGGATAAAGCAGAAGTTCTCCTCGGTAGAACATCCCCAAACAAACGGGCAGGTAGAGGCCGCAAACAAAGTCGTCCTTCTTGGTCTAAAGAAGCACCTAGACAATAAGAAAGGGACATGGGCTAACGAACTCGCCTCCGTCCTATGGTCTTACCGGACAACCGAGCAAAGCGCTATGGGGGAAACTCCTTTTCGCCTAACATACGGGGTCGACGCGGTGATACTCGTCGAAATCGGCGAACCGAGCCCCCGACTACTACTCGCGGGCATGAGCGAAGCGGTCGAAAAGGACCTGGTTGAGGAAACAAGGGAGATGGCTCACCTATCAAAAACGGCGCTGAAACAAAGAATAGCCCTGCGTTACAACGCAAAAGTCCTCAAACGAGATTTCGAGGAAAGGGACCTCGTCCTGCGACGCAACGACATCGGCGTCCCGACCCCAGGGGAAGGCAAGCTGGCGGTAAATTGGGAAGGTCCCTACAGGGTAAGGGAGGTACTCGGCAAAGGTGCTTACAAGCTCGAAAGACTCGACGGCAAGGAAATTCCCAGAACATGGAATACGGGTAGCCTAAGAAGGTTCTACTCATGACCAGACGACTCGCCGACCCTGAGAACCCAAACAAATAGTAAATACTCGCCTTGTTCGCATGATGATCTGTCTTTTTATTTTATCAAATACTCGCCATATTGATTAATTTTTTTAGCTAACGACTAACTCATACTTGTCAAAAATTTTCGTACTTGTCCACTACTTTCCTACGTGCGCCGCGCACGAGCGCCCCCTAAAACGGCAGACCGGGACTGATCACCCCGGGGGCCATCTTCCTTATGGCCAAATCCAACTACGACGACAACACGACCACGGCGATCCAAGCCATAACAAACATAAAACGGGAAAACGGGCGCGAGCCCACCCCCGAAAGAAACAACGACAACAAATATAGCAAACGGCAACCCGGCCAAACGACTGAATAAGTATAACTTATAAAGAGTCAAAACAAAAAACGAGCAATAAGTTGTTCAGCAAATGCGTTACAAAATATCCTAAGTTACAAGACCTCACTTCCTCGGCATGTCAACAATCTTTCCGTCCTGGATAGTCTTGAAAACGCCAATTGACGACGTGTCGAAATCAGGAGCTGCGATCTTTAGCTGAGCCTTCAGGGCATCTTCGGTCATCGAGATGGCGTTCTTCTCCTGCTCCTTGGTCATCTTAAGCTTCTTCTTAAGCTCTGCGGCTTCGGCTTTAGCGATTTTCGCCTCTGAGACGGCCTGCTCCCGCTCTTTCTCCAAGGCGGCAACCCGACCCTGAGCGGCATTCAGCTGACCCTCCAAGGTCATCTCACGCTCAAGAAGCCTGGCCACGGTCTCATCGGACGCCCTCAACCTCTTCGCAACAAATGACGCTTTCTCCTCAGCAGCGCTAAGCTTTCCCCCCATCTCGGACAGCTGACCCTGGAGGAGTTCAACTTGAGCCTTGAAGTCATTGTTCGCCTTAACAGAGGACTCAAGCTTCCTCCGGAGCGCCTCCATCCCCGATAACTCGAATTCAGCCTTCCGAGCTATCACGGCCCCGCGAAGCAAGGTGCGGTACATCCACCTCGCCTGCCCGGACAGATCGGTCTCGTGAAAATGCTCCTCTGTCTCGGGTATCAACTGTGAGTCAATAAATTTGGTAGCATCAAAGTTCCTTTCCATTATGGTAAGGGCCCCTTCCGGGCTGGAAGACATCCTTTGCTTCTTGGGAGTATGGATGAGCTCCACGTCACTATTCGGCTGGGGGGAGAGAGACGCGTGCCCTTCAGCGGGCCCCTCCTCACGAGTAGGGGAAGCCTGGACCCCTGCAGCCTGTTTCCCCGACACGTCGGTATCCTGGGGAGAAGGCACAGCCTGATTCTCCTTCTCCCCTGAAGGACCCTCCGACTTACCGGCATCCTTCTCTTCGGCGTTCTCGTCGTCACTCGCTTCAAAAAAGGTCTTCATCAGATTCTCAAGACCAGTCACGGTGGCAGACATTTCCACTGCAACAAACAACAGGCGCATTAGTCGTTAGATCGGGAAAAGAAAAATAACAACAAAGAAACATAGGCAAACAAAGAAGACAACTCACGAATATAGCTCCTGACGGCCTCCCGTTCACCCATAAGAAGATGGGGGTTCACGGGATTCTTTTCAAAAATGGCAAAAAGTAAGTCAGCTATTTGCTTATCTACAGGCGACAACCTCTTGTACGTCACCTTGATGAAAGGATTCGACCCCGCACCAAAACTCCAATAAGTCTGGATAAGGCGCTCCCCCTCTAACGACAACCAAAAGGGGTGACGACCTTTGACGGGACGAACTTTGAAATACTTATATTTAAAACCATGGTAGGAGTCCTCAAAAAGGCCAAATATCCTCCTACCCTGGGCGGAACGGAAAGAGAGAAACCCTTTCCTCGCCTTCCCCTGTTTGGAAGGGTTGGTAAGGTTGAAATAGAAGAGGAAGACGTCCACTGACACCGGCAGCTCCAGGTGCTCGCAAACCATTTCAAAGCAGCGGATCGAGGCCCAGCTGTTCGGATGGAGCTGAGAAGGGGAGACGGATATCCGGTTCAGCAGCGCCATTTGAAAGTCTGAGAACGGTATCCGAACGCCAACTTGTGTGAACATGGACTTGTAAAACCAAATCCAATCGGGGACACGAGGAGAGTGGAAGTTAAGCTCATAAATACGCTCATGGGGGGTAGGAACAATGGCCTCGTAGTTGGCCTCCTCGTCAGTCCCCCCACACAAGTAGCCGGCTCGCTGGAACTCGGTCAACTCCTCCAAGTCCATTTGGTTGGGCGAGCTCTTTATATCGTCAGTCACCCAGGCATACGGGTCGTAGGCCGCACCAGATCCAGAAGACCGGGAAACGATGCGAGGCATACCTACAGCGGGGTACCACTCCGTTAGACTATGAGGTCGGGAGTCCATAGAAACCCAGAAACTACGCCTTTTCAAACTCAGATCATGGCCAAATACAGTTAAAAACTACGCCTATCACGCAAATCACCTAAAACCTACCCAGGAATGGTACCCCTCCCTTAACTCGTCTACCCCACCATTGGAAGGTCATTCGGCTAAAGTAAACCAAGCATGCAACAATCGCAAACAACAACTACGCAGCAGTAAAACATAGCATAAACACAAGGGAAGAGGAAGCAAAAATTACCTGAATTGGTTGCAGGAACTTGAGAGAAAAAAGAAGGCACGAGAGGGCTCGAACGAGGAATTTTGGATATTAGGGAGAGAGGAAAGTGAAAATGGCAAGGGTAGGAGGAAAAGAGAAAGAAACTGTTTAAAAACCACCATAAGGAGCACGAAAAGAGATAGGGGCAAAATGGTCTTTACGCACGGGATTTTAACTCATTTTGAGCATTTAATGCTCAGCGCGAAGAACGAAGCAACGAACGAATGCCTCAGCAGACCAAGAGACACGCGCACAAGAAACGCGCCTCTCCCACAGTCAGCCGACTCGGCGACAACACACGAACAAGGACATCACGCGCCACCGATCGCCTCACGACCATCACTGACGCGTCGGGGGCACTGTTACGGCCCTGGATTCCCGCGGGTCAACCCGACCCGAGCTCCACCCGGCCCGACTACACGCCTCTCAACCGACCCGGACACGCGTCCCGTACGGCTCTCTCTCACAGCTATGGGACAGCGTTCTTGGGAATATGGGCCTGCCCTCCAGAGGGGTCCAATACTGACATATATATATATATATATATATAAGGGGAAGACTGGCTCTTCCCCCAAGGTACGTCACATCCCTGCACCACCTTCATTCCGCCTGCACGTATTCTGACAAGAGCGTCGGAGTGTCTTTGCAGGTGGCACCCCCCTCACACGAAGTGCTCGGGACCTCGCGCCCTCGGACTGGAAGACCGTGATCAGACGAACCCCTTCCTTCACCCCTGATCCTGACCTGAACCGTCCGATACCCGACCTACCGAACGCCTACTGAATATTTATAGTGCGCCGAACTCATCATAGAGTTCGCCAGAGGTGCGGCGAACTCTATATAAATAAAACTGAAATATCTTATTTGGGAAAATAAATAATTTTTTATTTTATTTAAGAAATAAAAAAATTCCTCCTGGATTTTTTTTATATCACGATGAAATATTAAAAATTTTGTTTTTAGGTCTCTTACGTTATGTGTAGCAATTTTAATTTTATTTTTGTTTTATTTTTCTTCCTGTTATCTTGAATGCTTTCCAAAAGATTTTAATTCCATCCTTGCAATATTTAATCGTAAGATAGAGTATTACTTTTATCTTAAATGTATGAGGTAAAAACAAAATTACCAACATTGGTTCTAGCATTTTTTTTCATCTTATTTGCGTTCCACTTTAAAAACATAACAAAAATATTTGAGAGATTAAAAAAAATCAATCCAAATCAGTTTAAAGTTATTCTATTTAGTATTTTTTAATTATCCTTTAATTTATTCTGAATTTTTTAATTATTACTGAAACGATTGAATAATATTAGATATAATAATTATGTAATTGTAGATATCATATATATAATTATAAATATTAAATTAACATTTTATATTATTATTATTTTTCTAACATTATCACAAATTATTTTTACTAACGACTTCATAGCTGCTCTAAAATGCTAAGACAACAATTTTTTCTGCATTTTTTATTGTTGTGATTATTGTTGGTAGTGTTTTGCTACTTTGGTCTGTGATATTTTTCTTTTTCTTTTGAGGTAACCATAGAGAATTAATATTATAGAAGTTAGCAATATACATCATATATAGTGTATTGCTAAACAAATCTATTATAAAATTTATTAAAGATAAATTTTTGTTGAGTTTGAATTTTAGATATTTTTTAATTGAATTTTTTTGTTTTAATTTTTAAGAATTTCAGAATTTTTTTTATATTCAATATTAACTGTAATATTTGTAGTGTAATATTAGATTCCAAGACTTTATATTTCTTTTAATGTTGATTGACAATTTTTTTTATTATTCTTTTGGGTGAATACTGAATAATAATGATATCTCTTATTATTTAAGAAAGTGACTAATTCTGGTCAAGAAGGTCAAACATGTTTTATCAACCTAAAAATGGAACCGAAAATTTTGGGGTCCTAAAATGACTGTTACATTGTTGGTCAATATCATTTCAATAGCAAAATAAATCCATTAATTTTTATTTTTATTTGTGTTTTTTTCTGTTTCTAATTTTCAATGGAGTAAATAATAACAATTTTCTCTTAAAATTTTGCTCAATAATTAAATTATTCATAAATTTTTACTTAATTAAATTACTCTTCCAAATTTATCAATATTAAAAACAGTGACGGATCCAGAAAATTTTATGAGTGGGGGCAAAATATACATAATATGATAATAATTTTTATAATTATACTTTGTTATTATAAAATATAATTAATCTTTAAATTATTTAATCAATAAATTAAAATACTAAAATAATAATTTAAATAATAATATATAATTTAAAATTTTATTTTTTTAGGTTTTATATTTTAAAAAGATTAAATAATCTTTTCATTGTCAATACAATCAAATGTCTTTCTTTTTATATATGTCGTTAAATAATCATTTAAAAATTCATCTCTCATACGATTACGAAATCGATTCTTTATAATATTCATATTTAAAAAAAAAAAATTCAACTGATGTTATCCAGAAAAAATTAAAATTAACTTAAAAATAATACTAATGAATAAACAGCATTATTTTGATTTCTTATTTATTTATTTATTTATTTATTTATTTATTTATTATTATTATTATTATTATTATTATTATTATTATTATTATTATTATTATTATTATTATTTATTTAACCATTTTTATTTAATAGTCAATATAAGATTAATATTTTTATTAGTTATTTTTAATTTAATATTAAAATTAGTTTAATAAGATAATCTATTTAATTTGAAATAAATTTAACAGAATAATTTTACAGAAATTCTTCGCATACAAGCGATTAAGGCTTGTAAGCCTTACAAGTCCAATTAAAACTAACGCTCAAAACGCGCTTCGAACTGTTCTTCTTCATTTTCGTCTTCTTCTTCTTCTTTTCTTTCGTTTCTTGCTTTCTTTTTCTCCTTCTTCTTCTTGCTGCACGTTCCTCTTCCTCTTCCTCTTCCTCTTCTTCTTCTTCTTCTTTTCTTTCGTTTCTTGTCTTCTCTTTCTCCTTCTTCTTCTTCTTGCTGCACGTTATTCTTCCTCGTCTTCCCCTTCTTCTTCTTCTTCATTTACGTGCTTTTCTCTCTGTTTTCTTTCTTCGTTATTCTCGATTTTCATTGTTTTTTGTCATTAAGCTCTGAAATCGTTTTTGAAGAAGAAGAAGCAGCAGAAGATGAGGAGGAGAAAGAGAAAGAGTTCTGAATTATGCATAAGGTATACTTCAACGAATTTTGGGTGTATTTCTTAAATCTTTGGGTGTAGTTTTGTAATCCTTTGTGTGTATTTCTGTAATCTTTTGGGTGTATTTCTATAATCGTTTAGGTGAATTCCTGTAACCGTCTGGGTGTATTTCTGTAATCGTTTGGGTGTATTTCTGAAGTTCCATTATCTTCAAAACGATTTCAAAACTTGATTTTAGAAACCATGAAAATCGAAAAAAAAAAAAAACAAAAAAAGAAGAAGAGGAAGAGGAAGAGGAAGAGTCGTTCATAATAGGCCCGTATGTGTAGCAACTTGTAAAACTTGTAAGTCAAAAAGACTTGTGTGTATAGCAGGCCTCATAATTTTATATATTTATAATCAAATATAATAAAATATTAGGCTAAATTCTATTGACTATCAAATATTTAGATTAAATGGATACGTCATTTGTTAAATATTAAAAGATTTTTTTGTCACTTTTAATAAATATAATATTTATTAGTTATTTTTATCACAATTTTTAAATTATTTAACGATTATTTTGTCTGCGCTTGAATCTTTTAGATATCAAATTAGTAGTTACCTCTATTTTAAAAAATAATCAAATATATATAATATATATACACAACGGTAATATTCACTGAGTATATAAACATATTTTTTAAAATTTTAAATTTATTTATTAGTCACAATTATAAAATAATAAATTTATAATTATTTTACTCTTTTTTTAAATGTTATTGTAACAAATTCATTTGAATTTTAAATTGTTATTTGTTTTTTATCATTGAAGTTAATGAGTGAAATTCACTTATAGTGGGGTCAAATTTGATTATATAGTGGGGGCAAATAAATTTTTTTACTATATATTAGTTAACAAATTTTTAAATTCTATTGGGACTTGGGAGCACTTGCCCCCACTCCCTTCAACATGAATCCGTCCCTGATTAAATGTGCTCGTCTACGTCAATAAATTATAATTTAAATGACATAATCTCTTTATACTCACTTAAGAAGTTTGAATTTTCCTATCTTTAATAATAATAAAAAAAATGTGCTCGTCCCACTCATTTGTTATCCATATTACGATTTTCTTTACTTATTTTGTTTTATTTATATTTGTTGGTGTTTTAAACCTTCACAACAGTTCAGCTAAATTTTAACGCTGCTATATGACTTTTAAACCCCAATACTCCAATAGGATACAATGCATTTTTATAATAGAATTAATTTCTAACCAAACTGCATATAGATTCAATTTATCTAAAGTGTGATTTTTAAAATCCAAACACTTGAATCAAAGAACAATTGAAATGAAATAGCAATGCAATGTTAAAAAGGGAGAAATAATATATTGTTCGATCTCCTAAATAATGACTGTAATGATAAAAAAAAAAGTCCTACTAAAAAATCAATAGAATATTTATATAATGTGTACAGTGAACAATATGAGTTAAAAAATGAACATCATCTATACTATCCAAAATAATCATCCGGATATTAGGGATAATAAACATCTTATCCTAAAAGTTTAAACTGATTTTGGGATTCACCAAGGATCGAACTGATGAAAAAAATAACACTAATGGTTATATCTCTAATACTTTCCTAAACTTCCATTGTACACATTATACAAATATTCCATTGGCTCCCTATACTTTCTCTAAAAAAAAGATATGATAATATAAATAAGAAAAATGTTACTCACTTTTATATTTTATAATCTTATTCTACACAGGATCATTTATAATTTTTCTATGCTGTATATTTGTATAAATTTATTAAAAAACAGATATTATCAAAATAGAATAATAATAATAATTAAATTAGTCTAAAAAAATTGATTATTTTTAAATTTGTTTTAGAAAAATTTTATCAATCATATTAGTCTTCTAAATATTATAAATTAATCCTTTTTGTCCGTTCGTTAATTTATTAACATTTTTCATCAAGGAGTGATGACATGAAATATTAATGGATAACAAACATGAAATTTAGTATATCCAAATTAGATGCTTACCAAATATATTTATAAAAATCTGTCAATTTAACTCCTTTCTTCAATTATATTATTAACTCTAATTCTAATATAATTCTAGGATACTAAATTAATATATTTTTATAAAATTTTTTGTTTAAACATTTAATTAAACATATTAAGTATCACGTATACTATTAAATAACGTTTTATATCTTCAATAGTTGATAAAAATTGTTAATAAAGTAATACAAAAATAAAAATAATTAATTTGTAATTTTTGAAGAACCAGTTTAACTAATAACATTTTTAGGAATGAATTTAAAAAATAAATTATTTTTTAGAGACTAATTTGACTATTAACTTTTATTTTTATATAATAAAAAATAATGAATCTATAAAAGAATGTTTTAAGAATTGTGATTTGAAAAAAAATGTTTATTGAAAAATAAACTACCAAAATCGTATCGGATTATTAAAGACATTGATAAAAATATTCTTTAATTTTATTAATAATAAAAATATTTTTAAAATATTTTAAAACGTAACAAAATATCTAATATTAAATATATATTTTTAACATTAAAATGTTTTAATGTAATTTTTTATAAGTATAATTAAAAAAATAAGATATTTATTGTTAAAATTTAGTGATTTATGTTAAATAGATTTTTTTTTGCCAATAATTATAAATACTTTTATAAAATAAAAAAATATTTTAGAGTTTGAATCTTATTTTTTTATATATTTTTTAAATAATTATCTAAATATTGTTACACAGTTTTAGATCAAATATATAAGTGATTTATCAAATATAAAAATTATTTAATAAATGATTTTGATAGTTTATCTTGACACGAGTTTTAAAATTTAAACACTAATAAATAAAATTGAAATAATAATAATAATTATTTTGACCATTTATTATAATATTTTCCTCGGAGGATTCCACATTTCCTCAACCCCGGTCTCACACTTAGTCACCGCTCTCTTTTACCCTAAACGCATAAACGCACTACGCACATGCCACAGTTTCCTACATAAACCTCACACCTCACCACTCTTTTGTTCCATCCTTCTCCACTCTTCATTTTTCATTGTCCTCCATTTCATCACTCAATGCTTCATAAAGATCTCTTCTTTTAATCCGCCCCTTTTTTCTCTTGAGTTTTTTCTTTTCTTTTCTTTTCTTTTCCCAAATGGAAGATGAGAACTTTGACCCTGCAACCTCAAGCCTTCTGTGTCTGGAAAACAATAACACATGCTTTGATGATTTTGAATGTAGTGCCGCAGATGGGTACCACAAAAAACTTAACTTTAACGATGATGGATCGGAACCATTCGTGGGGTTTCTGGTGCTGAGTGATGAAACTTTTGGGGTTATGGTTGAGAAGGAGATAGAGTTTTTGCCCACTGATGATTACCTCAGGAGGATCCTTGGTGGGGATTTGGACTTTGGTGTTAGGAGGGATGCTCTTGATTGGATTTGTAAGGTTGGATTAATGGTTTTTTCATCAAATGGGTTCTTTTTTTTTTCGTTTTTTTGTTCACGGATAATTCATTCAATATAAGTCCTTTTTCATCTTCAATCAATGAAAGTGAAAAGTGAATCCGCTTCTAGATTTTTCGTTTACTGATGTGTCTGGATTGTTTAAAGTGCATTTATTGGTATTTTAGTCATTGAAAAAGATTAAATTTTCCAATTCCAACATCAATCTCTTCAAAATTTATGGCTTTCTATTGGGCTTTAAATTGATTGATTTTGCAGTCAATTTTGTTTTTAGTAATTCCTCACCTACTCACCTACCTAGTTTTGCAGCAAATTGTCGATGTCCTATATTGATTTGAGACTCGATTATGCATTTGGTCTCTGTTCTTCCCAATTTGTGTCTTAATCTTGTATTTCTTTTATCGAATAATTCAGCTAGTGACTGATATATTTGCAAACTGTGCTCATCAGGCTCATGCTTATTATGGTTTTGGACCCAGTTGCTTTTGTCTATCTGTGAACTACTTGGATCGGTTCCTATCAGTACGTGATATTCCAGTAAGATCAATTAGATAAAAGCATACTAGTCTCCTACTATATATATATATTGTTGATCCTTTATTATTGATAGTCTAATTGTTAGTTTTTTACCTTCAGAGAGACAAAAGAAATTGGGCTGTGCAGTTGTTAGCTTTAGCTTGTTTATCAATTGCAGCCAAGATGGAAGAGACTAAAATGCCCCATGTTATAGATATGCAGGTAATTGTGCAGCCATACAACTATCTGTGATTGTTAAGTTTTACTCTAATTTTGTGAATGTTATTGGTATCCGGTAGGATGACGAAACAACAGCTGTGTTTGATGCTAAAACTATTCAAAGAATGGAACTGATGATATTAACCACACTGAGTTGGAAAATGCAAGCCATAACTCCGTGTTCCTTTATGGACTACTTCCTTGGCAAGATCAGTCGTGAGCAGCATCTGGCAAAGTCATTGGTTTTGAGATCAATGGAGCTCATAGTTCAAATTATCAGATGTATTTGTCTTGACTTTGTTAGTAGCACTTTTAAGATGTTCTGTTCTTGAGGATATTTACAAGGTGTTTTATTGGGAACTCAATGCAGATGTTGAATTCTTGGAGTTTCGGCCTTCTGATATTGCCGCAGCAGTTGCGATTTCTGTGTTGAGGGAATCACAAGGAATAGATATTGATAAAGCCTTGAATTGTTTTGTCATCGCGCGGAAGGTAAGATTGATGTGTTTCCCACGAAAAGAAACAGTTGTTTACTGCTGTTTGATACCACATTCCCTTGTGCAAATTGTTCTGCTGATCATTTTGGGATTTCTGTTTCGCAGGACAGAGTCTTGAAGTGCATTGAACTGATCAGAGACTTAGCCTTGACAAAAATCTCGGCTAATTCGAATGGCAACTTAGCTCCATTAGCACCGCAAAGCCCCCTCGGGGTGCTCGATGGGACATGCTTGAGCTATAGAAGTGAGGAATCAACAACAGTTGGTGGTTCATTCACAGATTCCTTCCAATATAGTCCAAGAGCTAAGAGGTGTAGATCAGAAAATGGACCTTCTAATGAGAATTTCAGGTCATGAAATGTGAACTTTCCTCCTTCACCAAGGTTCCATTTGGGTTTGGTTGAATGAGAGTTTTAGTGTGGTCTATGTAGGCCATATTGGTAACACACTCAATGAAAGTGTGCCTTTATGAATGAATAAAGATGAGAAATTTAAGCAGTCTCACGCGTATAGCATGAGTTGCTAAGTTGTTTATAGTCAGAGGAATACACAAACCAGCTGCAAATGTTGCGGAGAATGTGGATCGGAGAGGAAATTTTGATGCAAACAATGATAGGTATATTTGGACAGAAAACCCATATTTTTTTTCTTTTATTTTTCATAATTATGTCCGAACTTTTCATTTTAGTGGAAAAGAGAATGAAGCATAAACTGAAATTCTTTTCATTTTCATGCGTTGTTTTGTTTTGCAAATTTCTGAAACAAAAGCAAGCAAAAGATCATTGATATTTAAATTTTAACCAAAGACTTTTCATGTTGGTTATGCGATTACCTACTAATAGAGACCTTAGTTATGAACTAGGAAGATTATAAAGTCAGTTTGGTTCTTTGGTATTTAGAGCACAAAAGAGATGTTTTTCTTTTTCTATCTATTTTTTCATGAACAAAATATAAAAATAAACTTGAGTTTGATTTCAAACATATTTTGTATTCTAAGGAGCGTGTTCTGTTGAGCATGAACAACAGTACAAAACATGGTAGAATTTGATACAAGGTTATTAGTAGAATTTTATGGTAACAAGTTTGATAGTAATGTGGGGGGATCCACGTCAGCAATAGAGACCAAGATCTACTGGCACACATGAAACTGAGGATTTGTCTTTGCTTCATATTATTGGGATTAGAAACTGCCACAATGGAATAGAAAGGCCCACTAGCTTTTGTTTAGAGATATTGACCAGTCAAAAAGCATTCGTTTCACTGCCAAAAACCCACCTTATGATTTTTTTTTCTCAAAGAGAATCACATGAATATTTTTGTCATCAACTGACTAAAAATTAAAAAATTTATCATGTGGGGCACTTGTATTGAGAGTCATCTCCTGTTCATTAAGATAGCAGAATAAATCATAAAATCGAACTAACTTGGATTAGTATCAACACACTCCTTTGCATAAATAAATATCAAAAAATTTAATTTCTGTAAATATCAGAATATTTAAATCTCACTTTGTACGTACAATAATTCATTGGTTAATGTCTTAAAAAATTTACTAAATTACTATTGAAAAAATTAATATGTATATAATAACGTTTCTTTTTTCATGGTGATAGTGATACTAGTAACAAAATAAATAAGCAGTGCATATATTATTATTTATAATCCCAATATATACCGTGAGCCCATATATGCATCGCATATGAGACGAACTAAAGAACTTAGAGCAGACAATTCTCTTGGGACACTACAGCCATTCATTATTGGATTATTGGGAATATAGAACATAAAAAACCTAATTTATATTTTAACTGAGTATTTCTATTAAAGAGATCACTAACTAAGAATATTAAAAATATTTTTTTTTCAAAAAATAAAATTGTAAGATTTTAATGACATTAAATACATAATTTTTTATTCTAATTTGTTAAAATTATAAAATAAAAATGAATATAGAATATTTTAATTTTTATTAAAAAGATTAATACTGTATAAGAGTAGAAAATAAAAAATAAAGGTATAATAATTGTTATCATTAATTTGGTTAAGATACGTTTTAAAAATATGCTATATACTTATATATTATTATGAAATTAATTCTTCTGAAAATTTAACTTATAAAAATATGAGTTTAATTTTAATATATTAATAATATAAAATAATTTATAAAATTGTATAATTATAATTATTTTTTAATAATTATTTATATAATTAATATAAAATAATTATTTTTATTAATATTAATATTATATTATTAAATATACGTGTAAAATAATTTTATATCAAAATTAAATTTACATCAAAAGCTATATCTCAATAAAAAATTAAAAGTAAGGTATTATTGTGCATTTTATGAGAGATAAAAGATAGGAGGGGATAGAAGGGAAGAAAAGCTGTAATGTGTAAGGAGAATAATTCTGTGAGGGTGAGTTTATTGCTTGTGTCAGTGAGTATTATGTGTGATGAGATACATGTGTATTTCTGTGCAGTACTTAGCAGTGGGACCTCAACAATGCTCACTGGTGCCATCACTGTCACACTCACTGGGTTTAGGCTTATTTGCTCTCTGTTTTAACTTGCCTTTAATTAATATATATATCGTGCCCTACTCTCCCTCTCGCCTCTCCCACATCATCCAACTCATTTACTTTCCACTTGACCATTTATATCTATGATTTAAAATATAACCAGCAAATATCATTATTTTAAATTAATATTTAATCAATAATAATTCACATATATAAAATATATCATTTGTATTTATATTTATGTTTATTAAAATTTATCTACATAAATTAGTAAAGATTATTTAATATTTATACCGACTAAATACTTATTAAAATTGATATAAAAAAAATACTGATACTTAAGATTTTCTGTTAAAATAATATAACTGTAATTAACTAGTGTGTTGGGCTATATAACTCCATCCATCCATGTATTCATTCATTCACAATCACAGTAATGATAAAAAGGGTTTCTGTTAAGCTATGTATTAAAAGTAGGGTGTTCAAATCTAAATTGATCCAAATTAAATCGCTTGTTCAATTCAATTTAAACCGAAAACCGATTAAAACTGTACTAATTCAAATTTGATTGGATTTTATTTTTTACAAATCGCTGGATCGGATCGGATCGAATTTCGGATCTACTTTTTACAACCGATCTAATCCAATCTAAACCGCACAATGTGTTATAATAATATTATTTTATTATTATATTTACAGTATAACATATACAATTTGCTATACATTTTTATATTTTTTAAGTATTATTATTATTTAATAAATATTTTATGTTCAAAATGTGATTTATTTATTTATTTTAACTAACTTATAATTTAATTTCTATTGTTATGTTATCATTGGTTTTTTAAGATATTGTTAAGACTTGCTATGTCTTTGTTAGTTATTTAAAATTTGATGTTGAGAATTGATATATATATTTAATTTTTTTAATTTACAAAATCGCAAATTCAATCCAATCCAAACCGCTCGAAATTGGATCGGATCGATTTTTTTTTTTAAATCATCCAATCCAAATCGCACCGCAAGTAACATATTGTTCGGATCGGATAAGTTTTTTACTCAAAATCGATCCAAACCGCACCGCGAACACCCCTAATTAAAAGAATAAAACAATTGGTTTTGTTGTGCAGTGTACGATGGAGGTGCAGTGCAGCTTAATAAACCAACAAGAGACCCGACAAACATGTTATTAATGAATGTCTTGTTTTTTTCTTTCTATGAAATCCTGAGGCACTAACTGCATAACGGAAACAGAGATACATGATTCCTGGTTAACTGATTAATTTTGAAGAGTTTGAGAGCTCTCACGCTCCGAATATGTTCAAAAGAAGAGTAATAGTTTAGCTTTTTGTTGGCGCAGTCACACGACAGAGAAACCAAAGAAAGGTTTCGATACATGAAATTAGGGCTGACCTGGTTTGATTCTCTCCTTCAAGCCACAAGACATATTAGCCCTTTTTTTTTAATGCAAGATTTTTTAAAAAAATGTGTTCAACACCCGAGAGATTAGTTAAAGTTGTAAATATTTTCATCCCCTACATAATTAAGTTATTTTTATAACTAAGTTCAATTAAATTGGTTCAATAATTTAAGAATTAATAACAAAAAAAATTAGTTAACAAAAATTTGAAAAAAGTGATGCATAAAAAAATTTAATTAAACTTAATTATAAAAATAACTTATTTACTTAATATTTCTCTATTTTCATTCCTTTAACGAGAGTTTAGTTAAAGTAAGGAATCAAGCAAGATTAAAATTGCTATTCGAAATTTTTATAAACGTCTGTACTACTAGGAAGTGTCTCCAAGTGTGAGTTTTCGGGATGGATTAGTCAATCGGTTGGAGAGAGAGGAAGCCGAAGGTTTAGAAGTGTTATCATCAGTGGAGGAGGTGAAAGAGGCAGTGTAGGATTGTGAATCTTCTAAAACTCCGGGGAGTGATGGGTACAACATGAATTTTATAAAAAAGTGTTGGAACGAGTTAGGAACGGAATTCACTGCAGCTGTGATAAGTTTTTTTGAGACGGCAAGATTACCAGCAGAATCTAATGTCACATGGGTAGTGTTGGCGCCGAAATTCATTGGGGCAAAGGAGATTAAAGATCTCAAACCTATCAGCATGGTTGGATGTGTATATAAAATGATCTCTAAATTGTTGACTCGAAGAATGAGGCGTGTGATGCCAGGTTTGGTTGGGGAGTCACAGACTGCCTTTGTGAAGGGGAGGAAGATACATGACGAAGCCTTAATTGCATGTGAAACAGTGTAATGGTTAAAACAGAAAAAGAAGGCATCAGCAATTATCAAACTGGACTTCCATAAAGCTTACGATAGAGTTAAATGGTGTTTTGTTGATACTGTATTAGAGAAGATGGGATTCGGTAGAACATGGAGGGCTTGGATTAAGAAGTGTGTTAGCTCGGCATCTATATCCATTCTGGTTAATGGGTCACCGTCCAAACCTTTCAAGATGGAGAGGGGCCTACAGCAAGGCGACCCATTATCACCTTTTTTGTTTGTCCTTGTGGTCGATGTGCTTAACAGGATGATTGGAGAGGCAGTTAGGAACAGTCGAATATCTCCACTCTTAGTCGGGAAGGATAATATAGAGTTGTCACACCTACAATTTGCTGATGACACTATATTATTCTGCCTGCCGGAAGAGAATACAGTACGAAACTATCAGAGATTACTGAGGTGCTTTGAAATTATGTCTGGATTGAGCATTAATTTTGAAAAGTCCAGCTTGATACCAGTGAATTGTAGCCAGGAGTGGGTTAGCCGGATGTGTCAATTACTAGGGTGCAAGGAGGCAGCCTTACCGGTGAGGTATCTTAGAATTAATCTGGGAGCAAATCCACGGTTGGTGAAAACTTGGAAGCCGGTTCTAGATAAGGTGGAGGAGAAACTGAGCTTGTGGAAAGCAAATGTGCTTAGTAAGGCTAGAAAGCTAGTGCTCTTCAAGTCGGTGATCAACAATCTACCTATTTATTACCTGAACTTGTATAAGATGCCAAATACGGTTGCACGTAGAATCATTTCTTTGCAGAGGAGATTCTTCTGGGAAAAGGATGATGGAAGATCGGGTATGGCTCTTGTGAAGTGGGAGATGGTCCAGGCTCCAAAGAAGCTAGGAGGGTTGGGAGTGGGTGATGCGGTAGTCCGTAACACGGCCTTACTGTTTAAATGGTGGTGGCGATTCTCAAAGGAAGCTCCTGCATTAATTTGAATCTGAATCATTTGTTGTCTACTCAGGCGCTACCAAAGCGAGGGGGACCGTGGAGAGACATATGTCAAGTACAAATAAAGGAGTAACATGTCAGGCAGAAGATGATTGATGGCCTCGCTATGGAAGTAGGAAATGGTAGATATACCAGATTCTGGGAAGATACATGACTCCAAGTGGGAAAGCTGAAAGACTCCTTTCCGAGACTCTTCTTGATTTCAAACCAACAAGGATCAGTAATCGGGGATTGTGGGTTTTGGGATGGGATACAGTGGGTGTGACACTTCCAATGGAAAAGAGAATTACGCCAATGGGAGACCGAGATATTGGACCAGCTGCTCCAAGTCTTGCACTTTGTTACATTAATAGCAGATGTACAAGACAGAGTGGTGTGGAGGTTTGATAAAGAAGGAGTTTATTCTACTAACTCATTTGTGCAAGTTTTGCAGGAGGAGACCTTGGATGAGGAGATACTGAGATATGGATTCACAAAGGAAATTTGGAAAGGGTTAGTTCCACCTCGGATCGAGTTGTTTGCGTGGTTTGTATTGGTAGGGAGGGTCAACACAAAGGATCAACTAAGTAGACTGAGAATTCTATAACAGAATGATAACTTGTGTGTGTTGTGCAAGAAGGAGGTTGAAAATACCCAACACTTATTTGTTACTTGCAAATTCTCCTGGCAGGTGTGGTGTGCATGGGTCTCATCATTTGGACAGAAATGGACTGCTCTTGGTAATTTAAAAGATCATTTCGAGAGTTGGAGATATATGCCAGTAAAAAGGTCGCAGCGCAAGAGTTGGATAGTGAAATTTTTCTCAGTAATATGGATTATTTGGCTAAGACGGAATAAAGTTATATTTCAGAACAAGACAACAGGAGTTGCAGATTGTGTGGATTAAGCGTTTACATTTGCTACAGAGTGGTGTGATAAATAACTCACGATGTCGATGGCTATGCCGGAGATGACATAGGAGTTGTTGTAATTTTATGTCCTTTGCATATCTGTACTTGCTCCACTTGAGTGTTGAGCTTTTTTTTCAAAAAAAAAAAAAGTTTAGTTGAAGTAATAAATATTTTCATCCCTCAAGTTATGATGACCAACACTAGGTAATTTTTTTTGTGATAACATTCAAAATACTAAGAATGCATTTAGTTTATGTTTTAATTTTTTTTTTCCAGAATTTTGTGAATGACAAAAAAAAATAAAAACGCAAACGACACAAAAACAAAAATATTAAAAATAAATAAAATACAAACCATGAAACCAAACACACCTATTTCCATTAGGGTCAATAATCAAAGAGATACATTTCATGTATTTTACCCCCCTCTTTTTTTTCCCTCTCCTCTGTACATCAATCTACTCTCCCATTTCTATGGAGAAATCTTTTTCTCTCTATAATGTGCCGAAAATAAGAAAGAATATGAACACAATCCAACCAATTTCCCATTAACCTGGGGTACGTAATATGCTTTACAAGCAACATCAGCCATAAAATTTATTATTTATCCAAAATACTGCAGATCTAGATTTCAAACATACAACAGCTCATTAAATTTGGCCCTTGATATCAGGTAAACAGATCTTACAAATAAATAAAAAATCATGCAGAGTGCTTGGTGGTTCCTCTAATCAAATTTTACCTGGAGTTCAATTTGGTGGCAAAGGTATTATTCAGTTGCCATGCTATACAAAAAAGAGGGAAATGCCGCCCTTCCTATTATTTTCGAAAATGTCTGCTCGCTTGAAATTGTTTTCCTAGCTATGATATAATCTTGGGAAGCTTGAATTTACAAGCCTCGGGTTTACTCAACATTAAGTAATCAAATGAAGTCGGGTTGGCATGTTGAAGTTAAGCAACGATGCCACATTCGACTGTTGGGATCAACCAACCTGGGATGAGATATAACTTCTGGGATAGGAAAGTAAGCATAGTGTGTGTTACATAAGCCTACTGTAATGCCGCTATATCCTGCGAAAGCACCATGAACCTGAAATGCAAATACTATGAATCAATATAACATAGATATTAACGAAAAGGATGTCTAAATGAGCTCTTACATAATTTGCAGGAGGTCATAAGTTCAAGTAATTTGGCTGTCATTCTAACTGAAATATATACATATATAAGAGCATACTCAAAGAGGGAAAGAGAGACTAACAGCATTTTGTCCAAGTACAGTGCATAAAATTCCATCTGATGCATTTGCTCGACAAGCACGGATCATGTATGTTGGATCAATATATTTCACGTCAGCATGAACGCCAATCTCCTTGAAATATTTTTTCGTCTGAAATACAGCAGTTGTCAGTAAAACAGATATTACAAAGAAAAGGAAAGGAAAAAAATATATACATTAACAATAATTCAAATGAAGGCTGTATTCAAGAATTCAAGGCATGTATTCATCCTCAGCGTACAACATTTAAAACGTTATGGCATGAGAAATCAAACCTAAACACAATGCTTGGAATTGCCACTTCAAAAAATGCATGTGTTGCTTAGTTTTAATGGAAATAATAGTATAAAGGCAACTCAAGATCAAACTTTCTGAGAACATAATTATATTAAAAGGTAAAACCTTGAAAGGTTCATACTCTCATGTCTGACTCATTTCAAAATAATATCTATCCACTTTAAAATCAGGTATTAACCCTTTAGAATTTTGTAAACAGTAGCACCACAAGAACGTAATACAAACCTCTTGCTGAATATATACACCAATATCTCCAAATACAACATTTCCTGATGCATCTGTAGCATTAGTCTTTTGAAGTAAATTCTGCATAATAATTTATCAACAAGTAAGTTTGAGTGTCAATCTCAATGTCTGAACTCTGAGGTGTCTTCTGAGAAAATTTAGTAATATAATGTCTGTAATTAACTTTTTATATAAGCAAAACAAAGGAGAAAATTTTAATAATGAATATCTTGATACTGTTATATGCTAAATTAAATACTTAAACTAAATCACCTGTCCAGCTCCCTCTGCTACACAGACCACAGCCGATCCCTTTGTTTCTAAAAGATACTTAAGATGACTCAGTACACCGTGAGGACCATGTAAATTGAAACGTACCTTAAAACACACCCAAAACTTGTATAAGTTTATCAGTATCGCAGAAAGAACATCCGACTAATTTACATCATATATACCTCAGGAATCAGACATATGTCAACCTGTCCACTAGACAGGGATGACTGCATTGCTATGAATCCACTGCTACGTCCCATCAATTTCACAACCCCAATCCCATGATATGCGCTATGTGCCTAACAAGAGATAAGGGAAGAATGCGAATAATTCAATACCCATCAACTAGAAACAATTACTGCATCAAGTCAAAGTGACTCTGAATAATAAGTAATTTATTACCTCAATGTATGCAGAATTTATTGCTCTCTGTGCTTCTTCAACCGCAGTATCAAAGCCAAAAGTTTTGTCCATCAATAGAATGTCATTGTCTATAGTTTTAGGCACCCCAATTACAGATACCTTAAGACGTCTTTTACGACACTGAAAGAAACAAAAATCCCACTTCATTAAGTACAATAACAAATTAGGAGTACAAGCTTATAAATTATATAACAGTGTAATATGTAATTGAAGATCCTCAATTATCACACACTGCATATTAAGGGTAACAGAATGTTGACATCTAGTTTAATGTTAACACTGAGCTATGCAAAAAGAAAAGGAATAGCTAGCGAATTGGAAATAACAGTTTTCATATATGCCAATGAACACAGTTTACAAGATCTCAATTTCTCCTAAAATAACCATTGTACATCAGACATTAATCCAAATTGAACAAGATCAAATGATACAAGGATAAGAGTTTAGAAACCTCATTGTGAATTGCATTTGCACCAGCATGTGTGCCATTTCCACCCAATACAAAAAGCATGTTGATCCCTCTTTCCTGAAATTAAGAACATGCAAATTCAGATAAAATAAGGGACAAACATCAAACTCGGCATAAAAAATATCTTCTCTGAAAATTCATCAATTAGTCTATCAATGGAACAGATCAATCAATCACCTCCAAACTGTCCACAATATTACTGACTGCAGGTCCTCCTCGTGAAACTCCCAACAGGCTTCCACCAGAAAGATGAATATTCTGAACTACTTTTCTTGACAGCTGCAAATGAAAGGCCAATATGGTTAAGAGTCAGTTGATAGAAGAACTCATGTTCCACTTACCGCTTTAGCTGAACTGGTTAACGTTGCACCAAATTAGAAAGAAGATAGGCATGAACTTACGGGCACTTCTGTCAATTCTTGGTCAGAAAATCCCCGATAACCAAATGGAATCCCCACTATCTTTTTCACACCATATATTTCAAGTGTAATTACAATCTGCACAACATTCATTATTGAAGCAATTACAATGAGGAAACAATTACTCTCTTTAAAACTTGAAACTGGTAAAGTGAGCTGAACTAGAAACTTCCTTAACTACAAGATATGAAACAATTTAGTATTTCATGACACCAGGGATGGCTACATCATATTTAAGAAAGATACATGAAAGTAAAGAGAATATATTACATGTTAATAGTCAAAAGCTTAGTGCAGGAACATATTATTTCCCAGGAAATGAAGTGATGACTAACAGCAATAGTCAATAACAATTAAATAATTACATTTTGATAACTTAACTTTCAGAAAACCAGAAAAGATGCTTTACATATTTCAGGGAACAATAAGGTCAAATACTTGCATAAAACAAATTGATCACAAGCTAACCTGTCTAATGACATCATTAAGGCCAGGACAGAGGCCTCCACAGGTAACAATTGCAGCCTTTACTTCTTCTGGTTTATAATATATCTTTTCCCGAGGCCCAGCTCGATGAACCCTAAAATGATTTCAGCATCTCTCAACATATATGCTAATCTTATAAAACAACATGAATTACGACAAGACTTAAAACGATATTGTAAGCAACTATTTGGTAACCCAAAAGACAAAATAATCCGTGAATTCAATGGCCATTAGCGAGCATGGTTAAGATCATGGCTACAATCTCTTTTCTGGGAAAGGTAATAGAATTCTCAAAACCCAAATTCATCCATTAACTTTCATGAAGTTTTTAGAACAAGGTGTTACTACCTTGTATCGTGCAATACTCTATATACAATATAACAGCAGTTGTATATAGTTGAATGCAAGATATTCAATAAGGCATTATCATATTCCTGTTTAAAATTAGGGAATTAAATACTTTACCATTGTTCGACCCAAGTACAGTTGGGATCAATGCACTCAGCACCAGCAGATGTAGGCGATGAATAGTATATTGTCTGAAATAACAACAACAGTTCAGAATAACCTCATGCCTACATATACATAGAGAGAAAACTAATTTGATCCAAATCTAGTGAAAGCAACACAAAGCCCCAATCATGATGAATAAAAATAGTAAAAGAAATTGGGAACAAGGCAGTATTTATTTAAGTATGAATATAGAGTGTGAAAAGCAAACCTTGAGAAGCACTCTGTCATTGTTGTTAATGTATCCATGCCAGTCCTCATCAGAAGAATAATGACCTGGAATATCTCTGTCAACGGGAGTCCTGCAACACAGCGAAACACATGAACAGAGAGAAACGAATCCAATTGAAAAAGAAGAGTATAGTTTTGACTAAGTGACCTCATTTTGAGGCAGAAGGTAGAAGGAATAGGGGAAGCATCGGGGAAGATGTCAGTGAGATGGGGGAGGCTGAAGCGGGCCTCGAAGTCTTGCTGGAACTTGGTCTTCCAATCAGGATCACTGAAATCAAACTTGTTATGGTTATTGTTGTTGATGGTGGTGGAGCTGGAAGGAGTAGGGGTTTGAGTGGTGGCTTCGAACTGCGCAAAGACTCGAACTTTGTTGAGGGTTCTAGAAGGTGAAGGTGGTGGTGGTGTGAATTGGGTATAGGAGGAGCGGGCAGAACAAGTTAGGTGAGAGAAAGTGATCACGTGAGACATGGAACCCATCACCAATTTTAGAATCAGAATCAGGACGGGGAAGAAGGAAGCAGGAATGGGAGAGGGATCGGAGATCGGAGGGAACGAGGGGCAGCGGAGAGTGAGAAGGTGAACTTTTTGGGGGTGGGGGAGGAGGGGGTGTTTTGCGTTTGTTTGACTTTGACTTTTTGATGAAACCGAGGACCACGTATGTTTTTTTCTTCTCAACTTCCTTCTTCGTCAATCATCCATCAACTATGTAAGCTTCCTTGTTTGCTTCTTGCTACCGCATATTTTCAGTTGCAGCCAAACATGCTTTTTTTTGTGTGTTTCTTTTTTGTTTAAAAAATAACAATTTTGCTGCGTTACCAATAATATTTTTGCTAATTTTTATCAATTTTTATTTATAATTATATTTAATAAAAATATTTTTAAAAATATATCTAATAAAAATATCTTTATAAATATATTTTTTAAATATATTTTTTTATACATATATTTAAAATATAATAATTATTTATTATTAACAATAAATCAAGAGATAATATATTTTTGATACCCTATACTTTTCTAAAAAAACAATTGTGATTACATGCATAAGAACTTGCCGTAATTGAAAAGCATTCCTCTATTTTGAGAGTAAATCCTATAATTTTGGTTAATTATTCTATCTATTTATACTTATTGACTGCTACTGACTAGTCAATAGTCATACAATATGACTCTGCTCTAGTTAGCATACATAGGTAGGGAGATTGAAAAAGATATTAGTTAGAGATCTAAAATTAAATAATTAACTTTGTTATTAATTTATTATTATTATTAAAGTATCAAATCTCAGTGTCGTTTTAAATGTTTAAAATGTCTGATTTTTATTCTAAAATATTTTTGATAAATTTAATATTTGTTTGGATGTTATTAAATGTTAAAAATATATTTTTAAATAAAAAATATTTTTTTATTTTTTAATGTGTTTGATAATATTATAATAGTAAAAGTAAGAGTATTAAAAAGTAAAAAATATTTTGTTGGAAATTATAATTTATATATTTAAAAAAAATATTTTTAATATAATAATAAACAAAAAAAATTTTTATATTGTATCTAAATATAATTATTAAATAAAAAATATTTTTATATAAGATATCTAAACATAAAATTATTATTATTTTTTTAAAAAAATTTATAAAAAAATCACTTAAAAAAAATCTTTTTTTCAAAGTTTACAAATGTCATTTCTATATTAAATTCAAAAAGAATGTTTAATACTTTTAAGAAAAATAATTATAAATAATAACGTATGTTCTAATTATATTTTTATATTCAAATAAAAAGTTTAATCTTTTATTTTTTGAACATATATGTTTAAAATTTTTATCTATTCAAATATTAAAAAAATTAAAAAACAAATTAAAACTTCCAATTATCACTCTATATTTAATGATATACATAATAATAAAGGCAATTTACATAAATAAATTGTTTGACCCAAATTTATACAATTACAACTTTACAAGGAAGAAGACATAAATACATTTTTTCATATCTCTATAGAAACCGCTACTGGCAGTAACGATTTACAAAAATACGTAATCTGCTACAGATAGCTGCAGATTACGTGGTTGGAGTGCAATACAGAAACCGTTAGAGACAGCAGCGATTTCTGTTGAAGGTCGCTTGTGCATAAACCGCTATTGGCAATAACGGTTTATGTGGGTGGGGATGCGTGCATAAACTGCTGGAGGCAGCAGCGGTTGACGTTGAGTGTGTGTGAGCGTGGCTGCCTATATAAACCCCTCAAAGGCATTGAGGTGGAGGAAGAGTGTTATTTCTCACAAATGGACAGTGAGAAAAATTTTGTGGCTCTAATGCATTGCTCTGTAAAAATTCAAAAGAACAAAAGGCATTGTATGAAATTTACGGATAGAGAACCGCTTAGTATTTTTATCCGGTCGTCGAGTTCATTGACAGAGATTAAGCTCAGCATATTACAAAAGCTCGGTGCGTGTGGGACGAATTGGGTAAAAAAGTTGTTTTACAAGATTTCCATTGCTGTTGTGTCAGCTGGTGTGAGGTATGAAACCTTTGTGATAGGGTCCGATGAAGACCTGCAAGTCTTGTTTCATTGCAGGCGGAGTTTTTCGGAGGTCAGAATACCCGAGCTACTTGTGAAGTTAGAAGATGGTGTCGACAGTTCCGGGACATCGGCGCCGAAACCTCAATCGACAGTTCTAATTCCTGATCATCAACGTGTTGCGGCTGTTCATGTTGGTGTGCCTCCTGGTGTTCCTGATTTTGAATTTGAGACCGGACCGGATCAAGTTGAGAATGCGATGCGGGACGATGATTCGGATGATGAGCCAGTCGCAATTGGTGGGGACAGTGATGATGATATTATGAGCGGTACACCTACACCCCATGGAGGTTCTGGTTCTGGCACACAACAGTATCCTCATGGAACCATGTAAAGTGGATTGTCATCTGCTTGACCTTATTCGGTGGTGGCAGCTCACCGAATAGATCCTGAAACCACTCCCAAACTGGTCCGCCACCCTCCATGAATTTCTCAAACTCACCAAGGCAACCACTCACGGTCTCCCCATCAACAGGCAACCCAAGCTGAAATGCCACATCTTGCAATGTCACTGTGCACTCTCCGAAAGGTATATGAAAGGTGTGTGTCTCAAGGCGCCACCTCTCAATGAACGCACTCACTAAGGACTCGTCCAACCAGAACCAGTGGCTGTTTAACCTGGGCAAGTGGTACAATCTAGCCCTCTCTAAATACGAGATGATCCTGTCATGCATGGACATATTTTGTTGCCGTCTCACACTATAGATACACCTAGTTGGCTACACACAACATGAAAGATATATACGAAACAATTAAATTCTACTATCTACAACAAATCCCCCTATATAATAACAACAAATCACTTATACCATCACCAAACAAGGAAACAAATTAAACAATTAAACAATTAAATTATTAACCTATTAGTCAATCGTCAAATCAAAATGCGAAAACTTTTTTTTTGGATTAATATGAAAACAGGTTGCACAATTAGATTAATAATTTCCGGTCCCCAAAATCGGTTGCTTTTAAAGAAGCCTTTCACGAAAATCGATTTAACGCAAAAAAGACTGTAAAAAAAATTCTTATAAAAGATAACATTCGGAAATTAACGGAACAAAAATTGCTATACAAACCGATTCCTATGTACAGCCCCACTAAATTCTACATCCTAACAGGCAAGGCCTAATTCCAAACTATAAAGATTAAACTATAAATCCTAATTCCTATACCTTACATACCATTTTTCTAATTAATAAATGCTAATGCTAAACAAAATAAAATATAACTGACCTCGTCAGCAATGGCACCGGCAATATGGGTAACACCGTTCAGTCGGTACAAACTCTTCTTCTGCCATGATATCCAATTAGAGATCGCACTCGAATACCTCGGACCCGCTCTCAAGTTGCTCTGCCCTCTCTCTAAAATTTCCTCTCTCTAGCCAAACCCAAGATCCACTCCAAATGAGAAATCCGCGGCTGCCTTCCACGGTTTATATAGGCACCCACACTCAACGTAAACCGCTGCTGCCTCCAGCGGTTTATGCACAAGCTACCTTCAACAGAAATCGGTACTGCCTTTAGCGGCTTCTGTATTGCACTCCAACCACGTAATCCGCGACTATCTGTAGCGGATTACGTATCTCTATAAACCACTACTGCCAGTAGCGATTTTTATAGAGATATAAAAAAATGTATTTACGTCTTCTTCTTTGTAAAGTTGTAATCGTGTAATTTTGGGGGCCAAACAATTTAATTATGTAAATTGCCTTAATAATAACATATTTTTTTTTCACGTTATCTCTCAATCGACTAATAAATCCATTGTGAATCTGAGATTTATGCACAAATTAAAATTTAAACTTTCAATATTTACTTAAACAAACTAATAAACTAATCATTAATCAATCTAATAATAACATAATTAATTTGTTAATTCATTTATTAATGTTGAATGATTAATTATTACTACGCAGGTCTTATTGTGCATGTATGTCAACCTACTTATTAATCAAATAAATCATAATTTCTTCTAACATGAATATAATGTTATTAGCTTTTCTATTATTTCTAAAGATACACCATTAAAATATTCACACATTATAAAAAATATATTTTTAATTAATAGTATTTATATTATACAACAATAATAACTATTCCATTCATTTAATAATAGTATAATATTACGTCTATTTAAAATATTTTGGATAAAGGTAAGCCGATTTAAATAAAACATTAAAACTAGACCCAAATAAAAGAAACTTAATTAAATAGTACTTTACCGTCATTATTATTTTGTCGAATAAATAACTATTTGTACTTATAAAAAATGAAAACGTTGACATATATATCCACACTAAATTGAAACTAAATTTGTATTCACGTAAAATATTTTTTATGTGACAAAAATATTCTGTCTTTAAAGGGTTGGAGTACCACGCAGGGTTGGAGTGACACGGAGGAGAAGGCATCTCTTGGTTATATTCGGAGGATCGGAGAATTTCCGACAGGGTTTGATTGTCTTTTCCTTCTTTTTTTTTTTTTTTTCTCTTTTGTGGGGTCTTAGGTTGGGTTTGAGAATTTATTGTCCAAACTCTAAAGTATTATCAAAGTTGGGCTTTAATCCATATGTAGGAATCAATTCCTCTTTTGCTCTTTTTTTTTTCTCGAGCCTGGCCTTCTCTTATAAAAAAAAAAACTACCTTCATTACCTACAAGGAAATTCTTATTGTTGAGAAAGAAGAATCCCGAATGATGGAGAGTTGTATTGCACCTTTGACTTCACTCCTCATTCCTCAAAAGGAGAACTAGAGTATGAATATTGATAGATTCGGAAACTCTTCAAACTTTCTTCTTTTTTCTTCTCTATATTAAAAAAGAAACAAATTCCACCTAAGTAGAGCCAAAACGAAAACATCACTGTCAATAATAATGATATATAGGTCCTTTTTTTTTGCATATGAAATCACTTGGTTTGTTTTCCTATATCCTATACTCTTTCCTTGCCTCATCAAATATATATTATCGTCTAAAAATCAATACAGATTTTTAACGAAGTGTAATTCCCAGTAGATGGTAACATGCATGTTCTCCCTTTTGAGTGAATAATAATTCAACTAAGTCATGTCAATAAATCATACACAAAATGTAACATATAGTTTTTTATTCACATTTACTAATTAATATGTTCCGCAACACTTGTTTAATTTCATCTACAAAATTAAAAATATATATGCAATGATTGTACCTTCCTTTCTTTTTTGTTTCATTTATTATTTTGTGGCTACGGATTACGGGGTTATGTTAATCCACTTCTGTTGTAGTTCTGTTGAATGTTCATTTTACTTCTTTCGATTTGCTTTTCTTTTTTTCCCTTGTACATACACAGGACACAAGCTAAGTTAAAAACTATGATGCTCAATGTAGCTGGATTTGACTAATTTCTATGTACACAGAGATTTAATGAACTTTCATTCTTTTGCTGACAAGCGTGCGTGAAACATGTTCATTATTAGTTTTTCAGTTTTACTAAATGATGAATCCTCTCTAGAGACAATGATTTTTTCTTTTTTTAACAAAAAACATACACTAATTTTCTATCTCCTTGTTGTTCCAAATTTCTTCTGACATAGTGACATCTCCGTGTGAATGATTCGGTCTCGAGTCTCTTCCCTACGAATATTTATGCTTTATGGTATTAATTACACATGAATAACACTGTTTTAAATACGCATACAATTTACCATTATATATATAATTGAATAATGTGGGTAAAAAATTTTAATAAGATTAATTAATAGGTGAACTAAAAAAAAAAAAGAGAACTATGGGTGATTTACAGGAAAATAAAAACAAATTATGTTTTTTCCCCCAAAAATCGAATTCATTATCATTGGGAGTTGATTGCCTATTTTAAATTTGAATATTTTAAAAATTACAATTTACTGGAAAGGAATTCTCAAATCAATGATATCTACGTAAATAATAATATATATAAGTCATCCTATTAAAATTGAAAAGTGATTGAATGTGGCTCAAAATTACTTTTATAACTATATATAAATTTCTGATCGGTCTTGTACGTTGCTTGTGATTGATAGGTAAACTTTTTCTACTCCTTAACAAGCAATATCTGATCAGTTCATTACTTTAGACGCCACAACAAGCAACCTATATGTAAGAGTTCAATGATTAAGCATCTTACATAATTAAAGTTTGTTTATATTAATATGTATAATATATATTTGTTCCTTAAACATAAGTTGATGACGGAATAATCCAACTAATAATTCAGTACTTTACGGGAGAGAAATTAAACCGGATTCAAGAAAGATTCTGGAGATCTTGATAGATTATTATTCTCACAAGTCTCTGAATCTCGCACTGATTGTAGTAGTTGGAGAGTTGCAGGAAAAAGTTGTGCACTACCTGCATATTACTAGTACATTCTGCAAATTAAAGAGGAGAATGCCAACTATCTATGCGTATAATCTTTTGTTTCGGGGTTACAACTTGTATAGTAAATAGCCTTTTTATTTTCATTTTTTTTATCAGCTTTATATCGTGTTATTTAACTGATACAATAAGATCTGTGATTATTTTAGTACTGTAACAATTATCAAATTCTTCTTTACAAAAATGCATGAATTTCTGCATCATACATGTGCTGATGTTAACTTTTTTTTCCCCCTAACATACGTTACTCGAATTTCATAGAACTCGTCGCATGCCTCGCTCTCCATGACGAAGAGAGCATAAAAAAGTAGTAATTAATAATTATGAATTGCGAGTGCATTATTGTGGTTCAACACTGATCAAGGACCAAAGTAATTAAATTCAAAGATCAGAGTATTGTACATCATTCATCGATAACTAATTAACACTCTCTGTAGGGGATAACGAAATCCTGACAAGCTAATTAATTTAAGTAACCAGTACATTACAAAAATACAGTATAATAATAATATTAATTAATTGATGGCAGTAAATATTTCCCTAATTCTACCAGCAAAACTACAAGAAACAAGAACAAAAGATTAAATTTGATAGCAAATTAATAATATAAGATAATAAAAACACATCTAGTAAAGTTTTTAACAAACTGAAAACATAAATATACAAACGCGTGTGACGAGGTGCAAATATGTTTGTTGTTAAGAAAAGAAAGATACGTGCATATGTGACTTGAGCATCTTTCATCAGAAGCGAGTTTTTATGCAAAGTGGAGAGAAGAATCCAAAACAAAATACAATTGACGCTAATAAGTAACGTTAAATAGTCCTTAAAACGGGACAGAAAATTTGAACCATGCTAGATAACATTTATATTTAATAGAAATGAGTGACGTTAGTCCCTTAAAATGAGCACGAGAGTTTCAACCATATCACACACACAGCCACATATAATCACTTAACAAGCGTCAAGCGGAGAATTAAAAAGAAATAAAAAAAATAATTAACAATGCAACTGGTTTAGGTTCCCAGGCCACCATTGTATTATTCAACACACAAACAAACTGATGATGAAATAATGCTCATTCATCATCGTCCATACAAATTAAGTACTACTCTTAACTTAAAAAACAGCGATCCACCAAATAAAATTAAAATTAAAGCAACTAACTAATGCTAATTAACGAACGAATGGAAACCCCAGTCGATGGTGCTAATAATTAATTAAGAGAAATGAATAAACCCTAATTAGAGATGATGAGGAAGGTAGCTAGGGCTTCTTGATAGCGAGGGTGTTCTTGTGGTTATGCATCCAAACCTTGAGAACGTTACGCTTCACTCCAACCTCATCGCAGAACCCCTGAACCGCCACCTCATCATGCTTCTGAAGCTTCCACCCTACGCTCTCCGCGAACACCGTCATCTTTTCCTTCTGCTCCGGACTGAACTTCGTTCTGAACCTCTTCTTCGACGCCGAACCTACACCGCCGCCGCCACTAGGTTCCGAACCATCCTCGTGATCGTCCCTCGTACTCTGTGTGGTACCACCGCCGCCGCCGGAGATCGACGGCAGAGCCAGAGTCGGGGTACTGCCTCCTCTTTGATGTCCTGACACGTGGAGGTATCCAGCTCCCTGAGCGCGGTAACACGCCGCGAACTGCGGAAACGCTTGGTGGTGGCGGTGGTTATGGAAAGGATTGTAGTGGTGGTGAGGTAGCAAGAAAGCATCTCCGGCAACGGTTTCCTTGCGGTGGAAGTTGCGGTGACAGTTGCAGGCAGCGCAGTTTAGTGCGTCGAGGGTGCCGTCAGCTCCAGCGGGCATGAACTCGCCGCAGCCGTCGAGCGCGTGGCCTCCGAGGGCGAGCGCGTGGTTCTTGAGACACTCCATGTACCTCCCCTTTCCGGTGTTTCGCGGCATGGCTGGTGGTGGCGGTGGGTTAGTCGGCATTTTGACACGCGAAGGGTTGGGAACTGAGTCAGCGTAACTGGGTGGTGGGGGGATGGTGAAGTCTTCCTCGAACTCCATTATTTTGTTGTGTCTCTTTCTCTCTCTGGATTGCGAGAAGGGAGGTGCTGATTTCTTGCTTTATATCTCTCATAATCCTTGTCTTCCACCGGCAGATTCCGGTAGCTAAGCCATTTTTGTGAAATAAAAACACTCAAATTCTTGAATTAAATTGTTTTTTTCTGTATTAGTCATACATGTTCTGTTGTGTGGGGTTGTTTTAAAAGAGTCAAATATGATGTCAACTGCATTTAAGGTTTTATCTGCTTTATTAATTAAGGATTCATGCATATATTACTGCTATAAATAATATAAACTTTAAAAAAATGTTATTTAAATAAAAAAAAAGGAAGTACTAGATAAACAATAATTTTTTTGAACAATATAAACAATTATCAATCAAATAAAAACATATTACACCTCTAAATTACCCACTTAAATCTTAATATTAAAATAATCATCCGTACACTTAGTGAAATGAACATCTGATATATCTATTGTTCACATTGTTTAGTATTTTTATTATCTACCTAAACTTTTCTAATAAAAAATTAGTTAATATGTGTCTTAAAATATATATTAAAATTACTATTAATAATAAATTTAATTTTAATACATTATCAGTATAAAGTAATTTTACACATACAATCAGTTTAATAATATCACATCAATAAAAATAATTACTTCTTATATTGATCATGTAAATAGTCATTTAAAAAATAAATATGATTATATAAATGTGTAAATTATATTGTTATATTAAAATTAAAATTTTAATAAAATTTATATTTTATATAATTTTTTGAAATTAATAATTTTAACATATTACTTTAATCTATTTGCTATAAAGTATTGTATTTATTTTAGGGTAAGGGTTTCATTCTTTTAAGGCACACTTTTGATTTAAAATATTTATCTAGAAGTAAAATAAAAATAATAAAACTAGTCGTTCAAATATTTTTAAATTAAGTACTTAATCAAGTTACAAGATATTTCTTTAAATGTACGTATATATGTATATTGTGATTTTTTTTTTCTTTTTTCTATTCGTCTTTCTCCTTTTTTATTATTGTTGTCTTTTTTTTTATTTATTGTCGTCTTTTTCTTTTTTTTTTAATTTTTCCTTCTCATCCTCTCTCATCATCACTGTTGTTGTCTTTTTTATATTTTTTTTATATATGTTCAAAAAATAATAAATATCAAAATAGTACCAAAAGTTTATATTATTTAACGAAAAAAATTCAAAAAATATTAACAGTAAATAAATCTTTGAAAAATTTATGTATTATATGTAAAATTTTTTATAATATTTATAAAAAAATTTGTACTATATTATTAAATTTCTGTATTTTTCAACAAAAATTTCTATACTAAAAAATGACAAAAAAAAATGGTAACGCAGGTGTGTCTCCAAAAAATGGTGTACATGTAGCATCACCGAAAAAGAAAATGATATATTAATTTTTTTTTAAATAATATATAATTCTTTTATAATAATATTCTAATTAAATTTTGATAATTAAACAATTAATAGATTACGTATGTGACACGTCTAATCATTCAAAAAAAATAGTTTTATTTTTTGGTTCTTATAATTTATCAAATTTTTAATTACATCTATATATTTTTTTTAATTGAATTTTTATATTATATTAAATTTTATAATTTACAAAAATGTTAAAACAAATAAAATATTCCTTTAAATAAGATGAACATGTCTAAACATTTGATTGAATATTTTATTTTATTTAACTGAATATTCTATTAATTTTAATATTTTTATCACAATAAAAAATTACAAAATCTGATATAACATAATAATTTAATTCAAAAAAATAAAATTATAGAGATTTACATAGTAATTAAATTAAAAAAACAAACACTCAATACGGTTCTCAAAAAATGTTAGATCATACATTTTGGTTTTTAACAAATTTTTATTATCTATAAGTATTCGAAAATTAATTTCATTGGATAAGTTAGTCCCTTCGTAGTTTTGAAGGGGATTTTTGAAATTTAATTTTCTTGTCAACACATCTTTGATATTATTAATTTGATTGAAAGTGTTGATGGACCAATTTAATTTATCTAATGAGAATAATTTTCGACTTCTTGAGAATATACATTTATTGAAGACCAAAATATTCTATTTAAAATTTCTTAAAGATAATTTTTTATATTTATTTTTTAAAAATAATAAAAAATTTTAAAAACTTATTTTTCTAATTTATAAATTACAGATTTGATTAAAACTAATAATAAATTAATGTTTGACAATAGTAATTTTTAAAGTCTTCTAGAAAATAAATATTTAAAGACTAAAATATTTTATTTAAATTTTTTTAAACATCAGTTTAGATATTTAAAAATAGTATTGCATTAATTACTTATATAATTTTAAACATTATTAAGAATTTTAATATAAATGTTTCCTAATTTTAAAAAATCATTTCAAAATAATTTTATATTTTAATAATTAATTTTTACTTTATGTACTATTTGTGATTATGGTGAAATTTTTTCTTCTTTTAACTTTAGTGCATTTTCTTCTCCGTGTTGATAACAAAACTCTGAACCTGAGAGTTACCCACATTTGTGTTCGCCTTCCTCTCACTTTTAATTGGCAAGCAAAGAAAGAAGGGAATTGATTCTCTTCGGTGGAAAAAAAAAATTGGATGTTATTCAGTATATAATTTAACTCTTTATTGTTTTTTTTTTATTTAATTTTAGTCTCACTTAAAGAATTAAAGGTAAAAGATCACACTTTATTCTCTCAAGTATTTTTTTTACTGGAGAAGATCCATTTCCAAAAAAGAAGATGATAGAAGGCAATTCTACTATTTTATTTTCCTGCGTTTTCCATTTTAAATTGATCTAACAAAAAAATAAAAGGTTAATTACTTTTTTCATCCTCAAAGTTTGAAGTGAAAATTAAAATTGTTTTCAACTTTTTTTTTATTAAAATCATTTTCAACGATATAAAACATTATAAAATCGTCATTTTCTACCTCAATTTTATTATTTTGACAAAATTATCCTTAACAAATAATAAAAATAATACTAAAAAACAAAAACAAAAACACACCCGAATCCCCACCCGATATTTCTTTCCTGCTCCTTCTCCATCTCATTCTCCTTTCTCAAAATCCCAATTCTTCTTCCTTCCTTAAACCAAAAATTTTCCACACCTTTACCATTAACAAGGATAGCAACCAAAAATCCTCCACCCACAAACTAAATTCAACAACAATAACAACTAAATTCAACTACAACAAATTCAGCAATTTCTACAACAACAACCACAAAATAAATTAACAGAAATTTCACACTTAACAACAATTTAACAATTATCAATCGCAACTTCAAATCCAAAATTAGCACAGAAATTAAAAAAAAAAAGACAGAGCTTATGTATATGTTTTCCAAAAATTAAAAACAAATAAAAAAAAAAGAACGAAAAGAGGAGAAAGAAAATGACAGTGCGGGAATTTACTACTGCTGGTACTGTGGCAGTTATGGGTGATGGAGCTCGACGCCAATCTTGTGCGTCACAAAATTCTCATCTCTGCACGTGATCTTGTGCGAACGCTCAATAGCGGAAATGTGGGAGCGCACGACCTCCAGAAGGCGAAGGGCCTTGGTGGCAACGACGTCAGCGGTGTAGTCGGGGATCTCGAAGGAGATGACGAGATTGTTGACCTTGTCGGGGAGAAGAAGGTGGAGAAGGAGGCGGGGAAAGAAATTGTACGATGGCGGAAAGAGAGAGAAGAAGAATCGGGGTTGGGGGGAGTTGTTTTGTTTTTGTTTTTTAATATTATTTTTATTAATTATTAAGGTAATTTAGTCAAGATAATAAAATTAAAATAGAAAATGATGATTTTATAACGTTTTGTAACGTTGAGGATGATTTTAAGAAAAAAAAAAAGTCGGGGACGATTTTAATTTTCATCTCAAATTTTAAGGACGAAAAAAGTACTTAACCTAAAAAATAAATATGGAAGTCTTATACTCTCATCCAATTAAAAAGGCCAAAAGGTGACTTAAATATTATACTCTCATCCAATTAAGAAGGCCAAAAGGTGACTTAGATATTTTTTTTATGAAAAAGTATAGGGTACCAACATATTATCTGCCAACTTCTGCCAACTCTTATTTATAATTGTGTTTTATAGAAGTATGTTCGTGGATGTGTCTAATAATTAATATATTTTAAATACATATATAAAGAGACACATCCGGAAAATATATCTATAAAGACACTTCTATTAAACACAAACATTTTTATTAGACACATCCACGAACACACTTCCATGAAACACAATTATAAATAAGAGTTGGCAGAAGTTGGCAGATATACTGTTGGTAACGTAGCGGAACCGTTTTTTTATACATGTAAAAGATTTTCAGAATTACTAGAGGACCAATTATTTTTTCAAACCAATTTTTTTTAAATTTATTTTTTTTTTAATTAAGTCTAACAAAATTAAATTTATGTATATACATTTTTTTATACATTTTTTTTCTTCTTCCTTCTCTTTCATCTTTATTATCATTATCTTGAGCATTATTATCATTATCATCTTTTTTATTCCATATTTTTCTCTTTTTCCTTTTTTTTTGGTTATCATCATTATTGTCATTATTTTTTTCTTCTCCTCTTTTTTCTTTGTGCACAATTCTTCTCTGACGTCGTGATCATCGTTATTGTCATTGTCTTCTTCTTTAAAAAATAAAATTAAAATCTGTAATATTCTGTCTTATTTATCATTTTTTTCTACACAATTTTTTTAACATCGTCGCCGTCATCGTTGTCTTCTTCTTTTTCTTTAAAAAAAAAGAATAAGAAAAAAAGCAGCATTCTATTTTATGTCATGTTTAAAAATTTTTGGTGCTACCTTTTAATTTATATTTTTTTTTTCAAACAACAACTCCTCTTTCTTCTTGTTTTAATAATTTTTTTTTGTTTCACACTCTTATCATTCTTATTATTTCACCTTCCAAAAATAATAAAAAAAAACAAAAAAAATATGCTACTTTTTATTTCATTATTTGGTTAATCTTTTGTGACAATAAATACACATAATTTTTGAAGAAAAAAAACAGAAATGATGCGTAAAATAAGAAGAAAAATAAGAAAACGCAAAAAATTACATTTTATTTTATGTGTCATAGTTAAAAAATTTTAATGTCAAAATTAAAATATTACTGTGTTAGAATTAAAAAACTTCGATGTTATTTTTTTTATTTTTTGTTTTTTCCAAACAACCCCTCTCCTCCCTTCTTATTTTCATAGTTTTTTTTTTCACCTCACATAATTTTTATTGTGTTATCTTCTAAGAATAATAAAAACAAAAAAAATAAACACAGAAGAATAAAAAATAAAAAAATTATGCATCTTTTGGTTTTATTTATCTTTTTTGGACAATAATTAGAAAATTTTTTTAAAGAAAAACACGTAATTTTATAAATAAAAATACAGAAATTTTACACCAAGAAAGAAGGATAAGAAAAAAAAAACTGCAGCATCAAATCCAGAATTTTGATATCAAAATAAAAAAAAAAATTGTGTCAAAGTTAAGAAATTTCTATGTCAAAGTTAAAAAATTTTGATACTATTTTTTACCAAAAGAAGAATAAATGTGTGTGATTTTACGCGCATGTTTATGAGCAGTTTTTGTTAGGTTTGGACCAACTTAATTAGTTGGACATAGTTAATAAAAATACTTGGATATATAAAAATACTAAAATTTTTTATACAAATAATTAATAGTATATTATCATATTAATAAATGTAATTAGTTTTTAAATTTATTATTTAATAATAATCTAAATGCATGAATATGGTTGAATAATTTCATAAAATTTTTTACAATATTAATACACCAAAAAATAAACTCAATTTTTAAACTTTTTTATTAATTAAAAAGAGAACTAAAACTTATATAATTTGTAATGAAAAATATTAAAGGACTAATATTTTAGGTCAAACTTTATTTTTATATTACTAGAATTTAGAATTATAATTTAAAATTTAATATAAAAATATCTTTGATTGATTAAATATTGACAAAAAATAATTAATTTTATTAGTCATGTAGCATTGTTCATTTATAATTTTATATATTACCTCTAATAACAAAACATTTTAAAGAGCACTAAAACGCATTACGAAATAATTATCTATCAAATTTGTTTTATGAAAAATATTTATTTTAATTTTTATCAATTAATAATTTATTATTATTATTATTATTATTATTATTATTATTATTATTATTATTATTATTATTATTATTATTATTATTATTATAAAAAATTTCAAAAATCAGTATAATTTATTATCTTTTGTCAGTATTTTTAGTTATTAGTCTAATTTATTTAGTTTAGTAATCTAACAATATATTTTTAGTCTATATTTTAAATATTAGAGTAAAATATCATTTTTGTCCCCAACGTTTGGGGTAAATTATATTTGTGTCTCTAACGTTTAAATTGTTTTATTTGTATCCCCTAACATTTATAAAAGTGATTCAATGTTATCCTGCCGTCAATTGCACATCATGAGCGCTTTAGTTTGAGTTTTAAAAATATATTCTTAAAGTTAGAATACAAATGTCTGGGATATAATCGATGATCTACTCCGAAAAATAGCTCATCAAATATTGAAACTAATTCCTACAACATTTACATCATTCACTTTTTTAGGGACATAATTGAATCTAAACACAAATAGTGGGTATAATATTAAAATCGAACACATCCAAGTGAGACCTAATTGAGAATGAATACATGCAAGTGAGAATAATTGAAAAATATAATCTGATTTGTTAGTATAATTGATAGTAGGATAACATTGAATCACTTTTATAAACGTTAAGAATACAAATAGGATGATTTAAACGTTAGGGATACAAATAGGATTTACCCCATACGTTGGGACAAAAATAATACTTTACTCTAAATATTATGAATAGCAAACTGATCACGAACAACAATAAATATTACTGACCTTTTAATATTTCTTTTTTTATTATTATTATTATTATTAGATAAATAAAGTATGAAAATATCCTCTAAATATTTAGTCATTGAAAAAATATCTTCAAATGAATGAAAATAAAAAATACTCTAAAAAAATAAGAAGACAACAAAAATGGTATGACATGAAACAAATTTGTCGTTATATTTATTTTATGTCAGGACATTTTTATCACGCTTTTGATTTTTGGTGTGGGAGAGAGAAATATGTATATCAATATGGTGTGAGTAGAGGAGAGTTTTATGTGGCTATGGGATGATACAAATCGGATGCACCGATTTGTTTGCATTGTTTTGTTTTTTAAACAAACAATCACAAATTGGACGGTCCGATTTGTGATTTTAAAAATAAAAAAAAATTTAATGTTAAAATCGGACCGTCCGATTTTTATTTTAACAAATAAAAAAAATAAAAAATATAAATCGTACCATCCGATTTGGAGTTTAATTTTTTCTTTAAGCAAATCGGACCCTCCGAGTTGTAATTTATTTTTTTCATCAAACAAATCGGACCGTCCGATTTGAATAAAACACCATATGAAAAAAAACACCTAATTTTCCAATAACCATGTATTACACATCTATTTAACCAATATAAAAAAAATTAGCCTTTTTATCACATATTTTAATATTTTTTAAAATTATTTTTGTTATTTTTACCTTTATTAATGCATGGTATTTGTTTTATTTTTACAGTAAAATATTATTTTTGTTTTTAACGTTTGGGGTAAGTTTTAAAGTTATTCTTAACGTTTAAATCATTATATTTTAAGTCCTTAACATTTCAAAATCGTCTCAATTTTGTACCGTTGTAAATTCTGTTAACAGATCCCTAATGACAGGACAAAATTGAGACGATTTTGAAACGTTAAGGATTTAAATAGGATGAAAATGTTGTGGACAAAAAATAATACACAAAAATAAATTTTAATTTTATCCTTCAATAATATCAATCTTATTTTTTAATAACATCTAAGTAAATTACACTTAATCACATTACTTTCATTCTAAATAAATTTATTTTTTTATAATTTTACTCTTAAATATTTTTAATCATCATAAAATGCTTGTAGAATGACTAGAATCATATTATTTTATTGTATATGTATCATTTTTTTTCATAAATTGATGTACTAGTCATTCTACAAATATTTTATGATGAGTAAGAATTTTTAAGAGTAAAATTATAAAAAAATTAATTATTTAAAATAAAAATAATGTGATTAAGTGTTATTTACTTATATGTGATTAAAAAATAATTGAATTACTATGTACCGTAAAAAATTAATATTATTGAATGATAAAATTAAAATCTATTTCTATGTAACGTTTTTGTCCTTGACGTTTTCGTCCTATTTAAGTCCCTAACGTTTTAAAATTGTCTCAATTTTATTTCGCCGTCAATTCTGTTAACAGATCCATAACGGCTGGACAACATTGAGTCAATTTTGAAACATTAAAGACTTAAATATGACGATTTAAACGTTAGGAACAACTTTAGAATTTACCCAAACGTTGGGGACAAAAACAATAATAATTTTTAAGTAATAATTATCTAATCAAAAATGTTATTTATATACTAAAATCAGTTACTAATATATTTGTGTATAAATATATATTTTTTAATTTATTTTTAATATATATTTATATTTCAACATATATTTTATATTGATGACTAATTTTAGTAGCTAATTTTTGTTAACACAAAACATAGTCCTTATCTAATACATTGACCAATTCTAATATGTCAATAGAAAATTTTGTTTGCGATTTAATTAAATAAAAGAAAATTATTATACTAATTACCGATAATTTAATTGATAAGCTTTGTTCTATGATTATATTCGTATAATAACGATGTATTGTACGTAATTTCATTAAAAATTATTTTTAAATAAATTATTATTTTTATCCATAAATTTTAAAAAAATTAAAATTTAATTTGTACTAAAAAGATAAATTATTATTTTTATTTATAAATATTCAAAAAATGATAAATTTACTTATAAATAAAATATTATTTAAAATTATTTATTACACACATAAATTATCTTTTATAAATAAATGTGTAGTTTTATATTTTATAAATAAAAATAATAATTTAATTTTCGGGTAATTTTTAAAGATATCATTATTGCTAGAGCGAAGACCAAAACAAAACGACAAGCAAGCTTATGGGTTTAAGTGGTCTAGTTGCTTTTCCATTTATGTTCCTAGTACATGTTTGTCTGTAAATAACACGTTAGTTGTTCTTTTTTAATGGAAAATGAAAGTGATGACACTTCAATCACGTCAGGATTAGAGAATCACCCTCCCCTTCATCTTCACTCCAAGCAATAATTGATGCAGCTTTATTAATTGGCCTTACTCACTCCCTATTTGGTAAACCGTATCCTTCTTCTAGGGGTGGTAAGACAATCCCAATCAATAGTACGGTAGACCCGTCTCAGTGTAATTATCCGACTCTATACGGGCGGGTTTTAACCGAAACAAAGTCTCTGGCAGGGACAGAGCAGAATGGGGACGGATTTTGGGTATCGTCCCAAAACATATATAAAATATCAAAAAAAGGATAAAGTATACTTTTTATCTTTAAAGTTTGATAAAAGTTTTAAAAATACCTCTAAATTTTATTTTGTTTTAATTTTGTCCTAAAATTTTTTTATTTGTATCAAATATATCTCTGACGGCTAACTTTTTAAAAAATTTAAAAACAATTCAACAACAATTTCATAAGAATAACCCTCAATACAAACAAATCAAGTATAATTTTCATGTATTATTGTTAAATTAGTCTTAAATTTTTTGAGAATTTCGCCATCGAGGGTATATTTGATGCAAATCGAAAACTTTTGGGACAAAATTGAAACAAAATAAAATTTAGGAGTATTTTTAAAACTTTTACCAAACTTAAAGGACAAAAAATATACTTTCCCCTATAAAAAATTATATATATGATGTATACTTACAACAATACAACCTTGACTTTAGAATAATTCACCAAGTATATATCGGACTAACGAAAATTCTCGACAAACTACAAATACCGATATTGCCGCACAACTAAAAGCCGTTTTAGAAAATAACCTCACTCATCTATATAACAATGGGTGGAACCAATTTCAGGAAACACGAGATATATCACCAAGATCTCAAAACAACAATCTCGAAAAATAGTATTCTAGTTTAAGTTTTCTTATTCTGAAGGAAGTTATTGGCTTAAGTGATGGAGTTTTTCTTGTAGGTTTTTCGCCCGAGGTCAAGTTTCGAGGATAGTTCTTCCACTGACTATAGAAGCTTGCAGAACAGTGTGCAGCCGAGTTATTATTCGGAGGAATATCCTTGACAGAACAATATATATACAACAATAACAACAAAGACTTGTTCTATTAGGTGGGATTTGTTACATAAATTAAATGATGTCATTGATCTTTATCAAGTATTATGTAGATTTTGTTTGACTACTTCATGGATAGTCTTCCTAATTCTTTATGTGCTTTCACCTTTTTATCCATTTTTCATCTCATCCACCCTCTTGACTGGGTGCTCTGTTGGTCTTTTTCTCACATGTCCAAATCACATGAGATGTGATTCTATCATCTTTTCCATAATAGGTGCTACTCCAACTCTCTCTGATATATTCGTTCCTCATTCTATCCAATCGCATATGACTACTCATACATCTCAACATCTTCATCTCTGCCACATTTAACTTATGTTTGTGCTCCCCTTTGGTCGCCTAATACTCTGTACCATAAAGTATAGCCGGTCTGATAGCATTGCGATAGAATTTACCTTTAACTTTTAGAGGTACTTTTTTATCACATATAAAGTTAGACGCACTCCACCATTTTGACCAACCTACTTGGATCCTATGATTTACGTCCCGTTCAATTTCTCCATGAACTTGTATGATACACCCAAGATATAACTTTTTGTAGGATATTTTCTCCAATCTTCACCTCTGTATTAGAATTTTTCTTTCAGCGTCGAACTTACATTCCATATATTCTGTCTTGCTACGGCTTATGCGCAGACCATACACTTTTAGAGCTTCTCTCCATAAATCCAACTTCTTATTTAGGTATTCCCTTGACTCTCCTATAAGGACAATATCATCAGTAAAAAGCATGCACCATGACACAAGCTCTTGGATATGCTCTATGAGTACTTCCAAAATTAATGTAAAAAGATATGGACTTAAGGATGATCACTAGTGTAATTCTACACCAATAGAAAATTTATCTGTCACACTGGTGCGGAATTTATAACCACAAACTAACCGGCAAGTGCACCGGGTCATACCAAGTAATACCTCAGGTGAGTGAGGGTCAATCCCACGAGAATTGAGGGGCTAAGCAACAATGGTTGATTAATTTACTTAGTTAGACAAGCAGAAAATAGTGTTTGAGAGTTCAAAAGCATTAAACAGTAAATTCAGAATATCAGAAGACAGGCAAGTAAATAAGATGGAAAAACAATATAGAGAAGGCAGTTAAGGTTTCAGAGTTATCTATTTTCCGGATTGACTTTTCTTATTAATTTATTTTAATCATACAAGATTTAATTCATGGCAAACTATATGTGACTAGACCCTAATTCCTTAGACCTTTTTAGTTTCCCCTAACTTTCATCAACAAATTTCTTAGTCAAATTATTCCAATTAGGGGGTGAAGTTTAATTCTAATTATTATGCAACAAAAATCCTAATTATCCAAATATAAGAGGATTATATGTCACGTATCCTATTAAGTCCAGATAATTAGAATTTAGGAGAAATTATTTTCAAGCTGTTGTTTAAGTAAAGAGCTTTTTCAAGTTATACAAGAACTCAATTAGAAAGAGGGTCATACTTCCGTTCCACCCAAATTCATAAGATAAAGAACGAAAACAATTCTTAAATTATAAATCAGTACATGAATTAAAATACAAAAATAATAGAATCAATCCATACAAATAGACAAAGCTCCTAACCTTAACAGTGGAGGTTTAGTTACTCATGAAAAAGAGTGAAAACTAGGATTCTGGTAACTGTAAATTGGGCTGAGGTAGAATAATCTCCAAAAAAGAAGTTTCTTTTCTCTTTTATATCTAATCCTAGTTAATTTAAAATCTATTTTTTAAAACTAATATAATATATTTTCCTATTTATAAAAATTAAAGTTTTAATCAGAATTAATTATAGCAATCAGCGTTTTCTGTACGTGGCGCATGTCACGCGTACGCGTCGATGGTCTTCTTCGCGTGTCACGTGTACGCGTCAGGTACGCGCACGCGTCGCTATGCAAATCTCCAAATCACGCGCACGCGTCGCTCCTCACTGGTCATCTCCTTTAATTCTTGTGCTCCTTCCATTTGTGCAAGCTTCCTCTCCATCCTCTAAGCCATTCATGCCCTATATAGCCTTCTTCTCTTTTTCTGCGGAAACTCCATCAAATCCAACCAAATGCTACCTAAAATAAATAGAATTACACACGACTCAAAGTAGCATTCATAGTGGTTAAAGGATAATTAATTCTTGATTAAACTCAATCAAATTAAATACAAATTCACTGGGAAAAGATAGGAAAGATGCTCACGCATCACAACACCAAACTTGAATTGTTGCTTGTCCTCAAGCAACCAAAATAAGTTCAAGATTAAGATGTGAATTTGCATGAGAAGTGAGAGTTTAGTCATGTTCATGTCTCTTCTTGAAGTGGGGTTTACAACTGCAATCCTGAATAGTTTTGGCACCTCACTCTCCTTTGAGTAAGAAGGATGTCACTGTCATTCGAAATTAGAATCCGGATAATATTATGAATTCTCTAATCTTTTATATTTCAGTTTAATCCTTGAATACAGCAAATTCTCTTTAATCCTCTTTTTTTTTATGCTTTGCACCTTGAGTCTAGCCGTGACTTTAAATATTTTGTCTCAAGTCTCACTTGACACAAAAACACCACAAGCACTTGACTGGGAAACTCTTTCTAAATTCTAATTTTTTCTTCTCTTTTTTATTTTTTTTCAGTTACTCCCAGACAGTGGTGCTCAAAGCCTTTGGCGTACTCTGCTGAATGCATTTGGTCACGACTCTAAATATTCTGTCTCAAAGGTTACTTGAAACAAGAATACCACTAGCATATAACTAGGAAAATAACTCTTTGAGCTTTTGATTATTTCAGACTCCCTAGTCATTGATACTCAAAGCCTTGGACCTTGCTTTTATGCTTATTTTGCTATCTCTTTTGCTTCAAGGATTAAATTTTTGTTTATTTCAGAGAAGTCATGATAATTCTCTAAATCCCTGTTCCTTGTACATCAACATTCTTTGATTCAAATTTAAATATGCACTGTTCATGTCATGCATTTAGAGTCACAGAAAATACCACCGCATTTGAATAAATGAGACTACTCTAAAAATTAAACTCAATTTCTCATGCACTACATCTTTTCTTCTTTCTTTTTGATTTCAAGCTCAGTGGGTAATACATGATGCACCTTTCAACATTAAAGCAAATAACAGAAAATTTTAAAATAGTAGAACTAAACTAGAACCTAGGAATTTATCTAATAAAGAATCATGCAATAAACGAGACAAAATAGTAGAAAACCGGAACATAACATAGCAAGAGCGGGAAGGAATATAGAATGAAAGGAATTCAACCACCTCAGTTATCCTTGTGGCTGTTTTATTCTTCAGGCTGTGCTCCTCCGTGAAGATGATTCGCCTCCCTTTGGTACCATAAAAATAAACAGAAAAACCATCAGCGAAGCGACAACACCAAACTTAAAGGTTTGCTTGTCCTCAAGCAAAGAAGAACTGAAAACAAAGATGGACATAGAAAGACACACGAAAAAAAAAGAATAAAAGGATAAAAGAACAAGAGAGAATTAGGATTTAGGAGGGAGAGAGAATGAAAACAGGGCGGCGCGTTGGGTAAGTGATGCGGTGCGATCGACGCGTATGCGCACAGCGTGCGTACGCGTGGTTGGCCACATGGTGAGGGTGACGCGTACGCGTCAGGGACGCGGACGCGTGGGTTGAATTGCGCGGCTAGCATAGTACCAGCGCGAGACCAGCATAACTTTCGGCCATGCACCCATTTACGTCGATTTTTCAAGGCACGCGTGCGTGCCATGTACGCTCCCGCGTGGAGTGCCGAAACCCAGATCTAGAGTGACGCGTACGCGTCTGGTACGCGTACGCGTGGGTGAGCTGGTGCGCGAGGCATAGTTCCTGCACAACTCCAGCGCAACGTTCAGCCTTTCTTCTTTTCTTTTTTTTTTTCGAAGTGTTCGGTTCCTGTTCTAAAATAGCTGCATGATCAAAACACACTTAAAACGAAAGAAAAATAGTAAAAACTCAATAAAAATCAAATAAGTAAGAAAATCACTACTACGAAAAATAACTAAGGATACGAAAACATCGGGTTGCCTCCCAACAAGCGCTTCTTTAATGTCACTAGCTTGACACTTGATTGTTGAATTTTCTTCCTCTTCTTCCAGTTGGTTAAAAGAAATGTCTCCAAGGGGGGAGGGGTGAAAATTAGTGCCCCCTGATATAAATTCCTCCGAACAAGCTTTCTTTTATTGTGATTAACTTGGTTCACCTTGCTTGTTGGTGTAGAGGTTGGATTGTTTTTTTCTGACCTTCTCTTTTTCATGGATATTTTCTTCTGTTTCTTGGTCACAATCCCCTTTTCAGTGCTTTCCTTGGTTTTCTTCACTTCTTTGATTTCAAAATTTGGGTGTTGTGTGATGGTTAGAGTGTACCCTTCATCAAGAACTTCTTGAATTGGTGGTTCAATAAACTCACTCTCTATACCAGTCTCTACTTCATTGGAGTGTAGATTCCCATAATAGTTTTCATCCCTTACAACCTCCTTTGTTTGTGCATCTTCCTCCTTTGTTTTTGCATCTTCCTCTTATTCCATGTGTGAGGGTGGAAAGTTCTCTAATTCATTGGAGTATAAACTCCTTTGATTGATTTCCTCACTTTCTTCTTTAGAATCTTGTATTATATCTCTTAGGAAGAAATTTGCTTATTCCTCTTCCTGGGACTTGATAATCAACTGCACATATTTCTTTATATTTTTTACACTCGTCTTTATATCATATATGAATTCTTTCATGAGAAGCTCAAGATCTGATGGTTCTTGATATGAATAAAGAGATGGTGGCTCTTGATATGAATAAGAAGGAGATGATGATTCTTGATAAGAGTAAAAAGATGATGGTTCTTGGTATGAATAGGGAGATAGTGACTCTTGATATGGGTGAAAAGATTATGGTTCTTGATATGGATAGATAGGTGGTAGTTCTTGGTATGAATATGGAGATGGTGGTTCTTGATAGTTGGAACATGGAGCACTGAAATTTCTTTGGTTTTGACTTTGCCAACCAAAATTTGGGTAGTTTCCCCATTCATAATAATATGAATCACTCCTTGGGTGTGAGTAGTAACCCATGTTATCTCTCTCCATTATTTTTCTTATCACAAAACACCAAAAAGAATTAAACGCACCATGTGGTAAACAGAAAAGCAAAGAAGAAAGAATAGAATTCTTTTTTTTTTATTATTATGAATTATTTTATTTTATTTTTTTGAAAATACTAAAGCAAAATTTAAATAAAATTAAAACTAAAATCCCTAATCTAAACAATCAAACAACTGATAGTTGTTAATCACTATCAATCCCCGACAACGGTGCCAAAAACTTGGTGCGGAATTTATAACCATAAACTAACCGGCAAGAGCACCGGGTCGTACCAAGTAATACCTCAGGTGAGTAAGGGTCGATCTCACGAGAATTGAGGGACTAAGCAATAATGGTTGATTAATTTACTTAGTTAGACAAGCAGAAAATAGTGTTTGAGAGTTCAAAAGCATTAAACAGTAAATTCAAAATATCAGAAGACAGGCAAGTAAATAAGTTGGAAAAACAATATGGAGAAGGCAATTAAGGCTTCAGAGTTATCTATTTTTCGGATTGACTTTTCTTATTAATTTATTTTAATCATGCAAGATTTAATTCATGACAAACTATATGTGACTAGACCCTAATTCCTTAGACCTTTCTAGTCTCCTCTAACTTTCATCAACCACCAATTCTTTGGTCAATTTATTCCAATTAGGGGGTGAAGTTTAATTCTAGTTATTATGCCACAAAAATCCTAATTATCCAAATATAAGAGGATTATATGTCACATATCCCGTTAAGTCCAGATAATTAGAATTTAGGAGAAATTATTTTCAAACTGTTGTTCAAGTAAAGACCTTTTTCAAGTTATACAAGAACTCAATTAGAAAGAGGGTCATACTTCCGTTCCACCCAAATTCATAAGATAAAGAACGAAAACAATTCTTAAATTATAAATCAGTACATGAATTAAAATACAAAAATAATAGAATCAATTCATACAAATAGACAGAGCTCCTAACCTTAACAGTAGATGTTTAGTTACTCATGGAAAAGAGTGAAAACTAGGATTCTGATTACTGTAAATTGGGCTGAGGTGGAATAATCCCCAGAAGAGAAGTTTCTTTTCTCTTTTATATCTAATCCTAGTTAATTTAAAATATATTTTCTAAAACTAATATAATATATTTTCCTATTTATAAAAATTAAAATTTAAATCATAATTAATTATAGCAATCAGCGTTTTCTGTATTTTCTGCACGTGGCGCATGTCACGCGTACGCGTCAGTCACGCGTACGCGCACGCGTCGCTGTGCAAATCTCCAAATCACGCGCACGCGTCGCTCCTCGCTCGTCATCTCTTTTAATTCTTGTGCTCCTTCTATTTGTGCAAGCTTCCTCTCCATCCTCTAAGCTATTCCTGTCCTATATAGCCTTCTTCTCTTTTTCTGTGGAAACTCCATCAAATCCAACCAAATGCTACCTAAAATAAACAGAATTGCACACGACTCAAAGTAGCATTCATAGTGGTTAAAAGATAATTAATTATTGATTAAACTCAATCAAATTAAATGCAAATTCACTAGGAAAAGATAGGAAATATGCTCACGCATCACACACCACCTTGAGTCATCACATTAGTTGTAGCCCCGTCATACATGTCTTTAATTGTACGAATATATGTGATCCTTACTCTCTTTCTTACCAAAACTTTTCATAAGACCTCCCTTAACACCCTATCGTACGCTTTTTCCAAATCAATAAACACTATATGTAGATCCCTTTTATTACTACGATACATCTTTATCATCTTTCTTAACAGGTATGTAGTTTCAGTGGTGGATCTGCCTGACATAAAACTAAATTGGTTCTTTGTTACTTGTATCTCTTGTCTCAATCTCTGTTCTATCACATTTTCCATAACTTCATGGTATGACTCATGAGCTTGATCCCTCTGTAGTTTTTGCAACTCTGTATATTCCCCTTATTCTTGTAGATAGGTACCAAGATACTATTTCTCTATTCATCTAACATCTTCTTTGACCTTAAAATCTCATTAAAAAACTTGGTTAACCAACTGATACCTTTCTCTCTAAGGTCCTTCCAAACTTCAATCGGAATATTACCGCTTTAGAGCCTCTTTTACCTCAAAGTCTCGAACACTTATAAGAGATAGAGTCTTCTTTTTTTCAATCTTCACACCACTGGTCAATCTTTTTTTTTTTCTCGTAGCCTCATCATTGTGATGCCTCACCTCTCCCTTCTTCTATCCCACAGCCTTGCCTGTCGCCTCCCCCTCTTCTTTGCTAACTCACGTCCATCGCCCCAGTCTCATCCCCTGCCCCAACTGCTGTCTATTCGTTAGCGTCACCTCCTCCCCTAGCAACCTAGGCTAGTTGCTTTTTCCTTGTTGCTTCATCAATTTGCCCAGCCGCATCTTTCTGTAATCCTCCCCCAACCGCCAATTGCCGGTGTCATTTTCTCTCTAGCAGTGCCTTCCACTACAAGAAAAAATAATATTTATAACAAAAAAAATTGTTATAAAAAACTAAAATTTTAAAACAAAAGGAACTTGTAATAAAAAAAGATTTGTTGCAGTACCGTTACAAAAAGTTTTTCTAACAAAAAATAAGACTATTACAATTTAAAGTAATATTTTGTAACAAATATTTTTTATACAAAAGTCAAAATTCGTTACAAAAGTGATAACAAATTTTTATTTTCAAAATATTTTTAGTGACAATATATTTTTTTCTATCATAAAATTTTGTTACAAAATATAACTTGATTTGTAACATTTTTTTCTTTAGTTACAAAAGCACAATATTTATTTTGCAACAAATTTTTTTTAATACAAATCATATATATACTTTACCAAATTATTTTTTTAATTAATTAATATACTAACTAATTTACTGAGTAAGTCAACATTTATATAATATGTAAAAACATAGATAATTCAAACATGCTTTATTTAACTAAGATTTGTTTTAAAATAAAATAACATTAATGTCTACATTGATTAGTTCTACAAGTTATATTTCTTACACAAGTTCAACCAAAAGTTAAAAGTCTAACATAGATTAGTGTCTTTATGAATCAAAATATTCTTGAGTCCTTTAGGTAGCATATTGTCACCATTTTAGTACTCCTGTAAATGAAAAAACCAAAACAAAAAATTAGAAACAATATATAACACCAATCAGTGACGAATCCAAAAAAATTTATTTTTTTAATTAATTAATATATTAACTACTTTACTGAGCAAGTCAACATTTATATAATATGTAAAAACATAGATAATTCAAACATGTTTCATTTAACTAAGATTTGTTTTAAAATAAAATAACATTAATGTCTACATTGATTAGTTATACAAGTTATATTTCTTACACAAGTTCAACCAAAAGTTAAAAGTCTAACATAGATTAGTGTCTCTATGAATCAAAATATTCTTGAGTCTTTTAGGTAGCATATTGTCACTATTTTAGTACTCCTGTAAATGAAAAAAACCGAAATAAAAAATTAGAAACAATATATAACACCAATCAGTGACAGATCCAAAAAATTTTGATAGTGGAGCAAAATATATATAACATAATAATAATTTTTATAATAAAATTATTATGTGTATATAAAAATTAGCTATTAAATTATTTATTAACCATTATATATTTGTGTATATATATATATGTATTGTTTAATTTATTTTCAATGTGTATTTTGTATTTCAATATATATTCTATTCAAGTAATTCTTTTTTACGAACATATAGCATAATTATTATAATTATATTTTATTATTATAAAATATGATTAATCTTTAATAGTTGAGAAAGTTCTTCAAATTAATGCAGTTACTACGGAAAAGTTAAAGGTAATTTTAAAAGAAGATAAATAATATTCTTTTAAGTTGATTTCTAAGAAAAAACACTAATCTCGTTTAAATTGAGAATTGATTATTCTAATAGGCATCTAATATGAAATTCTTAAATTAACTATTATGTACAAAAAATTGAGTAAAAAAGTATTGTGTGGTAAAATTTAATAATTTAATAGGAATAAATAAACATTATTTTCATATACTACTAAAAAAATTTTCAAATTGAAATTTTGGCATTTGCCCCCACAACTAAGAACATAGATCTGTTCCTGACACTAATTACAATTTTTTCTATTAATTTTTATTCAAAATTTTTAGAAAATTTTGGCAGAACCTCCCTTAAAACTTGGATATTTCCACCGTTTATGGTTCCATAAAAAACAACTAATTTATTATTTATTTCTCAACCAATACACAACTAAAATTATTAAACCAAATAATAGGACATTTGTCATTTATCAACCATGACACAAGTAAAATATAATAAATAGATCCATATAGTAATTAAACTATGCTAATAATATATATGAATCATCTATGAATATGTATTAAAACCATAAGCAATTTTAGGACTACTTTTAATTATCTAGTTTCTTTCATTGTCAAAGCGCGCTATGAAAGAGTTCACAACGGCTTGTTGAGCTTCCAATTGAGCTTTCACTCGAGCTAATTCTTCCTCTTGCCGTGTTCATTGCTCTTCAAATTTTTCTTTGAGCACATCTAAAAAATTAAAGAAATAAATTCAGTTCATTGTATCTACCAAACAAGTTAATGTATCTTCTAATTTGACGACCTTCATCTAATTAAGTTATCACATACTTAAATGATTCAGTTAGATGATTTACATGAGCAAATACAGTAATTGCAGCAAAATCCAACAATCTAACCAAACCTCAATAAACTAATTGATACACCAGAATATCATTTCAATACCAAACTAATCACAATTTTACAACCTCAAACCAAGCTTATTTCTATCAATTAATCACACAAAATATTTATAAATTATTTGCAGTTACTCACTAAACCTGATTGGCATTCATAAATTAAAACGATTAATTTTAAAATTAATTTTCTACCTCAGAGCGTCGAACTAGCAGGAATTAATTGCGACGAACCCCTTTTTCTTAATTCGTGGCAACAACAGCAACATTTTTTTATCACTTTCCAGCAGTAGCAGCGGCACCGGAGCAGGAAAGAGGCAAGGCAACTTGGACCAACGGCTCCAGCAACCTCCTCTGGCAGTTCTGTCCCTTTCTCCATTCTTATTTTGTATCTCAATGAACCATTAGTAACAAAGGTCTCGATTGGTACCAGCGGCGAGTTCCAACAGTTGAGAATTGAATGAAGTTGCAGCGACAAGGAAGACGGCCATGACAGTAGCAGCAACCCCCTTTCTGCAACGACGACAACAGAAGCTTCGCTGGCGGTGAGTGTGGCTCGACGGTGGTGACGCGGATGACTCCCTTTCTTTCCCCTCGTTCATCCTCTTTTCCTCTGCTCAGATTGGCGTCGACGGCGGTGAGGGAAACTTCAGGGTGTCGTGTGTGACGACGACAGCAGCGGCTTGAACGGTGACGAGGGGAAGCAAGGCATGAACCACGGCGACTCTGGGCAGCAACCCCTCCTTCGCGAGTTCTCCCTCTCTGCGCGAGCTCTCTCTTCTCGACAACACAATGGCAACTCTCTCCTCTGGGCTCGACAGTTTGGCGGCGGCGGAACGGGCTGGGTGCGGCAGCAATAAGCCAATGACGCTCTTCTCTTCTCCTTCCTCATTGATCTCTGCATGGGTGTGTTTGCCGTGAAGTGTGTGTTATGTCGAAGGGGGGGGGTTTGTGTGGTTGAAGGAGCTGGGATAGGAAAAATTAGGGTTTTTTTTGTTTAATTTGGAAATTTTGGGATTTAGGGTTAGAAGTTAAAGATTTTATAAAGGAATAAAGATAAATATGATAAAATTGGAGGATAGAGTAATTTTAAAATTAAATATACTTTATTAAAAATATTTAAGAACATTATTTATCAACATATTGCTAAGTTTAATTAATTATTTCTAATTTAAATTATAAAATAAAAATATAAAATAACCGATTATAATAAAATTCACAAAAATATTAATTAACTTCACTCTAAATATTTATAAAATTAATTTAATTACTTTAGATTAATTTCTAAAAATAAAAAATGTAAATTAATAAAATAAATCATAATTTATTCATAATAAAAATTACTTAAATTAAACTATATAATTCTTCCATTACCGAATTTTAATCTCTATCTTGCAAAATATTAAATTATAATAAATTACATAAGAATCTTGATTAATATAAAAATCAGCCGAATAGATGTCTTGTAACAAAAATTCTTGTATTTTGTGACAAACAAATAACTTGTTACAAACTATATTAAATTTTGTAACAAATTAATTTTTTGTTACAAAATATTTTAAACTTTTACAACAACTTTATCTTTTATTACAAAATATTATAAAATTTTGCAACAAAATACGAATTCCTTACAAAAGTTAATATAATTTATAATAAAAAAAATTAAGTCGTTACAAAATAATAAAATATTTTATAACAAATTATATTATTATTATTATTATTATTATTATTATTATTATGTAACAATCACTAATTTTTATTAAAAAAATAATTTTTTATAATAATTTTAAATTTGTTAGAAAATTTTGTTACAAATATTTTTTTTTAGAGTGTCCTCATGTGACTCCTATCCACACATGCCTCTTCCTCTCCATTCTTTATCTCGCGGCTCTTTCTCCTCACTCTCCCCATTGGAACTTCGTGGCTCATCCTCCTATGCTCCTCCTCCTCTGTGGCAAAGTATCAGTAAATTTGCTTATGAAATTGTTTTTTCTTTTTAATTTAATTTGCCTCACTGGACCTTTAGCTTGCTTTGAATCGTTGAAATGAAATTTGAGCTAGTCATGGAAGCACAAATTGAAATTCGACGAAATTTTTTACATAAAGTTTAGCTTTTTCAATAATTTTGCCTCTAAAGATATTCGCAATATTCTAATTTTCACTTCAAATTTTGATTTTTTTATAATTTATTTTGTCTTTCAATGGTTGGTAATGATTACATTTACTTAGTGCTTCTGAGTTTTTTTTTTTTTAATGAAACATAAATAGAAAATTATTGGTTGAATTTCTTGATATAAGCTATATTTAAAAGTGACTAATATAAATAAATTAAGAGTTCAAATCCATCTTATTTGATATATTTATGATTTGGTATAATGATGTAACTTCTTAAAGGTTAATTGTGTTTGTTGGATTAAAAGTTACATTTAAAAAGTTGGCAGGACGAATATCCACAAAAATAGATTAGAATATAAGATTTTAAAATCAGCAGATAATGATGGAGCGAGATGTATAAAAATCAAAGTAGGACGAACGAGATTGAGTGGGACAAAAAATTATTCCTACCCATCTCAATACGAATATCCGCAAAAATAGATTAGGATGCAAATTTAATCATGGAGTGAGATATATAAAACTATGAAAGTCAAAGTAGAACGAATGAAATCGAGTGGGACAAAAATTTATTCCTATCCATCCCATTGTCTTTTCTACCTTTTTTTCTGATCAAATTCACATAAAAATAAAATAAAATAAAATTTCCATACCAATAATATCATTGTCACATGTAGAGGTGGAAAAACAACAGACGATCTAACAGGGACTTGTAGTTTGACTTATGTTTGGTTTGGTGTAATTTAATTTGTTATAAAATAGGTATAAATTTAGACTCTTATAAAAGTTTTATTATGATAATAGGTTAGGTTTAAATTTATTAATTAGTTTTATTAGTTTGTCAGGTTTATCTGGCTGTTAATACATAATTATATATATAATAAATTTTTTATTATTAATAAAATTATGAGATATTTTAAATTTATTATATTTAATTATAAATAGTTTTATATATTTTAAATACTTTAAAATTTGAATTTTTTTATAAATACTAAATATGTTTATTAAAAAATATTTTTTTTTAAAATAATATTTTTATTTTTGTAAAAAAAAATTATCAGACCTTTTAACAGGCTTCAAGTCAGGTCAGGCTAAATAACAGGCCAAGTTTAATACTTTAAAAAAAGTTTATAGCAGATTGCAAGTTAGGTTCAGGCCAATTAACTACATAACATACTAGACTTGTTAAAAATAAAGCTTAACCTAGTTTGACATATTTCCACTCCTAGTCACATGCATTCATTATCATCATTAAACAATACAAAATGATAAAAAGAAATTCATTCATCCTCTTAAATATTTTTTTCTATTTTTAAATAAATTTATTTTTAATACTTATTGTTTAGTTTTTAACTTTTGTTTCGTGTATATATAATATAATTTCTTCCTATTATTGAAAGGGCCGTCGTATAATTAGGGAGATATACGAGATTCTCCAAACCCTAGCAGAGAAAGAGTACGTACTCCGTACTCAGAGAGAATGAGAGAAGGAGAGAGCGGGAACGAGTGTTTGAGGGCGAAACACAGTGAGGATGGCGGCCATGTCGTCGGAAGAGATAAGGGGGAGAGTGTGGGTGGGGGTGCATCCGGTGTCAAGGAGGGTTTTTCACGAGGGGGTTTTTCAAATCCTACAAAGATCTCTTTTAGAGATAAAGTCATTGGTCCAGAGAAATCGAAGGCGTTTGCACTTGCAGGATCTCTATCTGGGGATAGTATAGCCACGGTGGTGGGCAAGCAGGGCGATTCCCAACCTCCATGTGTAAACTTCACTGAAGAAGCCAAGCTTTGTTTGGCAGAGCCTTATCGAGAAGCTTTAGTGATTAAGGTTCTTGATAAAAATTATAGTTACACAGCTCTTTCACACAAGTTTCGGATGGTTTGGCGCATCAAAGGTGGCTTTGATCTGCTTGATGTGGGGTTTGGGTACTTCATGGTAAAATTCGATGCATGTGAAGATCGTGAGAAGGTCATGCTTGGTGGCCCGTGGTTGATTGAGGGGCACTATGTTGCTGTAAAACCGTGGGATATAGATTTTCGGCCATGTGAGCAATCTTTCGGGTCTACGCTTGTATGGGTTCGGATTTCGGGGCTCCCAATCTGGTGCTATCAGGAACAGGCCATGATGCGTATTGCTTCTGCAATAGGAGTTCCCATCAAAGTGGACTTAGCCACTAAATTGGCTGAGAGAGGACGATATGCCCGAGTATGTGTTCAAATAAATTTAGGACTGCCAGTGATCAAGCATATCATTGTGGAAGGCGTAACTCATGTACTGGAGTATGAAAGTTTAAATTTAATTTGTAACTCTTGTGCATGTTATGGTCACGATATGGCACAGTGCTTGGGTAGAGACTCTAGGGAAGGAAAGAGTGTTGATTCCGATGCCACCAAGCCACGGGATGGTACAAAGGCAGTGCCACATCCTGAGACCAAAATTCACAATTCAAATGAAGTAGAACCTAATGTGGTAGGTGGCGTTACTGGCGAGAATCCTGCATCGAATTTGCAAGAAGATTTGGAGGCTAATAATTTGGAAGGAAATAATGTTGAGGAGGCTTGCATGCATGATGAACCAGGCTGGGAGCAAGTTGTGAGGAAAGGTAAAACCAAGCTGGGTCAGAAGCAATCTAACAAGGTCCAAAGAGGCATTCAATCCAGAATCGATTCGGGTAGAGTAATCAGGCCCACCATTCACTTCTCTCACACGAATGGATCAAGCTCCTATCGTGCTAGGGTCGGGTCACGAGTCAAGGTCGGATACAGCGCTTCCCGTGTTGGTGAGATGTCGATCTCCTCAACCCGATACACCCCAGTGCCTTGCGGGTCCTCTCTCCGGAAACGACCAAGGCCGGGGTCCCTACAGAGCTCGCCAGTTGAGAAGAATAGAGGCACGGTGGTGGAAGCATCGTCATGTCTTCCTGCAACCGTGAAGGAGGGTGTTACCGTGGCGGTTCCATTGGAGAAGGAAGGCGCATTGCCGGCTGTTACTGCGTCGGTAGGCGGGATTAAGGAGATATTCCAGGGAGATCTGGCAAACCTGAAGGTCACGGGAGTCACTTCCGCTGGGCAAGCCTCGGTTTGAGGTTGGTGAAGCACTTTGATTTCCTTGTTTTATATTTTTATATTTCATATTATGGATAGTTTAAATATAATAGCTTGGAATATTAGGGGTGCTTCTAATAAGTTAGCCCGGGTGAATTGTAAAGAGCTGGTTAGGAAATTTAAACCTGTAATTTTTATTGTGGTTGAAACTCACTGTCCTTTTCAACACTTGAAAATGTTCTGGAAAAGACTTGGTTATCACCCTATTGGTATAGTGGAGGCGTCAGGACACAAGGGGGGTATTTGGTTACTTTCTGCAATACAGGGTGTTCACTGTAAATGGGTTGATGCTTTCGATTAATGTGTTACAGTTGAGGTTCAGGTAAATAATGTGATTTGGAGGTGCAGTGGTATCTATGGTAGTCCTCAATTTAATACCAGAGTTTTGCTATGGGATTATCTTGTTACTCAGTCTTCGTCTTTCTGCGGGCCATGGATTGTTCTTGGTGATTTTAATGAAGTACTATTCTCTCATGAATCTAAGGGTTGCCTCTTCTCGAGTCATCATGCAGATCGGCTTGCTGCCTCTCTAGGGGATAGTAATCTGTTTGACTTGAAGACTATTGGAAGACAATTTTCTTGGTACAGAAGGGTTAAAAATGGTGTTGAGGTGGCAAAAAAACTTGACCGGGTTTGTATCAATAGTGGCTGGCTATCTCTCTTTCCAGAGGCTTACGCAGAAATTTTAAATAGGCTTCAATCTGATCATTGTCCTATCCTAGTACGCTGTACAGGTCGTCCCCAACCGAAAAAGAATAGACCTTTTCGGTTTATTGCAGCTTGGGCAACTCATCCGGGGTACAGAAATATTGTGAACCAGTCATGGCAGGCTGGCTACAGAGAGATGCATGGCAAACTTTCAGAAGTGCAGAAGAACTCTTTGGAGTTTAATTCTAAAGTGTTCGGCAATATTTTCGTTAGAAAATGCAAATTGGAGAGACAGATTAATTTTCTTCAGAAGCGACTTGAAGTAATGGAAGATTTGTCTATGCGGCAAAAAGAAAAACAGCTGATTGAGGAATTTAATAACACGCTTGTGCAGGAGGAACTTCTATGGTTTCAAAAATCCAGAGAGCAGTGGGTAAAATTTGGGGATAGAAATACCAAGTTCTTTCATGTCCAGACTCTTGTGCGGAGAAAGCATAATAAGATTCATGGTCTCTTTCTTCAAGACGGGGTGTGGGAAACGGACCCGGATGTCCTTAGAAGGGAAGCTGAATCCTTCTATAAACGCCTATTCTGCCAGTCGGAGGATGTAGACTTAGGTTGTCTTGGTGATGTGCCGCTGCCTTCCCTGAATGATGAAGCCTGTTGTAGCCTCACAGCGCCAGTTACTCTGGAAGAAGTTAAGTCGGCTGTTTTCAGTATGCATTCTTTTAAAGCGCCGGGCCCTGATGGGTTTCAGGCTTTCTTCTTTAAAGAATACTGGAAGATTGTTGGTTTTGATGTTTGGACTATGGTTCGTCATGCGTTCTCTGGTTTGGATATGGATCCAAGGATGATGGAAACTCTTGTGGTTCTTATTCCGAAGGTAGAAAACCCGGTTTCCATGAAGGATTTCCGACCAATTAGTCTCTGTAATGTGGTTTACAAAGTTATAACGAAGGTCCTGGTCAATAGACTTCGTCCCCATCTCAAAGAGATTATTGGGCCCCTTCAAGGAGGGTTTATCCCGGGGAGAGGAACCCCTGACAACATCATTGTAGCACAAGAGGTTCTCCATTTCATGAAGAAGACAAAGTCAAAGAAAGGCACCCTGGCCTTTAAGATTGATTTGGAGAAAGCGTACGATAGAGTGGATTGGGGATTTCTGAAACAAACCCTGGTGAGTTTTGGCTTTCCTCCTCCGACAGTCAATCTGATTATGCGTTGTGTCACTGCTTCCTCACTGTCTATCCTCTGGAATGGGGATAGATTAAATAGCTTTACTCCGAGCAGGGGTCTTAGGCAAGGAGATCCTATATCACCGTATCTGTTTGTGTTGTGTATGGAGAGATTGTCCTGTTCTATTAATCAGCAAGTTGATAAGGGCTTGTGGAAGCCAGTTGCGGTTTCTAGAGGGGGTCCAAGAATTTCTCATTTGATGTTTGCCGATGATTTGCTTCTTTTCTGTAAAGCTGAAAAACAGCAAGTTCAAACTGTAATGGTAGCTTTGGAAAATTTCTGCAGAGCCTCTGGGATGAAGGTTAATGTGGAAAAATCTAAAGCGCTATGCTCCAGGAATGTTTCAGCGACAAGAAAAGAGATTTTCACTGGAGTCTCCTCCATCAGATTCGTTCAGAACTTGGGCAAGTATTTAGGGGTGAACCTTAATCACTCTCGGGTGACACGCGCAACTTTCAACGATGTTTTGGACAAGATTCGGGGAAGGCTAGCCATCTGAAAAGGAAGATTGCTTAATAAGGCAGGAAAACTCTGTTTGCTCAACTCGGTAGTGACTGCGATTCCTACTTATCGCATGCAAGTATCTCTCTTCCCTAAAGGGGTAACTAATAAGATAGAATCCATGATGCGAAACTTTCTATGGAAGGGTCAAGCTGATAGTAGAGGCCTGAATCTAGTTAACTGGAAAGTGTTGGTCACTCCTAAGAAGTTTGGAGGTCTAGGAATTAGAGATCCTTTTTGTGCCAATATTGCTCTTCTTGGAAAACTAGTTTGGCAACTTTTTCACCATCCCAACAAGCTATGGGTTCAACTGTTGACGGAAAAATACCATTCTTTTAAGGATGATTGTTTTAGTCAGTCTCGAGGAAGGGGATCTTATGTTTGGAAGAGTATATGTCGAGCTTGGGATATCCTAAAGGAAGGTTTTAGTTGGTGCATTGGGGATTTGGAACAGAACTTTTGGTTTTCTAAATGGAGAAGAGAGGGGCGACTGTGTCAGGAGATGGATTATGTTCACATTTCTGATTCGGATCTCAGGATCTTGGACCTTTGGTCATCTGGACAGTGGAACCTTGAGAATATCTATTCTCCTCTGAATCCGTCTCTGCAGAGCAACATTAACTCTTACAACCCAAATGTTCAAGCTGGTTCAGAGGTCGGTTGGGGTTGGACTGGTGCGGCCTCAAAGGTTTATGATGCTCATAGTGGTTATTTATGGCTCAGTAAGAAGATGTTTAGTTGGGAGGATAGGGGTAATTGGCTTTGGCTTTGGCGTCAACATGTTCTGGAAAAGCACAAATTTTTGGCCTGGCTATGTCTTCGGGAGGCTCTTCCTACTGCTGCATTTCGTTTTAGAAGGGCATTTCGCACACGGATAGCTGTCCACGATGTTTCTCAAGTCAGGAGTCGGTTTTACATTGTATTCGGGATTGTCCAAAAGCCCAACTTGTTTGGCAAGCTTTAGGGATCTCCGATCAACCAGTGGATTTGATGAGTTGGTTCTCACATAATAGCAAACAGCGCCCCTTTAGATTCTTTTCTGGTCTCTGGTGGATTTGGTGTTCGAGAAATAACGAGATCTTTCATCCTCACGAGCATTGGACCACAGACAAGGTGATTGGTATGGCTTTGTCCTTAGAAAAGGAGCTCCGAAATATTTTTGAGTTGCAACAACTATCTATCCCCTCAACCATTAGTGGCTCTTGGATTCCCCCCTCAGTGGGTACCTTTAAGATTAATTGTGATGCTAGCTATCCTGGCAGTGGTGCTCGAGTTGGTTTTGCTTGTGTTAGCAGAGATTGGAAGGGAAGGTGGCAACAAGGCTGTCTGGGAACAATTGAGAGTCGTAGCATTTTGCAAGGAGAGTTGTTTGCTATTTGGAGAGGCTTTCTTTTAGCATGGGACTCGGGACAAAGAGACATTATATGTGAGACAGACTGTGTGGAGGCTTTTACTATTGTCAATAATTTACAAGATTGCTCTGGGTTTATTGATCCTTTGGTGTTAAAAATCCGAGATATCATGTCTTGGAAATGGCGTGCTGATCTTCGGTTGATCTTGAGAGATGCAAATACAGTAGCAGACATCATGACAAAGACTGCAATGAGGACTATTTCTCCCCAAGTGGAGCTTCCATTGCCTTGGAAGGAGTTTGAGAGTAGTATTCAGCGGGACTGCCTTTCTTAAGCAGTTTCTTATTTTTTTTTCTTTCTTAGTTTTTGTTTATTTTCTTTTAAGTCACAAAAAAAAAATATATTCAGTAAGGTGTTTAAATTTAAACTGATCCAAATTAAACCGCTCATCCAATTCAATTCAAATCGAAAACTGATAAACTGCATTAATTTGAATTTAATTGGATTATATTTTTTGCAAATTGCTGGATCGAATCGGATTTCAAATCTATTTTTCGTAACTGTTCCAATCCAATTCAAACCACACAATGTGTTATAATGTTATTATTTTATTACTATATTTACAATTATACTTATACTATGTTCAATTTGTCATATATTTTTATATTATTCATGTATTATTATTATTATTTAATAAATATTTTATGTTCAAAATATGATTTATTTATTATTTTAACTAACCTATAATTTTATTTTTATTATTATGTTATCGTTGGTTTTTAAAATATTATTGAGACTTGTTATGTCATTATTAGTTATTTAAAATTTGATGATGAAACTTGTTATATATATATTTAATTTTTTTAATTTACAAAACCGCAAATTTAGTCAAATCCAATCCAAACCGCTTGAAATTGGATCGGATTGGATTCGATTTTTTTAAAAATAAATCATCCAATTTAAACTACACCGCAAGTAAAATTAATGTTTAAGTTAGATAAATTTTTTACTCAAAATCGTTCCAAACTGCATTACAAACACCTCTAATATTCAGGTGGAGCTTTTCATGGACAATGGGACCATAACCCAAATATTTTATATAAAAATGAGTAATGCTTCTTTAAATATAATATTTAGCTTTGAAGAAAAAATTAATATATTAGACTATAATAAGTTTTGATAATTAGCTTTTGGCAACAAAATTTTTCAAGTTAATGTTTTTAGATACAAAATTAAGATATTATAAATATTGGTGTTATAATATTCAAAGTTTTGATTTTTTAAGTTCCAAACTAAATTCTAAATAATTATAATTTCATGTATTATCTTTAAAAAATTAGATATTTTTTTATCAATTTAATTTAGTATTATGTTATTTTGTTTTAGTTTTTTAATTGAATTTTTTTATCAGTAAAAAATTCAAATTATCAATTAGCATATATTATAATTTTTAATATTTATCATTGTAATGATAATTTTTTTATGTATTTAATATTTTATATATTCTAATTTTTCTATAACTATAATGATAAAAATCAAAGAATTATGTCTTTTTTAAGAGAAAGGTCAATGTTCAAGGAAAAAAAAATGTAGTTTATAATATCAATAGATAGTTTCATTACTATAATAAATCATAAAAAAAGTGATTTAATACAAGTATATAACTTTTAAATGTTCAAATAATCATAACTAATTAATAAGTTTGATCTTATTTGTTTGATTTTATTTCTTTAAGATGAGACTTTAGAAATAGTTAGTTTTAATTTTAGCAATATCACCCAAACGATTAAAAGATATTATAATAAATAATTGTTGATCGAAAAATTGTTTTCGATCAGAAAGAGTCAAATCAAAAGATATTGAGTATTGGTTTCCGAGGAAAGGTGTTTAGGAGACTAAATTTGGGAGTTGCTGACATGGAAGTTGTTTTCGATTTGCCTTGTCGAAATCGAAGAAGTTAAGTTGAGGAGGAGATTCGATTTGAAGGAAGACTTTCGAAGATTTGGTTGAATGGTCAAAGAAGTGAGAAGGTTAGTGGATAATTAATCACATGGGGAATATCTATAATCATGTAGCGGAAACAATTACCGGTTGTGTTTTAAAATTGTAATTTATTTTAATTATAATTAATTGTAATTAATGTAATTTTGATTTACCGATATGTAAGGGTAGCTTATAAATACTAGGAAATTTCAGTGAAAAGGGGTTTGAACTTTTACTCAGAAAAACACTCTAAGCACTCTCACATTCCTGAGTTTGCGATCGAGTTTTTTTTTCCTGAAGAATTCCTTCCACCTTCTTCTTCTTTTCAATTTCAATTCTGTTTGTATACTTCATATTTTATTTAATCATATTCATTAAATATTATTCACATTCTTTATTTTCTTTGTTAAATTTATCTTTCAGCATTCTATCATTTTACATGTAGAAGTCCTTTGCTTCAAAAGAAGACAATTTATCGTTTTCTTTCAATTTCTTTTAAAGAATTGTTGATTTAGTTTGCAAAACTTTAATTTCTGAATTTTATTTATCAATTCATGAATTTACTTTATTTTAATCTTTTAAATTTAGTCTAATCGATGACACTTTGATGCACTTATAGAAAACTGGTACTCGCACAGAAGAATAGGTTTCGCTCCCAGATCATTAGATATCGAACCACCATCGATTTGCTAAAAATCGACAAAACAATAATATTAATATAAAAAATATTTAAATAATTATTCTTTATCTAATACAAAATTTTCAAACGATTTTAATATGTTTAATTTAATTTTTTTATAATTAAATAAAAAAATAACATATTATTTTTTATTTTTTAAATTGTATATTGGCTCTTTAAAATTTCTCTTCAACCTCCGCCACTATTAATATATCCCTTATTAAAAAAATGAGAATTATTATTTTGACATGACTAATTTCGAATTACTTTTAATTTTTCAGTTGTTATTAGTTAAGGTGAAAAAAGAAAAAAAAAATTCAAATTCAAATACTATTAAGAGAGGACTTTCAGTCAAAAGAGTTTCGCAAAGTTAATTGTAGCCACCTCAAAGGTTCATGTCAGTCATTTCATTATAATTGCAGTCAAAGCTAAGTAAAATTAGAATAGAACAATGAATTTCGGTTCATTCGTCTGGACTCTGGAGAAAAGTCAGCACTCAGTAGCGCTCACATAATAATTACTTAAACAGGGAGTGGATTCTTTTTTCCCTAAAAAAATATAATCATTCACCTAGCTATTTCCGAGATAATTTTAAAATATGATAATCAAAATTTTTATAATTAATAAATTTAAAATTTTAAAATTTAATTAAAATTTGATTTTATGACAAGATGGACTAAACTTATGTATTATCTACGTTTTATGTTTGAAATAAATTCTTATGTTAGAGAATATATTAAAAAAGAGTCATAATATAATGTCAAAAACTATCCTATTCATTGTAATTATTGAATCACACAGATGTGTTTCAAGTATCATATATACACTCAAATTCTAATAATTTTATTATTCTTTAAAAAATATAAATTATTATGTTACTTATAAACAGTCATTTTAAGATGAGACGCATATATTCTTAAAAAATTACGTAGAGTAATAAAAATATTATTTTTCTATTTTTACTCGCTTACAAACATACTGATACTGTTGATACTTTAGATCCTTTAATATTTAATTAAATAAAAATAAAATTATTATTAATTAAAATTATATTTAAATTATTTTTAATCAATGAAACAAAAAGTCGTGTTAATTATTAGTTATTAACAAAATAAAATACAACTATCAAAATGGTATGGACATACACATTGATTGTGAAACATGTATTGGGTCAGAGGTAGGGGATTATCTGTCTCATATTATGTTTACCAATAAAACTTAGATTTATTTCTATTTAATTTTTTTATTTACTATTGATGTGATAATTTTGTAAAGTTATTTTTAATATCTCTCTAATTGTTATTAATAGAAATAAATAAGAAAATAGTAGTAACAAATGTAAGAGTAAACTATTCTTTTGATTTAAAAAAAATTGATAAAATATCTCAAAAGAAGAAGGCGATATTTTGGAACTTTTTAATTTTAATATTAAAGTGGTAATGATATTTTTTTAAAATGTGGATTGTTGGGTGGTATTCTCGTGAAACCGTTTAATTAGAGAAGTAGAAATCGGACCATCCGATTTGAGAGGTACACAAATTGGGACCGTTCGATTTGTGTTAAAAAATAAAAAAAAAGTTAAAGTACAGAACTCGGACCCTCCGATTTGTATATTTTTCACAATTTTAAAAAATACAAAAAATTACAATATTAAGATATATCACTATTTCTACTTTCATAACAAAAAAAATCAGCCAATATTTTGGCCTCTAAAAATAATATTAATTTGAGAAAATTCACCTTTTTTTCTTAGAGAAAAATTACTCATGTATTTGACTAATTTTTTATTGAAATATTTAAAAAATTATTTTAAAGTACATAGAAGTAAAAAGCTGAAGAAAATTTTGATATCTAATTAATCTTTTTTAATTTTTTTATTGATTTTTTATCAATCACAAAAAGATTATCAAAACACCAAATTTAAAGGATAGAAAAAATCATATGAAAATATAATCTCTAGAATTCTTTTTTAAATATCTCTTATAGTGTATTTTGTTAAATTGATATATTTTTAAATGCCAAAATTATATTTTTTTTATAAATTATTTTATAAAAAAGACTAAAAATGATAGTTTAGTGATCTCTCAATCCTGTGAGAGATGTACGTTCCCAACAGCAGCACGCCAACACAATGCAATGCCAAAAATCTCTTTACCACGAAAGTCGAAAGGGAAACGTCTCCGATCCATTGAGTTCCAAACTCCCCCGCACAACTAGGGATGCAATGGAGCGGGGTGGGGGTGGAGGATGCCTTCCCCTCCGCCCCCGCCCCAGAATTAATCTTTATTTTTGCGGATCTCATTCTCTATTTTTCTATGTTTAACATTCATATAGAAATTATAATAAAAAATATAAAAAAAATTAAAAAATAATATTACAAACACACAAATATATCTTATTTAATATTATAAGTCTAGAAATACAACATAACAAATCATAGTCCATAAAATAAAATCTTAAAATACAATTTTCATTATAAAAAAAGTAATAAAATAAAGTCTTTAACATCAAATATTCTTTCATTGTCAACATACAACTTCTAACAAACATCTCTATGTTCTCTATTAAGACAACAGAGACATAAATATGTTAACATACAGTGACGAGAATGGAAGCAAACACACAGACGCAAAAGTCGAGAGGGGAAGGACGCGCTTGAAGAGAGAGAACGACGCGGTGAAGCTGCCAGGGTGACGGCGCAAAAGTGGTTGGTGGCAAACTGTGAGGGTTTTGAAGTTTGAACAAAGTGGAGAGTGAGTGAGTGACCGGAGTCTAGAGAGTTGGGGCTTGGGTGGGAATAGAGAGTTAGAGACGGCGCAGCAACAAAGGTGAGAAAAGAAGATAGGGTTAGAGTTTTTTAATGGGTGAAATTACTAAAATACCCCCTATGTTAGAAATAAAGTAAGAATATTTAAGTAAGTTTAACAATTCGGAGAATTATCGGAGATGGTGCGGGGATCTCCGCTCAGATCCCCGCGCCTGTCTCGAAAAAATTTTGCTCCCCATCCCCATCTTCATGAAAAAAATTCTCCACCATCGGAACCCCATTCGGGGCGGTCCCCGCAGGGTCCCCGCCTCTTGAAAATTTTTTACTCCCCTACGCCCAACCAACTTTACACACCACACACTTACCGCCAAAACCCAACTCCACCGTTACTTAAATTTGGTAGAAATTCACGTGTAATTATTACCATCCAAAATTAACAAAAAAAATTGTTAAATAACAATTTAGTTAAATATATCAAATTATCTAATAATTCTTAATATATCAACTTCGTATAATGACAATCACAAATGAGTTTACACCTTTCAACCTCCACATTCTTTTGCCACTACCACACCCCAACATACATACAATACCAAACCTATAACAATTTTTTTTTTTTATGTTTAACATTGTGTTAAACATTACTTTAATAATTAATATATATGGGTACATGCATTGTTAAAAATATGAATAACTATTTAATTAGTAAACGAGAAAATTGACTAAAATAACTCACGTAATAGTTCATAATATAGTTTAAATAATACCTGTTTAACATGAAAGCATGTTTTTGAATGGAACAAATAATTTATCTATATGTTTTTTTTTTCTTGGTAAAATGTGAATTCCACATTTGACATATATGTACAAATATATATGCAGACTGAAAAGTGTGGCCCCCCAAGATCCTAGCTTGCTTTGCTTCTATCTTGCATGCATGATACATTCACCCTCTAAAACGACTTTGCTTGTTGCTTTTTCCGAATCTGGTCTCACTGTTATTAGATTAGATCATCAAAATGTCATATACTGAATGGATATATGCATTCTAAAACAGATTCTACCCACCTTGCTATGATGAACCACACACCAAGGATACACACATATATATATAATACTAATTATATTCTTTGGTAAAATCAAATCATCACGGGCACATACTAGTTTCTTTCTTTCTTCCTCTTTTCCCTATTTGTTTACGCAACATTCTTATTTTATACAATACATCCAACATCACTACTATTGATGCAAATTACAAAATAATAAAAACAAATTATATTTTTAACTTAGTAAAAATTTAAATGTAATAATTTTTATGTGAAGTTTATATTTAAAAATTATTAAATAATTAGATAAATTTAAATAAATTATTATTTAATAATTATTAACTATCAATTTTACATTAAAACAATTGATTATAAATTTTAACTTTTTAACCTATATTTTGATCACTAGTTTAATACTATCACCCAATCAACGTTATCCATGTTTTAAATTTGAAAAAGAAAAGAAAATATTTTCTAGTTAATATCTAACTAATTGGAACAGGTCGAATCAATACGAAGGATTTGGATCCTCTAAAGTTTAAATTTCATTTTAGAGAATAAAGTGTGATCTCTCTAGAGAATAAACTTTAGAGGATCCAAATCCTAATATGAATATCATGATTAGAACCTTTTTTTTATGGGGTTGAAAAATCATTATATTCTATTTGGTTTTTGGTTTTTTAAAAATGATGAATATATATAAAAAATTAGTTACTGAATTAGTTAATATATATTTTGATATAAATATATATTATTTAATTTATTTTTAATATATATTTTGATATAAATATTAAATTTAATAACTAATTTTAAAGGTTAATTTTTTTATATTAGAATGTTATGGGTAATTTTTATTAATATTACAATATTTTAGTGTAATACATTAATATAAAAAATATATAGGATAAAAAATTTGTGGGTACCGATTTTAAATAAGATAAAAAATTAAAAAAAATTGTGAATCACAATTTCAAATGAAACAAAAGATAATCAGAAATGATGAATCACCATTTCAATTTTTGATTTATGTTATGTATCACACTTATAGAACACACCAATTTACACTCATTAATATATTCCACAACTTCATCAGCGGATTTTTAAAATATTTGTTTTTTTCTCCAACAACGTGTAATAAATTTTTGACTTCTCAACATACATAATTATTCTCATATCGCATAACTCGTCCTGTCTATCAAAAACCCTAGCTACTAATCAGCAATAATGGGTCCAGTTCAGAGAGTGTGGCAGAGACCAGAGATGGAAAAGGACAGCACCAATAAAATGAGCTTTTCAACAAAAGGGAGACACAGAAAAGACGAATTATACAATGTTGTTTGCATGTGGTTGCACTTATACTGTTTTGTTTAATTTGTCAAAACAGATATATAAAAACTTGCCTAAATTAACAAAAATAAGGGAATAATCAAAATTAGATAACTTAATTGGCATGACTTTTACTCCATACACTATCTTGCTCCACAGTTAAACACAATATTATTTATCAGTTATTACTCTACAGTCACACTGAATTTTCCAAAGAAAGAACATCTTGGTTGTTGGTTCTATAGTAATTGGTCTGCTCTGACTCCGCGAAATGCTTGTTCCACTATAACGTCCATTTTGGTACCAATTAAATGGTAGTAAAGAATCATAATGCTTAATCCTAATTTAAAGAATCATAGTGCAAGATCTCAACCTCATATGTATTCTAACTTAACAACTGAGTTTAATGTATGTAGTTGTAAAGGTTTCTTATATTTTTAAATTATGCGTAATAATCATGTTTTCAGTTTCGTATATGAAGTTGTGAAGTTAGTTTAGAGTTATCATGAGAGGATATGTTTTTTGTTCACAGAATCACAGCTTTAGTTTAGTTTTGTTTTGTTCTGGATTAGTACTATGATCCTTATTAGACGATGTAACATTTATGCATGCTTTGAGAGTTAAGCTTTGTTACGTTCTCACATATTTGGGTCAGAGTCATTCTATTATGTCTATATTACGATAATTATAGTAATTATGATATTTTAAAAAAGTGTTGTTAAAATTAAAATAATATATTTTATTATATGTATTGCTATTGTAGTCGTCGTATTTATAAACATACTAAAAAATATATATATACTCAATTTCTTTTTACACTACTATATATTATTAGTTGACGGCAATTAGTTAAAATCATACTACACAAGAAATCTAAAGAAAAGCGTGCACATTTCGCTCTAGCTACTATACTAGAACGGTTATTCTTCGCAGTGCTCTAGCATTCAATATTATTTGAAGGCCCTAGAAGTAATGATGATAGCAATGGGAAGTTTAGATAAGAAACTCATAGTATGACTTACTTGTAAAGGCAGTGCTACGACGAGCAAATTTTATAATTTATAGTCATTAATTAATTATTATTAGTATTTTTAATGGTGTAAAATTATATCTAATAGTATAAAATTATTTATTTTTCTTTTACTAATTAAATATTGACTAAATTTTAATAAAATTGTTCACCCTAGACTTTCTCTACTTGAAATGGCCTAAAACTCCAACTACCGATAGTACACCTAGTGATGACCTACATTTCCTTGCCATGAACAAGTGAATTTCTTAGATTGGTAGAAAACTAAAGTCAATAATCATCATTTAAGGAGGGAATTAACTTTGATGTAACTGCACATATATTGTAATTATTAATTAAATGGTTGTGACTTTTGAGCATTTTTTAAGTTAATATAATAAGACATATATAGATGGCTACTCATTTGTTGCATACTTTTGTAACATAATTGCTTTGATTTGCTTTCACTTTGTGGTGGCACCTTTATATCTTTAATAATAATTTCAGTTTTAAAGAAGGAAATATTATTATAATCTTAAGAAATGACATTGCCGCGTGCAAATTAAAGATCTATAGGGTATTAGCTTTGTGGCTGGGTGGATCAAAGCCTGCTTTATGCACAGTTAAGTAGTGGATTCCTTGACCAAGTCATTACAAGCTCAATCTGCATAATCACAATCTAATGATGGTTAACAATCATTAGACCAAATCTCTTACTTAGATTATATGTTTCTGTCCCCACTTCTCATCGGAAATTATTTAGTATTTATATATTCTTGTGAGCCGATCAAATTTCAAATGCATGCATTCCTTGAGAACGAAATATCTTTATATATGTATTACTTGATTTTAGAATAAAATAAAAAACCACCTCACCAAATTAATGTTATAGTTTTATTCCAGAGATGAGAGTAAGAATATGAATCCTAACTAATATTTTAAGTTTTCAATGTATTTATTAAAAAAATAATTTTTTATTAATAATAATCTTAAAGAATATATGTTAACTAAATTCTTATAAATGTAATAAATATTTATATTCAACTTCACCAAAAAAATTAATTTAAAAATACAAGTATCATATCCTCTTTTGTTTTTGGTATTGTTATTAATTAGCTATGGTTATCTAATATGTAAATACAATATTTTTTATAATACATAGAAATTGATTGATATTAGGTTTAGTGACAATTTTTCTGCGCCAAGACGCAAAATGCACCGGCTTGATTTCCTCACTTATTATCCTTTTTCATTTTTTTTAACGATATTTAATTGTACTTTAATCGATAGGAAAGGAAGCATTTCAAAGCGGGTAATGATTGTGTCATGGACTCATAAGAAATATGAACTCTTCGCAAAGGAAAGTTTTGAAACTTTACAAGGTCCAGTCAATCGTGTTAACTGTTAATATGGACAGAAAGAAAAAAAAAAAAAAACAGTAATGCTGCAAAAGGCCAATAATATAAATTTTATTATTTTAGACTATGAATTACTCAGTATTAATATTTTTGTACATAAGTCCAAACAAAATCCAAAAACCAAATGCTGGCTAGATTTGATGAAATCTGTTGGCCTTTAAGACTTCCTCTTAAAAAATTATATCGAAAAAGACACAGAAGCTTAAGGATATCAGCAGAAGATACTAAACAGAATCTAATATTTAGTTGACACTGAAATATCATCAAAATCGATATAGTTAATAGTGCAACCAGAATTCAGTTTCCATTCTTAAGAATAGAATTTTCTGTGTTCTTCAGCTCAGCCAATGAAAGCAATTATAGCACAAGTAAACCCCTTACTAGTGTTTAACAAATTGGATGCTAATTTGAAAGGTTCTGCCACACAACAATGTAAAATTCTAAAAATATTCATAAAATGTCAAAGAATTGAATGAATCAGATTTTCAAATACTTTATCCTATTTTGACAAATTTAAATTGGTTAACTAAAACCTGAATTTGATCCGTTGTACCAATTAGCTTATTAACGGTTCATATTCAAATAAGATTTTCGAGCCATTATAATGTTCAATTTACATGCAATATTTACTAAAATAAAGTCGTGATTTTCTTAATAGACTTGTTATAAAGCAACAAGCTATGAAACCATCAAATATCTAATCCTTGCTTGTTATAATGCTATTGCTGAATGATTATACATACACTAGCATGCTTTTCCAGGTCAACCAAAGGCAGTTTTGGTAAAAATTCTCATTACCTAGTAAAAAAACCGAACATTAATAATTATATTTCCCTTATAGTTATAATAAAATAGAAAATACAAGATTAGAAGTGGATACATACCTTTCTAGCCTATTCTAGTGGATCGTCCAAATTATATGGAGTCTATGGAAAATTCAAATACACAAAAATGCCAAAAATGTGCAAGGAGCGAGATAATTTATTAACGGTTCCAAGAATATAATAACAAAATCTACAAACACCTACCTGAACAAGGCATGACATATATTTGAAGATCTAAATTCTCTGATTTATATAACCTGGAGACTATGCTTCAAATCGTAAGGATTTGGCAGATAGAAAAGCTTCTTGTAGGCATTCCACAGCACCTTCATAGTTCAAGAACCCCATAAACCAAAATTCATGGTTGTCCACAGATATCACCTGGATGTACTTCTCAGCAGGATTGGCTGTGTTTGACGAAGGATTCACTGCTTTTAGCTCGTATAGTGGAATAGCTACCTACACACATTGTAGTAATGATATCAAGTTACACAAATAACACGTCCAATAAAAATGTTCTACATCTCAGACAAAAAAAAAAAAGAGAAATATGCTTCTTTGGGAAAGTTTTTTTCCCGGGAATTGGTGGCACCAATGGTTTACTCTGCTGCTTTTACGACATGGAGGTTATCAATATTACACCAGCTATATCAGCAATTACTTAACTAATTAATCTTTAAGATTAGTACTCATCTGCAAGTATTCAACAAATCCTAGATCTATTTACAAAAAAATGCCCACTCCTAAATTATATGGAGAGGGGTATTACATTGCAATCCATTTACAAGATGCACCATATAGGCTACCCCCGAGAGTGGAAACTGGACTGCCAACATTTACATTGCTACTATTGGATTTTGGTGTACCTTTTATCTAACACAAAAACCCTTCTTTTCACCCTCAATCAGATTTTGTTGGTGTCAAATAGACACCTACTTCATGATATTCAAATTTCATTCATACCAATAGAATAATGGTAAACCTTAAGGACTCATCATAAAAATAAAAAAATAAGTTCATAACATAATCTAGTCAGGTATGCAAACAAAGGAAAAAAGCTTTTGGGGAAAATCGTACATCATATCATGCCAATGCTTTGTTAAGTTATGGTACTCAATATGTACCTTATAATAGCTCCATTCGGTTCGGTTATCATCAGATTGATAGGAAATAGGATTATCACTAGCATATGCAATCTTTACAGTAGAGATATACAAAACCCCCATTATTGGACCAGCTGATGTTGATAGATAACATGCAAAAGAATTCAGAAGCCGTTCCTCAGGAACTGTCTCAAATGTATGCAGAAAAATCTTCTCATATCCACCTTCTGCCAGGACCTTTGTTCCCTGAGCAATTCTTCCCATAGCAGCTTCAGCAAAACTGGGGCTTGTTTTCACTTAAACACAATTAAACAAAACAATGACAGATCAGGTACATAACAAGGAATATCATCAAGGATGATGGCAGGGGAAAAAAGACAAGAATCATAAGATCAATAAAGTACATTGATAATTATTAAAACATAACAGAGAAAAATGATACTGGTCAATGGTCAATACAGCCACTGGTTGGCACAATGTTGAACAGGTTATAGAACAGAGAACAACAGAAAACAGAATAAAAATCAAGCATCGCATCTGCAAATTCTTATATTTATATTTTTTAAGCATATTAATAAAGAATATTACTGAAATCATCACTGAAACACCCTATTGACAGAAAAATAACCGGAAATATCATAGAACCACCAATTCCATGGAGCAAATATATACAAATAAAGAACAAATCACACCATTACCAGCAAAAAATTTTATCCCCACATAAATCATAAATGTGCGACATAAAGGGACCCTTATGTTAACACAAAGGGACATGTCAGCCAGCAACATAGAAATAATAATAATAAAAATAGGCATCGCGTTGCAAAATAACTAAATTCCATGATAGTTGAATCAAATGCCAAAATCAGCATCATTCCACTTCCACCTGCACCTTCTTTTAGAAACCGAACAACAAATTAATAAAAAATGAAGATATATTAAATAAATAAAACGAGAAAACTTACAGTGCTGCCACGTGTTTCCGGCGAGACTCTCAGCTCTCCGAGTTGCTTCCCCCACCTTCTTTCCCCATCTTCCAAGCACGTTCCTAACGGTCACCACCGTCTCTGATATACCAAACAAAATTCCATAACAATCACACACTCCAGACGCATGCATGCAAACTGCATATACATCAAATAAGAATATTCAAATTACAAAGAATAGAAGAGAAGGAGAATACCAACCAAAGAAGGTTACTGTGGTCGCGGATTGCGAAGAAGTCGACGAAGGAGGAGAAGAGAAAGAGGGAGAGAAATAGGCGCGTGGATTGAAGCGCGATTCCTGAGGTGAAGACACGAAGGTGGATTCCGTTACCAATTCGGGGCTCCAATGCACAGACTTTTTCGCGCTACCGGACGACGGAAAGGTGCGCCCCGATCCCGCTCCGTGCGGAATCTGAGATGCTTGGTTCGTTCCTGGCTTCGGCGGTTCCATCATCATCTTGAGCTTTCGAGGATCGCCTGTGGCGGCGCGTGAGTGCGCGTATGTTTTTTATTGTTGTGCTTTTGAATTTGTTTATCGTTTTTTGGTTCGGAGTTTTGAATTTTCTTCACCTGCAAGAAAAAGAAAGGGAATAGAAGGGCGAAATTGTAATTTCCCAGGAGAAAAACATGAAATGTTCGCTTTTTTTTAGCGCGAAGATGATGGGTGCCCGCTTTTCCGTCCGTTCGCCAGTAACCAGTTACTACTTGTTGTTGTTGAGGACAGGACTGGAATTTCGAAAAAATAATTGGATTTTTTTTTACCGGAAAAAAAAATTGAAATGTTGTTTGTATGCAGAGAGAAAAATTAAAAAAAAAAAAAAAAGAAAAAAAAGTGAGATTGTTAAAATATCTGTTGTGGTAATTTTGTCAATGTCTCATTTTAATTACTAAATTAGCATTCATCCCATTTTTTTTTTCTATTTATTAATAAATGATCATATTTTTACATGAAAAAGTTGTGTTTTGCTTATATTTTTCTATCGTTTTAAAGAATTTAATTTTTATTCACGGTTAATATAAAATAATTTTAAATAATGAATTAATTATGCATTAATATATCAATAAAAATATTAATTTTAAAATTTATTATTTAAAAAAAATTTAAATATGTAAATCTAACTAAATAATTGTGTTAAACTTTTGTTTTATTAGTATATTAAAATTAAATTTTATTTTAAATAAAAAAATTAAGTGGATGAATTTTTCTCAGATTTCAAATATGAAATATTGAATATTTTTGAGTTATAATAAAACTCTCTTTAGGCCTTATCTTTTTACAAATTGACAAGCCCCTTGATACTTCCTAACCATAAAAAATGACTAATTGGTCCTATCTTTCTCTTCCATCAGACATATAAGTCTTTTTGTGAATATCTCTAGTAATGATTGACGAAAATGACTGAGTTGTAACATTAGTAGTATGAGATGGTATGTGCAAGTTTGACATGGATTATACCTATTTGTATGGGACTGATTATTTCCTACTCAGTAAAATGACGTCCTTATCAAAAACAGCTGAATCGTTGTAAAATAGTGGTTATAATTAGGGATGTCAATGCGACAGAGCTGGAGTGGGGGATGTCTTCTTACTCTTTTTTTTCGTCTCCATATTTGTTTTTTGTTTTTACTTTTGTTCTCCGCTGTGGGGGAATATTGCTCCCTATTCCTATTTTTTTACAGAGCTCAATTTTTTGTGGGGACTCTATTTCCCATCTATTGATAATTCTAACTAATTATTAATTTCTATATGAATAGAGTTGCAAGTATCCATTCTATACAAAACAGTAAAATTTTATATAAAAAGTTTAAATGACAAGATAGTGACTTTTTTCGAAATGACGCAGTGGGGGACGCAATGGCAAGCCAGAGAACAAAGCAATAGACGAGGTGGGAGACGCGAGAATAGAGAGGAGAATGGACACCACGGTAGAGTTACGGTAAGGAACACCGTAAATAGAGAGCACGACGTAGTGAGGATGATGGCACGGTGAGGTGTGACAATGCAGCGAGAACAGAGAGTGGCGAGAGAGTGGCTGCAGAGAGGTTGGATAGAGTATGGACAGCGTTAGGGATCTATGAATTGAAGAAGAGTTATGCAAATGAGGATTATAATATAATTTAACTATTAAAGGAAATTCAATAAATTTATGAATTTCGGGGATTAATGAAGATGGGACGGAGATCCCCGCTCGGGTCTCCACACCTGTCTCGGGAGAATTGTGTCCCCCGTTTCTATCTCCTTAAAAAAAATCTCCACAATTAGATCCCCATTCACAACAGTTTCCGCAGAAATTCACGCGTCTCAGAGAATTTTGCCATTCCTAATTATGACACCATATGGCTATAATACTCATGTAAAGTGCTTGATTTTCTCTCTTTATATTAGAATTAGAGATTGGGATGGGTTCTTTTTTAAACTCACAATTCAATTGTCTTAAAGAATGACATTATTTTGTTGACTGAACAGGAATAATCAGTCTCGTACAAATAAAAATAGTTCATATATGAGTCTTGTGTAAGTCACCTCACATTATTAATAATTTAATTTTTTAAGTGGTATTTTAGAATAATTTTGTTCTGTTAATAATAGTAAAATTTTTATAACAGTAGTAATTTAAATTATAATTTATTTATGTAATGTAATTTCAATTTCAGATTAGATATAATGAAAAATTCAATAAAATAAAAAAGTAAGGGATAAATTAAGTTATGTTAGTACAGTAGTACTATATATTTGGAGATTTATTTGCGTGGAGAGCGAAACCACCATTTCGGCAAAGGCAATCAATTTTAAAAAGAATTTCTGTGCCACCTGTCGGTTCCAGTTGATAGTAATATTTTCTTTTTCCTACTTAAGCATTATCCCTATGCAGAACTCAGAAGTCACTTGCAATGTGAAATTTTTGTATTATTGGCTTAATATTAAATGAATTCCAAAATTTATAGAAATCTCATACAAATTTTGGTCCTTTAAGGATTTTGATATTCTTTTTTTACCCAAGAACCTTTTCCGATTCAAGCATTCCATTTTTTTTTTGTGGTCAAGAAATGTTCCTTTGAAGCTGCATAACACACTACGTATAGGTCTGAATTTAACTGTCAAAGTGTCTAATGTTACGTGATTTTTTTTTTAATTATTTTATAGATTTTTATAATTTTATTAAATTTTTAATTAGGTTTTTATATTTTTTTAATTAAATTCTTATATGTTAATATTTATTAATTTAGGTTCTACAATAAAAAAAAAAACGTTTAACATAATAGAATATTTTTAAAAAAAACGAATATTTACTTATGATTGAGGTAGAATAGCTAATTAAGGACACCTTCATTTTTTTAAAATATTAAAAAAATTTTAGACATTTTATCCCAAAGTTAGAGAATCCTAGCCAGCCCTAAGGTTGTGTTTGTTTATAGAGACAGAACATTGAGACAGGGACACAGAGACATAAAATCGTGTTTGGCAGAGGAGATATGGACAGAGACAATGTGTCCAGAGACACTGAATTAGTGTATTTTGTGTCCATCCTGACAGGAAGGACACGGAGACACTAACAAGGGACACAACTTATTTTTTATTTTTTCTTTCATTATTCTTGTTAATTTTTTATAATTATATTTTTTATTGTTATATTTTTCATCTCAAAATTTTTGAATGAAAAAAATGAGAATAAATTGATTTTTCATAATTTGTTCTAGTTTATCACCAAACAAAATACAAGAACACAAACTTTTGTGTCTCTGTCCATCAATGTCTTGTCTTGTCCTGTTCTCAGTGTCATGTCCTATTCTGTTCTTAGAAACAAACGCAGTCTAACTTATTCTTTGATATGAAGTTCCTTTGCAGCCGCGTTTCTCCTCTGTTACTTCGTGTCGTCGTCTATCTGCATCGTCGTCCGTGGCGTCGTCATTGTCCGTCGTTTGGTGATCGTCATCCCTCTACGTTGTCCACGGGTCCACTGGTACAGGGGCGGAACCATGTACAAGAAAAATGGGGCAATGACCCCCTAATTTTAATTTTTTACATGTAAATTATATGTAAATTTCAGTTTAGCCCCCCTTTAAATTTTTATTAGTCTTATTTTGTTGTGTAAATATTTTTTGTCATCCTCTAATATTTTATCTAGATCCGCCCCTGCACTGATACTCTGCTCTGCTCTATTCTGATCGTCCACCACTTGCCTCGTCTTGGTGCTTGAACTGGCTCTGAAATAACAGGTGACGAATTATATATATATTTTTTTCATTTTTTCAAGGTTGATGAAATAGGTTTAAGCATATGTCAATTTTTTTTTATATAAATTTATGAGCATTGGTTGATATCTATTTCTTGAATTAATTTCTAAATTTTTTTGATATAATGGTTAGGGTTTAGAATATATATATATATATATATATATATATATATATATATATATATATATTATGAATTTTGTTTAGTGTTGATTGTTATTACTGTGAAGATGCTGGTTTATTAAGGTTTATTGGGATACTCCTGGATTTAGGTTGATAGAGCAGTTCCAGACAAGCCTCTTGATGCTTTGACTCGGCTGAAGCAGTTTTCTGCAATAAACAAGCTTAAAAAAATGGCTCTTAGAGTGAGTATTATTATTTTCATCTTTATGGAAAGTGATTTGCATTAGAGGTTAATAGAAAGATATTTATGTAAATATGTTGACTTCATTCTAAAAATTTTCTGTTTGGATTGTCAAATTATACCCTTAATAAATTTATCTATATTTTTCTATGCAGGTAATTACAGAGAATTCCAATAAAAATGAGATTACTGAATTGAAAGAAATGTTTAAAAATATAAACACAGATAACAGTAGCCACTATTGTGAAATAAAAGATATATATATATAATAGAGATGTATAAATAGAAGACTCTAGTATTAAAATAATTAGCCCAATAATAATTTATATATATATAATAATATTATATGTTGTAATGTGTATATATATACAAAGATAGAAAGGAGTATTAAAAATAAAGAGAGGGAGAATCGCATTTGTTTATTGTTACAATCTCAATATAATAAAGATGATTAATATTGTTATTAATATTATATGTAAAGAGTAATAGAAAATAGAATTTAAAATACTTATAAAATAAAAGAAGAGAAAGAATTGTAGTAGAAATATAAAGAGAAGAGTATTTGATTACAGCATAAAAGAGGATTGATTTATTTGTATGAAAAGGAAGGGAGAATGGTATTTTGTTCTGTTGTTATGTGTATATTCCTTTTGCCCGTACATCCTTTTATAGGCATACAAAACTTGCTTTTTCAAACCTCATTAATGTTCTTCAATATAAAAACTTGTTCCTCTCAGTATAGGAAAGATGAATTGCTCATTAATGGACATCCATTCTTATCCATAGTATCCTCGTCATAACACTCCTCCTTGGATGTCCATTTAGGATTATTGCCTCGTTAAAACCTTACTAAAGAAAAACCCAGTGGGAAAAAAAACCTTAGTGAAGGAAAAAGAGTACAATATCCTTTAGTGATGGGGACTGCCTCATTAAAAACCTTGTCAAGAAAAACCCAATGGGAAAAAACCTGACCAAGGGAAAAAGAGTACAGTCTCCCCCTCTTGCCGACATCATTTAATGTCTCGAAATCGGCGCATTCCAATCTCATGTACCAATCTTTCAAAGGAGGATTTTGGGAGTGACTTTGTAAATAAATCTGCCAGATTGTCACTTGAACGGATCTGTTGGACATCAATTGTCCCTTGGTTTTGAAGGTCATGAGTGAAGAAGAATTTGGGAGAAATATGCTTTGTTCTATCACCTTTGATGTATCCACCCTTAAGTTGAGCAATGCATGCTGCATTATCTTCAAACAGGACAGTTGGAGCTATCTTATGATCAATCAGTCCACATGATGATAGAATATATTGAATCAGACTCCTCAGCCAAAAACACTCGCGACTAGCTTCATGAATCGCCAGTATTTCAGCATGATTAGAGGATGTTGCAGCAATCGTCTGTTTCGTGGACCTCCAAGATATAACTGTACCACCATATGTGAATAGGTATCCTGTTTGAGACCTCCCTTTATGTGGATCAGACAGGTATCCGGCATCTGCATAGCCAACTAGTTGTGACTTGGATCCATAGGGATAAAACAATCCCATATCAACCGTCCCATGAAGATATCGAAAGATTTGTTTGATTCCACTCCAATGTCTTCTGGTTGGAGAGGAACTATATCTTGCTAGTAAATTCACAGCAAATGATATATCGGGTCGCGTATTATTAGCAAGATACATTAGCGCTCCAATGGCACTAAGATATGGTACTTCAGGACCAAGGATATCTTCATTTTCTTCTTTAGGACGGAATTGATCCTTTTTCACATCCAAAGATCTTACGATCATTGGGGTACTTAATGGATGTGACTTATCCATATAAAATCTTTTCAAGATCTTTTCTGTGTATGTTGTTTGATGAATAAAGATCCCACCTTTTATATGCTCGATCTGCAGACCGAGACAAAACTTAGTCTTTCCAAGATCTTTCATCTCAAACTCTTCTTTTAGAGTTTTTATAATTGTTGGAATCTCTTCAGGAGTCCCAATGATATTTAAATCATCAACGTACACAGCAATTATAATGAATCCGGATGCAGATTTCTTTATGAAAACACACGGGCAGATATCATCATTCTTGAATCCGTTTTTGGCCAGATACTCAGTAAGACGATTATACCACATTCGTCCAGATTGCTTTAGACCATATAAAGATCTTTGCAATTTGACTGAGTATAACCCTTGCGAATATTCATTGGATGGTTTAGATATCTTTAGTCCTTCAGGGACTTTCATATAGATATCACGATCTAATGAGCCGTATAAATAGGCTGTTACCACATCCATTAAATGCATATGCAGTTTATGATATGCAGATAGGCTGACCAAATAACGCAATGTTATCGCATCCACTACGGGGGAATACGTTTCTTCATAATCTATACCGGGCCTTTGTGAAAAACCTTGTGCCACAAGTTGGGCTTTGTAGCGCACAACTTCATTTTTCTCATTTCGTTTTCTCACAAATACCCATTTGTATCCAATAGGTTTTACATCTTCTGGTGTACGGACTACAGGTCCAAAGACTTCACGTTTTGCAAGTGAGTCTAATTCAGCCTTCATGGCTGCTTCCCATTTTGGCCAATCATTTCTTTGTCGACATTCTTCAACTGATCTTGGCTCAAGATCCTTACTTTCATGCATGATATTTAATGCCACATTATATACAAATATTTCATTGACAATTGTCTTATTTCGGTCTCATTTCTCTCCTGTAAAGACATAATTTATCGAGATCTTGTCATTTTCACAATTTTCAGGTACCTGAACATCTTCTGGCGTTATATCATAATTTTGGACAACTGCAGATGTCTTTACTATGTCTTTTTCAACAGGAATCGTATTTACCTCTTTTCTCTTTCGAGGATTTTTATCTTTGGAACCGACAGGTCTGCCACGCTTCTGGCGTGTATTTGCTTCAGTGGCAGTTTGTCCAACTGGGACATCAATTCGAATTGGGGCATTTTCCGCCCTGCCACGCTTCTGGCGTGAATTTGCTTCAGTGGCTACTTGTCCTACTGGGACATCAATTCGAATTGGGACATTTTCCGCTGGTATATACGACTTGGTTATCGTCTTTGTATCGGAAAATGCATCAGGCAATTCATTTGCTATTCTTTGCAAATGTATAATCTTTTGAACTTCCAGTTCACATTGCCCTGATCGAGGATCTAAATGCATCAATGATGATGCATTCCAATTAAGTTCCTTTTTAGGAAACTTATTCTCTCCCCCTAATGTTGAAAATTTTGATTCATCAAAATGACAATCCGCAAACACAATCCGCAAACCGGGCTTTAAACACATCACCAGTTTGTATCTCAAGATACCTCACTATAGAGGGAGAGTCATATCCAACATATATCCCCAATTTTCTTTGGGGTCCCATTTTGGTGCGATTAGGTGGCGCAATGAGAACATATATCGCACACCCAAATATTCTTAAATGGGAAACATTTGGCTGCTGGCCAAAAGCTAATTGCATAGGAGAGAACTGATGGTAACTCGTTGGCCTCAAACGAATAAGTGCTGCAGCATGTAAAACTGCATGCCCCCAAACCGAGGTTGGGAGATTTGTTCTCATAAGCAAGGGTCTAGCAATTAATTGGAGACGCTTAATAAGTGATTCTGCTAACCCATTTTGTGTGTGAACATAAGCTACTGGATGTTCAACACTTATTCCATTAGCCATACAATAAGCATCAAAAGCTTGGGAAGTAAATTCACCAGCATTATCAAGACGAATTGCTTTAATTGGATTTTCTGGAAATTGTGCTTTTAATCGAATAATTTGAGCCAGTAATCTCGTAAACGCCAGGTTGCGAGAAGATAATAAGCACACATGTGACCATCTTGAAGATGCGTCTATTAGGACCATAAAATATCTAAAAGGTCCACATGGTGGATGAATAGGTCCACATATATCACCTTGAATCCTTTCTAGGAATTCAGGGGACTCAAATCCAATCTTTACTGGTGATGGCTTTAAAATTAACTTTCCCTGAGAACATGCAGCACAACAAAATTCACTAGTTTTAAGAATCTTCTGGTTCTTTAGTGAATGTCCATGAGAGTTTTCAATAATTCTTCTCATCATGGTTGTTCCCGGATGACCCAAACGGTCGTGCCAAGTTATGAATTCATTTGGGCTAGTAAACTTCTGGTTTACAGTGCCATGTGATTCAATTGCACTAATCTTAGTATAATACAACCCAGATGAAAGAGAGGGTAATTTTTCTAATATAACTTTCTTATTTGAATCATGAGTTGTGATATATAAATACTCATGATCTCCCTCATTCATAGTCTCAATATGATATCCATTTCGTCGAATATCTTTAAAGCTCAACAAGTTTCTTCGAGACTTGGTAGATAACAATGCGTTATTTATTATAAATTTTGTTCCTCCAGGAAACAAAATTATAGCTCTTCCGGAGCCTTCTATCACATTGCCTGAGCCAATGATGGTGTTAACATATTCCTCTTTTGGCACAAGATGGGTAAAATATATATCACTTTTGAGAATAGTGTGTGAACTTGCACTATCCGCAAGGCATACATCTTCATTACATATCCTTGCCATTCTCTTCAAAAATAAATAATAATTAAATGAGTAGTATGCACAGTTAAATTGAATACTTGATCAGAATTATTTTTCTAAGAAACACTGTACATAAAATAATGTCATATACTGAAATTTTATTTTAAAATTTGACACAATTAATAATTTCAAAATTCATAAATATTAATATTTCATTATTTATGTACATCACATTTGAAACTTAAATACATAGAAAATAAAACTTTAACAATAAATTTTTTACATTATTTATTTACATAGATACTTCACAATTTCACATATTAAACTATTCCATCATTGATCAAATGGCCAATATTTTCTTCAGGGTCCTCAAAGAAATCAGATACATCATAATGAGTGGTGGAGTTCTCAGCATCATTTGAAACAAAATTTGTTTCCTTTCCTTTGTCGTTCTTTTTCAAAGATGCCTGGTAAAGATCGACTAGGTGCCATGGGGTACGACAGGTACGTGACCAATGGCCCTTTCCACCACAGCGAAAACACTTCTCCTCGGTTGATTTATTCTGCCCGATATTCTTTTCTTTGTCCCACTTCTGGTGAGATCCTCTCTTTTGAACATAATTCTTTTTCCTTCCATAATTTTTCTTGTTATTAAAAGCTTGCCATTTACCTCTTCTGGGGTAATGATTTGCCGCATTTACTTCAGGAAATGGGGCGGCGCCAGCTGAGCGCGCTTCATGATTTTTTAATAACAACTCATTGTTGCGTTCGGCAACAAGAAGGCAAGAAATTAACTCAGAATATTTCTTAAACCCTTTCTCTCGATACTGCTGCTGCAGGAGCACATTCGAGGCATGGAAGGTTGAGAAAGTTTTCTCCAACATATCATGATCAGTTATTTTTTCCCCACACAATTTCATTCGTGAGGTGATTCGAAACATTGCAGAATTATATTCATTTATAGATTTAAAATCTTGTAAACGCAAATGCGTCCATTCATATCGGGCCTGAGGAAGTATCACCGTTTTTTGATGATTATACCTTTCTTCAAGGTCTTTCCAAAGATCTGCAGGATCTTTTAATGTAAGATATTCATTTTTCAATCCTTCGTCAAGATGACGACGGAGAAAAATCATGGCTTTAGCTTTATCCTTCTAGGATGCATTATTTTCAGCCTTAATGGTATCTCCAAGATCCTTGAATCAAGATGGATTTCAGCATTTAGTATCCATGATAAATAATTGTTTCCAGATATATCAAGAGCATTGAATTCAAGATGAGAGAGCTTTGACATAATGAAAAATTGTTACCTGAGTCTTCTTAAAAATTTGATCAGAGTCTCGTGCTGATAACGTATTGTGAAATAAAAGATATATATAATAGAGATGTATAAATAGAAGACTCTAGTATTAAAATAATTAGCCCAATAATAATTTATATATATATAATAATATTATATGTTGTAATGTGTATATATATACAAAGATAGAAAGGAGTATTAAAAATAAAGAGAGGGAGAATCGTATTTGTTTATTGTTACAATCTCAATATAATAAAGATGATTAATATTGCTATTAATATTATATGTAAAGAGTAATAGAAAATAGAATTTAAAATACTTATAAAATAAAAGAAGAGAAAGAATTGTAGTAGAAATATAAAGAGAAGAGTATTTGATTGCAGCATAAAAGAGGATTGATTTATTTGTATGAAAAGGAAGGGAGAATGGTATTTTGTTCTGTTGTTATGTGTATATTCCTTTTGCCCGTACATCCTTTTATAGGCATACAAAACTTGTTTTTTCAAACCTCATTAATGTTCTTCAATATAAAAACTTGTTCCTCTCAGTATAGGAAAGATGAATTGCTCGTTAATGAACATCCATTCTTATCCATAGTATCCTCGTCATAACAGCCACATTATTTTTTGAAGAACTAAAAATTAGACTGAAAAGATATGGTCATAATCTCAATGAGTCTGAAATTTATGACCTAATACAAGCTATAAGTACTAATTCTAAATCATCTTATTTCTTACCTCAACCGAACCTACATTTTCATGAATCATAATTTTAAAAAAAGTATAATACTAATAGATTGATTAATATGGTTAAATTACACTTGAAGTTTTTATAATTTTACTCAATTTTTAATTAGAATAATATAAAAACTTTCAAACAAGTCCTTATAATTAAAAAATTTGTAATCAAATTTTATTCACTTATCAATATCTTTGTCATGTTTATTTATTTTTTTTTTTTATCCCTATCAGAATGGAAGAATAGACTATAATAAATTTGTGGCGATGATGCAAAAGGACAATGATGATATGAGTAGAAGGGAAAGAAAAGATGGCAGTAGTTTTAGCATTGGATTTGGGAACCACTACCTGTATGTTAAGAAAATAGTGTATAAGTTTCTTTTTTTGGATAACACAGAAAAGTTTCTCCAAGATGTGTATTGAATTGAATTCACCCTAGTTCATATAAATTTTGGATGAAGAAACATTACAAAGGGTTTGTTCGTTTTTGTTTTGGATGAACCAATAATTTAATCCTTAAAAAATGATTAAAATGTTAAGTATTGACACATAATATGTTTTAAAAGTAGCGTTTAACATCTGTTGTAAAATAGAAGAGACACAAAAATATAAAGAACAAAATATATTTGAAAAATTGAAACAAAGACAGAAATTTAAAATTATTTTTATCTTGAAATAATATTTAAGAAGATTGACTTTTCAAAATAGAAAAGTACAAAAAAACATGTATCAATATTTTACAATGAAAAAGAAGAGAAATTTCAGAGAAATTAGAAATATGAAGTATTTGTAAGTGAAAAATAGAGGTATATAAGTAATTTTATAATTTATTAATAATTTTTTTTTATTTTTTGATATTTAACATTAATAAAGACTAAATTAAAAAAAAAAATATATATATATATATATATATATATATATATATATATAAACCTAATAAAAAATATAAAAATCAATTAAAAATTTAGTAAAATTATAAAGATGTTAATAATAATTTATTTTTTTTTTAAGTGTCATCCAAGTATGCTACATGCTATTATGTATTTTTGGAGTTCCTAGACACTTTTTTTTGGGTCAAGTATCCTTAGTTCTTTAGACACACCCCTTCTCTTTTTTATTAGGTTTCATATATCAATTTTTTAGTCATAATTAGGATTTAAACCCAGTGCACCTTTTTTTTTGTGTGGACATATTTAGGACTAAGCTGAAACCCTACCCGAACCCATAACCCCAACCCTGTGCCCCTTATAACAAGACAATGTAGTTGTTACTAAACCAAACTTGAATTACTATGCTTGCGGGACCACTCATAATGGGTCTTATAATATTTGGGTCTCCGAAATATTACACTTTGGGAGTGTAAGACCAAACCATTTGAGCTACCCTTCTCTGATTAATTTTCTCAGTAAAAAGTTCTTGTCGTTTTTCTGCAGTGAAATTTTAACCTAAAGGCCCAAGAATTCTTTTAGGCCTAAATGAAAAGTCTAATATATGGTGTCTGCTATTCATTGTTGTTGTTCTACACTTTTATAACTGGCCTTAACGGTGGAAGGCTTGTCGCCTTGTCCTAATGACACACACACTGGCTTCACACAAACACGACATTTAGCTTCTTCTTCTTCTTCTTCTTTCTTTCTTTCTTTTCTTTTTTTTTTTTTTTTTGAAAAAGAGAAATTAATATAGTCATGTGTAAAATAATGAATATACTATATTATAATAAATAAAAAATATTATATATACACAAAAAATTAATTATCAAATAATTTATTCGTATAAAATATATATTAAAATATAAAATAAATTTAAATAATTTATATATAAATATATTGTGGCGAATTTAATTTTTGTTATCTGTATTAAATTACTCTCCCGCCTTAGCCCATGACAACAATAAAGAAGTGTCGTGACCCACAAATTCAGCTTAACAGAATACATAAATTCAATTACAATTTTAGTCTTTATTATCTTATCTTATCTTATCTTTATCTTATCTTTAGTTGCTCTTATCTTATATTTATTTGCTTTTATCTTTCATAGAACAATGTTCTATATATATTTAATTTTACCCTCATAGTTTACAACACACTTCAATACAATTCAATCATTCCATCAATAATTAATAAAAGTTCTTTTCTTTGCTTTTCCTATTGTTTCACAATTTTATCATGGTATCAGAGCCTTGGTATCTTCCTTGAGAATGATATATAAGTTATCATTTTTTCGGTGAGAAATCACCATGCTTTTTTTTTCACCCACAATAAATAATCATAGATTTAGTTATCTGCATCCAAGTGAAAATTCTACCACATTTTTGGTTATCTAGGTTCTTTACCAGCAATTTCGTCTGCGCCTTATTTCTTCCGCCAGTTCCGTCTGCATTCTGTTTCAGCAGTTTAATCTGCATTCTGTTTTAGCAGTTCCATCTGCACTCTTATCGCGCTCTATGCGCCCTCTTTCTTATCGCGCTCTATGAGCCCTCTCTTATTGCGCTCTACGCGCTTATTTTTTCCTTTTTCCTTTTAAAGATCGCTGCTCAAGCACAACATCTCCTTTTATATTTTTGCCGCCGGCAGCTCAAGCTCTGCCGCACGCATCTTCCTCCGCGTCACCACGTCAGACGCGCTTTTCTCAACAATTTCATCAGAACTTATCCAAGCTGTGGATTATTGACATCTTCCATCCATCAGCTTGCGGGGGCGTATTAAATTACTCTCCCACCTTAGCCCATGACAACAATAAAGAAGTCTCGTAGCCCACAAATTCAACCCAACAGAATACATAAATTCAATTACAATTTTATCATGATATCAGAGCCTTGGTATCCTCCTTGAGAAGGATATATAAGTTATCATTTTTTTTATATAAGATCAAAATTCATTCTGTGCTATGAACCTTATTCATAATTACAGCGTGTTTAGGCCGTTAAATTCATTACATGACACAATTCTATTCATTTAATAATCTAACCATTTGGGACCACACTTATAGAATAGAATAATCTAACCTCCCAAACCTAATACTATAAATAGAAAAAAAAATCAAAATTAAACAATTAAATTGAAAGCTTGATGCATACTATCACCAACCCTAGCTTGGAAAAATTCCAGTAATGTGATCTTCAGCCTTATGTAGTAAATTGATGTGATGCGATTTATTCCATCTAAACTTGTATATTAAACTGATGCAACAAGCTTAATAACTCATAATGCACTCGTAAAAAAAATCTGGATATTATTCCTTTCTCTAGTGTGTTTAGCAAAAAATACTACATAGTCATAGGGCTGTCAAACGGGCAAGACCGGCCCATTTAGGCCCGGCCCGTTAAGCCCGCTTTATTCGCAGGCCAAACTTTTCTAGCCCGGACCGTTTATGGTCAGCCCGATGGGTTAAATGGGCCAACCCGTTTACCATTTTATTTTATTTTTTGAAAAATATTTTGACAAAAAATACCACTTTTAGGTAAAAAACCATTAAAAAATAATTTTTTTTTGTTGATGGGTCAGATTTTCGGGTCGGATCGGGAGAAATATTAGCTAAAAGTGCTACTTTTTTTAAAAAATGTAAAAAAATTAAACGGGCCACCCGTTTAGCCCGCGGGCTAGCCCGTTTAACCCGTCATTTTTTCGGGTTAATCGGGATCAGTCCATTTAGCCCGAAATTTAAACGGGCTTAATTTTAGAGGCAAGGCCCGCCCATTTAAACGGATAAACGGGCTGGCCCGATGGATTTAGCTCATTTTGACGGCCCTATACTCATGAGCTCACCAGTGCAGTTGGAATCCGGGTCACCACCAGCACAGCCATGCTCAATTTAGAAGCTATTTACAGTAGCCTCCATCTCCATTGGACTCTACTTTGTTTCGGCTATACAGATGTTTTGGCTACCACCCATTTACCACATTCTCGGAGTGCCAGACAGATGGATCTCTTTTGCAGCTTTGTTCTCCAACCCGCCATTACCTACTATAGAATCTGATGCAGGCGCCACCGTCTTTTTATCACTGCCGGTGCCATCTCTATCACCATAGCTCTTTTGGCGATAGGCTTCGCCGCAGACATCGGCTATGCCTTTGGCGACAACCTCTCCAAGAAAATTCTGCCACGCACCATAGTCATTTTTACGATCGGATTCTAGATGTTGAACGCCTCGATCGTGTTGACCAAGGCCTCCTGCCAAGCCTTATTGACCTTGTCAGCCGCGACGAATGGAAGATCAGACTGGCAAACACGTTCTCCACATTCTTCATGGCAGTGGGAAACCTGATGGGTTACTTCTCTGTGTTCGTGAATTACAAGAATACGTTCCCATTCACAGAGACAAAAGCATGCCACTTTGACTACTGCATATGGGTGAAAGGCGTATTATTCTTATCGATCATCCTCCTCTTCCCCCTCACGTGTCTCCTCCTCAAGTAATGTCAGCTTATCCCGGATGAAGTATAGAACTACAGTTTTCAAGGAGCGTATAAAATTACTCTCCCACATTAGCCCATGACAACAATAAAGAAGTCTCGTGGCCCACAAATTCAACCCAACATAATACATAAATTCAATTACAATTTTATCATGGTATCAGAGCCTTGGTATCCTCCTTGAGAAGGATATATAAGTTATCATTTTTTTATATAAGATCAAAATTCATTATGTGCTATGAATCTTATTCATAATTACAGCGTGTTTAGGCCGTTAAATTCATTACATTACACAATTCTATTCATCTAATAATCTAACCGTTTGGGACGACACCCATAGAATAGAATAATCTAACCCCCAAAACTCAATACTATAAATAGAAAAAAAATAATCGAAATTAAACAATTAAATTGAAAGCTTGATGCATACTATCACCAACCCTTGTTTGGAAAAATTTCAGTAATGTGATCTTCAGCCATATATAGTAAATTGATGTGATGCGATTTATTCCAACTAAACTTGTATATTAAACTGATGCAACAAGCTTAATAACTCATAATGCACTGGTAAAAAAACTGGATATTATTCATTTCTCTTGTGTGGTTAGCAAAAAATACTACATACTCATATGGTTGTCAAACAGGCTAGCCCGGCCCCTTTAGGCCCGACACGTTAAGCCCGCAGGCCAAAATTTTCTAGCCCGGATCGTTTATGGTCAGCCCGATGGGTTAAACGGGCCATCCCGTTTGTCATTTTATTTTATTTTTTGAAAAATATTTTGACAAAAAATACCACTTTTAGGTCAAAAACTATTAAAAAATAATATTTTTTGTTGATGGGTCAGATTTTCGGTTCAGATCGGGAGAAATATTAGCTAAAAGTGCTACTTTTTTTAAAAAATGTAAAAAAAAGATAAACGGGCCACCCGTTAAGCCCGCGGGCTACTCCGTTAACCTGTCATTTTTTTCGGGTTAATCGGGCTCTGTCCGTTTAGCCCGAAATTTAAACGAGCTTAATTTTAGAGGCAAAGCCCGCCCATTTAAACGGATAAACGGGCTGGCCCGATGGGTTTAGGTCATTTTGACGGCCCTATAGTCATGAGCTCACCAGTGCAGTTGGAATCCGGGTCACCACCGGCACAACCATGCTCAATTTGAAAGCTATTTACAGTAGTCTCCATCTCCATTGGACTCTACTTTATTTCGGCTATACAGATGTTTTGGCTACCACCCATTTACCACATTCTCGGAGTGCCAGATAGATGGATCTCTTTTGCAGCTTTGTTCTCCAACCCGCCATTACCTACTATAGAATCTGATGCAGGCGCCACTGTGTTTTTATCATTGCCAGTGCCATCTCCATCACCATAGCTCTTTTGGCGATAGGCTTCGCTGCAGACATCGGCTATGCCTTTGGCGACAACCTCTCCAAGAAAATTCTGCCACGCAACATAGTCATTTTTACGATCGGATTCTGGATATTGGACGCCTCGATCGTGTTGACCATGGCCTCCTGCCAAGCCTTCCTTATTGACTTTGCCAGCCGCGACGAACGGAAGATCAGACTGGCAAACACGTTCTCCACATTCTTCATGACCGTGAAAAATCTGATGGGTTACTTTTCTGCGTTCGTGAAATACGAGAATACGTTCTCATTCTCGGAGACCAAAGCATGCCACTCTGACTACTGCATATGGGTGAAAGGCGTATTATTCTTATCGATCATCCTCCTCTTCCCCCTCACGTGTCTCCTCCTCAAGTAATGCCGGCTTATCCCGGATAAAGTATAGAACCACAGTTTTCAAGGAGCTTATTAAATTACTCTCCCAGCTTAGCCCATGACAACAATAAAGAAGTCTCGTAGCCCACAAATTCAGCCCAACAGAATACACAAATTCAATTACAATTTTATCATGGTATCAGAGCCTTGGTATCCTACTTGAGAAGGATATATAAGTTATCAGTTTTTTTTATATAAGATCAAAATTCATTCTGTGCTATAAACCTTATTCATAATTACAACGTGTTTAGGTCGTTAAATTCATTACATGACACAATTCTATTCATCTAATAATCTAACCGTTTGGGACCACACCCATAGAATAGAATAATCTAACCCCCCAAACCCAATACTATAAATAGAAAAAGAAAAATAATCGAAATTAAACAATTAAATTGAAAGCTTGATGCATACTATCACCAACCCTAGTTTGGAAAAATTCCACTAATGTGATCTTCAGCCTTATATAGTAAATTGATGTGATGCGATTTATTCCATCTAAACTTGTATATTAAACTGATGCAACAAGGTTAATAACTCATAATGCACTCGTAAAAAAATCTAGATATTATTCCTTTCTCTTGTGTGTTTAGCAAAAAATACTACATAGTTATAGGGTTGTTAAACGGGCTAGCCCGGCCCATTTAGGCCCGGCCCGTTAAACATACGGGCCAAAATTTTCTAGTCCGGATCGTTTATGGTCAACCCGATGGGTTAAACGGGCCATCCCGTTTATCATTTTATTTTATTTTTTGAAAAATATTTTGACAAAAAATATCACTTTTAGGTCAAAAACCATTAAAAAATAATTTTTTGTTGATGGGTCAGATTTTCGGGTCGGGTCGGGAGAAATATTAGCTAAAAGTGCTACTCTTTTTAAAAAATATTAAAAAAAATTAAACGGGCCACCCGTTTAGCCCGCGGGCTACCCCGTTAACCCGTCATTTTTTTCGGGTTAATCGGGCTCAACCCGTTTATCCCGAAATTTAAACGGGCTTAATTTTAGAGGCAAATCCCGCCCATTTAAACGGATAAACGGGCTGACCCGATGGGTTTAGCCCATTTTGACGGCCCTATAGTCATGAGCTCACCAGTGCAGTTGGAATCCGGGTTACCACCGGCACAGCCATGCTCAATTTGGAAGCTATTTACAGTAGCCTCCATCTCCATTGGACTCTACTTTATTTCGGCTATACAGATGTTTTGGCTACCACCCATTTACCACATTCTCGGAGTGCCAGACAGATGGATCTCTTTTGCAGCTTTGTTCTCCAACCCGCCATTACCTACTATAGAATCCGATGCAGGCGCCACCGTCTTTTTATCATTGCCGGTGCCATCTCCATCACCATAACTCTTTTGACGATAGGCTTCGCCGCAGACATCGGCTATGCCTTTGGCGACAACCTCTCCCAGAAAATTCTGCCACACACCATAGTCATTTTTACGATCGGATTCTGGATGTTGGACGCGTCGATCGTATTGACCAAGGCCTCCTGCCAAGCCTTCCTTATTGACCTTGCCAGCTGCGACGTATGGAACATCAGACTGGCAAACACATTCTCCATATTCTTCATGGCAGTGAGAAACCTGATGGGTTACTTCTCTGCGTTCGTGAATTACGAGAATACGTTCCCATTCACGGAGACAAAAGCATGCCACTCTGACTACTGCATATGGGTGAAAGGCGTATTATTCTTATCGATCATCCTCTTCTTTCTCCTCACGTGTCTCTTCCTCAAGTAATGTCGGCTTATCCCGGATGAAGTATAGAACCACAGTTTTCAAGGAGCGTATTAAATTACTCTCCCACCTTAGCCCATGACAACAATAAAGAAGTCTCATGGCCCACAAATTCAGCCCAACAGAATACATAAATTCAATTACAATTTTAGTCTTTATTATATTATCTTATCTTATCTTTATCTTATCTTTAGTTGCTCTTATCTTATTTTTATTTGTTTTTATCTTTCATAGAATAATGTTCTATATATATTTAGTTTTACCCTCATAGTTTACAACACACTTCAATACAATTCAATCATTCAATCAATAATCAATAAAAGTTCTTTTCATTGCTTTTCCTATTGTTTCAAAATTTTATCATGGTATCAGAGCCTTGGTATCCTCCTTGAGAAGGATATATAAGTTATCATTTTTTCGGTGAGAAATCACCATGCTACTTTTTTCAACCTCCTCCCACAATAAATAATCATAGATTTAGTTACATGCATCCAAGTGAAAATCCTACCACAGTTTTGGTTATCCAGGTTCTTTACCAGCAATTTCGTCTGTGCCTCCTTTCTTCCGCCAGTTTCGTCTGCATTCTGTTTCAACAGTTTAATCTGTATTCTGTTTTAGCAGTTCCATCTGCACTCTTATCGCGCTCTATGTGCCCTCTTTCTTATCGCGCTCTATGCGCCCTCTCTTATTGCGTAGCACGCTTATTTTTTTATTTTTTCTTTTAAAGATCGCTGCTCAAGCACAGCATATCCTTTTATATTTTTGCCGCCGGCAGCTCAAGCTCCGCCGCACGCATCTTCCTCCGCGTCACCACGTCAAACGCGCTTTTCTCAACAATTTCATCAGAACTTATCCAAGCTGTGGATTATTGACATCTTCCATCCACCAGCTTGCGGGGGCGTATTAAATTACTCTACGACCTTAGCCCATGCAACAATAAAGAAGTCTCGTGGCCTACAAATTTAGCCCAACAGAATTCATAAATTCAATTACAATTTTATCATGGTATGAGAGTCTTGGTATCCTCCTTAAGAAGGATATATAAATTATCATTTTTTTTATATAAGATCAAAATTTATTCTGTGCTATGAACCTTATTCATAATTACAGCGTGTTTAGGCCATTAAATTCATTACATGACATAATTCTATTCATTTAATAATCTAACCGTTTGGGACCACACCCATAGAATAGAATAATCTAACCCCCCAAACCCAATACTATAAATAGAAAAAGAAAAATAATCGAAATTAAATAATTAAATTGAAAGCTTGATGCATACTATCACCAACCCTAGTTTAGAAAAATTCCAGTAATGTGAACTTCAGCCTTATGTAGTAAATTGATATGATGCGATTTATTTCAGCTAAACTTGTATATTAAACTAATGCAACAAGCTTAAAAACTTATAATGCACTCGTAAAAAAATCATGATATTATTCATTTCTCTTGTGTGTTTAGAAAAAATACTACATAGTCATAGGGCTGTCAAACGGGCTAGTCCGGCCCATTTAGGTCCGGCCCGTTAAGTCTGCTTTATTCGGGGCCAAAATTTTCTAGTCCGGACCGTTTATGGTCAGCCCGTTTATCATTTTATTTTATTTTTTGAAAAATATTTTGACAAAAAATACCACTTTTAGGTCAAAAACCAATAAAAAATAATATTTTTTTATTGATGGGTCAGATTTTTGGGTCGAATAGGGAGAAATATTAGCTAAAAGTGCTACTTTTTTTAAAAAAAATTAAACGGGCCACCCGTTTAGCTCGCGGGCTAGCCCGTTTAACCCGTCATTTTTTTCGGGTTAACCGGGCTCAGCCCGTTTAGCCCGAAATTTAAACGGGCTTAATTTTAGAGGCAAAGTCCGCCCATTTAAACGGATAAACAGGCTGACCCGATGGGTTTAGCCCATTTTGATGGCCCTATAGTCATGAGCCCACCAGTGCAGTTGGAATCCGGGTCACCACCGGCACAGCCATGCTCAATTTCGGCTATACAGATGTTTTGGCTACCACCCATTTACCACATTCTCGGAGTGTCAGAAAGATGGATCTCTTTTACAGCTTTGTTCTCCAACCCGCCATTACCTACTATAGAATTCGATGCAGGCGCCACCGTCTTTTTATCATTGCCGGTGCCATCTCCATCACCATAGCTCTTTTGGCGATAGGCTTTGCTGCAGACATCGGCTATGCCTTTGGCGACAACCTCTCCAAGAAAATTCTGCCACACACCATAGTCATTTTTACGATCGGATTCTAGATGTTGGACGCCTCGATCGTGTTGACCAAGGCCTCCTGCCAAGCCTTCCTTATTGACCTTGCCAGCCGCGACGAACGGAAGATCAGACTGGCAAACACGTTCTCCACATTCTTCATGGCAGTGGGAAACCTGATGGGTTACTTCTCTGCGTTCGTGAATTACGAGAATACGTTCCCATTCACGGAGACAAAAGCATGCCACTTTGACTACTGCATATGGGTGAAAGGCGTATTATTCTTATCGATCATCCTCCTCTTCCCCCTCACGTGTCTCCTCCTCAAGTAATGCCGGCTTATCCCGGATGAAGTATAGAACCACAGTTTTCAAGGAGCATATTAAATTATTCTCCCACCTTAGCCTATGACAACAATAAAGAAGTCTCGTGGCCCACAAATTCAGTCCAACAGAATACATAAATTCAATTACAATTTTAGTCTTTATTATTTTATCTTATCTTATCTTATCTTATCTTTATCTTATCTTTAGTTGCTCTTATCTTTCATAAAACAATGTTCTATATATACTTAGTTTTACCCTTATAATTTACAACACACTTCAATACAATTCAATCATTCAATCAATAATCAATAAAAGTTCTTTTCTTTGCTTTTTCTATTGTTTCACAATTTTATCCATCTGTTTTTTTTTTTTTTTTTATATACATAACATTTTCTATAAATGGGTAAGTTTTCTTCTAATTCTTTTTCCCGTACATGACGTCAAATTTACAAAAACGATATGTAAGTTAGGGTTTTAATTTCTCTTAAGAAAAATTGTGGTAGCAATTTCTTATTATAAGAAAAAATGTTAGGACTTGTAGTTGTGATATGGGTTGTTACTTACATAGGGAGAATAAGAGTTCAACAGGAATTTTATAAACTACTATGGTTAGGATGACAACTAGCTGATGTATTTAAAAATGGGTAATGTGTAATTTTCACATCGATTATCATTTAAAATGGGCTTCGAAATCGCAACTTTTTAAGAAGGCAATCATTGTGAGCCAATCATTAAAGAATTGGAAAGTACGAAAAAGTTTATTTTACATTAGTAAAATTAATCATCAAATGAGTGCCAGCTTTCGGCAGCTCTATTTGTTTTCATCACACATTTTATATTCAATAGAATGAAGGCATGATAATAGGTAACAATTAACAGAAATATTTGATAATAAAAAAATTAATTAAAAAAATTTAAATTTATTTTGTTTAACCTTTGTTAGTTATTGTTAAAACTAATAAATAATAAATAAAATAAATTTAAACTATTTAAACTAACTTTTTTATTATTTATCTAATATTATCAAATAATTAATGGGTAATATTGAGTTGGGTTTCCCATTATTGTGATCATCCCTCCTGGTGTCGCCAGTTGGGTTGAAAAGTAAGCCTATGTCACCTCTGGTTCCAACTGCTCCATGGTCCATTAGAATAATCTCTCTTCAATCATAGTAATAATAATAATAATAGTAGCTATACGACATGTTTGAGATATATTATTTTAAATGATTTAGCTAAATTTATTAAATTATTTAATATTTTTAATTATTAATTTATGTAAAAATTATATAAAAATATTTTATATAAATACTTATCTTAAAAATTTAATTTCATAATACAATTAAAAGTTTTTTTTAATTATTTTTTTTAGATAACAAAACAAGCAATGCACTACACGACATTTTTTTTGAAATTATATTCTTTTAAAATGTAGTGACATATGTTAAAATTATTATTAGTAAAATTTTTAAATATTTTTTTAATAAATAAATTAAAAACTTAGATTTTATATTTTTATAAAAAAAATTCAATTAATAATTTTAAATGTAAAACTAAACACGTCTTCCTATCATTATTACATGGAAGGAACGGAATGGAATATATGAACATGTGAGCTGTTTATCTATGCAATGGTCAATTTAATACATTATTCTCTCTCCCTCTCTTTCTTTCTCTTTTCCGGAATCAATTTTGTGGCGATTTTTTTATGTTAGAATATTATTGGTAATTTTATTAATATTATGATATTTTGATACAGTACAATGATATGAAAAGTATGTAGGATAAAAAAGTTCGTGAGTAATAATTTTAAATTTGGCAAAAATAACAAAATCATCAAAATCGTGAATTACGATTTTAAATAGGATAAAAATAATTAAAAATCGTGAGTTATGATTTGAATTTTTTAATTAAAAAATTATAATTTATAAAATTGTAAATTACGAATTTTTTTTGTTATATAAATCACTACTCACAATTTATGTTATATATCACATTTGTGGAAATACATCAATTTAAATTTATATTAGTATATTACACAATTTCATTCATATAAAAAATAATTAGTGCAATTTTAGTAGTTGTATGATGTATATATATATGATTACACATTAAAATAAACTAGATAATATTTTCCATATCCAAATTTATAATAAAGTATACGTATGTAAAAAATCAACTATTAATTAGTTAATATGTAAAGAAATATATAATAATTTATTATTCAATTAAAAATTATATATAAAAATATATAAATACCTAAATTGATATTTAATTTTTAGTATATATATAAATTATTGTTGACCAATTTAATTGTGAATTAAATAATATGGTTTTAGAATTTAGAATGAATAAATCACCAATGAAACAGTCCTATGTGATATTGATATACCCGCGTGCTTGACCTCATCCATGATGATTGATTGTTATTACAACAGAAAAATCAATTATGGCTGCAAAACAAAACTAAAACATTCTAGTAGCTAGAACCGTTGTTGAAAAGTTGGAAATTAAAGAGGGTAACGCGGAAAGGAGTTAAGAGCAAAAGACAGAGAAGAAATCAGAAATAGGACCGCCCAAGAGCGGTTAAACAGAAAACGACCCTTCACTCACCATTTCAACCTAACACATGTAGTTAACTTGTACAATCACTAAACTAGATTAATAATAGTATTAAGGAATTTTATTATATTTTGACGGTTCCGTATTTGACCCATTATTGCTAATAGCCACCTTCCACCACATGCATGTCGCACCGCCTATAAATATATGCACCCAATTCTCATAAACATACATTAATTTAAGCCACTTAGAGGGAATCTCACCCATTATTCATTTGATTTTATTCGCTGGCCACTTTCATCACCTAATTATATATAGTCTCCTCTTCCGATCCCCTGTTCATCATCACATTCACATTTACAAGATGGGTTTTGGTTCATTGCAAGTGTTTTTGATATTGGGTCTTTTGGCCACGTCATGCATAGCACAAGCACCAGGAGCTGCACCAACACAGTCACCGAAATCATCTGCACCAGTACCAGCACCAGCAACTTCTCCTTCAAATTCACCAGCTCAGGCACCTAGCCCCAGCGGTTCTTCTCCTCCCCCGCCGGCACCCGGCCCAGCTGGCCCTGCATCCGGACCAGGCTCAGAGCCACCTCCCTCTGCTGTGCCACCCTCTGCTGCATTCTCTATCAGCAACACCTTTGTTGCTGCCACTGCCCTTGTTGGAACCTTGGTCGCCATGATCACCTTGGCTTAATTAAATATATTTATGTTGTTGTTGTAGCTTAAGCTTTCTCTAATTTGGTTTTTGTTTTTGGGCCTGTGTATGCTCTGTTGATGATGTATTTGGATTGTGATTATTTTGGTCATTCTTTGTGATTATGTTCCTCCATCTATATATATCTCATTATTATTGTTATCATCGGAAAGAATAAAAGCGTTTCTCATTCTTTTTTAACTTACATTTTTCGTTGATTCCTGTCTTTCTTACCATCCAAGTCAAAAAACCCTTAATCAATAATGATGGATTCATTTGGGAATGACAAAGTTTACTCTACTATTTACTTTAACTTGTCCCTTTGGTATTTGCAGGCGATTAATCTAGTTATACACAACTTTCCTGTTGCTTGCTTTCGAGTGGTATAGCAATGCAAAGAAAACAAATATTAATCAAATTAGAATTACTAATTAACAGAAAAATTAAAATCAAGTAAATATTGGGAATAATTTTCAATTTTAAAAAAAATTGAAATTTATGTTTTTTCTTTAAATAATATTAATCGATTGGGTTGGGCTATATAGTGTTTTGTTGAAACTCACCTAACCTGAGCTTATTGGGTTAAAGCTTATGGGCTTATAAAAATCCATGACCCATATGGTAAACTTTATTAGAGTTTAGACTCCTATGAGCACAAAAGACCAAAAACCAAAAGACTCCTATGAGCACAAAAAAAAAAAGTAGAGACTCCTCCAAACGGAAACAATGACTACGTTAAGCTAAGGCTCTTCGGCGAGAGGTAGTTTGAATTAGGAAGTATCAGATTGGGTAGGTCTAGTTTTTGGGTCCTTTCTGAGTGTGAGCCAGGAGAGTCCGGCTCATGTCCAAAAAAAAAAAAAAGTCATAGGTCACGACCAAAGCTAAATAAATAATAATTATGGTTATTATATTATGAATTATTTTTTACGTACAAGCATTTTTTTTATATAAGTTTTTACAAGTTATTTATATCACGCATTTTTTACCGTTACTGCACGTTCTTCTTCTTCGTTATCGTCGTCATCAACCCCACATCTTCCTCCTCCTCCTACTCTTCCTCCTTTTTTTCATTAGAATTTCTTTTTCTTTTTTCTTTTTTTCTTTCTCCTTCATTATCAGTTATCTCGTTATTGAAGATAATGAATAATTTAGGTTCAGATTGTCAATTGAACCAGAACGAAATTGGTTATTGTTTTGAATCTAATCAAGTGGCTGAAGTGTGGTTCAATTCAGAAGAAAAAAATGTAGCACTAGAAGAAACATTTTTCTGTATTTGCAGCAAATTTGAGTGTAACACGAAGATATTTGGGTGTAACACGATTACACGAAGATATTTGGGTTTATTTTATTCTGATAAGTTCTGCATAATTCAAAATTCTTCTTCTTCCTCCTTCTTATCTTCTGTTGCTTTTTTTCTTATTCATATTTTTCTTTTTTGTTTTACCTGTTCAAGTTTTTTTTTGTTTTATTCTATTAACAATAATAAAAATAAAAAAATCAAACAAAAAAGAAGAAGAAACACATAATGCTGCAAAATTACTTAGAAGATGATGAATTTACATTCATTTAACTAAAAGAAAGAAAGAAATAAAGAAAAAAAAGGAAGAAGAAAAAAATGCAACATTAGAGAAAATATTTTTCTGTATTTAACTTGGGTGTAACAAGAAGATATTTGGGTGTAACACGAATATATTTGGGTGTATTTTTATTCTGATAAGTTCTGCATAATTTAAAACTCTTTCTCTTCCTCCTCCTCATCTTCTGCTGCTTCTTCTTTTTTTTTTTTTATCATCATCACGACCATGTTCTTCTTCTTTTTCTTATTCATATTTTTCTTTTTGTTTTACATTCTCAAGTTTTTTCTTGTTTTACTCTCTTAACAAGAATAAAAACAAAAAAATCAAACAAGGAAGAAGAAAAAACACATAATGCTACAAAATTACTTGGAAGATGATGAACTTACATTCATTTAACTAAAAGAAAGAAATAAATAAGGAAAAAAAGAAGAAAAAAATGCAGCATTAGAGAAAACATTTTTCTGTATTTGTAGCATATTTGGGTATAACACGAAGATATTTGGGTGTATTTTTATTCTAATAAGTTTTGTATAATTCAAAACTTTTTCTCTTCCTCATTTTCATCTTCTGCTGTTTCTTCTTTTTCATCTTCTTATTTCATATTCTCATAATTCTTCTTAGGAGGAAAAAAAACAAAAAAAAATACATAATGTTGCAAAATCAATAGAAAGAGAATGAGGAAAAAAAAATACAGCAACAACAACAGTAGTAAAAAAACGACGATGAATATGAAACACGTGAAGAAAAAGGAGGAAAAACGCAAAAAAAGAACGAAAAGAAGAAGGAAAAAGAGGAGGAGGAACGCTAAACGCACTATAGAAACCATTGAGTAGCGCGCATGTTGAGACGCTCGTATAGATGAGCGTCCTTTTTATTGAGTTTTGTCCAATTTATATGACTTATAAACCAAAATGATTTATATGTATAGCTCCATATGGACAAAATTAAATTTGGAATAGAGTTCATTATACTAAATTGGGAAATAGCTTCATTCTTATTTTTGGAGGTATTAGAATATAATTAGGATCAATTAGCATTATTTAATATATTTGAATATTTATTATAAAAGATTATGTCTTTATTATTATGATTCTCTTAGTACTTATAAATATTTTTTTATATTATATTATTTTAGACAACTTAAATAAATAATTTAAATACACTTAATAATATACAAATTTTGTCTCCAGTCAAGTCTCTTGTTTCTAATAGGAGGAGTTTGTTGTTAGTTTCTGTCACAAACTTAATAAGGGGAAAAAAAAAACATGCGCCCATGTTTTCTATAAGACAAAATATTGAGTAACTAAAGTTTTATTGTTAAGTTTTTTTATTACATGTATTAAATTAAAAAATAAGACATTTGAATGAGTAGGATTCATTGTTAAGTCTATAATTTAATGTTTAGTCTCTTCTATTATCATCCAAGTTTGAGATTTTATGAGTATTTGAAGCATAGGACAAATGGTTACGTATAGTGCGAACACCATACCTTGGAAAGCATGTGATTGCAGGCCACACGTGTGCAGTGAAAGCTTCCTTATTATATGAAAGTTTTGTCTTGCCAGAGATTAAATCTGATATTGACAAATGACACGCTAATTGCTAAGAGACAGAGACAATAACATTCATGTTTCATGATTCATCACTTCACGTGTAACGGTAGGGATAGACACCACTTTTTTTTTTTTTTTAATGTGGGCTCAAAATTAGAAAGGGTGAATTATCATTCGTTTGGTTTGGGCCCAGTGTTTTTTCTTAGTCTTGTCCATATGTCAACTAGCTTCTGGATATGCTTGCCCATCACCCTCTTTTCATATACCGACAAATACTATATAATTGCAAATGGAGCCCAAATGTTTCATCCCGCTAAATTATTTTCTCCTTTTGTTTAATATATGCATGTATAAAGTAAGCATTAAAATATTATTTTATTGAGCAGGTAAACCAAAATTGATACTGCCAATGAGTTATAATTCAAATGACATAATCTCCTCATACTCAATTAAAAAGTTACGAATTCGAGTCTCATATCTTTAATAAAAAAAAAAAAAAAACCAAAATTGATACTTATTATTATAAATTATAATCAGATAAAATTTATGTAAAAGTAATTATAAATGAGTCTTGCTATATACATATAATTATTGCATATCACTTAACATCTAAAATTTCATATATATATATATATATATATATATATATATATATAATCTATGAACTTTTCTATATACATAATTATTCTTTTTATTCTTTTAGATATTAATAGAATTTTGACGTAATATTGTTTAAAATTTTAGAGACATTGTTCCTCGTATATTCAGAAAAATTAGTCATAATTATATTATTATATAATGTCTCGTGTGTAATATGTCTTATTTTATTGGTTTAATAAATATTTAATTAAAAAGAAATTATGATTATTTTAAAATGTAACCAACTTGATGGAAGTTGATTTTTATAAAAGAAAATTAGAATTCAGTCATTTCTTTCTACCTATGAAGTCTTTCTTTTTCATTCACCGTTAATAACTAAATTGAAAAAAGAATTAAGAAGGCAAAGAAATAGACAAAATAAATTCTTTCTAATACCATCATCATCATGGATTAAAGTTAGTAACTTTTCTCATTTTTATTTGTGATAATCATAAATTTCAAAGATTTTATGTGAATGATAATTTTATAATGTATATTAATATTATATTAAGTATAACATATAATTCATACTCTTATCGTTATTATTTGATAATAAATTTTATTTGTCAAAAGGCGAATTTCTATAAGGTCAGTGTATGAGAAATATTTACATGATGAATACTTTAAAATGAATTATTTATATAAAATATATATTAAAAATATATAAAATAACATATTTATAGATGTTTAAATATATAATTATTATTAATTTAGCAGTTAACTTTTTTAAAGATGTTTATGAAGCATAATATATATAACCAACTGAACGGCTAATGCTGCTTAGAGATTATTAAATCACAAACATAATAATAATGAAAGTGACGATTAAAAAGGTTTGCCGGTATAAAAATGTACAAGATTAGGATTAGGATGAAAAAGCATCCTCAAACTTCGATCACTTTCGTTTTCGGATGATGCCATGATGGTTATGGTTCAGAACATGTAAGGATTAAAAGGGCCTGAAATTAACTCCACAAAAAAATATGATAATAATTTAAGCAAAGGAAGAGTTGAACAACACGTATATCCCGATCTTGAAGCTTTCTAGTTAGAGTTTATCCGAATTTCGAATTAGAGTCATTTATTTGTTTTTATTTATTATTTCTTTTTGTTCTTTTCTTTGGTAAAGCAACGAATCAAAGGAGGGTCAAGTTGGGTGAATATATTATCGTAGCTGCTAGCAATTCTGTCATAACCGAAACAACAGAATCTAAGAGTTAGTTAATGTGTCAAAGCTAGTTTTTCAGGCCTTGTTAACACAAAGTTCGTTAGAGATGCTATAAGTCTCTCATATATTCATTTGACCTAAAAGAGGAGGCGAAATTAGATTAATTAGTTATATATGCTTTTAATTCTTAGAAAGAGAAAATTCTATGCCATAAATTGAATTACGTTAATTTATTCTGTAAATTGTGATGGGACAACAATTTTAGTTCCACAATTGCTGCCCAAATGAACTTTTGCAAATTAAAGAGAGAAACAAATTGAAGTTTTTTCAAACACTCGTATTTATATGTATGATGAGGTGTACGTAATTATTGTGTCAAACCAGGGTTTTATTATCTACCTTTAGGAAAAAGGAGGCATATTGTATATGATAATTGCATTAGTATTCCGATCAAGTAATCATAGATTCGCACTACCTTTTGTTTTAGGGAGTCAATAATATCAATAATGATATGATGGGAGTATATATATGAGGAGATAAAGGTGAAACACAATGGTGGATCTTTTGACAAATGTGCACATCCAAGGGAGGTGGCTACTTATTTCAACATAATACTCCATAATAATAATTATTTTAACAACTATAGAGGCATCAACTACTACTGTTAATTAGTTAATACTTACTTTCAAGCTTTCCAGCTTGTTTATTTTTGACTTCTTGTCCCACCCAACCGTGCCATTGCTATGCAAATTAACACTCGGAGGATCCACATTTAAGACTTGCATAGTGCCCAAAAGCCCCAAAGATTCTCCTCATCAAAGGATGAGATTATTAGGAATAGTACTTATCGCTACTTATTAAGTTGAGAGATGTTAAAATTAGAACTATAAGTTAATTAAAAGGTGAATGGTATCCAATCCTTCTAAAATAACATGTAAGTTATCCTTTATTATGTGTCATATTGTAATTGGTCCTTATCTTAACCATAGTTAGGTTATTTTATAATTTATTATTTCAGATTTATCAAAGTTCCACTCCCGTTAATTGAAGCACATTCCACTCCTTCCAAGCACTGTCGTGTTGGTGACAAGAAGCGCCAACGTCATCGCCATCTACTGCCCTCCCACACAAACTCTCTTTCTTTAGTGCATCATCCTTTAGTCACGTCGTTGAATTCCGTCACCAATAACTTCGTCGTTCTTCCCAGTATAGCCAACGTCTCTTTTTGCCATGGATCACTGCTTATCCACATAATTAATGGTTAATTTTGGTTATTAAATTTTTTTATTAAAAAAATATATTTTTATTTAATTACGTGATGGAACATATATTTATATGTAAAATATAATATAATATAACAAAAATAAATCTATTCAAAGTATTTAAAAGTATAATTAAAATCATGAACATACAAATATAATAATAAAATTTGTACTCCAAACAAATAAACATATTTTTTTATCATACATATATTATTTAAAAAATAAATATATTATTAAAATTAATAACATAAATTTAAAATGATAAAATTCAACTTTCTTACCGTATTTTTTATAGTATTTTTATTTTTTTATTTATTAGTATTTTATTATTTAATTAATAATTAAACAAATTATTTTTATGAAAAATTATTTTTTTTGTATTATATTAGAGAAGAGACTAATATAGCAGCTTAAAAAATAAATTGTATAAATATTTAAGAGATATATATGAAATACATACCTAAAATAAATAAAACAGACAAAATAGGAGTACACTTGAAAAATAGAGAATTATTGTTGTCTGTTTTATTTATTTTAAGCATGTATTTCATATTTATCTCTTAAATATCTATCTATATAATTTACTTTTATTTTAAAAATTTTAATATTATCTATTTTTTATTTAAAAATTATTTTTACATTATTTTTTAAACTGTTATATTGGTCTCTTCTTTAAAATAATAAAAAAAATAATTTCTCATGAAGATAATTTATTTAATTATTAATTAAATAATAAAGTACAAATAAATTAAAAATTAAAAGAATAAAAATACTATAAAAAATACTTGTAAGAAAGTTAGATTTTATCATTTTAAACTTGTGTTATTAATTTTAACAATTTATTTTTTTTAAAAATAATTTATGTACGATAAAAAATATGTTTTTTCTGATTTTAATTATGCTTTTAAATACTCTAAATAGAGTTATTATATTATATTTTACATATGAATATATGTTCTATCGTGTAATTAAATAAAGATTTGTTTTAATAAAAAAAATTAATAACCAAACTAAACATTACTTAGGTATGTATTTTATATTTATCTCTTAAATATTTATACAATTTATTTTTTAAACTGTTATATTGGTCTCTTCTCTAATATAATACAAAAAATAAATTTTCATAAAAATAATTTGTTTAATTATTAATTAAATAATAAAGTACTAATAAATTAATAATTTAAAAAATAAAAATACTATAAAAAATACGATAAAAAAGTTGAATTTTATCATTTTAAATTTTTGTTATTAATTTTAATAATATATTTATTTTTTAAATAATATATGTATGATAAAAAAATATGTTTATTTGTTTGGAGTACAAATTTTATTATTATATTTGTATGTTCATGATTTTAATTATACTTTTAAATACTTTGAATAAATTTATTTTATTATATTATATTTTACATATAAATATATGTTCCATCACGTAATTAAATAAAGACATATTTTTTTAATAAAAAAATTTAATAACCAAAATTAACCATTAATTATGTGGGTAAGAAGTGATCAATGACAAAGAGAAGCGCTGGCTATACTGGGAAGAAAAGTTGTGTGGGAGGGCAGTAGATAGTGATAACGTTGGCTCTTCTTGTCCCAACTATGATTAAGATAAGGACCAATTACAATGTAACACATAATAAAAAGTAACTTACATATTATTTTAGAGGGGATTGGATAACATTCACCTGATTAAAAATGATTCACATACATAATTAGTAAATAAATATATTTGGATCTCACAAAACATGACTTTGATTTCTGTTGACAAATGAAAAATACTCTACTCCTAGCTAGCTAGTAGGATTATTGAAGATAGAGTCAAAGAGAGAGAATCAAATTAAAGGAAACTCTATTATTAGTTAATGGGTTTATGTTGACCTAATTCCATAGCAATTATATTCTAGACTACATACAATTTCATAGTAACGATTGATTGGCATGCATCATAAAATAAAGAAAAAATATCATTTTCTTTTCTTGTGAGACATTAAAGTAATATTTTCTTTCTTTTTATTTATAAAATGTATATTTTACTCTCTTATAACTTTTAAAAAATATTTTTTTTAATTCATTTTAAATTTTTTGTATTAATTAATGTTAACTTTAATTTATTCATTTTTCAAGAAAAAATAAATTATTTTTTATAAAAATATCCTTTAACAAAAATTTTATTTTTTATCATTAAATTTTGCTTACCAAAATATTCTTTGATAAATTATTTTTTATTGATTAAATTGTATTTTTATCAAAATATTTTTAAAAAATTTAATAATTAATTTTTTTCTAAGATACCCTTCAATAATTTTTTAATTATTAAATTATAATTTTACCAAAATTTTTGTTAACAATTTTTTTATATTTTACTATTAATTTTTCGATATCAATATATATTATTTTAATATTAAATAAAAAATCTTAGTAAGATTATTTTTTAATATAAATATATATTAATTGTTATACATATTAACAATAGTAATATTTTTTTATTTAATGTTAAAATAATATATATTGATATCAAAAAATTAATAGTAAAATATAAAAATAATTGTTAATAAAAATTTTGGTAAAATTATAATTTAATAATTAAAAAATTATTGAAGGATATTTTAAAAAAATAATTTAATTAATAAAAAAATAATTTATTAAAGAGTATTTTGCTAAGAAAAATTTAATAACAAAAAAATAAAATTTTTGTTAAAGGATATTTTTGTAAACAATAATTTTTTTTAAAATAGATAAAGTTAACATTAGTTAATATAAAAAAAATTAAAATGGATTAAAGATGAAGTTTTTTAAAAGTTATAAAGGAGGGGAATATACATTTTATAAATAGAAAGAAGTGGAATATCATTTTAACATCTCGTAAAGAAAGGAAGTGGTATTTTCTCTAAAATAAAAATAGACCTTATTATTATTGAGTTAGGAGGAAAGTTTTCCTACGTGAGAAACTGTCTTTTTTTTATGCATCTCTCCATTCCTTTAGCTGTTGAATTCCATCAGTTAATCTTAAATTCGAATAACTATTCCTACAAAATATCTTCATGTGAAAATAAAAAAAAAATTAAGATGTGAATATATTAAATAGTTGAGTAAAGTATCATTTATGTCTCTAATGTTTGGGGTAAGTCTCAAACCTATTTCTAACGTTTTAAACGTCCTATTTGTGTCCCAAACGTTTCTAAATCGAATCAATGTTGTCCTACCGTCCAAATTACTAACATTTGGTTAACGGCGTTACACACGTGGACATTAAGTGAGTAAGCCCAAAGGTTGAGATACACACGTCTGCCTCTTCGCGTCCAATATACAGTTCACTATAGCAAATACGAAACGTCGAAGAATCACAGCACCTCTACCCAACGTTTTTTATTCCAGTTCTGGTGACCACACACGTTTTTTCTCTTCGTCGAGGCTGACCGTAGGGAGGGGCTGCAAGGTAGTTGGCTGATCGTTCTTGGGAGTTTTGCATGAAAGCTTACACCTTTGTTGTGGTGACAGAGTTTGATCGTGCGACGAGGTATGTACTTGAAAAAAAAAATTTTTTTGGGGTTTTATTGAGTAGTTCCACGAAGAAAAGATGGCCGGCAATGTATGAGATTGCGTGCATTTTTAGGGTTTAGTTGGTTTTTTATATTCTCAGCAAAATGTTCGTTGCTTATGTTAGTTAGGGCATGAATTTACGTTTTCTGGTGATTGAATGTGTGCCTGCGATTGATGTTGTTTCGTTATGTTTGCCTGTTGTAACAGGGTCTGTTGGTTAGGATGAGTTATTTTAGTGTCAAAGTTTACCACCATGGTAACTTTGGACTTCAACGAGGGCAATTGAAGTATTTGGGTGGGGAGACAACTGTCATAGACTACTGCAATGAAGATGAATGGAGCCTGATTGAGGTTTATGACATAGTGAGCAGACAAGGGTATTTGAAGAAAGATATTGCTGCAATGTGGTACAAATCACAGGATCAGAATACAGAAGAAGGCTTAAGGATGCTGCGAACTGATAAAGATGCAATGAATATGGCTAACATTGGGGTTAGGGAGGATATGGTGGAGCTGTTTGTAGTTCACAAAACAAGTGATATCCATGAGGTGGTTGAAGATGTATACTTGTTAAGGAGTACTGAAAGTAACATGCAAGTGAAGGGTGGTGGATCTGATGGGCAGGGCCCAATGGTTACAAGTGAGGCCCAAACAGTTGGACAGGTAGAGAAAAATTCTGGTCCAAATGTGGAGGAAGAAATTGTGGATAACAAAGATGAATCAGATGAGGAAGGAGAGAGTAGTGATGGCAGTGAGGACGAGGACTATGAACCCAAGGGTGGTGAAGATGATAGTTGTGATTCATGGAGTTCTGATTCCAGAAATGGTGATGGTTCAGAAGATAGTGCTGTCGAAGTTGTGTTTGGTGACAGTGATGATGATAAGGAAGGGGCAGAGGGCTTAGTAGATGTCAACATCAGGGTAGGGGATAGATTCGAGGCTGCATCAATTGAAACCCAAACAGATGCAGCAAAAGCTAGTGGGAGTGCCAAAGGTAAGGAGAAGGTTGTTGCAGGTTTAGGTGATGAGGAAGAAGGATATGATTCTGAAGATTTCCTAGATATGCCTATTACTGATGATGATGAGAATGGAAATAGTGTTGCAAAGAAGTATCCATTGCACAAGCAGCTAAAGAACATGAGTGAGTACAAGTGGGAGGTTGGAACTCTTTATGTCTCAAGAGAAGAGTTCAAGGATTGTGCCACTGCCTATGCTGTACACACTGGGAGGGGTTTGAGGTTTGATAAGGTTGATCTTCGGAGAGTGAAGGTCACTTGTGTGGAGGGTTGTAACTGGTTTGCATACTGTGGGAAGATTAAGAATGAGCAAACATGGCAATTAACCAGCTGCCATAACAAGCATAGCTGTTCTAGAGAGTTGAAAATTGGAATTATGCATGCAAAATGGTTGGACAAGGTGTTTCTAAAAAAGGTCGCTGAGAATCCAAAAATAAAGCTCTCCACGCGAATGAAGAAAGCATACAGCAAGTGGAATGTAGAGCTAACTAAGTCTAAAGCTGCCCGGGTTAAGCAGTTTGCACTTGATGAGTTACAAGGAACGTACATAGAGCAGTATCGGAGACTGTATGACTATTGTCATGAATTGCTGAGGCCTAACCCGGGTTCTACAGTTAAGTTGCAAGTGGAGAGACCACCTGAATTTGCTTCTGAGAGACCAAAACCGGGTGTGGATTTAAGGCCGAAGTTTCAAAGACTCTATGTGTGCCTTGATGCATGCAAGAAGAGTTTTATGGTTTGCAGACCAATAATTTGCCTTGATGGGTGCTTCATCAAGACACCATATGGAGGTCAACTTCTCACGGCTATTGGCTGGGACCCGAACGACCAGATACTGCCGATAGCCTACGCAGTGGTTGAAGCACAGACTAAGGACACATGGACTTGGTTTCTCACGAATCTGTGTGATGACTTTGGTAGTGACAAGCTAATGAGATGCACCTTCATGTCTGACTAACAAAAGGTACTTATTTCTCTACTCACTTCATTCATATAATCAGTTTTAGTGTTAGACTTGCTGATAGCTACGTTATTGATCCTAGTTTAGTGTTAGAGTTGTTGCCTATAGTGAACCTAGTGATTGAAATGTATGACTTGTAGTATGAATTGTGCATGTCCATACTACTTCAAGTAAAAACTGATTAATTGTAATTGTCATTATCACATATCATGCTGATAATAGATTCTGTGATTAATTGAAATGTATGTACTTGGTTAATTGTCATTATCACATATCATGCTGATTTAATTACTACTTCAAGTAAAACTGATTTACTATGGATTTAGGGCTTAGTTCCAACCTTCGATGAGCTCATTCCCGGAGTGGATCATAGATTATGTGTTAGACATCTTTATAACAATTTCAGGAAGAGATTTCCAGGGCTGCAACTAAAACTGATGATGTGGAATGCTGCAAAAGCCACTTATTTACAAGAGTGGGAGAGAAACATGGCTGAAATCCAAAAGGTTGATAATGGAGCCTACAACCACCTTATGGAGATTCCAACCAAATATTGGTGCCGGCATAAGTTTGGGACTTGGTCTAAGTGTGATACCTTGGTAACAACATGTGTGAAGTATTTAACTCTGTGATTGTGGACGCCCGGGAGAAGCCTATAGTCAGTATACTTGAAGACATCAGAGTATACATAATGAGGCATTGGGCTGATAATAGGTATCGGATAATTGAATACCAAAGAGAGGTGTTGCCCCGTATCAGGACTAAGGTTGAAAAATAAGCTGATGCAAGTGGTAAGTGGGTGAGCACCTATGCTGGTCGTGACAAATATGAGGTAACTAGCATCCATGGAGGCAAAGAGAAGTTCGTGGTTGACTTGAAGAATCACGAGTGTTCGTGCAGGAAATTTCAGTTGTCCGGAATCCCCTGTGCCCATGCCATGACCTGCATTAGGAAGATGTGCTTCAATGTGGACAACTTTGTTACAAACTGTTACAAGAAGGAAACTTACTCTGACTGCTACCAACATGTGGTGTATCCAGTGAATGGCCCTAACCTGTGGATGAAGACACAGTTTGATGACGTTTTGCCACCAGTCTACAGAAAACCCATTGGAAGGCCTAAACTGAAACGGAATAAAGCTGCAGATGAGAATTCAACTAGGGGAGGAGTGTCTCGCGATGGGCAGACTCAGAAGTGCTCCTATTGTTTTGCTAGAGGCCACAACAAACGGACCTGTCCAAAGAAGCGAAAAGTAGCTGCCACTACTTCGATAAGTACAATAGTTGTTTTTTCTGGTTTTGGCTTCATTTTGCCTGATTGCATTCAAAGATTATAATGTCGTATTGTGGCTGTTAACTAGGCAAACAAAGTTGCTGGGTTTACAAGAAGAGCTACAAGAGTCATTTCTAGCACTATCTCAAGCACTGTGTCTAGTACTATCTCCAGCCAAGCTTCTAGGCAATCACAAGCTGCAGCTAAGAAGACCAACACATCAAGGCCAAAGAGAAAATCACCTTCCAATGATATCAGTTCCCAGCAATCTCAGGCTAGGTCAAAGAAGGCTAAGATAACTCCGTCAAACAATAATTCTGGACAACAACTCAAGGATGCTGCCAAGCACAACAATCTCAGAGTGCTGCCAACCCCATCCAAGCACGTCAGCATATCCCAACTGAAGTTTATGGCTAGGACACCTCCAAAAGCATGGAAGAAGATGTGATGATGATGATGTGTGCAGTTTCATGTTTTCTCTTTAGTATCATTATAATTTGTCAAAACTAGTTTAAAGACTCCCTTTTGTTATCTCATACAGTTGTTGTGGAGCAAATAGTGTAGCTCCTATTTTGTTATTTTGCTGTGAACCTATTGTGCTTGTTGCTAATTATCTCATACAGTTGTTGTGGAGCAAATAGTGTAGCTCCTGTTTTGTTATTTTGCTGTGAACCTATTGTGCTTGTTGCTAATGACAATCTTAATGGTTAGTGATTAAGTAATATATTACAGTTCAGATTGTTGTCATGATCATGACTTGCTTCATTTAAGCAGAATGCAAAATATAACATTTTATTTCAGCTGCAAAATATAACAATGCAAAATATAACACTTTAAACAGAATGCATAATATAACATTGCAGCTGCACAATATATCACTGCACTTTTTTACACAAGCACAACATAGCATTTTGCCAAACTTAAATCATCAAAAAATCATTTCATTACAATTTCATTCAGTTCAACAAAAAACCAACCATGTCAACATCAGTGCTATTTCTAGGAAAAAATACAGAGCACAAGTTGGGATCTAATGATATTCTCCTAAATCTCACTATCTCAACATCATTGTAGTAAAAGTTTCCCAAATTTGGTGCTGCTTGTTTTCTCACAAACTAATATTAGGGCAACTGTCCATCCAACTAAAGCAACTCCCACTGCAACCATGAACCTGAACTCAACCTTCTCCATTTTGCTCTTCAAATTTCTGACCTTCATCCTTAACCTTGAAACTTGTGGGGGCTCTTCCTCTGATTCTGCCCATACAAAATAGTCGCATTCTTCTCCAATCTATACCAAATATGACATAACCGAGTCACACCCACAGATTGTCAAAACATATAACTCAACAACAAGAAACGCATGGCTAAAACTCACCCCAAAGTTAACGCAACCCCAGAACCTCCACCCGGGATTTTCTGACGTCGATGAGGTGGCGAGCACAGGCCGTTCCCCACAATAGTAAGTTGTCCTCCTACGACGTGCCTGGTTTCTATTTCGTGTCGCCTGCTTGATGCCGTGTGTCGCTTCAGATTGGCATGCATCAGCCTCCATCCTTTTTCAATCAGAGAAGTCGAGCTTCGCAGAAGGTGCAGCATCAAAGAGGAGAGAAGATTTGCAGAATTAGGGTTTTCAAGAGGACCATTCTTTACTGTTTATCTGTTTTTTTTAATTTAATAACGGTCACATAAAAACCCCTGCCACCATGTACAGTAACCTCCACGTATGCAACGCCGTTAACCAAATGTTAGTAATTTGAATGGTAGGACAACATTGATTCAATTTAGAAATGTTTGGGACACAAATAAGACGTTTAAAACGTTAAAGATAGATTTGAGACTTACCCCAAACGTTGGGAACATAAATGATACTTTACTCTAAATAATTTAAACTATTTAAGTATCATTTTCAAATTAATATTTTTGACGTGAATAATCACCTTAAATTAGTTCACATCATCACATGTATTTTCTCATGGGCTTGGAGGTTAGTTCATACCTAATTAAGAAGACAAATCAATTAATGTCAATTAGAAAAAGAACATAAAGCCTATAAAATAATTAAATATTAAAAATAAATTAAATAACGCATATATTTAAATATAAATATATTAGTATATAATTTTATTAGTTAATTTTAATATATAAATAATATTTTTATAATAAGTTAAAGAAAGAAAAAAAATATCTTTATTAATAATAATTAAGTGGATATATTTCATTTTGTTCTGTTATGACCTCCTTTAATCTCCTTTTATTTTTAAAGTAGTGTTTGTTTTCAAAGACAAGACATAGAGACATAGACAACGAATGTTTAAAACGTATTTGGAGGCAGAGATATGGACACGAAAACACATTGTCTCTAAAATACTATTTTATATTTTTGTGTCAACTTTTTTACGAAGGACAATGATGAACACGAAATTTAAAAAGGTGGATACGAACATTTTTATCAAAATTTTTTTTCTTTTTATCCATAGATATTTTTTATAATTTTACTATTATCTTTTCTTATTTTCCTAATTTTAGCTTCTTCTCTATATCGTAGTTCTTCTTTCTCTGCGTTTTTTTTTCAAATACTCTTTTTTTTTGTAGAATTTTTTATTTGACTGGATAATTAATTTATTCTTTTTTATCGTTCATTCTCTTCTTTATAGCATATTGTATTAAACTATTAATGGAGACTTAATTCACTTTTTGACTTTATGTTACTTTATTTGTTCTTAATTTTATTACTTTAATACTATTTTTATCTTATTGGTTCATAGACCAATTCTTGTAATTTTCTGTACTCTTACATACTCTTATTTTTTATTAAATTAATTTGTACTTGATGTAAAAAATTTGGACATGACTATTTTAGTCATTTCGCATAATATCTTAGTTTTGTTCATGTCTATCCAAACAACATAGAACATTGCATTAATGTCTTGTCCATCATATCTAAATACAATATACAAAAAATAATTTTTAGTATCACCATTATTCTATTGTCTCTGTTTTAGTATCATGTCCTGTCTTGTCTCAAAAAATAAAACGTAGGCTAGATGCACGAAAATATAGAAGGGGTTATTGCTTTCATAAAAGAGACATGCTCTACGGATAGCGGTTGATCGTAGAGAAAATTATTAGCCATGGTACATCAGTACATGCATAAAAATGCATTGAATTGGAGCATATAATAAAGTGAGAGCTAGCAGCAGGATCTTAATTATTGCATAACACGGAGTCGTAAAACTAGTTAGCTACCAAAAGTTGAGAATTCAGGACACACGTTTCGTTGCTTTGCTTTGAGATGTGAGTGAAGAAATCTTACATTGAAATTAAAATTAAAATTGATAAAAAAGGAAAAAAGAAAAAAAGAGCTAGACATTTGATTGTGTGATATGTTTATACTAATCAGTGTGCTAAATTGTGTCATTATGGTAGATTACAAAATAGTTAGAGGATGAGGCTGATTTATATGATCTAGTGACAAGAGTGGAATCTAGCTAGCTAGTAGCATAATTAATAAGTACTTTCTGATCTATATGATTGTAATGAAGACTACGTATAATTGATAATTCATGGGAATTTACAAGTTGTTAATTAGACAAATGCAAAAAAGCGAGGAGTCACTTATCAAAAAAGCGATTCCGATAACAAAAAGTTGCAAAAGGAATGCACTTAAAAACAAAATTAGAGAGAAATTGGTAATGGAAGTTAAGGTGGAATGGAACTTTGTTTTTGGGGGCTCACAAATTGTGTTGTGTCTTCTCTTTATCAAGTTCTTGTCCGTTCGTACGTGTCTACTATGGTAAGAGAGGAACACAGTGACCCCACATGATAGAGGGAATTCTTGTCACAAATTGCAATGCAACCAATATGTTGGAGACGGAGCCAAACACACGGGAAATATATTTAGTGAAATGTTAAGGGGCAGTAATTTTGGTGTTTTGTAACCATCAATTGGTCATCAACAGTGCTTTTAATAGTGTGAAATTTCATCTAATAATAAAAAATCACTCACTTTTGTTTTGATGGTTAAATATTGACCAAAAAATACAAAAGTTGCTTGTCCCTAGACTTTTTCATATATATGTGTTTGGATTTGAATTTGCAAATCAAACTTTACTCTAATTTTATTTTGTAGCCTTCAGTTTGATTAAAATTAAGTTGATATATCAACGTCATTTATATTTCACAATTTGATATTAAAATTGATTTTAATAAAATAAATTTTATTTAGATAATTTTTGTTAAGATTATTTCTATGTACAATTTTTTTTAAAAATATATAAATTATATTCTTAATCATTATTCTTTATTTATTAAAAGATTTATATTTTTTAATCAAGTTATGCTATTTTATAGTTAAAATATATATTAATTAGTAAAATAATAAAATTATTAACAAGATACGAATAAATAATCTTAGTAAGGTCGCCATTAAATGAACAAAAACACAAAATAAATAAAATATAAAGTACGAAAAGAAAGTGAAATTGAATTTGAATTAGTAAGATGATAATATATTGATAAAAATTGTAAAAATAAATATATAAGAGAAACAAACTAAAGTTTAAAGATAAATAAAAAAAAGTCTTATAAAATAGCAATATAATAGGTAGAAAAACTTAACTACAATAATAAATAAATATTTTTTAGCAAGCAAGAAGGATAATATTGATAAAAAAATAATTGCAACTATAATTTTTCAACAAACTACTTTAAACACAAAAGTAAGAAATTCTAAAAATGTTCTTACTTTTGGTTGAATGTGAGTTTGGGAGTAAAAATCTATTCACATTAAGTAAAATTAATGCCAAACAAAATTTGACAAACATTTAATAAAGCATTCTAACCATGTTTAAAATGCATAACGTGAAAACAAACATACACTAATTTTGTCACCATTTTTAACTTATTTTAAAAATTATAGTTAATAGAAAAAGATATATAAACGATTATATTCTCTAATAATGTAATCTTTTAAATAAGAGTATTTTTTTAAGTTTACTTACATTTTTATATGAGTATTTTTTTATTTGTCTTCTACTAACTTTTTTTTTTAGAAATAACAAGGTTTGAATTCTAGACATTTCGAATATAGAATTTTTGATATCATGATATTACATTTTTTAAAAATTTAAATTAATAAAAAAAAGTATATAAATAATTATATCTTAACAAATTCAATGATTATTGCTTTTAATTTTTATATGTATGGGATTTTTATTAGAGGAGTGCTAGGGGGTCGGCAATTTTTGTGTTTTGTAACCATTAATTGGCCATCAATAGTGTTTTTAATGGTGTGAGATTACATCCAATGGTAGGAGATCACTCATTTTTCTTTTGATAGTTAAGTGCTGACCACAAAATACAAAAGTTGCTGTCTCCTTAGACTTTTTTTTTTTTTTATTATCTACTCCTTACTTAATTTAATCTTTAACCTAGCTACTTAAGAGTAGAAAGATATAAGAAGGGAAGATTTAATTGATAATGTGTGGGCAAAAGGATATGAAGTAAGGTGGTCCTAATTGTTGTGAGGGTTATGGGGAATAGAATAAAGGTATTGTTAGGTTGGTGGTGATGGAACAGAGAAGCTAAGAAGATGGCACATGGCCTCTCCTAATAACTACTCCAAAAGCCAAAGCAAGCATCACTATTGACTGCCACTCTTCAGCTTTGTGACATTTGTTTTTATCTATTCTTCTCTCCTAATGCTTACAAAATTTAAAGTCACATAAACAGTGACACTTGATGCCTCTGGTTCCTTGTGTCCAACAGCATAGGGAACGAGATAACAGATTCCAACCCTTGCTTCTTTTTTATCATCAACATGGAATCTCTTCTCTTTTAATTTTCTTCTCACCTTCATTACTATTGAACCTACTCATTCGTTAACCTTTTTAGTTAAAGGACTATCTAACGAACCACCAAACTAGACCAACGTGAATATTAATTAAGATGGATCATTGCCTCTAATAAATTGCAATTGTGGAACCATATTCATCGATCAACCACCCACAATCCCTTCAATTTGTGTATGATATTGTAAGTCACGTCTAAAGTAAAAGTGACACTGAACCTTCCTAAAATAATGAATTGAAGATAAGAAAATAATATGTCTTTGCTGTGAGTATATATATATCTAAGAAGAATAACATATAAATATGGTGGAGGTCAACATATCTAACATGCAATAATCGATGTATATAAACAATAATTTGAAAAAGGAAGCGATATGATGCATGGATGAATAAGGTTGATATAATAATGTCTAATTAATTAATTACAAGAATACTTTCAATTAGGATATAATGGTGAATGTGTCCTCCTGTATAATAAAAAATAAATAATGTTAATTTATACTACAATCTCGCTAGATAAATAACATAAAAACTTTCATTTATTAATCTATTATTTAGGTTATTAAAAAATATAAATTACCCTTTCTGTTTATACTAATACTTATTGGGATGCCCTCATCACTTTTCCAGGCCTTTGAACAAAACTTTATCGTACGTGCTTGCGTATTGTATTTTTCTTTTTCGTTCATTTCCTTCACTTTTATGATTCATTTGAATATTATCCAACCAATATTTGTCGGAACTTTATTTATTTGCTCCTTCTGAAGCTGCTATATATGTACGCTATGGCAGGAATATGCAACGTATAGTTATAAATTACATCAACCCGCCGAGACCAATTTCACTTTAATTATAAAGTTTTGGAAGATTTTTAAGTGTACCGTCATACTGGTGTAGTAGTAATTTTTAACCGTTGATCTTAATTATATATATTATATATATTTTTTATAATTAAAATCAACGGTTAAAAATCACTAAAACACCGGTACCACGGCACACTTGAAAATTTTCCTAAAGTTTTAGCTCCCTAAGAAACTCAATTTCAAAAGAGTATATATATATCTTGGCACTCCTATAGCTTTGTATACTTACACTCAATAATAAATGATATATTCAGTCACTCATATTCTTTCTATAATGCTCTGCCTCAGTTTTTGATAATAATAAGGTGTCCCAAATTATTACGTGTATGTTGCGTAATTAATACATGCATGGAATGTCAAATATATTATACAGTCATAGAGACAAAATCATAGTATACATCAGATCTCTGACAGGAAATCAAAATGAATATCGTCCAAACTTTTTCGAGTGATTGAAATAAATAACGAGAAGCTTCTAATTCATTGATATTTATATGACGACTTATACGTATGTACATTGTGTATGTGAAATTATCACTTCTGAATTCTCATCATCCACCAGTTAATCTTAGCCTTGAAACAAAGGGTGCTAGGATTGACAAATGTGAAGATGCCCATTCTTTCCATCCATCATTTAATTTTGTGGTCAATTTGTACATGCTCATCCATCACCCAAATTAATTAATTCTCTTTGACAATTTTAATAAAGATCAGAATGTACCTTCATTCACATGATATATAGTATGGGTCTAATTTAAAGTTCCTCAGCAATGCAAAACTTGTTTTCTAGATATAGGTGCAATTAAATTGGGTCAATTACAATTTTAGAATTTGATGGAAAATAGATACATACAAGTAAGCCAACAAAAATAATAGAGTTGGAGAGTGGAGATGGTCCCAACGAAACAAAGAAGAATTGGAGGGGAATATAAGGTCCCACATGTCGGTTGGTTACCCATTTCGGTGGCATCAAGAATCACCCTTTCACACCACCCAACCTATGTATCTGCCTCTACTTTCTCACCACCACAATCTTTATATTATTATTATTATTATTATTAACTAATAAAAAACTTTAAGTTTTTACATTTTTAATATAAAAATTAAAACAAATTATATAAAAAAATTATATAAAATGACCAATATTATTTATGTAGAAATAATGAATTGTAAAAAGTAATTATTAATAACTAAGACAGAAAAAATCAAAGAAAATGAAAATTAATATTTTTTTTTATCAATATTAGCCAACACTTACAATTAATTATCGTTCATCAAAATTTTAGATTGAAAATCATATATAACTATTTTCTTTTTCCATGGATTGGTGACAAAAACAATGTCAAAATATATAAACTATAAATAAATTTTTAAAAATTTAAAAACATAATAAAAATAATTAAATATTAGATATATATTTATTAAAAAAAGTATATATAGATTGAATTCTAATGTCATTTTTTTATAAATATTAACGAGACTATTTTATCTTTAAAATTTTATAATTTTATATATGTTTTTATATTTTCTTAGTATAGGTCTGACATTTAGCCCCATATTTGTAGATTATATCAATAGGAGCCATATATATACATATGGTTATAAAAAATCCATTATACATATAGGCTTTAGTTTTGGATGAAATTTCGAAAGTAGCATTGATCGAGCCAAGAGAGAGTCGGGTCTGTGCGTGGAGGAGACAGTGAATGAGGCATGACTTTGAGAGCGAGATGGCTTGTGCTTTTCTAGTGTTGTGCCCACATTTGGATTTGGTTAAACATAGCATTTGGGGTGCACCCATTGGTGTACGTTTTTGGTGTATTCGTCTAATTACTCCCCCACCATCATCAATCATAAATATTCAATCTTCAATCACTTCTCTTTCCAGTCATATATGTCTTAGCTAGCTAGCCTGCTACCTACTTATTTCAACCTAAAAATTTAAGGCCAATAAAAAAATAATATAAATAATTATATCTTTAATATTTTTTAAAATAATTTTTTTAAGATTTGCATGATTTTTACATTGGTCTTTTTTTTTTATTTGTTTTATGTTTTTTTTTAGAATTGAACTCTTGATTTTTTAGACATAAAATTTTAATATCATGTCATGATATTATTTATTTAAAAAATTTAAGCTAATAAAAAAAGGAAAAGTCTAGGGGCCAGCAATTTTATTGCATTTTGGCCAGCATGTAACCAGCAGAGAAAGGTGAGCCATTGGATGAAATCTCACACCAATCTCACACCATCAAATCATCATTGATGGCTAGTTGATGGCTACCAATCACAAATGTTGCTGGCCCCTAGTATTGCTCATAAAAAAATACAGCATAAATTGTTATATATCTAACTATTAATTGTACTTTTCCTTGGCTTAGATTAATTTGTTTCAAATAAGTCATGGCTAGGCTTCATTATTCTTCATATTCATATATGGATATAAATATAGAGAAGGACCTAGCTTGGGATAGATAGAATATAATTCATTTTTTTGTTACTACTATTATTATTGTTTTTGTTGTATGTATATAGAAGGAGAAATAAAGAGGGTAATTCACGTGCACAATAACCATTTACATGAAAATTTTTGGTAGTATTCGACCTATCGAAGGAGGAATAAAGTACTTTATTCAGTTACTATATTAGAGAATATACATAAACTTGCTTCTACACTATATATAGTGTGTTATTAGGAACGTAACGAATAGTAAGATCGTGAAAAAATAAAAAGCGAACAAATTAGTTAAATCAATAAAGAATTCAAAACTAGATACAATGAATTCAAACATTTTAGCATGCAGATGTTATTAGGACAAATATCGGGTACAAAGAAACCAAACTTCATGTTTATTCTCATCCAGCATACAAAACGTGAATGCATGGTGGAATGTATACGAATTATTCTTATATAAATTACTTTGATTATATTCTAATAAGCTATTTGAGTCTATTGTCCTAATAATATTAATGCCCTTCAATTCATCACCAATAAACAAAAAGTGAGTGATCGATGTATGATCCTCAAGGAATGTATACATTTTTTTTTTATCTTTTTATTTATGAATAAATATGATTTTGGTCTCTAAAATATAGACTGAAAATTTTTTCGTCTCCAACTTTTTTTACGTACAAAATCGTCTCTAAAGTTTAGCTTAATTTTAAAATTGGGACCAAAATACCTTTTTTCAAGAACCCTTCTCCAACAAACATTCGCCAAAATACTCCATTTCGCTGCTTCTTTTTTTTCTTATTCGTCACATCATTAGCAACAACAACAATGGAATCAGAAGCAGAAACAATGTATAAATAAAAGAAATAGAGGCAGAAGAATCAATAATGTAATTAGCAAATCAATGAATATTAAGGAATCAGAAATAGAAGAATCAACAATGTAATAAACAAAAAATAGAAGCAAAAAACTAGTACTAAAATTTGGTCCAAAATTTTAAAATTTAAATAAAAAAGACAATTTTAAAACCAAGTTAAACTTTAGGGACGATTTTGTATGTAAAAGAATATTAGGAGCGAAAAAAATTTTCTCCCTAAATCTTAGGAATCAAAATCATATTTAACTCTTCTATTTATAATATTTCTAATTGTATCAAACTTATTTCTATTTGTTAGACATAAAATTATTTTTATGTTATTTTTTTTATAAGTTTAATTTTTTGAAAAGGGTGATATTATGATATAATATTGCATGTTTTGATGAATTCGAAAAGAAAAAAAGATAATATAATTAAAAAAAAAGGGAAAGAATATTGCAGTCCCATTGAACTGGTTACATATGACTATAATAAGTATATTTCTCGTTCATGCATGTTCCATTCTTGTCCCGAACATCTTTCATACCTAGCTAGCAGCTAAGATCTTATGAGTGCAAACTCTACCTAACGAGCTAGCTAGCTCGCTAGTCTTTCTCAACTATTAATAAACTGGTTGGACTTGGACCACTTCTTCTACTATAATGCGTGCATTTAGGTTTGTGTTCCAAACGCGAAAACACTTATTCTAATCCTTTACTTTTACTCAATTAACACTCATTAAGGCTGCAAACCAAATTAATTAATTAATAATAACATGCCATTGCTGATAATATCATCTTGCCGGGGCCAGTTTTGTACATGCAAATAAATATCATGACATATAGTTATATTATGCAACTAAACATTTGTTGGTCGAAATTTAATTTGATAGATCTATCTCTTAATTAGAAAGACTTTAATATTATATTATGAATTTCTTTTCCTATTATTTTAGGTATAATTGAGATGCCTTGGCCTTTATCATGGTGATTTCCCTCAAGACTGTTAAAAAAAATTAAAAATCTTAATTTATATCCTATTAATTTTTAAATAAAGACAAATTTAAATATTTTTTATTTTTATTTGTAGAAAAAGGATAATTAAAAAGATAACTTAAGATTCTCGATTATTATTCAAAATATAATTATCAATATCTCCATCTAAATTAAAGTCTATAAATCAAAAGAAGTAATTTTCATATAATTACTACCATCCTCCATTGAATGATGTGTTGTACCTTTCAAAATGGTGAAGGCTCCATATGCATATATGACAACCTTTCACAGTTAATTTCCATAGTTTAGCCAACATCTTATTAGCTCTCACAGCCATGTGCTTTGTCAATTCTAGAAAATTAAAAGCATACCCTCTACATTAAATAGCCAAGAAAATGAATACATTATTATTATTAGAGAAAATACTGGGGCCAATAACTAGACCATCAGCCAATTTGGCAACTTATTAAAAAAAAAAAATTTTGAATTTTCTAAAAAATAAAATTTTAAATAATTAGGATTAACGCATCAAATTAGGATTAATGATTCTCACGCATAACTGCTTCGTCAACGTGAAGTCTTTTTCATTACGTAACGAATACTTTGTCTTCAACCGTCTACCGCGTTGTCACTGTACTCTCTGTGGTTACTCTTTTGCACATTGCGCTGGACCGACCTACATCGAATACAAGAAACATCCCAAATTTAAAAAAAAAAACATTTAAAGTTTAACAAAAGAAACATCTCCAATTTAATAATAGAAACATTCTAAGTTTTACAAAAGAAAATATTCCAAGTTTAATAAATAAGACATTCTAAATCTTACAAAAAAAATAGAGTAAACTACCATTTGTACCCACGAAAGTTGAAAACGCTGACATATCTGCCCATAGAAAAAAGAAATTACCATTTGTACCCATAAAAAATTATTTTTACAGGCAAAATTATCCAAACCCTAAAAAATTATCTAAAATCCCTAAATTACCCTTCTCTCCACACTATCATCTCCTTCCTCCCTCCTCTCTCTCTCAATATTCACAGCCACCCAATCCCAGCATCAACCACAAACCACCGTCTCACTCTCCTCATCCTCCCTCCTCTCTCTCTCAATGTTCACAGCCACCCAATCCCAGCATCAACCACAAACCACCGTCCCACCCTCCTCATCATCGTTCACCCTTCTCCGCTAGCAACGTCGCGGACCTCCGCCAGTCCAGGAGCACCGCGCCAGCTTCTCCTCGTCACTATCACCATCGGCCTCAAACCAGAGCCTACCGCATCAGAGACCCTTGTCAGTGACCACCCCTCCTTCTCTCCTTCCCTGTCTCGGTCTTGTCGACCAGAGGACCTTCGCACCCACTCCGCCCCTACTTCGCTGCCGCTAGCAACCCTAGAGCCGCAGTACCCCCTTCTCCTCTTTTCACCGCCGACCACCCTCACCTACCGGGGCTACCTTCTCCTCATCACCGAACCAGTGCCCCTGACGGGCCACCGCACCAGCCGCCGCCACCGCAGTCCCCTTTGCGAACCGAATCACGGTGAGCTCTCTCTCTCTTTCTGTCTCTTTCACCAATTTTCTTTTCTCCTAGAAAAAGTGAATCCACATACATGAGGCTTCTGTGTTTGATTGTTTAGATTTGATCCTCTCTCCTCACTCTCTTCTCACCTTAGATCTGTGTTCTTTTTCGCCCTATTTCTATTAGCTTTCTCCATGACACCCTTTTCAATGTTTTGTTCCCTCAAACAGCTTCAGATTCAGCTGAAACCAAGATCCAATTTTGACTCTCACCCATAGTCATCCATTTCAAATTCCTCTCTGGGTTGATTTTGATTCCTCCAAAGGTGAAGGTTATGGTGATGAAAGAGTGGCAATGAGGTGGTTTGTGGCAAAGGTGGTTTGTGGCAAAGAAATAGAGGTTAGATCGGAGAGTGTTCATGGGTGGAGGCTAGGTGAGGGCTGGTCGACGACGTGATTGGACGCGGTGCAGTGGGTCTTCTGGAGATTCCTTTGTGGTGTTGTGGACGTCGTCTTCATCAGTTCTGTTGAGACAGACAAGTTACGAAGCAGTTCGACAATGGGGTCAGGCGACGCGACGACGCGAAAGAGAATCTATTAGTTCTATTAGTGGGGTTGTGTGCATTGTCGTCGGCGCAAGAAGATTGGAATCGTTGTTGTGGCAAGCGGATGATCAGCAACGATTGTGCGGGCGGTGCAACGACGTGATTGAAGCTGAAGAAAATGATAGCAGAATAAATGACGTAAGTGAGAGTAGGAGGATAATATGAAATATGCAATTTTTTTTTTTTTTGGGATAATGTTATTGTGCTGTGTTTTTTTTTTTGTGTTATTAGACTTTTTTGTTGGAACTAATATGTATAGTTGGGAAAATTAGCTGATGCTCTAATTGGTTACGTAATAAAGTTGCAATTATTATTATTATTACGAAGAACTTGAAATATAAATAGAATAAATGACGCTTTACCTTGTATCATGGTTGGTTGTTCCATATTTGCCTTTGAAACAACTTGGTATGTTAGCACTAGTCTATATCTTGAGCCAACTATTGCCCCCGGTATGTTTTCCATAAGAGTTATTATGTTAGGTAATCAATAATTTTTTGAACAACATGAATAACTATTAATAAAATAAAATATATTATATCTATAAATTATTTACCTAAATTTTAATATTAGAATAACGATCCACACATTTAGTAAAATGAACATTCGATATATTTATTTTTCACATTATTTAGTATTTTTATTGTCTACCTATATTTTTTCTTTGCATAAATTTTCCATTGAATAAATGGAAGTTCAGTATAGTGGTCACTGGTCATCAATCATTTAATATCTTCTCTCGAAAATAATCAGAATTGCTCTTTAACTTGATATTTTTTCCCAAATTAGATTTCAACCTCTCTTTGATGTTATGGTATACTCTTAATTACCTTTGCGTTAGCACACTTACATATGGAATGCATCGCCCATATAGAAACAAGATTAAAACATAAAAGTTATATGATGTTTTTGTGAATTAATCATATGACCCTTTAATAACTTTTAATATCTTAACCCTCCATTAGAAAATTATACTACCTAAATTTATTCTTCTCAAGCTCTCACAAATATTTTGTTAATAATATAATTATTCATATACTCTTTTTATTAATTTAATTTTTTTAAAGAAATAATATCATCACATTATATCAAAATTCTTATGAGCTAAAAGAATCTATATAACTAAATGAGCAAATGTTGGTGAGCATCTCTCTCTTTCTAGATATTTTATTAATATGTGATCCATCATGACATTATTGTAGCACTTGTGTAATTAAAAATAAAATTTATTTTTTTAACAATGGGGATTCTTAATTCTTAAAGCTTGTTATTATAGATGAAATTACATATATAAATGGAGCCAAAGCCCCCTAGCTAGCTAGCTGGCTAGGCCCGTACATCTTTGCCATTCTTATTACCTTTTCTAATAATCATGCTCACAAAAAATTTATATATATATAGAGACTATAACACATCATAGTATGCAATTCGAAACCAATCATGAATATCACATATGATGATGATAATTAACTCCCTAGATGTCTCTCCTTTTGTACTCTCTCTACCATTATTAATGGGCCACAAAACCCTCCTTCTATATCTATCTATTGTTATTTAAATCATTTATCACAATGAAAAAGCTTAGAGAGACGCTTTGAAATAATAATATTTAGGGAGTCACTCAGAGAAGAGAAAGACGTTTAAAACGTTTTTTTTTTTTAATATTTTTTAATAATTAAAATTTAATACATATAATCGATTAAATTGTATTATTTTTGTTAAAATTAGGCTAAAAAAATTAATTTGGTCGAAAAAATGATGAATCAAATTTTAAACCGGTCTAAATTAATATTATTTTTTTATAAAAAATGACTATAATACTTTTATTATAGAAAATGATTAAAATACTCCTATTATATATATATATATATATATATACTACACATCCAAATTTTTCTATTAATCAAGTCCAACCAAATTAGTTTAACATAACAAAAATCAGTTATGACTAACATTATTCTAAATTTTATTGTTTAGTTTGGTTAGACTTGGTTCACAAAAAGATTTGGATATATAATATTACTTATATATATATATATATTTGAAAATTATAAATTCTAATCCTATAATAGTAGAAAAGTAAAGAGTTAGAATTTAAAACTTTTAATATATATATATATATGAGTATTTTAGTGATTTTCTATAATAAGAATATTGTAGTTATTTTTTATAATAAAAAAAATAATATTAATTTAGATCAATTCAAAATTTAATTCACTATTTTTTCGATCAAATTAATTTGATTGACCTAATTTTAACAAAAATAATACAATTTAATCAATTATATATATTAAATTTTAATTAATAAAAAACATCTTTAAAAAAAACGTTTTAGTCATCTTTACCCTAATAGTTATAAGCAACAATTCAAAAGGGCAAACAAAAAGTTGAAGACAAGCCTCAACTACTACTTATTTAGGGATTAACACATCTTAACCATAAATATTTCAGCATCAAGAAGCCTTAATCTGCCACCACAATTATCTTTGTTTTGATTTTATTTTAACCTAATAATCAAACACCTGCCTCTAATAAGCCAACAAGAGGTCTCCCAGCTGCACTCCAATAATATGCTAAGTTTCAATCTCATGGACCATTTGCAATAAATGAATGTGGAATGCTCATGACATGCATGGCACGGAATGGCAGTTTCGTCATTTTTGAACAATACAAGGCCAATCTTTTATCCATACATATATGCTTTCGTGCAAATAAAGTTGGAATTCATTTTTATATGGAGGCTATCCATTAGCTTGTTAAGGATAATGATATACGTATATTATATGGCTCCTTTTCGCCATTTTAAGTTCTGTTATATCCTTATTTCTTCACAAAACTATTATTTATTATTACTGCTGCTGAATTATTAATTTATTTATAGTGTTTGACTAGAATAATCTAATGGGAGACTGCATCAAAGTAAAAAATGCATTGAAAGAAAAAAAAAAAGAAACGTAAAGCAAAGAAAATTATTAATTGCGGTGGCAATGATGAGAAGGAAGGGCACTAGTGGGCGCAGGATAAGCACGTGGGAGTTGCCATTCCATTAGCACTGTAGTAGTATAATCAAAGTTCGAAAACTGAGCTACAACTACAATTTCAAAAATTTTGAAAGTTTAATTGAAGTTAAATTAAATATTTTTTTTATTATTTTAAATCAGTTAACTACTAAAAAATTAAATCAATTTGATTGGTTAAATTTTTAGTTGTTTAACCAATTTTTTAGATAAAGCCTAGCTAATACAAACATACCATAACATTCTTCTACCAAAACACTAGAAATTAAAAAATAATAATAAATAAATCAAAGGTAAAGTTGACGTTACACAGTTATTCTATTTCGCATGTATATATATTTCCCCCCTTTAATGATTTGCCACTTTCTGTATTGGTTGGTCCTTATACGATATAAAATTAATCTAATAATATTACATACCATGTTTTATGTTATATATGTACTGAGTATTTCTACTTCTAGAATGATTATGTTTATATTTTCTTTAACTGTGCTGCTAAAATAGATAAGTAATGTGTATAAAGTGTAGCCAATCTATTTTAAGTATGTCGTCTGCAATATGCTGTGATCCTTGCAATGTTTTATCTTCTGATATTTTCTTACACAATTGACTATTCTTTTTCTTTTTCTAAATTGCTGAGTTAAAGAAGGTGGTTAGATAGAAAAGATAAATTCTCTCAAAATTGAGGAATCTTGTGACATTGCAAAATAAAGTTTGTCTGGGACCAACTTCTTTTGTGTTTTAACATTTTTGTTATTATTATCACTCATACACTTATTTAAACTTTGTATATATTATTTCTTCCCACAAAGAAACCTCTTTGGTTTTCTTTCTCCCTACTGAAACTTTTACATCTCTTCCCTCCTCTATTCTTTCTTTTTTCTTTCTCAGAATCCCTCAAAGTCTTTCTATCCCACACTCATTCAGTTTGCAGTTTGCACTAAAGTTCTATCATACATTCAATAACAAAGTGATGGTATATAATATAAATTAGTATTCACTTTGGTATTTGTGTATATAGCTAGTTTTCACTAGTACCATTGCAACTAGAGTCACAGAATTGAGAATAACACATGATTTAGAGGGAAAGAAATTCGGCAAACTAGTCATGAAGTTCATGAAACTTGGATCTCGTCCTGATACCTTCTACACTGCTGATTCAGTAAGGTAAAAGCATAATAAATTGAGGAAATTCCTTGTTATGTAGTTAAAATAAGATTGTCGAAATTTGTGTGCATGCAGGGCAGTAACTTGTGAAGTTTCAAGTGACCTGATAATTCAAGTGAAAGGAAGCAGATACCTTCTTCACAAGGTGAGTGTACAAGTCCTTCAAACTTGTCTTGAATGACTAGTTTCCTTCTTTTGTTGATCTGTTTTCGGTTTCAGTTTCCCCTTCTTTCCAAGTGTTTGCGGCTCCAAAGACTCTGCTCAGAGTCACCTGATTCAGGCCAGCCTCAGATAGTGCAGCTCCCTGACTTCCCCGGCGGCGCCGAGACATTTGAGCTCTGTGCAAAGTTCTGCTATGGAATGACCATAACACTCAGTGCCTACAACATTGTGGCGGCGCGCTGTGCCGCCGAGTACCTTCAGATGACTGAGGATGTAGAAAAAGGGAACTTGATATACAAGCTTGAAGTGTTCCTGAATTCTTGCATCCTCCATGGCTGGAAGGACTCAATTGTGACACTACAAACCACAAAATCAATGGCTCTGTGTCTGTGGTCAGAGGACTTGGCCATTACAAGCAGGTGCATTGAAGCCATAGCCTCAAAGGTCTTAAGCCACCCTTCTAAGGTGAGTTTGTCACATAGCCATTCTAGAAGGTTGAGAGATGATGTCTCTTCTTGCAATGGAACCGAAAGCATGAGGCACAAGTCAACAAGTAAGGGATGGTGGGCGGAAGATTTAGCAGAATTGACCATAGATTTGTACTGGAGAGCCATGATTGCTATCAAATCCGGCGGCAAGACGCCGTCCAATTTGATCGGCGATGCGCTCAAAATCTATGCCTCAAGGTGGCTGCCAAGCATCACAACAAAAAGCAATGGACATGCCAAGAACAAGAAGGAAGAATCTCAAGAGTTATCAGACTCAGATTCGGATTCAGCAAGCGAAATAGCCTCCAAGCATCGTTTACTTTTGGAATCTATAGTGAGCTTGCTACCTGCTGAAAGAGGTGCTGTTTCTTGCAGCTTTCTTCTTAAGCTCTTGAAGGCTTGCAATATTCTGAATGCATCTTGTTCTTCAAAGAGTGAATTGGCAAGAAGAGTAGGACTTCAATTGGATGAAGCAACAGTGAATGATCTTTTGATACCTTCACTTTCTCACACAAATGATATGGCTTATGATGTGGATTTGGTGATGGCAATATTGGAACAGTTTATGTCACAGGGGCAGAGTCCTCCAACTAGTCCTCCAAGAATGAGGATGATTGCCTGCGAGAGAAGGCGGTCGCGGTCGGCCGAGAACATTGATTTCGAGTTCCAGGAGAGCAGGAGGTCCTCCTCAGCTTCTCATGGATCAAAGTTGAAGGTGGCTAAGCTTGTGGATAGGTACCTTCAGGAGGTGGCCAGGGATGTCAACTTGCCTTTGTCAAAGTTCATTGCTCTTGCTGAGGCTATACCAGATTTTGCAAGACATGATCATGATGATCTATACAGAGCTATTGATACTTATCTCAAGGTATACTAGAGCTATTGCAACTAGAGTCACAGATACCTTTGTCAAAGTTCATTGCTCTTATTCAAAATTTATTGGCAATTTAGCCTAAACATGGCTTCTGATTTAATTTGGCTACTTGTTTGTTACATTCTGTTGTGTTGTGTTGGCAGGCTCATCCAGAACTGAATAAAAGCGAAAGAAAAAGACTATGTAGGATCCTAGACTGCAAGAAACTATCCATGGAAGCATGCATGCATGCAGCACAAAATGAGCTACTCCCTCTAAGAGTGGTTGTCCAAGTCCTCTTCTTTGAGCAAGCCAGAGCAGCAGCATCCGGCGGCGGCAACGGAAAAGTCGCCGACATACCAAGCAACATCAAGGCATTACTGAAAGCACATGGCATTGACCCTTCTTCAAAGCATCCCCCACCATTGAGTACCACCACAAGCATTCATGGTGATGATAACTGGAGTGTCAATGGACTCAAGACACCAAAGCCAACAACAACAGCAACAAGGAATCCAACTCTGAGAATGAAGCTAGCAGAGGATAAAGACATAGATAACATTACCAATGATGAAAATGGGAGAGCTGCTTCTAGATCTAAGGGTATTAATCAACCAAAACGAATGCTTAGTAAGTTCTGGTCTACAAACAAAGGTGTCACAGGAAAGAATTAGAGTGAATTTTTAGAGGATAGTAGTAATATACTCTATTTTTACTTCATCTGCAAAAAGGGCCTTGTAACTTCTTAGGCAGAATCAAAGAATTGTGCATTGTTCATATAAAACCTATGATAATAAGATATGAGATCTTTCTCAACATAAGGGGAAATCTCTTTGGTAAAAATCTCATATGTTAATAATTTCAAATTTATTCTTGGATATCAGATAATAATTTGTATCCACACTAATGTTCTCTTCCTCATAGAATATGATATTCAACTATGGGCTAAAATTTGGAGTGTTCGAGCATGCATTTATTATTCTGGTTTCTAGTTAGAAGAGATTTTTCATTGATCTATTGTGCTTTGTTACAATTTATTAGTGCCATCATAATTGATAACAAACTGGTGTGCAATCCAAAGCCGACCAGAAAGTAGGACAAAAATATACAACAGAAGAATAAAATCCACCATTGATAAGATATGTTTGCTTATAATTAAGCGGTATTATCTTTAAATCAGTGGAAAATTAAAACCGCTTGGTCTATTTTATCCCAACAAACATCTTGAATTCTTGATAAACCTCTAAGCTCTACAATATAGTAAATATGGGCCTCCTATTTAAAGAAAAATCTTTTGACATTAATGAGAAAATGTAACTACTAATAAATATTCTATGTCTTGATGACTTTCTTTAATATCTCTTATAAATAATGTGGGCATTAGGTTATTGGATGAATGTCACTTTCATCCTCCTTCATACTAAGATTTATTGGATGAATTGTGTCCTCAAATAACAACTAGTTAGTAGTTACTTTGTTCTGTTCAATCTCAAAAACTGAAATTGACCTTTCACTACTGTTTTGGAGTTCAACAAAATAATAATAAAAGAAAATGATGATATAGTGGGGGACTAACAATGGTGGTCATCATGATCATTGTTGCAATGATGATCACAACACTCATTATGGTTTCCTTTGGCCCTTGACTTAACTATTCTTAGAGCATGCCTGCATGAATCTTCCTTTGATCACTAACCAATTGCTATGATAATCATGACGAAATTTGGCACTATACTCAATCATCATTTTGCCATTTACATTCCTATCATAAGATTCGAAATTAAATTGGACTTTTCTTCCGTCGCTTTTCTTTCATGTCCCTCCAATTGATTAGGAACATGTCAGTAAGGAAACTTCTTTAATTTAATTTTAAGTGATCAATTGTTTAACATGAGTTATTATCACAAGTAATTATTTTCTTCTTTTTCTTTCCTTAATTTATTAATCCACTATTTTACTGAATAGTTGTTAGCAGCGATTTAATAAGCATGCAGAATTGCAGAACAAGATGACAACTTGTGTTTTATTTCGATCATCACAAGAGAAGAAAACAAACACAATTGAGTTCATAACTTGATAATCAAAATGGAACTCACAAGAAGTAAATTAAGCATATATAACATGTATGTGAGTAGTATCGAATTCAAACAGAAGATGAATGCATGGATCCTTATTATCTATCGATGCTTTTGGTCCTTTGGAGGGTGCTGCGGTGAAGCCTGCAACGGAATGAACCAGCATGTGTTGTTGGAGAACAAAGACAATTATTATTGTTGTTGTTGTTCATACTCGTCTGTCTCACAAGACCATTGTTGTTAATTGCCCCTTGATGAAATTGCTCCACCACCATCTCAGGTTCTGCAACAACAGCAACAACTTCTTTCATCTCCTTGTTTTTTTGCTCACTTTCCATACTCTTTTGTGTTTGGTTCAAAGCATATGTAACGTGACTATGTGAGACATATATAAATATGCAACACACACAAGGTTTCAAGTTTTGCTTTTCCTTTTCTTTTGTGTATGTCTTGTCACGGGTGTGAACTGTGAAGTATGAAAAATCAATTGAAATTCAAGTCCCTCCACCTACCTACATTTGAATCATTTTTGTGTTATTGTATGTATAATAATGCTTCAACGGTTGCCAACTATAAATTAAAATCATTATGGGTTAGAGAGGTCTAGGGCCACCGTCATAATCATTTCTCTTTTTTGTTGAATGAATATCATCATGATGCAAAATAAGGGCCTCTAATTAAACAATTAGAGACAGTCCCTAGTTTATGCATTCCGGTGGGTCATCGGTGCCAATTAACTTATTATAGCTTTTCTCTCTGGACTCAACTTACAATTTATAATTCTTGTGACCAAATAAAGTAGATAAATTAAGACAATTTGTCCAGAAATAAGATGAATATTCAAGTATAAATAAAATTAATAGTTAAAAATTATTAGTTGACTTGAGGTGTTTAACTAAATGATTTTCAGCTATTAACGGATAATTACACGTGAGTTTTCACCTATAAATAAAATAATATGGGTACAATAAATTTTTGGGAGCTGCTTAGATAAAGACGGTGGAAACGTCTTTTTTTAAAAATATTTTTTAATAATTAAAATTTAACACATATAATCGATTAAATTGTGTTATTTTTGTCAAAATTATATTAGACAAATTGATTTGACCGAAGAATGGTGAATCAAATCTTGAAATGGTCTAAATTAATATTAATTTTTATAGAAAATGACTACAATACCCTATTATAGAAAATGACTAAAATACTTCTATTATATATATTAATTTTGAGAATCCTAAATTTTAGCCCTTTATTTTTCTTTCGTATGGTTAAAATTTAGAATTTTTAAAATTAATATATATATAATAAGAGTATTTTAATAATTTTTATAATAAATGTATTGTAGTCATTTTTTATAAAAAAAATAATATTAATTTAGACCAGTTCAAGATTTGATTTACCATTTTTTTTTGGATAAATCAATTTGTCTAGCATAATTTTGACAAAAATAACATGATTTAATCGATTATATATGTTAAATTTTAATTACTAAAAAATATTTTTATAAAAAAAAGTTTTAGGCGTTTTTATCTAGTGACTCCCTAATTTTTTTGGGTATTACAACGGTGCTGAAGCCCGAAAAGAGTTGCAATACACCAGTCATTTGGGGGCATAACGACCCCATTTGCATCATCATTTAACAATGGAATAGCTCTGATTAATTCAAGGAATTAAAAACCAGGTCCAAGAAAAAAAATAAACAAATGTAGCGTCTGCAGGCCCAATAAGTAAGACCAGGACCTTTAGTTTGGTAGCCCACCTACTGTTTTTGGTCGGAACTAGCCCTTCTAACTGACCTCTGATACTTTTAATCTTTTGAGAAAATGACAAATAGGTCCCTGACTTTTTGTTGTGTAGACATTTTCTTCTCTGACCATTGAAAAATATTTTTAAGTCCCTAACTTTCACAAAATTTGGACGGATTAGTCCCTCCGTCCATATGCCTCCGTCAGGGACTGATATGTCCAAATGCCTCCGTCAGGGACCGATCCGTCCAAATTTTGTGAAGGTCAGGGACTTAAAAGTATTTTTCAATGGTCAGGGACGAAAATGTCCGCGGGACAAAAGGTCAGGAACCTATTTGTCCTTTTCTCTAATCTTTTATACATTGTATTAAAATATTCAAAAAACCTCCTAACTGTTGATCCAAAAAAGAAGAAGAAAATATTAACTGATAATTAGTTATGAGATTTAAATATTTAATATCCGTTTAAGTTTAACAACTTTAGATTTTATCCTTAGTTCCTTACGTCTATAAGATTCTTGCATTATTAAAAAGCATTATTTATACTGACAATTATGTTGAGAGTTGAGACTCCTTGTAGGTATTTTCTAAGGTCCACACTAGTTTTTTGGACCACTCCCGCTCCCTACTCCAAAAGTAATATATTAATTAAAAGTTAAAGAAAATTAGGTTACAGCTAAAATAAACATCTAACTATTTCTCATATACCAGGGAGATACCATTCCAAATTTGTATTTATAATATCTAATTTTCAAAACGAACAAATAAATATTGAATCCACATCCTACAATATTATGTTCCATATATAACGGTGGTGTGATTATTTAAACCCTGAGATTAATTATATATGGTTTAGTAGAGCAACATTGAAAAGGCCATGCAACTTATGGATTAGAGGGTGGGTGTAATGAAATCTCTAATGGCTAAAAAGAAGTAGCAGTATTACGTGCAAGTCGAAGTGAGATTGGGAGAGTTGTATACGTAATTAATGAGTTAATGTAGAAGAGAGAGGACAATAAAGAAATAATAGTAATTGATTAAAGGACAAAAATAAGAGAAGAGAAGGAAGCAGAGTCCACAGTGATAGTACCACGCGTTGCACAAAGCAGTGACGACCAAAACATCAGAGGGATAGTTAATTAAATAGTTATTATTATTAATTATTAATTATGTGATGGCGGCATGCAGGGCAGAATGGGTATGTAGCCGACGTAGTAGCATAGCATGATTTTAGAGTCATAGGGTTTGCCTGCCCAATTCTTGGATCTGGATTTACATACTCATATTATAACACACTGACTCACACACTCATCAAATTCTTTTCTATTCCAATTAATTGATTTAATTCCTTCAATTCTCAGGCTATATATCAATGTGTGATGGGATATTTTATTTCTTACGTCTTCATATTGGTTCACGAGCTTTCTTTATTTGTTAGTTGTATGAAAAACTTCTATAAGGCCTAGGCATAAGAAGATTATTATTATACCAGTTGCATATATATATTTTCTCAAAAGTAGTACTGGTTACATATGGCCAAGAACCTCCTTTAATAAGGTTTAGATCCACGGAGTCGGAGATAGGTGTTGAGATATCCAACATGATAAGCGAAATTCTACGTCAATTAAAATTATATTAAATATACAATAATAAGACAACTTACCTACTTATTTTTAAGATTCTACATAAAGATGTAATATTTTATCTGTTTTTTATAGTTGCTTACCTTTTGTGATCCATTAATTGAAATTTTCTTAAGTACAAGTGTAGAACTTTGAGATAATGAATAAATGAATTAAATTAATAAAAGTATAGTTTTTTTTCTGACGTAGTAAGCATTCAGTTCAACGTTATAAAATTTTAAAATAGATAAACGAGTGTTTTTGAACAAAATATATATATGATTATTTATTTTTAATTTACACGAAATGAAAATATTTAATTTATGGCTATACAAAAATAATAATTTTGAAATAAGTAATGCTAAGAAGTTATTTTTGGCTATTTTTTTGATAATGGAAAATGAGCATGTGTATTGGTGTGTTTTTTATTAATATAGAGATTTTTTTTAATTTTAAATTGCAAATCAAAGGCTTAGATTTGACTGAAATAAAAAAATCGTACGTCCGATTTGTGACAAAATGAATTCAAATTCATGAGAAAACAAAACTGAGTCTCTGATTTATGTAAGATAAATTTTTTTATTTTAAAGAAAAAACAAATCTGAGTAGATTTTTGAAAAAAAATTAGAAAACCCAAATTTAAAGGTAGGTTTTGTGAAAAAATTAAAAAAATTTAGAAAACCTAAATTTAAGGGTAGGTTTTGTGAAAAAAATAAAAAATCTAACTCTAAAGGTCCAATTTGTGGTTTATCGTCTTTTTTCTGTTTCATACTCAGAAATAACACACCCAACTCTAATATCGGTCAAAAATATCACTCCGTCTTCAATATGAAAATTAAAAAGCAGCTGTTTTTTGAGGGGTCATTATCAATCTTTTTTTAATTATTTTATTTATTTTAAATTTTAAAATAAAAAATTTAATTAATATTTAATCAACTAAAAATTAATTCTCTGTAATGTGTCTTTTAAAATTTGTAAAGAAAGAAGTCTTAGCCCATGCCATCATGCATCATAGCCAATAATACAATATAATAATTAAGCAAGTGCTATGTTTTACAGGTTTTACCTACGGGCTGGAGACAAGATAAAAGGGAACAGTAACTGTAATGATCGTTTGTGTTGAGAATATGTATTCATCTCTACATAAAGTAAGTAATGACTTATAGGAATTTCATCAATGATTTTTATTTCTACATAAAAGTTAATTAGAAACTTTATTAATGATTTTTATGCCATGTTAATTTGGTATTTTTGTGTAGCAAAAAAAAAAAAAAAACTGAGGTGAAATGGTATGTTAATAAGCCCTGTGGCAATGAGAGGATGATGTAGATGATACCTTATGGGACATGACTTGAATGTATGAACAAGAGAGATGGATAAATAGAAAGATGAGGAATGTTAGGGCTAGCAATTTTGGTGTTTTATAATCATCAATTATTCATCACTCACTTTTATTTTGATGGTTAAGTATTGATTAGAAAACACAAAAATTACTGCCTCCTAAATTTTTTCATAGAAATATATAAAAGCAGTGGCACGTGGCAGAAAAGCATAATCTGCAGGAGTAGAATTGGTAGCAGAGAGATAGAAAGAAAAAAAAAAAAGATTTTAATTTATCTATTGAAAAAGCTGCATAATCATGTTTGATAGAAAAATTTACATGTCAAATGGTTAGCATACAGCGATCATGATATTGCCCTGGGTGTAAACCGTGTGCTCCCATATATACTGTCATATCAGCACCAGACAAACACTCAATTCATTCATTCACAAAGCCATCTTCCATTTCTTTCTTTTTTTCCACTTGATTAGATATATAGTTATTACCTAAACAGAAAAAAATTAAATTAATGAAGTAAGGAGAGAGCATGTATTAGGTATGAGGATAGGTTGTTAAATTATAATTAGTTCGATTATATTCCCATCAAGGTAACAAAGTATCCGGGGATGTTGTCTCCATCTCTTGGAACCATGCGGTTTGGGAAAAGCTGCTGATATTGAAAGAGCCTAGCAGCGGAAACGACACAAATGTCCAACACAAAAACAATATGGAAGCACTCACAACACAATATGGCAGCAACTATAACAAGCAAATATAGCAAGTAAAGCAATAATAAGAACACACCGAGATTTTAACGTGGAAAACCCCCTCAAGGTAAGAGGTAAAAACCACGAGTCGTCCAGACCAATGAAATAGCTCCACTATAATCAAATGAGGTACAAGAGAGTCTCAAACAAAGCACAAAAATGTGCATATAACCAGCCAAAACATCAAAGCACCAAAGCTCACAAATGAAAAGCAAGAAGATGAAATATACCCAAAAAACAGAGCTGCTGTCGAAGCCAATTTCTCCCTCTGTAGACCTCCAATTAAAATCTCCACCGTCCAGAATGAAGAACAAGATGTGAAGAATCTACAGTTCAAATTTCACGTCGATCCAACGGTGAAAGAATGAGAAACTGCCGTTCCAAAATTGCTGCTCTGTGTAAAAACGGGAAACCTAATTTCTCTCTTGCGAAGCCAATTTCTCTCACTGCAAATCTCCAATCAACATCTCCACCGACCAGAATGAAGAACAAGATGATAAGAACATGCAGTTTAAATTTCAAGCCGATCCAACGGTGAACAACTGAGAAACTGATATTTGAAATTTACTGCTTTGGGCAAAAACGGGAATTTTGTTTTTCCCCTTCTCTCTCACTTGGTGGCTACTCTCACTCACTCTCAATGACCCCAAAAATCTGAACTAGGGTTGTGGCACAATGGGTGCAAGAGACACCCTCAAAATGTTGGGCTTGGGCCTCACAAAGGAGAGAAAAACCCAACAAATCTCCCCCTTCTCGACTAGGTGGAGGCTCTCGCCATTCCGGCGATCAAACAACATGTTTCAAACTTTTCTCTTGACAATGCTTTTGTCATCATATCAGCACCATTGTCATCAGTGTGAACTTTCTCAAGTTCCAACAACTTTGAATCTAACACATCCCGTATCCAGTGATACCTAACATCAATGTGTTTAGATCTTGGATGAAAAGTAGAATTCTTGGCAAGATGAATAGCACTTTGGCTATCACACAACAACACATAACGGTCTTGCTTGAAACCAAGTGCTGCAAGAAACTTCTTCATCCACAACAACTCTTTACATGCTTCAGTTGCTGCAATAAACTCTGCCTCTGTGGTAGAAAGTGCAACACACTTTTGTAGCCTTGACTGCCATGAAATAGCTCCCCCTGCAAACTTGACCAAATAACCTGAAGTAGACTTTCGAGAATCAATATCTCCTGCCATGTCTGCATCAGTAAAGCCAACTAGCAAAGGTTTCTCACCACCAAAACTCAAACTCAAGTTAGTTGTACCTTTGAGATATCTCATAATCCATTTAACAGCATTCCAATGTTCTTTACCTGGATTAGAGAGAAAACGACTCACAGTACCAACTGCATGAGCAATGTCTGGTCTAGTACACACCATAGCATACATCAAGCTTCCAACAGCTGAGGCATAAGGAATTTCATCCATTGCTTGTTTCTCCTCATCAGTGGTTGGACACTGCTTGGTACTTAACTTAAAATGAGGAGCAAAAGAACTAGCAACACATTTGGCATCATTCATGCCAAACCTTTGAAGCACCTTCTTTATGTACTTCTCCTGTGACAAATAAAGCTTCTTGGAATCTCTATAACGAGTAATAGTCATGCCCAAAATTTGTTTGGCAGGACCCAAGTCCTTCATAGCAAAGAACTTACTCAACTGTTTCTTCAACTCATTAATCCTCAAAGCATTCTTGCCCACAATCAAAATATCATCCACATAAAGCAAAAGAATGATAAAATCATCATCAGAAAATTTTTGCACAAATACACAATGATCTGAAGTTGTCTTACGGTAACCATGCTTCCCCATAACAGATTCAAACTTCTTGTACCACTGTCTTGGAGCTTGCTTCAACCCATAAAGACTCTTCTTAAGCTTGCACACAAAATCTTCCTTTCCTTTAACAACAAAGCCCTCCGGTTGCTCCATGTAGATCTCCTTGTCTAAATCACCATGAAGAAAAGCTGTCTTCACATCCATTTGCTCAATCTCCAAATCAAGAGACGCTGCTAATCCAAGCACAGCACGAATGGATGACATCCTCACAACAGGAGAAAAGATCTCCTCATAATCAACACCTTTTCTCTGGCTAAAGCCTCTAACAACCAATCTAGCCTTATACCGAGGCTTAGAATTGTGTTCTTCATTCTTGATTCTGAATACCCATTTGTTCTTCAAAACTCGCATACCCTTCGATAGCTTCACCAACTCATAGGTATCATTCTCAAGCAAGGACTTCATTTCTTCTTGCATAGCTTCAAGCCATTGAGCTTTGCTTTCATCTTCAACAGCCTCTCCAAAGCATTCAGGTTCTCCCCCATCAGTCAACAAAACAAACTCATGTGGAGAATACCTTGACGAAGGCTTTCTCTCTCTTGTAGACCTTCTAAGTGCATTTGCAGGAATTTCTAAAGCTGGTTCTTCATCTTGATCATCATCACCAACTTCATCAAGTATTGGATCAACTGTTCCATCTTCACCTGCACTTGTATCATGCTCATTATTTTGAGCTTCAACTCTACCATCTTCTACCATAGGCATAGAGGGAGTAATATCCAAGTCAGAAAAATCATCACTAGGCTGAACCATTGGCTTTTCCGCATTATCAACATCCTTCAATGTTTGGTCTTCAACAAAGACAACATCTCTACTCCGAATCACCTTCTTGTTAACAGGATCATAAAACCTGTAACCAAACTCATCCATGCCATAGCCAATAAAAATACATTGCCTAGTCTTTACATCAAGCTTAGATCTCTCATCTTTAGGAATATGAACAAAAGCTTTACATCCAAAGACTCTTAAATGATCATAAAAAACATCTTTACCTGACCATACCTTCTCTGGCACTTCAAATTGCAAAGGAACACATGGTGTCCGGTTCAAGACATGAACAACAGTGCTCAAAGCTTCACCCCAAAAGGATTTTGCCAATCCAGACTGCGACAATAAGCACCTAACTCTTTCAACCAGTGTTCTGTTCATTCTTTCAGCCAAGCCATTCAACTGAGGAGTCTTCGGAGGAGTCTTCTGATGTCTTATACCATGCTCTTTACAATAAGCATCAAATGGACCTGAGTACTCACCACCATTGTCAGTACGAATGCATTTCAACTTCTTCCCAGTTTCTCTTTCAACAGAAGCTTGAAATTGCTTGAACACATTCAAAACTTGATCTTTGGTCTTCAAAGTGTAAACCCATAATTTTCTAGAATGATCATCAATAAAGGTTACAAAATAGATAGACCCTCCAAGTGTTCTTGTCTTCATCGGCCCACATACATCAGAATGTACCAAGTCAAGTATCTCCGGCTTCCTTGAAGGTGGATGGCTCTTAAAAAAAACCCTGTTTTGTTTCCCAGCAAAGCAATGGTTGCACTTTTGCAAAGCAACCTTACAACCAGATAAAAGATTTCTCTTGGATAACATATTCATACCCTTCTCACTCATATGACATAATCTCTTATGCCATAAATCAGTTTCGTCAACAAACTCAGCAGCATTAACAACATCTTTCACAATCTTTGCTTGAGTTAAATAAAGAGTAGAGTGTCGAGTACCTCTAGCAACAACCATGGAACCCTTGGTGAGCTTCCAACTATCACGAGAGAATGAGCTATCCAAGTCTTCATCACACAACTTACCAACAGAAAGTAAGTTCAACCGAATATCTGGAACATGCTTCACACGCTTCAAAGTCAACTTGGTACCGTTGGAGGTTTCCAAGCAAACCTGTCCAACACCGGCACATTTTGCAACACCTTGATGAGCCATTTTTACATCACCAAAATCACCAGGAGTATAGGACGTAAACAAATCCCTCCTAGATGTAACATGAATAGAAGCACCGCTATCAATCACCCAACTAGTGCTATTATCAACAAGGTTAACAGATTCAAACTCTTCAACAACAAGAAAATCATCATGAGTTACATTAACCTTGTCTTCCTTGCTACCATCATCTTTATTTGTGCTCTTATCTTTACTTGCCTTGGCTTTCTCCTTCTTTAGCTGCCAACAAAATTTCTTCACATGTCCCTTTTGACCACAATGATGACACTCAATATTCTTATACTTTCCTCGAGACTTGCTTCTACTTTGATCTCTACCTTTAGGACCTCGACTTTTGCTTCTCCCCCTAGACTCAGAAACAAGAACATCTGAATGTGTAGTCGATGTACCTTGTGACTTTCTTCTCATCTCTTCATTCAAAACACTGCTCTTGGCAAGATCCATAGAGATTACACCATCAGGAGCAGAATTGGACAATGACATTCTGAGAATTTCCCACGAGTCTGGTAAGGAGCCAAGAAGTAACAATCCTTGAACCTCTTCATCAAACTTGATACCCATGGAAGATAACTGATTCATAATTCCTTGGAAATTATTCAAGTGATCTGTCATTGATGTCCCATCTGTATACTTCAAAGCCAACAACTGCTTGATCAAAAACATCTTGTTATTCCCAGTTTTTCGAGCATACAACTGTTCAAGTTTAATCCAAAGAGTCCGAGCATGTGTCTCTCCAATAATATGGTTCAACACATTATCGTCAACCCACTGCCTAATATATCCACAGACTTGTCTATGCAACAAAGTCCAATCATCATCAGATTTATCATTAGGCTTCTCTGTACCAAAAACTGGTTGATAAAAATTCTTGACATAAAGCAAATCTTCCATTTTTGACTTCCACAAATCATAATTAGGACCATTAAGAGTGATCATCCTACTAGTATTAGTATTAGCTTCCATTGTTCACAAACTCACAAGCCCAGAAAAATACCAACAAGCTCTGATACCAGTATGAAAGAGCCTAGCAGCGGAAACGACACAAATGTCCAACACAAAAACAATATGGAAGCACTCACAACACAATATGGCAGCAACTATAACAAGCAAATATAGCAAGTAAAGCAATAATAAGAACACACCGAGATTTTAACGTGGAAAACCCCCTCAAGGTAAGAGGTAAAAACCACGAGTCGTCCAGACCAATGAAATAGCTCCACTATAATCAAATGAGGTACAAGAGAGTCTCAAACAAAGCACAAAAATGTGCATATAACCAGCCAAAACATCAAAGCACCAAAGCTCACAAATGAAAAGCAAGAAGATGAAATATACCCAAAAAACAGAGCTGCTGTCGAAGCCAATTTCTCCCTCTGTAGACCTCCAATTAAAATCTCCACCGTCCAGAATGAAGAACAAGATGTGAAGAATCTACAGTTCAAATTTCACGTCGATCCAACGGTGAAAGAATAAGAAACTGCCGTTCCAAAATTGCTGCTCTGTGTAAAAACGGGAAACCTAATTTCTCTCTTGCGAAGCCAATTTCTCTCACTGCAAATCTCCAATCAACATCTCCACCGACCAGAATGAAGAACAAGATGATAAGAACATGCAGTTTAAATTTCAAGCCGATCCAACGGTGAACAACTGAGAAACTGATATTTGAAATTTACTGCTTTGGGCAAAAACGGGAATTTTGTTTTTCCCCTTCTCTCTCACTTGGTGGCTACTCTCACTCACTCTCAATGACCCCAAAAATCTGAACTAGGGTTGTGGCACAATGGGTGCAAGAGACACCCTCAAAATGTTGGGCTTGGGCCTCACAAAGGAGAGAAAAACCCAACAGATATATCTTTTTATGGATTTTGTTGTCTCTCTCTGCAACCTTTCTGTGCACTGCATCATGCAGCAGCAGCAGCAGAAAAACCGTCATTTTTTAATTCCCTTATTATCCACCGTGGTCGGTTTTGAATTTGTTTCTCTTGTTGAATAACAAGTAGAATGAATCATGAATAATTTTGATGCACCTGATATGTATGGTGGTTTAATCACTACACCTGAAGATCTGACCAGGTAAAACCATGCAAGCAAGCAAGATCCTATGCTTGCAATTAATTTGGCATTCAAAGCATGCAGCTTCGAATCTTATTATTAATTAATATTTGTGATTCATTCTTCTTCAATTCGCCTGATTTTTTCTAGGATGTAAAATCTTGTGTAGTAAGTACTACATAGGTTCATGCACCTGACAAAATCCCAGGCAAAAGGTACCTGAACTTTTGGGGCTTTCTTACTCTCAGTCCTCATGCCAATTCTCATCACCAACCATAATTCACTTCAAAATATAATCAAAATATCATGTGAAAATTAAATTATCCAATCAATCGCTATAAATATATGTTATTTAATTTATTTTTTATATATATTTTATATAAATAATTAATTTAATAGTTAATTTTTTATATACATATAATATAGTTAAAATATAATAATAGATCTTAATTTTGGATTTAAATTCTTCGGCAACTCTTTTTTTATTTATTTAAATATAAAAGACTTATTATTTTTATTGAAAATGAATATTATTGTCACCTTTAGTTTGATATCATTTATTTTTTCTATAAATTTAAATACAAAAAAAAAAATCATACGTGGAATAACAAAATAAAAAATTGTATTATTATTTTTCTTTTTTTTTTTTTATTTTGTATTGTCTAATTTATTAAGTACTTCTCAAGCAGCGTATATATGCTGTTGATTTGGTCATTCAGAGCCGAATCAGCAAAACATACACCTTATTATTAACTTAATCACAATCATCAAATTTTTCTTTTTTGACATTTCAAGTAGTTAATTAAATATAAATAGAAAACAATCATGTATTTGTATTCAAATGAAATAAAATACAATAAACTACAAGATTTGAAATTCATTTTGGATTTTAGTCTAATGATCTTATCAAATTCAGTAATTTTTTAAAATTTAGTTAAATCTAAAGATTATTGTCGAGACTTGATTTTAGAAAAGTACTTCTAAAAGACAACTCTTTAAGGTTGCATTTAATTTTAAGAATATGATACTTAGATATAGAATAATTAGTATATTTTATATCTTTTTTAATAAGAAAAACACAGAAATATATTTTATTTTTTATTTTTTTATTATTATTATTATCAATTTTATAATTATATTTTTTTATTCTAAATTTTATGTGAAAAAATAAAGATTCATTAGATTTTATTATTATTTATTTTATTTTATATTTAATTCACCATCAAATAAAAAGATTTAGTTAATATGTACCCAGCACATAATAAGTTTACCACTAATAAAAAATTTTAAATATTTTTATTTAATGAATGTAAAATAAATATATTAAAAAATTAAAATTTTATTTAACAAAAATTTTATTATTTTGTAATCTTAATATGTGCCTTTTAATAAATAAACTCGATACAAAATATTTCTATTTTCAGTATCTTATCTTATTATGTTTTTAAAATTAAACGCAATCTAAAAACATAAAAGACAAACTTTAATTTTTTATTCTTTTTAAGAGAAAAAAAAAAAAGAGATATAATTGAGAAATTTGTAGTCCTAGATTAGTTTCTGTTTTGGATACAATGTCTACTTCGTCGTATATGTCTTTCTCTTTTGTGTGAGACATTATCTTTCTAAAACGAATTATTTTAACAAAAATATTTGAATAATAATACTATGGTCCATTCGTTACGGAAAAATAAAATCTTATTCCAATGAATTATTATATGTAGATATTTATAATAATTTTTCTATTCACTATTAAAAAAGAGAGTTATTTTAACATATTTTTTTTAACAGTCATAGTTAAGTATAAAAATTAATATATATTTTTGACAAATATCACAAATGTTAAATTTTTTATGTTTTTTTATTTATAATTTAATTGTAGAAAATCATTCCTCAATTTTGATACTCATTTGTTTTCAACATACTCCATTATTCTTTTTTTTCGTTGAGCTCGTCAATTTTGACATTACACTTCTCTTAGTTTGGGATCATACTACTCATTTTTGGAAAATGATTCTCTCCAATTTTTTTAACAATTGATAGAATACAGTGTCATCTCTCACCTTTGATTTTATGAGTGAGACCAGAAATAAATAAGAGAGAGAACAATGAATGGTTAGATTGAACACTGGATACATCTAATTTTTTTTCTCACTGGAGAGGATCCACTTCCCTCATTATTCATCTTCAAAATCTCAGTTTATTCTTTAGTTTTAAGATCTCATCTCATTCTTTGTTAAAAACTTTTTGTTGAGAATTTTTTATGGTCAATAAGTGCCAAAATAAATAGTATTTTTTACTGTTAATAAATATCACAAAAAAATATATTTTCAAATTTTTATAACAAATTATTTTTTATGACCAATATTTATCAAAATAAGATTTAAACTTTTTTTACAATTACTTATATGTTAAAAATACTATTTTTGACAAAACTTTTATTAACATATTTTCATAGTTAAAATAGTGTCAAAATTTATTTTTTTGACAAATTTTATTTTTTTTTGACACATAATAATCCTTAAAAATAGTCTATATTGTGGTAGTGGTCAACACGTGCTTTAAAATTACTTAAGTTCCTTTAATTAAAAATTATAAAAATTTATTTCCTTAAATACAAATAAATACATTAAAAATTTCAAATGTTTAATTTTTGGATACAAAATTTTATAATAAAACATTTAGGGCGAATTTGAATATATATGTAATTTTTTTTTAATTTTTAACTTAAGAAAAGTTATATCATTAATATTTGGTGTAATTTTTAAAATTAAATTATAATTCTTTAAAAAAATTAAAAAAATATCTTCTTTTTTAATAAAATTTTTATTTTTTTTAAATAAATATTTTTAAAACAAAAAAATAAATATAAAATAATTTTTTAATATTAATATTATTATTTTTCCTTTTTCAAGAGAAGCTCAATTAATCTGTTTATCAAAACTGAATTTTAACAGGTGTCTTATCTAATTCCTAGTTATAGAGGTAATGTACGAATTTACGAATTCATGACTTATCTGACGAAAAGAGCATTATTACTTATTAGTGTCATTAGTATATTAGTACTACAAGAAGGATGAATACATGGTGCATAGCAAATAATAATCCTATCTATTGTCACTTGCTTCATATTGTAGAATTATAGATAGATATAGATTGGGCAACCTCATTAATGTCATTATTTGTGTCCATTATTACTCAACCAATTAACAAGTTTTTGAAAACTGACAAATCCCCTTAACTGGTCATTGGGAATTGGATGAAAACGACCTTTGTATTCTAATTAGTTATTCCCGTAACATAATTTACCTAACGGAATTACTATAATCTTATTAGGGATTTGCTAAAGATCTAAATTAGCAAGATTTTTATAGTTAAAAAATACAGTACAGTAGTACTAGAGCTTTCAATACATTGATGATTTTATTTAAAAGTTACATAATTCTTCTGTTTTTTTTTTAAGGATAAAATATAATTTTTTTCTTTATAATTTGTTAAAAATTTTAAAAATATTCTTAAATTTTATTTTATTTTAAAAAGTTTTTTATTTACACTAAATATATTTTTAACGACTAATTTTTTAAAAAATTTAAGACTAATTTAGTAATAATTTTATAAAAATAATTATAAATATAAACAAATAAAAAATAATTATCAGGCATTATTATTGAACTAGTCATAAATTTTTGAAAATTCAGTTGTCAAGAATATATTTAATACAAATTAAAAACTTTTAAAAAAATAAAATAAAATTTAAAATATTTTAAAAATCTTTAACAAAATATAAAAACAAAAATATTATTTCTTTTTGTTTTTAAATAAGATTAAGCAATAATCCAAAGATACTGTTAATTTGACTTGTTAGTTCTTTTATCTCTGAGTACAATCACTTTTTCTAGCTACCAAGTCTAAGGCCCATTAAATCACCCCTATTTAACCCCTATAAATGAGACAAGTCCATGTGATGGCTTTAAATCCTTGATTTTCGGTCTCACAACATCAGTAATGCAAAGCTAATATAAACAAGAAAGTGTTTCGTGTATGTAGTATGAAAGAATTAACTTAAAAGGAAAAATGAATGAAAAGCAATTACCAAAGTAAGAGGAACAACTTCTGAGCGCCGCCAGAGTAATCATTCAAAATGATATTCACAAGCCACCGGAATCCTCTCCCAATGTCTTATGGATTTTATTTTTTTTATTTATTTTCTGATTTCTGATTTTATTTTGAGTAAAGAAAGACAAAAACACAAACATGCACACATTGCATACAGCTTTATCATACCCTCCTGCCTCAAAATCTTCACTCTTTATTTATTACATGTTGGGTGGAGAACTGTTGATACAAGCCCTGAAAAATAAATAAATTGCCCTGTATTTAATTCCCTTCCTTTTTTATTTTATTTTATGTAATTCCCACGCACTTGCTTAAAAGAGAAAAGAAAAGAAAATGGTGATGATAGAAAATTTTGAAAAGAGAGTAAAAAAGGGAATCTGCAAAGATTCTAGCTAGAATACTTATATACTAGTTACTTCTTCTTCTTCTACAAAAATCTTCAGTAATCCAAAGTCAACAATAAGTAACTTTTTCACAGCTTTTTCCCACCAAAAAGAAAATGAAGATAAAATAAAACTTTCTACCACACGGACCCAAAATCGGAAGGTACCCTTTGCCTTATCCTTGCCACTATTGTGTGATGATATAAATGATCCTTTCCTTGCATTGGGTACAGAGTCTTGGAAATAGTCGAAGGGCAATGCAAATTACTACATACTCTCTATGCTTTCATAGCTGTCAAACCAACTCATACCCTTTTTCTTATTCAAAATTTATATATATATTTAATTTTTTATATTTTCTATTAATTTTTTCTTTTGTAATATCTTTAATAAATATTCTTAGCAAAACTCTTTTTCAAAATTTACAAAACCTAGTTGGATTTGACACAAGATCTTATTAGGTTAATCATCAACTAAACCATGTCTTTGGAATCTTAATCGCTATTCGCTAGACCATAAAAAATTCCTTATGTTAATAATCAAATAATTGGATAATATTAAATACAATAAATATGTAATTCTAGATATTAAATATATAAAATTATAGATTTTAAATTTAAATTAGATCATTTTAGGTTATTACGTTCGTATTATTATTATGATAGAAAAATAATACTTATATAGCTTGAAGAATATTTAATGTAGTAATTTAATTTTGTAAGTTAATTAACAATGTCAATTGTTAATCTATTAACATAATAATTTGTTTATTAAAATTTTAATTTTATAGCTAAAATTTTTATCATATTATATATTTATGCATCTAAGTCTTTTTTTATTTCCAACATATCACACAGGTATCTTCCTAGTATATTACTAATTTTATAGTTAAAATTTGTAACATCTTACTTTTTTATTGTAATAAAAATAAAATATTTTTCTAAAAAAATTAAAGAATTCTCTCTCTTCTTTTTCTTTTTTTCTCTTTATCTATCTTTCTCGTTTTGTTATCTATTTTATCTCTTTTATATATCATTATTGATGACTAATTATAAATTTGATAATCAAAATATATAATATGATATTCTCTGATTAATAATTATAATTAAAATTAAAATTAAAATATAACATTTAACAATCAAAATAAGTGATATTACACTTTTTCGTTAAAATTGTAATATAATATTTCTTTTAAAAATTAATAAACTTTTTTTTTCCATTCTCTTATTTATTTCTCTCTTTTTCTTTATTTTTCTCTACCCTCCTTCCTCTATATATATATATATATATAACTTATAATTTATAGTTTATATTACTAGTTTGATAAACCAAAATGTATTACAAGATATTCTTTTATTATCATTAAAATAAAATCTTTTTCACCAAAATGAACAAACTCCCTTTTTCATTTTTCTTCTTTATCTTTTTCTTTCATTCTCTATCTCCACCTTTCTGTCCAAAAAAATAATAAAATAATATAATTAAAAAATAATTTCATAATATTATTCACAAAAAAATATATTATCATCATATGTATAATTTTTAAAATTTTTTATTTGGTTTTAATTTTTTATTACTTATTTTTAAATTTTTATTTTTACTTTTCTTCTTTCAAATATTTATTACATATGATTTAGAGAGAATATTAATGTTATGATGAATAATTAGAATCAAGATTCAATTATTTCAAAAAAAAATTTGAGTTAATTTTATAACTGTTAATATAAATTTTTTTATACTAATATCTAACTATATTTTTATATATATAGAAAAAAATTATTATTTTTAAATAACAAACATGAAATTAATTATTTTTATTTATATAACAGAATTAACAACTAATTAAATGTAAAATTATACACATTAAATTCTTTTAAATTTTACATGATGGATATTAAAATTAATTAACATGAAAATAATAACTAAAAAATTTATGAATTAATTCTTAGTTGACGGAGACTTTTATCTCCTACAATTTTTTATAAAAATAATTTAATTCTATAAGTCTTTTCTATCATAATCTATAAAATCAAGAAAAAGTCGATGTAATTTCAACAGATTTAACTATAATATTATTATGTGCAAAAGCACTAGTAAGACTAAAAATAATAATATTTATAACTTGAATTTAATACATTAAAAGTGATGACAAATATAAAAACATACACTTAAAAGAAAAATATTAGAGAACTATCAGAATTTATTGTTTTTGTCCCATCAATTTTAAAAGTATAGAATAAACTATGTTGTTGGACTACTAAACCAAAAAACTAAAGGTTTAATTACTCTATTGGTCCCTATAGTTTCACTAAATTTTCAATTAGATCCCTATACTTTTTTCTTTCAATTGAGTCCCTATACCAATTTTTTTTTTTAATTTGGTCCCTATTCGCAGTAAACGTTAAATAAAACGTTTACATGTGTTTAATTGACCAAAATATTCATGTCTATAATCCTATATAATCGTTATAATCTCTTGAACCTTATTATATTCACCTTTTTTTTCCTTTTCTTGCTATTTAATTTTAAATGATCTCATCTTGTATGGATTTCACCTATCTATCTACGAAAATTTTGAACTAAAAAAGTCTCAACAAGAGAAGACATTCGTGTTACTGTGGAAAGATAATTATTGTTCTGTCTTCTTTAAAAGTGTCAAGACCTGAAAGGAGATATGTAGCTTGTGGAAGAGTGCCAAAATGTAGTTTCTTTGAGTGGATTGCTGATGAGGATAATATAAAAAGTGAGTGGTTGAAGCAAAAGAAGATGAGGATTCGTTGTTTCTGTAGAGATACTCTAATTCTCAGAAGTTCTGGTATACCCAAGAATCCAAATAAAAATTTTATTTCTTGACCAAGTAGGAGATGCAAATTTTTTGAGTAGGTTGATAAAGAAAAGATGGTTGGCAATGTTTTCTTGTTAGATTCACAACATCATTTTGATCGAGTGAAGGGTGAAATCAGGGATGCTAATGCACAAGAAAGAATGATAGATAGATCAGACTGAGTGTTGACACAGAGAAGTTAAATGTGGAGATTGGAGAAGTGGATACTTATTTAGGAAAAATCTGTGTTAAGTTGAAGTCGGTCCAAGAGCAACTTCAAAGATTGGGAGAAAATATGAAGAAGCGGACCAAGATGCAAATGATGGTTTTCTTTTTCTTTGTAATCCTAATGTTGCAATACTTTGAGAAAAAGTTTATTGATAAAGTGGTCACTGTTGATTTTAAACAGAGTGCAATTATAAAAAGTATATTTTATGTTGTTTAAATTGAATGTAATGAAGTGTGTTTGTTGTTTTTTACTATCAATATAATGTTGTAATCTTTAATAACAATGTGTATAATGAAAAACAATTAATACAATAGATTCATGCTTAAAATAATATAATGCATCAAAGTGGTCTCTAATATATTTCACACCTTACAAAAGATAAGTGGTCCAACTTATATAATCATAAAATAAATGTTTCACCTAAAATGTATTACTAAAAGTGGTCCACCACAAAGCAACATAAACATAAAAAAAATGATCTTTTTAACACTAAAATACTTTTACAGTAGAATAAAATATACAAAAAATTCTACATAAATACACAATATATAAACTGACATAATCCTAAATGTTTCAATCATTTGTGAGGTCTATGTGTTCAGCAGATTTGGTTGTTGTCTTTCTTGCCCCATCTTCAGTCTTTCCTCTTCTCTCCTAAAAAATTTTAGTTTTAGACAAAAGCTGTGTTACTGGTGCAATTAGTAAAGTTGATTGAGTGAGTGGCCCAATGGAGGGAGTTAGTTGAGTTGCTGGTGTATGAGGGTGAGCATGAGAAGTTGCTAATTGTGCAGGACGAAAATTTAGTATAGTTAGAGGAGCAATGTTAGTTCCAACAGCAAGTGAGTCATTTGTAGTACCAGATCCAGCAACAGTAGTAGTTGGTTCAGGAGCTGATGTAATATCAACAAAAACTAAACAACATTTTATAAAACAGCAATTGCAATCATCTATTATAAAACAACAAAAATTAAAAATAACTCTCATAATAGGATTTGGGTGAGTTGGTTGGTGTGGTGGTATTACTCTTTCTTTGTCCCTTTCTCTGTCTAGTCCCACACTCTTTCTTCTGCCTCTCTCTCTTATAGTAGCTCCAATAGCAGGTGCATCAAATCCACCACCAGGTGACTCATTTGTAGCACTTGATCCAATAGCAGGTGAGCCATTTGTTGCACTAGATACAACAGCAATAATAGTTGGTTCAGAAGCTAATGCAATATCAACCAAAACAAACAAATATTTCATAAAACAATAGTTGCAATCATCTATTATGAAACAACAAAAATTAAAAATATATGTCATAATAGGATTTGGATAGTGCCTCCTTTTGTGTTCATACTGGTCACAGTTGTTGCAAGCCACAAAGATACCCGTCCTTCTATATTTGGTTAGATATCTATTTTCATCAGGTTCTCTAATCCTTACTAGAGGTGTAAGTTACCAAACCGGACCGAAAATTACTCCAAAATTGAATCGAAAATTACAACAACTGACTTGAAAATTGAAAAAATCGAGTTTTTTTTTTTGACAAAACCGATTGATTCGGTTCGGTTTTCAGTTGGCTCGATAGAAACCAAACCGAACCGAAGATATGCATACATTTCAATGTTTTAACTATTTTAACCTTTAACCTAACAACAAAAATCTCCAATTCCTAACCATTTCAATAATATTTTACTCTTATTATTTCAGTTTATTGACTATTTTAAACATCTAATTATTGTGATTCATATTCAATGTTGGTTCGGTTCGGTTGTTGTAAAAGTAGCAAACCGAATGGTTGTGCATTTATAGGAACTGAACATATCGATTCGGTTAATTTTTGGTCCAAAATCGAACTAAACCGAGCCGATAATACCCCTAATCCTTATCATTCTTGGTTGACCAGATTTAACCCTGTATATTGGAGGTGTAATGATATCACAGTTGACCTAGGACCACATG